>NC_089980.1:95477043-96801418 GCF_036417845.1 Apteryx mantelli | reverse complement strand
AGTTTTTTGGCATTTTACATAAAACTTTTCTCCTGCAGACAACTGTTCAAGTAAGAAACCTAAAAAAAAATGTTTCCGACCTTGAAGTTGCAGAGCAGAGCCTGACACCACAAGGCCTGGATGTACCTTAAGGTTTCAAAATTAGAAAGCCAAGGAAAAGGACCCTGCATTTATTCGGTCATTACCGTTCTAAACTTATCCTATCTGACTGGTGTTCACACAGCACATTTATGTCATCTAAGGCATAACCACTGACAGTGACACTGTATCTGATTGCATGGCTTCAGTATTGAATCTGGACACAGACAGTCAGACTTTGACCTGGAATAAATGCCTACTTGAGAATTTGAGAGAAGTAAGATTCCCAGTTAACCACTGCAGTGGTATGGAGACAGGAAAGTACATAGGAACAGATAAGTGAGATGGGCAATGAATGGTGAGAAACTTGCCTTATGCATTTTTTGCCCAAGAGAGCTGACCAGGAGGCAAAGGTTCTGGGAACTTGTTTGTGGGATTTAATAGTTCTATAATCTTTAAGAAGGATTCACTCTTTAAAAAAATCTTTTCTTTTTTCCCTGAGGGGGTGACCTTCCTGATGTGGTGCAGTCAGTCACAATGGGTGGGGAATGGGGAGGCTGATATATATTATTTTTACTATTGAAATTTGCACAGTTTGTTCTTTGTTTTTAAGTATTGTCATGTTTTATTTAATGTCTTTCAGACACTTTATCTTGGAGATATATTATGTAATAGAAAAAAGTTGAAATTCAGTCCAAGTGAAATGTATTTTGGAAAGCTATGCTGACATGCATAGTGTTCATGTTTAGAAATGATTCTAATTTGAATAGAGTGCCTAAATATTACATCAGTAAAATGTAACACTGAAGAGACTGAACTATGATACTTTGTCAAGCTTCAGAAAACAATACAATCAAACTGTTTACCAAGACTAACAACTGAACACATAGAAATTAATTAGCTGTGCAACTATTTCTGTGCATTTTTCTAAACTGTTGTCTTAACATTTCCTAAATGAATCACACTGAGGGATATTGAAAAAGCTTGTAGATAATTTATTTTGGAGAAGCCATTCTGTAGAATGATACCGAAGTCTTCTGAATTAAGTATCATGCTATTATAAACGGCCAGTCTGTTTGTCTTTAAAATTATGGGAATGGTATGTGAGTATATTCTTTCTCCTTCACAGTCTTTCTTACTCTCTCTTACACTCTCACTTTAAGCATCTACATGTATGTATGTATGTACATACACACACACACACATACATGCATGTATGTATGTGTGTGAGTGCATGTGTGCGTGTATGTATATATCTATATCTATATCTATATCTATATCTATATCTATATAACATCATCATACGAAGGGAAGATACTTAATAGAAAGTCCAGACAGGAATAGCAAATATAAAGCAAATATGTCAAATAATGAAAGAAGTCATGCTGCAGATGACAGTGCAGCTTAGAGTACTAGCTTATAGATGATGTGTTGTCTCTGAATCCTTTCATCTAATATTTGTAAGCTCACAGCAGGCACATCATCTAGTCTATTGCAGAAAGTTTTATTGATTCATAGAGGAAAAGCAAATTCTACCTGAGGCAGCAGTTCTTCCAAAATGTTGTTAGTATCATACGGAAATAAAGAAAATTTCATTGTTAGATATGATTTGTGATACAATTCCTCTTGTGTGCTGACTGTTAAGGTCTTTTAAAGGAAGAGATCTTTACCGACCATGCAGAAGATATAAGGAACGCTTCTTCTTGTAACAAAATCAGTCTGGAAATATTGAGATTTTACAGCCCATTAACCTGCTATTAAAGACCAATGACAAGATTTCTTTCAGAAATGAACTTGCATTGAGCAAGAAGTTAGCTGTGATACCAGAAGAGAGAAAAGAGGAGAAAAAAATAAAATAAAACAAAAAACAAAATAAAGCCCACAACATGATTCTTATTAAAGTCCATTCTATTAAAGAAATGAAACTGCATCTATACAAGGCTGAAGATACCAAATAAGTGTAATGGTGCAGAACCAGGTTACATCAGCATAGAGTTTCAGGCAGTTCACATTCCATTTTACCTGCATTTGCAGAAAGTTGAGCCAGTGTCAACTTCCACTTAGGATGCAGTTGATCACAGTGTTACAGAAAGTCAAGCTGACAGTTAAGAGGAAGCAAAAGGTTCTGGGTCATGCCTCTGCTGGGTTTTAATTCATTCTCATTAGGAAAAATAATATAACAAAGAGCATATTAAATTCTGAAACTGAAAGCATGCATATGTATGAAATATGGTTAAATTATTTGCTTGGGTAAAGGAAAAGCAAGTAAAAGTGTTTTTGGATTATTTTCGGTAAGAAGTGTGTGCTTCTCTGTTCAAACTGAGTCATTTTAGTGTTAGGTAACATATTGTCGGTGCTAGGTGAACAAGGTGTGATGAGAATACCATCAGGTGTGTTGTCTCTTTTAATTGTGTTCATTTCAGAGGGAGCAATAAGCATTAGAATGCCTTAATTCTGTTCATTTCAATGGGAGTAATAAACATTAGAGGCCCTTTAGTATCCCTTTCTGAAATGTCCCACTTGACTTATTTTGGTCTAATTTAAACAGGAGAGACTTGATACAAGACTCTTTTAACCCTTTGTCTGGCCAATCATTGATTTTGAAGTTGTCACCCCAAAAGAAAGTATAATTGCAATAATAAAAAAGAATATTAATTGCCATTCCAGATATGATACTGTAGCACCTGCTAATGCAGGCTAAAAATCTCTCTGAAAGAATACAGGACACAGGGATATTCACTCAGGTATTAAAGTGACAAATTTCGTATGTCGTACAGTTCTACATATGCTCAGATGACCATAGCAGCATATTCTACACATTCCTAGAGCAGAAGCAAGATTGCATGCACATAAAAATTAGTACCTTCATATGCATATTGTATGAACAAGTCATGATAAAACAGATTGCACAATGTCTGATACTGAGGTGCTTTATTTTCAAAAAAGGAGACTTTTCTTCCTATTCCTTCCTTAGATACTGGAAACAAACTCAATCAAAAGATATTTTTAGATACAGAAATCTTAAATTGTAATAGCAAAGTTTATAAGAGAGAAAGAAGGTGGGAGGGAGAGAGGGAAGAAGGAAGGAATGAGGAAAAGAGGGAAGGACAGAAAGAAGACTGCTGAGTACTCTAATTAGTGAAAAGCCACCTGTTGTAAATAATGTAATGTTCATCATACTAGAAAAATAAATTATATGGAATCAGGCCATAGTATGCAATGCTTTTTCCTGATAACATAATCAACAGTTTGAAAGGGTTTTCTTGTTTTAGTTAGTAAAGTAAAATTTTGATAATTTTAGATATTTATTTTATTTTATTTTATTATTTTATTTTATTTTATTTCATATTTTATTTTATTTTTAAACTTTCCCCAAGTGACGGAGATTTATTATGGACTCATTTTAGCTCCTGTTGAAGTTAATGGTTAATTTTTGGCGAATACAGCAGTACCGTGACCAAGTATGCTACAATTTGAGAGTGTTCTAGTATTATTTCTATTGTCAAAAATGCCAAGGAGCTATTCTGTCTTTTTACATATCAGCTATGATATTTCACATTTAACATAACGTATTCAATAGATGTCTGGTAGTGTTAATCTCCTTAAAGTTAATGGGAATTTTCTCATTAGCTTCCCTGGGATCAGGTTTTAATCCCACATCCTTTTATTCCTTATTTTCAGTTCAAAGTGCAGTAATATTACTTGGTCAAGTGCGTCTGGCCTCTATTAACATAATACATCAGCACATCACAATATTACATGAATGTTAATTTTAAGATGTTGTGGCCAGAAGTCAGCTAAGAAGAATATCTTGCTTCTCCCTTTTTCTACTAGGTCATGGATTTTCAGTGCAGTTTTATAGGGAACTTGGAAATGTCTGTATCTGAGAAAAGATTTTTTTCATTTATATTTGAGCCACTTTCAGTGACTATACCTGTACATCTTGACTATATTCCTTCAAGAATTTTGCATGTTCTCTCATGTTGCGACTGCTGACCTTGAACTTCTGATTTCTAGGAAAATATAGGAAATCACATTGGTATATATTAGTGTATATATAACATCTCTAAACAAACATTTTAACTCAAGTAGACTGTGTATCCTTAGTCAGAAGAATATATATCTGAGTATGCTGTGATAAAGTGTTTAATAAAATAAAATAATAATGAAACCCTTATTTTCAGTGCAGTCTGCTATGTTGCCATACATTTTATTGGTCTGAAAGGCAGAATTCTTTGCAGTGAAATCATCCCATGGGCCACATAAAGGGCACATGGTATAATTCAGTGTAGTGTAACTATAAATGACCAGAATAGAGTCCGAAAGGTCTGCTAAATTCAATATCTGATTTATGTTTTGTGTCGGGGTAAGGAGATTTTGGAATTGATCCAGGCAGAATGTTAGCTTCCTGCCACAGTTGCTCCTGTCCAGGTGAGAGAGGGTATGTGTAACATGAGAATTTCCCACTAATTAATTCACCCAACATTATTCTTTTCATGGAAAGACACTTATTTTAAAAATTCTTCATCTAGTTGTATCCACTAGAAATTTATAGATATATATGCTATCTATTGTGTTTTAATTAGAATTGTATTTTTATTTGGTTATATTTATCTGTGGAATCCCTTTATAAAATCTTGGGAAGGTCAAGTACCAGTTTGTTTTGTCATCCTAACTAAAGATGAAAAGCATCAGAAATTACTCTTACTATTACATGTTTATTTATAATTTACCTGCTTTGGAATGTCATGTTTTGAGCCTATGGAATGTGAATGCAGAATGCCAGCAAAAGATGACAAAGGTACAAAGAAGATATATAAATGCCTTTCCCTTGTAATCTCAAGATATGCAGTGCTTATTAGCTGTACTGTGGAGAAGTGTGGCTAATGAAATAAACTAAGCAAATAGGATAGACTAGAGGGGAGTTTTGTCTTTTTCACACAATAGCAGGAGCTATGTGTAAATGATCTGACTGCTGAACTTGGGTAGCAGAATCTCACCTCATTCTTCACCTGTCCCTGGCTTCAGAGTATGTTCTGTACACAGCCTTTCAGAATATATATTGACTTATGCAGAATATACACTTCATAACATATACAATATGCACCTTAAACACTTCTAATTTATAGCTACTACTGAGAAGAAAAAAGAAAGCTTTCATGTTCCTTGAAAACCAAAAGTTGTTGTTGCCTCTAATTACTGTTAATGGACAGACAGAGAGAGAAAGAGAGGAAGAGACAGGGAATTATAGCACCAGCATCCTTCCATGAACATTTTCATGTGTCCTGAGAACATGACTGCACTTAAAAAAATAAATTTATTTTATAAAGATAACATCCACTTCTTCCTACTTATGACTGATTTTATAGCTAGTTGAGTCAAACATTTGAATATCAAGGGCAATACAGATATTTTTAGAATCCGGCTTCATTCTGATTTAGACTGCTCTGGAGAACTAGGTGAATACCTAGTAGTACTTCTTGTTTCTTAGTACATCTTACTGAAAAGTAAGAAACATTTTTAACCTTAGAAATATAGTTTTGTTCTTGTTTTAGACAGAAAAACAGAAGTTTGGCAGCAGAAGTTGGTTATTAAAGCTATTTAAAATTATTTATTTCTTGAGTAAATATGTCTCTATTTGAAATGTATAAACTTTTTTTTCTTGTAGATATTAATTACTAGTATAAAATAGATATTAAATATTCAATGCTTAAATTTTCAGGAAATCAGCATATCTTGACAGTGGAGTAAGGTGTGTAGAATAACATATTCATCAGTGCTTAGACTAAAGAATAACTGGATTATTTTAAATATAGAAATGTAGTAAGCTTGACAAATAATGAGCTGTTTGAAAAGTAGGAAAAACACTTCAAAACTTTTTTCTGGAAAAATCAGTTTTGATGGAAATTTTCCAGAAGGCTGTTCTAAACAATGATATTTTATTGGCAGCCACTCTAAAACGATGACACACTGCTGATTGTTTTACTTTTTACATGGTGTTTCTTCATGTGTTTTAGCAACCCATATTATTCTTTGCATCTTTCCCTGTACTTGAACACGTAAGCTGTCATGAGCTGTAAAGCTTATCTGAAGGAGACTGAAGCCATAAAGCTTGGAACATTTCTGAGATGCATATCAAGTTTAAGGCAAGTGGAGAGGACACACTGCTGCTTTTTCCTAGTAGAGTCACAATTTTTGCGGGTCTGGGTTATTTTAGTTCACAAAAAAATGTTTCTGGTCCTCAAATAGATCAAGATTTCTCTAGTTTCCTACACATTTTTGAGCAGTTCTTGTGTGCACTGTCATCCTGAGCTGTGAAGTGTTTTGTTAAAGAACTGTGTCAAACATTTATCATGAACACCTTTTTCCTATAAAAACTTCTACAACTCTTGTTCTTTGATAAGGCTAAGTGCAACACAGTTTCTTTATTTTCCTTTTGATGATGACATTTTGCCTCATAAATCTCAGTTTTTCTCTAGATGTCTTAAAAATTCCTGTGATTTCTTGATGCATTCTGGATCTGCAGACATTAACACAATACAGAATGGTCCATTCTACAGTGTACACTTATTTCTCTTAATTCCTTTTTTTTGGCCATTTCATTGGAGACTCACTAGTATAGAATGCCAATGGTCAATGGACCATGCTGGTGTTGAACCTTCACCTTCGGAGACAGACAACCAGAGGGTTAATTAACTTTGCCACATATTTGTACATTTCCTATTTTTTTAAAGGAGTGAAGAAGAATTAAGAACACTATTTAAATTTTGGCAATAAACATACCTAATGGAGTTTTAAATGGTATTTAAATTATGTCTAAGTAGATCTCTAAACTCATTTAGCAAACAAATGACTACTAATGCTTTAGATAAAAAGACTGCTGTACTGCGTAATGATTTTTGAAGTTAAAGTAATACGGGTCAATAGAAAATTCCCTATCATATTAGTTAACAATTTGTGTTTTATTTTATCTTACACATTTTGAGGGTGGACTGCATATTGTTTATTTTCTTTGTTCAGAAATGGAAGCTGTAAAAAGCATTACCATGTAGACTTCACAGTAAGAAACTTTGCATTGCTGATTATGTTTCTGGCAGTTAAAAAATGTACAGGTCTTTTTGTGAATCTTGTTTCATTAAATGCTGCACGAAAAATAAAAAAATAATTTTGTGGATGGGCTCATGCAGCTGGGGACAGCATTAACATTTTCTCTGTGTAAATGTTTCTGGAAGGAATGCAAGGCACATTATATTGGTTTGGGGTGATTGCAATATTTTGCTTGCAAGCCTTCCAGAAGAGCAGCAGAAATAAGAGCTCAGATAATTGATCACAGATAACTGATCAAGATGGGGAAAAGTGAATCTATCCATCTATTTGTCTGGATAATACACTACAGGAAATTTATCTCATGTAGCTTCATCCAACTGGAAATTAGTTATCTAAAATCTCACCTAACGTTACCTATTTACAATAGAGGTATCTACATCAGAGTTAGGTGACACAGTCCCCCTATATAGAGACCTAGTCAATATACTCACTTAAGTTTAGTAGACAACTTATCTCACTTTAAGATATAAAACTATATTTGATCAGAAAAAACTGTACACTAATAACATTTTAGTGTACAGCTTTTTTGATCAAATATAGGCTTTTTTTTTTTTTTTTTTTTTTTTTTTTTTTTTGTAGCAGGTACAGATTTCTCTCCAGGGCTCACTGGAGAGAGTAAAAGAAACCTTGACAATTGTCTTAAACTTGATGCCTGAGTTCTGGGTGAAGATAAATATCACCAAAACTTTTAGCCATAGAAGGGAGAGTCTGTTTTTGTTGTCTCTACCTTTCCTCCTCCTCACACCCCTGCAACCTGCCTGCCAGAGAGGCGGAACAATAATGTGCCTTCACACAATGGCATGCATGGTCATTTACACAAACATTGCCATGCACAGACTGGGTAGCTACATATCTTGGTCTCCTTTCTGTTCTCTTCTTTATGTGCTAATACTTAAACAGGTTCTTGTTCACCTTAACTAGTTATCATACTAAGAAACTCACCATAAAAAGGGTCAGCTTTACATTTCACAGAATCACAGAATCACTGAGGTTGGAAGGGACCTCTGGAGATCATCTAGTCCAACCCCCCTGCTCCACCAGGGTCACCTAGAGCACATTGCACAGGATTGCATCCAGGCGGCTTTTGAATATCTCCAGAGAAGGAGACTCCACCACCTCTCGGGGCAACCTGTTCCAGTGCTCTGGCACCCTCACAGTGAAAAAGTTTTTCCTCATGTTAAGATGGAAGTGTCTGTGTTTCAGTTTGTGCCCGTTGCCTCGCGTCCTGTCGCTCGGCACCACTGAAAAGAGTCTGGCCCCATCCTCTCGACACCCTCCCTTCACATACTTATACACATTGATAAGATCTCCTCTCAGCCTTCTCTTCTCCAAGCTAAACAGGCCAAGCTCTCTCAGCCTTTCCTCATAAGAGAGATGCTCCAGTCCCCTAATCATCTTTGTGGCCCTTCGCTGGACTTGCTCCAGTAGTGCCACATCCCTCTTGTACTGGGGAGCCCAGAACTGGACGCAGTACTCCAGATGTGATTTATGTTTCTCTTTATTATGACAAATGAAGCAGGCTGATGATAGTATTCTCTGGATGATATTTTCCCTCATGTTGTCATTCAGAAAATGGATGACATATATATGTATAATGTATATGTATGTAAATATATATGTATAATATATATGTGCTTTGTGTATGTGAGGTGGCCTTATCATGAAATAACACAAGTGGAATACACAAGCAGCAGAACATGTTTGTACAGCAGCAACGAGTCCTAGTGCAACAAGATAAAGGAATTCAAAGGAATGCCAAAGGGATTTGCTACCAGTCAGTCTGCCTGCCTCCAGGGGGGCACAGGTTACTCTGTGGAGACAGGTGAGGTGAGAGCATTAGCTATCTACGGTAGTCCTCAGGCAGGTAGGTGCAAGTTGTATTGCATCAAGGTGCAGTGAAGTGTACCACTGGCATCAAGACTTCGGTATAAAGTGTTAAACAAGTGGACAAACCTTGACAACAAATTCTGAGCAAAATGGAGAAGATAAGGAAAGGACATATGCTCTTGAGCCTGGGTGACGGGAACGGTCAGGGAGCAGTAAGCACAAGACTGAAGCAACTAAACGGAATCAGATCATGGTGGGAAGTGGTTTACATTGCATTGCACTAAGCAGTGCAGAGGCCTGATCCTAGACTGAGAGGTGAAATTGTGGAGCACGGGAAAGAAGAAATTAGACATTTGCTGCTGATTTTTATCACAGAGGGTATGTGCTACCAATGGAAGAGTTCTGCAGAGTTGTGGCCAAAGAAGAAAAAAGACCAGACCTGAAGGGTAGAATATGAATTTTTAAGAGGTAACAAAATTCACACTAAGAAACCCAAAGGAAGAACAATATCTGATTACACTTGAAAACTGCTAACTGTGGTGTTTGTTGAGAGTGCAGCATACAACAGCAAGGTGATGCCACAAGAAATGTTGCCCAGCCCTGAATCTCCTCTTTGCTGTCTGCAGTTGGCGTGAGGAACATGCTGAAAATCAAGCAGTAAGCTGAGCCGCTAAAGCTGTCTTTGGCTGGAAAGTCTGGATGTTTAACTTATGCATATATTAAAAAGTTAAGTCAGAGTACGAAGTGCAGCAGTATGGTTCAGCCATATATAAGTGGGCATGAAACCGGAAATGTGGATGATCTTTTGTGCTGTTGTATATGGCAGTGTTACTCTGCTGCTTTTGCTATCTGCCCTATCAGCTCATGTACCGCTGCTACAGGGCTTTGCTTTTGCTCTCTAGTTGTAGACACAGCAGGTAAAATCCTACCCTGATGAAGGCAACAGGAGTTTAGCTATTGATTTCAATGGTTTTCTCTAAATTGTTTGACCAAGGAATACTTCTATGTGTCAGGTCCAGCTGTGTGTGCTGGCTGCATGCTCACCCTCTCCCCCGCTGAAGGCAGACCACGACTTGCACCAGCCTTACTTTTTTCATTAATAAATTCTAGATGTGGAGGCCAGAAGGGAGCTGTTGCACTCACTGCACAGGTCTCTGATTTTCTTCTTTCTCTAGACATAGTCAATGGTTTTGAATTTTGCCAAAAGATTAAATTCTTTAAGTACCATCTTCTGTCTGTGTCCAATATGCATGTGCATTCATACTTGGGTTGTCTGAATATGTGAACATTTGCTATGTAATTTCCTAATTTCTGTTTAATCTACACATGGAAAATAACACAGTTGGCTATAAAAAGAGGTCCTCAAACAAACCTATTTTCATAATAACATTAGAAATGTGATTTTTCTACCTGTTTCATGTTTTTTCAATGTATTTTTCTGTAAGTTATAGAAAAAGTGTCTGAAAAACTGTAAGAAGATGTTTTGGCATATCTTCCATTTACTAGCATGACAACATTGCCTCTAAGATGCTGCATTGCCACTGCTTTTAAATCTGGGTCAGCACAGACCTTCTTTGGTCAGACAACTGACAATGCACAGCATATTCCTTCAGTGGAAAGAACTGCAGTGTACCTAAAAGCAACAGTAGACCAGAGAAGAAAGAATGATGGATAGGTTAGAGTAGATTTTCAGACTTACAAACCTGAAGGGGAAATGAGAAAAGTCAAAACAGTGCTTGTGAAGTGATGTAAAGACAGTGATGTAAACATATTTTTCACATCTTTTACAAGGTGCAGGACTGAAAATATACAGGACTATATTGTAGCTATAATGCTTTGGTCCTGCACTGCCCAGTATAGGATTTTAGTTTTCCAAGGTAAGGGTCTAGAAAAAAATCAGCTTTGGAGTTAGGAAAAGGAAAAGTCACAAATTATCAGATGGCTGAAGAAGCATGAATACTTAGATTCTCCTGGAAAAGATTGAAAATGGTGTCCCTAGGATATGCAGATATGCACCCAGTGCATTTTCAAATAGGATAGAGGAAATTAAGCAATGCTTTGTTAAGGCAAGAGTTGTAAAAGATCCTAAAAATTTTCTTAATCTGAATAAATCATTTTGGTACATTATGTTCCATGACAATCAGTATTTATTTTTATTGTTTCTATTCAGAAAAGCTAAATGTATTGGAACAGATTCCTCCTGCTGTGTTTGCCTCCTTTGAATTGTTGGACAGGTCTGAAAAGAAACTGGAAGCTGGCTGCTTCTGGCCGTTCAAGATTTCCCCTGAGGTGGGAAGAAAGGAAAACATTGGAAAATTGAATGGAGTTGCTTTTTCTGCTCTTATTTTTCCATGTCACCTTAGATTATGTTAGGAATTGCAAAAGACTTGCCTGCTCTAACTTATGCCATGATCAGGGTAGGCACAACTTGCGAAGTGAGGAGTTGTAACTGGGTCCCGATAGATCTCCTTACTCAAACAGCAACCCACAAGGAGCAATGTTGTTACATGGGAAAGGGTAGGACTAAAAGGTTAAATTAGGAGCATACGAAATGATAAACAAACTACATACTAATTATTTCAGCCCTGACCATCTCTAAGCTTCCTTGGTTTTACTTTAGCAAATTTAAGATACTTGTGAAATTGTACAGTGCACATATATTTAAAATAAGGAGGCATATATCAAGTTGATGTGCATTGCATGATAACTAAGAAAAAAACAAAACACAAATTAATTCTGACCACTGCCAGAGTTGTGACAGTCACTGTAAATGTCTTTTTAAAAATGTCTTTGTAGATTTCAAAACAATGATATTAGACTATGGATAGAAATGTCATTAAATATGGATGAGCAACAAAAAATGAAACCTGTATCAACTCCCCAGATATTTCATCTACCTCTTACATGCACATCTGTTTTCCTTCAGATAAGAGAAAAAAAAAATTCTTACTATATTACATTGCAGCCCTTCAATACTAATTCTTTTAAAGGAGATGTTCATTTGAATGCATTTGTTATGTCAGCCTACCAATCAATCTTTTAAAAGTTGGACACAAATATTTTTCTTCAAAGAGAGATGGGATGAGATTTGAACTTACCGTTAGGCTGCTTCATGAAGAAATAGCTAGTACATAGTGCAGCAGTGGCTCCAATATAAGATACAATGCGTAAAATACAGGAGAAAAGACCTGATGTAATATTCCTGTTGTGACCAAACATCCATTGTAATATTCCTGTTCAATGACCAAACATCCATTTATATGTTTAAGAGTTGACTTGGGCCTAAGAATACATTTGATTTCCATTCCTCTGGAAACAGCAATGATGTGTGATAATTGACTGGGAGTTGTGTCTATAGGCCAATACACCTTATTTTAGATTGTATTAATATTTGAAGTTTTAAAGGACTTTTGGATTTTATTTTTACTTTCCAGTTAGTAAATGGGTGTAAAAATGGTTCCATCTATCATAATAATTATTTCTAAATAGAAAAAAAGACACATAATAGAAGTAAAGGATTGTCATTCATCGTGGACAATAAAAGAAAACTTTAAAGCCATCAAGTTGTCATTGTGTTTGGGAGAAGTATAGCAAGAATGTATATATATTGAGAAGCTGATAGACAAAGACATCATTTCCTTTTTCCAGATAGCATTTCCTTCTCAACATTCCTAACATGCCTTTTACACTAGTGCCTGGCTATTACGAGTGGGCCAAGGGGTGAGCCCTCCTCTGTGTCATGGGAAGAAGAATTTTGCAAATGTTTAAATCTAATTTTTAATAAAACTTTTGGTGGGAATGGCAAGTCATCTCCCTCTGGAGGAAATATAAATGTTCTTGTTTGACTTGGACTTCCAATGCTCTGATTTTCTTTCACACGCTACTAATTAAGCTTTCACAGCTCCAGAAGGATAGAGTTTCCTTTCAGTGTGACCTCAGAGGAATACTTTAGTAAGTCATTGTCTAGGAAGGCAAGCTTATTTCTGTTATGTTACATCAAGTCATGAGATCATGGTCTGATCTGAATTTCAAACTTAGTTTGAAAAAAAAAAAAGGACTAAAAAAATCCCATCCTTAACTCATTCTAGTTCACAGGTTCACCAGCAGTGCTCCATACAAATTATTGTTTTGAATCAAAGGAAGGAGAATGCTCAAGGAAACAATTATATTCTTTTTGCCACTGTTTATCAGGCAGATGAAAAATTTGAATGCTTACTGGCATGCCAGCTCTGCTTACTGAACGAACAAGAGAAGGACCACACAGGCCTTTCAAGGCTTGAGCTGTATGATTACCAATAACTTATAAAGCTTAATATTATATGTCTCCTTTGATAATCTGAACTCAGTTAAAAATATGTGCCAGTCTGGTGAGAAACGAATAAAGCTGACGCAAAACCTGTTTCAAGTGGGTATATCTAATGCTAAATGTCACATTTTACTGGTTGACACACATTTATCACTTCATTTCACAGTACAGTAAACAACTCATAAGTCACTGGCTAATTTGATTGACAGTAGCCTTGGGCATTCTCTAGTAATCATGTAGTACACTGCGCTAAGTCAGACTTTTAGGGTAATTGGCTTCAACAATATGAAAAAAAATCCTATAGTCTGCTTAAAGAGAAGGAAAAGGGGGAAATCAAAAATGCGAGAACAATAAATTATAGAAATTTCTCATTTGAGTAAGTAACAGCTTTAAGAGCTTTCTCTAAGTACTGAGTGCACTCAATTGAACATCTGCTTTCCAGCTGTGTATATTGATATATTACCCGAGTTTTATTCTCTTCTATTTTAAATGTATCCATAAGTTTTTCAGAGTTTCACTACCTGACTTTCTGACAATGCCTTGATTGTGAAAGATATAAAAATGTCGAAAATTCTGTAGGCCATTTTATGCCCAGGATATTATTTTTCAATTGAATCCAAAGACAGATGTCTATGAACAATTAAACCATTCTCCAATCACACCTTGTTCCAGCTGGGATCATAGAATTAAAAGGAAATAAGCCATCATGATTCACTTATTGCCGGAATACCTAGTGTTTCCTGTACTGCTGATAAACTCTTATTAAACAATTTTGTCGATGGGAAATGAATATTGTCCGCTGCTTGAACTTCTAAAGTTAGTTCTTTGATATTAAATTTGATTTTCTTCTCTTATAATAATTCAAACACTTAGTGACTGGCTTCAAAAATTCCCATTAGATGGAGATTATGTTATCTAAAGTTTACTAAATCCCACATCAAGTCTCCAGGAGTTTAGTTGTAAAGTAGAACACTGAAAAAATATGTACTGAAAAGCGGAACTTGCTAATCAGAAAAAACTTAGCCCAGTGTCTCGTCTAATAAAGGAGATATGGAAAATATTTACTCCTTTTCCTCTACCTTAATATGAGATTACCTTTTCCTACTTCCTTTGTCATTTTCTAATTGGCAACCACACAGCTCAGAGTGACACCTTTAACAAGGGGCTGTATAGCTTGTGTTTATGAACCAAAATACGAACCAACATATTTACATTTTAGTGATTCACAACAGTGACACTCATATTCATGCGAGGAACATTTTATTTCCAGACAGTGCCCAAAAAGGTTGTTAATAAAATATTTCTGCACTTTACAGATAGACAGTTTATGATCTTTGGTTATATATTCTGAAAGAAATATACACTCTCCTGGAAAATATACATTTTTACTGGACACAATAGAGAACAAGCCTTTGTTTCAGAAAGCTAATATAAAATTGAAGGAGAAATCTACTGATTGATTTGTTTAATTTTATTAAATGACACTGAAGAAACATGACTGTGTCTCTCAGAAACATTAGCGATTAAGAGGATACATTAAAGTGTGTAGGTTAAATCTATCTTAGACTTGAAAAGACTTTGGAAAAGATTGACAGATTAAACCTCTGACTATGAAAATTGCAATCTAGTGAAAAGTCATTTCCTTTAAAACCTTGAGATTCTCAAAGCATCAAAGAAGATGATTGAAAGATATACTCAAAATACAGAAAGTTGACACAACTGACTCACATGATTTCTCTGCATTTCTCTGTGCCATTGCAAGCATGTATTAGGTGCACTAGTGTACATTACATACTTCTTGAGTATGCCTATGCACACTTAAACTGAAAAAAATACAGGATCAAATTTTGCTTTCAGGCCCCAGCCAAGCAAATCCTTTGAGCATGTGCTTAAATTTAGCAGAGGAATATCATCTTCGAGATCAATGAAACTCCCCACATGTTTAAGTGATTTAAATGTTCACAGGTTCAGGGTAGTTTTGTTCAGGATTTACTCTGTTGTAGCAGAGAGAGCTAACATGACTCTTTCCTTGCTTTCCCAGTCTGCCCACTGTGTACATTAGAGAAGAGATCTGTAGGGGCAGGTAACAATCTTTTCCTAGAACAACCAATACGTAGAACAAAGGGAAGTTGGGCTCACCATCCTTTTTTCAGGTTGGAAAGAACAACTGTGAACTTTGATTTCATAAGGATTTATATAGTAACAATAATCCCCTCTGTCCTCCACCTTTCCCATTTTATTTTATTTTATTTTATCTAACAATTCTTAGACACATCAACTAATGTATGCTTAAAAATAAAGAATAATATAAATATATGAATTAATTACATTTATGAGAAAAAGTTGGTAAACATCTATCTGGAAAGAGATACTGAAGTAGCACTTCAAAGAAAATTAGATCCTATAACCAGATGTTATAATTACTACCTTTTCTATAAATATTATTAGAAGCATTAACATGTACATACATACAGATATATACATATATTCAATTATTAATGCTTCCATAATGTGTCTAGTATGGATCTTCTGACTCCAGACTTAAACAACATTGCATTGTTTGTGTTTTACATAGCATAATTTGAGGCACTTAGATAGAATATGTAGGTTTATACCATAAGTTGTCATAAGTTGCAGTGGGGCATTTCAGTGGAGCAAGATAAATTCCTCCACAGGTTCACAGACAGTTTAGATGTGCTGACTTGCCCTCTGGAAGTACTTAAGCCCCTTCTTTGGCTGAAGTGCAATATTAAGGTGACGAACTTAGAGTCATCAGTAAAGTGCCAACATAAAGCAGAAGTTTTGGTGTCTAATTTTACCATATTCTATATTTTCTGTGTATTTATTGAGATTTAAACAACTAATAACAAATAAAGTAATTTGTCCTCCCTAGGGATTAAAATTCTCAGAAACTTCTAAATCAGCTTCACGGAACTATGTTCTGGATCAGAATGGAGGAAATCTGTCAAGAAATCATACTTGCTATTGACTTGTATTACAGATAAACTGAAATTATTTGGAAAAAATATAGACCTTTTAAAATGTGATGAAAAGAGGGTCTGATAATTTTTTTTCTAGTTTAACATCTGAAACCAGAATGGTGACAGCCTAATTAGCATTCAAAGGGATACTGAGGTAGAAAAGTGTTACTGCAGGAGTGAAAGTTAACAGTATGAAAGTTTAACACTTACATCTGGGAAAGGCACGGTACATTGGATGAGCTCCAGCGGGTAAGAAAACATTGTATAGGGAAGGTAAGTAATTGTATGTCACAGGATCAAAGGAGTGCTTGAAAAGTTAGAGGAAATTACTACACAAGTTTAGAAGAAGGGTTTGCTCCCTCATGCAAGGTGTACATTGGCTATTGTATGAGGCCAGCAAGAGAGACCAATTCATGTCCTAAGACAGTACATGAGTAAAAATGTTAGGAGACTAGTGCCACAGAGATTAGGAAAGCAGGTTATGGCAAACAGATCACACTGAACTCACCTTTGGTGTATAACAGAGGCTTACAATACGAAGTTTTAAGTCAGCAACCACAGAAAATTCCCACAACAGGTGAGGGCCAAAGAAGACCGAGCATTTCTTTTGTGTAGCAGTAGGATGAGTTGTGTTGTGGTAAGTAGTTCCAGGTTTGGACCAAAGTATCTACAAGCATCTTTTTATAAAGCATGTAGAAGGATGAAGTTTACTTTCATCTTGATTTTTTTTCAAATAAAATTGGATTTAAGATACCTCTGTTTCATGATCCATTTCTTCAATAGTCATATCCTGAAGAGACTTTAAAAAAAGTGTGAAATAAATGTGTTAAATGAAAGTATTTCTTTTCTATCCTGAGACACTCTGAATGCTGACTAAACTGCCTTCATCCTGCTTTCATATTTTAGATTGCAGGTCTTCAGTAAAAGCCAAATGACAAAGTCTTCCTGCATCTAAAGGCAGTAGCTTGCCAGGATATTTATCAAGGTAACAAAAGTCAGGTGAGCAGGAACTGGAGTAAAATGGAAAACTGACCTTCGGATTTGAATTTTTGAAAGAGATGTTTTCCTTGAAACTATCAACAGCAACTGAATTGATTTCAGTGAGAATGTAGTTAGGTTAACCAAGAACAAATCTGCAAATCCCACCCTATGAACATCTAATTCAGTGCTCACAGAATCTCCTCCTGACACATTAAATTACAAAGGCATTTGTAGGGTTCTTTTTTCAATTCTCTTCCCATAGGGCCTTATACTAATGCAACAAACAAGCATATTGCAAGAATACGCTTAAGAAAGGAAATATACTCTCATTTTCTGTTCTGCACATTAATGACATACTTTAAATTTGCCTCTTACATAATGACTATATGTGTAAATACATATACAGTATGTGGCCATTTATGTGTGCACAAAAGTGAATATACATATATCTGCTAGAATAGAAGATGCTAACTGTCCACTTTAATGAACTCTTGTTGTTTTTAGGGGGAATTACAGATAACAATTCAAAAGAAAAAATCCTGTTTGTGAACTTATTTCTTTGATTCATAATATGAAGATTAATTCATTAGTATATGAAGATTAACCTTGGCCATATTTCTCAAGATCATTTTCATGACCACAGAAATTAACAGCTTAGCGATCATAACTAAATTAGAACATTTTTGAAATGCAATGTTGACCCATGCCTCTGCTTACCACAATGTGTTGGATGCTCAAATGAAAAACCTGGAACTAAGAAGCATCAAAGTGATTTGGTAGAGGGTTGAACGGTACGGATACAAGCCATGTTGTGGCCCTTGCCCTCAGAGTCAAAGGAAAGGCCTGACCTATTATATCTACTGATATAGATTACATTTACTTCCAGACCTCTTACAACCCTTAAAAAAAAAGTGTCAATAACTGCAGGACTTCTCCCTTTTCTAAATATTTTTATGTAAGTGGGGTCTATAGCTTCCCTGCTAAAGTCTGTTGTGGTCTGTGGTGAGAGGAGTGAAGAATACTCCTTCCAAAATTAGCCCC
Source organism: Apteryx mantelli (assembly GCF_036417845.1). Taxonomy (NCBI): domain Eukaryota; kingdom Metazoa; phylum Chordata; class Aves; order Apterygiformes; family Apterygidae; genus Apteryx; species Apteryx mantelli. Next base: position 96,783,097 of record NC_089980.1, on the reverse strand, counting down.
CGCTGTCTCTAAATACTACATCCTTTTTCTCTGAAGTTGTACAGCACATGTTGCCCTTATTTGAAGAGCTTGTTGCCCTCCTGATTATGAGGACTGTGGTAAAATACAAAACTGTAAATGTAGGGATAGAACTAATTTTTTCTCCAGTCACACTTCTCAAATAAGGTTTCTAAAATAAAGAGTAACACTATCAGTTTTGGTAATGGCATCATGCTTGGAGTTAGTACTTTATCTGCCTTGTAATATCAGTCCTTAGGCCTTCTTAAACTTGTTTTTGATTTCTATTTCTAACTTTTATTTGTTTTCTCTTCTTATAATGATGAGGTTCAAAACTAGAAATGACTGTTTAACTGAAGAAAAAACTCTTTGGAACCTTATGGAGTAATACACAAAATATGAAGCTTTCATGTCCTGGAGAGGAGAAAAAAAACACCAAAAAAAACCCAAAAAACCCCACTACTTTCTTCAGGAAATCAAACTAACCTGACATTCAACATTTATTAGATACACTTATTCAAGTTTTCTGGTTAATCAAAGTACGTGCATTCTGGTTACATTAAGATGGAAAAGTATTTTGCTGCTACATATAAATTTGTGACAAATTGTGAGACATTCATTAACTGTACATGTTTCTCTCTCAGCTCAGACAACCATACTCTTTCATTCACTGGAATTGAGAAGTGAATCCTTTGTCTGTATCACTTTCTTGCTTATTTGTATTTCATTATATGTGGCTTTTTAACCTGATTATGGCTTTATCAGATTTTCGTCTCAGTGAATACCTAGTTCCATTGAGTAAAGCAAAGTTTTTAAATTCAATGAGAATGATCAGAAGCAGGGTTCATGTTAAGTTCCTGTTTCTTTAGTAATTAACATAGAAAACAGGACTAAGGGGAGGGGACTCAAGGGAAAAAAAAAGACTTTAACATGAACAGTTAAAATCATTCTCTGTTATTCATATAACTAAGGAAATGGGACTAAAGAGACTCAAAATGGGAAGTAAAAGAAATGAAATGCTAAGCAGCATTTTCTGTTTACTCCTATTTATTGCGAGTAGAAGTCTATCTTCAAAATAGTTTATCTTTAGTTTTCTATAAAAGGAAGAGGTAAAAGACAAGCATTCTGAATGACAGCAAAAGCACAGTCTGTGCTTGCTGTCAGAAAATTCTAGTGCTTGCAACGTATCAGATCATGGCAAATATGCCATATAATTACCCCAGAGCAGCTGACAAAGAATTTGAGGAGGGAAAAAAACAAAACATAAAAAAAACCTTTGAATCTTCCCCATTTTCTTCCCTGGTTTTTTTTTTTTTTTTTAAAGGAGTTTATGATTTTTGCCTTCTGATTTTTGAAAGCAACTACTACTTAATGTACTAGAAATAACAGTAAAAAACATTCTCTCAAAGTTTCCAGCTATCTTTATATAGTCAGCAGGTTTGGTGATTGATAGAGTAGTTTTAGTAGTTTTCAGTAGTTTTAATACCTAACTAGCTCATCTGCTAAGCATTACTTTTGCTTGCAAGGGTCTCCTTTTCCTTGGCAAACCTTATTAACACCGTGATAACATAAATAAGACATGAGTCACAGAATGGTTGAGGTCGGAAGGGACCTCTGGAGATCATCTAGTCCAACCCCCCTGCTCAAGCAGGGTCACCTAGAGCACATTGCACAGGATGGTGTCCAGACAGCTTTTGAATATCTCCAGAGAAGGAGACTCCACCACCTCTCGGGGCAACCTGTTCCAGTGCTCTGTCACGCTCACAGTGAAGAAGTTTTTCCTCATGTTCAGATGGAATTGTCTGTGTTTCAGTTTGTGCCTGTTGCCTCTTGTCCTGTCACTGGGCACCACTGAAAAGAGTCTGGCCCCATCCTCTTCACTGGCCTCCCTCCAGATACTTATACACTTTGATAAGATCCCCCTCAGTCTTCTCTTCTCTTCCCCAGGCTGAGGAGTCCCATCTCTCTCAGCCTTCCCTCATATGAGAAATGCTCCAGTCCCTTAATCATCTATGTAGCCCTCCACTGGACTTGCTCCAGTCAGTCCATATCTCTTGTGCTGGGGAGCCCAGAACTGGAATAGGAGTAGAGGGGGAGGGTCACCTCCCTCCACCTGCTGGCAGTGCACTTCCTGTTGCACCTCAGGCCTTCTTGGCCACAAGGGCACATTGCTGGCTCATGATCAACTTGTTGTCCAACAGGACTCCTGGGTCCTTCTCAGCAGAGCTGCTTTCCAGCAAGTCAGCCCCCAACCTGTACTGGTGCATGGGGTTATTTCTCTCTAGGGGCAGGACTCTGCACTTGCCTTTGTTGAGGGAACATGAAGTTCCTCTCCATGCAACTCTCCATCCCACTGAGGTCTCTCTGAATGGCAGCGCAGCCCTCTGGTGCATCAGTCACTCCTCTCCTTCCCCCCCCCCGCCCCGAACAGCACACTTGCTGAGAGTGCACTCTATCCCTTTATCCAAGTCACTGATGAATAAATCAAACAATACTGGACCCAGTACTGATCCCTGGGGGATACAGCTATCTACAAGCCTCCAACTAGACTTTGCGCCGCTGATCACAACCCTCTGAGCTCTGCCATCCAGCCAGTTCTCAGTCCACCTCACTGTCCACTCATCTAGCCTGCACTTCCTGAGCTTACCTATAAGGATGGTGTGGGAGACAGCATCAAAAGCCTTGCTGAAGTCAGGGTAGACAACATCCACTGCTCTTCCCTCATCTTCCCAGGCAGCCATTCCATCATAGAAGGCTATCAGATTGGTTAGGCATGATTTCCCCTTGGTGAAGCCATGCTGTCTACTCCTGATCACCTTCTTGTCCTCCACATGCTTGGAGATGGCCTCCAGGATGAGCTGTTCCATCACCTTTCCAGGGATGGAGGTGACACTGACTAGCCTGTAGTTCTCTGGGTCCTCCTTTTTACCCTTTAGAAGACTGGAGTGACATTGGCTTTCTTCTAGTCCTCAGGCACCTCTCCTGTCCTCCATGATCTTTCAAAGATGATTGAGAGAGGCCTAGCAATGATGTCCACCAGCTCCCTCAGCACTTGTGGCTGCATCCCATCAGGACTCATGGATTTGTGGGTGTCAAGTTTTCCTAAATGGTCTCTAACCTGATCCTCCTCGAGCACGGGAAAGTCTTCCTTTCTCCAGACTTTCTCTCTTGCCTCCAGGGTCTGGGGTTCCTGAGGGCTGGCCTTAGCAGTAAAGGCTGAAGCAAAGAAGGCATTCAGTATCTCTACCTTCTCTGTATCATTTGTCACCACGGCCCCTGCCCCATTCAGTTGTGGGCCCACATTCTCCCTAGTCTTCCTTTGGTTAGCGATGTATTTAAAAAGCCCTCTTTCTGTCTTTGACATCTCTTGCCAAATTAAACTCCAGATGGGCCTTGGCCTTCCTCGTCACATCCCTGCATGCTCTGACAACGTTCCTGTAATGCTCCCAAGTGGCATATTCCTGCTTCCATCTTCTGTGCACTTCCTTCTTCTGTTTGAGTTTTGCCAGGAGCTCCTTGCTCATCCATGCAGGTCTCTTGCCCCTTTTGCTCAGCTTCCTGCTCATTGGGATGGAACGTTCTTGAGCTTGGAGGAAGTGATCCTGGAATATTAACCAGCTCTCTTGGACCCCTCTTCCTTCTAGGGCTCTATCCCATAGGATTCTTCCAAGAACGTGCCTGAAGAGGCCAAAGTTTGCTCTCCTGAAGTCCAGGGTTGTGATCCTACTTTTTGCCCTGCTTCCTCCTCACAGGATCCTGAACTCCTCCACCCATGGTTACTGCAGCCAAGGCAGCCCCCAACCTTCACATCTCCAATCATTCCTTCTTTGTTTGTTAGTACAAGGTCCAGCAGTGCACCTCTCCTCCTTGGCTCCTCCATCACCTGTGTCAGGAAGTTATCATCAGTGCTCTCCAGGAACTTCCTGGATTGCTTGTGCCTTGCTGTGTTGTTCCTCCAGCAGATATCGGGGTGGTTGAAGTCCCCCATGAAAACCAGGGCCTGTGATTGTGAGGCTACTTCCAGCTGTCTGTAGAAAGTCTTGTCTACATCCTTTTCCTGATCAGGTGGCCTGTGGCAAACACCCACAACAGCATCACCCATGTTCTGCCCCTTAATCCTCACCCATAAGCTCTCAGTCAGCCCATCATCCTCCCCTAGGCAGAGCTCCATACATTCCAGTTGCTCTCTCACATAAAGGGCTACTCCACCACCTCGCCTTCCTGGCCTGTCCTTCCTAAAGAGCCCTAGCCATGCATGGCAGCATTCCAGTCATGCGAGCTATCCCACCATGTCTCTGAAACTGCAATGAGATCATGGCCCTGTGACCACACACAGAGCTCTAATTCTTCCTGTTTATTCCCATGCTGCATGCATTGGTGTATAGGAACTTCAGAGAGGTGATCGAGCATGCTGATTTCCCAGGAGGGCTGCAAGGGGATTCCCCAAAGCCTTGTTTTGTAAGTACTTCCTTAGCTGCATGCAATTGCTGGAGGTAATTCCACTTGAGCCCCATTTTGCTGACTATAGTCTCTAATACTCTCCCCTTCCCCCATCTTTCCTAGTTTAAATCCCTTCTTACCAAGTTGGCCAGCCTGCTGGCAAAGTCACCTGTCCCCCATTTAGTGAGGTGGATCCCATCTCTCCTAATCAGTTGTTGATCTTCAAACAGGGTCCCATGGTTGTAGAAACCAAAACCCTGTTGCTGACACCAGCGGTGCAGCCAGTTGTTTACTTGGAGTATCTGTCTACTCCTCCTCCTCCTCTCCATCCCCCTCACTGGCAGGATCGAGGAGAAAACAACCTTGGTCCCCAGACCCCTGACCGCTGTACCCAGAGCTCTGAAATCCCATTTGATACTTCCAAGGTTGCCCTTGGCAGTATCACTGGTGCCAATGTGGAAGAGCAGTAGGGGGGTAATAGGTAGAAAGGTGTATAAACTTTAGCAGTCTTTCCCTGACATCTTGAATTTGAGCCCCCAGCAGGCAACAAACCTCTCCAGAGGAACAGTCAGGTTGGCAGTTAGGTACCTCTGTCCCCTGTAGCAGGGAGTCACCTGCTAAAACCACTCTCCGCTTCTTCCAGGTGTTCCTGTGTGGCACAGGGTCCATCAGTCCAGCTGCTTTACTTGAAGCCATGGCCAGCTCCTCCTTGGTTTGGAGGGCACTGAACCTGTTCATGAATTGCAAGGTTTCAGGAAGAGCAAGAGCGAAGTGACCAGTTCCCAGCCTTCATCTTCTACAGAGTTATGACTTACTGTTTGACATGGCACAGAGCCCACTTGCATCTCCGTTACTATGGGGGATTGAGACTCTTGAAGCTGTAGGGTCTCTAAGAATATCCTACCCATCTCTTGCTTATCTTCTCAGATACTATACAGCCTGCTTACTTCTTCCTGTAACTCCTTTACCTGGCAACACAACTCATCAACAACAGCACATCTTCTGCAGAAGAGACTGTCAGCCCCAGCCTCTCGGAGAGACCCCAGGCACTCTCTGCAGCCTGAGACCTGCAGAGCTGCATCTGCTGTCAGAAGGTCAGTTTGGGTGAAAGTCTCTGACATGGCTGATGCAGCAACTCCAATGGCTGCTGGAGAATGCGCTCTGCAGCATGTCATAACCACACTGAGGAAGTGTACACTACCGTGACTGAAGATGAGGACCCCTTCTTTGCCCCCTTCTGCACAAACTGCTGCATCTGGGAGCTGTGCTCTGGGCCTGGCTCTTATATAGCCTCTCCCTAGCACTGACTGACAGGGTGCTTGACTCACTCTAATCAAGGCTCAGCTGCAACAAAGGCCCCAACTCCCTCTGATCAAGGGTGGCCAACAGAGCTTGTTAGCAGCAACTACATCTAGCTACACCTAGCTAGAGCTTCCTAGAAGTTAAGGCCTCCTGTGACTGTCCTTGCTTAGCTCTCCTTACCTGTCTGCAGCAAGCAATGAATAAATATGAAAGGATAATTCATAGTAAGTCTAGGTATTTTTGGTTTTTAGACTTAGGGTGCAAAATCCAAAATTATTTTATTTCTGTCTCAACTATGGTATAGCCCTAGAAAAGCCAGGACTAAATTTCTCATGCTTGCAAATGATTTTTCCCTTTTTTTTTTTTTAATTTTTATTTGCAGAGTGTTCATTTACATATACCAGCCATAGGAGATATTCTTTATATTTCTAACTCTGCATTCACCTTTCTGTTCATGCATCCTAGGCCATCTAAAAAAACTCTATAAACCGGAGTAATTGCTTGATGCCAACGTGATTATATAATAATATCAACCATTTATTTGCCAGCTCTTATCAGTCCTTGAATACCTTATGTAAAATTTTTCACAGCCAATGACACATTCCAAGGTTACTATTTTAAATCTTATTAAGCTTTAAAATTAGAGAAAAAAAATCTAAACTTTTCCCCTTTGCCCTAGTTCTCAACTAAAGGCATGGAATAAATTAAATATGATTTCTTTATCTTTTTTCCTACAAATCGCCAAAAAATGTTTAAAACTTTTTGAACTCTTGTGAACACTTCCATGGCCTTCACTCAATTCACTTCAAATATGGTCAAAACCCATGCACCAGTATTAGGTGTGACCTGCCAAGTTTGAGGTCAACACTCCTTTACTTGCAATCACCACTCCAAAAAAAAAAAAAAAGCAATTAAGCAATGTTATATTACTCTGCAAAGTATTCTGATCTGCCCCTGTGTGCAATGTGTTATACCTGTGCTTTATGTATATTTTAAAAGACAGCTGTGACAACATGAAATATAGCTGGTATTTTTAGATCTACCTATTTCTTGTTTTCTTCTATGAAAACACCCTACTACCCTTTCTGAGATCATGTTTTTCATATTTGACATTCACGATATCACCTGCTGCTTTGGATAATTACATGGTAGAGTTCCTGAAAACCTTGTCCCCCTTATTAAAGCCCACAATGTCTTCCAGCTATCGTTTTGCTAAGCATTCTCTACCTGTGGAGTCCTGATGACACAATTCAGTTCTGCATGTAAGACTGTTACATTAGGCCAATTACATCCTGATTGCATGTTGCTGTGGTTTGTTGGGAAAGTAGAAGAAAAGCACTTCATGTTATGTATTTTAATAGTTTGCGGTGGGGGGTGACATGCAGGACATATAAGCATTACACGCTAAAATTGTGTGGACATTTTCTTTAAATAAAATGTGACAGTGCAAAATCAACATGTCCTATGCATAGTGGATGGGAATTTATGAACAGTGGTTAACATAGCAGCTCTGTGTTAAGGTTTTATTAAAGTGTTTTATACCTTTTTGCCAGAACCTAGGCTTGGGAAAGTGTTACTATAATTAAAAATGTGATTAATATTTGTTGTATTATTTCCACATTTTAGGCCATTGATTTTACAAAAGGCAAGATTTGAAAGTGACTTTGTGGTCAGCAAACAAATATAGAAAGGCAAATATCTAACAGTAGACGGGTAAAAGACAAAGACAAAGAAGTCCTAATCCTGGAAGAGGAAACAAAACAAAGTTAGACTAGAAATAAGGTGATAATTGTTAATGATAGAGGTTATAAACACAATAAATCTTTGGAACAGTTTACTTAGGAGTATGGTAGAGTTCAAATACCTCTCCCCAGTTACTAACAAACAATCTTTACCTTTGCTGTAAAATGACCAAATATACAAATGTAACAATATGTAGAAAAAACAGAGGAACAGAAGAGAAAAAATCTAAGCTTTTTAAAAGAAACCACAGTATTTGTACAGCTACTCTGATGATCATAACTTTTACATTTAAAAACATGAATTTTTGTGTTTCTCAGTACATAAAATGAGACTCTGTCTCTTACAATTTTGTAAATGTTGGATAGAAATGCAGTTGCTTGGTTGCTGTATTTAAAGAGATTCAAAATAACTTTAAAAATAACATTTTTCTCAGTTGCATATCTACTTTTCCAGCTGCTGAAATTCATCAATTAAAAAAAGAAGGTATTAAAAATTGTTAAAGAAAAACTTTTCATTGACTTTAGAAAAAGCTTACATGAGTTGTCTCCCTGGATCACAAAAGAGAAAAAAATTTCTCTCTTCATTATTGTGAGGGTGAAGTCAATGTCTTCATTCCAAAATACTTGACTTCAAAAGTTGCTTTAATTAATGTTATAAGAGTAGTTGGGAAGACCAATACCTAGTCTGTTTAGTTAAAATATAAATAAAACTCATAAGAAAATGCCTGTAATAAATATCCCAGAAGTTAATTACCATGGTAAGCCCTGCACCACATCTGCCCTTACTGTTGTTCATCTACTTTAGAGATCGAGAATGGACAAGTTAAGCTTTTTTTATTAAGTGTGAAACATATGAGAAGCCTTCAGTGAGTTTTCTGAGCAAGCCTGCAGCACCTTGTAGAAGCAGTAAGAAGATAAGTATAAAGAATGTATACTGATTATAAATTTAAATTCTGCATATATTGAATAAGAAACAAATAGTCACGTGTATGTGTAAATGTAGATACACACATACATATGTCACATTTCAAATCTCACATGGGGATGACAGGAATATTTTTATGCTAATCCATGCTCTTTGGAAAAGTCAAAAGATTTCATCCATAACAGAAGCAAAATCAAAGGAAAAAAAACCCTCAATTACATATCTTCAGTGGAAGAAGAAAGAAACTTTTCTTACATTTTTAAAAGCTACAGAAAGTCAGCTGGAGTAGGCCTGTTAAAATCTCTTTATTAATATTCTTCTTCCTCCATTCTTTGAAGGGAACATCCCAAGTACATTCCTCATTCCTCCTCAGTTTCAGTGTGGATTTATGTCTAGGGTAAAAGTGGCCTAAAAGCTTCCCACTCCTGAGCAGAATTCCTGGAGTAACTGAAGAGCTAATCAAACTGAAAGTGAGAGACTCTAGGTGAAATCCTTCCCCCTTAGGGTGTTTTGTCTTTGATCTCAGAAGAATCAGGATTTTACTTTTTATTTGTAGTTTTCCCTGGGATGGAAAAATGAGGAAGAATATCTTGAACATTTTAGAAAAAAGGCTTTGACTGCTCTAAATATTATCAATAAAACTGAATTACACCACTGTAGAACTTAAATGTTCCATAAACCTCTAAATCTCATCAAATCTTCTGGAAAACTTATATACCATGGAATAAACTTTTAAATGTTTTTTATTTTTATTTCCTTCACCCTATCTCCCAGAAAAGTAAAGTAGCTCTATATTTTGAGATCAAAGACAAGCAAATAACACAGAAAAGCCTGCTTTAAAAGGAGTAGCTGTGAAAAAGTTAACCTTAGCAGCTGCCTTCCTGAAACAAAATTGAACTTTATCACTGAAATGGTTAAAAAAGATAGATTTCTGTAAAAGAACTTTGCTATATCAAACTTGTTTTTGCTTCAGTGTTAAGAATGGTCTGAGTTTTTAAAAATAATTTATGGACTTGTTTTTAATTTCATTATTGGTGATGAAAGTGCACTGCTTTTCAAAATCAAGCTTTGAAATCACATTCAAAATTAGAAATCCTACAACATTTGATACTATTTTGAAAAGGAATGGTCAAAGTATATTTTTAAAGATCCAAATGCAGAGATCAGTGACTCACAGATTATAAAACAGTCCTGTGCCACAGCTGAATTCTTTGCAGAAATCTATGAAGCCTTATTTTTCAGGCTTCCAGGCTTTTCAGGCTTTTTTTCTTCTAGTAACATTTAAGTACATCATATAGAAAAATTCTAGTTGTTTGTATATAACAGTTGGCATTGCTTTCTTCTCATCAGTCATGTGAATAGAACCTATGTCCTTTTATGAACCTACCCCCAAAAGAAATGTTTCATTTTGCATTTTGAAAATTTCCCTTCTTTTTAAATTTAGCTAATACTATCCAGTAAAACCATTCTGAACTGCAGCTGAGCACCTGTACTTACTGTTTATGCATTAAATTATTATACTTTATCTATCTGTAAAATTGTGATGATAATATTTCTGACCATAAGTATTAAGAAGCTAAAGAAATGGAAGGCTGTGATATCACATTAAAATAGATACCACATAGGTATCTACCCTTTTACTGTGAGAAAATTAATGATATTTACAAATTTTCATAAAATATTAAGAACAAATCAAAATACAATTCTGATGTTCTAATTATTTATGGGAGAGATTTTGTCTCTGCCATTAATTATCTAAAAATTAGGTGTCTAGTTTAAGTTCATCATATAGACCCCCCCTCTATCTATAGTCAACGAAGAAAGACAGTCACCTTTAGAGAATAATTCATCCTTCCTGGTATCTTAAAGAGCAATCTTAATTGAGACCAAGTGAGTAACACAGATGAAATAAATCTATTGGATACACAGGTAACGTTACCAGATATTCATAAATTCATATGTATTCTTACAAGGGTTATTGCTTACTATTTTGAGTCTGAATCTTGTTTCAGTAATAAAAGCTTATCAGGACACACACTATGCATTTCTATGTTTCTGCAGCTACGTACCCAACTGGAACCTAGTGAAGTCATTCAAGTCTATTACAGTTCAAATTATGAACTCTCATTATATTAACTTTTTCCTTTTTTATCACTGGGTATTCTATTATTTATCATCATATTTTTAGGTTAAGAACAGCATATTTTTACTTCTCTTGCTTGTGGGACAAAAATATCGATTTTGTTGAAATAAGTAGTATTATTATTCAGTAATTCTGATTACTTTATCAATCACTCCATTTTCTGACATATCTTATTCTTAATGGGTGCTTGAAAGTGAACAGCTGAGGATTCTTTATTGTTTTTATTCTCACATATTCTTGTATCCTTATGTTGAAAAGAGACCTCAGTATAGAGTTCAGTAGAGTACTTATCATACCAGTTGCTTAAAAAGTGCCAAATTAAAGACGTTGCTCGTTCAGATAAGATTACTGCATTATTTGAGACAAAAAGTAATACAGAGAAAAGAAGGGGAATTGGAAGGAGAATGAAAGTTGTTATTAAAATAAAATCCCAGGACCACACGGCTAACGACTTGATGATTACTGAACTTACCTTTATAAAGAGTACTAAGAAGTTGCTATCTTGCAAGTAAAAAGAAAAAAAAAGACTCTAGTGAGGAAATTTAGAGGAGAAAGAATTAGCTTTACGGATTAAAAATTTCTCCTAAACATAAAAAAAACCCCAACACCTGCTTGGAAGAAAACATAAGGACGACTGTGGTGGGATAGGGAGGCATAAGATTAAGATCATAGGAAAACTGTCAGTAACATGATAAGAGTCAGGAGGAAGAAAAGAAGAAGAGGCAGAACTGAAAATTAGAAGAAGCCACTTCCAGTTCACATGATGAATTTCACAAGGTGAAATATGGGTGGAATCTAGAGAATGGATAATTCATTCAGAACGGTACATGAAAAAGATGAGTGCTAAAGTTTGAATTGGAAAGGGAAAATGCGTATGTGCTAGGAAAACCCAGTCAAATAGCAGTGACTATAATTAATGGCAAGGGCTTGAATGAAATGTTTTGCAGTGTAGGTCTATGATTGGATTAGAGATAACTCTAAGACGGATTTGCTGCATGATGCTACACATCGAGCAGGTCAGCAAAATGAATGCAATCCAAATCTTGCCAAACACTCCAAATAATATGTTAATGATTTATGAAGGCATTTTAGCACAGTGAAGTACAACAAAGCTATTAGAAAGCTCTAGTTCCATAATGACACAGTATGGAGAAAAAACAGTGCTTAAGGTTCTCAGACTCACGTTGTTATCTGCGTGATCATCTAGAATCAGGATCATGTCTTCTGGCTGGCTGGAGACTTGTTAAAGGGTTTCTTTACATTTCTGTCTGCATCTCCTTATTCATTATAGTGTGTTTCTTTTTAGGTACATATTTAAAGAAGGAAGAGGGAGGCTGGGTTTACAAAGTAGCTTTGAACTTAGGGTCTCATCTAGTGTACTTTCTGCATGCAATCAGGGCAGTTGTAGACACCACAAAAGCAAACGAAACCAGCATAACTGTGAAGGATGTGATTACAATTTATAAATAATTACCCTTGAAGTTCACATGTGCATCTATTAAAAAAATGGATGTGTACTTGCAGCTTTATGGGGCTTTAAAAATATTATGCACCAAATATCTACTTATATATATTATATATATGTTTAAATAAAGCATGAACAAGTCACCAAATATTAAAAAGTGCCAGAACTTGTTCATAAAACTTGCTTACAAAGAGTAAAATGTTTGTGCATTAGAATTTATTGCTGGATTTTAATATTTCATTAAAGTTTTTCAAAGAACTTTAACGGAGAAATGTATTTACCCAAATATTGGCATCTGCAGCCATTTTAGATGCTGCAGGGTATCCAAGACATAAGCATGGAGTGCTTATGCTTTTATTTACAAATAAAACTACAACATTTGCAAAGCATTTTTTAGTATGAGATAAATAAACATTATGATATACAAAACGTGTTTGTTGCTGAGAGTTTTTCCTACTGATTTGGCTAATAAGTGAAAATAGTAGAAGTAATGTTAGATAAATTAATGTTTAGTGGGACAGGGAATTTACAACTTAGAAAGGAAATTCTGAGTAGAAAAATAAGAATGTGCTCAGTTGTCAAGGTCTCCACCTATGTTATAGCTGCTGAATGGATAATCAGAAGACACTACAGTAAGCATCATTAAAAATTCAATATCCAATATTCCATCGTTTTTCAGAGTCTGGTATTGTCCACTGATTCAAAAAGGAGGCGCTGCAATGCCATTTTGAAGTAGCATTTATTGAGATTTTAATAGAACCGACTGTACTGGAACATTCTCTAATTCAGTTTTTTGCATAGCTTCAAATTCATGGTTATTCTTTCAGTAGTTTTTAGCACCAATCCTTCATGCATCCATGAAATCCATAATCTAAAAGAGATTGATTTTATTTTTAACTGACATTTAGAAGTGGCAAAGCTTCTTCTACAAATTGCTTGTCACTTAAAATAGATTGTTGATACTCTGTCATCAAGAGATAATGAAGGATATAATTAGCCCTTTTCAAAATTTTCTGCCTTTAAATACAAAAATTATACACATTAGGCATGCCTCTCAAAAAAAAAAAAGATGTATCAATGCATGCAAATCACTGTGTCTCTATAAATATTTTCTTAGCAAGCAGAACATCCTATTAATACTGAACCAATCAGAAGGCACTCATCAACTTTCACAGGGTCAATTTTTTGGTCATCTTGGGTTTTCAGGTAAAACCAGGAAAGATGAAATATCAGATAAAGTCAGAATGTTGAAACAAGTAAAAACTTGTTTCTTGTGATACTGCAAACAATTATTTGAATTGTCTAAAATGAAAATTAATTTATTATAAATTTGTGAAAAAATTAATGAACAACAGCAATCTCATTTTCTGAAAAGTACAAAAAAGACAAGCTATATATAATTTATCGCTGTTTTTTAGAGTGTATTTCAGTTTGAATTCAGAGTTTTGATATATGAGAAAATGTTATTTATGATGGTGTTGGGCAGATACATCCAATTTAAAGAGGAGAAAAAGGTTCTGTAAAACAGTTAATTTCCTGTTTTGCATATTTTTACATGTGGAAGATGTAATAGGTTTGAGTAAGGTACTGAATGTAAATTTAATCATGAGGGAACAATACCCATAATTCAGCCAGTGTTCAGTTATCACATGTTTCTTGCCTCCTACCCTTGTGGAAATCATTTCATTCAAATCATTAACTGCATTGAAAGATTATCATCTTACTATGTAAAACTATTTTTTTGCAACCTAGGTGAAAAGTTAAATATTTTTACTATTTTGTAGCTCATATCTGTATATTCAATTCATATATAAACATGCACTCACACACACACAAAAGTATGCATGTTTCCAATATCTTTCAAAGTGCAAGCACTGGTATTTATCCAAGACCACCTTTTGCAGTTGACACCTTCTCATAAAAAGAGAAATGCACTGTAAAGTGAGCTGCTCCTAAAAAGACAGCTAAAAAGAATGACAAATAAGGCCTTCAGCTTGCACATTTTAAGATTCTGACAGAATGACCTCTACTTCTGTCACTTCATAACTTTCTTGCAATAGTTGTCATAAAAATAGCAGAAAGATATTGTCATGATAATCTCTGGGTCCTGGTCCTGTAATCAGATCTTTATCCTTATTCCCTTGCAAAATCCCAGCAATGTTTTTTTAGGGCTGGGCACATTTCATTTATTTTAAGCAGTCTAAAACTCAGTCAGCTAGTCCAAGCTATAGGTTCTGCATACTGCCAGTAGAGAGGGAGATGCTCCACTAAAATTTAATTCATTCACCAATTTTAGAACATGGTGAAACCCAATGTAAAGGCTGGCTTAGATATGCAGAACTGATGTTAGTCTTGAATATGTAACTTTCCAAAATTAAGGAGCATTAATCCCATTGTAAGAGATTGCCTGAGGCAAATCATATTTTGGAAGTTCATGACTAAACTCATAACTAAATGTGTCTTCTTTGTTTAGCTGACTGGACAATTCTTTCAATTGCAAGCTGAGCGCTTTTAACTATCAGAAGAATTGATATTTTTCAAATGATCCATTACTGCTACAGAAACAAGAATGAAAGTACTGGAAAGTTTTTAATATTTAGAAACTTTTAGTGCTAAAGCAACCTGAACTGTATCTGAATATTCTGTAATTTGATGAATCACTTGTTTTTATTCTCCCTCATAGGTTATTAATGTTATAGACAGAGCAGAAAACACATCAGTGATGAAAAACATAATCCAAAAAGTATCTCGGAGTAACAACTTCATGATTAGAGATGCCTTGTAATGATGACTTAAAATATATATACATATCCCATGCTTTTGGAATTACTAGGATTGTAACCAGAATAAAGAAAAACTGAACCTTAAGATTTTAACCAGATTTCTGATTTGTGGATATAAGATATATTGTGACCTCACTATTTTCCGTACTTATGCATATATTTCTGGGACACATCTCTTTCCTCTTTGTGTTAAGACACAGTAGCATTCCTTCCTTTTCACAGTATCGATTGCAGGAGGAGTCCAGGGAGTTGTCCCAGGAGGAGTCCTGTGGGAAGCTGGAGGCTCATCAATGCACCAGTGAATTTGCCTCCTGTCTCAGTTCCAAGATAAGTAAGTTTCAGCTTGAGCCAAAGTTTTTATCTTCAGCTGTGTAGGTGTGCACAAGTTCAAAACTTAAAAAAAAAGCCCTGCTCTGCACATGAACAGTAGTGTGGAGGTCAGATTGGGCAAGACCATATATAAGAAATCCAGCCAAGACTATGCTAAGGACTTACCTAAGAGATTGTACTGTAAGCAGTGCTGCACTTTGCAAGCTGAGATGTCTGTAATTACCTTATTTAATTATTTATATTGGCAGCTGTCAAAAGACTACATTCAATATGTTAAATTATGCTTACAGTAACGGTAACTTCACTCCTGCTTCTGCAGTGAGATATCTCTTGTACTTGCCAGCATATGATTTCAGAAGACTTTATAAGGAGTATCCCTGAGGACTTTCTGCATCTGATCTCATGTCACTCAAGAATCTTACTCTTCTCCACTGAAACACAGAAAGAAATAACTGTGGGGAAAAAAAAGAAAGAAAAAGTCTCTAGTTCCAGAAATAAACACATTATAAAATGTGAATGAAGCATCTTGCTTTTAGCTAGAACACCTGTATAGTACATCTATTTCAGCTGGTATCACAATATGAACTGATTCTCTCCAGGCAGTGACAGTGTACTTTGTTTTCTGGGAATTCAAGATGTAGTCTTTTATGAACCTAGAAGTTTTGGGGTGATTATATACTACTAGTCTTTTCTGAAAACACTATTTGGCATGCCAGCAGTATACTGCTTTTGTAAATATTTGTGAATCTTTACATTTCTAACACACTGGGATCTGATACTACTGAATTCAGCATATCTGGTTTTACTGACATAATTGGAGCAAGTTCAGCAGAGCAGTTTGATGCGCAATTACATATTCAGCATCACTGAAATCAGCAGTGCTCATGTGCATGAGAAAATGCCACTGACATGGCTCAACACATCATTTTCAAGCCCTGATCCTTCAACAGACATACTGGTTAAGGGAGTACTTTTCTCACTAGTATTTCCCTTCTCCTTGAGGACCACTTCAATGCTTAAGTTTGATTCAGTTCTGAATGTCATACCTGTAGGTCAAAGAACAGACTGAAGGGGTTAAAAAGGACATAAATCAGAATGAAATATGTGGCTCTGTAGAAGGCTCAACTGGATAAAACTAACTGTGTATCCAGTTGTCCACAGTGCGTGTCTCCCAGCTGAGCAAAGTTGAGAAAACAGGCTTCATAGACAGAACAAGTGTTCTCCATTGATATACATAATAAATCATCAGCCTAGAGAATTTCTCAATAACATGTTGCCCTAAACATCCATATGTCCACAGTACTAGGTTCATGTTATTGCAACTAAATGAGATCTCAACAAACATAGAATGAAAAAAGAAGTGTAGCTTAAAGTGGCAGCAAATAAGTTTGTTAAATTCAGAAATATTTTAGCTCTAGTTCCTTTTCAGAAGTTCAGCAAGCCCATAGTCATTCATGAGAACAAAAAGCACTAGTTTATATTCTGTACGTCAGAAAAACCTAGACAGGTATTGGGAAAATTCTTTTAACCAATTCAGCTCACCTACTGTGTCCCAAATACAGGACCAACTTTGGCAATACCTGTGATGCAGCTCACCCGGGTGGATGGTGGGACTGAATGCTAAGTGCAATGATTTAGGAGGTGAGCTTAACTGGAATCTGGTTTCAGGTCTACCTCTGTATTGCAGAGTGGCTGTGAGTAAGTCACAGCCACTCTGCAAGTCACTTCCCTGTTGATATTTGATAACTCTTTTCTGTGCAGGCTATGTTCACCTGTGTTCATAACATCTTACCATGTGTTTGTTCACTGTCTACATTGTCTCTGGTGGTACTATGATAATATAAATAACAAATAATCAAAGAACATTCAAGAAAAGCAGGAACTTGAGCAGCACTGACAGGGAAGTGAGGGAATCCTTTTTCTGAGGAACTAAAGCAGGATATATAGTCTAGATGCAAGGGGACTTCAGTGACACTTATTACCCAAGAGAGAGCTGTTATTTATTCAGGAGTAAATAGCTTTAACAATTTTACTGCTTGAGATAATCTATAAATGCCACTAAGCTCTCTCTAAGTTATTATAAATGGTCCTAAATTCAAATTATTTACTGTCTGATACTTTCTGTCATGATAAGCAACTAAAGAGAAAATAGATAGCACCACTCAAATGATCTCTTACAAATCCAGAAGATATAGAACTTTTAGATGTATTTAACATAGCACTCTACACAGCTCAAACAAACACGTTATCTCACAAAGTCTGTTGTAAGAGATTTATGGGTAGAAACGAAATTTCTTTTGTGACTTTTTTTTGACTTAGATTCTTATACTACATCATTTTTTTAGGAGTCAGCTAATAGAAAGAAAAAAAAAAGGAATTGCTGGAGTTCCAAGATGGACAACATGTATGTTTGTCAGGGGATGTGAAGGAGCAAGAAGGGAGTGGATTATAATTTACCCCAGAGAATCAAGAAAAAAAGGACAGTTGGTTACCACTGGAAGAATCTCAAGCAATCTCCTTCTAAATATGCAAGGAAATAGAGCACGAAGAGGAAACATCAAGCTTTTCAACACAGTCCTGGTAGAACTGGCCTCTGAAGACTGAACAGCCTTTGTGATAGCAGGCTGGGCAGTTTGTATTGGCCTGCCATTTCTAACTCACACCAAGCTGGTTTTGTGTAATATAATGTGGAAGTGATTAGAGAATGGTCAGGAGGCTAAACTTCAACGTCTGACTTTCAGAGCTGGCAAAGAGACGTGTGTGCGTTTAAGCCTGTTGTCAGCAGGAAGTGCAGTTCCCCAGTACTGTTCATACATGTGAAAACTGCTTAACAATATTGACACATATTGGTGAACAGTCTCCACTTCTAAGGTATTGGAAATTATACCCTGGCTTAAAAAAAGAATATTTACACAACCGACAGTAGGCATTTTGGAAATGCTTGAGTATGGAGGCTATTTTTTTATGCCATTATATACAAGTTTATGTATGTGTATATATAGAGAGAGAGACAGAGAGAGATGATTCTTGCAAAGAGTAAGTCAGAACATCTATTTTGTGAGTTCCTAAAATTATGTAAGTATCCCCCAGAATATCAGACAACTGATAGAAAATCACTAGACTGGAGCAGTCCAGTCTTTTTTATTGTTCATGGATAATTTACCACCTAGGTTTGTTGTGATTTTTCTGTTATTACCTATTATTCCTGATTTCCACGCCATTTGTTATTTTCATGCAATTACATACAGTTTATTTTGGAACATAAAACATTAGAGAGAGGAAAACAAATTACAATCAAAGAAACTAAATTCAAATGAGCAAGGAAATGTCAAAAACTACAAGGCACTTCTGCCACATACTTTTTCATGCCAGAGAACAAGAAAGCTTAAAATAAAATTAAAAGGCAGAAAACTTAAAACTGCTCAAAGATTTCTCCCTTCTTCATGCAATAAAAATTCATCTATGGAACTCATTGATACAAAACTATGTTAAAACAAAAAAAACCTATGGAATATAAACCAGTTTAGACCTTTAAATGGAAAACAAATAGGATAACCAGAATTTCAAAATATGTTTTGAAGGAAATTAAATCATCAGTCTGCAGGGAATAAGCCTACCTACCACAGATGAAAACTAGGGAGAAATTCACCATATGAAAAATCATTCTATAACAGAGTATTACTATATTTTTACACTTATGAAAAGGAGATAAAAAGGTATGTGAAAACATGTTTCTAATTACAAAAAGAATGATGGTCTAACAGGAAAACAGAACTGAAAAACAAACTACGAGCTGTGTATTTTCCTTCTGTTTAAAGCTACTACTTTTTATCCTTCTATCAGACAACTACGCTTAATTGTTCTGGACAGGTTTTTTGATAAGGACATTGTGGGCTAAAAGCATCATACTATGTTTTTTTATTTTTAAGGTACATGCGCTCCATCCCCATCACTTTGAGGTAGTTTTGCTTTCCAGCAGAATGCTGCAGGTTTTAATCACAAGTCTACTTTTATACTCAGTATGAAACCAAAATAAATATACCACCAGCGTGAACACTTTTCTGAGAGGACAGGAGGATTCCTGCTTGTCATAACTAATGATAGTGATCAAAGCCAACCAGGTGCTCACACTGATCCTGAGCTTTGATCATTTACTACGCTTTTCAATATCTGAACCTGGGAGTGAGTTGCCCTAATGGCCTCTGATTACATTAGTGGCATATGGCAGGAAAAAGGAGTAGAAGATAAGAAGAAGTGAGAAGGAGAGGGGAATGTCTAGCAATGCAGCATGTGTAAGCCTAAAAACCCCTGGGCAATTGAAGTAAGCTCATATTCAAAGCTTTTCACACGCTGTACATGTTAATGCTATAGAAATACTCAGTAGGCCTTTCATGAAAGCTGGTCCCAAAGGGCAATGACATGATCCTTTGCTCACCTTTTTGAGCAGTTACTCATATGAGTAGATGCAGGAGCTTCAAAGGGTTATGGGGTGAGTGTGTGTGTGTGTGTGTGTGGGCGCGTGTGTATGTAAGTGCTCTTCTGAAGCCTGTGAAGTTCCTGATGCCTCAAAAGTGCATATTAATGCTATATTTTTGTACACTGCAAGCATTTTTATTGATTTGAGGTCCTTTTACCTATTGTTGGGAAACTATGGTACTCATGACAGCCACAACTGTAAAATCCCTCAACTGCAAACTATGATGCAGCTGCTTATCTGGTTAACATCAGTTTCTCATTACTTCTAAGCAGAGATTACATGATAGCATTGATAGCTGAAGACATTTTGGGAAGACTTGCTCTGATCAAGTCTGACTCACGCATACGTGAACTTCTCCAAAAACAGTTTTCATTTGTCTGTGCCAGCACTTAAACAAGTACAGCAGCAGCCAGCTTAAAGATAGAGACATTTCTTAGCATAGCAAGGCTCTATGACTGCTGTGCACATTTCAGATGTTCGCCAAACGCTTTGCAGCCAGAGAGAATAAACATAGCAGGTGACATTATTATATGGGCATGAAGCTGAGATAATTGTTTAATTCACATCCTTGGAAAAAGCAGTGATAATAAAAAGAGCTCTGCTAACATCTTTGTAAGAATCTTCTTCACAGACTTCAGAGAGAACCAAGAACACCAGTGCCCCAGTTTTATTTTTAGAAAGGGGAGTCTTTCCTCAGCGCTGCCACAAGGCAAGCATTCAAGATCATACTTTTTATAAAAGAAAGAAATTTCAGCCTTCAAAATAACTGCCTTTCTCAGCATGGGAAGATTCTGTTTTTTTCTGTGTTATGCCATCACTGCGATTAGCAAGAACAAGAGAGGGTAATCAAAGTGACTTGCTTTTACTGAAAACAAGAATTTGATTAATCATTAACCATTTTCCATGGCTGCTGGCCCACTTATTATCATCAGCAGTCATGTTAAAACAGTCCCTCTATCTAAAATAGCATTAGAGAACAGCTAAATCAAGCAGCCACAACCAGGGGAGTCCAGGTATGTACCTTACTATGTAAATGATCTGCTTTAGGCTTGATTCAAGACAATCCCCTTGTTGCATTTTCCTGTGACCTCCGAAGCCACAATGCTATATCAGAATTAAGCATTTCCGTGTTGTCAGAAAACACCTCATTTAATGCCATGTCACAGTAAATTATGAGTGTCTGGGTCCTGCAACATTTAAAAAGTCAGATTATGCAATCATGTTGTGTACTGGACGGTTCCATGGAGCTCTGACATTGATATGTATTTTAAGTATCATTCAACGCATTAACACAAACTGAAGGAAGTATTTAGTAGTGTTATAGGCAACAGAGAAGACATAATTTCACTTATGTTTTCCAAGATGGAGTTTTGCTACCAAGTGAAAAGTAAAGCAGTACAGTATTGAATGGAGAGTCAGCTGGCATAATGTTTTCCACGAGCTTCTACTATGGTGTTATTTACATCCTTCCATTACTATATATGTTTTTTTTTTGGGGGGGGGGTATAAAGGGAACACCCAAAATATTCAGTAGAGGCTGAATGAATTCTACAACTATTCCACTGTAAATGCCTCGATCTAAGTCACATTAAAGATAGCAACTTTAGTGGTACTTTGTAAAAACAAATATCTAGGAAAATTAGGGTGAGCTGCAAATCAGAATGTCTATTGATGAGATAGATTGAGACTAGAAATTCTCTAAATAGCAATGGTTCAGGACTGTTGTTTTAGTCCAAACTCTGCTTATAACAATAAAATAGATATTTTCCCTCAACCAGCTGACTTTAGATATACCATCATCCATGATATTAATTTTCACTGTCTTGTGAACGCAAAAAAGAAGCATTTGTATATTTTAATATCTTTTCTATGAAGGATCACCATCTCAACACCAGTAGGTCATAGGGCAAAGAAGCAGTTTGACTGGGATCAGGGAAAGATTGTTAAGGTTATTGGGACAGATATCATATTTTCCTGTGAATGTCCAGAAAGCTTTTTACAAGGGAAATGTAGTGCTTTGCTTCAATAACATCAAAGGAGGAGAAGGGGATTTTGACAATGAGTGAATTTGTGCTTCTTGGAATAGAAAGATTCTAGATCTGACACAGAAGTAATTATATTTTACTAAAACATGGGCTTTAAAAAGAGGAAAAAAAAGTGTTAATATCCCCAGTTTAGAGGTTAGCTACCAGAGGAATTTAGCTCTTATGAAATGCAGGCCCCAGTTATACTGATTTTCAAACTTCACTCAGCGTCAAAGTGAAGACATTCAAAAATCCTGTACACTCAAAACAGTAATGTGGACCCCAAGTTCCTAATTCTACTTTTCACAAGATAGCATTTGCACCAGATAAACTCTAGGGAAGTTACTAATTCTCTGGTGGAAGAAGAAGGCCCCAAAGCTGAATTCTGAAAGAAGAGGATTCAAAAAGTATTATTAATTCCCTGAAAATTATAGTTGCCTGACCAAATCTTCTTAAGTCAAAAGGAAGCAGAACACATGAGATAGTGCTAAAAACCTCCTTTTCCTATCCTTCTATCAATGGCAGGTAAATTTTTCAAAAGCCATTATGTGATTTAGCAGCCTAAATCACATTTCGGAAGTGACTTTAGCATTTAATAACTCAGGCTTGACTTTGAAAGCAACTTGGAAGTTACATGTCATCTGCTTCTGCCCTTTTGAAAATCACATCTTGCACTTAATGCAATCTTTAGGCACTTTTGAAAACCTCATTCTAAATCCTACCTGAAAATGTCACGCTTGTAAGGGTAGGTACAAGTGGGAGCTAGAAGCTTTTCATTATGCCTGTGGTACCTGCCCTGGCTGTTTCCCTCCGTGTAAGAGCAGTATCACAGTGAATATTTTTCCTCTGTACTTTCATGGAAAGGCAATTGCATATCTGGACTAGGAAAATGAGTCAAGACTTTTTTTTAACCTATATACAGTATGATGTGTATATGGAAATACACAGGCATGAGGCAGAGAAGGGGAATAGATATTAGGTACATTAATGCCTTTGACTGTCTTCCTAAACCAAAATGAGTCTGTAAAATGTAGAGGATGAATATAGTTGCCTGCATGATTGATTTGCCTGGCTTATCTGTAATGATCTAGCTACAGTTGCAGCTATACCATTTTATTCACTTTTTTGTGTGACCTCTCTCTAATATTCACCTCAACTGAAATCACTTACATTGGAATATGTGGGAGACTATTACAGTTAATAAACAGTCAGTGCTCCACAGGATGCATGGCAGCTGCAAGGAAGAAAGTAAAACTTTGCAAACAAATGGCATGACTTCAGTTCTGCAAAGACCTTCCCCATATCCTTCATGTTTTGAATTCTACGTACCCCTGCTGGCCATGGTAAGTCTATTTACTGTGTGCCTAAACATGCACATGAAGCTTTTTAGGATAAGGGCCTGTAGCCCTGATCAAAGGACAGGATGCAAGTGATCTTCTACCTCTGCGCAGGGTCCTGTAAAGGCCAGTACAGTTTTGCACAGCACAAGGATGCACCAGTGCATAATGCATTTGTGGATCTGGCCCCACGCATTCAGTGGTTCTTATCCTGTATTAAAATTGTAGTATGGCTCCAGTTATTACTTTTTGAATAGTAGGAGCTAGAATGAAGTTCAGGTAGTTGAAACAGTACAAGTAATGATTACGTTTGGAAACACAGTAGCATAGAGTATATCAACATTGCAATGCTATGAATGCAGTGTTTAATGCTGGTAGACTGCTGTGGTGATTAGAATCAAGCTTTTAGTCAAGTAAAGAGATATTTCTTGGTATTATAGGGTAACACCTTACTGTCAAGTTTTAAGTAGCACTCTGCATTGATCTCAGTGGGTAGCTGTGTTTAAAAATTGATGGCATGACCTGGCCCTTAATATGGAGTGACATCTGAAAGGAACATACAGATGTTGCTGCTCTCTGCACAGTAAGAAAAAGGAGAGGCGGAAGGAGGGGGAAACTCCAGGCCTCATGCTTTCTTGAAGTATGGAGAGGCATAAAATATTACGCTGTATTAATAGCTTGCCTCAGCCTGCCTAGTAACCAATATTAACTTAGTTTATTTCCAGTGATTTCAGTGGAGTTGTTTTGGATTTACATCTAAATGTAATGAGAATCTAGTTAATTATATATTTGTACTGTGAGATACAAATTAAGAATCATGTCTATCAAAAATGAATTTGGTTTTGTACGGAGGGTATTTTCCTCAACATACATTTTATTATATGTAACATCTTAGACATACATTCAAAGGAGCCTGCAAATAAAAATTCTTTCCTGTTTGAGAAAAACATATAGATACTTTGCCTACTTTGCAGAAAAAGTACTAAGCCCTCAGAATGGACAGACTTGTTTGTCATGTACAATAGACAACAGTGGGAAATGAATTTAGGGTAACAGAAACTAGTATTGGTAGTATTGGCATATCTATTTCTGACCTGGAACATGCTTTAAATAGTGCTGGAGTTAAATGCAGAAATATTTTCATGAAAAATATTTGAAGTATCTCACAAATATTTTATTAATGAAAGGATTTTTCGATTTGGAAGCAGAGCTTGAACAGTTACATTAGAATTTCCAACTATTCCTCTCAGGTTGGAAACTTACTGAAATTGAGTCTTCCTTGGGCTGCAAGTTTGATATATTCTTCTAGTCTGGATCTCACTAACTACTTTTCTAGCAATCTTAAAACTTCCAACAAACCTTCAAGTATTTGCCTGGAGAATAAATTATCTAAGTTTTGTCTATCCTAGCTTAAATTCAGCTTTTCCACATATTATTGGTCTTTCTCAATCATATGTTCATATGGTTTGTATAAGCTTCCTTACTTCTCTGATGGCCAATGATCTTTCATTTTATTAAAAAGCTACTTTAATTCAGCCTCTCAGCCATACTGTAATCATTTTGATATTGCTGTTTTGCTCCTCCTCATACCAACATCCATATCTCTACTTGTAGCAAGGTTATATATTCAGTGTGAGCAAAATCCTCTCATCCTTGCTTTTTTTTTCTTTAATTCTTACCAAGGTTGTGATCTGTTTCAAATTATAACATGAATGCAACAGAGGCAGAGGGATGTATGCAATGAAGATTAAAAATAAGTCACTTAGCTCACTATAACTTCTTCAATGTAAAAAAAAAATGTACCACTGTAAATCCTCTGGGACTGTCTGAACAATACTTGCATATTCCAGGCCTTATGTCATCTTAATACCCACCTGTCCATTAGATAGGCACCACCTCTCCTGTCCTTTCTGGTATCACTCCCTCTCCTCTGTTCAAATTCTGTGAAATGAGTTGTGGGATACTGGGAGAGGAGGGGCTCCAAATAGAGCACAATTTCCTTTCTCTTTGTCCAAAGGTGAGATGCCCTGGACATGGTGTCTCCCTGCAATGTACTCTAACCCCATCTGCATGCTGCTGTAGGATGTCTTTGTGCTAATTCTAAAATAAACAAGTCAGAACACAGCATTTTAAATAACGCTGAATATCACTATTATATTTAAATAATTTAGATTGGGGGGCGGGTACTCCAACTTGCAAATAAATTATTTTGGTAAATCTCAGCATAATGGCTAAGATTCTGTAGCATACATAACACAAAATTTTCAGCCCAGTAAGAAGATAGCAGGAGGAGGCAGCTTTAAGCCATACTTCCAATTCTGCATTGCCCTAGAGCTGAAGAGATCTCTGACATAATTTTGCAGCCTCTACAGGAGTTCCCTGCAAACCACAGCCACTATGCAGACTCTCCGAAGTGTGACATGCCATGGCCTTACCCTGACATGTCCTTCCTTTGGCACAATGCCTGCAACTGGGCTTTTGAGGGATTTTTTTGTGGAGGGATGATCAATGAACTATCCCTTCACTTGCAGAATCAGGCATTAAGAGCTACAGGCAAGTCAGTGTGGGCAGTTGCCACTGATGAACATTTTGTGATTGTTCTATAGGCAAAGGTGTGTATATCTGGCATTTTTCACAGCCATAAAAATTGTTACTTACTTCTGTAAACAGCAGATCTAATACTTATTTTCTTTGGCTTTTTGTCTCACAGGAAAGTGGCAAAACCCTTGCTTCCTTCTTATTGTCATATCTATAACTGACATGACAAACCCTAAGCTCCCAGGTCTACCAAAACCACTCTCACTATAATGTTTCTTTTCATTGTTTTTAATTTGTCTTTAATGTAACCTAGCGATCCTGCTGGCTGAGCAGTCACTCATGAGATGGTTTGTCTGGAAATACAGAATTTGACTGGCTAGCAAGCCTGCGTGAGCTGATTATTGCCTGGCTGCAACTTCTTGCCTGCTGTGTGAGACAAGCAGAACATGTAGCATCTTGGTGTCTGGAGGACCAAACAAGGGGTACAGTTCCCAAGCAACATGTTTTGCTGGCTTCCTGTAGGATGTTACTATCTCTGCATCCCCTATTCCTCTTGAACCAATAAGCTCAAAAAATTACCTGGGAGAACTGACAGGCATGCAAAGCCTTGCACAGAACAGGATTACACAAACCTGCTTTTCTTAGGAAACCAGGACAGACAATGAACAGATACTAACATGCAATTGTTTAAATAAGCCATGCTGCATCTTGCTCATTTGGAAGGCGGGAACAGAGAGGAGTTATTCCAGAAAAGGAACCTATTGGCCTCCTGTAGCTTCTGTGACCAATTCTTGATCAGTTCTGATTTTTTCCAGTGGCTGCTCTAGTCACCTCATTTCAGCCAGGTATCTGAGTAGGTGCAAAACATTATTAGTCTCCTTTGGAGTTTTCAAAAATATCCAATATCATCCAGCCTCATCCTATTCTCCTTTGGGGAGGACGGATGATTCACAGCTACTCAGGCTGAACTGTAGAGTAAAACAGAGAAAATGTCTGCTACTGTCTGGCAATTATTTGCATAAGGCATAACACAATCTTCCAGTCACTAAACCCCAATGTGATGTCTCAAAGTCTTATGTACTCTTCTACAAACATGGTGACCCCTACACATGGTCTTCCCTGACAACTCTAGGCTAGTAGTTACTTGCACAAGCAAACACACAGCCTTTTGAAGGACTACCCATGCAATATAATGCTTGTGCATTTTATATCAGACTGTCCTTGAAGAAAAAAGAGTAACAGACCCCTGGAGTCATCTCTCTGAATGCCTGATCCACTAGGCTTATCTGTTTGTTCTCTAACTGGCATCATGCCTCTTGTTTTCCTGAATTCACAATGACTTAGTTTCAGTAGGAAAGGAGGTAGCTATACTTTCAATGTAAACATAATTATGACCTCTCTTCCCCGGTTTTTGTTTAAGTCTTACCAGCGTGTGTGATCTTGTTCAGATTATATTATTTGCACAACAAAGGCAACCCTGCCTCACCTAATATGCTTATCACCTTTTAGGAGAGTACAGAAATTGCAAACTCAAGCAGAAACAGCTGGGGAATTTATGTTTCTCACTTTGTGGGCAACCTATAACTAACTATAAGTTTCTTATGAAGAGGTTTTACCTGTAGCATAGTTCTATTTTAAAAAGAATGATCCCTGCTCAGTTACGTCCTTCATTCAGAAAACAAACAAACAAACAAAGATTCAGGAGTGTGAATCCTCAATGAGCAGTGATGCCTTAATATACAGTCCAGAACCATACACCAAAGTTTCAGATGGAAGAAGAAATTCATACTTATTCCTGTGCTTGGAGTTTCTCCCTGTTTCTTTTTAGGTAGCCTCTGACTCCTCGCATGCACTTTCTTGATGGCCCTCAAAGGAACCTAACTGCAGTAGGGAACCCAAGCCCTCAATACACTCAGAGATTGCATTCTCCAGTTGGGACTGGGTACTTGACCAGGAGGTACTGTGGCACTGAAATGATGTGGGCAATTCAGCACTTGATTTGTGAGGCCAAAGAACACTAATAATTTCTTGGTGCTCTTTAATGTTCTTTCTTTAAATATCTGGAATTATGATCTTTTTTGACCCTCCCTAATAAGTTAGGCCATTTTTCCAAGATACATTGGAGACACCTTCTTACCATATCATCAGGAAACAATCAACCTAATCTATGTTTTTTTCTTTTTCAGTAGTGATTATTGCTCCTAAACAGAACAATCTACTTTTCTTAGCACGAAACATTTTATTCATCCTACAAACTAAGGAGGGATTTCGGGGTTTAATGCTGAAATACCTTCTCACATGCAAGTTCAGCCATTTCAAAGATAGCAAGTAATCACATGCAGGAACTCAGGAACAACCCTCTCTGGAGTGAAGATTGAATATGCTATGCATCCAATGAATGACTGCCTGGTTCATGCTGCTGAATCAGGAATACTTGCTGTACTGTATTCTGCTGATCTTCAGGTTACTGCCGAGCTAAAATGTTCATATAGTGTGTCATTACCCCCTTAGACAATCCTTTTACTTATCTGTCTCTGCTTTTATTTGCCTACACTATAATGTGCATTTTAGAATTTTTCTGTACTGCATATTTGAAAAAATGTATCTCAATTTAGCATTTAAAATGTAGTTCTCAACCAAGATTTTTAAAATTAAACCCAAAGGAACAGAATTAACAAAAATAGAATTCTTTATTTGCACTGACTGAAAGCTGCTGTTGTATAATTCCCATTTTACTCTGCTAAGATGTCATAATTTACATTTCTATTTGTCTCTGTTTTTCTTTTCCTAGTGCTTTCTTTTCAGAAGGAGGAAGCAACATTCCTCTTCCTTAAGGGTGTTCTGGGACAATCTAATGACAAAACATTGTATATTTCAACACAAAATTACTCATCTCTTGCACTAAAAAAATCATTTTGTGCATGTAGCCTTATGGAAACTAATATGAAAATGGTATCTTAAACCATCTCTCAGATCTCATATGTTATCACTCCCATATATCATAGAAAATGTTCCATTATTAATATTAGTATCTCTTATACACTAATTCATGCCATTATATGATAGAATTATTGCCTAAAAATTCTTCAGAATCTTGTCAAAGTAGTGTTTAATTGCTACATACCCCACTTGCCAAGTTTCTAATGTATTCATAATGAATTAATTCAGAGCAGTGTTTTAACATATCAATAAACTTACATTCATAAGTATGCATTCTAAGTAGTTCCTAACACAGATCTGCTGTTGAAGGTGCTTTTTCCTTAGTACTACTTGACGATTTGATGTACACATGAGATTCTGCTCCAGCACTTAATAATTTAAATATCATGAAAAAAAGAAGCCTACAAAAGCCAATGCTGATTCTGTGTAGTTACAACTACTAAGAGAGTCTTTGCCAAAGAAAATGTCACTAATATTAAAAGATATCGGGGAAAGTCAAAGTCAAACTTATAACTCTGATTGATAAATACCTGTGTATCTTTTCACAAAGACACCCAAAAATGTATAGAAGTAATGGAATTAATTTGACTCTTTAAAATATGAATGACATATACCAGAATGTCAAGGCAGCCTGGCCTGAAAAAGCTGCAGTCTTCCTGCTCTGGGTTTGTGAAGAGCTGCTGTTGCTTCCAATCCCATACCTTTCACAGTCGTCATTGCTCTTTAAAAGCAAAATCACTTAGATTAGGAGTCTGCTTTTAGTAATGATCTGTCACATATGCTCAATACTGTTACCAGAAAAGGTGTAGACCTATAAGTATCTCACATTCGTGTCATTACCTGCCTAATGGCTAACAAGGTCTAAAAGAAAATGTTTACCTATCGGTAGTCTTTTCAGATGTTTTATATAGATTTATTGACATAAATTTCAAAAAGAATGTATTCTTTGATTTTTAATCTGTGAGAAGACAACTCACTTCAGTTCCAAAGGTAGAATGCTTTATGCTTTTTTTTTTTTTTTTTTTTGAGAAAGAGTTAAGACATAAAAGGATGACTCCAGAGTAGAACATCAGCGGTAGCACTTGACATATTACCCAGGATATTCTTCCCTGAGTGACTACCAATAGCTAAAAAAACATATGTAAGCAAAATCCAACCTGTGCCACTCTTCAAGGAACTGCTCCTTAGCCAAGATCACAATATGTTCTTACCTTTCCCCTTCCCAAGTTGTGAGTCTGGGCTACTACACATGCCTTTACGTGAGGTTCCAGCCTTGTGCCATTCCTAAACCACAAGAGTCCACAGCTGTTGCCTAAAAGAAAGTTTTAGTCTCTGTGGACTTTTGAACCAGTGCAGAGATAATTTAAGAGGAAATGAGGACTTCCCATGGTAAACTGGAGAAAAAGTATGTAGAATCAGTGTCCATTGCGAATGCACAGTACTGTGTATAAGGCATTCAGTACATTAGAGAAGCATGTCTCTTGAAGATGTAGGGCTATATTCTGCTTTAAATATTTCAACTCACAGCTTCCATTAACTCCAGAATTAGGTACATTCCTTGTTTTTGGACAAAAAATTTGTCTGTTATGATCTTCAGTATTTTTTATGTATGTTCCAGTTCACCTCAGTATAGATTCAATATAGATTATAGCAGCACTAGTTGGGTTCATGACACAGAGTTAGAACACCAGAAAAATCTTTGCAGCAGACATCTGAATAGTGTGAGGTTTACTCTTTTTAATATATATAAAAGTTTTAAAACAACATAATATATTTATTTTACTGGAGCAAATCATACAGATTTTAAATTCATCATTTTGCTTTTAAAATGCACCATGGCTTTCTTCTTTCTGTTGATCCGCTTTTGGTATACTAAAAACCTGAAAGTTTGGGGAAAGAGTTGCATCAAGAAACAAATCTTGTCAACAGGATTTGACATGATGTACACTTTCAGTGAATTCACAGCTAAGCAAAGTAGAGATAATTGATACTTTACTCTAAGCAAGTAATTGCATGCAAAGTCACCTTTCTTTTACTTGTTAATGACAAAATTTTCATGAAAATTCAGCATTTTAAAAAGTTTTTCACAAAAAACCCTTCTAAATGATATTACTTGAGCTGTTATTTGTAAGGAAAACAAAGTGCTGACATTAACAATGTTTCTCCAAGTATACATTTCATATGCTGCTTTTTCACACTGTATAGAAATGAAGCTGACATAGGTCTTTCTAAATCAAGGAAGGATTTTCTGAAGCTATGTAGCAAGACATTTTAGAGTTCGGATTTTAAATATCTTATTTAATGCAAGATGCATCCATAGAGAAAAAAATAAATCACATATATCTAAATATATATTTTAAATTGCTAACACACACTGCTTGTGCACTTAAGTGCTCAATCACATCTTTTTGCTTGTTCTTTTCTGAATTTTTTTTTAATCACTATGATTTAGCATATTGATGCACAAAGTATTTACACAATACAAAAAAAATATTATTTACCTTTCTTTGAAAAAGATACCATGTTATCTATACTTTTCTTTTATTGTGTTTTGAGCTGGAAGTTTTCATTTATTTATAACAAAAGTCAGGATAATACTTAATCTATCAGAAGGGAAGATGACCACTTTGTTGGTAGTTATCTGAAATGCTGGTAATTTGCAAGGAACATTTTGGTAAGACCTATTTCTCTTTATCGGGAATGGTACACATTTCAACTTCTACTTGTGTTTCTAATATCCTCCCTACAAATATTTGATTTCTGGGTTTAATTATACTGTAAAAGAAAATCCCATATTTCAACACTGTGCAATTTACTTCTAATTTAACAAGCAGATATATGTATAATATCCTTAACAGAATCGTGTAAATCTGTAGCACATGAATCTTTTTTATGTCTGTACCATTTGCTACACTTAAAAGAGAGGAAACTGCTAATTTTTGAAGATAAAAAATAAAATAGCTCAATTTCATGTTTTAAATTAATTGAGTTTTTTAGATGACTGAAGTGAAACAAATTCAGAGTGAAGTGCTCATTGCAGATAGAACTGTTGTCCTATTTATTCTGTGGACAGATCAGAAAGAGGACTAATGTCAGAATGTTTTCTTTTTGTGAAGGAGACAATGAAATAGCACATTTCTGGCATGTGAGGTTACCACACAAAAAGATTAAAGCTATACTGCTATACTAATGGCAGAGAAGATGCCAGCCTGATATCTCTGTAAGTACAGGAGCCAGTGGTGGAGAAGCTTCAGCCATTCTGTGGACTCCTTTTAATTATTGACCACATGGTCATGGAGTAAGTGAGGCGATGGTGCTATATTGCATTAGAAACATTAAATATATTCCTAATTATAAACTCCAAGAGGGCATGCGGCAGGAGAAAACTATGTAAGTTTCTGCTGCTGTTTAAGGTCGGGGCCAAATTATTTAGTCTTCATACCTCCCAAAATACTGAACACAAATGGTCATTCCCGAAGGGCAGATTTGATGTTTAGAATTCAGAATCACAGTTTGCCTTATCTAACACCTGCAACTACCATAAACTTTGTAATGTTTTCAAAGAGGTCTTGAATCAGGTTCTTGATGTCTTATCCTTGGGCAAAAAAACTTGCTGGCATCAATGAATTTTGCTTTCCTAACAAATCCATGGCTATTTTTTTAAATTCTTGATCCATGTTTCTGGTGTCCTCTGACTGCGGAATGCATGTAATAGTCTTTTTTTTCTTTTTTCCCTGAGGGAAGCCAGTATTCCAGATTTAAAAATTTTAAGGGACTCATTTGTACAAATAAATGCAAAATAGCATTTAGAAGGCATTTTCAAAACTCTTCTGCAGTGGCCTAATCTGTTTTTTATTGATGTCATTGGGAGTTCTACCATCAGTAAGGACAGAATGAAGCCATACCTAAAAGCTTTTGAAAGGTTTTTTTCTATATAACATAAAAAAATACAGTAGAGCAGAATCTTAATTACACTAAGGTCTCTTTCTATCAGGCCAGCAATGTAAAAGACCTTTAAAACCAATACAAATATAATTTACAAGTTCTTTAAATCCTTTCTCCTCCCATTTTCCCCTTTAGAGTGTACAGTAAAAAGGAAACTTAAAATAAATGAAACTCAGATCCAAAGGATCTCCATATTTTTAGGTCAATGCAATCTGAAATAATTACTCTGTAAATTTAATGCAGAAAAGTCTGAAAGTACACATTTAAGTTTAAAGATATGCTCATCTCTGTGAGGGTCACAGAAGCAGGGCTGCTCAGGTATTTCATTATGAAGCAAGAGCAAGGAGCATGCACCTTGCTGTGAACTTCTGTCTGTAGCTATTCCCAGGTGAGCATATAAATCCCTGTAATATGGTTTGACCTGGCAGTCAAAGCAGATGAATGTTGGCTAGTCAAGTCCTTGCTTTATATGATGACAGCTATACAAAATAGCACACTTTTACTAAACTATCTAAACTTGGGTAGAGTTTCCATACCAGTGCCATGTATTACTAAGAATTTAAAAAAGAACTTGACTTTACCCTGGTTCTTTATTGATCTAAGTCCCCTGAGAAGTCAGCTGGGTCCCAGAGTGACTGTCCAAGCAAGAAAAGGCATTGGAGTTTTCTCAGCTGAAAAGTCTCCTGGCTAGCTGGCTAGCTTAACACCATATTGCCGCTGCAAGTAGTTACAGTCTACAAATGAAGCTGAACTAATCATGACAAAGCTTCAGTGAAGGATCAGCCAGGCTCCTTGTGTGGCCCTTTTCAGCCAGGCCAAAGAGCAGTTGCAGATCCTGGGTCTCTAGATGTACTGAATCTTGTTATTTATCTTTATGAATGCTCAATGCATTGGGAACACAATGGGGATCTGATTATTTTCCCTGGGAACAATCAAGGTATTAGTGGAATATAGGCAGACATTGAATCTGCATGGAAAATTGTCCATGCTGGGTTCTATTAGAAGGTGCTGCTGTGCAAGATTTGTTACTAATAATGTGGCAAAATTACAAGAGACTGCAGAAAGAAGAAACTAGTAAACAGAATAATAAAAGTCATTTTAATTATTAAACTTCAGTGGTATAAATTATCTGCCATTCATCACTGCCACAAAGAAGTTTAAAAAAAGCAAAAAATCCATATGCTCCATGCACTTTAATTTAATTTTGCATAATAAATTAGTGTAATGCAGAATGTTTAAAAATATGAATAATCACCAAATTACTATCTGTTTTCAACAGGCAGTATCTAAATTTTAATACAGACAGCTATTACAGTTAACCTATGCTTTATGTTGACTGAAACACAATAAAAACTCAAAGGGGTATTATAGACACAATCCCAGTTATCAGCCACTAATGATGCTAAATGATGAATTGCTACATTTTTAATAGAACAATCAGAATCCAGTGCTTTCATTATCTTTCTCAGAATATTTTGTATGCCCACTATTGTTCTTCCAATTAGTCAATAACAATGAGGCTCTGTTTGAAAAGATATAGGAAATGGTGAGTCAGATGTGACAGGTAATTCTCTCTCTACTGCTTGGAAAGGAATGTTTTCTTGATGCTGGTTATGGTTGTTTTCCATCATTTTTCCAAGGCAATGAAATG
The DNA here is from genome assembly GCF_036417845.1 of Apteryx mantelli. NCBI lineage: Eukaryota > Metazoa > Chordata > Aves > Apterygiformes > Apterygidae > Apteryx > Apteryx mantelli. Next base: position 96,749,058 of record NC_089980.1, on the reverse strand, counting down.
ACAGTGTCACTTTAGCAAAGAAATCTTTTCACTAAATAAATGCAGTATATGGAAGTACAATGAAAAATTTTCTTGTAAAGCTTCTAGAACCATATTGATCTAGATATATATCTTAATCTCTCTATTACTCTTAGCAAATCCTCTCCTGTGTTAAAATTCATTATTTAAATGCCTCCAAAGTGGAAAAACTCATTTCAATAAGCATCCATTTAATTATTTTCTTAAATGTCTTATTCTTTATAAAGAAACAACAGGGAATATACTAGTTTATCATAAACTAAATTATTTTATGACTAGCATCATCCTGTTCACAACTCAGCAGGGTTACAAAGATCTTTTGCATACTAAAAGTAGAAAAATAAAACAGTTCTGCACTGCTGCAATGATACATGATACTGAATAATCCAGAGACCTATTCCAGTATTGCTATTTCTGGGATTGTATTTATGGATTATACTATCATAGGGCAGTATTTTACCCCAGAATAGTTCAGAAGAAACCAGTGGGTGGATTTGAGTAATATTCAGAACACATATAAACCTGAGCAAATTATTACCATCAGGCTTTTTTTTTTTTTGCCCTTTTTTTCTTTTTTTCAGTATACTAGATATGCTTTTTCTCTCATGCTAGATACAGACAGAACCTTCTTGCATCACTGCAACCAAAGGATGGAGGTTCTTGATACTCTTGAGCTGTAGATCACTACAGCTACCTTGAAATCTAGACAGTGAGTTTGAGTCTGTTGCACTGCTTTCCTTAAGCTCTTGTCCAGGCAGGTCATTCCCAAGATATAGAGAACCAGTTAAATATTCTGTTAACTGAAGAATCCAGTTTCTTGGAACAGAGAAGGAATCAAATGAAAGAGCCAGTCTGTTCCCTGTTCCCAAGACTGCCTTTTAAAATAGTCTCTGAAGCTTATGATCACAACAGATTCCTTGTGTATTGGTTCTTGGCTTCTCTGCTGTCTTCAGCATCCAAAGAGAACCAGTAAGCTCTTAAGCGCTATTGTTTAAAAGCTCCCATGGAAACTTCTCTTATTTCACCCAAATTAGCTCTTGTTCAAACTTTCCTTTTTGGTAGGTCCCATTGCTTCAGCTTTCTTACGTCCCTGTGACACTTATTTCTTTACATTTACTATATAAGATGATATCTTTGCCTAGTCAGCTTTAATTACTTGTAACTACTAGATGAAATGCAGGCATTAAACCTTCCATCATAATAATATGTACTTTTCAAAAACACAGAGTTGCCATCATTTTGCTCTGTGCTTGACTTCCTTGCCCTACAGCTTCAGATGATCATCCCATACAGATATACATCTTATACCTGGGTAAGTTCTTTTCATCCATACAATTATCTCTGCAGGTGACTCAGTGTGTGATGCAGGGAGTGTAGGAAAGTCTAGAACTAGGAGTTGGGCCCAATGATTGGAAATTAGCAAATATGACACCAATCTTAAAAAAAGAAAAAAAAGAAAAAAAGAAAAGAGAGAGAGAGAGATTGTTCCAAAGAAATCCTGGAAAATACAGGCCTGTAAGCATGACATTTACACCAAACAAATTAGTGGAAGAGGCACAGAAAGATAGAACCATTGACTCTTGGCTAAATATAGTTCATTGGAAAGAATCAGCATGTCATGTGTAAAAGAAAATTCCTTATTGACGTCTTGGAGTTCTTTGAAGGGATCCATAAATGTGTGAATAAGAGTGATCCAACTGAAATATGGATTTTGAATTAGCCATAGTATAAAGAGGAAGGCCCATGCATGGATAAATCGGTGGGTAAAAAATAAGAAATAGAGGGCAGGAGTATGTGGTTGCCTCTTGCAATGGAGAGAGGTCATCTGTGGAGGTATATCCTGGGACCCATGCTGTTCAGCATTTTCATGAATGACCTTGCAGACCAGATAAGTATGAAGTAACAAAATTTTCTGATTATACAAAGTTACTCTAAGTAGTCAGGTCACGAGACAACTGTGAAAAATGCCAAGAGGACCTTAGCAAACTGAATGACTTAGCAATAAAATTGCAGCTGGAATTCAGTGTAAATAGATACGAAGACACAGATATAGTGAGGAACAGTCCTATTTTCACATATAAAAATAATGATCTCTGTGCTGACAAACAAGACCTTGGAGCCATGATAGATGACTGCATGACAATAGCTCAGAGCTTGGCAGCACTCAAAAAATAAAATTAATTGTTACAAATTATTAAGAAAGGTATGGAGAACAAAACAGAAGATATAATTATGTAACTGCATAAATTCATCATTAGAAAAGATGATCAAAGTCCATACCAATAGGTTCTACATGGAGGATGATTGAATAGGCTGAGGCCTTACAGTTTTGTAAAAGAGTCACTAGGAAGTCTATAAAATCATGAGTAGCATGAAAGAGGATGATAGAAAGTGACTGCTTTTTGTTTCTTCTACTAAAAGAGCAAGTGGCCATCAAATTAAACCAGTGAAAGCCAAGTTCAAAACCAAGAGATGGAAGTGATTGTCACAGGAAGACCTGTGATCTACTTGTGAATGCAAGAAGTCAGCACAGGCTCAAGGGGGCCAGATGAATATTTGGAAGATCTGTTCTCTCCATATTACTAAATAGATGCACCACAATAAGCATAGGAATCCCTCTGAACTGAAAATGGTCCGAAGCTGGGAGAGTATTGCTATTATATATGTTTGCCCTGTTAGTGTTCTCTAGATGGAACAGTGGCTTGTGATTGCTGCTGAAGACAAAGCATTAAGTTAGATGGCTCCATAGTCTGTACCAGGAGGGCTATTCTTGTGGAACATTTGGTTTCTAAGATAGAGTTCTTTAAAAATCTGCTCTGGTTTTCAGAAGTATCAAAGCTAATAGCTGGGCCTTGTGACTTCAAACAGGTGGGAGAGCGGGATATGATATTGGCACCAGTCATTAATAGAGGTTGTGCCAGTAAAGAAAAAGGGGTCGGTATTCCCATGGTGACTATGGCTCTGTCCTGTATGACATTTCTGGGCTGTCCACTTCTTTATCCTCTGTCTTTGTTTCTCTCTCTCTCTCTCTCTCTCTCTCTCTTTCTTTTTTTTTTTTTTTTTTAATTGAAGGAGTCTGAGGCAAAGCTTTGATTTTTCTGAATCCTTCTTTATCCTTCTATGAGTTTTCCCTATGGGAGTCAAGCACATAGCACTTACCTTGTTATTTCATTTGAAATAACCTGAGCTGAATTTATGTACACCTTGAAATGTACTCTACTTGCTCCCTTAACACTGCTGGGTAGATATAATATAGCAGTGTGCTGCAGGGAGGCAAATGACTTAGGCTGTGAATAAAACAAATTATATTAACCCAGGGGCACAGCAAAGAGCGTTGTTTTAATTACTACAGAAAAAAGTGTACAGGAATGATTTGCAGTAGGCTAGAGTCTTACAAATGGTACGGCTGAGAACACAAGGTGGTGCTATTTACGCTTAACATAATGGATGTACCAAACTCAGTATTGTCTGCTGGTATTCACCATTTCCCTTATCAGCTTTATACGGCTTTGGACTAAAGTGGGAAGTGCAGTTGAGCCTTATACTTCTCTGCAAGTGCAGGTTCTAGAGATGAAGGGACATTTCCTTGGCAACAGCTATCTGAGTTCAGCTTGAGTGGAAGGACATGTTAATTTGTCCTTGTCATCTCTTGAAGGCAGGACAGCAGCACTGGATGTTTTGCTGTATCAAGTACCACAGGGAAATTCAGTATTATAAGAAATGACACACTTCACTGTTTCTGGATAGGACAAGGTTAGGAGCCAAAGCAGCAAACACTTATTTTCTACTATTCCCCAGATTAAAGAACTGCCTTAGAAGGATTTAGGATACCAGGTGGCAAGGTAGACAGCTGATACTTTGCTTTTTCACTAGCTTGCTCTGTGAAGTCAGGTTGTGCTTTCAGTTGTAATTAAGCAAGGTCATTATCAAGCATAAAATAATAGCTTCTATTCAGCTGGGTGAATCACTGTGAATTTCTCCATGGATGGTAGATCTCCCACTGAAATGACTTTGTCCAAAAAAACTGAAGAAATAGTTGTCCAAAGAAAAAGTGGAGTATTATTTTGAACGTTGCTTGGAGGAGAAGGGGATGTTAGTAAAAGGTAATTACTTCCTTGAAATTTAGTATGAACAAATCACTGTATCCGTGAACTGTCTGCCCATCCAGAATGTTATGTTAAGCCATTATCAGAGTAAACTTTTACTGTTATTACTGATTCACAAAAAAATCCAGAAAGACTACTTCATTTATTCCAGAAAGAATTCAAGAAAAAAATGTTTTGTTCCAGGAAGAATATTTCTCCCTATATCAAATTAAATAATAATGTATTTTGACTTAATTAGTCTGACTTCAATCAGAGCTGAGAAGAGCAACAACAAAAAAGAAAATAGCAACAAAATAGTAAGTAAAATGAGAGAGGATATCTCTTCCTTTTGAACTTTCTTTCATACCCAAATAATTTAACTTATTTTTCACCTTATCTAAAACCATATGCCAGATGACCAGTCTGGTGGCCTAAAAGATTCTAGAAAACAAAGGAGTTCCCAATGTTATAAAGTATAGGTCTTTTTGATTTACTGAACACTTCACTGTTAGCATAAAGAAGTCAATTACTATCTCAATAATTCATTGATCAAAAAAGACCCACAGAAATATGTTTAACTTTCTAAATAGGAACATGAACTTTTGATATATTTGTCCTTATATTTTCAGGCAAGTTTCACTCAATTACATTTTCTTATTTAAATGCACAGGTAAATTTTGCTACTTAGAATTTTCATATTTATGCTTTCAATGAAAAGGACCGGAAACAATTATAAGGTAAAGAGAGAAAAGCTAAGACTTTTACTATTTGTATTCCAAAACAGAATTCTAAAAATAGTGACTCTGAGATCCAAGAAAATATTTTATCTTATTTCAACAAAACAAACAAAAATGAGATGCCAAACGCCCCCAAAATGGAGCCTGAAATATTTGCATGAAATTATACTAGTTTTAATTATGCGTGAAACTAAAATTGGGTGAATTTGGAATTCTGTTAGTTTCTGATGCAGATGTTTTCCTTTTTGTATATGCATTATAGATAAGGAAAATAGAGCAGTGCATGATTGTGCCTTTGCCAAGGGTTAATGTATCAGGATACTAAGTTCTATCTGAGAAACAAAAACATTTTGAAGGAAAAATAAAATAAAGACAATAAGTTACTCTGTAAATTTTTTGGCACTTCAGAGAGGATGGAAAGGACAACAAATAAGCTTCCAGAGTCATTTCAGCTTCTGGTAGTGTCTTTGAAAGGTCTGTTCTTTCAGACTTCACCTACCTGGTCTTTCACTAGTAATCCCTTAAATTTAGCCGCAGTCTGTGCTTTCTGCTTCTCTTCATTAGCTGCATTTATGCAGTCAGCTTTTCTTCCACTGTTTTGCTGAAATAGTTGTTTTTTCTAAATTGTTTTGTCAAACACTCTTTATGTGCTCAGCTACTTGTTCCTAGACCTCAGCTTCACAAGAAAATTCTGTTGTGGCTACCAATTCTTCTTGTTTTTCCTCCTCCCTTTTCTTTTCTTTCTATTTTAAAAACTAGCAAACAAAGTAATATTCTTCTGAAAAGTGCTGGAAGTCTAGAGTTTCTTTTTTTTCAGTGTGGATCAGCTAGTTCAAATAATTCCCTAGAGGAAAACTTCCTGATTTTTTTCATTGTTGATAGCAGTAGGAATCTGAAATGAATTCAAGAAATTCCGGCAAATAGAAAGCCTCACTCTGTTTAGCATGCATATAGAAAATTCACCTTTGAAAGAAAGAAGGGAAGGGAAGGGAGAGAGGGAAAGAGAGGGAAGGAAAGAGGGAAAGCAAGCAAGCAAGAGACAATGTGGGAAAAAGAGCAATATTCTTGTTTTCTGTTTGGTATTTTTAGAAAGGTGGTAACCAGAGGAAATAAATCCATTCTGTCAAGCTTTGCAAAGGACACGTACGTGTCTTCCAGTGTCACTGACCACACTGGTAAAGGGCTGAACTTTTGTTTGTCACTGCGAGTCGCCGAGGGCTCCCCCCGTCCCTGCCCGCCCCCCCAGGCCTCCCCCAGCCCCAGCCCCAGCCCCAGCCCCAGCCCCAGCCCCAGCCCGGGGCCGTCAGTCGCCGCCCCGCGACGCCGCAGCGGTGCCGGCTCCAGCCCCGCCACGGCCCGGCCCCTGCCCGGCCCCGGCCCCGGCCCCGCGGCGGTGCCCGACGCGCCCGGGGCTGCGGCTGCCCCGGCTCCCTGGGGGCGGGGGGACGGGCCCGGGCCGCCAGGACCGGCCCTGCCCCCCCGGCAGCACCCCCAAAGCGCCGGCCCCGGGGAGCCCCCGGCCCGCAGCGCCCTGACAGTCACAGAAATATTGGGAAATTTTACGCTATGATGGTTAAAAGACAAAATATCAGAAGATAAACGATGTTTTGTACACTGAAAGTTTTTCAAACCACTTATTTAAAGGGGGTGTCCTGGCAAAATTGCTGGAAGTATTTCCTGCTCCCCCCTTACTTTCAACAGGTTAAATTTACTGATTATGGGAACCATAATCTACTCGCGTGCTGCTCCGCTTGCTAGAGTTAAACAAACCATGCAAATTCAGACTTGTAATTCATCTCTGAAAAATGAACATTTCTGACTGGAGCATAAGGGAGTAATCAGTAGCCAAAGTATTTTCACGAACAAGAAGCTCATCTTTATTGTAACATTTTTTAGTTCTTTTTAATAGTCCAGTATTCTAATTAGTAATTTATTATGAAATTTCTGTATATGAAAGTCTTATTCGGTTGAGGATCATTTTAGTTATCTTTTTTCTGACTTATCTCAAGAGGCAATTCATGAACAACCTACATCTTTAATCAAGGTGCTCCTCTCTTCAAGTGTGTGATTATGCCTGTTTGCAAATGCTAACTACTGAAGGAATATGTTGAATGAATTTAATTATATGTAAATAAGTTGTCCCCAGTCTTCAGGTATTAGGAAATGAAGAGGATCATTAATCTCAACGGAGATATAACTTACACTTCTGGAAGACTAAAGCAATGCCTATCAAGCAGCAACAGCAACAACAGAATTCAATTCAAAACTGTTCAGAATATTCGTCTTTCACTTTGAAAGATACATGACCTTATCTCACGCCTACAAAAATTTTACATTTTTCTTTGTTCATTTGTTTCAGACACAAGTAACTTAGGGCAAAAGTGCAATTGGCTCACTGTACCTAACTAAATGCCTAATGTCAGTGACATTGTAATATCCCTCAATTAACAAATTTCTTGCAGCCACTGCTACTGTGCAAGCTTAGTGATACATATAAGAAATAAATGGAAAGATTTATTTCCCCTAGAGAATAATTGCATCATCCATGGCAAAACAATTCATAAATAAAATCTGGAAAGTGTTACACAATAGTTTGATTTTATATTTCTTATGTAATGGGAATTCTGGCATTTGAAGGATGAAGCAAATCATCCTCTGTGGTGTGGCTGGGATCGAGGGCAATTATTTCTGTCACTTGCTTGTGTACAGACAGAGTGGTTTGATAACTGCAGGATATTTAGCTGTTTTTTGGGAAGTATCTTGAAAAATGAAAGCGTCTTTCTACTCTAGGCAGCGAATTGCATCCTGTAGTAATTGTACTAATGTTTGCTATCAGAGCCATAGGAGACAAACGATGTTGCTATGTAAAATATGAATTCTTTTCCTTCCAACTTCCTTTTTGTCTCCTTTATAAGTCTGGTCCTGCTGCAAGTTAACCCAAAGTATAGATTTTAGCTATGTATGTTTTAGTAAGTGTTTTCTTCTTTTTATAAAAATGTAGGGGAAGTCCATAAGTGATTTTACTAATAGCAAAGAACAATGCAAACTTCAATCCTATAAGCCAGACCTATTTCTTATTCAAATTCTTCCCTTCAGCATCTTAAATCCCTTCTCTTCTAATGTCTACAGGTTAGGATTTCTTTCCCTGACTCAGTCAGGGGATTCAAGAGACACAAGGCGCAGAGAGGAAGCAAACTCTGTTCTCAGTGAGCATCCTAATTATGGCTGAGAGGTAGAAATGTCCAAGTGGTTTAGCCTTGAATGTAACATTTTAATGACCCATTATTAAATTTTTGGCTTTGAACATTAGCTGTGTCATTCTTATGTGTACTCTTCACTGAAGCAAGAGGTTACACTTAGTTTGTGTAGGGTGGGCCAAAAAACCTCCCTTACTTTACTATGCAGGTGGTTCCTAGAAGAAGACATCTTTCAAATCATCCAACCACACTGTCTGTACACCAGGAAATAGCAGGAAGGATTGCCCTTGATCTGGAGCCATATCACATTGTAGAGATTATGGGCTCGCAGGGTTTTTAGGACATATTATTCCTTCCCAAGCAAAATACTCTTTTATGCTATTGCTCTGTTTTTATTTATGATAACTTATTGATCAAAGCAAGGAATGCCTTCAGAGAAACAAGTAGTCTTGCAAGGAGCTAAATCAACTGAATATCTTTCACTTACAGCACACAGTCCTTTCTTTGATTCTGTGATGGGGAGGGGGCATACATATTCAAAACACTGTTTCTGGGCCTGCTATCATCATCACTACCACCACAACTGCTAAGCAGAGACTCTGGCAGCGAAAGCACACTCTGATCCAAGTAGCATATTTCCCTCAAATTCACACAGCTGAGAATATTTAAAACTAGCTTAAAAAGCGAGGGATATTGAGTTTATTCACATCTGCTGTTTTATCTGTTACTATTACTTGATCATGTGGTTTTCTGATGGTGACTGGCAGGCATCAGATATTTGTGCTAAGTTAACATCCAGTTTGATCAAAACAACCCATAAAGAACATGTGCACACAGAAACAACAACAACAGAACACCTTTATGTCATAGGAAAACATACTCACTGAAATGCATTATCTAACAAAACAGATGAAAGACTTTCTGGTGAATCATCAGATATTGGATATCAGAGTGTTCATCATTATACTGGAGAAGGACTTGTCTTTTCTGGATCCTCTGTGGAATAGATTGCCTCATCACTTTCATATGCTGGTAAATAAAGTCAATGCTTCAGTATGCTGCTGAGGTGCCTCACAACTGCTTAAATCAAACTACCCATCTAACCACTTTAGAATTGCTGAAAAAAAAAGAACTTAAACATGAAAGAAGCCACAGTACTGAACATGGAAAAAGCCTGTATTGAAGTTAGGTCTCTATCTGACATCTAATATGCCAGCCCAAATCCACTTTATGAATAATATCTGAATATCAAATTCCAAATTTCTGTGACTGTAGCAGAGAAAAAGATTGCTGCCTTTCAAATCTCTTCATGACCAAAAAGACTAGGCTTGGTAATTTACCAAAATTCTTGTCTGGATATACACTTTGAAATCACCATTCTTATTTTAGTTTAAGCACATAATTTTCTGAATTTTCTTAACTACCTTCAAAATCAGCTGGCAACATTAAGCTCAGTCAGAAAGAAGTCATTTATCCTCAGATTTAAAAAATGGGATTCTTCCAATTTAAAATTATCATAGTTGTCTAGTCTAACCTAGTTATCTAGCTTTCCTGCATAGTTTTCAGTCAACAGAGAAAGATGGACACTTCCAAAGGGTGATTAATCCTACCTATTTTATATGCGTAACAGAGTAAACTACTCTCTGGAGATTTCCAGCTTTATTCTTTAACTACTAATGGAACTTGGACAACATATTTCTACTACACATGTAACATTTTGAAAGTTAGATAAAAAAAATCCCACCCTACATATCTAGACAGGGTGCTAGCCTTTTTAGGCAGTTGTAGGCTTTCCTTTTCCTTTTCTTTTTCCTTTTCCTTTTCTCTTTCCCTTTCCCTTTCCTTTTTTTTTTTTTTCCTGGAGTACCTGATATTAGATTCATAAGCTTAAGCAAGCTCTGAGCTTCTAGTTAAAGCCTTACATATGAATATTAACATGCCCTAAGGCTATAATGGGCTTAGTGATATATGTGCCATTACACTAATTAGCTTGATTTGCTGTGACGATCTAAGACTGCAATTCAAGGAAGAACATGGCCCAACCGGACACATATGACTTTGCATGTAAATAGCTCTTCCTGATATAAGTGGGCAGCCTATAGTTGCATATATGTGAATCTTGCTGTATGGGAACTACTGCTTTGGGGTGAAGAAATTCCTATCTTGGGACAGGTTTTATGGCTTACCTGCATAAACAAGGTCTCTGACAAATGTGTACTTAGCATTTTAAGCACAGATGTGCCCCTGATGTGCATTCAGTACTATAAATGCCCATTTTACTTTAAAAGCAAACAAGATTTCATTTTTTTAACCTGTTAATACTCTACACCTGACACATTTCAGAGAAAGAGTAATTCTGGCTCACAAATCATCACCTGAGTTACTAAGTCCTACTTTCTTATAAAGTGTCTTAAAGATCATTACAAAGGTACTTTGAAAGTGTGATATGAAGATACCAGAGGGCAGAAGGTGGCCAGCATAAAATGTATAACTCACGACGATGCTGAAGAAAGGGTGAACTCAGCTTGCCTTCAGATCCCCAAATGAATTTGCAATAATGAAATTTAGAAAAAAAGAATTAAATATATTCCTACTTGTGAGCTTAGCTCTTGTAAGTAGGCTCCAAAACACAAATAAGAAGCCCCCTACTGCCATTTTTCCAGGCAGTTTTCTAGACATTAAACAGCAGAATAAACTTCAAGCTATCACTTAGGTAAATAGTTTAAAATCTGCCAAGCACTGATAACAATAGTATAAACTCAGCAGAGGCTATATACATTTAAATCTCCTCAATCTGCAAGATCAGCAAGAGTTTAATTAAAGTCAACAAAGAAAGTTCATGAAAATTATAAAGTACTTAAATAAATTCTAGGCTGTGATCTGCTCTCTCTTTTGCTGACTGATCTCCCTGAATAAGATTATTGAATCAACTATGTAGCCACTAGCAGCCTTCAAGCTGATCAGTATTTTCTTATTCAACAGATTATGATTTTGACTATAACGCTTGTTCTCATGATTTCACATGGCAGATGAAATTTGGTGTATCCACGTTGTTTGAAAGTGTCTGGGAAAAGTACTACATTTATCTAACTGGAACCAAACAAGAAAAGTGCCCATCGTAGTTGATATAAAATGCATGCAAGCAACATTGACCTCTGGCGGGATAGCTGACCAGTGGTCAAAATTAAAGCCTGGGTTTGTACAAACTTGCACTGGCTCAGACTCCAACAAAATATCAAGCCAGGATGTTATGCGGTCTTCCTGTTGTAAGAAGACGTGAGAATGATGTGCTGAAAGCACAAAGACAGCCTATAAACCCAAGAAGGAAAAGGCTGTATCAAGGCATTGGAGGAATAATCCGAGTCAGAGAATTCCCCATGATCCGGGCTTCCGTGGAGCCCTAGCTCTGAAGGAAAGCCTGCCCAAACTTACTCTTTCCTGCAGAAATGCAATAAAGATCGTGACAATGAAGCTATTGTCCTGTGCTGAAGTGAATCCCCTCCAAAATAGATCTTCCCGCAACTACATGTGTAAAAATCTGGTCCTGCCCTTAAAAAAAAATGAACCAACCAAACAGATAGAGACACAGAAATTGATTTTATGTGGACAAAATTAAAATTTTATGTGGTTCCAAATTAAATCATAGATTAAAACAGGCTTAAGTCATCATGTTTGGATTGTTTCAAACTGAGGAGGAAGAAAAGGGCAAATTTTTATCATGCTCTGTTTGCTTTATTTGGTGCAACAAGAAAACCTTCTAAAAACAAGTATTTTGATTCAGTTTACATTGTCTTGTAATGTGATCACAGGTAGATTCATAATAATCAGTAGCTACAAAATAATATTCTCTTTTAATTACCCTTAGCAAAGTTCTAGTCTGAATAATTTTTACTGTCAGCACTGTCAGCAAATGTTAGCTTATGCGCTTGTGTATGCATAAGTACTTATGCACGTATGTGTGTATATATACACAAATATACACATACATACATATATATACATATAGTCTTGCTCATTTCACATGAATGCCTATCTGTCTTTCAGTGGGCTATATGACAATACTGCTATTTAAAGTTTTCAGCCAAAGGCCAAAGACTTTGCTCTTGGGATTTGGATGGATGTACAGCCTGATTACTGAAGAGCTTCAGAGGACATGGGCAGCAGAAAAGTAGGTCAGATAGAAGCGGAAAAAAAAAGATAAGGGGATAAACAAATATATCCTAAAAAGGACACTTTTTTTTTTTTTTTTTTTTACAAAAGAAGTTTTAATGTGAATCTTGTCAGATTCTACAAGTTTGAAATTTGCTTTATCACCGTCTTTGTTTAAGAGCTTATTTAAAATCTGAATATATTAAGAAAGTTGGCAGCAAAGATCGAAGTACAAAATATTTCCCCAGTATTAATGACTAGCCTAAATCTCTGTACCTTGGGCAATGAACTTCTTGCAGATCATTAATCCCCTCAAAATACCCTGTCCTGAGGTCATTAAGAACTGAAAATTGGAAAAATAAAGTAAAATATGCATATGGATTTTTCTTACTGAACTGTAGCTTTTAACTGGTATGTACAGAACAGTTTTGAAAAATTATTGCCTTAGTGTTAGACAATCAGATTGACAGCATTATCTCTCAAACTTCTATTCATCTTACAATAATATGTACTTGTAACTATGGCTTGAATAATAATAAAAATATCAAGAGACTGTTTCAATTATAAACCACATACTGAAACTAAGTAAACATCATATGTTTACCATCAAAATTGAAAATGCATCATATGAACATCTTTCCAAGCTTTTGATAAGTGAAACATGTCGCTCACACTAATCAAGTAGAATGTAAGCAAAGAGAGGATATATTACCAAGGGATGGTTTTGCACTGTATTCACTAGTCTGTTAGTCTTATCTTGCACTTGCTTTAAATATTTATTTTATTAGGATTGCAATGCAAATGATTGGATTTTGAAGCTTGTGCTTGTCAGCACAAGACAAGGCAGTTTATTTCCCATACCGAAGTATGCCTGAACCTGTTTACTTCTCTCCATGAGCTGTAAGGAGGACCTACGAAGTGCAGATCTGTACTGCACACCTCCTAAATTAGGCAAGATGATACCCACCTTTAACTTAAATGGCTCGGATTTAAACTAACATTCTTGAAACTGTTTCTCTAAAGTAATAGCTTGAATGAATCTGCTACTCATTCATAAGGCATGATTCATTGACTATAAGGGAAGACTAGAGTGATTAGTTCTTAAAAAAGTGGGATGTTTCTGATGGCTGGCAGGAAAGTAGAAGGAGGCCTGGAAAGTACTTCCCTTATACGACCTTCACATCTGAGCGTAGATTCTTTTTTTTGGTTTGCATATGGATAGGAAAAGCTTTCATGAAAACATCTTTCATCTAAATCAAGAAACTAGAATTTGTGTTCATACTGTTGGAATTCTTTTTCTCAGAAAATAAAAAAGAAATAATTTGGATAATATCTTTTAAAATCATATTTTGCTTTCTTTGATTTAAAATTATGTTCAGTATTTTTTATTTTTGTTATAACACAACAGAAAATAAAATCACAATCAGAATAAAATGTTTTTGAAGTTTTTCTTTTTTTTAAATGTTGTTATTATTTGATAAAGCAAATGTGTGGCAGTCACATTTTATCATCTTGAAACAGATTAACCATAGTTATTGATGATGGTGTGAGTTTATTGCTTTGTGTGTGTCTGAATGGATGAACAAGAGCTAAATGACTTTTCTTGGCCTGTTTAGAAATATTTTGCTTGGAGTGACAGAAGATCAAAGTATATAAAAATATTGTGGAAGACAGATTTTTTCGTGATTTTTAATATACCTTTAATAAAACTGGAAAGTATTTTTAAATGATTTTATCTGATAGAGTAAATACTTTGTTTTAAATGTGTTAAAAGAAAGTTTGACATTTTTCTTTATAGACATGACAGTATTGGCTAATCCATTGTTATTATTTTAATATCTCCAAAAAAAAAAAACTCGGATTTTTTTTTTTGTACACTCAATTGTATTCAAAAAAAGATTAGTTTGGTGTACCATTATAAATATATTGTGTGGAAGTTTCTGATACAAGCTTGGACTTTTACCTTTTTCTTGGACAAAATTCCCCCTTTTATCATTCCTCCCTCCCCCTGTTGTCATTCAAAGCTTTGAATGAGGCAAAACTTCTGTAGTTAGATAAAGAAATACAATGGATGATATGTGTTAGGATGAGAGATAAATATGATAGGCATCTCACTGCTTGGGCATTTTATCAAGAGGAGGATTTGTCTCCAGAAGGAGGTTTTATATGTCTTTTTTTTTTTTCCCCTTCATAGATTCCTCTTACTATCCTGATGATATTTTTCCCCCCACTGGATTTTTGCCTTGTTACAGTGCAAAAGTCTTTCAAATCTGATAGGCTTGAAGAGATAGTTAAGATTGTTCATTCAATAAGATCTTACAGACACAATTGCAGGAGAACAAACGTGGGGGAAGATGAACTTCTTCTGGGAAAATTGATTACTGATTTGTCTGATATTTAGTCATCTAAATACTCCCACTCATCTCAGAAAGACAGTTACGGAAGTAAAGCACACAATTTAGCTGTCTGCATGCATCATACATGCATGGTCATATGTGTTTCTGAAAGTTAGTACTGAGAATTATTAGGAGTGGCACTTTGCTGCCATATCTGTTCTCATTGACTATGGGCAGCATTCTCATTGTTTATTTACTGTCAACATTTAGACAATGCCTTGAATGATTAATGTTACACAACCACACAGAATGGTTGAGGTTGGAAGGGACCTCTGGAGATTATCTAGTCTAACTTCCTTGCTCAAGCAGGGTCACCTAGACCACGTTTCCAAGGATTGTGTCCAGACAGCTTTTGAATGTCTCCAGAGAAGGAGACTCCACAACCTCTCTGGGCAACCTGTTCCAGTGCCCTGTTACTCTCACAATAAAGAGGTTTTTTCTCATGTTCAGATGGAACTTCCAGTGTTTCAGTTTGCTACCTCAAGACTCAGTATTCAAATATTGCTAAACTCTCTACATTTTTTAATATTTATTGTAGACATGTCCTGTGGTAGACAGGACTATTTATTTACAACAAAGTCCACTAATTTCAGGAATGATCAGTGTTGGATCTTGTGCTCATGAAGTAATAGCTGACAAATCCTGTACTGGTGAATAGGCTTAAAAATGGGAGGCTACTGAGACCCCAGAGCACAAAAAGATATGTGGGTCCAGGGTGATGATATCCAAACACAGCAGCCACAATCGGTAGCTAGAGAAGACAACTAGGACACTGTCATGAGAAGAAACAAAACCAAAAAACAAAAAAACCCTTCACCCTAAATCAGCAGTCTGAATGACATAGAGAGGAGAATGTGATTTCATTCTTTTAATTTAGTTTTAAAAATCTTCTGAGGGGACTTCAGAGTCATGGAGTCACAGAAGGCTTGGTGGTGGAAGGGACCTCCAGAGGCCATCTAGTCCAGCCTTCTGCTCAAAGCTGGTCTAGTCAGATCACATTGCTCAAGGCAATGAGTCTTGAACACCTCCAAGGACAGAGATCCCTCAACCTCTCTGGGCAGCCTGGCCAGTATTTGATCACCCACATGGTTTTGGGCGTGTTGCTTTTATTCTACATTATTTTGTGGGGTTTTGCATTTGTAATGTTTTAATAAACAGTTAATGTTAAAATCAGGCACTGTTGCTGTGATGTTTTTGGCTCCATTGAATTGGAATATGTCCCTCTCATACCAGCAGAGATGCCATAAATACAGCATTGAAAACGAGAAATAGATCGATTCCCTCATTATTAGACACTTATCTAGCAACCTGCTGTGACCCTAGTGACAGCATTTGAGTATTCCATGAGTGTCAGTGTTTTTTTTCAACTTTAAAGGCCATCTCATCTCTTCTCTAGTTAGCTTTTTAGATTATTTGCATTAGATAACTAGTTATAATTTCATTTTTAATTACATAATCATTATTTTAACCAATTAAATGAATTTTTCTTAAGAAAAGCAATTATTTAATTACATCTACTGTAATGATTAAGCAAACCTCAATATGTACATTTAGATTACAGCAAGCCCTTTCTCCAGTTTCTGCAAGTTTATTGTTCTCTTTGGGAAAGGTTTTGCCTTTGGAACAGCCTCATGAAGCCACATAAGTCATGGAAACATAGGGTTCTATACTGCATCCTTCCATCTCTGTAGGAAAAAATTATTCTCAGCCTGTAATACCATGCCAGTCTGCATCAGAACTTTTGGACCTTTTCTCTGCCTTTTTCTTCTTGTCTCTACTTGTCTATTTGAGGGGCTGTGTAGCCCCATTGAGCTCAAGGTGTAAATAGTTTGTATATAAGAATAAAGGGGGTTCTTATTCTCCTTAGTTCCATTTACAAATCTATAAAAGTCAAATACATTCACAGTCCAGCTCATTAATATTACTTGGAAGTACATAGCACAGATTAATCAAGGGGAAAGGTAGAGGTGTCCTACATTTTTCCTATAGATAATATTTGCAATGCTTTAGAGAAAAACTTTGAAATTTAAAAGAATGTTAATATGTTGCTTAAGGATATTATGATGCAGAACATTTCTTTCCCATTTGTCTCCATAGTGGAAAACAAAACAGAAACCAGATCCTTCTGTGCCCTCCCTTCCAAATCTATGTAGCTTAATAGATGAAGAGCAAAAAAGTAGAATTGTATATACACACATCTATATACATCTAAATATAGCTATATATACACATGCACATACATATGCACAGGTATACATGTGTTTGTTGTGGGGGGTATATAAAGAGATATTTATGACTTAACTCCTGAATGTGTACATGCATACAGAGTGAGACTATGAGAGTGAGTGTACACATCACCTAGCATTTCTATCCATATTTAATTTTTAGTTTTCTGGTTTCTGAGTTAGGAAAAATACATGTGCTATAATCCCAGCTGTGAATTACTGTAATGGAAATAAATGCTTAATGAGAGTAAACCATAAAACAATTGTATTGAATGGAACATATTTGAAAAATAAATAAAAAGATAACAAGGAACAATGGTCCTCCTGCATGTTTTGGAATATTCATTTTTTAAACATTTCTTTGTAAACAACATTCTAATCAAAGCCAGTCCTAAAGAAACAAGTTATCCTTTGTTGCGGCCTTGAACTTTGACTCAATCAACCCAACTCTGTAGTCATCTGGTGAACATATGGGTATTGTTCATCCCCTAGATAAATGCGGTTCAAATCCACAGATACTTTTTTTGTAATGTTTTTAGGACTGCCAGACAGACAATACTATGACTTGATTCCCCTCCCTGGACTTAGTCAGGTGGTGGGGGGATATATTACCACTGAGATTGTCACTTGGATTTATGCAATGGATTTTTTTGGTCTCAGGGCTAGGTGTTGGATAAACACTGGCAGACAGCATTGCTGTGCAGAAGACTTTAACCTTAAGCCCTCACCAATTCCAGAGCCCAGCTTTAGTTGAGATGATCAGAAAAATTGTACTGCTGCTATTTCTGCTAAGTCTATATTAAAGATTCTTCCGTAAAGAGTTACAAATCTGCAGCAGCATTACAATAGCCAGCAAATGGTATATTACTATTTTTTATTTTAGATTCTTAGTGGGGCAAATTTAAGTATGACCAAAGGTGGCTGTGCTTTTGAATTTCCATTCTTATTTTATTAGTATAGTGAATAACTTCCTTCATTTGCTACTCTGCATAACCTACTCTGAATTCAAAGGGATAGAAGCAATCTTGTCCTGGCAAAATAGATGAAATAACCTAGTCTCAGCTCTCATAGGCAGAAATCATGCACCACAAACACAGAGAAAGCACCATCTGAATCCTTTTCTCATCAAATGCAAACGCGTGGAATAAAACACGGGAACATTATCAGCTTCACATCAGTAAGTCAGATGAAGCTTGAGTCAGTGTAAAGGACAGCCTAACAGAAGGCAGGGTGGTGTTATAGCAGGAGGGGCAATCAGGAAAGGCATGCCCATCCATTCTACTGCTTTTATATGAAAAGGTGACAGTTATCCCTGCTCAGTACTGAAAAAAATGCATTTCTTTCATGATGGCCTCCATTTGTCCATTCAACAGGTCCCCCATTTCAGGAAGAGACAGGATTTCAAGAAACACCTCTTCTCTCCCTGTTGGGTCTTTCAGATCAGGACTCAGAGGTGTCCTTGTACGCTATACACAGATTTCACAGGCAATCTGTGTGCTTAATCTTGCTCTGCAATCCCATCCAGAAGCTAGAAACAGAAGCAATCTTGTGCTGGCATGAAGTTGACAAAATAACCAAGTAAATCTCCTTCACACTTGTGCAAAGAGTTCACATAAGGCAGGCACATTGTGGTGCCCAAGCAGTGAATGCTGAAACCCTTTATAGGATCTGTTTTTTGGTGAGATTTTCAAGAGCAGCAAGGTATTTCATTGCCATACTGCCCAAATAGACATAAGCAAAGCAAAGCTCATCAGTCACTTAATAGTGATTTTGTTTCCCTCTGTCTTGCAAACTTTTCTTCTGATCTACACCACAGTAATATTACTAAGCAGAAACTGAACATAGTGAGTGTAAGAAAACCCGACTTATTTACAGTAAGGTGGGATGCAAGATGTTTCTTCAGTCATTAATTTATGTAAAATATGTTTGGAAGGTTGCTTAGCTCAGTTTTTTTTTTTAAACCCACAAAACCAAAAACCTAGAAAACAAACAGAAGAAAAACAAATCCCTATCACTGCAGCATTGTACAAAACCTTATCGGTAATATGCTAGGTTAAATACATGACTGAAGCTATTAATTCCGGTGTCTTAACTCATTGACTTAGATGACTGAGGCCATCAGCATTTTTCTATCTTTGCTTTGAATGAGACATCCTCTGAAATGCTGGAACTGATCAGTGACTGTTTTATACATGAGTGGACAAAAACCCTGTTGTCTTGAGGGAAAGCCTGCAATTTCAAAGATGTAGAGGAAGAGGGATTGGAGACTTTCAACTAGCAGTTTAAGTTCTCCCAAAACTACGCAAAGACTGAATAATTAATTGAGAACACCCTATTAAGGCCTTTTGGCATAACAATGCTCAGACTTCCAAAAGAGTTTAGTAGGTTCATACCCTAAATAAATTACCTGGCATACAAAAAGACTAGTGGTTGGGGCAGTGAAGAGATGCATGGAGTTTCTTGTGTAGATGGTCCTGGAATGAGGGGAGAGGGAAAAATAACAGACTGTTTAGAAATCCTGATGAGGAATGATGGGCAATATATGAATGAAATCAAGGCTGCTTCAGGAAAATGTATACTTTAATCCCAAATAAGCATGTATGTGATCATGTTGATACTATGCTACATCCATTTCCACTTGTATGCCACCTGTCCTCAAAGTGAAATTACTATTGTTTCATAAGAAATATCATCTCAATGAGAATTCTGATTGGATAGCCACTTGAAGAGCTTATAAGAAGAATCTTGGTTTTCTTATAAAAAGAAAAAAAATTTTTTTGAATCATCCAAAGCATAGTCCTCTAGCCTTTGTTGTTTGGAAGTTTGGAAGGACTGCTTTTATTCTGCATCAGGATGAAACTAAGACATTGTTCTAAGCCCCCCTCTCCCGCTCAGAAAAGTCTGTATTCTGTGTTAGAATAACCAGAAAGTTTGTCTGGTATGGGACCAGATGGGAAGAAGAAAGGGCACAACTCCTTACCTACCTGCATACCAAGACCTGATTTTGTGTTTCCCACATCAGATGTATGCCTGAAGGAATATTAATAGCCTGTGCCAAGTGTACCATTTTCGTTCTGAGCAGAAATGCAATCCTGCAGCTAACACCTTATGTCAAAACCAGTTTCTTTATGTGAAAGATGATTTGAAAAACTGGCGTTTGACAATGAAAGAAGCATTTTGAAGTGTTCTCCAACTAGCACTAGTACTCAATACCTCTTAAGAACAACCACTAAAATTAAAGTGATCTAAATAATTGCTTAACTGAAACTCAATGGTTCTTTTCATTATTTTTGTTTAATCATTAAACCATTTTTAATAGGACAATTTTGTACTTCTTTGCCTTCCAAAAAATGAGGATATCATGAAATACTCTATCTGCTAAAGTTTGTGTGGAATTTAGTTAAAATGACTTAGAACTGAAAAGACCTCTCTTTCAGATTTTTACATTTTCAGCATATTTTACTCTCCTTTTGACCCTTCTGATAGCAAGGATATTCTCAGACCTTCTCCAAAGGAAAGGAAAGCATAAAATCAATGGAAAATGACAGAATGCAATGAAAGCAGTATTGCAGGATCAAAATTTAAATGAGCAGCAGCATTTTTGGATACTTATCAAAACCAAGTCAACTAATTTTTTTAAAGTGTGACTATCATTCCTGGGTATACTAAAAGTGATGGAGTGAGTCAAAAAAAAAAAAAAAAAATCAGTAAAATACTGATCATAGTAGATCACTGCAATAGAACTTGCACCTGCAACAGTTTAGATTTTTTTTTTTTTAAATGATCAAGTACTATAGTAGTATGTATGTGCAAGAGTTTCTTTGGTTTGATTCATAAGAATCAAGCTGATTTCAGTAGTACTGCAGAGATTTACACCAACTTGTGCTTTTTCCAGAAGTGTGTATACTGCTTTGATTTGCAAAGACCTGGCAATAACCACCTTCAAACACAGTGACTGTAAAAGCAGGAAATCACCTTGTTTTTGCATATACTGTTTTACTCCTAAGTAAAAGCATCAAACAAACAAACAAGGACTTTAGCATTCAGAGAAACATCACTACTCTCTAACAAAAAAATTCTTCATTACCCTCCCCAAACCAATATCAGTCTCACACAGGTTCTTTAACCCCAGCTTCATAACATTCATTTATTTCCCATATGCCCTTCCTTATGGGAATGGATGATCAGCAAAACAGTTTTTCATTGTAAAAGGCCAAGTTAATACTGTTTACAAGAAAGAAAAATGTTTAGTTAAAGCGTTGTAAAGAGAACTTCTTTAGGTTCTGACCTGTTCAAAAAAAAAAAAAAGAAAGAAAAAAGAGAGAAAAAAAGAAAGACTTAAATCCCAAATAGTCCAAATGTTTAAGGTACTTATGTTTGTATATATACACACATATGTTTGTATATATACACATTTATACACATACACACATATATATGTGAAGTTTGTTATATTGGGGCTTTTACTGATACTTTTCCACCCCAGAGGAATATCCCATAGCATTGGATTCCCCAGATAACTGAGCATCTTCAGTTATTTAGAACAGGTGGAATAATTTCTAACAGGAAAGACTGGAAAAAAATA
Source organism: Apteryx mantelli (assembly GCF_036417845.1). Lineage (NCBI taxonomy): Eukaryota > Metazoa > Chordata > Aves > Apterygiformes > Apterygidae > Apteryx > Apteryx mantelli. The sequence goes on along the minus strand of NC_089980.1, from coordinate 96,727,666 downwards.
ACCTCAAGGTAGACAATAGCCTTGTAGTTGAGCACTCCTCTAAAAATAAGGGAGGTAATGGGTTCAGACACCTCTTTGCAATGAGACTAGACAGACAGAGTACAGGTTCTTGTATTCCAGTCTTCAGTCAAAACCTTTTAGACATTGAATCATTAAGTATTTTTGTCTGTAGTATTTTGATATTAATAACTAAATTAGTTCCATATTTCATCCCAACATGGATGTAGAAGGGAAAATAGACATACATTTTTTGGAAGCATGTACAAGACAAGACAGCCATTTCTCACTTAACTCTGCTTGCAACTACAGGCAGACACCAACTTTGCCAACCCTCATCCCCAGCTCCAGCACTTAGCCTTCAGTCACTCCTCTCCCACCTCAGGAGAACACCTACACACCATCCATAGCCCACTGCCCAACACCAAGTGCTCTGACACTGCAGTGTGAACTGCCTCTTCATGAGGCTGATTACCTGAGCACCTGTGATTCAGACACGCTGATGCTATGGCTTAGCCACCAAGCAGCTGCCCCACTGATTAAACTTGGAAAGAGCTGTGGCTTCTTATTCAGATGAAAATGACCAGCCCAGCCTATAATTGACAAGGAAGGAAATATTCTGCTGGAAACTCATCCCAGGTTTCCTAAATGACTCATAAATCCCAGATTCAAATCTCAGTTGCTTGTGGGATTCGTAAGGGAAGTTTCACATAGCTCTGCTCTGCACCTGCTTCACAAACAATTTACTTGAATTGATCAGAGAATTGATATAAGCTGCCCTTGGATAAGACAGCTAAACCTCCATTTCAAACTCCAATAGCAATTTGAAGAGCCTCAGAAACTGTGGTGCCTTGAGCACCTGACACTGCTATTAAGAGAGAAAAAACAAAACAAGGCAAGACAAAACACCCCACATGTTTCTATTTCTCAGAGATCTTTCTGTGCCTCCTCCAGTCTCTTTTGTTCTGGAATAGTTATCAGATCTTACTACAAATGCTAACCAACTACATGAAGTGAAAAAAAAATGTAACTAATAACTAGAATATGTTCTCTTCTCTGCACAGAGCAGCCAAATATTTTGTGTGTAGATTCCCACACTATTGTCTGTTTAGCTGATTTGTGGTTGCAGTTATGACCTGAAACTAAAAGTTACTTCCAAAACAGGATATAGCTGTCCAAAGCAGACATTAGATGGTCTGAGCCCTAAACTGAAATTGAAAATACATCAGTTCAAAGTCCACTGAATTGTACTGATACCAAAATTTCACCCTCCTCCTTTAACTTCATTATTGTAGGGATAAGAATACAGCATTCACTCACGAGGAGAATAGACAGAGTGAAACTAAAAATAAGAAATATAAAGAAATTCTGGGACTCAGTCTTTACTTCTACAGACTCTTTTTTTTAAATTTAATTTTAACTGTTGGAGAAGGGACAGTCCAAGCAGGAACAAGTAGCAGAATAAAGCAAACCCTGCTCTCTCCATGTCCTGCTGAAGATACTCAGCAGCTTGATGCAGATCCACGTTTCTTTCTGTTTTCTCTTCTTAAGAACATCTTCCATTTTTTAATATACCTTAATAATTTAAATCTGCATATCAGCAGCATTCAGTGGTATTAAAGAAAAAGTAAAACTAATAAAGGCATGGATAGATTTGTATAAATATATTTTCTCATAGCCTTTTTCTTATTTGGAAATGGTTTATGCCAATAACAATAAAGGTGATGTAGCTTTAAAGGAAAAAAAACTTTGACCAGCTCTGCATATTGTCAGCATAAATTAGACACTGCCAGAGTTCTCAGGAGACAGAAGCTGTTATATCCTTTCCCCTGTGATAACCAAGGCACTGGAAGGCCAAGAAATTTTTTGAAAATCACAAATGACTCATGATGAGTGAGGCACCAGATTCATCCCTAGTGGTCTGAGTTAGTCCCCTGAAATAATCTGTGGTCAGTATTGCCTTTTATATTGGCATCCTTGTTGAAGTATGTGAAAGAGTTATCTGTTTTAAGTAGGTATTTTTACATCAACTGGTATTGCTTAAACATATATTAGCTGTGTTAAATTGAACTGAATATAATGCTGAAAAACTTTAATATAGGCCATTATAAGAAGTAAGGAGATAAACTACACACAAGGAGAAAACTCTGTCTCTGGCCATCTGCTTGTCCTGGTAACATGCAGAAAATTTGCAATGTGCAACAATTCCTTAACTTGCTGAACAGCAGGTGCCCATCTTTTCCTTCAGCTATCCAAAAACGGTTCCCTCACAACTCTCCCCCTTCTCCCTGAAGAGTTCTTTCATATCTTTGTAATGCAAATTTAGAATAAGGAAGAACAGGTTCTGTCTGAACTAGAATTATCTCAATTTACATGGTAACCAATGAATCTAAAATCTTATTCCATCCTGTGAGCATTCTACTTAAATGAACAAACAATCACTTTTTTTTTTCCTAGTGTCACATCTTTTACAAACAAAAATGACAGCAGTATTTTACAAACAATACAAAGCACAGGATGTGAGGATTATGAACAAGGAATCCCATTTCCACTGTGCTGTTTTGCTCAATAGATGCCAAACCATAAGTAAAGCAAAAAACAATACCAGAACAAGTTATTGTCTCACATCCTTGGCAATCAATTTTATCTTCAACTGAAAGGGATTACTGTTAGGCGAGGACCAAGGAATTTCATGGGTAGATGCTACAGAAGGCATTAAGAAGAATATTCTGTTAAAAATACAACACTGGTCAGGGAAACAAAAGGCAGGACATTACAGTATTAAGTCCAACAGGACTATGTCTTTCATTAATAAATTCTGAAAGTCTATGTTTTTAATTACATGTCCACAATTAAAATGTAATGCAATAAATTAAGCTCTACCATGGACTTTGGGTTTGGTAAAATAAATAATTAAATCTCCAGATTCACAACCCTCATTGGAAAGAAAATATAAGTGCCAAATGTAGACGTTAGGCATGTAGTCCAAAGCTGTGACCTCAGCAGGCACTGCACAGCTGCCTACTGATATTTAGTCTTCTAATCCAAACTGGAGGTTTTCTAGGCAGGGGTATACTTCTGCACCTCCTGCGTATTTCTGCTAAGTCTGTTGGTATTCAGGAACTAGGTGGCACCATGCCTCCCGTCCTGAGGAGTCTGATCAAGTTAGTGTGTTCTAGCTGTGGGTGACGACCATCAAAACCTTCACAAATTGCAACTGTGGCTGTCCTGATTGTGGTGCTCCCACAATGCACCTTTTGCAGCATGATCTAGGTTAGAACAATCCCTAAAAAATGGGAGACTTGAATTCTAGGCTCCCTTTAAATCTGCATCTCCATAAGTGGACTGGTTGCCTAAGTCTCCAGGGGAAATGACTATTTACCCCTTCCATTAAAGCAGTGCCACTGTGCAATGAAACAAGTGCAGTTTGAAGGATGAGTGTTATGGATGAGGGTTAGTTTTGGTGCCTAGGACACTTGTCTGGAAAGTGGGACAACGTGGGTTCAAATTCCAACAGACTGAGAAGGGAATTAATCCACTTTTTGTACCTCCTAGGTAAATGCTTCATGTCCTGATAACTGAGAAAGGGAAAAGGGCACCAGCACTATCTTTTTCACTTTTCAAGAAAGCAGAGGCTGCTTTTACATTTGTTGAGTGCTCAGAGTACTGACAGTCCCTACTGGAGAAAACCTTGTAGCAGGCTAAGGCAGGACTTCTGGCATCCTAATTGAACTGCTGCAGGAAGCCCAAACTGGAACAGGTCTGTGCTTGAGTAGATCAGAGCCGTAAGTACCAAAAACACTTTCAGGTGAAAAAACAGGGAGTCTATGAAAGCTAGGAATCTTCAGGGCTAGGCACCACTGAGGAGTCATTTTGGTCATAGTTTTGGATTTAAACATCCCAGTTCCATCTAAATCCTATTTTAGGCATCTACACAGTTTATTGGATCTCACCCTTTTTCTTTCAGTGCTTCAGTTCCACCATGTAAAACACAGATAATTCCTGCCAGCAGTATGCAGCTATTATGAGGATGAATTTATCTGATACACGGAGTTAATGTGATGATGGTAGCAGTATCTAAGAAGATAGATGAAAACAATATGACATAATACCACTTAAAATTCTACATAGTATTAGAAATACACATTTTGTGCCTTGTGATTTTTTTTCATTCTTAGCAGGTTACACTAATCTTCAGTTCAAATGACTGTTTATCTCTAACATAGACTGTAATTTTAAAACCAGCATCTCTTTTCAAGTTTTCTGGTTTCCAAGCATCCAGGATTAGAGGCTACCTGTATAGTTAGGCTTTACATCAGTGTGATGGATGCATATACGTTCCATTTGCAATAATTGTAGGGTTATTTTATTTTATTTTATTTTATTTTTTAGAATTGGCTCATGTTTAAGTATATTGATGGGCAGCAGAGAGGAAGGCTCCTTGTTTTGCAATGTTCAGACAGCAGAAGTCTGGGTCAGGGGAGAAATCCTCCAGAAGAAGGAAAGATGATGCATTGCCTAACCAAGACTGACCTTGCTCAGCTTCTGCAGGAAGCTTCCAGTAGAAGCTTCTGCAGCACGGGATATGAGATGCAGGGTGTGAAGAACACAGAGCAAGCTACAGGTTTACAGCAGGGACGGAGACTAGGCAACACCAGAGAGGATCAGAGAGCAGACATGAAGCCAGGCCTCCCAGAGGACAGAGAGAAAAAAAGATTTTCTAATGATTGGAAAGAGGCAGAAGTTGCAGCAAGCCAAGAAGCTGCTAAAAGTTGCTGGACAAGGATCAGGGCTGGACGGAAATTCACTCTCAGTGCACATGAGACCAGGGGTGGGGAATTTCTTTTGTTTGCTTGTTTTTTATTTCTCACTGAGAAGATTTGGGATTTCTTAATATTTTTTGTGATTGTGCTGAAATAAAACTTAGCTTTTGATTTTAAAAGTCCCAGTGATATCTTGGTGTGTTCACTTTAAACAAAAGGTTCGGATAGTTCCGCCAAAAATCTCTGGCTCAATGGCAGTCTTATCACAGTCAGATAAGTTTCTTACACAAACTCATTTTCATTCCTAAACAGATAAATACCACCTATTCAGCAACTCATTATGACTTCAAAAGATTTGTAGCCATTCACTTATGGGAAGGATTTTGACTTACTGTGTCATGATGGTTCAGCAAAGGCTATATGAGAAAGTCTCATCAGACTTCAGATCTACCTAAACAACTTGAATTTTCATACTAGGGAAAACTGTTAACCCCCTCCCTCCCAAAATAATAACAAAACAGCTGGATTATCTGGTTAACTCAGGCAATAACCTTTACTGATGACAGTGAAAGTAAAGAAGTCAGCAGTGTCATTTCACATAGGAGTTTAGCTGCATAAGATGGAATAGAAAGAAAATTCATGTTGAGGATTCCCATTAGAAGTGTGAGTAAAATTTTATCCTCTTGCTTCAGCAGAAGGCAGCCTGAAAGACAATATCCCACAGAAAGCTGCCTTGAGAAAGCAGTTGTCAGGAAAGATAAGGCCAAGGAAGTTATGGTCAGTTCGGCTCCTCAAAACTGCAACAACTTTGTGACTAAATCAGTTTTGGCCTGCTAGGAAGGAAGCCTGTAGGCTGCTGCTGGTAAATGACAGGACCATCATCAAAGGCAGCCACATGGGTAACTACTACAGCCTCATCTAAACCATAGCTGAAAAACAAAGGACATATATTCTAGCAAAGAAATTGTGGTGATATTTCACCAGAAGAAAGGGTGCTGTGTTCCCTTAACAACATTGTAGGTCTAGGGGGCAGATATAAGTAATGAGTCTTCTCGTTACATATCTGCACAGGAAACAGGCTTGGAGACAGTTGAAGCAAATCCAATGAATACGAACCAAATCTGAGCTGTTTATAAGGTTCCATCTCTCCCCACTTTGCCCTCTCCTACCCTACAGAAAGACTTAACACAGTAATAATGTTGGTGGCAGTCCTTCCATACTATTACAATGCAAGTGAGTGCTCAGTCTCTCTCTCTCTTGTACTTAGTGAGAATGGGAAAATACTAAAGCAAAACATCTTACTCCTTCCTTACACTTTTTAAGTGTTGTTACCAGTGCAAGATGCTGTTTCCAGCAGAAGGCCTAATAATGTCAAAAGAGTGCAGGAGCTCCCACAACCAGAAAATAATGGCAGTTTCATGCAACACGTGAAATTATAATGCATCTTATGAGTAAATCGAATCACTTTTTTTTTTTTTTTATAATTTCTGAATTCCATAGGGGCCATGAAACACATATTTAAAAGGTGTGCAGAAGGACCTTATTCATTAAACAGCAGAGAAAAGTAGTTGAAGCTTTATTAAAAATTGACTAATAGGCATTCCAGATAATTGAACTGACAGCCTGTTTTGACAGCTGCAAGCAAAAACGTACTTGCTCCAAACAGTCAGTGTAAATCTTTTAGATTTCTAGAAAGAGAAATAATGTACTGGTTTAACTTTAATCAGTTGATAAAGTTAAGAAAAAAATTCTAACTGTTCATCTGACTAGTTGAAGTTATGCTAATTGGAGGTACTGCCAATCATTTCAGTGGTAAGGGTTTGAACTGAAAAAATTGCCAAGTTCTCATGCAATGAGAAAGGTGGAAGGTGAGTACTCAAAATAAGTTTTGGCTAGCAGAAAAGGTAAATTAAAATGAAAACAGCATTCTGGACTTGATTTCCAGAAAGGCACTGAAATATTCAATTTAACTGAAGTTAATGGATGTTGCAGATGCCTATCAGCTTTGAAAATCGGTCCCCAACTAACTAACAAATGTGACAAACAATCTGCACCCTCAGTGGACTAGCATAAAGTAATAGCCAATTATACTGTCAAAGTTAAAAGAAAAAGAAAAAAATCAAAGAGAAGCTACTTATCAGATATTCCAAGTATGACAATTCAAAATAGCAGAAAGAAAGAAAAAAAATTATAAAAGTTAGGCAGGAAAGACAAGATAAAATTAAGGTTGGATTTTGTAAAAGTTAGTTCATTAAGGGGGATAAATTGATCAAAAAGGCTACTTCTAGAAAGGAGAAAAATTTTTTTAAATACAAGCAAATTATTAAAAAGAGAAGTTAAATGAAGACTTAAAGAGCAAATGGAAAGTTAAATGTTTTTAAAAATATCATACAGGTACAGACATACTGCATAATCAGAATTAACATGAGTACCGGAATTGCCAATAAAGCATGTTGCATTGAGAACAGGACAATGATAGTCTATATTTGACCTTTAGATGTTCTTTGAATCTATGTATACAAGTATGCATTTTATATTATCTTGAGTTAGAACAGAACCGTCTTCTTTACAAAACTCACAAAAAAAGTAGAACAAATGGGATGAACTCACCACAGCTGTGTCACTTCAGTTATAGGCATATACATAATAAGAATAATACAGCAACTGCCAAGAAGTAAAAAAATCTTAGAAAACTGAATAGCTGACACACTGAAAATAGTCTATCTGGTATTTAATTGTAACATCTCTAATATAGAGGGGCACAGCTATTTAATTTCTATGTGTTTTTTTTCAAAAAAGAAGAAATAAAAAAGTAAACAAAGCAAAGTTTTCTTTTCCAGATACTGCTATGATGTTGAACTTCTCTGATGTTTGATTAATGTATTGAGTGTACATATTGTAACAGAGCAAGAAATCTACATGCTGTTTTGAAGGATTTATTTGATCTGATTGTGGAATTGTTTTAGTCATTCCATATGAGAACGAGTGCTGTTGGAAATATGTTTTTCACAGTTATCAGTTTTAAACCACCCTTCATTCCAAGAGGAAAGAACAACTGAACCACTGACTATTAGTACAACTGGTCTGCAAATAGAATTTGATTGGATATTTTTAGATTTCTCAGGACTATATGTGGCAGAGTTTTGTATAAAATACATTTGTTTAAAATGTAACAGAGCTCAGAAATGGCAGGAACAATTTAAACCCCATAAATGTTTCCTCTAAATTGAATCAGAGAAGTCTGAGAAGCCTCTAAACACTGTACAGGGATTCAATGTTTAGATTTTAAATGAAACAATTTTAAAAATTGGATCCTGGCCATCATTTATAACACTGGCAGAGTCAGTACTCCAGTACAATAGGGTGATTTTCCTGTTCTGTTCCTAGCTCATCCTTACTGGAGGCTTTCACTGCTAAACACAGTATTTTAGGAGGGCTGGAGGAGAGGACAAAAAGCTAAATTAAACCTTATTTTAGAGAAATATTTTCAGAAATTGCATTTTATATTTAATAGGGTTTCTTTTTTTTTATTTGCTTACACTCAAACTTAAAGGCCATTTTTATGGAACATAAGAAAACATCTTCTCAGATATTTTCTTGTTTCATTGTATCCAAAGATATTAATTTCTTGGTTTCAATGAAGATTTATGTTACCTATATTATACAAGTTCAGTGTAAATAAGAGCTATAAATTGCAGTTAATGTTGCTTGTGAATGGACCTATTGTTCTCAGAACAGCCTGATTTTTAGAGAATTCAGCTAACTTAACGCCTGTGAGGTGCTATACAGGAAAAATGCTATAAAAATCTAATAAGAATAAATATGCATTGGTATTAAGTTATATTAGTTAGGGTGAAAGTGCATATATTTAGAACTTACTAATATATATACAGTTAAAAGGAGTTTAAATTAAAAATGGTGTGGGCACATGTGTGTCCAGCTTACTACATATGTACTTATCAGCCCTTCATTTGATTTGATGCTTGGATATTAATTCTTGGAAATATGTGCTGTCTGGCAGTGTCTGATCTGTAAAGAGTTGCTCCATTTTGCCATACTGCAAACTTCCAGTATAATCTGCAATGAAATTCTCTTGAGCGGAAGATACTTTTGTTTAGCAACAGGTAAGCCTTTTTCTCTAGCTTTCAGAAAATTAATGTTTTAAGACAAGGCCTAAATCTAACTCACCTCTGAAGTCCCTGAAGATATATCAAATCTTAGCAGAAATCAAATCTAGAGCCGCACATTCCATATGACCAATATCATGGCCCAAACTAAAAGCCTCAATTTTAATACCTTTGCACTATGACAAAATTCCGGTGTGGTTCTGATTACATGGATTAGACTCATTAGCTGTTCCTTAAACTTCCGTTAGCTCTATTATAGTCAGCCCACAAAAAGATAGAGCTAATTACCACATGACATTAAGAAAGAACAAAGATTAACAGGCATGAGCAAGCATTAACTGTTACTACAGGTAATAAGAATATCTCTAATTATGGCAGATAATAAAATATGATAAAGGAACATCAACCTTCACCGGGTGAACTAGGAGCTACCTAAGAGTGCCATAACAATGCCAGGTGGATAATAAAGCCAACTATTAACGACCTATCCGATGCTGTATGAAAAGACTATATCCGATGCCAGAGCCAGTTCGTTCTGACCCAGTTCCTATATTGCTGCTGTTCTCTGTAGCATACAAGGTACCCACATTCTATAATCATTTTACTTCTTCTTCTAAAGCTCTTGGACACATGAAAGTGGATTCCTGAGCATTGTTCCTATGTGATACAGAACTGTCTTCATCTATTTGAATAGCTAATATAAAAATATGCCACTAGTTACATGCTAGTACAAACCATGAGGCAACTATAGCATAAACTAAGTATATTCTAAATATAAAACTGTGCCTCAGATTAAAACCAACCCTGTACTCTTACAGTTAAGTATGCACTTATTATTACTTTTTTGCTGATTGTCTGTTTCTGGGCAATTCATGGATAACAACAAAACTTTAAAAAACAACCTTCATGTGCAGTGATCCCTCAAATCATAATATAACTTGCTATTTTCACTGCAACTGTAACAACAAACACTTATTTAAAAAGAAAAGTAATTGCTTTTGGTTTCAGTATCTTCTCTTTTTGCAAAAATGCCAGTTGCAATTAATATGTATTTGTTCAAAGAAATGCATCAGTTAAAGTTGATATGTAGTGGCTCTGAATGATAATTTGTTAGTTACTTTAAGTGTGCATTGATATGCATTGAGCTTAGACAAGTGTAGCTCTTTGTGAAAATAATAGTTTGACCGTGAAATGTATTACAGGAATTAAAATGAAACAGATTGGGGGCGGGGGGGGGGGGGTGGAATGAGGGAGAAAGTTTTAGTAGATCACAAGAAAATGTGATAGTTTCTAAAATATGTTAAAAAATGCATTCCCACAGGTTTTTACTCCTTTTGCCATGTTCTTCTCTTAAAATCAGGCAAAGTTCAAGTCAAAATAATATATTCTGGTAATCTTCCTTTTGTTTGGCTCCCTAGTTCAGTCAGACCTGAAAATCGTAAGACATAACAAAATTATCACTCTGTTTCAAATTAAACCATTCCTTAAGCTTGACAGAAAGTGGGGAGATATGGGGGAGAAGAAAATGGCACTACCATTCAGAGTTAGGAATAGGATATTTCCCACAGCAATAGACAAGAATTTGAGAGGAAAATATATATCAGATATCTTCAACTTGCCCAGTTCATTAAGGCTCATTGAAATTCCCACCATAGCACTGTTTTTATATTGATACAGGACAAAACATGGCATGTTAGTTCTGATATTCAGGACACAGACCTATGTTCACTTTTCATTATTGAATGCCTAGCTTAAGAATTATTACTAACTAATTATATATAATTATATATATTATATATATTATATAACTAATTATTATTAGCATTCAAGTACCCTTTTAGAAAAGAATTGCCTCATTTTGGCTTGATACTATGCAGTGGATATTCCATCTTTGGTTAAATATTTTACTGTCTTGCACCTCTCAAGTAAAGACAAAACAACTGTATTTCTCATTCAAATTTTGGGGTGTATTAAACTGAGCAGGTAGTATATGTATATAGATGAAAATAAAACTATATTGTATGCAATACATAAGTACTAAATAATCAACACACTAATCTTTTTCTTGATCCACAAGTCCTCAAAAACTGCACGTGTATTGCAGAGCAGCAATGACACAGCTATGAGCTGCCCTGAATCATGCTTTTCAGAATCATGTTAGGTTGTAAACATCATTGCCCATCTCATGTTTTTATGTGCACATGTTAAATGGAGAATTATTGTTGAGGTCCCATCCTTGCTTCGTGCAAGGAGAAGAATGAACTTGGCTAGGCTGGCCTCCAGGAAGACATTTCTTATCAAGATAATTTTTCATATCTTGAGCTAGTCATAGAGACAATTACAGGCACTGGAAAAAAGGAGATGTTTGAAATACAGCAAATACAACCATAGCAGTTTTATATGCATTTCTTATTTCCAGAGATTTATTTTTATTGTACATTCCATTAATTTGGGCTCTTAGAATAAAACTGAAGCCTTTAAGTGCTTCCTTCTTTCTCCCCTAGATAGTTTTGCCTTTTGCCTAAACACTCCCTTTCTAGGCAGTCTCAGAAGACAGTGGTTGATGAGACAATTTCCCTAGCTCTTACAGTTCTGGAGTTGTGCTTCTTGGAGTTTCCACTGGAATGAAAATCCATGATTACCCTTCTCTATTCTACAGTTTGACTACGTGTATCATTCTCCATGGTTCCAGCTCAGAGTTAAAACTGGTCCTGAAATAGTGTAATTATACAGCGCGTACTGATATCTCCAGAATTTATATGCCATAATTTTTAGTAGCTTTTGTACTTTTTTCATCCTCACTGAACATGCTATGAAGCAGTAACATATTGTAACATATCACCTATTTTTAAACGTGTATATGCTTGTATGTATTTGTCCATTTCTATAAAACACATGTGCATACATAAATATCATTTGTTTCCCACATAGTTTCTGCTTAGAACTAATCAGAGTTGGTGTCTGGATGCTAGAAGTACAGAATAAAATAATGTGGTAAATCATGTCAGATTTGATTCACTGAGAGTTTTGCTGGCTGCTTCCAGGGACAGACGTAGTGGTAAAGCTGTTATGTAAAACAAAAGTACAAGTGCATTTAAGTCCAGAGACTAGAAGGGCCAAACTGAAAATGGCAAGAAAGAAAACAGCACTGAAACTTGGCTGGAGCAACTGTCTGATATTACCCCTTCAACAAGACTCACTGCATCTATGCTACTCTGTTAATAAGACTCTAGCACTCTAAAGCATGTCTTGCAAAAATCACAAAATATGTGACAAGAATTTTCTAGGATATTAAATGCCTCAGGAGCTTTCCCAAAAGTCAGCAGTATTTGACTAAAGAAAATGTTTGATCTAAGGATGTAGATGGGACTTCGTAACACATGAACTTTACCTCATGAATATTCAGGTTAATGGATAGAATATAAGCAAAGGTCATTTCAGTTCTGGTCCCCATTCTTCTGTAAAGTGACTCATTTTTTCTTTCCCATGCCTTAGTTTTATCACCTGTGGAGAGAGAGACTTCACTATCCGTGCTAGATGAAACACAGTAGATGAAAGGGCTATATAATAGGAGTTGTTTTTATTATACAAATTGTCCAGAGAATTTTTTAATGCTTTGAATGTATATTCAGAATGTATATTTGTGGAAAGTTACTCTTCAGAAGTGCAAAGTAATTTTATAAGTAGTCTAATAACTAAGCAGACTCAAATTTTGATACACTAATAGGGAATTCTGGGAGGTTTTTTTTGTTTGTTTTCTACTTACAGAAGTTCAAGTGGACTTTGAAGAATTTGTGGGTGAACACAGAATCATGTCTTTTCATCTTTTGGGGTGGAGTCTTTTTCTCCTTCCAGACTCACATTTCAGGACAGAGGTACTGAGAAGAATATTTCAGTGAAATACTCTCTCAGATCTCAGGGAGAGGAAATGAAGGATTCATCTCAACTGAGAAATATTCAATGGGTCATGTTTCAATGGGTCTTGTAACCCATTGAAAGGATAGGCACACTGGAGAAATTTTATCCAGTAAATAGATATAACCTGCAGGAGAGTGACTCCCCTTTGGAATCTGAGCCTTCTGAGAGGCACATTTTTGCGTGCGTTTGTGGCTTCTGCTGTTTTAGGAATCTTGACTTTGGAAAGTGGAAGGATATGGATTATCTGACAGAAGGGATGTCTGTGGGTCTTTCCCATGGAGCTATAAAGGAATTCTAATGTCCCGGATCTTGATTTGCTACAAACCCTTCAAGCATCTGAATCCTAAATTTAGTGAAAGAGTCCCTTTCTGTGAACTTGGCTGACTGTGTCACAATCTGTAAGGTTTGTGTTGTGTCAGACTATAGGGGCTAATATGCTCCTTATTCTCATGAAATCACATGGAAAGAATTGCTTCTGACTCATTCAGGAGAAGAAGTTTGTATCCTAAAGCTAAAATAAATAAGAACACGACTGGAAATGAATGCAGTTATTTAAGCCTTAAACAGTCTTTTTTCCCTCAGTCCCATTTTTTCTAATGTCCCTAAATGATGCTGTGAGGAAAATAATGTCCCTGCCATCTAGTTTCGATTATTTATTAAATTAGCAGCAAAGTTAAAAATGCACCATCTTTCTGTAACCATAATAACAGTATACATAGTCTCTCCTCTTTGTCTTTGTATATATATGAATCAGTAGATTGGGAAGTCGTAGGTGTGAGTGTTGATTAAGATAATAATTGCTCACAGAATATAGAAGCTACATTAGGAACTGGAGACATTCCTGACTCTTTATCTGCTCTTTCAGTCAGTGAACAAAGGAGCTTTATTATCTCAGACACTCTACAGAGAAATATGCATTACCTTTCAAATAAGATGCTGGGTGGCCAATTGGCACAGCATTTTTGGATAATGTTTGTAAATGCTGTAAACCTGCAAGCATTTTTATGATTGCTCGAAGATTACATGCAAGCTTAAAGCAAGGCTGGTGTTTAGAGCTGTGAAGGGCTTCAAGCCAATATCTTTCCAAGATGTGGTGAGACAGAAGTCAGGGATGTCAGAGAGAGGGGAGGGATATATAATTTCAAAGGGAGTGTTTTCTGTTCATGGCCAGTTGCCCTTTTGTGTCCTTTTCTTCTTTTTAAGGTGAACTTTGCCATTTTGCACCTCCTGCCTTTTCACATTTCTTGGGTGAAATCAAACCATTTTCTCACTCCAAGACCATGGCTCCAGGTAGTGGCATACCAGTACTTATTTGAAAGTCCAGTGGGATTTCTTTCTGGGAGCTTTTGACTATTGAATTTCAGTGAACTCCATAGTTGTCTAATAATAAATAGTTGCTTCTTTAGAGTTTTCTATCAGTGTGAAAATCTGTTGTGTTCTGAAGAGATTCATATGGATTTATCTTTCTTTATGCCTTTTGACAAGAACCCTTTTACTCAGTCACCTATTAAAAAAAAAAGTAATGAATGTTGTTCATTTTGTAGGGCTGGTGCATGTAATTAATATATACATTCATTCAAGCAACAGAAAGAAAAAGTGAAGAATGTAAGATTTGCAGCTAGATCTAACTTTTTTCAGCTAGTGTAATTTGGCATTGTTCCACTGACTTCACTAGAATTATAATCTGGGCCAATGGGCATAATATCAGGTTCACAGTAAACTTCAGTGCAGTCATTCACTTGGCTAGACATGTATTTCTGTGGATGATGTTTAAAAAGACATCTTTTTTTTTATTTTTCTAGAATATTTCTTTCAACATGATAATTAGGATAATGGATCATGCCCCAGTTACAATCTATGAATCAGTGAGACAACAGTGCTTGTCTGTGACAATGCATATCACAACCCTGAGGCGAGGCACATGAGAGCTGGGGAAAGTAGTCTCAGGAAGAGCTGTCTAACAAAATGCATTTCTACCTAAGGCAACTAATATCCTCTGAAACCTATGAGACTATTTTAGCAACTCTGACTCAATGGGAATTCCAATTAGGGTGTCTTTAGTGAAGATGACTCTGTTATATATAACTTTGGAGATCACCTGCTTCTCCAGTTAGCAACTTTGAAGGTGCATAAAATTCTTTTATATGGATTAATATGTACATATTCTTGGGAGGTTCTTTTAATCCCTGTCTATTTCTATTACTTTCCTCTTTTTCTCCCAATAACATTTCTTGTCGTGTCAGTCTGTGGTGATGATGACCACCGAGCTAATTTTCAGAGGATCATATTAACACTAACCTCTGGCTCACCCATCTGCTCCTCGCTTTATTGCTTCAAATGTCTCCTTTCTGTCTCATTGTTAAACTGGAAAAGAGGCAAAATTCCTCCACCTCCAGCATGGCTTTACTAGGCCATTCCTGACTGCAAAAGGCTGTTTAGCATGGTAATCTGAATCGTTTGAGCTTATCATTGAGGTTTTCTTAACCCAGAACATCTTGCTTGATGTACATGGCAAATAAAACATCTGTGGATGACAGTAAGCTTTCCTCTGAAAATAACAAAGGAACACATCTCAGCTCCCAGCTTCTGATCAGATTATTGTAGCTCCCCTCAGCCTGTTCTCTCCAGTATCTGTGTAACTCCTATCTTTACAAACTAGGAACAAATACAAGAAATTAAGGATAAGACAAGTAGTTCTGAAACCTTCTGGTTTTATGTAATGACACTATACATATTTCAGCATAGCCACAGGAACATTTCTATTGCAAGAGTGCACCAACATACCAAATATCAGAGTATTTTCAATGCAGCCATTCATAATTCCATGTATACTTATTGGTAAAGCCTCACTGGTACTTATAAATACTTATGGGTACTTATTGGTAGTGCCTGAGCTGTATAAACAGAGAAAGCTACTAAATCTAGTGTATATTAGGAATTTAATACTCCCTGTGTTAGCACTTCCCCACTTTTTTGGCTGGTAAAAACATAAAGAGAGATTTATTTTTAGTTCTGATTTACTCTGGAATTTGTCTGATGCATTATGTTAACTCAAAGTATTTCTTTATTATCTTCCCCTCCTCCAAAAGTAAATACACAAATGTAAGAAAGCAAACCAAAACAAACCTCAGAAAATAGGAATATAACAACAACACCATGTCAGATTTGCTGCTGCTGGGAAATTTTGTCCTCTAGATTGCCTTCCTTTCAGTGCACTCTCATAAAATATATTTTTACGTAATTTAAAACATATGTTTTCAAGTGCGTTCTGCAGCAACTGAAGAATAGTATGAACAACTGACCCATTAAAACTGCTGTACATTTTGCATACCTTAAATGTGAATCCTAAGAATTATTTTGCATTGCAGTAATCTTATTTTTGTAAATTGAGTTCTGGTGTCATGCTAAAATACTGGGTCTGGCTGACAGCTAAATGAAGGATCTATACTCCCCAGCGCAGCAAGCTACAGCGAGAAACAAGGAAGGGGGAAGGGAGGAACAAAATTGTCAAGTAGATGAATACAGCCTCTTAATATCAGCAGTAACAGAGAAACTGTTTGCCATCATGCAAATCTGTGCTTACTGAGCAAAAAATGTTCTCCGAGGTTTTCCATCAATGTCAGTTGCATACCTACATGGATTTAAAACAAGTAGCCTAGTGTAATGTAAAAGTATCATACACTTATTTCATAAATGTTTTTTATTTAGCAGAACATATTAGTGAGTAAATTATACATATATCTACGTGTGTGTGTGTGTTTTCTTACTATAATGCATTGTGTTTAAGGTAAAGGAGTATACAAACAAATAATTTGGAATATATTTTGGTATGCCACAGTCAATGGAGAAAGAAAGAATAAACTCATATTTTACTGTAAAGAACACATGTATTTTAGCTGACTATCTGCAAGTATAATAGGTGTCTGTGAGGTTGGGGATTGAAAAATGGTTATGTTACTTACAGGAAACATATCAAAACTGAGAGACAGCTGGAAATTGCAGTAGATGAGACACTGGAAAAATCCAGGAATCTCCTGCCAAAATCAGATACAGCAGTGTTAGATCCAAATGGATTAACTTGCCTTTCATTTACATAGCTACCTACATATGCATATGTTATATATGTCTTTGAACTAAGCCTATATTACCAGTACATTTGAAAGATGTTCTTTTTTCTGGTGTAAGGGTAGTAACTAATCCAAAATCTTGTCCCCTTCTGAGACTACATACATATTCTGAAAAAAACCTGAACACAATCACAAGCCGTATATATTTTAGGGAGATCATTCCAAAAATCCTTTCAAACTAGCGTGGTTCTACTTGTTGTGCATGGTGGCATTGATGTATTTCCAGAAAGACTTGCGTGATTCATGTCAGTTCAATATGTGGATGGTTCTGATCATTATCTCACTCTTTTTTCTGCATAACCTTTTCTGAAAGTTGTTCTAATTCTTCCTAGTCTTTGAAAATGAATATTTAACTCTCTCTCTGTTTTTCCACCTATTTTTCCCAAATCCCTTAATAACATGAATCAAAATCAAAACATTCACTCGAAATATCTATACCATACTAATACCACAACTTTTGCAATTCAGATAAAAAGGGGAGAGAATTGGGACTCTTTGGGATTAAAGCTACAGAAGTAAAATATATCCTTGGAGCTATCCCACTAAAATGAAGAGGCAGAATCTTGGCCTTACTGAAGACATCCCCATGGATATTTTCAATGTATTTTTGCAGGATATCTGTTATATAAACCTTCATATAGTTTGTACCTACAGAACTGAGAACAAAACTGGGTCTTCTAATTCTCTCATCTGTTTTTGTCCTTGTTCATTGGATTTGCTTTGTGCATTGCCTGTTGTTTTTTTTTTACTATGTCTCTTGATAATATACCACCTCTAGAACTACAGATTGATTCTAGAAGTGCAATGAATCAACATTTTATTAAATAAAATTATATAACTAGAGAGCCATGAGGTACATGAGTGTATGATGTTATCTACCTTTTAAAGTGAAAATTTATTTTTCAATGTAAGAATCAGCTGAGACTGTATACAGGGCAGACCCTTAGCTTGTTTGCTTCCCGGAAGATAGAGCTGTGAAGCTATGAATATTTCGTGCAGTTCAGAATAGAGTTTCCACTGAGATAACATATATTTCCCACAAAGAAATCAAGCAGAGCAACAAAGCTCCAAAGAAGGTTTGAATGAACAAATTGTCACATTATCATGACGATGCTCTGGCCAAAAGCATGAAAAGAGAGGTAATTTTTGTACACCAAACTTAGTGGATACGTTTCTGTCTTCTGCTTCACCCAAACTTCCTTGGCAACTATTCTTTCTCTGACTCCATCACATCCCAAAAATGAGATCTCTGAAATCATTTCAGCTCCACTTCCTTAAGCCTTCAGGTTGAGTGTGTGTGTCGCTCATTTCTCCTGCCATTATTATTTCTTTTCTCTCTCTCCAAGAGTTAGATCATTTAGAGGCCCCATTTTAAACTTAGAAATGGCATCGCTGTACTCTATAGCCTTAATGACTGCAATCAGTTGGTGCATTGATCTTCAGTAAACTGCAGAGATAATTTAAACTATGAAGCTTGATTCTAGAATTTTGTTTGTCCTTCATTTCAGTCTTCCAGTTTTCTAATTTTGATCAAAGTTACTGTATTTTTGCTTATGGGTGTCTGGAATATTTTTTGAAATTCAGGGTCTGATAGAATACAGCACTGAAGAGTTTTTATACACAAAAAACCCTATATATTTATTTATAATAAAGTAAAATAAACAGAGAAAGGTTATTAATGTGAAGAAAAACACTGCTTTACCTGCCCAGGTGTTTAGTAATAATTAGCAGTTGCATTGTTTCCCCCCCCCCCCATACACACACACACTATATAGGGTTTTGAAACCAAGAACTCAAACCTAATAAAGTGTTCTATAAACACTAATGAAGTCTTGGAACATGCTGTGAGCCAGGTAATTATGATTAGACTAATTCTACAAGTGGGTAAACTGAATCACAGAAATTGAATTACTTCTGTGTCAAAGAGGAATTCAATGGCAAAGCTTAGAAGTCTATTCCAGGTCCACACCTTTTACTAGACAACGCTCCGTCCTTTAGGATCAGCATTTTTTAAAGTGTTTGGCTTTTTTAAAACCCTCACCCAATGTACACCTTATTCTTTGTAAAGAACTGAAATGATTAATATTTATATCAAAGCAGACACAGTCCTTGACCTAAAAGGAGGGAGTTGCACAGCAATGTGGTTGCAGGCAGCTGAAGTGACATGGGAATGAAACAAGCAGGTGCTAATAGTAGGAGCTGAGAAGAAGAAAGAAAAATTAACCCCCTGATTCCCTCTGGTAAATCTCCTCTCACTTATACAGTGGAAGACAGGATGGAATGAGGCAGAGGTCTGATCTTTCCTCAGAAAGAAAAGATTCAGTTCAGCAGATCTTTCCAGATATTTTCTCATTACCAACCTCTTCCAAAATAGCAGAGAAAATATTAACAACTAACCTCCTGGTAAAATATGAGATTTGGATCCCCATGTTTGTTATTTTCCTTGATAATAGTATTGAAATAATAGTATAGGAAGTAACAGTAACACTATAAGAAGTATAGATACGGTATAGGAACAGTATAGGAAGAATGTGGGCAGTTGCAGTGGACGTTTTTCTCATCACACCAAATAGAGGTCAAATCTTATCAACTGTCCCACCTGCGATAAACAAAACATGGTCTCACTGAGGTACTGATATGTTAGACACCTTTTTTGGGCAATGTACTGGGGATTGGCAGGGAACAGTGGTGAAAAGCAGGCGATGAATTTCATGAGGGTATATGGGAAGTGAAGATACAGGAAGAATTGAATAAGATATTGTTCTCTCTCATTATAGTACATATTCAGCACTGATTTACTTATTTCCTAAAATCAGAAGAAGACAGAGCCAAGCATCTGAGGTCCAATTCAGATTCAAATCCATTCCTTTTATGTGGAGGCCACAATCTTCACTGACAGGTTGGGAAACAAACCAGGGAATCTCAGATGCTAAATAACTAAGATTCTGCAATTTGATCCCAAGCATTTCATCTGAGACCTTGACAAGCTGGTAGCCTTTAGGGGTACAGCTCACAGGAGAACTTGTGAGGCATACTAACAAGTGGGTTACACCTGCATCATGTAACTTTTTATAATGTTTTTTACCTAGATACAGTTTATTTTCTGTGATCCATCAAGACAGCTTTTATCCTCTGGAACAAGGCAGCTAACAAAAACCAAGGCTGAAGGAAGAGAGATGCAAATAGAAAGTTAGAGATTAGAGGGGGTTGTCTGTGATGAGCAGACACAGATACTCACTGTCTAACCAGTATCACTGGGCATAATACACTTTTTTCTCTGTAAGCTTTCCCATATACCCTACAATGTTTCACACAGCAAGATACACAGAAATATTCCAAGCAATGACTGTAAAGAGCAAAGGAACAAACAAAGACTTGGAAATTTGAAAGGGAAGATTCATTGATGAAATACACTTGGAAGAGAGAGGACCCAGTGAAACTTTGTTATATCAGACTCAGTTATAAGGGACCTTGTGAAGGCTACCTCTGATTTTTGTGTGTATCACTTCAGTGTGGTTGCAGTGAGCACCACAAAAAAGAATCAATACAGATATGTGGATGTACCAAAGGAGACTGCTCTCTTGACTGCTTTTTTACTGAAGAACAGGAGAATTCATGCTAGGATTTGTTTTTCAATAGTTGACTCCAACTTGTTACCCCTACTTAAAAAAAAAAAACACAGATAATTCCAAGGAGAGAGTGTGACCATTTATAATCAACAAACCTTAAACTTTGAAATAAGGGTAAAATGAAATATTTCAGTGTTTATGAGATGCAGCTACTCTGCTCTTTTAGCAAATAGATTTCTCATAACCTGTATTTAAATCCCTATTTGACCTCCTAAGTGAACACCACTTTAAGAAAAGACATTATTAATGGGATTGAAAACTTGCAGTGAAACAGTTTTCCATTAAAAAATGCAGTCTTATTTACACTGAAATGTGTGGTCAAATAAGGCAATTTCACACTAAGATAGGATGTGAAAAAGTTAGAACAAATTACCCTGCCATTTTGTGGTGATATAGTCAAACATCTACTTTTTATTATTTGGAAATATTTCATATTCATAAGTACATATTTTTTTCATAGTAATGTTATCTTTTAAGTTCATTCATTCAGAGTTATCTATTGCTTTATGTATCTATTCTGTTTTTTGTACTTAGTGGTGTTCATCGTTTTCATATATATATTATTTTATCATATTTAAGGTGAAAAAAATTATAATTTAAAATATTAGCACTTTCAATAGCAACACATTTTAATTAATCAAAATATAAATATCCAATATGAGAAAAATGACAGTTTTTACTAAGTCCAAAACACCATTTTTCAAATTTTTTATTTTGTGGAAAATTTTTAAATACTGCCTTGGATCACTAGTGCTTAGATTTTTCCGTGGAGCAGAAATTCTAATTTTTTTCACTAGGTCTCTGTTCTGAAACAAGTTCAAAGTGTGACATGCCAAGTCAAATTTGTAAAATTCCCCCCAAAGCTTGAGATTTTTAGAATCCTTTTACCGTATATTACTGAAGTTATCCTGCCACATTCCTTTGCAGTAACTATTCCAAAATGAGAGCAGTGGCTAAAAGTGCTTAGGGCACTTATTAATGTAATACTCATGGGCTATCACTAAGACACCTCTGATATTAAAAGACAGTTAGGCACATAACTCCATTCTGGTGTGAAGAGCTACCTTGAAGAGCTGGTCTAAAGCACCTTGACTTTTCAGAAAATGTTACTGTCCACCACTGCTTTTCTTCTCTCTCTGTTCTCTCACGTTACTTTAAGTTTTAGCTTCATTGTCAAGACTGTGCTTGAAGTGGTTCACTGTTAAAGGCTGTTTCCAGCAAACTCTGCTCCCTCCTGTGGTTGTTTGTTTTGGTTTTGGTTTCTACGACCATGGAACCCTGTTTGAAGATCGACAACTGATGGTGAGAGATGGGATCCACCTCACGAGGCGGGGCATGCGGGTCTTTGCCAACAGGTTGGCCAACCTGGTAAGGAGGGCTTTAAACTAGGAAAGACGGGGGAAGGGGAGAGTTATAGTGCCAGGGTAGATGGCAAAAGACAGCTCAAGTCAGGATGCCTCCATCAGGTGAATGCAGCCAGGGAAGTGCGCATGGGATGTGGCTATGGAGGATCCTCTTTTACCCCCCCTGGGAAACCTGCATGCTTGATCACCTCTCTGAAATGCCTGTACACCAATGCACGCGGCACGGGGAACAAACAGGAAGAACTAGAGATATGTGTGCGGTCACAGGGCCATGATCTCATTGCCATTACAAAGACATGGTGGGATTGCTCGCCTGACTGGAGTGCTGTCATGGATGGCTATGTGCTTTTTAGGAAAGACAGGCCAGGAAAGCGAGGTGGTGGAGTTGCTCTTTATGTGAGAGAGCAACTGGAATGTATTGAGCTGTGCCTAGGGGTGGATGAAGAGCAAGTCGAGAGCTTATGGGTAAGGATTAAAGGGCAGGCTAGCATGGGTGACACTGTTGTGGGTGTTTACTACAGGCCACCTGATCAGGATGAGGAAGTCGATGAGGCCTTCTACAGACAGCTGGAAGTAGCCTCACAATCCCAGGCCCTGGTTCTCATGGGGGACTTCAACCACCCCGATATCTGCTGGAAAGACAACACAGCTAGGCACAAACAGTCCTGGAGGTTCCTGCAGAGCATTGGTGACAACTTCTTGACACAGGTGGTGGAGAAGCCAACAAGGAGAGGTGTGCTGCTGGACCTCGTACTAACAAACAAAGAAGGACTGGTGGAAGATGTGAAGGTCAGGGGCTGCCTTGGCTGCAGTGACCATGAGATCGTGGAGTTCAGTACCCTGCGAGGAGGCAGCAGGGCACCAAGTAGGATTGCAACCCTGGACTTCAGGAGAGCAAAATTTGGCCTCTTCAGGGACCTACTTGGAGGAATCCCATGGGTTAGGGCCCTAGAAGGAAGGGGCGTTCAAGAGAGCTGGTTAATATTCAAACATCACTTCCTCCAAGCTCAAGAAGGGTGCATCCCTATGAGTACGAAGTCAAGCAAAGGAGGTAGGAGACCTGCATGGATGAGCAAGGAGCTCCTGACAAAACTCAACCAGAAGAAGGAAGTATACAGAAAGTGGAAAGGGGGACAGGCCACTTGGGAGGAATATAGGAACGTTGTCAGAGTATGCAGGGATACAACAAGGAAGGCTAAGGCCTGTTTGGAAGTAAATCTGTCGAGAGATGTCAAGGACAGCAAGAAGGGCTTCTTCAAATACATCAGTAGCAAGAGGAAGACTAGGGAAAATGTGGGCCCTTTGCTGAATGGGGTGGGTGCCCTGGTGACGAAGGATGCAGAGAAGGCAGAGTTACTGAATGCCTTCTCTGCTTCAGTCTTTACTGCTCAGGCCAGCCCTCAGGAACCCCAGACCCTGGAGGCAAGAGAGAAAGTCTGGAGAAAGGAAGACTTTCCCTTGCTCGAGGAGGATCAGGTTAGAGATCATTTAGACAAACCTGACACCCACAAATCCATGGGCCCTGATGGGATGCACCCACGAGTGCTGAGGGAGCTGGCGGATGTCATTGCTAAGCCACTCTCCATCATCTTTGAAAGGTAATGGAGAACAGGAGAGGTGCCTGAGGGCTGGAAGAAAGCCAATGTCACCCCAGTCTTCAAAAAGGGCAAGAAGGAGGACCCAGGGAACTACAGGCCAGTCAGCCTCACATGCATCCCTGGAAAGGTGATGGAGCAGCTCATCCTGGAAGCCATCTCCACGCATGTGGAGGAAAAGAAGGTGATCAGGAGTAGTCAGCATGGCTTCACCAAGGGGAAATCATGCCTAACCAATCTGATAGCCTTCTATGATGGAATGACTGGCTGGGTAGATGAGGGGAGAGCAGTGGATGTTGTCTACCTAGACTTCAGCAAGGCTTTTGACACTGTCTCCCATACCATCCTCATAGACAAGCTCAGGAAGTGTGGGTTAGATGAGTGGACAGTGAGGTGGATTGAGAACTGGCTGAATGGCAGAGCTCAGAGAGTTGTGATCAGTGGCACAGAGTCTAGTTGGAGGCCTGTAGCTAGCGGTGTCCCCCAGGGGTCAGTACTGGGTCCAGTCTTGCTCAACTTCTTCATCAATGACCTGGATGAAGGGACAGAGTGCACCCTCAGCAAGTTTGCTGACGATACAAAACTGGGAGGAGTGGCTGATACTCCAGAGGACTGTGCTGCCATTCAGAGAGACCTGGACAGGCTGGAGAGGTGGGCGGAGAGGAACCTCATGAAGTTCAACAAAGGCAAGTGCAGGGTCCTGCACCTGGGGAGGAATAACCCCCTGCACCAGTACAGGTTGGGGGTTGACCTGCTGGAAAGCAGCTCTGCAGAGAAGGACCTGGGAGTGCTGGTGGACACCAAGTTAAGCATGAGGCAGCAATGTGCCCTTGTGGCCAAGAAGGCCAATGGTGTCCTGGGGTGCATCAGGAAGAGTGTTGCCAGCAGGTCGAGGGAGGTGATTCTCCCCCTCTACTCAGCCCTGGTGAGGCCACATCTGCAGTACTGCGTCCAGTTCTGGGCTCCCCAGTACAAGAGGGATGTGGCACTACTGGAGCAAGTCCAGCGAAGGGCTACAAAGATGATGAGGGGACTGGAGCATTTCTCTTATGAGGAAAGACTGAGAGAGCTGGGCCTGTTCAGCCTGGAGAAGAGAAGGCTGAGAGGAGATCTTATCAATGTGTACAAGTATCTGAAGGGAGGGTGTCGAGAGGATGGGACCAGAGTCTTTTCAGTGGTGCCGAGCGAGAGGACACGAGGCAACGGGCACAAACTGAAACACAGACGCTTCCATCTGAACATGAGGAAATACTTTTTCACTGTGAGGGTGCCAGAGCACTGGAACAGGTTGCCCAGAGAGGTTGTGGAGTCTCCTTCTCTGGAGATATCAAAAGCTGCCTGGACGCAATCCTGTGCAATGTGCTCTAGGTGACCCTGCTTGAGCAGGGCGGTTGGACTAGATGATCTCCAGAGGTCCCTTCCAACCTCAGCGATTCTGTGATTCTGTGATTCTGTTTCACCTCCAAGTAGCTTCACTATTGGTGAAGCTTGGCAGCTTTTCAAGTAGTTTCTGTCCAGCCTGTTCACACTTCTACTGGTAGCACTGCTTATCTGGCCCTGCTGTCACATTCTCCAGTCCTGTCCCTAGCACTGATAATCAGTATTTTTGTGGCTTACTCCTGCTTATTTCCTTACACACCTATTCCCCTTTTTTCCCTTGGGTAAGTTCCTTCCATGATCCTTCTTTTTTTTTTCTTTTTTTTTTTTTCCTTCCCCGGGTTAGTGAAGTTTCTCATTATTACTCTCATCAAATGATATTCACTCATCACTGTTCTGATACAAATCCCTCTTTCCCCCTTTTAGGAATATCTTCCATTTTTACTGACTGACAGAGTTTGCCTTCCAAAAGGACCACTTCAGCGTTGTCAGTACATAGCTTCTGAAACTGTTGACAAGAGATGCATAAAAGAACTAGCTCACTTACTCAATATGCCTACTGTCATGCCAAATAAATATTGTTGGGTAAACCAGCAAAGATGTAAGGAGTTTCATGCACTGTTCTCATGCAAAAATTGATTCTTTTATGCTTCTCTGCAATACTGAGTGAAGCCTCCTGCTGCAGTTCATTCATTGCAACCATTCCCAAGACACTTCTTACTTTCACTCCTGTGTTACCTGGTATGCTAACTTCTGCATATATCCAGATTTACAAGAAGTTCCAAAACACATCACATTGCAGCATCATTCCTTACTGCAGTTTCATCCTGAAATTAGTTACTTAGCAAAGTCTTGGAACCTTCAAAAAATAACAACATTGTGGAAGATTTGTAGCTTAGTTTAGCTTTTCTACAGCAATCATCTTCAAAAAGGATACAGGGCAGACTGAATTTTTTTTTTAGCCTGAATATTTTTCAGGGAAAATTTGGATGACACCTTTTCCTAGTTTTAGCTTTCACAGAAAAAATCTAAATGAAGTGGGATTTTTTTGAATTAGTGTTTCAAGAAAATTTTCTTTTTAATTTTAAATATTAGGTTTTTATTTTTTCAAGTTGAAGGAAATTAAAAATTTTGATTTGTTATCTGTTTACCATATTGAAAGCAATATTGGGATAAAAATGGGATAAAATCCCATTTTTCATACCTTGGGGATAATATAACTATAGTAGATTTTATGACTTGACCTGTATGAGGAAAAGTGGGTTTCCAGAATTTACTTAGGGAAATTAAATGTCTAACTCCTTTGAAAGTCCATGGATGCTTTGAAAGTCCTTGGATAATTAGCACCCTTAAATAAATAGAACCCTATCTAAAATTATGATCCACGTCCCCTTGACTTTCAGCAAGAGAATCCCCATTGACTTCAGCATATGTTTTCATTGCTCTGAAAAGCATGCTCTGAAAGCATGACTATATGAAGAGTTAAGTAAGGAATCCAAAACTCTGTCTCTTTTGGCACATACTAGGTTATTCTTTAGAAGGATACTGCGCTAATGTACTTGCTGTTGTAAAATATTAAACAAAAATATATAATACTATGTGACATGTGAGAGTGCAAATTTAAATGAAAGCAGAGCTCACATATTGTTTTTACATGTACCTGCCAGTCAAGCTGAGACTTTATGAAGAACTGCAAAGCAATTTTCAATCATGTATGGTATATCATGTAGGTCAAATTCTCTTATGTAAATCTCTTTCACTTGGGTGTTTAAATTTCAATAAAAAGGTAATGATAAAAAGTGTGGCTTTTATTTCTCCTTCCCTCTCTAACTCATTCTGAATTTTGGAAAACAAGTGTTTTAGTGAGCATGACACCTAAAAGGGGCATTGTTTTAAAAAGGTGTTAAAACAAGTCATATATGTTTCAGGTAACAGAAGTATTACTGGAGGCTTCCCCGCACAATCTTTCTTTCCTGCAAGCTGGGGCTCTTGGAGCTATTTCTGTAGGTTAGCTTGAGTTCATCTGAATTCTTCAGATCACCAGGTAAGGGTGGTACACCTGATGGCAAACAACAGCATGAGCCATTTCAGCATTTCCTATATTGTTGGTTGATTTTCACTGCTGTTTTCCTGAGGGAGATTCCCTGTGCTAAGCAAGTGCTGAATTTTAAGTATTTGATTGTCTTAGTGCTCAAACTGTGCTTAAAGTTTAACAGTAACCCCTTCCCCCCCCCCAAAAAAAAAACCAAAACACTGGTTTCAGTGCTTGCCTTATAAGAGGTGCTTTCCTCAGTTTGCCTGCCAGGATTTCACTTTGTAGGAACATCCTAAGAAAGCCGATACTGAGCTGATACTCCCTTCAATATGTAGATGAATGCGGGGCCTCTGAAACACTCAGCCTATTTGCCTGCCTTATTATTTGCTTTTGAAGTGAAGAAGAAAGAAGACATGTACCTCTGAGAGCTAGGGTATTTCTTAGCAGGGAGATTTACTTTCATGTGTGATGCGGGTTAGATCCCATACATTAGATAACATGACACATGCTGTGCTATTGTACAAGTTGTGAATAATAAACATTAGAAAAATCCCCAGGGGGAATACCGTGTACACTGGGTCAAATTCTAATTTCACAAATGTAGGTACAACTCAGAGGAGAACTTAACCAGCAATCATATGAAATGTATTTGGCTGTATCTTCAGCCAAAGCACTATAGTTCTTCAGAAATGTGAGAAGATATCCTGGTTTGCACCAACTAGGAGTAAAGTTTGCTTTTTTGTTTGTTTGTTTTGTTTGAAATGTGATTTTTCTGGGAATGTTTTCACAATAAGTTTCTGCCCATATTTGCACCACAGAGCCAAGGAAAGTATAGACTGGAGTCATCAGAGCTGGGCACAATTAATCCTTCTGCTCTGTTGAATTACTGGGGAATTGAAATTCTTTCCTGTCCTTAACCAAAAGTAAAAATGGAAAAGAGGAACCAAAATATGAAAACAAACTGTACCTAAGCAAAGTTTTAGTGGGATCGAGTCAACTTTTAAAGATATCTTCAGATTTCAACATTAAAAAACATTGCTCTGATAATGAAATGAAAAAAAATTCTAAGTAGTCACTTAGAATATTTTATTCTAGCAATTTCCAAACATTTTGAGTTAGCACAGTGAAATCCACTCTTCCCCCCACCAAAAAAAAGTTTTATCTTTGACAAATCAGCCTTTTAAATTAAAATGTATAGATTTTGTTCAGATTCCCAACCACTGCCAGTGGCTATGGTAGTAGGAGTGACTAGTGGCTATGTGCAGGGAAAGGGAATGAGTAACTTTCAGCTCATTTAATGTTTCAAAAACTGTGGAGAAGTCTGGTCAGATCTGAGTTCACACTGAAATAAGAATGAGCTGTAGCTTTTTTCCCCCTAACCCTTCCCCCTCTTAAAGAGGAATGTAATGCAGCTTGTTTTTCAAGTCACTCTTCCACATGCGATGCTGTTTATATTTATTTCCTGGCACAAAATATTGTCATATACTGATGCTGTCAGTGGTATCACTATTGGATAACACTGGGGAGATTCATCTATTCGTGCCTCTTTCTAGAAGCTTACTTTGCTTTGTCTCTTACTTTGCTTAGAGCTCTTTGCTTTAGTCAAGGGAAAAAAAGAAAACTAACAACAGAGTTCAATGATTGTTTTGAATTTTGAAGCGTAAGAAAATCTATTTCCTTGTGTTATTTAGTAGTGTGTCAGGGATTATACAAGGGCATTTGCACATATCTTACACAGTTTTATATTTTTTTTATTTGCTAACATTTTCTCTCCTGACAAATTCCCTTGATAATTCTTCCAGCATGCTATCTGATAGGAATCAATTCCCTCCATTTTCTCCTGTAGCCTTGAAACCACACTTGGAACAAATTGATTAGTTCTGTCCTTACCTTAATAGTCCTACCAATATCTCAGTCTCACTCACAGTTATTTCCTCTTTTATCAACTCTAAAAAATATTTCACTTGCTCCCTAAAGCATTAAGTACAAACGGGTAACCCCAAGTGTAGGCTTCAGACAAAACCTCCCAGGTGGTTATGGAGCTGGAAGCTGGCAGGGAGCATAGACTGTGGGTGTGAGACTACTTCTACTAATCAGAAATGGAGATGAAAACTGGGATAAGAGGGTCATCTTCTTAACGCACACACTCAACTTTGATTCATCTCTGCAGTATCTCTGTGTTTTACTAGAATAACAAGAATACTATAAAACCAGAACTGGTCAATGTCACATTGAGCAAAGTCTCTGACACTTGCTCTGTGGGACTGAACGGAAAGGATGTCACCTTGTCACGTCATCCAAAAATGGTGTGTTTTCTAAGATCCCAGTTTTGCAAATACTCACCCATCTGTTTATATACTGAGAACAACTTCAGTGGCTTCCCTGGAGTTGCCTGCTGAGTCTCAGGGTTAACATGTGTGCAAGTTTATGTGGGATCGCAGCCTAACAACGCAGCAATACTCCCATCAGTGCAGAACTACATTATCTACTGCGAATGAGCTCAGGGCTTGGCATGGGGCTTGTGGTGGTAATACCACAAAGCACAGCCACATTCACTGCACAGAACAGAGAAAGCACGTGTAGATCATTGTTTTAGCCTTGCAAAGTTAGTCTCTCTGTAAGGAATCTCAAAAACACTGACAAGTCCCTACATGTTTAAAATAGATAATTTTGCTTGATATTAACATGGAAAGGTGACAAGATATGTGTATCCCTCTACACACTTGGCCTACATTTGTGAAACAAATATTGTTTTAGTAACATGACATTGTGGGAACCTGCAGTGATATAGAACCATATGGCCTGTAATTCTGCAAAATCCTCAGCTTTTATTAAAGTTAACACACATGTAAAAACAAACCTTGATGAGCTGTGTATATATGTCTTCTGAATATAGACCACTGCCACCCAGGGATGTTCAGGAGCTGCTCACCTCTCTCTGAGGTGCAGTGTATTAGTATTAGCCAGAATATAAAAGGAATTTAATTTCTTACTTCCCTGCCTGGCTTCTTCTCCATCCTGACACCCCTTTCCCCCCCACCCCTCCAAAGTTTAAAATGTCAGTATCTAAAATGCCCAGCAACTACAGTAAAAAACGCTAAGTAACAAAATAGATCTCTTTATTGTTGGCTGGACTGCATTTAGATAATGCTTTGGGGTTTATTCTTCCCCTGTAACTGCAATTAGTGTTAATGAGAGTGATGCAGAGGTATTAAGAGGAAAACCCTGCTCTAGTGATGGAGAGCTTTTTCGAGGCTGCGAGGTACATATCAATGACTTCTACTATATTCAGAAAAAGCACTGATAGAACACTGAAGACAGCTACTTATAGACAGGAGAAACACATTGCTAATATTGATAAGTGACAGAAATGATGAAAATGAATTAGTTCCCTTTTGTGCATATTAAAGATAGATTAATTTTTTTAAATTTGCTTTTAAAATTTGTATTGAAGTCAGTTGCTCATAATGAAGTGTAGAATTGGAACTTAGTGATTTTTTTTTCTTTGCTTCAAAGCAATATTGATTTCCATTAAATCTTAGTGATAATTAATGAATGATAGTAAATAGCCCCACAGTTTACAATCTCAACATAGTTTGCATGGCAAGCATGTTCAGGTGTATTTCTCCATGGTAAATACTAGCTACTTTCATGTCAGCATCTTTGTGAATATAGATAAAACAAAAGATTTTCTGTAGTGTCTCCGATGCCAATGGACAGGGGAGAGTGTTACCACCTGAATAAGACACAGAACTTGGTATTTAAGAACAAACAAAAAAATAAGATTAGATGAAGCACTAATATTAATGGCTTCCTGTGGATCTATCTCTAAATACCCTTTAGTCTGGGAAAATAATAATCTCCTACCTTTCCCTTTTGTTATGATTATTCTACCACACTATCT
Source organism: Apteryx mantelli (assembly GCF_036417845.1). NCBI lineage: Eukaryota > Metazoa > Chordata > Aves > Apterygiformes > Apterygidae > Apteryx > Apteryx mantelli. Next base: position 96,696,830 of record NC_089980.1, on the reverse strand, counting down.
TTGCTTTTCTGGTCCTTGCACCAAACAAACCTTGTGCCAAGTACAGTCAGACCCCTTCCATTTCTCCAGGTGCTGACAGTGCAATACATGGCCCTTACAGTGTCATGTCAAAGTTGAAAGGGTAGCTTATATGCATTTGCTGATGGACTAGCCAGCAGGCCAAACAGAGCAAATAACTGCTGACCTTAAACTACAGACTTTTCCTTGGGGAGAACACTTAATTTGGCTTCTTTCCTTTACCCAGATACTGATCTCATAATAATGCATGTACAGGATATACATGAAATAGAGGAGTTAGCCTTCCCTCTCCTAAATTTGGCTGAAATAAACCAGATAACTGAGGAGAAAAAACCCAGACAGGATTACAACCCAGTAGGTATTATTCTTCTGAAATTATGTAATTTTCTACAACAGCGGTAGAGTTATCCAAATATTCTAAAGGTTTTTTTTGTTGTTTTTTGTTTGTTTGTTTTTTTGCATTTGAATAATTGCAGCCCCCAAACTGGGGCTCTAAGGGGCAAATCTGGGGAGTGACTGCTTTGAGCTATATTACATTTAGCTACATTGGTCTCTACCTGCTGCTTGCTCTGCTTTGGAAACTTCATGGACAAAAGGTACCGGGGCCATTTCCTCAAGAGATCGGTTGCCACATGATCAAGCAAGTAAGAACCACCTTTTTCAAAGTATTGAGCAAGACTTGGCTAAAATCTATTGTGCTTTTTACAAGCATATTTATTAATGCAAAAAAGAGGCAGAAAAACTTAAGACTGTAAGGTCAGCTGAAAAGCGGCATTACATGTATAGATTAAAAAAAAAAACAGATGTTCAAAAGTCACTGACTGATTGAAGAGCATTTAGCAAAAATATTTTATATTATACACTTAAGAAAATAAACACCTATATTCAGTTAAAGATGTTAAAGGAGGATTAAATACATTGAAAATATTCAGTACAGATGTGTCACAAATTAGAGAATGAAACAAAATGGTCTAGTTTTCCTTCTGAATTATTTGTATGTTTGATCCCCTTCTTACTTTATCCAGTACAATATCCACACCTAGAGCTTGGACTTCACTATTAGATATAGCCTTGTGTAAAGGAATAACTACTTGATTAGCCCTGAGAAATATTTGTGACAACAAGTCACAAATATACTTTTCTTGTTCCCCTCTGGCTCTGGAGAAGAACTGGTTTGTAACAGTTTTAGATCAGTTTCCAGGTTTTCTCAATTACATGGCTTTCATAGCTTATCTGTGCCTTAGGCCTCTCTAAACACCAGTTTTTAGCAGCTGCCTGAAAACTGTGGATTGCTGTGAAGACCTGCTAAAGAATATGTGATAATGGCTAATTCTTATGTGGTTGCAGCTGTAAACCTCTCTAATGCTGTACATATTTTATATAAAAGATTAATATTTCTTGATTCTATTTGACACAGTAAGACAGCATTCTCTCTCATGAGATGAATGGTTTTTTTTTTTCAAGAACTTCCCAGTTTAATTGGTCTTTACTTCTTGGATAATTATTCTGAAATTAATCCGCTTAGCTTTCCCCTATTTAATAGCCAGCAGTATCCCATAAGTTTTAGGTACAAATTTTGTGCATGAATTTTAAAGAGTGATATCGAAGCAGCTCAGTTAGAATAATAGTGTTATAGGTAAACGCAACAAATTGACAACCACTCGGGCCAGGTTGCATAAATTCCAATTTAATAGAATAATTGAGCAAGTCACAAGTAAGCAAAACAGCGCTGGGCGGCCGGGGAGTCTCCTGCTCCACCAACGGCGCGCGCAATCCCCCGCTCACAGTCCCCTTATATGCCTGTAACTTCTGTGGTTGCGCCGGCTGTTGCTGGGGGGGGTCGGGATGAAAGCTGGGGTCTTCCTCTGCGTTGTGCGTGGTGCCTTTCAGGTCACGCGCATACATTTCACAATACGATATCGCTCTGCTGGCTCAGTACAATCATTGTGGTGATAGCCGGTACTTAGCGCCTAGTTTCATGATAAAATCACTTCACGAGTTGATGTAACAAATTATTACCTATCACAATAGTGAGCTCAACATTATTTGCAAAGGTATTTTTTAAAGATGTAAGATTTTTTTTAAGACATTCTTTAATCTGAATCTCCTGAAGACATTAAACAGCAGTAACTTAAACATGATAATTTATGTCTTGATGGGATGAATTTCTGAGCCCCTGTGTTCACCTCCTCCCTTCATGCCAGCCTTAACAGAAACAGATTCATAGCATGTAGAGATCTGCATTGAGATAATGACACTGATCAGATCCTGGGCCTCAGCAATTCAGCCAGTCAAACTCAGGAGTACTAACCTTAAAACACAACTAGATGGATATATTCCAGTTTTGTTTTTATTATCTACCCCTTCCAGGACCCCTGCAACCTCTTCTTTATGAAATAATAGAGATGAGACAATGACTGGGATAGATCAGTGATGTGATGTGATGGAAAACACTTTTCTAGATGCTTTGCTGGTATCTGTTTCTCACAGCTCAGAACCTGGCAGACTGCAAGATTTGAGGTCGGGAGGAAAGTGTCCTCCCTGTCAGATTTCTAGGAGAGTGAGGAGAGTGTGCTTTTCAGTTCAGGTTTAATTTTCCTAGTGAGTATATTTAGTCGTATCTCACAATCAATTTCCAATTGAAGGAGATGTCTCTAGAACTGGCAATAGGCTTGGCACTTTCTGTGATCTGCCTGAAAAAATGTTAGTTGCCTGACAATTAAAATGCTTTAGATTAGATGATTTAGATTAGACTTTGAGGTAAATAAAAGGACACTGGCAAAGTTTACTGCCTGTGGTACATAGGAGACATTACCTTGCACTTTGTGAAACATTTCAGATAAAGGATAATGGTTTCCTTCTTCCCTTCTCTCCTTTCTGCTCTACAGTATTTCAGACTAACATGAAGAAAGCTTTAGAATAGTAAGCAAATTACTATTTAGGATCTCCACAGATGTTTCCGTCTCATTCAAAGCAGAGGAATAAATTCAGAGACTTTAACTAGCTGGGCTTCTCTGGCAATTTTTCCATTCTGAAAAATCCCCCCAAAATATGCCAGAGAAAAGTCTTCCAAACAATCAATAGTAACTAAACAACCTGTGAGGAAAAAAAAAGTAATAATCCCTCCATGCTGTAAATTTAACAAGAACTCAAGCATCAGCTACAACCCCCTTTCTAGTCTATTCATGAAAGTACAAAAGAGCTTAATGGCTCAACAAATAAGAGGCAAAGTTTCTAAATAAGACCTGGTGTCAGAAATACTTATATACTAGTGGTCAGGAAGGAAAAGGAGAAATAGATACCTGCTACAGAGCTGGCTCCAGTAATAAAATTATATACATTTCACAGGACATGGGAATAGTTCTGGCCATGCATATGCACTCAAATAAGATGTGAGCCAAAGTCCATCAGAATAAACAGAGTCCTTCCAATAGGCACTCACTATCAGTTTTATCACCCCATTCTCTTTGGTCTTTGTTCTGACAGATAATGTATAAGAAAAGAGGCAGAGTTTGCTATTTGTCCTTATGCAGAGGCATCTTACTTTTTTTTCCCTAAATCACTTAATACATAGCGATGCAGAGAAGAAAATTAGTTTAGTTTTTCTGGAAGAGGAACACAAGTTAGTCATCTTTTTAATATATTTGAGCAGGAATAAGGACAGGTAATTCTCACACAGACAGAAGGCCAGGAGAAAATTCCTAGTCTGTCTTCCCAGCCATGCAGGCAGCTTGCTGAACACCCGAACAACCCAAAACACCCTGAACAAACAGCAGCACTCTTACCAGTAAACAAGTGACTTTCAAATCATGAAGAGGCTGCAGCCTCACCATGGGAGCAGGTGCGGTGCCTTACTCGGGTTTGTTGGTCTGAAGTAGGAGAGAAACTAGTGTGTAAGAATAGCACACCTGGACCTTAGGAATACGTGTCTCTCCAAATGTAAATTCTATGGAAATTGCAAATTGAAGTCAGTGGGGTTACAGTGGTTACAATTGAGGAAATGAATTAAATATTAAATAAGGATTACTAATTTTTAGGAGAATGATGAAATAGTTCTATTGCAGTAGAGAAACTTGTTCATTACTTAATAGCATTTAAAAAATCTGTGCATATATTTTCACTGGCTAAGCTTAACATATGGAAATAATGTTACTGTTTGTTATGAATGTTGATTTAATATGATGCATTTGCTTTAACACTACCTTTTCAATATATTTCACTTCAATGATGAGAATACTGAATGGATTGAAGGAATTAGCATATCTATATGAAATAGTATTACAGAGAAGGAAAAAAACAGGATATTTGGTTTTCAGTAAAACTTCTGGTAAAATTAGAATTTGTATAAATTGATCGCAGGCTTTTTGAAAATAAGAGAAACCAATTTAGAAATATGAAATTGGAGTATAAACTGGGGGAGGAGTGAACTAGCAAGAAAATATTGGTCATTATAATACACATTATCCACTCCCATGAATAGAATCCCAGTAACTAAAATTAAAAATATCATATGTAAAATGGTTAAAAAGAATCATTGATTTATTCTGAAGTGATTGATATACATAAGTCAGAGACATGTATTTCTGATCATTTATTCTACTTGCTGGGCTTATATTTTATTTGCTTGTCTTAATGTAATTGTTACCTGTGCCCTGGTGTTTGCATATGAGATTTAGTATTCCCTCTCTATTAGGCTGCCACTGGGAAGCAAAGAATTTTTGTAATATGAATTTCTGTCTAGAAAATAAAAGAATAAAATGAACTTATACAGATTAGGAAGTCATACTGCAGAATACTCATAGCAGGAGTTCTATATCTTTATAAAACAGATCCCGCCTATGGATTTGGCAATCATTGGTTATAATGAGACAGCTGCTTTTTTAAACAAGCACACAAAATAAGGTAAACATAAGTATAACACTATTACTTTTCTACCTGTCAAAATATGCCATTTTACATGCCTTTTGGATTTTACTTTGAATCTTTCCAGGCATGGGAGAAAATATGAGATTACAAAATTAGCATATATACTTCACAGTAGGTATACAGCATAGAAATTAGAATGTAAACTGAAGTAACCAGCCATCTTTCATTTCAAGTTTTACCTCTTCTTTTAGTGGTAGAAGTGAAAAAAATAAAATAAAACAGGTACTATGCAAGGAGAGACTTCTCCAGTTCAGCACTGAAATGTCACTAAGATGGAAAAACACTTTTAAAAGATATAAGCAGCATTATGAAAGAGAAGAAACATGTTTCTGATTGTTTAAACAAATCTGTATTATCAGTTAAACTATTAATTACATGTTTCCTGTAGATACAATTTGTACATTCAAGAGAAGGCAGTTTAAAATTATACTATTACTGTAAGCTTTTTCTAGTACAGCCTGGTGCCTACCATGTGGTCAGTCAGTTATCAGTTATCATTTGGCATGATAATAATAGATTGTATTTGCATTAATGTTATCTGTTTGTTTTTTTTTAATTGTTACCATGTGTGATTTGTAGTGTATTTGTGCCTCAAAGCTCCATCATATTATTATGCTCTCCTAAACCTTAGAGGAAATGGAAAATATTTCTACCATTAAAAAATATAAGTGAGAGAGAGAAAGAGAGCCAAAAAGCTTCAAACTAATTTGGTGGGGGAGAAGGAGACTGCAAGAGAGAGTGTGAGAAAGAGTGCAAGAGAAGTTTTTCATTAGCTTTTGTTTAAATTAAGAAAGGTAGATGCCTCAAGGAGAAGTATCTAGTAAAAAAAACACATTTCATTAAAAAAAGAAATCAATAAATTCTTTTCAGCCAGCATTAATTCATCTACCCAAAGTATTCATTGGAAATAAGATAGTCAATTTAGGTGAAGTTTTCTCTCTGGGTATCTTGGTCTTTTCAACTTTTTGTAAAGATTCAGAATTGCGCATTTCAGTTCAAAACATGGATTCACTTTATATATTATATTTACTTACTAAAAAAGATTTTAAAATAAACCAAGGAACAAGTGAGGTTAACACTTAGGATTTTTATTTTAATTCTTCTGATATTTCTGTCATTGCTAATGGGCCTAGAGTCTGCGATCATTTGAGTGCATCAGAAATTTGACTTCATGACCGAAAGATTCACTTAAGCATCTGTAGTCAAGAGATTTAAGAGGCAGGAGACAACAGAACATAATCCACAGATGTGTTTTTGTTTGCTTCTTTTTAAGCTCATCTAAGACAGCTTCACCTCCTCTAATTTAGGATTTTAGAAGCTAGTTGTCAAAGTTTAAGCTAGTTAAACTATTCTCTCTTTATTGCCAATGGAAAGAGTGATTAATTTCATCTGAAAATAGGGGAGATGAATTCTCTATAGATACCTTTTTTTCTCCACATATGAGGCACAGACTAATTAGCTTGAACTTAGAGGTTGAAATATTAGATACCTGTAGTTAGGTGACATGAATCTCTCCGTATTTCAGATGGGTTAACTCCAAGTTTTAAATGAAGTTTAGCAATGTTGATGGTTGGATTATAAAAGATCAGGAGGTGATCACCTCCTATGTAACACGGCTCATAAGTCTTCCTTGAATTAGTACTTATTTGACAGAGAAATATTCAATTTTTCTATGCAGTGGCTTAGAGACATCTAAGCTAAAATGTAGACAAGATGTTATAGGACATATATGGACAAACAGCGTCCTGATATTAAACATTCAGCTCTGACCCCTCTCCAGAGAGACTATGATGCTATAAAATGTCCTTTATCACAGCCTGCCTGGCTATGATTGCATAGCATATATTGTATATATGGCTCTATTGCATAGCAATGCCAGAACAATGAAAAACAGACTGTAAGGAGATAATGTAGAGGCAGAGTGTTTTGGCTTTACTCACTGTCTTCATGTCAGCCAGCAGATGAATGATTGTTAGGACAGCAAAAAGAATCACTCCTTGCAAAGGATAGCAACAAAACCTACTGCTCTTGTTGGGGTGACACACACAACAGAAAAAGGTCTCAGGTGTATCTATCTGAGGCTGATTTAAAGCACTCCAAAATTTATATATATATATATATGTGTGTATGTGTGTGTGTGTGTGTGTATGTTTATGTATATACACACACAAAGACACACATATATATGTATATAAAATTTAATAATTTGGCAGATTCTTAAGTGCTGCCTTGGTTCAGGGCCTGGATATTTAGCATCCAGGCTGAGCCCATCAGGGTCAATAACTAGCTTTCATTCAGATTAAATACAGCATGATCTTGACATAAATAATGCTTTCTGGGTATGGAAATCTCTTGTTTTGCATGGTGCAGCGCAAACTGGGGAGTTGATTGTTGCTGTTCCAGACCTACAATCCTGATTTAGTTATTGGCCCAGTGTTTGACCTGGGATATTTCCCAGCTCTGTTCCTCAGTTTTCCTGTCTGTAAGATCTGCAGAACAATAACATACCTGGAGATCTAATTAGCTGTTTGTATAGCACTGAGAAAATATGAAGTGCTACAATGTTATTAGAATAACTGTCTAAGAACTAATTTAAAAAGCAGCTTAGTTAAATCAAAAATGCTTTTGTACTATGTATTTATGTATACTTGTTCCTCTACAGGACCCAAAAGGGATTAGCAACTATACCTGGGTTAATTGGCCTCTATGGTATCTTTCCTCCTGAGTGTTGAAGGGATGTTCTTCCTGCAAATCCAAATTCCCAGATGCATTTTAGAAAGTAATATAGTGAGTGGATCAGCTGTTTTTTATTAGTTATTCAAGCAGTTTGATGGCCTTTAGTCATCTAGAGTGGCCCAAATCAAATGACAACTGCTTTAACATATTTTTGCTGCAGATGTCATTTTAATAAGTAACATCAGTGCTATTTTACTTCCTACAGGCTGGTGTTGGAATTCTTTGGCTCCACATTTGTAAGCATTTCAGATACCTTCTGAGCTCAAGAACCTGTGTGGAAGACTAAAAATAAAACATAAAAAGGTCCTGAAATTCAAAATGCCATTCTTTAAACTTGTAGGAGGGAGGCAATATGTCCCTAGTTTAGTGTGCTGGGCAGAGAATAGCAGTTGTCATTTCTTACTTTAACTTCAGTCCAATTTGCAGCATTATCTGAAGCAACCCCATATGCAAAGATCCTTGTTATTTGACCAATGATAACATTCTTATAAATGCTTTCAATAGCATCAACAGCATTACAATAGGGAAAGATTTTGGTTTCAAAGGGGGGTAGACTGCTAACTGCCATTAAATATCTTGGCCCTGGTCTCATTTTCTAGCTATTCAATCTAAATTGTCATTTTGGTATGCCAAATTATTAAGAGATGCAAAACATCAGATGGACTGTGTTTATGCACTGGGGCATGAAATCACATTGTTTCTAAACCTATGAAGCCACTATTCAAAAATAAATCTGTAAAACTTGTGATGAAGAAAATGTGAGGCATAGTTTGGCTATGAACACATCTTGAAAAGGCTGAAGTCTTGCAGAATGTAGCACTATACCCACAGATTACCAAGCCAAGATTTAGTACTTGCTCACAGGATACTGCAATATAAATCATATGACCTATTTTTGAATTACAAAATCCATTTTAAATAAATTATTTATGAATGAGAACAGCTGTAACCTTGATAATACTAAAATGTTCTGGACTGCCAAAAGATAGTGTATAACTGGCTATTCACAGTTAAACATACAGTCTCTGTTTATGTTGTACACTGAATTTATCAAGTGATCTTTGAAATGGAGACAAGTGCTTTTACCAGTTCATCTTAGATTAGACATCTTAGATTAGACCCAAAGACTAAATGTTCTTTCAGGTATTTTAACCCTATTTTAGTTTTTGCTTTATAGTTAGCCCTTTATCTGTGCTCTCTCTCTCTTTGTGTTAACACTGGGGACACTGTTGTACATAATTAAGGACCGAGGGAGTAGAGACTTCTGAAAAGTCTGTGAGCTTGTCTGTTCTTTTCAAAGATTAAACAGCTAAAAACTATGCACCAGTGAGATATTCTGAGTGTCACTTTATCAACCTTACCTTGTGAATATAACAAAATTAACATATAAGCTATCTGTGCAGAAAACAAGCACTCAGTGACATTCGGGTGCTAGTGATGTTAACAGCAAAATTGACACTGTCAGTGTTATGATTGTTCCTGGGGAAGGGGGTGGTGTAAGATCTTAACACATCTTTTACTGTAGTTAAACAGATTCAGTTTCCTTTTTCCTAAGATTAGTTATAGCAAATTTCAGAACAGACCAATACGGAAAATAAATGGAGTACAGGGTAAGACATAAAGATCCAGTGAGAATAGGAAGGACAGAATGCAATAATGGCAAGGAACAGAGAGAACATTTGCAATGAAAAGACAGCATCATATGCATATGTATATATAAATAAAAATATAAATACACACACACACACACACACACATATAAAAGCATCAGATAGATACCTTCCAGGGTGTAATAACCAGGAACATTTCTCTTTCTTCTATACAAAAGATTGGCTATAGGAAAATATTTGTTTTGCTTTTTAAAATGCTTTAAAAAAGGCATAAAGGAAAGGGATATGAACAAAGTCATACTGCTTTTCTGAATTAATTAATGCTTTGAAATTCTTCAGGAGAGGTTCACTTTGCTTCTTCACACTTCCAACTTTACAGTATAACCAAAGACTTTAAGAATAAATGGTCCTTATCTTTCTCCGTATCTGTATATACCTGTTCACCTTTCATTAAGCTGTATATATGTTGAGCTGCTAGTTGACTAAATCAGTTGGATAACACTTCTCATATTACTCTCACAGGTACAGACTTACAATTGGGGATTTTTATTCTTTTTTTTTGTGAGAGAAAAGGTGAGGGAATACTGTACGAATAACATCAGTAGCAACACCAATTTGAAAGCCTGAGAGCAATGTGATGAACTCATAGTATGAACCATTAAATGCAGAGAATCCTCCATCTGAAATTTCCATTCTGGTTTATCATAAATTATTTTATCAAGTTGTTCGGCATGTAACTCATCATAACATCACAACACAATGTACTGGAAATAGCTCACTGCAGTATAATATATCAAACATGAAACAGCACAGGAGGAAACCAATACATCTCACCCTAATGAAATACAGATATTTTCTATCCATTTTCTTAATTAGCCAAATACCCCAGATCTAATTACGAATCTATATTTAATATGCTTGCTTCACCCTGCACATCAAGGGCATACCATTATAATTATGCTGCATACAACTAAATAGAAGTTATGTCCTCTGGTGTTGCACTGCAGAATCTTTATACTCTGTAGTTGGGATATTTTGATTTCCTGATGATTTTTATAAATATTTCCTTAAATCAAATCTTCCCTCTCATCCATTAAGGAAACACAGTGGGAGAACAGTTCTGGTTCTTCAGTGTTTTAGAAATTATGGACTGGAGGTCAGTTCTGGGGAGCCTTTGCAGTCTAGTGGTACTTGTCTGTAGGACAGCATGAAGTGCTCAGCATCAGCTGGGGTAGATGTAGTCATCCCTTGGGTAGCTGTGAGCTTCTTCATGGACCAGATCCTACTGATCACCGAGAGGGTAGAACAAGATGCTAGATTGTTCTCTCTTCTCTGGCATAAGCAGCATGCACCTCGATAGCTGCATGTAGGGACAAAACTAGTGGTGAACGCCAGCCCTATGTGTGTCCCATTTTCTTCTGGAAGTGCACTTGGGAATATAGGCAGGGAGGGAGCCAGGGTGCCATGGGATAAACAGCCTTGATACCAAAGTGAAGGTGCTTTTTGGTGCATAGCCAATATAATTTCCAGTGGTGCTTGTGTCAGCTCCCAAGCTTTTCCTAGCATCCAGTATTGAGCAGAGCACTCCAAAGAAGGGCAGGGAGGTTTGAAAGTTGGAGAGAGAAACCTTCTTCTGTTACTGTCCAGTGTGTGACACTTACAAGAGGCCATGTCACTCCTTACCAGTGAGGCAGACCTGGCAAGACACCCAATAAGGAAGATCTGGGAGGAAAAAAAAAAAAAAAAAAAAGTGAAGCATGAATATTTCTCTGAAAACTCACCGTAGGGAAATAACATGCTGATTCAAAGTTTAAATGCCTCAGGAACCTTTTGAATGAAAAACACTTTAAAGAGGTAAGATGATATAATAGTGCTATTATGTCTAAGAGCTTGAAAGCAGAGGCAACAGCAGAATTCAAATCTCATGTTCAGAGCAGTAGTAGCATGTAGCACTCACATAGTCTCACACTGAACGGTAAAGTACACTTTTTTATGTTGAGTAAAGGAGGAAAAATCTGTTTATAAAACTGTCGTTTGACTCTTTAATCTTTCCTGCCTTTTTGTACTTCAGTTATAAACAAAGAAAAGCCAGTGTGTCCTAATTTAAAAATAATTTTTATTTTGCTGCCAGAACAGTAAGATGATCAATTATTAAATGGAGAACAAAGAAATAACAATGTTACAAATACATTTCTATTCAGTACTTGAGAATATGCCTAGCTTTTCTCACACTGGTCCTTATTTAGCAATTTTGACATAATTGTTCCACTGCTACATGTAGACTGTGTGTTGTCTAGAAAATTATGTTCTATGTATTCATACAGTTATGATAACAGTTATTAGACCAAATTAATAATAATTCAGCTGCTAGTACCCACAGGATTTGTCTGTTATTTTCAAGGAAGAAGCTGCAAATTTTGTTTCCTGCATTGGTCCCTGATCAGTTAATTCTGTTTCAGTTCAAGTGAATGTATTTTCACATGTAAGTGGCCAACTCTCATTTTATGAGTTGTCTTTCAAAGCTAATGAATGCAGGAATAGAAGAAATGGAGTTAGGAGAAAACAGGATGGCATGCATATGCCTCCAGATACTGTACTTTCACTGAAAATAATCTCTGAGTTGGAATATGCCCACATTATTGTAATTTTTAGTGAGAAAAAGGAGAGGTCACCTGTAACAGAAGTTTTGTATGATCCAGTAGAGATTACTGCAGTTCATTCCCTCACTTAACTAGACACCTTGTCCTTTGATTTCTAACTTGACTTTTGATAGAGTAGTGAATTAAGTTCAAATTCTTTGTCCTTGCATGCGGAAGACAAGCACAGGCACAATTTGCAGCACAAGCTAGAGCTTGGTTGCAGGTGTCTCTTGTTATGATAAACAGTTTGGAAGGCATGGAGTAATTCAGCTTTTAAAATATGGACACAGGTTGAAGGCAGAGCTCCCAGAACTATAAGCAACCCACTGATGGTCAATTACTGCTCATTAAAAAAGCACAAAGTTTAAGAAAAGGAGAAGCAACTAAGCAAGGATAAAAGAACCACGCTATAGGACAAGGCACCACTGTGGCGGGCAAGGTAGTCTCCCAAGCATCGCACAGCACTTAGTCCAGTGCCAGAGGCACAGACTGAGAGCTATTGAGAAACTCAAACATCTTATACAGGGCAAGGTCATCCAAACTAGTGGAAGAGAAGAAAGAAATCGCCCACCTCAGCTCCAGCTTCCCTCACTGGTGAAACCTTGAGATGCTCACTGCGACCTCAGCAATGAGGACCGTCACCAGCTGCAGCCAACAGCGCCAGTCACATGGCACTGGTATTGCTGTACTGCATACAGTACAGATGCTGCATATGGCTAAGGACTAACTGCTTTGAATATGTAGTGATAAAAATGAGTAAGGACTAACCATTAGCATAAACGGCGTTGTTAATGAATGTCAATCTAGTAAAGTTTGTTTTTAAAGTTTAAACTAACCTGTCTGTCTTATAAACTCCCTCATCACAGTGATCTCTAAGTGCCTAACTGATATATATTTATACATATACTCAGTTGCAACAATATCGGTTTATTAAGATAATTCTTTTCAGTGGTTTTAACCCTACATGCTATACTTATAAAACAGGAGTCTGTAAGATTTAACTTCATATCTTGCCTCAGTCTTCATATTGGAAAGATAAACAAGCCAAGTGTCATTTCCTTTTTGTTAGGGCTGCAGGCAGATAACTAGGCTGCAGAATAAGCCCTGGCCTGGGGTTAAGTGAGCTGGACAGGATGTGAGAATCTATGACATGAGAAATTACCGGACATGACAGATAAAAAATGTGAGGAGCTGACAAAAGTTACAGATAGTGCCATGAGAGATGCCTGGATATTATAGGTGGTTAAGGGGGAGCATAGTGAGAAAGAGCTGAAAATCACAGATAACTGGAGAGGAGCATTGGGGACCTTTTGGGGAGTACAGCCTTGCAAGTCCAACAACATGTACATAGTAGCCACATCAGTAACAGCATCTAAGGACAAGTTTGTCTAGGTAACAGTATAAGAAATACCAAATTTGGATATGGATGTAGCAAAACTGGAAATAATGATGAAAAAATAATTATCAGTGGATTGTTTATTTGGGACAGGGCTGCCATGGAGAAAGGGTACTGAAAAGGAGGGTCAAGAAATGGAAAAAGGGATATGCAAGGGATATGCAAAAGGGGTATGCAAATGATGTAATTGGGGCTGTCCAGGGGTATCTCCTGTGCTCCACCACAGCTGGATCAGGACAACAAACCAAAGTTGTTCCAGTCAAAACACACATGCCAAACCTACTTCCTTGATCAGGAGGCCTGGAGGAAGTGGGGTGGGGTTCCTTCCCTTGCCAGCAAGAAAAAACCTGCAACAGATGGACTGAGCATCCTGGTATCATGGCGTCAATGCTTGTTCCAGGCTTGAAAACATCGTCATGATCCTAACCACTTCCTCACACTTTTAGTCTTCTCTGTTATGACAGATGCATAATATCACAATTTTGCTAGTTACTCTTCACTGAAATTCATGTTTCCTGAATATGGTAATCTGACTTGCATGTGGCATTCCAGACATGTTTTATATTATTACATATAGTTTACTTTTCCTGCTGGATCTACTTGAATTTCTTTTAAATAAGGAGATAAGGCATTTGACTATTCAATCAACCTCTCAGAAAACCTTAGAAACTCAAAGGTAAATTAAAATATAACATATGGTGATCTTCTGACACTCATTATAGAGTTAACATTTAGGATTCTGTCTCCGCCAGAGCACAAAAGCTCTTTCAGATACAGAATTATTCAAGAATTTACCAATACCAAAATTTCCTATGTCACAAATCAAGCTACTTAACCCATCTAGGTTTCTTTCTCTTTCACAGCTACAGCTGATAAAATAAAAGCAAAACGCAGAGAAATGAGGAAATGGCTAAATTCTCCTCCATCTATGTTTCAATTAAAGTTAACAAAGAAGTTTTGAAAGAATAAAGCTCGTCCAAAGGATAATGAATGTGAGGGAACATTTCCCTTGAGAGGCCTTTATTTATGATGTGGTCAGGTATATTGATCTTTCAATAAAAACAGCTGATGTAATTTGTCCCAGAGCAGTAATTATACTTGAAGAGGAAAAAAGTGAACATGTATTTACAACTAATTAACTGTATGATAGGCTTATTATTCCAATTTCCGGAATGTTTTGTAGAAAAGTTCACAGTGAGCCCTAAGTAGCTGTTTCTGCACGCTATGTCATAAGCAAAAAAGAATAGATGTTACCTTCAGGGAATGGTCAGTTACATAACAATGTTACTATATTTATCATGAAAATAGCATTTAATTAGTTTGGGACTCTAATTCAAAATATGAAATTTGTTTAATTCCAGACCTGAACCTTTTTCTTTATTGCTTGCTTGTATGAACATTGTTTAAATGCCCACAGACCCCCTATTTACTAAATAGGTGAGATTCTTTCTGGATATTCCGCCATACTTCAGTGAAACATACTGCAGTTTTTCAGTGTTAGTGTCCAAAACTGTTTCCTCCAGAATCAGTGTTATAACTAAGTAGAATTCTTTGGCAAACAACTTTCTACCACACAATTTCTTTCAAATAATTCATCTTTGAAATCTTCTCAGGTTAAGAGAGCTTAATTTGAGATGGAGTGCAAAATGTTTGCAAAAGTCAAAGAAGATCAAGGCATGGAACCAGTAAAAGAACATTTTTATAGCTTGATTGATAGCAAATATTATTTTTGCCTTGGTACCTAAGAGAGATTTTTATTCTCTATATT
Organism: Apteryx mantelli; assembly: GCF_036417845.1. Lineage (NCBI taxonomy): Eukaryota > Metazoa > Chordata > Aves > Apterygiformes > Apterygidae > Apteryx > Apteryx mantelli. The sequence continues at coordinate 96,681,737 of NC_089980.1, read as the reverse complement.
ATTCTTTGGCCCTTCTGAAACGTAAGGATCAGATAGTGAACTGGAGTCTTTGTGTAAGGCCTTAGATATACATGCTTCCTCTTCCCAATCTCCTTTCCTGACAATTTTCCTACCAGCTTTACCAAAACAAACAAGAAACCTTTGTCTGTTCAGAATCTTTATTTTAGACAAAAATTTATCAGTCTTCCCATACTGCAAGCCGTAAACCTGCCTGTTTATTCAACAATTCACCCTGTACATACAGATTGAACTTATGTTGTCTTTCAAAATCAATAAAGCAGAAGATTCTCCACCTCCCATTGTCTATTTTTTTTTCAACTCAGAAACCAAGCAAGGCCTCAGGGTAAACAGAGTAAATCAAGGACAAAGCACCTCATAAATCCTATTTTATAGGACATATCCTTATAGATTCCATAAGCCCTTGGAAGAATGGCTGTAATTGTAATTTTTTTTCTGAAAGGTCTGACATCTCTGATGGCTCTTTCTTTGAGGAAGAAGTAGGATGGATTGGTCTCCAGCAGGACCCGCTGATCTTACCTCCACTTTGCATGAAAAGCTTGCCCTTTCTTTTTCTTACCATCCTCCTTTCCCAGGGTGCAGTCTGATGCTGGTTTCCTATTATAGAAGTGGGAACAGAGTTTAGGACAGTGAGGATTGTTCTGGATTCTAGATGGCTTTATCTCATCCATTATGAGACATAAAAAAAGAGTCTGAAGAATTCTTATTTTATGGTAGCTGTAATGTTTCTTAAATTAATACACATTTTGAGGTGGTGATTGTTTGTTAGTATAAGTGGCTTTGGCCTCATTAGAATATAATGGGTTTTCAAGGTTAGTACTGTATCATGTAGGTAGTAATAATAAATAATTTCCTTGTCAGCAGGGAGTCAATGAATATTTTGGGACTCCATCTGCAGACTATTTGGCTAGCAGGAATACACTCTACATATAGTCTGCTATTGATGTGCCTGTAGAACTCCTGTTAATTATAATGGGGATTATAAATGGACATCAAAGGCCAGTTTGTGAGCTCTCTGAAGCCCTGATTCTGCAAAGGCTTATGAATGTGCTTAATTTTGCACACTGTTAGTAGTACGGTTGAAACTGATGCGACTTACCATTAGCTACATGCTGAGTGTTTGTAGGATTGGGGCCTGGTGGTGATTTTATATAGCGTTTACTTCACTGACTCCAGTAAGTTTACTTGTTATGATTTGTGTTAAAATGATAAACAGAAGAGTATTGACCTCTGTCAGGAGGGGAAATACAATCCTAATTTGGAAAAGATTAGAGATAATTATGGAACTTTAAATTGAAAAAAGACTGCACCTGCACAATAGAACATGAATTAAAGGGATAGTTTGGCCACATATACCATAAATTGCAAGTTATGCAAAAATAAAATTATATTCAAAGATGAATATGGGTCTATGTAGAGGTAATAAAAACATTAACTGAAAACACATTTTCAACACTACATGGCAAAATTTTGTGTTTTTTTTTTCTTTTCACAAGTGCCTTTCAAAATTCTCTTTTTTAAACAGAAAATGTAGTCTTTCCAAAACTTGGTAGAACTTATTCTTCAAAATGCATTCTGTGTTCTGTTTTTCTACAGAGCACAAATTCAGCCTAACTAACTTGATCAGGAGAGTCAGTAACAAGATCAGAATCATCTACATAATGATTATGACAACTGCTTGCCACAGCATTGTTGTAGTAGTCTAACCAGAGGCTACACAATTAGTATCTTTATCAGAGAGCAATGGGTATATTGACTGGGGAGCTATATTATTTAAGACCCCCACCCAACTACATATATGAAAAATGATAGTGTTCCAGGTTCTAAAAACAAGAAAAAGAAAAAAATTAAGTAAAGAAAACAAGCGTGGGGTTGAGCAGAAGTATTCCTCTGCTGTTCACATCTTAAATCAGGGACTTCAAAGAATTAAATCTCTTCTCACATCATAAATTGCATGCAAGAGAAATCTAAGTGGGCTTCAATTTCTCAAACAGTGGAGGCGAGGCGTCCCTTTGTCCTTGCTCAGTTAGTGCAGCCCTGTGCTATTTGTCTTTGTCAGACCCATGCATTTGAGTACCTGCGCTCCAGAGTCCCAGTTTGGGCCCTGCTCCTGTGCTAAATGGATGTGCTGTAGGATATCGACTACTATGAGTTTGACAAGGCTGCCCTTTTGACAAGGTGAAAGAGGTCATTATATTCACCTCTGGGACGCAGCCAATATAAATCTCATTCTTAAGGAGACACAATGTATTTAAAAGCCAAGACACAGGTCTAATAGTCTCCTGGGTATTGCCTAAACAATACAGTTTTTAAAAATTGCTGTATAGAAGGCAGGGTCACCCAAAGATGCTAGTAAACAGTAGACCTCTTATTGCCCTCTACAGTGTAATATCTGTATGTGGGACCAATTTAGGAGACCTATATTGGGGCTTTCTGTGGCAAACAAAGCTCCTCAACATTTTCTGTCTGAGGGGAAATTAATGAATGCCAGCCCCTTCCACACGGGAGATGAAAACCTATGCAGATGAGCAAACCTCCACAAACCACTGCTTTTCTTAATTGTCCTCATCTGTCCCACCCCTTTTTACGGGTAAGTGAGTTATAGCAGCCCTAAAGCTGTAGAAATCCTAGCACTGTTGCCACTAGAGACTAGGGCTGAATCCCAATGAGTGGAAAACACTGATTAAATGACAGAACAGTCTTTTCCATTCCAGTAACTCCAGTGGTCAGGCATTGTGATAGCAAGGAGTGTTTGAATGTCAGCAAGCTAAAGAAGCTTTCACACTCATTTTCATTCTTTACATATTCGGCCACAAGGTGGGTCCTGAGCTCGATGGCCTCCTTAATGCTCTCTTCAGACTGAACAAAGTTAGGAGAATCTTGCTAAAGAATCTCATATGGCAGCAAGGAAGCTTGCACACTTATGCAGATCCCTAACAACCGAAGTTCTGCTGCAAGGAAGCTATTTTAATGCCCAAAGGACAAAGCAGACTAAAATGTAGCAAACCATATATTACTGAAGAAGCTTTTATTGCAAAAAGCATAGAGAAAGAAGACTACTGAGTTCTTATACAGGCATGTGAGCTCTGAAAAATTCACAAATCAAATACTAAATTGTAACATGCTTCTTTGCCTACTATTTATTTATTATTTAGCATTTCTCTGCACAGGAAAAAAAAAAAAAGCCATACTTCTGGAGCAAGTGCATAAATTGCCATCTGGATTACGTCTTTCTGATATACCCTTTGGAAAACTTGTCACTGAAATCGGGAGAAAAACACCTTAACACCAATGTAGCAATAAGAAGCCGGCATTCTTTTTATTACGCTGCCGGGTACACGGGGGATAGCTCCACCCAACGTGCACACTGTGTGTCACATCATCTAAAGTTTATATTGCTCTATCATATACATATGCATTAAATTCCAGGAATGATTATACATATTCATTCTATTTCCTAGAACTAATTACTACAATTACATAATCATTACGCATGTGGTCTGAGTCTCTGGGGGTCTTCTGTGGGGATCTCCGGTGGTCCTTAGTGGTGTCAGAAGAGGTGTCACTCAGCGTCTTGCCATGAACTTTGCTCTACTTTTCCATACATGGTCTTAACTTGGCCTGCTTCCTTGTTTGAGGAAAAACTGTTTCAGTCCTAATCTTGGCTCCAACTGGCTTCTGCTGGTTTATCTGTACTTTCTCAGGATGTATCAGTCCCAGCTGCACCAGTGTCATTGGGTATGTTTGTCTGAGGCTCCTGTTGAGACTCCTTCTTGTCCGAGCTGGTAACAGTTCCCCCATTCCCCCCTCCTTTGAGACTCTTTCTTGTCTGGGGCCTTTTGGTAACAAACTGATTCCAGTTGAGACAGGCTGCAGGTCTATGGTTCAGACGCCTAGAATTGTTAATATGCATTTGTTATTAGAGATACCTCTTTTCTTGCCTTTCTAGTTATTTTGGCAAATTATGCCACAGAAGATATCTGTGGTGTTATAGGTAAACGCGACAAATCGACAACCACTCGGGCCGGGTTGCATAAATTCCAATTTATAAAATAATTGAGCAAGTCACAAGTAAGCAAAACAGCGCTGGGCGGCCGGGGAAGTCTCCTGCTCCACCAACAGCGCGTGCAACCCTCCCCTCACAGTCTCCTTATATGAGATTCCAGTTCCGGGTATACGGGGCACCTCCTGTAACTTCTGCGGTTGCGCCGGCTGTTGCTAGGGGGTCTTCTTCAGCCCTCTGGTGGTCGTGGGGATGAAGGCTGGAGTCTTCCTCTGCATTGTGTGCCATATTAGGCTATCTAAACTAACATTGCCGCTTCGCTAGCTCAACTCAATTTTCTCAGGCGAGGTACATGCCCCCCACCACAGGATGTTCCCACAGATGTTCCCAAGGCTGTTTCTCGCTGATGTAACAAATTAGTACATACCACAATACAAGATATTCCCAAGGCTGTTTCTCACTTTGATGCAACAAATTAGCACATATCACAGTGGTATCTCTACATTGAAGTCCGAATAACTGATACATAAAAATCTGAATTATATTTTGAAATAAACATTGGTGTGCTAGTGGGGCCCCTAGTACTGATTCATAAGAGGCATATTGGTCTACTCCACAAAATAGAATGCAGTTTCTAACGAAGAAAAGTTTTTGAGTTTGGCCCTGCTAAAAGCAGGCTTCGAACCAAATGACATCCACAGAACCCTTCTTATTCTTTGATACTCCCTTTTGAAGAAATCTACTCCAAAGATTTTCCACTAGCAGTTTATAACGTTTTTCTCCACTTTTTGAGGGGCAGAGCTGAAGTGGAAGCCTTCTGCTGGCACTCTGCATAGCAATGAAATCATGGCTATATAGCGCAGGATGCTGACAAAGCATATATTTGTCAGACTGCAGTACCTGCTTTCCTTTGGACCAATCCCTAATAATTTTGTTCTTCAGAACCTTTTCTTTTTATCTACCTCACATTTCACGTGAACATTCCTCTTAGCCTAAATCCCTAACCTTTCTGTATGCAAGGGCACAGACAGTTATTTGTAAGAATCACGTATATTTAATATGCCCTCTACTTTCTGCCTCTTTTGCAATTGTTTTTCCTGATGTGTCCATGCAGTCTGCTGTCAGAGCATCTTTCCTTCCATTGTTTAGTATTCAATTCACTGCTTATAGACTTACTCCTCTTCACTCTCTTCTATTAAAAAGGGGATTAAGCATTTCTAAAAACAAAAATAAGTGTTTAAAAGTTTGAAAAGGTGATGCAAGTAACTGTGAGCCACTAGCAGTTTAAAGAGTTCAAACAATCTCTAATTAAACACCAGTGTCAAAGAATGCTAAATGATCCTGGAATGATCCTGGACAGTGATACAGCCAGTCAAGTCGTACACTGACACTGGCAAAATAGTTATATCCCTACATTCTGCTAGAAAGAAAGTTAGAAAGTTAGGAGCAGCCAATTTTTAAAAGGTGACTTAATGCAAGACTAACAGCATGTCAAGCTGAAAATTCAAGCCCGTTCTATTTCCTGTAACTTGGCAATACCAACTTGGCTTGGTATAAGATCTGGAATATATTGCTCCAAGCTTATTTGTTGCTGATCCCAATAGAAACAGAGCTGTTCAGAAGAAAATTCTGCAAAACTTTAAACCTTATCTGCCCAATACAAATTAACTACTTTCCAACAATAATCCTTATTTCTGTCTCTGACTTTGAAGCATATTTACTAATAATCCTTGGAGAAAGCAGAAGCTTAGGGTATTTCCTCCGGGTTTAAGAGAGACTTCTGGAGATGTTCACAGTCATTTCTCCTTCCTAGCAGGTATGGGAGACCAATGAACTCACAGTCAAAATTGGGCTTACATGGCACTCACAAATTCTCTTGTAACACATGCTCTTGTAACACAGAAAGCCTTGTCACAGAGGGAGTAAACTAAAGCAGATTTTGGTTGATTAGAGCAGGTGATCACTAAAGGATTTTTTTTTTTTTTTTTTTTTAGATCCAGTTCTGGCTATCTATCCTTGTGTATATGCAAATAATGTCTTCAGTTACGCATGTGCTTTTCTCTGCAGCTTACTACTCCCTCACCGGTTTGGAAATGAAAACAAGGTTTTCATTGCTGTAAGGAAATGCTGTATGATTTTACTTGATGTCTGTTAATATATACATAGAAAAACAAATAAAAAATACAGGAAGTTAAACTGAAAGTGATAATATGGAAAAAAAGACTTCTCAGTGAGATAATGCATTTCTTTCTGTTCTTTCCACTGAAGAATACAAAATTAAAGATGTGCATTTTTCAGAGCTAGGAAATACTTTGTAATGTGTAAATATAATATAGAGCAGAGATTACTAAAGATCATGAGGAGGTATACAATGGAAAGATGATGGCTTATATTTTTATGCTATTGAGGTGTAAGAGCCACTGGAAGATCTATCATGAATTCATTACAAGACCCTTAGTTGAAGTTTAAAGAATGCAGTAAGGCATCCATAGGAGGCAATTTTAAACTAAATTTGTGAAGAGAAATGAGTTAAAGCTGAGTGACTTTAGAAAGGCATCAGCTAGAGAGAAAGCTATAAAGGTCTAATCAATAACAATGATGTTCTAAAAAAAAAAAGAATTTGGAAAAGAAAAAGAATGTAGATAAAGCTAGTAAAAATGTTACATGAGATCATCCTAATGACTGGGAGGTCACTGCAAAACCCATCATCTGTTTGATGGAGTGTCTACAGTAGGTTCATAGAGAAATTGGCAAGAAAAGGACAGGACTTCTTTGTAGTTATCTGGCTGGCTCGAGCTGGCCAAACTGAATTTTTCTGTCCTGCACAAAATACTTGTGGTTAGATTTTTCTGGGATATGATATACCACTGACTTTTAGACTGCCTAGAACATTTGTAGTCACCTCTGATTTGTCATTTAAATCAACAAAATAAAGTGGTATGTTTAAATTATTGCAAAAATCAGGAAAGATTCAGAGACGGGAGATGAGAATCATGAAGGAGATGCAAAATTTCTTTGAAGAGGAGAGACTGAAAAGATTTTGATTGCTGCACTCACAGACTTGATGAAAAGGTTTGTCCAAAATTTTAATGCTTTGATGAACTCCTTACGCATTTTTTTCATGCCTTCAGCATATGAAATTCCTAAGTTCCTTAAAGTGTATAAAAATGGCATTGGGGAAAACATAATGATCCTTTTCCAAATCAAAGATTTGGAGATTTTTACCTCCATGTGCAGGTACATGCAGATCTTCTGTAAATGTATAGAATATATTTAGACCTGAATTAGTGTTTGACTTGAATGCATAAGCACTATACCGTGTTTCTAGAAGTGGAGGCTGTTTTGACTTAAGTCAGAGTAAAACAGTATGTCCTAGTAAGTCTTTTGTTCTAATATGTTGCTAAAACATTTTGAATATATTGATAAAATTCTACTGAGAAGTCTAACATTGTAGTCCCAACGAAAAAATGAGATGGGGGTGACGGGCAGGAAGGGAAGGAGAAGGGAAGAGAAAGGAAGGGGGAAGGACTGAACAACCTCAAGCTTTTCTTTAGGAAAATGCTGACTTAAAAGTGTCAAGAAAGATCATACTGCCAGGTGCACTACTGAAATTATAATATGGCTCACACAAACATTACATTAAAAATAGCTTTAAAAATAATCAAACAAGAATTCTTTTTAGAAAAAGTGCTGTTGTCATAGAATTAAAATTTAAAATAAGATTCATAAAACTAACTTCTGTAATTAAGAACCAAATTTATGTAAAGGAGCAGAGAAAGTAACAAAACTGCATGGATTAAGTTGAGTACATCAAGGAGTGCAAGACTCATAATAAAGTTCAGAAAGCAGGCAAAATAAATAAACATGATCTATGCTATCCTTAATGGAAGCAGTAGCTGCTAGAAACTTCAAGGTTTTGTTATGATGGGGTGACAGCAAATGTTATTTCTCAAGGACAATGAGGAAATGTGAAATTCAGGTAGAAATAGCATCCAAAAAGGGCAAAGAAGCTAATATCAGTAACTCTATGAGGTTAATTTTAAACAAGCACAGCTAACTTTGCTATTTTCCTTGAATTCATGAACTGAAATGGCTGAAGTTATTGGCTAAGTTCACAGAAGAATCAGATAAAAAGTAACCAAAATAAGAGTTAAGAGTTTTCCCTTCAAATGTTTATTTTAATATTTCCCATTGGAAAATGCCAATTTGTCAATATCAAAACCTTTTCTTTTATGGAATTGTACTAGTTCAGAAATTTTGCAAGTTTCGTTAATCTTAGGTAAAGGGTTTTGATCAAAGCAAGACTGTCTGATTCTGTATCTGAAATCCCTGTGGTAAGGCTAGGTATCCCTCTGTATCCCAACAGCTTGATTGTTAAGGTAGTGTGATAGAACTTGCAACAAAAGAAAAATCATCCTGCATTTGAGAAACTGCTGACAAATAAAAATATTTAGGTTTCTACAAATCCTAATATTAGTTGATGAAAACTTTTTTTTTTTTTTAGAAAATGTCCTAGTGACTTGGCTAACTCTAGTCTTTTTTTGAAATTTGTCATTTCGGGGAGAAAATCTGTACATCTAAGCTTATCTCATCACCCTAGTAAAACAATATTCATATGTTAAATTTGATCTTTTCCTGTGATGATTTCAAAAAAGAAAAAAAAGAAGAAAAAAAAAACCTCATCCAGTGTCCTATTTGATACTTGCAGATGTTTTTTAAGCTAAATCATGAGAACATAAATCAGAAACTGAAGGAACAGTCACTCAGCTGACAGGTCAGGTAGGAGGGAACATTTAGTCACTGTGATTAATAGGTCTATTCAGGAAATACTTAGATACCATGGTGATGGGTGTTAGAGAGAATCCTCAGATAGTCCTTGATGACTTCATATGGTCTAATTCCTTTTTGACAGTAAAGGGAGGGTAAAAATTAGACTTCTAAATTGCCTGTTTGGCATTCACATGGAAATAGAAAGACTGAACAAACTACCATGACTACAGGGGTCTAGGCTGAGACTATCATTTTCAAGGACACTTGAAAGGACAGCTCCTAATTTCCTGAGATGATTTTGAAATACTAGCTCGAGATCTCATCTTGTGAGCTGTAATGCACAACTGCGCACAGGTGCTATCCCTCTGAAGTTTTGTGCAGGTTATTGTATAAGTGCTAAATATTTATGGATTAGGGTTTAAAATACTAATAATTGTAATGGCCTGATTAAAAACCTTGGGCCAAGACTCTAAGATAGAAATGGTTTCTTTGGCTCTAAACATGCCTATGCCTACAGGGAGTCCTATGTCCTGGGCATCAGTCTGATAAAATCAGCAAGACCCCAGTTACCTATTTTTGCCTATGCCTGAGCTTCAGCAAATCAATCTCATTACCCTTATTGATGGAATAATCAAAGACTGTGGGAAAGTGGTTACTGCCCTGAAGGAACAGTTATAGCCTCTGCTGCTCCTCTCTCCCAGCAGTAGGGGATATTGCTCATTATCGGCATTGCTCAATATGATCTATGCTCCAGAGCTCTCCTCCCCCTTCTTCCCACCTTCTCATGGAAAGAACAACCACTTCTGGCCCTTCCTCTCTAAGGCAGAATAATTAAGTTTCCTGTACACCACTCCTAATCCTTAAGTTTTTCTGAATCACCTCAGTAGTTTAAACAATAGCTACCATTCCAACATTGAATTTGTTCTGATGTAGCATTTCTAGCATAAATTTGACTAGAAGGATGGCCTGTTGAGAAGACAACTAAGTTTTTTGGTACGATGGCTTAAAAAGCCTCGTATATTTAATCTCACTATAAATTAGAAAGAGAAATACACAAACTTATTTTTTTAAATCATATTTCTAAGCAAGTTAGAAAAATAAAAGCCTATTGGCACTTTTCCTTCCAAAATTAGATGCATGTTTTGGACCTAAGACATTTATGATCTGATACTGAGCTGAAGTAAATTGGCAGAGTTCCACTGAAATCAATGTAATTGTGCTGATTATCATGAGCAGAGGATCTAGTTTTTAAATCTTAGCTGCTATCTAATAATTACTATGGTAAATCTGGTATGGAGAACCATCACAACCCACTAATTTTATCACAAAGAAAAGGGAGTTTGGAGACTTTTCTTATGTTTACAAAAGCATTGTGTGAACTGGAGTGCAAATTGTAACTAAATTATAGTGTACTACGTAATCTTCCTGACTACAAATCCTCCTGACAGTCCCATTTCCAAAATTATTTAAATGCTGGCATATGCATGATTCCAAAGTTCATTCTGAAGCATCAGTATCCATAACACAGCATTAATAAAGAAGGGATCTGCTGAGAAGTTTCAGAGTTTATGAACACCACAGGCATTACTAACAGACCACATCCTTTGCAGTGGCAACTTGTCTCCATTTCTAGCTGGAAATAAGCGACTATGACACAAACAGGACTGTATGCACTCATAGGCATAGTGGGATTATACCTTTTTAATATATAGATTGATTTCTTAAATCAATCCTTCCCTTCAACCTCCTGTCTTTCAGTCCATTCACTTTTTCATTGTGTTTGCAGGAACATCTTTTCAAAACAAAGAATTGCTTGAGTCTAGGATACCTAGAGCACTGTCTTACCTTTATAGCTTCTCACCTCAAGAACAGTGGAGCTGTCTACCACCATTAAAAAGCATGGATGTGTTACAGAAAGACTCTTCATGAAGACTGAACCTTTCCATTTCTATGAGATTATCTATTTCTCCAGCAAGAAAAACTTCACATTCCAGTCTTGCTATGGTTCTGTGACTTTGGCTAGAAGAGATCTGCAGAGGTCACCTATTCCATCTCTCCAGCCCTGGGCTGAAACAGCTATATGGTTAGCATTCTTAACAGGGGTCTGTCTAGCCTGGTCTAAAAGTCTACAACTGATGCAGGTTCTACCACTTTCGTGATCTGTCTATTTCAGTGATTTGCTGTTCTTGAAGTTTGAAAGCTTTCCTAATGTTACATAGGCTCTTGTGCTGCAATTTCAGCTCATGGCTTCTTGACCTATCCTCCAGACAGATAGAAAGCAGATTGTTCCCTTTCACTTTGCAGGAATCTTTTACATATTCCAAAAGTGTTATCTTGTTTCTTTTCTGTCTCCCTGTGTAGACTAAACAACCTCTTTCAAGTTTTCTCCACAGGTCATGTGAGTAGAGGCCTACATTACTCTTGCTAATTTATGCTAGGAGTCTCTCTACCCACATCTTTCTTGCAGTTTGATGCCCGTAAAAGACCCAGCTGAAGCTTTATTAGCACAGGATAGAGGGGAAGTATCACTGCCTGTCTTTCAGGTCCTGTTTACATATTTCACTGTGTTATCTACATTCCTAAAACCACACAATATTGTTGATGCATTCTCAGTTAGTGTTCACCAGCTGCATTTGCACTGTTGTATAGTCACTTGAACAAATAACTATTCTGATTAAAAGGCAGAATCTTGTATTTATGTGTAATGAATTGTTATTTTTCCCCCATATTTCTTCAATTTGACAATATTGTTTTGATTTTGAAATCTGTCCTGTAATTTATGTTTACATCTTTCAAGTTGGTATACCACGTCAATTTAATAAACCTGATTTCTGCTTCTATCATCTGAATTGTTACATATTGAATAGTATTGTATCTCTGAAGAACAACATCCTTCCATTTTAAATGCTAACTATCAGTAAGTGCTTTCTGGATACAGTTATCCATCAACATCCGGAGCAGGACTACTGATGTACCAACATCTGGTCTGAATTCAGCTATGAATAAGTTTTACCCAGATCTCTCTTGGGTCCTAGGTGTGTAGAGTCATGCAATCATAAAATTATTTAAGTTGGAAGGGGTCTTGGGAGATCATGTAGTTCTAACTCTTGGTCAAAGCAGGGTCAATGCTGGATTCAGACCTGGTTGCTTAGTTTCCACTGTCCATCTGAGTCTTGAAAACTTCCAGGGACAGTGATCCCATTGCCTCCTTGGGCATCCTGTCCCAATACTTCATTATCCTCATAGTGCAGGTTCTTTTCTTTATATCCACTTGGAACCTGCCCTGTTTCAATTTATTAGCAGTGTCTCTTGTTCTCCCACCATGCACCTTGTTAAAGAGCTTGACTGTCTTATTGTTAGCCTCTGCTCAGGTGTTGTCAAACTGCTACCTTCTCTTTTCCAGGCTTCCTGAGCTCTGTTCCTTCAGCCTCTCCTCACAGGTTAAGTGCCCCAGACACCAACCATCTTGATGGTCTTCTTCTGAACTCTGCTGTACTCACTCAGCTTTATGAATACTTCTTGTACTGGGGGTCTGAAAACTGAATGCAGTTTTCCTGATGTGGTGTGCTGGGTACAGGGCAACAATCTCTTCTCTCGATCTATGACTAGCCTGGTATGTTGTGAGCTTTTCTGCCAGGGCACACAGCTGACTCATGTTTGGCCCACTGCCCACCATGTCCTTTTCAGCATAGCTGTTTTCTAGCCAGTCACCAGTCTATACTGCTGCAGGGTCTGTCTCAGGAATAGGACTTTGCAGATGCCATTGTGGATTTCATAAGGATCTTGTTAGCCCATTCCCCCAGCCTGTCTAGATCATCTGAATGGCAGCCCTGCCCTTGAGCACCCCCCAGCTCAGAGGCACTCACAAACTTGATGAACGTGCCCTTCATCTAATCCTACAGGTCATTGACAAAAATATTAAAAGGGCATGTCCCAGGATTAAACACTGAGGAACTCCACTTGTAATCAGGTAGAATATGAACCATTAGCCACTACTTTTTGAGTGTGATGATCCAACCAATTTTTCAGCTACCTGGTGTCCACCCATCTAGTCCATATTGTTGCAACAAGGATGCTGTGGGAGATGGGATTCAAAGTCTTGCTAAAGTCAAAGTAAGCTGCATCCACCATATCCACAAATCTAGTAGCTTCATCACATAAGTCAATCAGGTTGGTCAAGCATGAGTTACCCTTGGTAAATACATGTTGGCTAAACCCATTCACAACTCGCTTCTAAGAGGACTTGCTCTATCATTTTCCCAAGAACCAAAGTGAGACTGATTGGCCTGGTTGTCCTTCTTGCTTTTTTGAGGTTGGGTGCAATATTTGCCTTTCTCCAGTCCTGATATATTATTTCTGGAAGACCAAAGCAATATTGAATAAATCAATACACTATTCAAGATCTGGGGGAAGGTGACATAACAATTTTCTGTTTTGTTCACTATTCCTTTCCTAACAGTCTGTTTACTTTTTTGACTGTCACTGAGATAAAGTATTCATAGAACTATCTGTGTAATCCCAAGGCCTCATTCCACTGCATTAACAGGCTGCTCAGCATCCATCTATGAAAAGTTAAGATTGTTTTTTCTAGTGTGCTTCACTTTACATTTCCCTTCACTGACTTTTGTTTGCCATTGATGTCTCAGGTATCCTACAGTGTGAGAATCTTCTTCAGTCTTCACAGTTAGTTCCCATCTTTATTTTCCCAAATAACTTTGTTTCATCACAAACTTTGTTACCTCACTGTTAATCTTTCTTTCTGGATCTTTTGTTAACATTGGCCCAAACACAGATTTCACTGAGATTCCTTTGGTGAATGCCCTACACTTCAAAATCCAACCTTTAGTATCTTTCATCTTTATTTCCTACCTTTCCTTCCTAATCAGCTATTCTGTGTGAGGACCTTCTCTGTTCTCCCTCTTATAAAATACAATAGATTAAAGGAGATTAAAAGAGTAATTTCAAACAGAAAGCAGAGAATATTTCACATATAAAAAGCATACAGGTAACATATTAGACACACATTAGACAATACAATTACCCTACTTGGAATTGGCTAGAAATCTAGCATTCTAGGATTTAAACTAGCCCTTCCATTAGAAGAAGCACCTTTGCATTTTGATATGTATAAATGGTCAGTTTCCTGGATTTAAATTTTATTTAGACTGAAGACAAGTTTGTGTTCCTGGAAGCTTATCTGATAGTAGCTCTTCCTGCAGATCTTCCTGCAACCTCTTAGTCTAAAGACATAAAAACAGCCAAAGCAATACTACTATTGCTGAAAATACTAAAATCAGAGTCCCAAATATGACATTGGATGAGTTCTGATTTAGAAGGAAAAGCATTACCTATAGAATCAGTAGTATCATCCTTTTAATGCCAGTACACAGTGAAGTAAATAGAAGTTTTGTTATTGACTTCAATTGGATTTCACCTCTAGATAGTTCTGAGAAACTTCTTATCCACGTTAAAAAACCTACTGCTGACTTTATTTAGCATGCTAGATCTGATAAGATTTCAGTCCAAGGTGATATAGCTGCAAATTTAAATTCAGTAACTGCATGTAGAAAATAAATGTGTTGCGTTGTCAAATTATGAGTAGGCAAAAAATGGGTGAACAAAATTGTAACACAGGGCATAATGATGTTTTGCATTCTCTTCTTGCCATTCATTGTTGCAGATATACCAGCCTTAATCATGAGATATTTAGTAGTAGTAGTAGTAGTAGTAGTAATAAATCTCAGAGAATGTAAGACAATAATAAATTTTCCAACAGTTTCTTAACACTGGGATCTTTTAACTATGGACCTTGCTATAATCTCATTCCCAGTGCCAGCTCTAAGGATTTCAATGGACATATCTTCTCCAATTTATAGCTAGACAAGAAAACACACTGACCTGTTATTGTAATAAAGATTTGGAGACAGCGAGTGAGGATGAATCACTTTAAACAGATCATAATTCATTTGTCATCAGTTTGAATCTTAGAGAACAGAGTTGAGGCTGATGACAATCATTCTTGAACTGCTGCTTAGAGTGCCTCTGGGCTGCTTGTGAATATGGCATCTGTTGAGTTTTTTATGAAAGATACATTGCATACGTCAAGATCTGAAGGCTCTTTCTCTATATCTGATAACATTTTGTAAGGATTTTTAACCAAAATTCTGTCATTCTAAAACAGAAAATTGATGCTCAAAGATGTGTTTAGAAAGCTTGTTTTCTGTAAGTTTTGCCTACTTAGCACAGGCCCATACTAAAGCACTTTCCATGGCCTTATAGAAATCTACTTTTGGATCATTTGGTATAAAGGTCTCCTGTTTTTGTTTGGGTTTTGGGTGTTCGTTTGCTTGTTCATTTTAAATTGATATTAGTAACAGTTAAATTAAGATTTTTATTATTACATTTTTCTATTATTTACTCCAACACTTTGCAAGACTTTTATCAATTCTGACCATAATTTAGAAGGTACACCAGTTTATTTTTTATCTTCATTCAAATGAGTTTCTGATTATTACCTTACTCTTTCTTTACCTTTTTTATGCAATTTGACTGGAGTTTTTTGATTTTTTTAAGCTTTACAGAATGAAGAGAACTTAAAATAGAACTAATAGATTTATGTATGCTGCACCTAATGGTGAGGAAGACCTTACCTCTTCTAGTTTCTTTACTAAATATTTCCCTTTGTTTATAATAATAGATTTAAGATTTGAACTTAACTGCAATTTTCCTTTTTTTTTTTTTTAATTTGAACCTGGTCCATTGTAAGTAGAGAAGAGTAGGCTAAAGTATTACCATATTTATACCACAGTATCTGTATAATGGACTGGTGAAAATCCAGACTTTCTTGCTATTTAAAAACTGGGACAATGCTGAGTAATTTTTTCTCTTAAATCAGTAACGGTTTGATTTAGCTTGACTTACTTTTTCATCATGTTGAAAAACAAATGAGTAGCCTACCACAGGGGACTTCAGAGTGTCCTGCAACAAAGTAATAAATATAGCCTTTTCATAGATAGCTTCTAAATAATCTTTTATTTTGTTTCTGTTCTATTTTTATGAATATTCATGCTTTGATTAAAAACTGATAATTCTTCATTGAAGAGCTCATGGTTTATCTCCTACTTAGGTCCCACAGTCATTTGTGTGTAGCTCAGGTTGACTATGTCAGCAATGTTTGTTTTGTCCCTGTTAATTGCTAGAGCCTTCACAATAAAACAAAGCCCCCCTTTACATATTGTAATTTACCACAGAAGTCACATAGTTCTAGACTGTCAAATAACCCCCTTTTTCTATAATGTTAGATAAGCCTATAAAGGCCCTGGAGACATTTCTGGTTTTATCTGTAATTCATTGCTGTGCGGTATGAGGGGCTGGAGGTTTATAACTGCTTGGAGCTTTCATTAACTAGCATTGCCACAAAAGGGCTTACCACTCATTCCTGCCCTCACTCCACCACTGTGCAGTGAACCACACTGGAGAACCAATGGAACTGAAAAATAACCATTTCTTTCTGCTGTGTGAGTTTTGAGCAGGATCATTTTCTTAATCTCTTTCACCACTACAAAAATTGTGCTGGCACAGGGCAGGCTGTGGCATGGAGACAGGAGTGAGTGACTGAGGACATTACTAGTAGCAGTAGCAGCTTAAAAAATTACATCAAACTGCACTTGAACTGCAGAAACTCCTTTTTATTGAGTAGTGGCATGCTTCTCTGTATGCATTCCCTGGTTTATTTTGCAGGATTAATCAGTTACTGTGGTACAATAAAGTTCCCATAGTTTTCTACTGTAGATTACCCTGAAAGCTGCATATTTGCTGTAAATGAACTTTGTTTGGAGGAAAAGTTACAAGGTAAAGTACTTTTCTGGAATCTGAGTAAAATCAAGGACAAGTTTCCACCCCTGATGTAGACGGAGGTGAAGGCAGGGGAAAGATTGGCGGTGGGGGGAAGAGGCAGTGCAGCTGTGTAACCACACACAGCTGCACTGCAGGATGAGGGAGACAGCATTGCTGTCGAGTCTGAGTGGCGAACCTGCATGCCCTTAGCACACCTGCACCTCAGTATAATTAGTAGTGCACTCATACTTTTAGAGAAGAATTACTCTTATTTTTACCTGCCTAAACAGTTGGGTGTACTAAGGTAGGGGGCTAGCTCTCTCCGTACTCAGTGGAGAGGGAGAGAGAGAGACAGGTGATATAAATCATGCTGTGGAGGTGACACTACTTCCTCTGAGTTTACACTAGACAGTTAACTTTCTGGTGATTATGTTGCACAGACATTCATGGTGAGAGTGTTTGCTAAAAACTAATTCGTTGGGATCTTGGCACAGGTTTTTGCTTGTGTGGGGAACCAAACCTCTCGAATGGGACCATCAGTTGCTGTGCAGGTAACAACAATATCTCCATTGCAAGGACCCTTGCAGCCGTCTTCTGCTGAATCAGGTGAGACTCCCCAAACCTATGTTCCACTCAGTTTTTCTAATCCAGCTGGCTCCACTGCATGCATGTGCCACTGCTTTCCTTATTTTAAACTGCAGACAAAACATCTAACTCTAATATGTATGTACAAAAGACTGCCCTACATGGCTTACAACCAAATCAAATGTACAGTTTGATCAATTTTGTAGTAAAAACTGCCTGAGACTCTCTGGAAAGCCTGTTTCTCCACCCAAGATGTTAATGAATATATTTAAGCATACAAATTGGTCTAGGCACTGCAGGGTTTCCTGGGGGAAATCTTCAGGACAGTCCAATCTTCCACCTGGAGAGCTCCTGCACCAATTAGTCAAATGCTTAATTGAGAAGCTGGCTGGGAGTTCAGTCAATCACCTTCTCTCAAGTCAGTCTATTGTCTAAATTGTTCCATTAGTTCGTATACCTATGTGTCAACATAGGGAGTTCCTGGACCACCCAAGGAGCTAATGACTTAAGTGCACTAGGTAGCACACCAGCACAGGCCTGATACCCAGCTACACCACAGTCATAACTATAGGATGAACTGGAATTTCATACTTATTTTTATACTTAAGTTCTATACTTCTTGCCACAATTAAAAACTGGGCAGGATGAATCTCAGTGCCTTAATAACAGTAGCACAGCCTATGGAGGAAGACTCTCATTCTAACAGGTTTTTCACTGACATGATTTCAAACAGTTTTTTTTTATATATCCTAAAGACACCTTTAGTGGGTCAAAGTTGTTATAAAAGTTTAAAACATGGCCTATTTTCCTTGTGTAGGTAGGGCCTGACTGAGCAGCTGAAATAAGACTCATACACATACTATTTCTACTGTTTAAGAACACTGAATATTGTGCCTACGTGTATCAACCTGACATAAAACAAAAGCTCACCTGAATGAGTTTTTCATAGCTGATGATTCTCACATGCTCATCCTTAATCAATACTGTTGCTATTGCCTTACAACAATGCCTTAATAAAGTGTTCACTCAATTAGGCCAAACTCACAAACTATTAAAATGAAAGTCTAATGAACTAGCCATGGTCCTTTCTTTATCTGCATTTACCTTTTAATGGTTCTTGGTAAATGAAAGCCCAGAATTTCCTTAAAAAATAGTAAACTCAGTTTAAATTTATGCAGAATGAAAAATAATGTTGACATCCTTTTTTAGGAATTTGTTAGAAGAATTTTTTTTTTTTTTTTATACTTGAGAATGTTACTTAAAATCTGGAAGCCTGAAAATAACAATAACATTAAAAGACTAAGAGCTTAATGTGATCTTAACCCATGCATTCAGAAAAGTGATTAATTTCTAGTATTTTTGCCTCTGGCACAAACTGCCCGTGTTTTAGCCATAGGTTGACACAGGGTTAAGTGACAGCACACAGCTTTCACTGAGACTCTGCCCAGTGGCTTCAGGGAACTTCAACACTATTTATACTTCTCATTCACCTGCTAGAACAGCTGAGCTCATCCAGGGTCACAGCTTTAGTATACAGCTGAAATGGACCATCAGCTAATTAAAGCTATGTGGATCAAAGAGTAGAGAGGGGAGGAACAGAGCCAGACAGATCAATCTTGTGAACATAATGTCCCTTTGACATCATTCTGGGATGTTGCATCTGGTGATCTCAGTCAATGGTATGTTGTTAGGCACAATCTATCATTGAATATTATGAATTTATGACTAGTTTAGTTACATCCTTTGTCTTTTAACTTATAAAGCATCAGCATCAATGTTAAGAAAAAGAGAAGGAAAAAAATGAAAACAAGAAAAATCTCCTCATTGTCAAGTCACTTTAAAACTGCCTCACAGCTGTTGACGTGCTTTACCTACGTCTTAGAACAGTTACCACAAATGTGTGAACTGGCACCTAAGTGCTCCTAAATCACTTCAGCAGCTGCTTTTAATGGGCACTTCTGAAAGAAAAGCATCTTAACTGGGGTGTTGTTAATGCAGGATTCTTAGTCTCAAAGCCTTATTCTTCCCTGCAGAATATCAGTAGCTTCCACTGACTTTAACAGAGGCAGTTTGTGTCC
This sequence comes from Apteryx mantelli, assembly GCF_036417845.1. Classification (NCBI taxonomy): domain Eukaryota; kingdom Metazoa; phylum Chordata; class Aves; order Apterygiformes; family Apterygidae; genus Apteryx; species Apteryx mantelli. The sequence continues at coordinate 96,662,447 of NC_089980.1, read as the reverse complement.
TGCAGGGAAGAATAAGACCCTGGAGCTTTAACCTGAGGCAGCTTTAACACAGAAAACTGTGACTGAGGTCATCCTAATTCAGCTGTTTTATATGGTACTGACCCTGAGCGAACTAATTTCAGACCTGTGACCTTAACGGGGGCATTCCTCAACTGACATATTGCTAACTGATGCAAAGTCTACCTGAGATAGCCTTAGGAGCTCTAGATGAATGTATGACCTTCTAACAGTAAATTCAAAATTCTTTTGGCTTTAGTAGAATCAAGGTTTCATATAAGATTTTTCTGAGCAAGCAATTTTAACTGAATGGGGCTTCAACTTTTTGTTTTTATTTAATCAGATGCTGTGTGGAAGGAATAAAGTAGTGAAGAATTTAAAATGTCCAATTATTAACTCTTCCTCTGATGTAAATGTAACTATATGAAGTAAAGTGGTATTTGGAAGGTCCAAATCAAAGCCAGAGACTCAGTTAATTATTAAGCAGCATGGATGATCAGACCTTATGATCAGGACTCAATATTCCCTTATTATTATCCCTTATTATCTGCTGAAGGAAATGCTTGTTTTCAAGTATCAGGGATGAGAAAAAAAATACAGAATCTGTTGAAATAAAATCAGATTTAAAGAAGGGATATTTTTAAGGGTAGACTATACAGCTATCTTAGTTACCTAAGGGAATAAAAGAACAATGCTTTTTTTCAACATCTTGCTCCACGTCCATCTGCTTCACCTGTCTGAATCATAAGTCTAGATCTGGCCTGCTTCCTGGTCACTAGGTAGTTTCTTCTGTGACAAAGAGAGTGGTGGCCTGGGGAAGTCTTGTGCCTCTGGGGACACAAAGGCTAATATGAAAGCTGCCTTGACCTGCACTTACTTAGCTACCATCCAAACCATTAAACAAGCTGCAGAAGGAGCTTGAGCTCAACCCTTAAATGTTGTCCCAAACATTACATCTGCTGACAGTGAGGATAGGATGTTTTTTTATGTCTATTATGGCTTCTCAGCCTGAGCCTGCCAGTTCAGTGCCCCATTTCTGTGTGACATGGTCAATGTAGGACAGACAGGCTGGTTTGAACCCTTTCCCGGGGTAGGCTGTGCTATGTGATAGAAGGTAACTGAGCTAGAGGAGTCCCAGGGCTGAGGTACATACGGGGAGTGAAGATCACAGGCAGTAGGAGGGAATTATGACTCTCTGAAGTCTCTCCTTCCTAGGAGAGTTTCATAAGCGTTTTTTCTCCTCTCACTGACAGCTGAGCCTAAGAAATTAATCTAGTCATAGTAATTCGCAATTTATTTTTTTTTTAAGAGAGTTACAAAGGAGAAAGACAGGGACAAATAATAGAAAGCACAAGGAATAAAGTGTACATAACAAAGGTTTTAAAGTACTTATGTAAAATACTTTCCCCCAATATGTGTGCGTGAAATGCCAAGCAGACCCACGCAGCTCAGGAATCTGTGCACATAATTCTGACTTCTGTCTGCACATCAGGCATTTGGCATTTAAACACATGGACAGTTAAAAACATTTGGACCTTATTGCATTGTTACAGATGCTAAAACAATTTAATACTTGGCAATATCTGCTCAGAACATCCATTGAGAATTGTATACTGAATAGCTGTGTATTCACTTTACTTCAGAAATTTAGATAACGTATTTTAGGTGTTGAGGCTCTCATTTTAGCAGGGTTTTGTCAAACTCTTGTTCTGCAATTGTGACAGCTGAAAATGTCAACGGAGGGAAAATTCAGGGTGAATACCTCCAACTAACCATTAGTTCTCCTGCTGGGATGCTGCTCTGAAGGAGACACAAACACATCCCTCCAGAAAAAAGTGTTAAAGGCTTCTTGCCCAAGAAGGACAAGATTTTAGTGATGGTTAAAATGTACTCCTTGGGGAGAAAGATACTGAGTTTAGAAAGAACTGGACAAAGAAGAAAACTTGTTTCTCTGGTAGACTTTTCACTTAGATAAGAAAACTGATGGGGAAATGGACCTAAAGCAACTTCTGTCTTTTGTGCAACAAATAAACTAAATACTCACTGTACTTTTGGAGACAGGTTACCCAAGGGAACAAATACCAGACCTGATTATAAAAAGTAAATTAAAAAAATTCTGCTAGTCATGTGAAAGAGCTTTTCTTTTTCTTTTTTCTTTTTTTTTAATTTTGATTTTCAAAAGAAAAAAACATTATTTCTGTGAAAAAATAATTTTTTACTGTCAAATTTTAACGGGTCTTGTATTAGGTGTCTTCACACTTTTGGTTATTTATTCTTTCACTAGGAGTCATGATAACATATTGCTGATAAAATGTAATAGTTCAGATTCCCGTGCCCATTTTCTTTTCTGATTCTGTTATTTTTTTCCCCCTCATTTTGAATTTATGAACAAGTGTCATTGTGTCATACTCTTCTCCTGGTTCTGAGATAAGACTTTCATGAACAACTCTTATTATGATAGTAGGTATTGTGGCATTTTTTTCTTTTCTTTTTATTTAAATGGTGACTCTATGAATGCTTTTGTACTCCATTTTTGCCTTGAGGCTTTGAAAAAGTAGAAATGATATCAGGTAACAGTCTTTCAGAAAATATCTGCTCTAGTGTTAGTAAGTGGCTAAGCACTTAGTAATCACCATTTTCAGCTAGCTATTTTAAGCTGCGCTAGTATTAGTTTTTCTTTGGTCTGCTGCAGCCTACCCCAGTCCAATTAGGCAGATTATCCTTTACATTTCTGTTTATCACAAGGGACTTATTTTTCACTCTCTTTTTTTAATCCTTTGAAAGAAAAAAAAATAGTGAAAATTATGGATTTATTACCTATGGGTTTTCAAAACTCACATTTTGCCTTGCAAAATTACAGAAGATAGAGAAGTGCAAGGCAAAGCTCAATCTTTCTTCATGATGACTGCTGAAGTGGACAATTTCTGTAACTTTTTGGACTGTATGTTATACTACTGAGATGGCTTTAAGGTTACTTCTTTATCTCAGCTAATATATGCTTCCTGCACAGAGCATTAAAAGTCTAAAATGATAGTTAATTCTTAGCAAGAAATAATGTGTCCAGAAGAGCTGAAAAGCAACTGGATTCCTCACAAGCAGAGAGAAGGATTATTAGTGTTTCTTTCTCTATACATGAGAAAATAGCTGTGTACTGAAAAGTAATACATTTCTCAATGGATTAACTGGATATATCATAAGATTGCTTAGTCTTGTAGTATGCCACAATATGATAACTGTAGCACACACAATAGTGCCAAATAGGATTTCTTACAGAATTCTGCTTAGACATTTACTTTCAGACACTCAGACCTTTCTAAAGTGTTTTCCTTGTGGAAGAAAACTTTTCAGTTTTTAAGCTTTAAAGTGATTATCTTGTTAGAAGGAAACATGGTATAAGCACTTACTATAGATTGCAGGGAAAAATCGTTGTCTCTCTTGTTTAACAGGAAGGTATGCAAAAGAGTAACATGCAAGTTTGCTACAGTGCCTTTATTTTTAGCAAAATTTTATCCAAGGATACACTTTCTTAGAAACAATTGTACTGTATTAAAATTAGGCTTTTTTTTTGGTTCATCTTCATACTGAAATTTTACTAGTGAACTTTTTAGCACGTAACAACATGAAATATGGAATATATTCAAGTGTGTGTGTGTGTGTATGTGTGTGTGTAAGCAAACTCTTTCAAGATGCCAAAACACCTGAATAAATTTATTTATTTTGAGCTATATTTTTACATTGTCTCTGCAACTGTTAGAACTGTAGATAGAAAAGTCAAGTACTGTTAGGAAGAATCTCTTTGTGGAACAGAACCCTGGATCATTTATACCGAAAAATCTTCAAAGCATTCAGATGCCCTACTATTTTTACTGCCAACAAGAGCTGGAAGCAAAGGAAATTTCAGGAAATTCTTTCTGTGGAAGATCTTCTTTTCTTTGAAGTACCTACTACCTAACACAAGGCTTATTGCAATATCACTGATCGTATGATCTCCAAAATAGTATGTGCTGAAGTCTATTCTTTAGCCAAATTCTTCCTTATATGCATACAATGAAGTTAGTATACCTTAATAATGAGTATAAATGCTTGAAATCAAGCCTAACTCACCTAAACCATAGAGCTGTAAAAATTCATGACAAGATACTGTGTCCAGCCAGGAGTTTTCTCTCTGTTCAGTTCTGTGGAAGAGGAAGATTAGGTCCAACAATAATGTTTTGATGTTCCCATAATACTCCAGATTTTGAAACTGGGCATCTCTGAAATTTTAACTGAGATTCTTTCTGTCACTCGGAAAACTTACTGAAGCTAGCGGTATGAAGAATGTTTTCCCTGCATGACATTCAGGGACATGAAGCGCGTTACATGTTTTTCCTTGCATAAATCATTGATCACAGAGAGTACTGTAAAAGGGAAGGCCTTCTGGGAAGACCCACTGGACTGCTGCCAAGAGGCTTTACTCACACACCTCCCCTGATAACCTAAAAAGGAGCAATTCTGACTATTTTTCTTTTGTCTGGACTTCAACAACACTGGCAGGAATAGGAATTTTACAAACTGTAGCTCAAAAATAAAAACTGCCCCAGGGATTAGGACAAAACCAGATCCAACAGAAGGATAACAAGAACCAAAGGATCTGTGGTCTTTTCCTTCCTTACCAACTCTAACATTCATTCCACATATTGTTTAAATATTGGACATCATATAGTTTGTTGTCTCCTTTCAGTGTATAGGTGAGTCTTTGCCTCTGTTAATGTAGCATTGTAGAGTTTACAGTCTGTGCTTGCACTTAAAATTGCAGTGAGCAAATATTTAGAAGCACAATTTTTTCTTCAGCAAAAGAAGTGAACACTCTAAAAGATTTCTGTTTGATAATAAAATAGATATGCACTGCACCTTGATATCTATTAAAGATTTCCAGTTATAACCTTTAAATACTAATAATAGAAATAATTACCAATGTAAATATATATTGCCATATAACAAAGTTTGCCACATGTCAGAATTTAAGAAATGCCAGACCTCTACTTTGTTTCCCAAATGCATAGGTGTTATTATAGTCTTTCTTTACATTACCACACGGTACTATTTTGACTAGATTTGCCCTCAGTCTGTTTACAGGTTCCCACTGAGAAGAATGGACAGTTATACAGTACTGTGCATCTTCATCATTCAGTACGTTAGCCAATGCCATTTTTTATGCGCAATATCAAAATATTGCTAGGAATATGTATTTGTAGGGTGTGTGTGTGTGTGTAATACGTGTGTTTTTTTTCTGGCATATGATGATTTACCTAGCAGGTTCATTAACTTACAATGAACAAGTACAAAGTTGGATTCCCCCCCGCCCCCAATATTTGTCCAAATTTGAGCAGACCTTGATGAGAAAGTGAGGTAAGCCTGGTTTAAACTTCAATTCCCTATTTTCAAGTAAGGAAGTGTTAAAATACCATAATAAAAAGTTCATTTTTTCCCACCTAAAAAAATATTTCAATGTGATATATGTGTTTATACTGGTCTTCCTCCTCTCTCCCCCCTTCCCCAAGCTCCTTTTCAGCAGTCACTGAATCATTTAAACCGAATATCCATATATCTGCCCACAGTCTTGCCCTTATGTGGCATGGGCAATCAGATGAAAAAATCTGCATGTTGTAAGTAACGAGTTAACAAAGACTGGTACCTTGTGTTAAACTAAGTGTAGCCGATCAAAAGTGATGTACTTGCGGAAAGTGTCATTTTCTCCTTTCTTTACACTGAATCAGGTTAAAAAATAAAGCCATGGAAGAATTTGATCAAATTATTTCTAAACTGAAATATCTTACATGATTTGGTTTATCCAAAGAGAAAACAAATATTCTTTCCAAGACACGGAGGCATCTCTGCAGCCACGAGCAAATCCACAGGTGATGTAATCTAGCCATGCAGACAGGTTAGCAAGGGCAGTGCTGTCTGAAATATGGGCTCAGAAGATCAGGCATGGGCCCTGGGCCAGGCACATGCAATTAGACTTCAGTCTAATTTTTTTTTCCCCACGAGATATTGACACTGCACAGTTTGTCTGGCACTGAAGGTGTCAAGCCAGCTCCGTGCATGTAAGGCAGTTGCTCTGTTTGTGTGCAGCAAGTTTGAAGCACTGATGCTTATGAACAGACTCGTTTATACACTGCCTGGGACCTTTTGCCTTTTAGAAAGATCTGGGCACTAGAAGCCTGAAGAAATAGTTCTCCTAAGGTATTATGTTGAAACAATGCAAAAATTCCATATTAACAGGAGCCAAAACTTCACATTATGACAGAAAATGTCACTGAAATCTCTTTGCAGGAAAATTCCCCTGTTTTCTAACATGGCTATAACTCTGATTCAGTGTAATACTGCTGGAAGTGAAACATAGTTTCATTCTTTAATCTTGTAATTTATATGGAATAAAAGAATTTAAATAAAATTTAAGAGTTTGTTGAATCAGGTCTAACAACTTAATTCCATAAAATTGTCTTCCTTTCATGCTCATAAATCAGAGTATTCTGCCCATTTTCATTTTAAGGGTTCCCTATATTGCAACACAATGCCCAAATGGTGTGAATGCATCTTTAAACAGTACAAGGGATATCTGAAATGTGTAGCTAAGGTACCTGTGATCACACATTAAGACAACATATCGTACATAGATTAGCCAGAACTTGGCTCCAACTCATCAAGATTTTCTGCCCTTCTTGCCCACAGCAGGAATCCTTCTGTGACTGAGTAGACTGCTTTGCAATCAAAAACTTAATTTGAAACAAACAGACATAGTATAAAGTTAGCAAGTTGTTTCATTTTGCTACTGGAAGTGAAAATAAATGAATATGTTATCATGCTGGTTACTTTTAACCACAAACAATAATTTGAAATTCATCATTAATAATAAACACTTTCCTAGTGGTCCTTATAAGCAATGACCACCACAAACAGTCCAGATCTCCAGATCTCTGTTTAAGAAGGAAAAAATATATATATAATGAAGATTCGCTCTTCAATGCCCCACATCTAACCTTGAGGCATATGACTGAGTTAATGTTTAAAATCTGCTTGTGTTGTATGGGAGAAAAAAATAGGTCCAGAAGGCATTCTGAGCAGCAAACATCATAGTCTAACCGGTGGGGAATGCTGCTGACAGAACTATTTAAAACCCTGAATTCTCCAGAACTGAAGAAAGACATGTATGTTAGATGGCATTGATATCCTAAAAAATGCGTGTGTGAGATGTGGTGATAGGACAGTCTCTGCCCACCTTTTATCAACTGTGTACAAACAATACTCATTCAGAAGGAGGACTCTTCAAACTCTTTTTGTTCCAAAGGAAACAGGAAAAACAACAACAACAACAACAACAACAACAACAAACACCCAGATTTATCAATGAACCATCTGCTTTGGGAACTATTTCACAACGTTTTTACAGCACATGCTAAAACAACAGTTTCTTCTTGCAATCTACTGCTGAGTCTCCTTGAATGCTTGATAGCAAAGTCTGACACATAGTGGCACATATTTCTGCAGTCCAGTTTCATGCCATGTTCAGATCAGAATGACAAAAGAAGTAAGCATGTATTAATTGTGCCACTCTACCCTTCATGATTTTTTAATATTGCCTAACAGATCAGTCCATGAACTAACTGACAAGAACTGTAATCTCAATTGAGACTTAGCTCTTATCATACATGGAATGTGATGTGGACATTCGTCCCTCAATGTACATGTTCAAATACACTTTCTTTTTGCAATTGCTGGCCATTCTGATGTTTTCAGCAGAATTTTGGAATGGCCTCCATGACTATTTTTAGTAGCATTCGGTAAAGCTTTGTTCAGTTTTCCAAGCTTGTTAGAAAGCCATTTAAGGCACTGACAAATCAGTAAATGAATAGCTTGCAGGACTTGTAAAAAGCTTAAAAAGCAGATCTATAAAAAGCAGATTATCTTCAGGGTTATACATGGGAAGTCATGGTCCAAAAAAGAAACTAAAATACATGACTTGTTACAATTATTTCTGTAGCTCCGTTAATGTGTAATGCCCATCATGGAACAAATGCATAGCCCTGTATTAACATTTCCTACAGACAGGTGCAAGCAACTAACCGCATTCATCGTAAATTGTCCTTTCAAAGTGAATAATGGTGAAAAATATTGCCCACAAATGGGATCTGTTACCCTCCAGAGATGCCTGTTTCTCCCTAATGGCTACTGAGGAAACTGAGGGATCTTTGGATGTGAAGGTACCTAATCTACAGAAGATGAATCCCACCCTTGAGGGAAAATTAAGCATTGCAAGTGTCCACCTACATAGAGTAAGGGCCTTGATAAAGGCCAGGATTGCAGCAAGAGATAGAAGCAGAATTTGAAGAAAATAAGATTAACTGGAAGGTCACTAGGAACTAACAAGATGTGGCATGGGTTTGATGATTATTTTTTGTAGAGTCATAAAATTATCCTGACTAGGTAAGAGGATGATCAGAATACAAGCTGAAAGGACTGGATTTTGAAAAGGAGAAAATATAGGATAGAGTCAGTGAGTTTAGAATTAATTCCTCCAAAACCACTAATAACTCTTATCGTATGTTTGTCCTTCCACCAGGATAGGCCAAATAAGAGGCCTCTCTTCTACAAGGACAAGTAAGAGCACTAATAAGTTTTCTCTTTCATGATAGTAAACCTTAAACTAAGCCATTTCTTTCCATACTGGTAAGCCATTTTACATAAGGAAAAGATCTTCTACTCTGAAATGTAGTCCCCACTGAATTTTGTACAAGCTAATTATACACTGGTGAAAAATACGAAAACAGAAGTGCTGTCGTTATTTTAAATAACAGCATGTTAGACTAAAATGCCCAAGTTGGATAACTTAAAATCCTTCAAAACTTTGTTCATTTGTGTGTGCTCTATTGGCTTTGAAGCACAGTTAGCTGTTCGCAGCCCAGCAATGTAGCCAACTAAGCTTAGGTGCCACATACAGTGATACAAATGTGATTAGTGTGTTGCAATGAGATCAGTGTGCTAAGCACTGTGCATTCACAGAGTGTGAGGGCATCCTGCGCTGTGAAGATTACAGCTTGAATAAAGGAGGAAATAGAAGTGTTGTCTACTGCAGCAGGGACATTACTGACCATGTCCAAGAAAGCCTGTAGAAAAGTTAAGTGAACTAGGATCTCCTTAGTATCTGGATAGTGTCTTAATCTCCTATCATTCTACTAAGCTGGTTTTCTGAGTTTCTATCACACTATATGGCTTCCTTTCATGTTGTTTGCCTAAACATCTTCAAACAGTTTTTCAGTCAGAGGTCCTGATTCTTCACCGTCTATGCAAGATTAGCCTTGTTTACTTATACAGACAGAAGAATTGGAACTAAATTTTCAAAAGAAGTATTTGATGAAACTAAGTGTACATTTACCATTGGAAATGATGACAAGACAGAACAAATGTCTCATCACTCACCCATTATAATAATTTGTTGATTCAGTTGGAAATAACAAAAACATCTTGTAGGGCACTGTGACAGGGAAACTTAGATCTGTCTGGCCTTAGTTTGAGTCTGTCAAGGGAGGAGAACCACAGTTTATGCAGAGATAGACATAAGTGATAACATGTGAAGGTAAGGTCTAAGCATACCACCTATATTTTGGATTATTTGAACCACTATCTGATTTGGATAAGATGTCCGTTTTCCTGTTTTTTTGTTTGTTTGTTTTGTTTTGTTTTCCCTCTCGCTAATTCTCTGGGTATATAGCCTCTGAAAACTCCACACACACACACACACACACACCCAGAGAGAAGGAACTTATTACCATGTTAAGTTTGGATGTCCTTGTCTGGAAAATCTCTGTGGCTGGAGAGGAGAGCCAGAGACCAGGCTGGCATGATTATCATCCACTGCTGTAATACACAGCAAGGATTATGAGGGAGATCTGTATATTTTGAGAGGAAGGGTAAAGATCATCCATAACATGACATCTTTGCAAAGGGCAGAAAGATAGCTGCGTGTAAACTCTGTGGCTCCAGAACAGCAAGGTCCATCTCTCTCTTGTATGTAGAGGATAGCAGCTCTTTCATATGATGGACAAAAAAGCATTCAGGTGAACATGCCAGTCATTGAACTAAGATAGTTTTATCCCTCTAATCTTGGGGGTGGGGGTGAATGTTTCCATTTTTATTTTTTACATGCAAAGATAAGATCTAGGACAGCTGTAGCCATAAGAGCAACACATTTAACATCCCACTGTACATTTATTTCCATACCTCTTAGTAAATGCATGTGGCCTTAAGCTTAACAGCAATCTATGCAAAGTTAAATATTTATGAAAAAAGTTTCACTTTTAAAATATCATCTGCACTTTTATCATGCATGTTTATGCTAGATAAGAGGAAATGTGTTTTTAGACAAATGGAGAAGCATCAATGTTCTATTTCCTGTAAAGAGACTAAATTCTTTCCCCTAAATACAATATGCAGAAAGTTCTCAAGGGCTCCAAGATCACTTAAACAATTACCTTTCTGACACTGCTGCCAACCCTCCCTTGGCTTTAAAAGAAGCAGCTCCACTGTTTTCTGGAGTGTCTAATCTGTGCTAGATAGATACCATGGAGACACATTCTAGTAGTTTATTCTCTACTTCGTTGTATTTCTTTAAAAAAATGAATGAGAGAGTTCTAGATCATCATTGTCATTTTAGAATGCTTTTTATTTCAAATTAATTAAATAAAATAACTGTTACTTCAGGTGAATCTAGGTCTTTAAACATACATATAACACTTGCAGAAATATTCTGCTTTTGTAAAGGAAATTGTTAGTTTTGGGAATCACTATATAGTATATACAGTACTGATCCCAATGTTACAAAAATTTGCAAGCCTAAAGATGAAGAATTAATTAATTGAACATTGGTAGCTATAGTTTCAATGAAAGCAATTATAATCATATGTATACATAGCAGGATCAGAAATTCTATTAAAATTCCTTTTGATGAAAATCTTTATTACGTCTCCATAAAGGTGTAATTTCTTGCTTCTTCTTCTGTATTCTATATCTAAAGAAAAACTGAAAGAGAATTTTAACCTTTTGTAGTTCTCATTTCATGAAAGCTCAGAACAAGGGGAGCAAAGAAAATGTGAAACGGATTGCCCTTTATGAAAAGAAATCATAACAGAAATCAAAATGGAATGACAAATGGAGTCTGTTTGCACTACAACAGTTTTATATAGGGCCTTAGATTAATTTCTAATTATAAATAAGAGTCATTTCTAAATAATAGCTATGTCTCACTTCACATAAACACCTGCTGAAAACTCATTTGAAACAGACCTTTGGCATTTGTTCCTTTATACTGTGACGTATTTTCTTCCAGTTAGTTAAATCTAAACAAAGGCACAAAATGGAAATGCTTCCAAAAAGTACATTAAAAAAAATAATTTGAGCATACACTGAAAGCACAAAAGCAAAATTCATTTATACTCTGTCTCAGTTAGTACTCAGGAAAGTATGTCTTAGGATAAATCATACTGTCAGTCTCATTATTCATATGATCTACAAACAGCTAATATTTTCAGCAGAGAAATATTGAAATGTGAAGCCTGGACAAGAAATTACTGCTGACTCACCCAGATAACAATAATAATTATTGTTTCTCAACAGGATAGACAGTCTTAGATAATAGCCGTGACTGGTCTTTTTCTTAGTAAAAGTAGTATGTTTGGGTACAGAAGAGGACCTAGGTGGGAAATATAAATGTACAAAAAGCTGTTTGATTTATATAGTTCTGTGAATTAAAATACCAGCTTGGGGTTCTCATTAAAATTTTACAGTCAAAATAATAACAAATGTTCTTCTACATCAACTGATCAATTCTAATTTGTTCATCACAAGCAAGAGTTCCTTTAACTTCCAGCACCAGTTTAAAACAGTTACCATGCAAATGCAGGATATTATGATTTTTGATATGTTATATATATTACTGATAAAATATTTAACATGAATACAGGTAGAAATGTTCCTGTGGGAAGGATTACAAATCCATCCTGATTTTCTATGTTTTGGGGGGGGGGGTTCCGTTTTGGGTTGGGGTTTTTTTTGGTCTCTTGACAAGGATGACAGTGATATCTTATCTTGCTGAGATTCTGTGAAGTTGTAATCACCTGCTCACATACAGATGCAGACATTGCAGTCCTTTTAGTAATAAAAGCTTTTATTTAAAATCCTCTAATGAGCCATTTAGGAAAAGATATGAGTAATATTTGAACTTCAATGCACATGACTTTGACAGACAGCCAATACTGAGCACTAGAGAGGAACAAACAATGAAAACAATACGGAAAAAAAAAAATTCTTTTAAACATATCTTATTGTTAGGGAGTTTTTCTCTTCATCACTCATTCATAATGGAAGTGGGTTGAGGTAAAATGAAAGTTTCCATATACATACATATGGACTCATGTATTCATGCAACTCCCCATTTTCTTTAGTATGGCATCTTAAGAGAATCAAGATGGGACCACTTGAAAGACTTAGGTATATATTCACCCACAAGTCCAAGAAGTGAAAAAAAAAGAACATCTGAAAAGGATATATGTGTTTAATTATCATCTTGAGTGGAGTGAGGCTGTGTTTTTTTCAGCTAAATAACCTGTAATGGGGCACTGGAACACTTCTATCAGCAACACTTCTGACGCTCCACAGTTGTTTCACATGAATCCAAAATTACATAACACTTTTCTGAGGACAAGGAATGGAGTCCACTGTAGCTGAATAAAAAGTGCTAAGGGGAACCGAGGAGGAATGCTGGAGGAAATTTGATTTCAGCTACCACCCACCCTTTAATTGCTTCAGTGACTGAAGTCTCTGACCATTTAATCTTTAAGGCACTAGTAATGTGCCCAAATGATCGGTTACAAGTTTTTAAAAATCGCCTTGTGTACTTGCATTAGGAGCTCTTGGTAGGCTGCAGCGGGAGAGTTGCTATAGAAACACCACCTTAACGGACTCCATTCACTGATGGCTGTAAAGAGATACAATGGTCCCTGAATAACTACTATTAATCCACATGACATTAGAAAATTATTAGGTTTTTGCTTTCAAAATTCTTACTTAAAATGCCAGCACAACTACCCCTCCTTCTCCCCACTGCAACCTGCCTCCTTTCCAATCCTGAGTTTCAATTCAAATCTCAGGCAGAACTTTGATTGAATATCTACTTGCACATTTCACAAACTGGCAAAATAACTTGTGAGTACCAGGTTGGAGTAATGATTGGAAAAAAAAAGAACCTTTTGTTTCATATTTCTGGAGTTTTTCCTATGTTATTCAGATTGCCTAAAACCTATCTAAGTCCCAACCAACAGTCTAATTCATCTACTTTCCAGAATTTTCCCCCTTAACCAATTAGGTGATGAAATGTGCTCTTTCAGCCATTCCCTATTCAGCATAGTGTTATTCAGCATACCACTATCCAGGTTTTAAAGATCCCCAAGGGTTTAATCAGCTGTGAGTAGTCAGAAGTGCATGCACAGTACAGTTTATCCCCCCTTCTTGAGTATTATTGTGATTCAATTTGGGATGAAAACCCTGAAGAAAACCCAAAAGTTAAATCTAGACAGGACTACAATTCAGTCCAAATAATCTCTTGTCTAACAACTAACCTCAGTCTAACATTATAGCATTCATTCCAGAAGAAGGTGACTTGGCTTCTAGACTATCCTCAGCCTGAGGGGAAGCTTAAACCCACCTCCCATTTTACCTTGGTAAGGTCATTTTACCTTGGTAAGACTGTTTCTTACTTATCCAACGGAAGCTAACCTGCTCTGTAATAAAAAAGGCAAAAGGACACCTGACTGAAGCCTAATGATTAGGGCAATTATCTGGGATAAATTAGCACAACTGGATTATCCATTAAGGGCAGTGAAGAAAGGGAGGGACTTAAGCTGGATGTTTCTCTATGGATGTTAGGTAGCTGCTTTTCTCTATCGCCTGAGAATGCAGATGTTCTTTTAGATGACCTGGACTGGTAGCCTTCTCCCTTCTAGATGTGATAATCTAAAATGTTATTCAGGTAATACTTAAGCTTAGGCATCTGAAGTAAGTGGACTGCATTCCAAATTCCGGATTCATTTTCTTTGTTATTAAATTCCCAGTCTTGAAACTAAAAGAGATGTATTGATTTTTTTGATTCTATAAAAGCTTGAAAAATTATTTTCCCTGTTAGAATTTTACATTTAATTTGCACAGATAAAAACTTGTCAGAAGCAAAAATAGGAGTTTGAAATATTCATGTCTAATACAGGAACCCACATATTCAGATACACGACTTTAATATTGTCATATTTTCTCCCCTATCTTGTAAAAGTAGACTGTGCTTACAAATGTTCAGAAAAAATGTTATCAAAAATCTATCATCAGTAAAAGTTACACTGACAAAAATCATTCTTTTCCATGGAACTGTATTAATACCAATAAAGTTTGCCAAGGCAGGAGAGTACAAAATATTTTTATTTTGATTTCCTTTTTAATAGGGTGAAGAGTAGAGTTCCTTTAACTGTATTTGTAATTTCTCCTAACTTTATATGGTTACTGTTATAGAAAAAAATCAATGTTATTTTTAAGATTTAATAAAAAATTGTCCTTTAATAGTTGCTGAAGCATCTTGTTTTCCAGAGATGAAATGCATTTATCTGGAAACAGATATCTGGGGAACAAACAGGAAGAACTAGAGATGTGTGTGCGGTCGCAGGGCCATGATCTCATTGCCATTACAGAGACATGGTGGGATAGCTCGCATGACTGGAGTGCTGTCATGGATGGCTACGTGCTTTTTAGGAAAGACAGGCCAGGAAAGCGAGGTGGTGGAGTTGCTCTTTATGTGAGAGAGCAACTGGAATGTATTGAGCTGTGCCTAGGGGTGGATGAAGAGCGAGTCGAGAGCTTATGGGTAAGGATCAAAGGGCAGGCTAATAGAGGTGACACTGTTGTGGGTGTTTACTACAGGCCACCTGATCAGGATGAGGAAGTCGATGAGGCCTTCTACAGACAGCTGGAAGTAGCCTCACAATCCCAGGCCCTGGTTCTCATGGGGGACTTCAACCACCCCGATATCTGCTGGAAAGACAACACAGCTAGGCACAAACAGTCCTGGAGATTCCTGCAGAGCATTGGTGACAACTTCTTGACACAGGTGGTGGAGAAGCCAACAAGGAGAGGTGTGCTGCTGGACCTCGTACTAACAAACAAAGAAGGACTGGTGGAAGATGTGAAGGTCAGGGGCTGCCTTGGCTGCAGTGACCATGAGATCGTGGAGTTCAGTACCCTGCGAGGAGGCAGCAGGGCACCAAGTAGGATTGCAACCCTGGACTTCAGGAGAGCAAAATTTGGCCTCTTCAGGGACCTACTTGGAGGAATCCCATGGGTTAGGGCCCTAGAAGGAAGGGGCGTTCAAGAGAGCTGGTTAATATTCAAACATCACTTCCTCCAAGCTCAAGAAGGGTGCATCCCTATGAGTACGAAGTCAAGCAAAGGAGGTAGGAGACCTGCATGGATGAGCAAGGAGCTCCTGACAAAACTCACCCAGAAGAAGGAAGTATACAGAAAGTGGAAAGGGGGACAGGCCACTTGGGAGGAATATAGGAACGTTGTCAGAGTATGCAGGGATACAACAAGGAAGGCTAAGGCCTGTTTGGAAGTAAATCTGTCGAGAGATGTCAAGGACAGCAAGAAGGGCTTCTTCAAATACATCAGTAGCAAGAGGAAGACTAGGGAAAATGTGGGCCCTTTGCTGAATGGGGTGGGTGCCCTGGTGACGAAGGATGCAGAGAAGGCAGAGTTACTGAATGCCTTCTTTGCTTCAGTCTTTACTGCTCAGGCCAGCCCTCAGGAACCCCAGACCCTGGAGGCAAGAGAGAAAGTCTGGAGAGAGGAAGACTTTCCCTTGGTGGAGGAGGAGTGGGTTAGAGATCATTTAAGCAAACTTGACACCCACAAATCCATGGGCCCTGATGGGATGCACCCACGAGTGCTGAGGGAGCTGGCGGACATTATTGCTAAGCCACTCTCCATCATCTTTGAAAGGTCATGGAGGACAGGAGAGGTGCCCGAGGACTGGAAGAAAGCCAATGTCACCCCAGTCTTCAAAAAGGGCAAGAAGGAGGACCCAGGGAACTACAGGCCAGTCAGCCTCACATGCATCCCTGGAAAGGTGATGGAGCAGCTCATCCTGGAAGCCATCTCCACGCATGTGGAGGAAAAGAAGGTGATCAGGAGTAGTCAGCATGGCTTCACCAAGGGGAAATCATGCCTAACCAATCTGATAGCCTTCTATGATGGAATGACTGGCTGGGTAGATGAGGGGAGAGCAGTGGATGTTGTCTACCTAGACTTCAGCAAGGCTTTTGACACTGTCTCCCATAGCATCCTCATAGGCAAGCTCAGGAAGTGTGGGTTAGATGAGTGGACAGTGAGGTGGATTGAGAACTGGCTGAATGGCAGAGCTCAGAGAGTTGTGATCAGTGGCACAGAGTCTAGTTGGAGGCCTGTAGCTAGCGGTGTGCCCCAGGGGTCAGTACTGGGTCCAGTCTTGTTCAACTTCTTCATCAATGACCTGGATGAAGGCACAGAGTGCACACTCAGCAAGTTTGCTGATGATACAAAACTGGGAGGAGTGGCCGATACACCAGAGGGCTGTACTGCCATTCAAAGAGACTTGGACAGGCTGGAGAGGTGGGCGGAGAGGAACCTCATGAAGTTCAACAAAGGCAAGTGCAGGGTCCTGCACCTGGGGAGGAATAACCCCCTGCACCAGTACAGGTTGGGGGTTGACCTGCTGGAAAGCAGCTCTGCAGAGAAGGACCTGGGAGTGCTGGTGGACACCAAGTTAAGCATGAGGCAGCAATGTGGCCTTGTGGCCAAGAAGGCCAATGGTCTCCTGGGGTGCATCAGAAAGAGTGTTGCCAGCAGGTGGAGAGAGGTGATTCTCCCCCTCTCCTCAGCCCTGGTGAGGCCACATCTGCAGTACTGCGTCCAGTTCTGGGCTCCCCAGTACAAGAGGGATGTGGCACTACTGGAGCAAGTCCAGCGAAGGGCCACAAAGATGATGAGGGGACTGGAGCATCTCTCTTATGAGGAAAGACTGAGAGAGCTTGGCCTGTTTAGCCTGGAGAAGAGAAGGCTGAGAGGAGATCTTATCAACGTGTACAAGTATCTGAAGGGAGGGTGTCGAGAGGATGGGGCCAGACTCTTTTCAGTGGTGCCGAGCGACAGGACGCGAGGCAATGGGCACAAACTGAAACACAGACAGTTCCATCTGAACATGAGGAAATACTTTTTCACTGTGAGGGTGACAGAGCACTGGAACAGGTTGCCCCGAGAGGTGGTGGAGTCTCCTTCTCTGGAGATATTCAAAACGCGCCTGGATGCAATCCTGTGCAATGTGCTCTAGGTGACCCTGCTTGAGCAGGGGGGTTGGACTAGATGATCTCCAGAGGTCCCTTCCAACCTCAGTGATTCTGTGATTCTGTGATTCTGTGGAAATGGAATAACTTATATGTTAATAATAGCAGAACATAATGTGCTCTGTACACACACACACACAGTGGAAGGATGCAAAGATGGAGGAAAAACTCTCCAGACATGAAATGTTGTGCTTTTCTTCTCTTAAATATATTTCAATATTTAGGGAGTAAAATTCCTAAAATCCATCTGGTTTTGCACTCTTTAGCAATGAAAACAGATTGTAAGAAGCCAAAATGTTCCATGAAGATAGTTTCATATATTTATGGATAATGGCCACCTCACCTGAGTGATTAGATTGAACACCACAGACAAATTGAATGTCGGGTTCTTTAACATCATGTCATCTCACCTCGTTCAAACCAGACTCAAACAAGCGAGGTTTTAAAAAATGCCAATAGTTATTATATGAACCCTGTATAGGCTGACATGTACAGTATTATTAGCACTTGGGGGAATTCTGTTACTCCAAAACTTAAACAGGATGAGAACTATCTCCCCATGATATACTATACTCAGGAAGCAGTCTCTGGTCTGCTGTAATAAGAATCATCCCCTGCTGTATTATTTCACCTCCACTTTTTCCCATTTCAGTAATACTGTGATGGTACAAGGCCTACCTGGTAGTAAGACTGAATAGTCCCTGTTCCTCTTGCCTGCTGGACTATTGCTTTCTTATTCATTCTGAGAAGTGGTTGAACGTGGTTTTTGAAAACAAGCATGATTTTAGGAGTTCCTGTTTCTAATTTGCTGTTGCTGGCTTTCTAATCCTCTATCTGCTTGAGGGGATCAATGTTTTATTAGCAGACTAGCTTTTCCTATGGCAAATATTAATTTCTGATCTTTCCTCATCTTTCCTTTTTATGCTTCTGAAAAGATAAAGAGGTGTAATGAAAATATGACACATCTTACTCCACACACTTAATTAAAACAAACAAACAAACAAACTCCAAGGAAACTATTTTTTCACAATTTGGTTTTGCCACTGCTTAGACCTGAAACACAGAACATGTTTATGAATTTATTGTTTATTGGTATATCATTTCACAGGATAGAAATCCTGATGTTAAAAAAAGTCATTTGTTCACCTCTAGCATGCCATAGGCACAGCGACTTGAAGTAGTGTCCTGACTGTAGCAATAGTAACTGAATGTATATGATCTTTAAATTAGTAAGAGAGAGAAATAATCCTGACAGGTTGTGAGCATAATCAGAAATAGAAAGGAAGATTTTTTTTTAAACTATATCATTTAATTTTAGACCATTACAATTATCCTGTGTTATACACTAAATGAAAAAATGCCAGCTATTATGTCTGTAATTATTATATGATTTTGAAGGTTAATTGGTAATAAAATTTGAAATGTCCAAGCTGTTCCAATCATAACTATTATATCATTTTTAGAATAAAGATCACATAACTATTGAACTATAACAGACCTCCCAGTTTTTATGAAATATGTCTCAGGAGGTCTGTTAATCTCTTCTGGGCCATCTGTTCTATTTGAATCAGAGGAGATAAAGACTGTTGGGATCAGGGAGAAATGCATTCTGGGACACATATAACTTAGGTAGAAATATCCAGGGGGGGCTGTTGAATATGGATCATTGAGTAGGGCACATGAATGAGCCAGAAGACTTCTAAAGCTGGAATTTTACTAAAGCTTGCTGAAATTAGTAAGAGGACAATGGCTGAACTTCAAATTGTGCCGACTTCATAAGAAATGGTGGCTTCTCTCATGTTTGTGCTATTTATCTCATGTTCATTGTTGTCCTTGACTTAAAAAAAAAAAAAAGAAAGAAAAAGAATGAAGCCTTTATGCAATTATTCTCTTTATGTAAGAACATACTGAAAAATGACAATGTAACTTAACATGGCTCTTGGTCTCAGCTGTCGTGCTTCTGCCAGAGAAGGAACTGTGACAGAGCTATATACCCATATTTTTTGCTACAAGATGTACCCATGATATAAAACATTTAAACAACTGCTAAAGAAGGCAGCAATATCTAAAGGACCACAAAATCATGACAAAGAAATTTACTCAATTCTAGTAAGCATCACAGTACCAGGGGCAGCTAGGTTTGGTCTGGTAAAGCCAGCTGTTAAAATTGTAGCCAGGAGCCAAAGAGGCTGCAGTGAACTCTGCTCCCCACCAGTGTTGCTCCTTGGTGCTGTGCTGTCCATGCTCTCATCAGGGGAAATCGTGACTTTCCTTGGCTCTGTCCCCATGATTCTGTCCCACTACGGTGATGGTTTGCTTGTTGTTGGTTTATAAGCTCACCCCTGAAATGGAGAATGCAGAGAACTCTCTTTAATTGGAACTATGCATTTTGGAGCACCTTGAGAAATTTTAATGGCCTCCTAGATGTCAGTGGGGAACCATATTTTTTATCAGGTTCAGCTATTCAAAAAAGCACAACCTTTTCAGAGTCTGTCAGTGACAGTGAGTTTAAACTGCTGTATGTGCATTTGCCTCTCTTTGAATGTTCCATCGCTCTGCAAGCAGTATTGTCCAATGAGGAAAAGGCACTTTTATTATTTCAAATGTAAACATCAAAAGTTTGCTCTCATCTTTTTCCTCTTCAACTTAGTATGAATAACTAACTAGTCAAAGATCAAGAACTGCCTTAAACCCAATACAAAAGAATATGAATAGCCAAAGGAGTGAAGAATCTGAGCCTTAGATGTTGTGGCTCCCTGATAATATTGCTGTTAGTTTAAGCCACTGGGCTGACTAGACTGAAAGCACATGATACACCTTACTTTCAAGCATATCGTTTTAGAGGCTGAAGTTCAGACTTCTGCTTTCCTAATCTGTGAAATATCTGTATGCAACAGAGTTAAAATATCATTCCAATTCCATCTGTTAATACCTATACTGTTTTTAGCATGTACATGGAATACTGTGCAAAACCATAAACAATATTTAAATATATTTAGTTCAGAATCATTCATACAGGCATCCATTCTGATTCAGCAAAAAGACAAAAAAGAAAGCACTTGACACTTCAGAAAAATTGTTCTACAGTACCAGAAAGACTTCTGGCAGACCTCTGGTAGACCTATGGCAGACATCTTAATATAATTTTCCCAGAACAATATCCTTACACCTTCTGAATATTAGAAATATATAGGCAGACAGAAAGAAGGACGTTTTAGGTTTGTAAAGAAATGGTGTTTTAGGTAAACATGAGTATGTTTGATTTTTGCTCTTGGAACAGAGAGCTTTATCTAACCAGGTAGTAAACGTAATGGGAGAATTCCTACTGATTAGAAGACATTTTGATTAGAAGAGAAGAATTCCAAACACTGAAAAGTCCCAGACATTTCATTAAATTACTGTGGCCTGTTGAGGTGCCATGTATGAGCTAAGCCAGTGTAACAGACCATTGTGTACTCTCATCTCATGGCAAATGCAAAGTAAAACATATCAAAATAAACCTCTTTCATACCACTTTCATTACATATTTTACTTCTCATTTGCAATGGGTTATGTATCCACATGAAGTCAATTATAGCAGCTGTCTAACATGTGGTAAGTCAATTATGTGCCTGAGTCTGTACATCCTGCCCCTGGACCTGTGCTGATATGCATGTAAGAATTATTTACTTTCTCCTCTTTTAAACAGCTTTACAGAGGTACGCTTACCGTTCTTTAGTTTATTCTTATAGTATTTATTCCCATTTGCATTTTTTTTTAATCATGACCATGACCTTGCTTTTCCTATGACCTCACCATCTGGAAGGCTGATACGATTACCACCAGATCAGAAACCAGCCATGCCTCTGGCCTTGAAAATACCATTAAGTGGGGAAGGGAAAATAGAAGGGACGTACTTTATTTAATTTAATAGTTCGAAGTCATCTGGGAGCTGCAGGCCCCTCATGCTGGAGGCATTCCACCAATGTGACGATTCTCTTCTCACCAGCCAGGGCATGCCACCTATCTTGGTTCCTTACTAAGATCCACTACCTGTAGTCTACAGTTCACGGGAGTCCCAAACTATCTCCTGAGATATCAAGGAGCTGGGACCAGTGCTTGGTGATTCTGTTCATATGTCTTCTAGCCCTAAGAGATTCAACATATATCTTAGAGATGAAAGGAGGATATATTATATTCTAATGCCAAAAGAATGGATGATAGTATTGAGGGCTGGCTTTCAGATCTCATCCTGACAATAGTCAGCGTGCCTTACTTCATCTAAAGTTTACTTAAGATCTGGCAGAAGTTGAGAGCTAAAATGAATTTTATGTGGGTGTCACACTGCATTTAGTACATCCACATTCCTCAGGGCACTATTGGCAGTGTCACCAGCTGATGTTTGTTCACATAGTGCTGGTCCTCATGTTGTTAGGCAGGAAAGAAAGTGTTGACCTTATTTAAGGTGAAGATGACTGGGTTCCTAAACACAAGTGTCATTGGATAACATTTTTATGCATTAAAATCTCGTGATCCTGGCATATTCTTGGGGTAACTGGACAAAGGTGTGTTCTGTCAACGATTATTGCACAGACCACTATTCTATTTGAAGTCTATAATGACTTCTGGAGGATTGCAGATAGTAGCCAGTCAGTGGTGGGCAAGGAGTGGGTAGCTTCACAGACACTCATAGCCACATTGAACTTGCCCACACTGATGTAGTAGGTAGTGAATGGAGTCTTATATAGCCAGCTTCCAGGTGATGCCAACTCACACTGGGATTAGATTTCCTGAAGGAGATGTGCTCCTACACTCTGCCTCGGTCAGTTTACTACAGGGAACATGAGCGTGGTCTTGCCCAGAGGAAAGCTCGCTAACTTTTGCTGGTCGTGCCATACCTTGAAGGCTCCAGGATCCTGGGTATATGTGGATTGTGACCAGAAGCAGAGGGAGACAACAGGCTCGTATGTAGTGAGTGCTGCACCCCCCATAATGCTGTCATGGTCTTGTACAGTGATGAGCAATCCACGTGGTGCACTGGATCCTGCAAGTTGTAGTGCCAGGCCTTTAGTGATGAGATCGAGCAGTACTCGTGTCTGAGTGCAAGTTAGAGGGGCTGAGAGGGGCTGGCCATGCCTGACTGCAAGGGACTCTGGGAATATGATGTGGTGTGGGAGAAACCTCAGATATAAACGCCTGTGTATAATCCAGCCTGAATACCTAAAAACACTCTTACAAGTGCTTTTAAATAGCAGAGTAGTTGCAACTAAGGGGCCATGTTTTTAAGGGCACTTAGGTACATATCGTTCCCTTAGAACTCAGAATTAGTTGCCCGGATAGTTTTGAAAATATTGTTCAGTTCAATTCTTTCATGCGTTCTGGCTAAATTATAGATATTTAAGAGCCTTACAGCTGATGACTATACTAAATCATATTTCACAGATTATGCAGAACAGAATATGTTCCACATTAGAGAAGAACTTGTGTTTCTGTTCTCCTTTATCTTGAAAGGCTATCCCAGCCTGAAAAACAGTTTTTTTTCATTCTTATGGAAAACAACCTAAAATCCTTGTTTAAAGGAATAAAGTAATGGAATTGGGGGGGGGGGGGAGGAGGAAAGTCCTCATTACCCAAGCTTGTGGGAAAAGAAGGGATACATAGAGCACAAGATATTTGCATTTGTGTGCATGGTAGCAAAGAAAGCAAGACATCTGGGCTTTCTACTGCACAGAAAAATCTGGAGAGTTTCACAAAGCTCTGAGCTTCCACAGAATTTCCACTCAGCTCCCTCCTACCCTCACTGTAACTCTGTCAATTATAAAATGATTTCAATGGATCTCTGGCTGTCTCTAGCCCTTGTGATACCTCTTCAGTTCTCTTAACTTCCTGAATGATTAAAAGCAGCCCAGGGGAGTTAAAGCTACAGTGAAAGAACTGGAACTGTGTGTGATTACTATGTAGTTCAAAGTATTTTAAACTGGATGCAGAAAGATAAAATAACTAGCCCATAGCTGTAGCAAAATTGTCCTAAAACAGGAGAATGCAAATTTCAGTTGTGCTGCAAAAGGGAAGCTAACCTGTGTACTCTACTAATTCTTATGAAGTCTGTTTGCCATGCATCAAAAATCATGCAAGGGTATCTGAGTACTTTAGAGATTATTTTTATTCTCTTTTTCTCCAGCTTCTCTTGCTCCCTTAATGCAGTTCCTGGATGCCTTGGTTTAAGAAAATAAAAATGTAAGATGCTTATATTTCCCTGTACATGCAATCTTGTTAAACAATGAAAGATCTAATTGCACCATTGCTGCTCTCTGTGGTGAATTTTTTTCACACAGCTCTAGATGGCAGTGCTGATAAACAACTAGTACATTCAACAGGGACAGATTTTACTTGGGGAGCTGCTACAATTGATTTGGAGTCCTAGCCTTTCCTCCACTTACTCTGTTTCCCACTTTACCACCTGCAGCCCTATAAACAGAAAAGACTTGCATGATGGAAGCCATCTGTACAGTAACTCATCTCATCAGAGTGCTGAAGAGCTGTTCTGCTCAAGTGTTATCAATGTCTTCCAACTCACTGTGTATTTTTCTTATTGCTAAAAACAATCCCAAGTATTCTCTTTGGCAGATTAGTAAGGAATTCAAGTAGCAGATGTTCAAATCACTTTTTATTTTTTGCATATTGAATCTCCATAAGGATACCAAAATGAAGATCTGTTTCTAGGTCTTTGTGCTAAGTGTAGCAGTTCAATCATCTCTGTTCTATAGACAGTAACTATGATAGAAGGAAATGATTGTGAATATAGTATCTGAAAAACTGTTTACAATATTTTTATTATGCTTAGCCCTCCGGGGAAATGCCAGAAACAACTTATGCTGATTCTTATTCCTGTGTTTTCCCCACAAAGAGCAAACACCATGTTGTAGGCAATACCTGAATAATTGTTTATAGGTTACTGCTGAACGAACTTTCTTCAATTAAAAATCTACCTAAGGTACTACAAATAGAAGCATCCATGTCTGCATTCCTCAGCATAAATTCAGCATAGAGAAGTCTCCCCTGAAGATATGACTGAAGTTGTCTGCTGGAATAAAATCAACTGGGTTAGCAGAGCTACAAATCTTTTTGATAGCGTGCTTGTCCTCTTTCATGCATATATTGAGGCATACACACAGACACCTCATTATAATCTTTTTCAGAGTAAATCTTTTTAGGTACATCTATATTAGTATGGTTCTATTAATAAATTAAATAGTGCCTGGGAATGTTCGCAGGCATTTGAATGTGATCATCTATACTACTAAATCTTAGAATCCACTCAGCACAATTTTGGCACATGCTGACTAGGATTCCCCAGCAACTTCCAGTCATGGTTTAGGAGTTACAACCTTCCAGGAACCGTTACCAATGGGTAATTTGCATGTAGACAACTTGTTTTTGAGGCAACAAGAGTTTACAGGCACTCTTACAGGTTTTTTTATGTGCCAGCTAGCTTCAGTGCTTAGATATATTCTTGGGCAGGTTTAATTTGCTGATATAGAAATAGCCTAAATGTCTAATGGTTGTTTTCTACAAAGAAATATGTCATTTTCAGACCACAAGTTTCTGAACAGGCATAGGTACTGTAGTTATAGAATCTATAATAAAATATGGCAGAGAAAAAAGGTATAAAGAAAGGCGGTGGAACACACACACGTATACTATCTCATTCTAAGGAAGTTTCACTGAAACATCAGAAATATTTTGCATTTTACTGTGAAGAATTTATATTTAGAACACCTATCATTATATTGATTGAATTCAGTACTTTGCAGGAAAACTTTGATACTTGGTCAGTGAAAATTTGTAAGCTGAAAATTCTAGATGTCTGTCATGTGGTGGAAGCACATAATCCTTGTGAATCTCAATTTATCAACACTAAAATGGCCATAAAATTAATGTTTCACAGATTTCTAGAAATCATGCTTATTCCTATTCTTTGTAATTCTTAAAATCTTAGATTAAAGGAATTTTCCAGCATAACTGAAAATCATTATATTTGATTTCAGTTGCCCTATACAGTTAACCTGTAGTCCTTGTACCAAACCAAGGCAATGAGGAATATAGTTTGGCAAGCACATTTCAAATCCTGCAAGATCCATATGCTTCAGAAACAGCTCAGGTGAATACTATTTTTGTAATTAAGTTGCTGATCAAGTTTCTCAAAGGAAATTATTCTACAACATGTCACTAGTCAATTGCAAACTTATCTGATAACCATGTATAATGATGATTATAAATGACAGAAATGCAAGTACTATTTCAGCTTAATCTATTCAAGCAAAAAGCATAGATGCTCACCTTAGGAACAGAAGAATATACTTTATTACAACATGAAAACTTCATAATTATCTGATAAATAATGCAATGAAACTTCCAAATAATACAAGACTGCAATGCATAACTGTACTGTATTATTCAGGCCCACTGGAAGTGTTATCAGTAAATAAAAGCCATCATTCCTTCTGTCATGTATTTAACTCATAGAAGTGATCTGACACCATTTTAGTTTTTATTGCTATTGACTAGGAAGCTAATATATTTTTTAGGAATCAATCAAAATTATTCCTAATCAAAGAATAAACATTTTACTACCTGAAAAATGAAGGATATTCCCTTCTCTCTTTCAGGATGTTACTGTAGTCAGAGCCTGTATCAATAATTTTTTTTTAATCAACTTGTGATTTTCTGTTAAACCTGAAACATTGTAGATATTTCATATCTACATTGTATCATTTGTATCAGACATTGTATCAATTTTGATAATGTTTCTGATGGGAAATGTTCTGAGAGTCAATGGGAACTCTATAATGCGAAGAGGGAACTAAAAGAGAGCTATTTTCAGTTTTGGAAATATCATGCCCTAAAATATTATTTGATAAGAAAGGATGTATTATAGATACTGTACACTTTTCAGTGCTCAAACAGGAGCCCTTGTATGAACATCTGCATTATGCCACTTAGTAATCTTTTAAAAACATTATCTCTTTTTGATATGTCAGGATCAATTTTTTATCCTGCTGAAGTTACTATCAAATGCTCCTTCTTACTGTCCTGTAGCACTGATCATCTGCTTAAGTGATTTTTACTTTCTATGATAGCCTAACTAGCTGAGGGAAAAAAAAAGTTGGAAAGGAAAGATATGAGAGATATTTGGAAAAACATCACCCTCTTCCATGTAAATTTTGGCTCCTTGTATACAAAATAATTAAAACAAACAAACAAAAAACCCACAACAGATCATTGCAAATATCCATACATACACAAACAGAAGTCTTGACAGTATTTTAATATTTTGTTTCTATCTATATGTAAATGATTTTTCTTGTTTAGTGCTGGTCCCAGGAAACTGAAAAAAATATCAGTTCTCATCAATCACAATAAGATCAGTCTCAAACTGGCTTTCATTAATAAGGCACATGATTCCTCAAAGAAACTTGTAGATCTAGCTAAAACACAGGTGATTTGTTTTATACCATTAGTATGCCTATCTGAAATAGACATACAAGGAGGCTGCATTAAATGCCTTAAATAATGGCAATTTTATCCATTCCTGTGGCAGCTTTTACCAGTACTTAATCTTAATTTAGTATCTAAAGATTTTCCTAAATCAGGCTAAAATTTCCTGGTTTGAGATAATGTTCATTCCTTATTATTCTGCCCTTGTTGGCTCATGAGAATGATTGGTCCTCAACCTCTTATAACATTCCTTTATGTATTTGTAGACAGTTATCATGACTCCCCAGTGGTCATTATGTTTGGGTACTGAACATCTGTTCAAGAGTTTATTGATGCTGCAGATAGTAGCAGTATCTAGTGGGAGTAATAGCACACTGCACTATGTAGCCATTCTGGGAACCCTACCTGCTGGAAGGTCACTCCATAGTAAATCAGAGACCTACAAAATGCAAAGTTCTTGGCCTGAACACCAAAGAGTCTATAGATATAGATATAGATATAGATATATTCACTTTGGGGTCAATTAAGCTTTTACAAAGCATGAGGAATTATTTGTTAAAACCATATAAACTTGTAATACTTATCAAGAAAAAAAAGCATTTTCCATATCTATATTTGATCATTATGTTTTCATAGCATCTCAAAGAATTAAGTCTTCTGTTTATTGCCAGGCATTTTGTTCTGAATTCCCATAATGCTTTGACATTTCTATAATACCTTCCATGCTTGAGAAGAAAATATTACAAGTCTGACAGGTGTTGACAAGCAAAGCATTCGTTAGTGAAGCATGCTATTAATTATGAAGTTTGTGTCCTTTGTTTTGATCCTGGTTTTGTCTAAAAGTAATTTTCAGGTAAGAAGCACTTCCATTTAAAGTGTATAGGAAGAAAAAAAAGAGGAAGTTTTGGGCAAGATTTTATATATATATATATATATATATATATATATATAAAGATGATTTCAAGCTAAGAGTACATCCTGATCTACAGATCATTTTCTCTTGTATCTAATAATTAATGTCAGCTACACCAGCATGTTTAAATCCTCTGCAGATAAGAAATAATTACATTAACACTGCTCAAAATGATATGCAATATCTCAATCAGTGAGAATTTTTAAGTGGGAACACGAGGAATGAAATGAAAAGGAAATAGGCCTTTGGGCTTCCTGAAGTTTAAGTGAAAGACACATTCACATAAATGCAAATACTATTGCACTTTAAGAGTTTTGTGTCATCTGTTAAAATAATCACTGTATCTGCCAGCAAAGTAATGACTTTTCAGTGGCACCCAAACTCTGCAAGTATGCATTTTCTTCTTTTTTCTCAGTCCCCAAAAATGCATTCTGCGAATACAATAATTATTAAACAATTCCCATCAGGAGACTACAGTCAAAAACTGGAAAAAAAAATAGCATTTGAATATCTAAATGAGTATCTGTGATGGACCATTCTTGAGATCATCTCCTCCAAACTCAAGAATGGTCCATTCCCATGAGCAAAAAGTCAAGCAAAGGGGGCAGGAGACCTGCATGGATGAACAAGGAGCTCCTGGCAAAACTCAAACATAAGAAGGAAGTGTACAAAAGGTGGAAATGGAGAGATAACTTGTGAGGAATACAAGAGTGTTGTCCAAGTATGCAGGGATGGGACTAGGAAGGCCAAGGCCCATTTGGAGTTTAATCTGGCAAATGATGTCAAGGACGCCAAGAAGAGCTTCTTTAAATATATCAGTAACAAAAGGAAGACTAGAGAAAATGTGAGCTCACTGTTGAATGAGGCAGGGGCTCTGGTGACAAAGGACACAGAAAAAGCAGAGATACTGAATGCCTTCCTCACCTCAGTCTTTACTGCTAAGATCAGCTCTCAGGTATCCCAGGCCCTGGAGACCAAAAAGAAAGTCTGGAGAAAGGAAGACTTTCTCTTGGTTGAGGAGGATCAGGTTATGGAATATTTAAGCAAGCTAGACATACACAAATCCATAGGCTTTGATGGGATGCATATGTAAGAGCTGAAGGAGCTGACTGATGTAATTGCAAGGCCACTCTCAATCATCTTTGAAGGGTCGTGGAGAACAGGAGAGGTGCCTGAGGACTAGAAGAAAGCAAATGTCACTCCAGTCTTCAAAAAGGGCAAGAAGGAGGACCCAGGGAACTACAGGCCAGTCAGCCTCACCTCCATCCCTGGAAAAGTGATGGAACAGCTCATCCTGGAACCTTCCATCCTGGAAGAAGGTGAACAGGAGCAGTCAGCATGGCTTCATCAAGGGGAAATCATGTTTAACCAACCTGGTAGCCTTCTATGATGGAAGGACTGGCTGGGTAGATGAGGGGAGAGCAGTGGATGTTGCCTACCTCGGCCTCGGTAAGGCTTTTGACACTGTCTGCCATAAAATCCTCATAGGCAAGCTTATGAAGTACCTGCGAGATGAACAAGCAGTGAAGTAGACTGAAAACTGTCTGAATGGCAGAGCTCAGAGGGTTGTGATCAGTGGCACAGAGTCTAGCTGGAGGCCTGTAGCTAGCGGTGTCCCCCAGGGGTCAGTACTGGGTCCAGTCTTGTTCAACTTCTTCATCAATGACCTGGATGAAGGCACAGAGTGCACACTCAGCAAGTTTGCTGATGATACAAAACTGGGAGGAGTGGCCGATACACCAGAGGGCTGTACTGCCATTCAGAGAGACCTGGACAGGCTGGAGAGGTGGGCGGAGAGGAACCTCATGAAGTTCAACAAAGGCAAGTGCAGGGTCCTGCACCTGGGGAGGAATAACCCCATGCACCAGTGCGGGCGGGGGGGCTGACCTGCTGGAAAGCAGCTCTGCAGAGAAGGACTTGGGGGTTCTGGTGGACAAGCTGACCATGAGGCAGCAATGTGCCTTTGTGACAAAGAAGGCCAGCGGTGTTTTGGGCTGCATTAGGAAGAGTGTTGCCAGCTGGTCAAGGGAGGTGATCCTTCCCCTCTACTCAGCCCTGGTGAGGCCACATCTGCAGTACTGCGTCCAGTTCTGGGCTTGCCAGTACAAGAAGGTTGTGGCACTACCGGAGCAAGGCCAGCGAAGGGCTACAAAGATGATTAGGGGACTGGAACATCTCTCTAATGAGGAAAGGCTGAGAGAGCTGGGCCTGTTCAGCCTGGAGAAGAGAAGACTGACAGGGGGTCTTATCAATACATATTAATATCTGAAGGGAGGGTGTCAAGAGGATGGGGCCAGACTCTTTTCAGTGGTGCCCAGTGACAGGACGAGAGGCAATGGGCACAACTGAGGCAGGGGAGGTTCTGTCTGAACATAAGGAAAAAAAACTTTCACTGTGAGGGCAACTGACCACTGGAACAGGTTGCCCAGAGAGGTTGTGGAGTCTCCTTCTTTGGAGATATTCAAAAGCCGTCTGAAAAAACATGGTCCTAGGCAACCTGCTCTGCGTGACCCTGCTTGAGCAGGGGGATTGGACTAGATGATCTCCAGAGGTCCCTTCAAACCTCAACTGTTCTGTGATCCTGTGATCTGCTGTTGTCAGCCAGAGAAATATTTGTAAATGAAAGTATTATCTCTTTTACCTTCTTACCTTCTTATGCAGTACCAAAATTCATTGCCATGTGCTGTGATAAAGATGTGACATTGAATATTTCTGTATTATGTTTACATACTGATAGAGCAGTGTGGTGGTGTCTTGCTCTATAAAAAAGCTTCTGGCAGATTAGCAGCCATGATGCTGAGAGCCTTCCAATTCAAAGCATTGGGGTGGGCCAACTGGCATGGTACTTATGAAAGGGACATTCATGCCAAGTGTATTGCTAAGCTGCTCGCTGTGAATGAGAGAAAGAGAGACAAGCAAAGTGTTATTGAAGCAAAGCCTAGAAAAAGAGCATCAAG
The DNA here is from genome assembly GCF_036417845.1 of Apteryx mantelli. NCBI lineage: Eukaryota > Metazoa > Chordata > Aves > Apterygiformes > Apterygidae > Apteryx > Apteryx mantelli. The sequence goes on along the minus strand of NC_089980.1, from coordinate 96,631,653 downwards.
GAGACAGAAACAATGAAGGGCTGCTGTCAGAATGGGATCATGAAAGCCTAAAGCCCTGTAGCATGTCTGGCAGGTGGACACATGCTGCTGCACATCACAGCAGCAGGACAAGCCATCAGGATACTATACATAGTTGGCAAGGTTGTTAGAATCCATTTGGGGTAGATTAGGAGCCCTGAAGAGAAAGGATTAGCAGCTATGAGCATAGTTTAGACAGCCAGAAGGTGGACTGAGAATATGCAGTTCACTAGCATCTACCTTTGCGTTTCCTTCCTCACTGTTGTCAGTGAAAAAGGCTATCATGAAATGAAAGTTTCATTTGAAAATGTCAAACTGGAAGAAACTTCCCTCTCTCTTCTCTCCCCACTTCTGGGGACTGAAAGCATTGCCTCTGTAGTTGATAAAAAAAGGTCCAAGTGTCCTTATAATCAACTACTTTAGTGTCTGCTCTACATTGATGACAAAGCATGGAGACCATCTTACGTTCCTGTGGAAATACTATACCCAGGAAATACAATGCTATTCTCCCTTTGAGTGTGTTCTACAATCAGTTTTTGCCTAATTTCTCACAGATATACTAGAAATCCAGCCTGTAAAGCCTACAGATCTGGGATGGTTCATAATGAATCATATCGAAGTCCCATGCCCATGTTTTGGCATGGACTCTCTAACAGTTGAGGCATAGCTATGCTTGATGACAGAAGCTATGAGCTATCTAGTTTTCTGCTGTGTGTAAAACGTCGTCCTGATGAGGTTTCAGATCTGAGGGCCAGAAAGGTCCTCTGCACTCACCCAAGAGTCTGGCCTCGTTTGCACTGAAGCTGCAGTCACAGTATGAACTCTGCTCAGCATAATCCTACTCCCTTTCTATTTTGGTTCTTGTTTTCCATATCTGTAAATGAAAGAAGAAAATTACTGGGAAAAAAAGCCTCTAATGACAAAGCTGCCCTTTGATATGGAGGGAGAGAAAGGGAAGACATAAGAAAGCAGGATCTCTCACCTTGTACAAAATGATCCTTTTTAAATTCTCATGCAAAGCACTCACTTCAATGTGTGCATCAAATGAAAATCAAGTTTGTAGAAATCAAATTTACTTATTTATTTATTTTACTAAGAGACTTCACCAACATAAACTATCATAAATAGCTAACTGATTTATCAAGACAATATCAAGACAATAACAATGTTTATTTCATGATGCATATGGACTGTATTGTCTAGGTTTCACTGATGACTTACTTGTTATATAAGAGATCAACTCAGAATTTAATAAATAAAAACTGGTGTGTGATCAGAGCAGCATTCATTTAACTGCCTGCCTTCCAATCTCAACGTTTGCTCTGAATTCTGATAAAAGACTTACATCAACATATAACTTTTAGCTTGGATTTTTTCATTACAGTTGTTCTATACTGGTAAACTCTTATATCTGGCAAACTTAAAATTACCTGGCTCTATTTTTCCACATATTGCTTCTTGCAAATAAATGTCAAGTTATTCTAAAGAATTTGGATGAACTCCTGCAAATATCACTACATATTCCAATATATTTCTGATTTTTCCTGTGATTGCATCTCACCCTTCCATAAAATTACTGAAAACATAGTCTGCTGTGAGTAGGAATGGTGCTGAAATATCAGAGGGAATGCCAAATGTTTTGCAACATCCATCTTTTTCCTCCACTCCCATTACTCTTTTCTGATGTTCTGATTTTTTTTTTTTTAAACTTACAGATGTAAGTCTCTTCTTGGCAGAATTGTTCTCTTGGTGGAATAGTGGTGGCATAGTACAGCCTCATTAAAACAAAATTTCTTCAAATCTTTCTTCCTGCATTACTATTGACAAGATCATCAGTTTCTTTGGAACCTAAAAGACAGCTTCAACATGGATACCTTGACAGCCTTGTGTCTTATGGATTTTTTTCCAGGTGCTTTTGTATGTGCAAGGACATAGTCTTTTGCACTTTTCCCTATATCTAATATTCCTGAAGCTCACCAGTGTCAGTTTGGACGATATTCACTTCCTCTTCCTGGCACTGAAATTTCATTATCCATTAGTATGAGGCTGCGAATACTATTTTCCTCCCCCTGCTTCCTTTACAGCCCCCTGCACTAACCCCTTTCTTTCTGCAGCATACACTCTCACAATCTGGTCATCTTTGTTTTTAAGAATTTTAAGAATTTGTTTTTAAGAATTTTTCATCTTTTATTTGCCATTGAGAAATTGAAATTTACCTCAAATACACAATGCTATGTCCCACCTCAGCCGTTACATTTTTGAAGCAAACCAGATACTAGCCTCCCTGTTGTTTCTCCAGTTTGGAAAGGGAGAAAGTTTCTGCAAAACTATGTCACTACCATTTTTTACCTTCCTAAGAATTCTTGCTTGATCTGATATCATGAGAGACTTAATAGGGTTAATCCACTGATAAAAGTTGTGGTTGTCGGTGTTTTCCCGTTGTTCTGTTATAGCTCCCATCTGTTCGAATCTGTTTTCTTTTGTCTTTTATTTAAATCATAAGTTATTTTGGGATCCCTGTTTTATTCTATTCATGTACAGCACCTGACATAATAGGGTGTGGAAAACAACTAGGGGTCCTAAGTGCTAACTATAATCATGATAATTTTGCATTAATATAATGCTATCCCCTTTTGTTTATCAAGCTGGGCCAGCATTCTGTGAGGTTATTCACAGATTAAGCTGCTTTATCACATTCTGCTTTTTTACATCAAAGAAAAATGAGCTATAAATGGGGAGCTATGTGATGAACTCAGTTTAGATTTAATTAGAAACGAAAGTTGAAAGTCAAGATACAGCCAGGAGTAAGCTGCTAGTGAAAGTTGAGGCTGCTATCAACCTGATAAGGAAGAAAGTGTGGGGTTTTAAATTGAGATTTGTGGTAGGGTGGCTGTGGGTTTCTGCAGTGACAAACTGTACTTACAGATTCCAGAAGCCCCTGATGAAAAGCTTTTCTCATTTCCTAATGCTTTATGGGAACACTACAACCTCTTGGAATATTCTTCAAGCAGAAAGTCATCATCATGACAACACTGGAGAAAGAAGGGCAAAAAAAAAAAATTCTTTCTGGTAGGGAAATAAAGACATCTTAAGTTTGACTTCAAAAGCTCTCTACAGCAAACAGCAGCTGTGGAGATACCATTTCATCTTTGCCTCTGGGATATTATTAAGCCTTTCTAGTAGCTCTAACTGCAGGAGAAGGGATTACAGAAGTTGCTGCTGTGTAGCTGCCTGACATACAAATATCTGGAAAAGCACAGATCACGTTTTTGTACAAGGGCCACTGATTAGACAGCACAGAAAGCTTAACCTAGAATGAATAGCACAGCACACTGTGCTAGCTGCACACAAACAAAAAGCATGCAGGACCCTCACAATTCATGCTGGCCTTTTAAGTGCTTTGGGAGAATATTCAGGCTTGCAGCTTCCCTTTTGTCATGACTGTGTATACAGAGATTGGTGCCAATTGAAGCTGTGCTGCTTTGGAACAGAGAACCTTGCCATGCCATTCACCCTACTTCAGTTAAGGTTGTGTCAGCATTTCCATGACAAATCCTTACTTTCTAGGGTTTACAGTTTAAAGGTAACAAAATCCGCAGTTGGCTGAAATGACAAACACTGTTCCAGTGTTAAGAGCTTTGTGTGTGAGCACCAAGAAGTACAGAGAAATAAATGATTTCAGATGCTTCTATTTACTTCGAGTTGCTGCTCTGGCCTGGTAACAGCTTTGTATTTTAAAATGGATAGTGCAGAGTCAAGGTCCTTAATGTGAATTAATGGTTTAATTTGAAAGGGGAAAAGAGAAAAAAAACATGTTTTTTTCAATGCTTTTTAACAGGTCACTAAGGATTTTGCAAGATTAACTTGGCAAAACAGGGACTGGAAACTGAGTTGCAAAGTAGTGGAAGGTGATTCAGAAACAGTTGCTCTCAAAGCAAGTCCAAAGTTTCACTTTGTTCACCCTATTAGGTTGTATTAGACTGAACATAGAGCAAATTATGCTTACTAGGCCTTCACGCACCACTACAGCTAATAAATTTTAGGGAGTGGATTGCACACAAAGTCCTTAGCATTTGCTACCTCCTGTCAAGTCTCAAATGCTTGCATGAAAAGACATATTTTGTTTTAAAAGTACTAGCATGAAAAAGGAAAGTCACCTCTTGTAAATACAGATAAGACTTGGTGTGAGATTATAAAGCTGAAGAGGCTGTCATGATCAGAGCATGGTCACTGCAATGAACAGTCTTTAGAATAGCAACTGCAATCAGTTCTTGGTCAAAAGTGCTGAAGAACTGGGTGCTTCAATGTGACCACTGGCCAGAGTAAAATCAAGCAGGTGAGTAAGTTTTTGTAGATTTGGATATAAGGTTGTTACTTCCCATAGCCATTGTCCTAGCTATATGACAAGTGCTGGTATTGTCTTTTCGATTCTTAAGGAGCTGCTCTATAGCCCTGAAATGTTCATAAATAAATCTATTACTGTGAACTTCAGAGGAAGCCACCAAACTTTTCTTTCATCCCAGATGCTGTCCTTATGTGGAGGGATTATATGCAAGATTTGTATGGCCATGTAGCCTCAGCTATTTGATTCTATGATTAAAGTAGGGGTTTTATTCTGCTTGAATTTAAATCTTCCATTAATTTTAATCTCGCAGGATTCACAAAATTCACACACCTTTCTTACTTTGCATCTGCAAAAATTCTGTGAGGTCAGATATGCTCAGAGTTTGTGTATAGCAGACTTTGCTACCTCATGTAAATAAAGACTTTCAGAGAAAGATTTTAAATTCTAATTCCTGTTATTTTTCCTATTTTAAATAACAATGCATAACAATGAATACTGAATTCTGGGAATCCATCTCTGCTAAGTGACTATACTCATACTTTTTTTGTTGATTACATGTGAACACCTTGGTGTTGATTTTAGAAAATCTAATGGATAGAAATATCACTAATATGTAGAACTTTGAAAAGAAAACCAGATTAAATGGGGAATATTGTCACCTATTCAATCAGACAAGACATATATAACTAAATTCCTGAATGAACTAGTGGAAACAGCTATAAATAGCTATTTGCAAAACACCTCCAAAGTTCCACTTTGTAGAATCTATTTTTAGCCTTACTGCGCTTCTTCAAATAGAGCTTTAAGTAACAGAGCACTTTGATGAATAATATATACAAACTATAAATTAACAAGCACTCTTACATGAATTGAAGAAGCAGAAAAAATATTCTCTGATTCTGTTTTTCTGCTCATTAGGTTGGATCTTTTACTTCTGTGATTGTGAAATGAGTGTGAAATCAAATAAAACAATATGTAAGGCAGAGAGTATTGTTCTTGTGAAAAAATGGCCCATGTGCTGTGGCTGACCTGATGTTATGGAACCAATCAGAATTTGGGCCCAGGATGTCTGTTATGATGGGATTTTTCATCTCCTGGAGATACTTATAGAATCACAGAATAATGCATGTTGGAAAGAAGGGACCTCAGGAGGTCATTGAGTCCAGCCTCCTGCTTTTATCTTTCCAATATTTTTAGCAAGCCCCTGAACAGGTGGTCCATGTAGTTTGTTTAATGTTTACATTTTTAAAGCTAGGTTAATGAACCCTACATTCTAGTGCAGTTTTAGCTCACCCTACTGGTGGTGGTACAGCAGACTGTATCTAATAATATTGTAATTATTACCATTAGTAGTCCATTTAAAAATATGTATAGTGGGGTAAATTTATTTAAGCTATTAAGAACATTCTATTGATTTAAATATAAACATCTGATAACATAATATTCATATAATATTGTCTTTATTAGAAATAAAAGTGTTATGTTACTGCTGTTTACCATGTTATATTACTGCTGTTTTTTGCATATCTATCATTGAGTTCTCTGTTTCTTTTTGGGCAATGCATATTCCTAGGATTTAATACCATCAGAATACTGCAACCTAAAAAGCTCTTTAGTAGTTGTAAAAGTCAGAAAATTGCCAATAAATTGTGCCTATTACTTTAAACTGTTTCAGATGAAACTAGAGCACTGTTGTGAAGCAGAGAAGGAATGGCACAGGTGGTAGCACAGGTCTGTGGCACAGAACTGTTTTTCCATTAGCTCCTGCAAGGCAATACTGTCTCACTCCACTGATGTGTGAGCAAGAGTTGTCGTACTGGGAAACTGCATTTAACATCATAATCCACTAGTTTCAGGAATCTGGTATGATGGGGCTTTCTGAGGCCAGGACCTGCTGGTAGAATGTGCCATATTTTGGAGAAACTTCAAGGGTCATATTCATTTTCTCTGGCCCAGAGAGGTGTTAAACGGAAAGCTGGAACTTACCTTGTGAAACTTGCTTTCAACATCCCAAATTTTCTTTTCTCTTCTGTCCTTCCTCCTTCCTCCCTCTGCATGTTCATTTATATACTTAATATTCTAACTGTGGGATCAAGGAAATTATCAAAAGCTTCTACTTATACTTTCCAGGTAGGAAAGTAGATGTGCTTTAGTTGCTGGTTTCACGTTGGTGGTAACTGAGTAAATCTGAACTCTGTTACACAGAGTGTTAGTCTAGAAATCTAATGGTCCCCTCTGACCTTAAAATCCATGAATCTGTATATAATTGCAATAGTAACTTGAAGATCTTGTAATGCTTCTAAGAAAAATGGGTTGCCCCAAACACAAAATAGTTGTAAAGACAAAGAAAAGTCTTTTTAGGCTCATTGCCAGGCTAACACATTGTAGAAAATTAATTTTCATGCTTGTGCTTTCAGCAAGAAATATGTCACTATGCAGAAATTGCATGAAAAGAAAAGCCATTTCCTTTACAACAAAATGTGCTGAGAAAGGAAACTTGTATAAACACTTTAGGCACAAATACAGTCTTTATTTCTCCTCTTTGAAAAAGAGAAATACATTTTAAATTACCTTGTGTAAATGATATATCATGATTTGATGAAAAAGGCTGTATTTTAAAATCAATATGGTATCAGTTCTAGTCATAGGGATAAAATACTGCTTAAATGAATTTAAGTTGCTGAATTATATTTAATAAACTTCAGTTTCAATACTGGGAGAAAAATATAGAATTTCTATCAAATTAATATCTTACACTGAGCATAAAAAATAAACATTTGAAATTTGTTTGTTATATGAATAGAATATTTTCCATTTTTCTTTCTTAAGCTGTGTATATATGGCTTGAAATAAAACATAAAATAATAGTAATAGTCAAGTATTAATTGTTTGAAATTCTGGATGCTTCTATTATTTTACAAAATCCTATATACATTAGATTTTATTTTGGTTAGGATTAACCAATCACTAGAAGTAAACCAAATCTGTAATAAAACTGATGGTAGTATGCTATATTTCAGTAGATTCTAAATATCTAAATTTCTTGATAATTTGCAATAATATTAAGTATATTAACATTTTTTCTTCAAGACCTTTAGATGTGAAAGGTTTTTCCATTTTTTTCCTTTTTTTTCCATTTTTTTCCTTTTTTTTCTTTTTTCTTTTCTTTCTTAAAAGTAGAGGTTTCCTTTGCTAATAGAGACTTTTAACTACTTCAGTATTTCACATCACTTTATCTAATTGAACATTTTATGCCACAGAAACGGGATTGTGGTTGTAATTCCTATGATTTTTTTTTCTCATCTGATTTGTCATTTCTTGAAAACAACTGTTTTATTTTCTAATTTGGAAATCTAGTCTTTACAAGTTCTACTTCAAACCATTCTGTGAAACTAGCAATACATTTATTAGTTTAAATTTGTACTTTTTATCTATCAGCTATTTTAATGGTCTTTGATGAGGAAAATGTATATATATGCATTAAATATTCCCTTTTAACTTTTAAAGATTAAAAAGATTAAAATATGGAAAGAAATAAAGAGCACTCATATAAAAAAACCAAAATAATACTTAAGTTGTTGACTTATTCAGTATAAAAACGTATTTTATTTATAAATTGTAACAACTAAAAATTCAGCTATGGAACTGGCATATTCTTTGTATTTGATATATAGTTGAAATACATGAAGTCAATGCCTCTTTAGTATTCTGTATTTCAGCCTTATAAAACTGGCCTGCCTATATACTTTTAAAGAATAATTACTTAGAGCTTAATACCCTTTCTAAGAGGAAAAATTGGAACAACGAAGCACCCTGAACAAAGAGCTACAGAGAGCTAGTTGACTGTAGAACAGAAAAAAAAAAGTGGGAATAATATCAGAAAAGCTCCTAGTACACTGATGAATTGTTCAAAATCAATTTTAATTTTAGAAACAAATACTGTTAAAAGAAGTGAAGATTGAATGAAAAGATAGATCATTCAATGGAATGATCTATGCAGCTAAGAAAGTAAAGGGAAACAAATTTTATAAAACTCACTCTCATAAATTGTAATACACAACCTTGCAGTTTATTCATGTGCTGTAACAGAAAGATTTTTTATATCATATATTTAAAATTATGGCTCTTTGAGTCAGTGGTACACTGGAGTGCTAGCAGCTTATATGCCAAAAGTGCTGGAAATATTATGCCAAGACAGAATATCTTTTAGGTACTGGTGGGAATGTGACCACCAGCAACATTTTCTACAGGTCTTTCAAAAAGTTGCGGCAAGCAGTTCTTGCAGCATAGCTCTACAAGAAATAGCCTTTTAGGGGAGAAAGTGGTACATGTTATGACCACAAGGCAGTTTCCCATGTTATGACAATCAGAGCCCTTAAATAGGAATTAGAAGTAGTGGGGAGGAAAGTGAACAAAACTTTAACCTTCCCACAGGGCTCACACTGTGCCCACAGATAACTTCTGTAGATTATGTCAGAAGCTAAGGACTTACTAAACATTGTCAACCTTGCTGAACATATCAGTAGTGAGCGTTTATGAAAGATGATTAGTAAAACTGTAGCAATGAAAACACTATAAATGCATGATTAAGTCATTTAAACTGGGATGAAAGTTAGGAAGTAGTAGAAGTGTAAGATAGTAAGGCAAATGAATGAGTGCTAGACAAAAAAAGTCTGTTTCTTGAAGATAAGAGGAAAGGGCCGCAATCTACATATGCATTAGAAAAGCAGTATAAGCATAACAGGGGATAGCATGAGAGAGAGAGAGAGAGAGGAAGTTACCACCTAGAACAGAGAAAGTGCCTATGGCACAGTTACTCTGTGCAAGCTCAGACATCACAACTCTAAGCTGACTTCTAAGATGACTTCTTGAGAGATCATACAAAGCAAGAAACTTGAGGCAGAATTGTCCCAGACCAGGACAGCCCCATGGGCATGACTGGATCGCCAGCGCTGCAAACTAGCTTGGAGTCCTGTCCTGAGGAAATTAGCTGACAGGCACTAAAAGTGCCTCTAAAAGGTGTTTTCTGACAGGGATGCTGAAGAACCCGGGAAAGAATTTGTTCTGAATGTAATCTAGAACTATGAATTATGTTTTGTTTTTCATAATTGTTTCCCACCTTCTATCTGGTCTACTGCTCCAGGTGAGTCTGTGTGAATCTGACAAACTTGCTGGATTATCCCTCTGGAAGTAGCGGATCCAGGTAAAATGATGTGCACAGGCCTTTTCCTGGAGGATCTTTGTTTTGAGTAAAGGTTAGGGCACCCAAGGCATGTGGGAGCTGTAGTTGCCATGTTGTGAGAAACTGTGAGATACCTAGAGACACAATCTTAGGAGGAGTCCTGTCTGACAACTATAAGTCACTGCTGCACCTGCAAAGGGAATACCACATTTCTGGGAAAACCCTGAGGCCTACCTTAACTTCCTCTAACAGATCGTATAGAATCTATCAACCAAATCAGCTATTTAAGATGGTGGAGTAAAACATGTATTTTCCCAGATGGTCATATCTTTCATTGTACGGCACTGGTGAGCATAGTGCTCTGTTTCAGAAATGGGGCTGTGACAGTGACTACTGAGTACCTTAGGTGTCTGGTTCTGTAACAGCACTCTTACATGAGAGTAGCTTTGTCCCACAGAAACCCTGTGAAGACTTCTCCACAATGTAGACTTACCTGATCTTATATAGGAGCATCATATAGGGGAACTCCAGCAGTACTGAGATTGAATATTGACTGCTCATGTTTAATGACCTTAATTTTTAAACTCCGGTAAGGCAGTGATGCAGGAAAGAGGAATTAATAAAGAAGTCTTAGCTGTACAGCAGTAGTACAGTATTTAAGCAAAGCTGTCTGTGCTAGTGCAGTACCACTCATACCAAATGTTACTCATAAAATGTCAGTCATAACAGTGCACCAAGCTTTTTAATTACTATGTTTTCATATATACAATACACGCAAAAATATGTTTCATTTGATAATAAAACGAAAATAATCTCGTCCCTGAATTATCAGTGGCTCGTAGGGTGCTCACTGTGACTTCATTTAGAAAAGGTACAAGAATTCTGGTAAGTCTCCTATGAAGCAAGGAAGATCTTGAGGATATAAACTCACCTTGACACAACATATGAACAACTCTGCATGTGTCGAAATGAGAAAATGTTCTTTAAAATTGGCTTAACTATCCACTTTAGTTAAAAGTAATGTCGAAATGGTGTGCATGTGGTACTTTGGGGAAAAGAAATTCTACTTTATATAAGTTCTTGTGGAAAGGTTTTGTTGCAATAAACTGGCTAACTTCTCTGGTCACTGATATTTCTGAATTACTGTTTTACAAGGAGGAACGTTTATTAATCTTCTTAGAAAATTGCAATGAACCATAATTGGATTCTCACAGACTGTTATGAAAAGTATGCTAAAATTCAGTTAAAATCATGAGATTTTTCACCTCATTAGAACTCTCAGTAACATTTCCCTGCCACCATTAAAAAATGTATCAAAAAAGTTAGCCTGCAAATAGGGATATCATTTTGAACAGAGAGATTTCTGAAGACGCATTTGTACCATCGGTAGTTACATTTCAAAATGTTTATCTCTACCTAAGAAATAAGCACTCTGTTTATATATTTTCCTTTTGTCTTTTTTTGTTTGCAATTTTACTTCTATCCATTATAACCAAAGTCTCAGATCATTCATTTCTCCTTCTTTTTATGTTTCTTCCCTTTTTCTTCATTGCTGATGCACATACAGCTTTTCAATCCATGTGAGTCATTTTGAAACTTGTGAGAGACTGCTGCAAGCAATATCTTCCCTGATCATAACAATTTGATGTAGACTCATTCTCTGTGCAGATCTAAAGAGGAAAGTAAATTGAAAAAAATTTTTTCTAGTGGTGAGACAGAAGCAATGATGTTACACTGAAGACCTGATTTCAAAGATGATCTTAGGATTTAGGAACCATGACACTAGTCTGATTTAGGAGACTACTGACAGGTGGCTACCAGATGTATTTGCATCCCTTTCTAGGTGGTAGAAAAGCAGCAGGGTATAAGTAAAGGCTAAAGCTGCAGATGTAGCTTTGAAATGCTAAAAACAGTGCATATATACAAAAAAGAAATATTTCTTCTGTTCAGAGATGTTTTAAGGTAACATGAAGATTTCAATGCGTATTTTTTACCCATTTTGGTTATAGGTTGTATACTCTTCATTAATTCATATATTCTTCTCTATTTAATCCCATATTATAAAATTTAGCACTTTTTAAATAGTGTCATAAAAATGATCTTTTATTCTTTAAATAAGTAGATTGCTTGAATATCTTACTTTGTTCTTGTCATTGTTTACATTTTGATAGTACCTACTGGACCAGCTCCCAAAATATTGCACCCCTTTGTGCTAGGCAATGGATTGAGTAGATTCAGATATAATAAACAGAGAATTCTTGCCCTACAGGGCACCCTGCAAAAAATGACAATGAAAATATACAAAAAAACAGAGTACTAAACACAATAAAATTGAAATAGCTGTACATTTATTGGAAGCCATTCAGAATGTCAAGAGCCATATGACATTTGGCATATTTTTAACATCCTCTTATCTATGAAAAATACAGTTAAAAATGTGATAAGAGTTTTCTGGTACAGATAGAAAGATATAGCTCAAGTCCAAATGTAAACACTTAGGAAACATGCCCATCCTTGATTTATCCACTTAGCAAATTGGGAACACTGGGATAAAAGGTATCAGATAGAGGTCAAAATCAAGCATGAGTCACATTTGTAAAACCATTGCAAAAAAACCCCATATCTGACCTACAAGCTCTGTGGAGAGATGCAGTTGCATCCGGAAGGTGCATGGGATAATTTTGTTTTTCTACTTAACTACTGGGAAGTCCCACCTGGGATTGAAATTTGACAAGGCACTTCTACAACAATGTGTGCCCATGTGAGACTGGAGAAGAGTAATAGCAATGGTCAGAGGAAAGAAAACATGACCTAAGAGGAGAAAGAAAAAAAAAAAAAGAAAGGAAGACATTGGGTGGCTTAATTGAGAGAAGAAAAGGTGAGGGAAACTTGGTAATAGTCTTCAACACATCTGATGAAGCAGCAGAAAAGGAATAAACTGATTACCATGTCCGGTGTGGCTAAGATAAGAAAAGGTTTGGAGCTAAAATAAGGCAAATATAGCTTCAATATTAAGGGAAAAATGATAAATGGGAAGGCTAGGTCAGGAAGGAAGGATAAATGGGAAGACATTCGAAAAGATTGCCAAAGGAAGGTAAGAACTGAAAGCTTTTAGAAAGATGATTAGGCAAACAGTTTTCAGGAATGATTTGTTTAAAGTTTATTCTGATTTGGACAGTTTCAGATGACTTCTTGAGGCTGTTGTCAGCTATAATTTGTATATTTTCATATAGGCTGGTCAGGGAGCTTATGGGGACACCTATAAATTCCATGAAATATTAGAGTAGCTTGTCCAGTTAAAAAATCTGGAGTTTACCTCCAAATTTACACAAAAGTCATTGATTTCTTTTCTGACTACTTTCATTTTACTTTTTTTCCTATCAAGAGAAAAATTGAGGTACTTAATTTTTTACCTAAAATCAAAAGTTATGTTTGAGAAATCCTGCATATATTATGATGTATTACGTTTACAATTTTTTTTTTAGTTTCATGAATTTGTACCATTTATTGTTGCTCTAAAGTGTAGTATGCATATAAATTTGATGCTAATATATTTTATATAGTATGTATCATTATTAATTTCATTTCAAGATCCACAATGATTTTGTTTTTACTCCTTGTCTCCAGTGTATTTTTATATATGTTTCTTTAAATTTTATTGAGAAGTAATATTTTCTCAGTACTAAGGCATATAAAAGCTGACAACCAACTACAACTTTTTGCCAAGTGGATGTATACAGGCAGAGGATAACTTTTGATTATCTGCAAACACTCCAGAAACCTGAATGCTGTAATTTGCTGCCTACACATCTGTAAAGTACTGAAGTGTTGGAAAACTCCTATAGCATGAGGTGTGCCCTGTTTTCTAATGTGCTTTTACAGAATCCTTTTAGGATTAGATTTAAAGAACCCTTTAATTCATGGTACCAGGAGACATAAAGTTAATCCCCCAAATGATTTACTATTCTGTATAAATGAAAAATGTAACTATCTCAATAAATCAAATATTAACCACTTTCCTTGTGAATAAACTTCCTTCATAGAAGGACCAATAAATGTTATTCCACATGCACAGCATCATTGCAAACACAGCTTGTTCATTTCTTTCTGTTGTGTCTTTTATGTCTTCAAATCTCAAGCACCGATATGGATTCTGTGACTTAAGGATTTTTAAGTGCACTAAGAGCAAAAAAGTAAAAGGAAAATAGGAAAAAAAAAGACTACAATTTTACATCAGTGCTTTTAGACATATGAAATGTCAAAGGATTTTGTAATAATGTGAATGTCAATTACTATGCACAGTTTATTCACTCTCTTTGCTTTTATATTATGTTTGTGAATCACATGCAAACAGATTGCAATTTTCACAAATTTGTTCATGACTTGACACTGCTGAACAAATGCCTCATGAGGACCTACCCAAGCCAAAAAATTGATCATGAGCTGCTATGAATACTGCTTCAAGTAATCAATATGTGCAATTTTGAATAGCAGCTATTTAATAAGCTACACAAGGCACGTAACATTTGTCCATCCCCTGACTGAATGAATCCTTCTTTTGCTTTACAGTTCCCAATTTTCACAATTATCACTTTCAATCTGCTGCAGAGACTGCAAAATCTGCTGCTTTTGGTAGCAGCTTCAGTCAGCAAGTTTGTTCACTACAGTATTTTTAGGAAACAGATACAAAGGGTTGTGAACACGAATCAAATAAATATATTTCAAACAGGAAATAAATGTGAATACATGTTTGTGGTAATGCTGAGCTGTAGGAGTAAATCTAGGAAGTGTCAGCTGAATTTAGGCATTAAATTGGAATCCCTGAGACCCTTCTCCACTAGTGTCATTGATGAATGACCTCAAGCGAGTCACTTGCCGTCTCTGCTTCCATCTCTCTCAGTGATCCTGACCTCCTCTGTAAAGTGCTTTTTAAACCTGTAGTAAATTGAGACTAGGTGTTATTATTAGTACAATGACTACGTAAGCAAAAGCGACTAACCTTGTCACTCATCGGTACCTTACTACATCTACGGTCTGGGCTACTAGAATGTGTTTTGCCCACAGACATACAGACAGTCTTGTCCCTTATTTTATACTAACATCTTACGTGTTTTGGATTTTTAATGTCTGATTAGATAGACAGAATAAGTGGGGGGGGGGGGAAAAATCTCAGGCTAGTGACTTTCCAAAGGATACAACTATAAAATCACAGATCTTTCTAACCTAATGCCATATATTTAAATGAGGAAACAAATAATTCTGGTTCCTCCAACACTTGGAGAATCACTGCCTTCTTAAAAGTTATAGCAACAAAGATGGAGACAGACAATTTTGGGTTAAAATCAATCACGCATTAAAAGAATACAAATTAAACATCTAACATCAAACTGCCATTGCTTCTTTAAAGGGAAAGCATATCTTTAGACCAGCATTCAGTTTATTTCCCTCTTTCAGAACATGTAGGCATAGAAATTGGGATTAAAATGTTTACAGACCTTTTGTACTATTCCATTGGTATATCTGATGTCTTTGAAGATTGTAGGAAAACCTTAAAACACAGAGAAAGGAAAAGAAAAACATAATGATGCTATCAACATACCTACAAACAAAGCACAAGAGATAGTGTGCATTAAAGCAAAGTTAATGGATAGACATTATAGCACTTGTGACATTAAGATATATGAGGATTTCCACTTTTTCCAAATACTTTCAAATACTTTCAAACAACAGTGATCTAGTGTCCAAGAATAATTCATGGTATTTTCAATTTATATTAATTGTAGGAGATCCAGACCAGGCTGATTAGATTTGACTACTTGCTCGTTCTGAGAATGAGGGGACAATTCCACTAGCTCTGTCCTAGGCAATATTGAATATCATTTTTTGATATTCTAGTATTCTCCATGGGCACACAGCATACTCACACTGGACCTGTTTGGGGCAAAACTGCAAAATCTTATTAGTCTTTGCTTTGAAAATCTGCAAAATATCTTTTTCTTGCTCTCTGTGTGGCACTCCTTATTATAATACAAGACATACTGTGTGTATTTGTGACCCACTCTAACCAATCTAAATCCTGTTGAAGTTAGTGGCAAGACCTACATTCATTTCAAGTGCTAGTCCCTTACTAGCCTAGTTAGTGACATGAATGTTGGACTGGGTGAACTGTTCTAAATTAATACCTCTTATTTGCGATACATTTCACAGCTATGGATTGGACCTGTTCGAAACACTATATTTTACCTCACAGAATAATACAGAGCAAGTTTCACTTGAAACCTGTACTTTATAACATTTGGTCACCTCTACTTATTCAGTTTCCGATGCATTTTAAAGTAATGACCCTTAAAACAACTGAGAGATGTTTTCCCCTCTTCTTGATTCTTAGCCTGGCAAAGAATAAACTCAAATATTTCTATTTTTTTCTGCACAAGTATTTTGGCTCAGTAAGGCCCAAATCTGACTACATTTAGTGAGGGCTGGGAGCAAACCATTTGTGCCCTATTAATCTATTGACTGACTGTTTTTGTTTGTTATTTTTAGTAGGTTAAATCCTACAGGATATGTATATGGAGACTGGCTATTTCTTTGCGATGGTCTCTTCTGATTTTACAAATGGTGACAGGTAATGATTTTTATGAAGGGCAATTTCTCTTGAATTAATCTCAAGCTTTTAATTTTTATCCCAGCTTTTCATTTTTATTTTATTGCCTAGTGTCCAAATGAGGACTATTTTTTTAAATATGAAAATTTGAAAATTATTCCTGTTCTTTGGGAATTTAGATCTTTTTTCTAGCCATTTGCATTTATATAATAGAGCTCTCCCTACAGAGACTAGTGGAATTTTAAGACACCAGGAGTCTATGCTTTATTTTTTTATCTCCTACAAATACACACTAACTAGTCTATTATTAGGTATTTCCAGAAAATAAATGCATTGTTTCCTGAAGCTGACTCTTTTTAATGAATACTGATAATAAAAGAGATTTCAATTAAAGATTAAGAGAAAAGAAAAAAATTCAATAACTACTATGCACTTTTCCTTACAAAGTGTAGTATGCAGTAGTACTAATCAGAGATATTCCAAATTTAGCAATGTTTAGGTCTCATACTAACAATTCAGTGCATATTTTAATTCTTACGGTTCCAGCCTCAACACAAGGTGATAACACAAAGTTTCTTCTCTTTCCAGTAGCATTTTCTGTTATGCATGGCTATGGCCTTATGTGATCTGGTCCAATTTTAAATGATTTTTCCTATGACCTCTCTCTTTACAGCATGATAGATTTGCACTCAGAAAGTTATGAAGCAGTAAAATAAGATATGAATAATGAACCATTCTCCATTTAGCTGCAACTTTTCATACCTGTCCACATGTACTTTATACTTGGACTTGAAGATAGAGACATCAGCAGAATCAAACCCTGGAGCACACCTCAAGTGTAAGTATTACACATTTTAGTAATTCCCTTTTTTTCTTCCCATTGATTATTTTGGAACTTTTGGAACTAACTGTGAAGCAGTCCACAAATGTCTGCTGCAGCATTTTGCTAAGCCTCAGTCAATGTCTCAGGAAGAATATTACCTGACACTGACACATTAAGTCAGAGAGAATCATTTAAATACCGTGCTTCAGCTCTGCAAGCAGAATGTAGGAGAGAAATATTTTCAGGTTCATTAAAACTAAATAAATCTATTGGAAAAATATGACTTTTCTGAAAATGATGATAATTTCTAAAGAATGGAAATAGTAGCACCAAATTTCCTTCTTTGGGGATATTAAAATTTTCAGCACTATACTAAAAATCAGTGGTAAAACTTTTAAAATATATAAATCCACTAAAATAACCTACATAGTTTTTGATGCTTTTTTCCATAGTGCCTTGATAAAGGCTGAAAATTTTGGTAGCCTTAATGTATTTTATTTGTAGGTGTTAGTAATTAATTAGGCTGTAATCAGAGCAGTATGCTGTTTCATAAAGTAATAACTTCTTTTCAGCTGTAGACATTCTGTGGCAAGAGAAGCAGGATTGGAATGTGTTAAAGAATGCAGCTTTGCAAAGATTTTGTATGTCTTTTGATTTTTAAAATGGTTGAAAACATAAGTAAATGGTTCTTGTAAAAGAGGTGCAGCAGAACAGGACAAGAAACAGAGGTGAGGAAAGATTAGGCTGAATGTTTACTGCATATAAATTAAAAACAACAACAAAAAGAGATAGAAAAAGGGGCATGATAACTCGCTCTGAACTCACTCTGAAAAGAAAGCCTTTCACGCCAAGGATGCCCTTTCAAATTTTATCTAGGTCGGTGTGCACCAGGGACTAAATGTTAACTCTGGCATAATTCTAGGAAAGACAATGAAGTCAGCCCACAGACAAATTTTGTCCTAACTGTTGCTAACAGCTACTGACTAGCTCACAAATCTGTGCAGACTGAATGAGCCATTTAAAACTCCCAAAGCGTAGGTACCTATCCACAGTATAAAGCTGTCTCACACCAAATGACATCCTTGCGAGAAGATAGCCAAAAATGGAATATTTGTTATTGTTACCAATAATAGTAATTGTTTCCAGTAGAGTCTGTGGTCTGTGGTTCCTGTTAATACTAATATTGAGACTGCTTATTTTCTCACTTCTACTTTTCCTCCATTCAATCTGCACCCTGTGTTCAACTCTCTTTCTCAGAAAAAAAAAGGCTGTTCACTCTTCTGATCACTCCTCTACAACCTTGCTCCTCCACTGACCTCTGCCCTTCCTCCACCTGCTCTTTCTTCTTTCTTCTACTATCCTTCCCATTGATCTCGTACTTTCCTCTGGCTTTTTACTCTTCATACTCTGAAGTCCTCCTTAAAATGAAAACAACCCCACCAAACAATGAGACATCTGTCTTGGTTCTGTTTGATTTTCTGATTTTTCTCATTCAAATTCTGATTCTGATTTCCTGTTCAAAACTGCTGAACTCTTTTACCATACTTCAGCTCTTACAAATAACATGTTATTTTTTTAATCAGAAAACAACTTTAGAACACTATGAGTAATTCATTAAACATCTGAGAACTGCTTAATTCACTTTTTTTCCAGCAATACTTATGTAAAAATGCCTTATATTCAGTGAAAACCCTTTTTAAGGATATTGAATTTAAACCATTTCATTTATTTGCCTGAAGAATCTTATATTGATGGTAAAAGGATAAACCAGATAATTTTTAAACTTTAAAGGTCTCGTTAAAAGCTTCACAATTCTATTAGAATCATGTTAAATGAGTGAGCTACAAACTAACTCAAGCCAACAAATAAGACTTTATATCAAAAAGCTGATACATAAAACAAACAAAAACAAAAACAAAACCCTGTTCAATACAAACTTTTGTACAGCATAAGGCTATCCAGTACATATTTAGGTATGCTTTGGTCGAATCTTGAAGTGCTTAAATATCTTTTCCCTTCATTCCTGTTCAGATGTTCAGATGATACCCACAGTGAAATCACTAAGTGATACAAAAGAGTTTTGCTGAAACAGAGAGTCCTGTCAAGTCTTTGATGCACGTACTTTCTTAATTTCACAGACTGTGAGTGGTCTCAGATAGAACAAAGAGAGGGAAAATAAGATTGCATTGACAGAACTTTCTTTTTAATTTAATTAACTTCAGCAACAATGATGTTTTGTATGGCAAATGTTCTTCTCTGCTTACTTCATTTGGTCTACTGTCAACTACTCACTTGATTGTAACCATCAGCAAAAAGTGATCTTGGGAGTGGCGGTGGCCCCATATTAGAGAAATATGAAACAGGTTGGAAAAACATTAATAAAACTTGTGAGGAAAATAGCCTATGATGTCAACACAACCTTGAAATCCACGGACTGCATTTATTAAACAAATAAATATGCACTTATGTCACACTCTTGTCATTAATGTTTAGTGTGCAAAGAGTGGGTGCACATTCTATATTTAATTAAAACACAGACTTATGACTTCCATCTGCACATGCAGGCCTGAAAAGAGGCTTAAGGTGCACACAAATTTACATCTGGTATTCAAATATTGGCGGGGGGGATATTCTGACCATATCAGGTATCACATCATTCCTCTAGTGTAGAATAAATACAGTACTTTATTTATTAATGTTTGAAGACATTTTCAATATTTGAGGTTTCTCAGGCACTTGTACAGGGTTTAAATCATATGGGGGAGCCCAGCTTCCTGGGGTTAGGAGTTTTCTTTCTTCAGTTATTTCCTATTTTTATTTTTATTATTTGGTTTCCTTTGGAAACACACACAGAATATTCTTATTTAAACACTGCTTGTTTCTATTTCTTTTGCTCTATGTTTGGTGCCAAGGAGCATAGACCATGTTAAATCGATACACCAGTCTGCAAGCTCCTTAACCATATGCTATTTATACAGCAGGTCACCTGTGGAAATGCTTTTTGTCAACCATATCCTCCTCTTCTTGGCTTGTTACTCTGCTTGTTCACACTGGGACTAATCCTGATGCTGTCACTCTGCAACCACCAAAGCCGCCATCTGCTCTTTGCCCTACTCAGGCCTTTGATCAAATGGTAAGCAAATCCTTTAGGATAGGGGAGGATTTTCTGGGCACCAGCCATATGGCAACATATTTGGTCATTGCGTGGAGCATTATGCAACACTGCGATCACTGGGAGGTAATGTGCCTTCCCAGCATCTTCCCTTTGAGATAGGAGAGGTCTCAGTGTAAAAATCAATCATTCTCACCCATGTCTGGAAGTGGCAAAATAATTTGCTCATGGTTTCGAAATAAGGTTATCAAGTGGACATCAAGTGTCTCTCAGTGGCAAAGACCAACCTTATCCAGGAAGACGGAAAGGACAGTTTTATATTACGCTGACTTTCCCACAGTCAAATATTTGCAAAATATTTGCTGACAAGAAGTCCAGATGCTCCTGGAAGATGTTGACTCAGAATCGTTTTCTTGATGACATGTGGATGGACCTGATACTCAAACGATAAGGCTGGGAAGCTGTAAGAGGAAATCCAAAATGCCAAAGGCGATCGCGATTTTGTGACAGAAGAAGGGAGCAGTAACCACTAAACTAAACTAATATAGCTTGCTTTTGCTGGGAGGGGGACTGTCTAGCAGAGACGGGCCCTAACATATCACTAATTACTCTAATAGGGGTGGGGTGGGGAGTGCTTAATGGTACAATTCTTGCTAAACCCTGCAAAACAGCATCTGACATTGCTTGGGGTAAGACAGGGGCTAATGCAGTTGCTGAGTAGGCATAACTACTAGGCCTGAAGATTTCTGTGGACTGTAACAAGATTGCCGAATTAACAAGCTGCTGAGCCAGCATAACAAGTAGAACATATGAAAAATAATGCAATAACGGCATGGTTAAGACAGCTGTAAATGAAACAAAAGAGACTGAACGTCTCTAAGCCAGTTTCAAAGAACTGGCTCCCCAGTCCCTTGTCCTCAGACTGGAATTGATTCAACAAAACAACAGGGGACAGCCTGGACACCTGAGAGCATAAGTGACCAGTGCGTCATGGTATTTTAAGAAAATAAAAGACAACTCAGAAATCATTGAGGTGGGATCAGCAGCAGAGGATCAGCATTGCAGACACCGGTGGCAGACAACTGTCTGTTGGCAAAAGCAAGCACCTTCTCCAAACCACTCCATGCAGGCTGCCCCGGAGTCCCTCATGCTGTGAGTGGGGCTAAGGTAAGCAAGGTTGGCTAAGGGCTGATGAAGGAGCCTTGCAGAACTTAGTACACTGGGTGCCCACTAAACTTAGGGATTTGAGTGGAAGAGTGCCTGTCATAACCCCAACACTATGCTGCTAACAACTGTATGCTACTGAGTTTATCATAATTATCCACTGCTGTTTACATAATCTCATTCACTATCTTATAGGATTACCACAATCCACTGCCATGTTTCATTTATAATTATCTTGTTGCTATAATTGCCCATGCTCATTAGCTGGTTTTGGTTGTTTCATAGTTAAATATTACTGACTTGTAGGTATATTTGTTGTTGCTGTGCTTGCCTTTAGACAGTGGAATTTGTATAAGCTGCCAGTAAACACAAACTATTAAAATCATTGTATATATATCTCCTGTATAGCTAATCTCCTTCTTTGCTGGATAATACCATTGTACATCCCCTTGGTCGTACTCCTGCCTGCTACAGGATTTGGTTTGTATAAGCTATCTAATTTTTACAGTTACATCTAAACAAGTAAATTACGCAGTGATTGTTCATATTGCTAAACTGTTAGCCTGGTTCCTGGCACATCTGCTCCAGGAGAACTAGCAAAACTAATAAATCAGCATGCTAACTACCAAAAATGCCCAGGTATGTTTTGGAGGATAAAACAGAAACCGTCCCCATTGGCAGTCTGGATGTGGTCACCGTGTTTTGGCTAGAAGGGAGTTTAACTGTATGAACATGAACTGCACCATGTCTGTTAGCTTCAGGAGTAGAGAACAAAACCTGGGTTATTTTACTTACTACTTACACGTAGCCTTATGAATCTTTGCTACTCACGTCAATGAAACTTTTAGGCACAATTCTACATTTTGTATTAGGGCTTCTTCTATTCCATTAGAATAGCTGTTGTTTTGTGAAATGAAACTTTTGGAAAAGTTCCATTGAACAAAGCAGGACTGAAATTAATTGAATTGTATATAAATACATGCTAAGATCCTACAGAACTTACTAGAGACTGATAGTTTGTCCTTAGGCTAAGGATCATATTATAGAATAAATTAATTCTATATCATAGTCAGCATGTTACAAGAGGCATAAAAAGAATATTTTGTCTTTTTTGCTTTATTAAATTATATGTAACATTTTTGTCTATGAGATTTAGTATTGTCCATTGCAGAGAACATGTACCCTATTTTTTCACACCCTTTCTCAAGAGATTTTTTCACTTTCTTCTTATATTTTTTAATAAAAAGCAGAAAAAGTATGCAAAGCATAACACATCTGACTCTCCTTTCAAGCATCAACAGAATGTTTACCCTTGTGTTAAAGAAAAAATCCTTATATGTCAGCATATTTAATTTTGAGTTTATATGAATTTGAGTCATTAAGCTTAAGTCTAGACTCAGAATGAATTTTTTTCCCCGTCATCTGGTTTTAATTGGATCATATTTTTTGTCTTCAGAGAATGGTTGTCCCATGTTAGTAGATTTTTAACTAAAAATATATATAGAAAAATATATGATTTTCCTCTATCACTTCCTATTTCCCATTCTCAAAGACTTTAAGAACTGCATAGCACTTTAAGAACTATTCCTCTCCTCTTCTCCTGTTTCTCAGATGAATTTCCAAAAAGAGGAGAGGAAGTTCCCCATATCTCTCTTACAAAGTTAA
Source organism: Apteryx mantelli (assembly GCF_036417845.1). Lineage (NCBI taxonomy): Eukaryota > Metazoa > Chordata > Aves > Apterygiformes > Apterygidae > Apteryx > Apteryx mantelli. The sequence goes on along the minus strand of NC_089980.1, from coordinate 96,608,740 downwards.
TTGTTCCCCTGTGGGATAAGTTGCTGAAATGGGAAATGTGCAAAGAAAGTCTGTGAAGCAAAGCTCCCAGGGCTCCAGTGGATGCTCACTTCAGTTAGAAAAAGGTTTGAAAATGCACTTGGGATGACATACGCTAATCATGGAAAACCGGTGCCTAAATCAAAATATACCAGGCTGAAAATACAGAAAGCCGTTCCATTTCCCCCCTCCCAAGAACCAGCTTTTAGCAGCCATGTTGACAGCAGCTGCTCCTGCTGTGTCCAAGTCCTCCTTACTCCTCTTAAGGAGTACAGTATTAATGTCTGTGCTGAGTTTCTGCTCGGATATCTGTATTCACATAAGCAGCTATTCCTCCTTTCCTCATTTCCACCACAACAACACTCAACACATAGCCAAGGCACTCTAATTTTACTGTGCCTGTTGTAATGGAATATGCTAAACAGGGAAAAGTGCAGTACTGCAACTGAAAGCATTAATAATTCCTGGCAGATAAACAGATATATATAATAATATATATAAATATCAGTAAAACGTGTTTTATAGATAACAAATAAATAATAAGCAATGATAATAATGAAAGAAGAATGAGTTAAGATTTATTTTTATTTGCCTTTTTTGTCTGAAAACAAGAGGTAAAGTCAGGTCACATTTTCAACATGCAATAAAAACTAACATTCCAAGTAAGAACAACAACAACGACAACAAAGTAACTCTAAGAGCTGAGGTTTTAAGGAAAAAATAATATTGCATCATTTATAACAAAAACATAAAAAACAGCACCATGGAAAGTGTACTGTTGAGATGCTGCTCCTTGTTTAGCCAAAATTAGGGTGGACATTTCACTTTGATGTCTTCTTCAACACTTATAAAAGAATGCTGTGTTATAAGACAGTAAATTTTATAATTCCTTGTCTTTTTCTCAAAAGTGAATTGCCTAAATAAAACAAGAAATAAGTGCTGTTAAAATGTGACTGCAGAATTTACTCTTTACTCTGTCTTTTCTCTCATTCCTTTCCATTCATTTAATGATTATTCTGAAGCTACCTCTGCTTTCCATCTCCTCTCTAAAGGCTCAGTGAAAACCTGTGTCACTGCCAACTTCTACTGCTCCTGATGTTTTATTTCCTCAACTCTCTCCAGACTTGTGTAGTCTAAAACCTGAGCTTGTTCATGAGGCAACTGTTCCTTTCCAACTTTATGCAAAATAGCCAGTGGTGTGATTTATTCACCATGGAATTCATTCTATAACCACTGCACATGGTTAAATTTACAACGATGTTAACTGTGTATATTAACAGGAGGCTGGAGGCCTAACTGAATTCCTTTCTGGTATATTGAAAGTCACCATAGGTGTTATTTATGCCACTTCTGTTCTTACTATCTTTGACAAAAAATAACAGTCAGTCCAACACAGTTGTCATCTAAAAATAAACACCAATGAGATGTTCTTCCTGTGTGCTGTAAGGTCATTCTGTTACTCAGCATGGTTCATTGATCTCTTCTACCCCCTGTGCTGTTCCAGATTTATTGGAAATCTGTTCAAAGTGGAATATATCTTACTGCACACTACTCTAGAAAATGCTGTTCAATGCTGAGTAAAAGATTCTCTTCTACTCTGTTTATTCCATTTCCTTAGAGACAGAACCAAGGAAAATCATCCAAAGTCTCTCAGTTGTCAGTTGAAAATAGATGAGCTGGGAATACAGGTTAAATACCTTCTGCTGCTCTTCCTTTGGACAAGTTCACAAGTTCAGGAAACACCTTGGGAGCAATTCATGTCAGTGTATGTCTGTACTGCTTCTTTCATTAACGTGAAAAGCATCAAAGTAATTTAAGTCAATGATCTGATTATTAATAAAGACCAGCACCGGACACAGGTCAGACATGCCTGCTTTGTATTTATCTTCTTTTTAATATATCACAGGATAAAACAAGACTGTGAAGAGAGAAATCACATTGTAACTAACAAGAGAGATATATATCTACCTATTTACTTCCTGTCGACCTAATCATATCATGGCATAGGGCAGTTTAAGCACTCACATAAACGTATGTAACTTATTAGAAAAAATGGAGTTTCATCCACATTTACTCAGGTTATGTCCCCACTTTGCAGTATATTCTGATGCACACAGAAAAACACAAACACATGTGCAGGGAGTTTTACTAGAAGCTCAGCAGCTGGAATACAATTACTGAATTTTGATTCATTTTTTGTTCTTTTTTTTTTTCTTTAAACTCGAGGTTTCTTGCAAGACAAATGTATGTGCACTCAAGCCAATAGTATGTATTGGATTAGTACAGCAGCACAAAGGAGGTAGGATCCTGGGATCTATGGAGTGACACTGATACAAACGGTTTGCCTTCAGGCTGCCCCAGAAAGCAGCATGCAAAAAGGGAGAGGAGCTCAGTAGTCAAGGAAAAGCAAGAGGAAGCACTTCAGTTCCTCTGGCTCCTACTACAGATGCACAGCTGACAAACAAATTTGCACCAGGCTTTTTACAAAGTATTATCCTCTGCTTTCCCCTACTGCTGGCCCGGGCAGCTAAGTGCCCCTAACCCATCTGGACCTCGTTCCTCCCTTCCCTCCCTTCTCCATTTCTGTTAGACTTGAACATTTGCCTGCTTTTGCCCTCGTGTTTCTGCTACCAAATATATAATGGTAGACTAGAAGGGCTATGCTCCCAAGTCCTATAATGGAAGACAGTTTCTCACCCAGTAAATCTGATAGGATTTTTCCCTCCAAACCATTATCTGATGGGCAGTGTATGATATTAACAGTTTTTTTCTCTGCCTTATCTTTCTCCTTCATCCCATAAGGAGATGAAGCACTGAGGAGGCAGGAGAGTTCAAAAGGCGAGTACTTTTCTGTGACTAATCCCTCAAACACCTCTGTATCTATCAGCCCCTCTCATCCTCTCAAAAGATACCTCTGCTTTCATGACACCTCTAGCTCCCACCATATTGATTCATTTGCTCTCTCCTCTCAAACAAACATGCTGTGCTTAGTGTGAAACTTAACTAAATAAATGTAATGGCCTTCGTAAAAAGCATGGTGTGAAAAGGTGCAAAAAGCTCCACGGATGAAAGGTGTTTTCTAGCCCAGTGGAACGGCGTGCAAGAGAAACCGCTGTCTTGCTCAGACACAGCTACTAGGCAGAAGTTTTCTATAAATTTCTCCAAAAAAGTTTCAAGGTCTTTTGCCTGCAACCACCATTGCTATACTACATTTTTTAATCAGTGTGTAACTTATTTAGGAGTAATTAGTGAATTAGGGGGGTGGATGGTGAGTTACTCAAGTACAGATCTCTTCACCTGCAAATGGATTGCAAGTCTATTTTGAGTGAGGAATGATCTATACTTCGATAGATACACACAGATAGCTGTCCTGTGTCTGCATACACAGTCAGCAGAATGGCAGCCTTGCTTGCTCGATGCATCACCCCTACATAAGCAACACATGGTTGGTGATTTGTACAATTTCTTTCTTTCTGGTAAACATCATCATGCACCCAGCCCAAAATATTCTCAATTCAGACTAGTAGCTGGGCTCCCCTGTAAGCCTGGTCTATCAAATAAACAGAGCTACTCCCACGAAATTCAATTAGACTAACTACACCAAAGTCCTACAGTTTACAAAAGGTCTATGAACCTCCATGCCTTCCAAAACTGTAGCTTGTGTTCCATGATGATGGCTAAAAGGTGTCCCTTTTTGCTAAAAAAGTGATACTTTTTGGCTTAGTAGCTTTCTTAGGAAATCTATGATATCTCCACATATTTTGCAGGCTAATGTTTATCATTATCTGGAAGTCTATTTTATTGTATTGTATTGTATTGTATTGTATTGTATTCTATTCTATTCTATTCTATTTTATTTTATTTTTTTGCCATCTGTCCACTCCAGAATCATAGTATCTTTCATTGAAAGCCCATGTGAGCACTTAGGGTCTGTAACAGTAGGTTCAATAGACGCCTTGACTGATTGCATTTAAATCTCATGACACTCTTAGTTTTTCTGGATAGTTACATAAAAGAAAGTGCAAGAACTTCCCTAACAGAAGCTATCTCCTACTTTAGGTTTACAGTCAAACCTGTGTTAACTACTGCTCCCATAAGTGGTGAGGTAAAAAAGGAGGTAAAAAGAACTTCTTGGTTTGGCTAGTCCATTATTTTTCATGATCAGAAAAGAGTATATATTTCACCTCTTAGCTGTATTCAAATCTTATTCAGAGTACAAGTAGAACTGAGTTTACTGTCTTTGTACTAGTATGTAATAAATGTTCTTTCTTTTATAAAATCATCACATAAATTAGTTGAGATAGAGAAACTAAAATATAAAAGATGCTTCAGGCTAATATAAGGTGCCATATTTTAATAAAACTGTGAATGTACAAAAGCTGAATGTTTGCTGAGACTGTACCTAGAGAAATATGATGAGACTGATTCTTCATGATTACAGGTATTGAAGCCAGGCTGGTGAGGAAAAAAATTGTGAAAGCATCAGGATGCCACGACACTGATTACCATAACTTTTAGACACTGCTGTAGCTAGCAGTTGGAGATAGGTAAGACCCTTACAAGATGATCAGTAATAGCCATCATGCTGAGCTGGCAGTCATAATGTTAATACATGATAATAATGTAATATTCTGTAATGGTAGTATTACATTACATTGCATTACATACAGGCACTACGGTAATAAGGCAGTAATAATGTTAATACATAATAAAAGCAAAGAAAAAAAAACCCTGAAGTTGTGTTTAAATCTTGCAGATAAATGAAGCTGTTTCATTTATTTTTTCCAATCACTGCCAATGTGTAGGGCTTAGAGCAAGAACGGAACCCAGCGCTTCCCACCGCTGGCTATGAAACAAGAACTTTAGCCATAAAGCTGGTGAGTCATCTCGCTCTCTCCCTCCCTCTCTCTCTCTTTTCCTCTTTCTGTAGTACAATATCTATTTCCATTTTTTTTTCAAAGTGGAATTGCTTTAACATGAGTTCAAGTAGTCTTTAAAATAGTTTTTAAAATAGGATTTACAGTAGACTCTGACAGTCCCAGCCTCCACATACCCAAGTGTTTGCTAGTTAGGGCAAATTGTAGGAGATGTGGCTTTGAGTTCTTTCAGGCAGAGAGAGGGACTGAAGTCCACGTCCCCTGAATCTGAAATTAGTGGTCTAACCACTGACCCTGTGTATAAAAGGAGATCATTGAAATGCATTAGGTCTTTAAAAAAAAGGTAAATGTGACTGAATTTTGTGTAAGTGTGCTCTCAGAATGCCTGCTGGATTGAGCTCTTCCAGGGCCACTGGTAGAGTCACTTCTAATTTACAGATCTCAGTCAGACCAAAACAGTACAAAGCTGTCCAACCTTGCCAAAATTGTCTAGACAGGCACAGTGCAAGACTTTAGGTACCTGAGGAACTCTTGCAATGAAAACTGACTCACTTTCAGTGTTTAAGTGCCGTGAGGGTAAAAAAGCAGCAGAGCTGAGGTTTTAACCACAGCAAGGCTGACTTACAGTGCACAAATTCCACCTGACTTCTGCTTGAGGAACTACAGCTCTTTCTGGAGTTACACATGAATTCACAACTGTAAAAAAAAAAAAAAAAAGTTTTTTCACATAGACACATTGCTTTAACTTTCCTTACACATGTAAATATAATGTAGGCCCAGATTTCTGTTTCCTTCCATTTCAAAACCAAACATGAAAGAAAAAGACCACCTGCAAAACAGGCTGCAGAACTGTAACAATTTTGCAGTTAATGTTTTTATCCAGACATGACTGAACTTCATGCCCTCCTCAAGCTCTTCCCATCTGCTCAGCCAAACACAGGGTAAGAAAACATGTCACTACTGTAAATTGATCTTGAACTTGCCTGTCACACATCCAACCCACACGAAAATACTTAAAGCCTTAACTACAGCTGTAATATACTCAGGTAAGACAGAATACTGAGTTAGGGAGCCAAAACCTGGTCTTCTTTTTGCTAGTGTGAATCTGGAGTAATTTCAGTAAAGTTAAAGGTGTAATTCCTGATTTACATTAGTGGATATGAAAGCAGAATTTAACCAAAAGCATTTTTAAATTTATAGTCTTAGTAGGTTGGCCAGGGCTCTCTTTGGTCTTGAGTCACAAAATAACATATAATATCCCTCCAGCCAATGCAATTGGGGCAGCTTTAAGCAGTACGCTTCACTTGTGAGTGCAGAAAATACAGGTTTATTGTGCATGGGGGATCTTTTATTATATTAGGACTGCCGAAAATATAAAGGGAACTAAATATACTCACACTAAAATTACCTCCAGAAACACATTCAAGAATGACTTACACGATATAGTTAGAAGGAAAGAACAAATGCAGAGAATGCCTGCTCTGATTTACTGTAAATTTCTCCCTGGGTGATTTTGATGACTCGAGACCTGAGAAGCTTAGAAAAATATATATGACAGTCAGCTGCTGTTAACTCTATAAATACAAACAATAAATATTGTATCGCCCATTATGAATGAAAATTATAGTACCCTGAATGCTAAAAGTGTAACACGACTACCAGAAGAAAATTATGTCATAAGCACTTATAATTAACGATCAAAAGGAGAAAAAAAACCTAAATCCTTTTTTTAATCAGCTTTGTATTCATGAACAACAAAATCGGTAGACATGCCTCACTGCAAATACTACTGTAAATATTTTTTATTTGTCTGGAAAGTGACTGAAACATTTTAACATATCAAAAATTTCAGCAGTACAATTTATTAGTCTAAAAAAGTAGTAATTCTTCAGCTGTTGTAATCAACTCAGTGTAATTGCATAGAGTTACACATATTTGTAAAAAATATGGGAATGAGCCTATTCTGTATTCTTTCCACACTTTATATTTAAACCCATCCAGATCTATGGCTACTTAGAGTCCATTTATGTGATAAATATAAATGTTGAACACAATAACTCTGCCAACACTTGCCAGGGATTGGACCTGTAGTAATGTAGGACTAATCCAAATCCTATTGATAAAAATTTTCAGCAAATCATTCCAATGGCTTTTTATTCTCTTTTCAGTCTATTTGGGTTTATTCTTCATTCTTTTCTGGGCTTCTTCTATTTATTCTGAGTAAGCCGAGGCCTTCAATACTACCAAACAGTCTGTTTCATGAATAAATTGAACATTTTTTTCAATACCATTAACACAGAATGTGGCTGGAAAAAATAGTTAAAAATGTGTTGTGCTGTTCTTCACCTAATAATTGATAGTGAACACTTAAACATTTTAAGGAAAAAAAGGGTCATGTTCTCATGCATAGTACATTAGCCAGGGATTCAGAAGATGTTGTCTTTGCTGCCTTTCATTGCTTTGGTACAGGTTGTCTGGTGATAATGTTGGGCAAATCACTTTGGCTGCATGTCTAATAGTAAACCAAATCTTCCCAGGACCATTTTCTGACAAGGAAACAAACTAGAATAGCCCATATCTATAGTATTTGACTCTTTTAGCTGTCAAAATGTGGTAGTGACATGCAAACTCTCCAGAGGAATGGTCCAAAGCCTATGCTAATTCCTGTACTGTGAGTGAGAAAAGTTTGTGAGAATCTGTCTGTCCTTCACTGTCCCTTTAACAATTTAATGGTATAGATGATGGAGTTTTAGTGTCTGGTCAGGACCCTATTTAGTTTATCTGTATAGATGTAGCTTTTACTTTACTCTTCTGCAGTTTCCCCATCTGTAAATAGGGGAGCATGATACTTGCTTCCCACGCACCACACTTTGCAATCTATAAAAAAAAGTATTATAAATAATTTGGCTATTTTCCTTAATAGAGAACATGAAAATGAACAGTTAAAAGATATAACACATTCTTCCTCCCCATATAATCACCATAACTCTTCGTACCTGACATGCACAGCAACCCCTTTGTGTCATTACTCATTCTATAATGAAAGTATGTGTATGGAGCAGTATTATTGACTTTCTATTAATGTTTCCTAAATGTGCAGACAAGATTTTGTTAAGGATATAGTCCCAAGAAATATGAAGTCAAAGTGCTGTATTTTTTTTCATAATATCAATATAGCTTGTTTTTTTGTAAATAGAACTGGAATGACTACATATTTAACATTACCTAATATGCTGATTATAGAAGCTGTAATCCAATGTGTTTTGCCCTTGCTTGTGTAGTGTCTTATTAAAGTTAAGGAAGCTTAACTGTGAGTGTAGGAGGTAGCCACTGCATAGTTATGATGTTGCATGACGATGTACTAGTTTTAAAGCTTGAATATGTAATCTCTGTTACCTGTGTAAGACAGCTACTAGTGTTGCTGTTTCTTCTTTTGTTTTTTTGTTTGTTTTTAATGACATGATATGATAATGATAATGAGTGATATTTCAGTGTATGCTTGTGTTCTAGGTAATTAGAAAATAGATTTCTTTGTAAGAAAATAGGAAATGTTTCTATGCAAAATAATGTCTAACCTGAGGTATTTTGGCAAATTTTAGGAGTTGAAGTTGAGAACTAATGAGTAGTTGGAGTCAAGTGTGGGCAGAGGAAATAATAAAAGATTATATGACAGTTGAGAACTGCCTTGGTTAACTGTTTTGTTAATTTCCTCATGTTTCTAATAACTTCATTTGATAAAGTGTATGTTCTTTTTTTTATATCTAGCATTTTTTTCCACAAAGATCTTTGTTTTGTAATTTATTTTATTTTATTTTATTTTTTACTTTAAATAAATGGCATTAGAGTGTAAGGTCTTTATCCTACTGACTCTTACATGTGTGAATAAATTTAAGCGGATGAACAAAATTAAAATGTTTACAGTACTATTTGCAGGAATAAAGCCTAAATCCAGTTAGTAGACACTGTCTATTGTAAAAGACCTTTTCTGACAGAGCATTTGGCTCTATTGCTACAGCTTTGTTAACTCATTCCTGAGAAAACCTTCTTGGATCTGTGCATATCTGCAGTGTTGGGAGGTAGAAACTGGAAGTTTAGATTTTTAGGAAAGACAAGAAACCTGACATGTCCCATCAAGGGCATTTTCTTTCTTTACTGTTAGAAAGCTAAAAATGCTTTCCTTTCCACACCTATACAGACATAGCGAAAAACAGGCTCTAATGGTTAGATGCCAAAGAACAAAAGCTCTATAGCCATAATGGGAAGAAACCTCTTATGGTATGTATTGAAAAGAGAGGTCTCTGTCTTCTAATCTTCTCTCTGAAATACTCTGAAAGCAGATACCTCACAGGGAGGCTGGACCCTGAGATGTACATAGTACAAAAAGATAGGCAATGTCCTCAACCACTGCGGTCTTCATTTAGGCCATCAATTTAATTATGCTCTTGTGCCAACATTGTTCAGTCCTAAACAACAAGGGGCTCAAGGAAGATTATATCCCATTCTAGCTTGCCCCGTTGAACTCCAAATCAGTTTTTTATCCAACTTCAAGCAATTCAGGCAGTTGACAGAGAGAGCAACACAGAGCAACTCTTTAATGAAAAACTCCAGAACTTCTCTCTGGGTATTCAGACTTATCCACAGCATGCATTCTTATCCGGTGCATGTTTTCTCAGTTGAGCTCTTACCCCTTTTAGGACTTGGCCTGTGGAGGAGCTGGTTTATCCAAGCCCATCTCTGAAAATCTTTTCGCAGTGTCAGTTCTGAATACAACAAGCAATTGCCTCACATTACATCTTAGCTGATTCCAAGCAGAATGTGCCAGATCCTTCTCAGGGCCCAGAATACCTCTCAAAACTATATCAACTTCTTCTGGAAGATACATACTAACCAGGCACAAAAAAGGAACTTGCTCTTCCGTGCCTTCCATGGCAGCCCAACCTGCAGAAGAGAGGGGCAATTTAAGGCAGAAGGTGGCCTGAGGCAGGGCAGGCTGGGCATGAAGTCCCCTAACAGTGGCTCTGTGAGATGTCTCATCTACCTCTTTAAGAAGGGCAGGAAAGCAGAGAGGAGAGCACAGAGAGTAGTGTGGGAATAGGGAGAGAGTGAGAACAAATCAGCTGCCTGCGAAGCCGAGAGACGCCTGTGGGGCCTTTTGTTTGTCTTTCAGTTCCCTAGATACAGGATGCATGTGGTGATGTGCTAATCTTGAGCATCTCCGGGCCTTTCTTACCACGCAAGCAGCTGGGAGGCAGACATCTGCACTGTGAACTTGCTGTGTGAGATGATTCTCTCACCTCCCTTCCCCCCTTTCCCGATCAGCTTCATCTCCGATGAAGCCATGTGTGTGAATATTCAGGGATGCCTGCAGAGTTCCCCCTTCCCCAGGAAAGTCAGGGCTAATCTGGGGAGCCTGATTCATGGACAGCTTTGCAGATATTCCCACAGAAGGATGTGAACATATGACTAGTAATGAATGGTCTGGTAAATATCATTGTTTTGACAAGGTTGTCTGTGAGAAAATTGGTAGCAAGAGTTAAGTTACCCTGACCTGTGCCATGAAGCAATGATTAACGGTGAAAAAGGAGATATTTTCAGCTTAAGGCACTGCTGAGTTGGTTTCCACAACACAGTCTTCAGTCAGCCTCTTCAAAGACACCTGAAGACATCCACATGTGGTTCTCAAGGAGCCTGCCAAACAGGACAAGACTGGCAGACAAGCATACCTATCCTTCTTGGAAATTGAGCTTCCATTTTGCTTGGGTTGAAAGCACACACCAGGTGTAGTGTGGGCAAGGCAACGGTGTAAGGAGCAGCATCCTGGAACAAGCTGGACCACTTTGAAAGGTCCCATGACATATGCTCAAAGACATGGTGTTTCTGGCCTGGAGTGGCATACATTTGGTCTGCCTGCACAGTATCATGCCTCCAACCCTATATGGCATGCCAGAATTGTGACTCAGAGGTGGGAAAAGGGGAAGAAAATGACACCTGCCAGGGTCATTTTCACACCAGGAAGTGTGGCATGAAGCAAGTGGGAGCAGTGGGCTACAAACAGCTTCAAGAATGTTTTATTATACCATTCAGAAAAAACATTCATCTGGGTGACTGTATGTCCCTACGCACTGAATGTGAGCAGCATTTTTGGGCATTGAGAGATATATAGCTCTTTAGGGCAGCCTCTGAGGTCAGTGAGGCATCTTCAGTCTTATGTCATATCTATAAAGGGACAAATCAGGATTGTATGTGAGTAAGAGTGGTTGCCCAGAGACTAATGTGGGGTAAGCTATAAAGCAGATAGATTTGATCACCTAATAGCCATCATGCTCAGCCAGCAATGTTCTTACATGGAAACCAGTGAGTGGGTACAGTACGGCATGGAGGGAGTACTCTGTACCTATGAAAGCCATCAGGCCAGAGGAGGGGAGGGAAGGGACAGTGTAGATGTTGAGGGTGCTACTGTACTGCTGTTATAGAGATAGTCTTTCAGCTTCATCAGATGAAGACTTCTCATCCATAGTTCTTAGTCATAAAGAATCTATGGTGATCCTTGAAAGAGGTGAGGCAAGAGGGACAGCTGTATCTGCATAGATATAGATGAGGAGTGGGCAGAAATACCTTAAAGTTTATGGATATAAAATATGGATGACTAATTTGTTCCTGTGTCTAATCCACGTCTTTCCATATATCCTGTAACTAGTTCACAGAATTCTTGCCTGTGGTTTATGCGTTCCCCAGTCTTATGCAAACACATTCAGACTGCCACAAGTCCCTAAAACATCTTCTCCTTTATTGTTTTCTACATCTTTTCTTTCAATACTCTTCCTTTTCTTACTCCGCCTCCTTCTTTTCCCTTCCTTGTTTACACTTCATGCTGTTATTCTCCTTCTTGCCATTCATTGACCTCTATGCTTGACCAAGCTGCTGCCACCCTTAAGTCTCTTCCTCTTGTTGCTTCTCCCAGATCCCCTCTGCCTGTAAAGCAAAGGAGGATGGCTTTGTATTACTGCCACATTTGACTCCCATTTTGCTGGAATAATTTGCATCTGTGGCCTTTCTCAGACCCCTGTCTACATCCATTTTTTACTATCATCTGGTTCATTCCACTTGTCTGTACTCTTCCCCTGTCACTGCATGCTGCTCAGCCTCACACCTGTTAGGCTGCTAAAAGCCTGGAGTCAGCAACAAGTCAGTTTACACCATTAATTTTTCCTTTTACTCCTTCTGACGGGTGCTGTGGAAGCAAACAGCATAGCCTCCCTCCTCTTGCTTGGCAGGCAGCTGCAGCTCTTCCTCTCAGATTTGAGAGGATGAATCTATCAGTAATTTTCATCAGTTCTCAGCTACCTAATCTTCTTATACAGACTCCTGTGAGCACAGTGGAACACAGCTCAGAGAGGTTAGTCCCTACAGCACTATCACTCTGTTGGGCTAGTGTCAAGAGAAAGTGCTTGTGCATCACGCTAACACATTTGAACACTGCCTAAGCCCTGCAACTTTTACCTGAAAGAGGATGGTTGAGCTTAGTGGATTTTTTTTCTTTTTTTGATGTGTTAATCCCCAGTGAACTGGTTCCACAGAAGTTATTTTCCACCACCTGGAAAAGAATATAATCTCATTAAAAAAAAAAAAAAAAGGTCTGCTTCACATAAACATCACAGCATTTTAGATCTTATTTTTTTGTACATCTCTGCAGCAGCTGATTAGCAGCAGTCTAACGGCACAAAATACAATTGGAAGGGAAACAGCTTACAGTGCATGTTTGCTACTCACCACGAAGCATAGCATTGCCAGTGGATGGCAGGGGTGGGTCCAAAGAGGTGGAAGTGAGAGAGGTAATTATGTATAACTTACTTCCACTCTGGGCCAGAAGATTTCTAAGCCAGATGCAGCAATGTCTTTTTGTTTCTAAAGTGCTACCTAACATCAGAAACACTTCTGATTCAGAGGAGGAAGATATAATCAAAATGCAGTGAAGTACCATTATTTATAGGATGCTAATTATTGCTGCAAATGGAAAGGTGGGAAGAGTTATTTTTTTTCCCTTACCTTTTTTTATCCTTAACACTTTATTCTTTCCTCTTAAGGAAATTCTTTGTCACTCCAAATACTAAATCAATGTCACTGATGAGTTGCTTCTTGTTTTCCCCGTAAGAGTGCATATTGCATTACAAGCACATGCTATATTTTAATAATAGATATTTTGCACTGAATTTCAATATAATAGAAATGGACATTCTGTAGCATATGTTCAACTGTAATAAAATAGATTCATTATGGTACGAAAAGGATTGTGAGTTTGAAAATACGTTTTCTTCAAAATATTTAATAGAAAAGAACATATCATTCCTATATATAAATGGACAGAAACAGGATGCAATCACAGTGAATATGTGCACCCATTAATATGACCAGAAAAGGAAGGATCATGATGAATATGTCTGCAATTTTCACATCTCATAGATAAATTCTATCAGCCAGAAGTGAAAGCCATTTTTCCTCCCCTAAAAAAAAAAAAAAAGTATACAGGAACTGTATACTGCCTAGCAATAACTAATAAAGTAATTGGAGTAATAAATACTCTGCTTGTTTATATCTAAATCTAATAAAAATGAACACTAGACAATAAGATGTGAAAAAAGTAACACTGAATAGAGATTGCTGTTTTGTAGCAAAAACATTGACTGAGCTTTAGGAAGGCTGAGTTGTATTCTTGATTTGTCTGGACAGGATCTGTGCATTCTTAGTCAAACCATATGGAGGCATCTTTAAGTGAAAGATGTATACTTACCTAGATGGCTCTGTGGTTCCTATATGAAAATTGATGTGGGATCATATATTTCAAGTCAGTCAAACTTTCACAATCGCGTGCTTCCAAAGGCAGCCTTCAGTGTGATTACAGAGGGAGGTGCAAAGCCCATGCTTAGATGATCATTTGCAAAATACTCAGTCAACTGCCACCAATTGGTTCTTGATTTACAGTCACTTTGCACAATCTTACACTCTCCAAAGGAAGGTTAATGAGACAGGCTACATCCTGTCCAGTCAATGATGCAAAGTTAAAATCATGGAATTCATTGACAACAGATTTTGTGTATGACAAATATTTGCACAGATTCAGACAGCAACTAAACACTTTCATAGGAAAAAAAAATCCATCAAGAGCTATCAAGAAGAAAGATTATATCCTTGGCTTAGAAATCCCTGCACATTTCAAAAAACTGAATATGTTTAAAGAAGTACTGTTACATGCATCCATGCTTTCTCTGCTAGGCATTGTTATGAGAAAGGTAGAGGGACTGCAGACTTAGCCTAGTATGACTGTTTTGATGTTCTTAAGTACTAAATGACTAATTCATATATTCACAACCTTCCCATCACAAAAAAATAAAGTAATTAACTACATGTATTTTTGAATAGAGAAGAGAAAGGAATCAAACTGAGAATAGAATAACGAAGGCAGTGAAGTTCTCACTTTCTTTTTTTTTTTTAACTGGGAACAGGTTAAGAGAAAAGACTGTGACCTGTTACTTTGAACTGCTATACTTTTCAAAGTAACTGTAATAATCTAATGGTCATATCAGACTCATCTTATAGCATACAATGAACAAAATGAGCAATATCTCTCACAAAAAATATAGCTATTGTAGACTGCTGATTCCTTCATTATTCTAGAAGAAGATATGGAAAAGATTGTTCTGATTGCTTACTCTTTTCTTGAAAGAATTGTAATAACCAACTTCAGTAGCATATTGTACTAAATCCTATTTATAGTGGGTGTGGTATAAAAACTAAGATGTACAGTCAGAGAAATAAAGGCTTCCAATTTAAGAAAGACCTTAGGATGCAGCTTGTTGTGATTTCAAATGGCAGACAGACATCTTTTTTAACTTTATACTAAAAATCCATTCTTTGCACAATTTTCCCTTTCTCATTTCCCCCCTTAGATTTCAAAACTGAAATTTCTATGCCTCAGTTAGTACTTACACAAATATTCCTCACTTACAACCAGCATAGCAAAGATTAAAGAAGTGGCTGTCCACAGCTTTATCCAATACTAAAAGTCTATTTAGATGAAAATGGAGTACAAAATTCATTCTCACACTTCAAGACTAGGTCTTGCAGAGATTGCAGTTTTTTAACAAAGGAATTATAAAACACAGAAGGAACCTATTGAGTTTAGCTGATTTGAGAAAATTTTCTCTAGTACAAGAGAAATCCTTTTCTGAACCAAAAGATCTGAAATTGCCCCTTACTTTCTCTCGACTGTTCATAACATTCAGTTTAATAATCCAATACATAGAGAACTCACTGCAATATGCTAGGAGTGGCTGGCCCTGGTAGCCCAACAGAGGTGAGTCTGCCACAGATAGCTCCATGTGCCCGCATCCAGGCAGTAGCAAGGCTGAGCAGGTATCCATGATAGGCACATATGCACACATACACAATACATATACACATGGCTGGCCACACAAATTAATACAGAAACACTCACGCAAACATGGATTATACAGGCAGCCTAATCCTGCCTCCCTCGCTGGCAGTTCAGGAGGAAGGCTGGGCAATTTATACATATATACAATATGGATTCCACCAGTAGCTGGCCATAGACACTCAGTCTCTCCAGTAACTGGCCCTGGATCGCCTTGCCTTACAGTTGCCTCTCATGCCCCCCCAACACACTGGCATGCAAACAGAGGCACTATCGATTGTCCCAGTAACTGGCATCATACACCCAGTCTACCCAGTAGCTGGTCCCTAAATCCCCTGGTATCCCAGTTGCCTCATGCGCAGAGACGCACGCATACAGATGGATCTCTCAGTTTATCCCCAGACCTTGTAGTCTCCCCAGCTGCTGGCTTGGACCTCACAGTCCCTCTAATAGCTGACTCTCAGACCCTCTGGTCTCTCCAGTATGCAGGCCAGAATGATAGCTGCCCCAATACCTGGCTCCCAAGCCTTTATCCTACCCACCAGCTAATCCACCTTAACGTTTGCTAGCAATCATGCTCATGTACCGACACTGTATGCACACACTTGAATCTCTAGTTGCTGCCACCATGGACACATGACCCCTGTGGCCTGTGGTCCCCAGTTCCAGTTGCTGGCCCTTAGACCTCTATACACTCACATGCACACAGGAAAGATAGACCCTCACTCAGGAAAATAGTTACAAATGGAGTTTAATGAGAAGACAGGACAGACTGAGGCAATCGGGCTCAGGGCATGGCCAGCCAAGCATACTTACAGCAGCCTGTTTACATGCGACCAGCACCTTTTATCCACTTATCCCTCCATTTTCCCACACCTGTTCCTCCACTCACCACCTTGATCCCTCCCTTTGCTCACCTTTGGTTCCTCCTCTAAACATCCTATAATAAGTCTTGTGCAATCTCAGGATGTTCATCCCTGCATCCCATAATGTGTCCCATACCCCTAGGCAGTAAACCCATCCGTCTATAGGGTGATCTCGTTGACTGCTGGTATGACAGGAGCCCATGGGGCTGTTGGTTCCCCTGTGACAGCTCGCAGTGGAGGTGGAATCGCTGGGGCTCTGCTTCTGTTTCTCAGTCAGAGGACTGGGTTACTGGGCTTCCCCCGCCTGCCGCTGTGTGTCTGTGCTCCTTCTTGTTTCTGGAGATGAGCCTTTAACACAGCCTGGCACAATATAAACCTGTCTGAAATTGGTTTTCTTGTTTGTTTGTTTTGCAATCAGAGCAAGAGGATACCGTGACTACTGCAAGTCTGGCTGCTCAGGGACAAAGGCACATTTGTAAGCTCTGTGGGCTCAGATCTCAGTTTCAGCTGTCACTTTTTAGCAACCTCTATTCAGATAGGAACTGCAAGTAAAATCTGCCAGTTTACTTAACCAAGACATTTCACTTGCACCTAAACTTTGTAATTTGTGTTCCTAAAGTAAGTGGGGACCTTCACTATGTGGAAGGAAGTAAGAAACTTAGAAAGCCTTAAGAGAGAGATCATCTCTGATCCATTAAATTGCATAATCTTTAAACTTAATCTTTAACTCAAATTTAAGCATTAGTAAAGTGCCTAAGTAAGGTGAACTGCATGTCATTCAATACTTTCTATATGAAATTAACATTTAAGATGAGACCAGAACAAAACAAAACAAAACAGCATCATGTTATAGCAAAAGAAAATAGCAATTTCTTTTCCAGGGATAATATTCCTAAACATTAGGCTACCAATTCATGTCCTATTTCTTTCATTGGATGAACCTTGCTTGCCCCAGTAGAGGCTAAAATTGATGTGGGACCTAGGCAAAGATAGAAAATTGGATTTGTCCTCATAAATTCCTGTTCAGTGTAACTTCAGGCACACTCTTTATTCGATATGGTCATTTAGCTGTAGCTTACTTAAAGGCAACTTTTATCAGGTTAGCAGTGGATCTCACACACATACACACACACCCATATATATTCTTCCTGAAAAACAAAGGAGCAACCTTTTTGTTTCTATCCTTGGTATGCCTTATAAAATTTGCTCAATATTACAGTTCTTGTCATAGTTCCTGTAAGACTGATTTGGCAGCTGCCAAGATGCAGTCAGAGGTGAGAGCCATGATAGGAAAGTATTTAAGCTCAGGTGACAGACTGCACGGCAGCAGCAGCATAACATTTTATCTGGAGATACAGACAATGTGGGCAGTAGCATATTGCATTTGAAACATACAGGGGACAGCTGTGGTAAGTGCAGCAATGCACAAGAGTTTGAAAGGATGACAGACAAAATCTGACTAAGAAATGGAAAAAAAAAGCATGCAATGGAAACAAAAAAAACAGGTTCCGTACCTTGGGATCCATTTTATTCTACATTGAATAAACTGTATATGTACTGTACACATATAACATTAAAAATATTTAAAATATAGATTGCACCTGTCAGCTGACTGATTTAATTTTACGTGATCCCAGCCTTGAAAAGGCCTGATTCTTCCTGTCTGATGTGCATTTAATATGACCTCGTTCCATGAGCAGTTCCACTGGTTCCACTAACATAAATAAAAGTGGCAGTATTAGGTTCTTAACTGGCAGAGTCAGAACTGGGTATCGGTCAGTCATTTTGGTTTAGGTTTCCCTTAAGACTTATTTAATTTCTATGTTGCTCATAATTATGAGCAGCAAAAAGTAAATATAATGCTGAAGCACTCTGAGGCTGTTCTAGAAAGTTAGAAGTTATATATTCAAGACAGTGTATTAATATCTCATTTATATAGTGCATGATATTTTGTTTCAAAAGACCCTAGAAGGAAGAAAATGAAGGGTACAGTGGCTCATTGAGACCCATCACTGGCTAACTATCTTTTTACTCATGTCAAGACTTCTTACAGACCAACTCTGATGTTGTAATTGAGTTATTACAAACCACAGAAGATTCAGCAGGAGAAGTATGTTGGCATTCTGCAGCACCATTTCCCCCCCAGCTGGCAGAATTTTGGACAGAAACATTTTGGCCATT
Organism: Apteryx mantelli; assembly: GCF_036417845.1. NCBI lineage: Eukaryota > Metazoa > Chordata > Aves > Apterygiformes > Apterygidae > Apteryx > Apteryx mantelli. Next base: position 96,590,369 of record NC_089980.1, on the reverse strand, counting down.
CTGGAATGCACATGGAGAGAGCAAAGAGATGTATCTGCTAATGGGCTTTTATTTTTCTTCACAATATCCTAAATTCCTGGCATTTATTCAAAGTATGGTTGTTATATCTGTTTTAGCTATAGAGAAAAAGACAAATAGAAAAACTTTTTTTTCAGGGATGTTTTCCTCCTATATCTGTGTTCTGTAAATTCTTACATTTGATTATATACTGGGCAGATCCTTAACAAATGTGTATCAATACAGTTAAGCTGAATTAAATAGAATGACACTGCTTAAATATCTTCTACAGCTTTTAAAATTTGGACATTGTGATATAGCCAGAAACATTCCCTTTTATGTCCAGAAAATGAAGAGGGATCTGACTTTCAGCTGTGGGTACTACCTTTATCTGTATGACTGTCTTTTACAGTATGATTCTTATTTAGAGCTTGCATATGTTTCATTCTTTTCAGCTTTGGTATTAGTAGGCAGTGAGCTCTGATCCTCTGTTTTCCTGACCAGTCACGTGCCCCTTCAACAGAGAAAGATCTCCAGAGCTGTTCTGCCATGCTAGGGAGGCTGTGAAGTACGGCACCTCCCTCTGGGCCACGTTTTACCGGTACACAGCCGTGGTTTATAGCTAGTTATGTGGGAGACTGTATGAAACAATACAGAGACCTCATGGAAGGAACAAGCTGTATACATCAAATGGCCATATCAGCAGAAGACGAATAGCAAAGCTGTGTGGCTCCCAGGAGACTACAGCCTGCAAATTCCCACTGCCGGGAATGATAGATACACCATCAGGCTCGGCATAAAGTAAAAGGCGATAATGAGACAGCAGCTTCCTGCAGAACACAAACTTACATAATGATTTTTAACCATATCCTCTGGCTCTCAAAAGAGGTTCTATTATAGTAAAATTTAGTAGGAGTTTTTAGTTAACTGCCCTGACAGAGAGAGTTAATTATGGTAAATACGCCTAAGGCACAGGATGTAAAAGAGACTGAAGTTTCTTTAACTATTCCAGAAGTTTTAGCATTCTCATGAAGCTTGTATTATTGGTAAGACCAAATTACTGGCTGGCAGCAGAATGGTGCTTGTTTTTTTATTGCCTCAGGGTTGCTTTTTTTCTGCAATTTATTGGCAGAGCAGTTTGAAAAGAAAGAAAGTGTTTGCTTTCAGGATCAATGGAAAGAGGAGAGTATGAGTGAAAATGGAAGGTGAGAAAGTGAGAAAGACAAAGTTTAAAACTATAGTAGAAAGAAAAATTAAATAACTGAAATCAGCATAACTAACGTAGTGAAATCAGTTAAAAATTATAATTAAGGAATGTTACAATTAAGGCACAAATGAGAAAAGGAGGAAAATTAAAAGTGGCAAGTAAAGTGACAGCTAAAACTTGTAGAACACTGATGAGGGACACAAAAGAAAAAAAGCAAAACCTGTGGTAGCTTGAATTAGAGGAAAGCTATGTATAAATATACCAGGAGAGAGACAAATCCTATAATATTTCTTTTGAAGTGGAAATATCAGACTTTTCAACAATAAAGCCAACAAAAGAGAACTGTTTAATAAATATTGCTTTTCAGTCTTTTAATATAATAATACATGAAATACTTTCCATTCCAACAATAACTCAGGAAATGTTTGATAGCAAATACTAAAGTTAGATATTTCAAAGAAGCAGGCTTAATAACTTGAATCTAAAAGTTTTAGAAGAGCTGATCAAGGAGTTTTATGGGCCAATAATGCTAATTTTCAATAAGTTTGGACATGAGAGGACTGGAAAAAAGCTAGTGTTTTATCAGTACTTAAAAAATTGTAAACAGAATGACTGCATGTTATGGGCTTGAAATATATATACTACACAAGACAGTATGGAACTGAAAATTCAGGACTTGATTGATTATATTAGCCGCCTTTAAATTGTTTTAATGACAATCAGCATGGGATAATGGAAAATACATTGCATCAGCTACCTTTTTTTTTTCTGAGATTACAACTGTGGATGCTAGTAATAATAAATTCCCAGTATAATTTTATTTCAGAAGGCTTCTGATTATTTTAAGAAATGAGAATAAAAGCAAAGCAAAAGCAAAATAAAATAGAACATGACACATACTACTTTGATTAGACACTGGCTAACTCAATGTTTAAGTGGATGTGTTTCTAATAGAGTCCTAAAGGCAATCAGTTCTTAGCCTACATCCATTTTAATATTTTTTATCAGTGATTAACACTGAATAGAAATTTGGAAAAGAAAAAAAAAAGACACATCAAAACCAAGCAGAAATAATCAAGCTGTCTTTATTTCTGACCATAAATTATCATCAGAAGATATATGTTATTCTTATTTCTTTGATTTGACTTCAATTTCTTGAAAATGAACCAGATGAATACATTTTTGATCTCAGTAGTATTATGAATCCCAAAACCTCAAATAAATTATCTTAAGAATAAAAGTTAATTATTATCCATAAAGCTTTCCAAGCTAGGCTTAAGCCGATCTACATCTCTGTTGAAACAAATCCAGTCTGGCTGGGTTTTCTCTTTATAATGATATGAATGAATTTTCATTCAGATAATATGTTTAAATTTTATTGCAATCATATTATTTAGCAAAAAGCATACAGTGAAATAAGAATAACCTAAAGCAATCTTCCTAATATCAAAATAATTTCATAGCTAGATTGATTGCAGTTGAGGGGATCATCATTCTCATCTCATAACAAAAAAATTCTGAGTATGAAGACCAGTATACTGTAATATGATGGTACAAAGACCACATAAGGCTCTAAATCTTCATTTTGGAGAGGCCACCTTTTGTCCAACTTTATCTGACTTATTATCCACATGACCTAGCTATATCTTAGGGTGCATTAAATTATAAAATTCCTAGTTTAGGGAAGACATGGAAAAGGTGCTTATGAATGGAAGCTAAGTCAAGAGGAAAAAAAGGAATAACAACATATGTACCTGTTCCAGCAAGCACTCATTCAGATAGCTATATAATACAGCTGCTCATAAGGCAGCTAGCTCCTCTATAGTAGGTACCATGTTTACACCAGTTAGTAGATTACAGCTCTCAATACTGAACATATATTGCAGATATCATATTCATCTGGCAATTAGGAAAAAAGCCTTTTCAGATTAACATTGGAATCTGGCAAAGTAAGCAGGAACATTTTTAACTTAAGGCATGAAGAGTTTTACTGTTGACTAATACCTAATAATTTGCTGTTCATGATGAAAAGTAGAAATTGCAATAAATCCTGTTGTGATAAAGATGGATGAAGATCAAATAAAGGCCTAGATACTTCATGGCTATTTATTATTTTTTTACAATGACTTTTCCCACTGTTATTATTTACATTCTAGGTGTATTATAAGTCATATCTAGGAATGGAGCTCCATTATTTCAGGAACTTCAAAGAGAGGTCAAGACACTCAAAGTATTACTTTGGGACCTAGCAAACAAACAAACAAACAAACAAACAAAAAACTTGGGATTCATCTTACCTAATTTCAATGACCTAAAATTTGCATAGCTAGTCTAAGGTATTTGGCTAGGCTCCTTCTTTAATGTATGGAGACAGGCACTTTCAGGTGGCTTAGCACCCCTTTCTGAAATGGGTTGAACGATTTGTCTGTAAATCTACAGAGAAATGTATCTTTAACTTCAGCTCTCTTAGAGCTAAGTTGTCCAATCGACAAATATGTGTTAAAGGGGTGTGTGTTGGGGGAAAGGGCAGGAGGGTGGCACACATGGAAAGCCAGTGGCCTGGCAGCAGGGTAAAATATATGACTTTGACTGATAAGCTTCTTAACTTTTTATATTGCTCTAGAAAAGATGATAACCTGAAGTACATCAGTAGGGCACAGATTACAGCTTCATCTTTGCCATCTTTGTTGTTCTGTGTGGTGTCTGCAACCCTCACTATTTCAGTAATTGTTCTATATCCAAAATATTACTTATAGTAAACAGAAGGTAGGTCTTGCACTAGACACCATGAATATCATAGTGAATATCATGGCTTATTAAGCAAAAATGTAGTGTTTCTTAAGATACCAGTGCACAATCTCATTTTTGTATTGAATTTAGGATCATAAGAAAGATGGCATTGCAGACCGATTTTAATTTATTCCTTTATCATTGTAGGATATATCCTAGGACCTCAACTCTGTTGTGCTAAGGACAGTAAAAACACAAAATAAAACTTTCTCAGTTGTGTAGCTGTTTGGATCAACATATTCAGGGAAATTCATTGCCTTTAAAAGCTAGTCCTCCCGAAATAAGGAAATACAGTGCAACTACATCACTTTGTATTCACATTAAAAGCTCCTGGAGTGGTCTACCCCATCAAGTATATTTTGAATACTCTTTCAGAGACAGGAATTTGATTGTTTTGGTCTAAAACTTTTCACTAATTGAAAATAAACTTTTTTGTGGGTACAGACAGTTTTGGCCTCAGAAAGTTCTTAGCTCGGGCTTTTAGTTTAAATGAAATACAACAAGACACCCAGCCTTCTAAATAGCTATCACTCAAAATATGGGAGACATATGGTCACAACACAGACAGATACAGGACTTGAATTTAAACTTTAGACATGCTAGCAGATTGCTTGACCATGAAAATAATGGAATTAACAAATTCTCAGACAATCAGTTCCACTTTTTTTTTTTTTAATAATTATACTCATTGTGCTTGCGTGTGTGAGATCTATATGCTGTATTTCAGTGGTTAGGGTACATAGATGGCAAGCAAAAAAGGGATGTAGTAGGGATTTATGAGCACAGCAGTAAAAGAAAACTCCTGAGAAATGTCATCTGTGCTGTAATAAAGAGTTTTTGCCCATGCATTTTTATGTCAACATTATCTAATACCTTAAGTATATCTTTTTTTCCTTCTTTATGTTACACATCTGATGTATTTTTAAAGAGCATATTTGTAGTCTCTCTCAGCCTTTGATTTCTTAGGCTAAGAGTTACACACGATATTCAGATGAAGTCTCACCAGTGCTTTAGATAATGACATCAATGTTTCCCTCTCTCTGTTGGAAATACTTCTTACAGTCATCACATCCATATTGCTTTGAGCTTATAGTACTTTGTGATCAAGGAGTGCGTATAGGTTTCAACTGTGCTGAATTCCCAGAAATTTATTTTAGTCCTTATTAGATCTTATTCTTCATCTAATTCCTACTGATCTAGACCTCAATGTCCTTCATGGTATCTTCATTTTCCTCCATACTGATGAAGTCTTCTGACTTTGTGCATCAGTAGCTTTCATTAACACTGTCTTACTTTATGTAGCAGGGCTGTTAGTGCAAAAGTTTAGATGTTTTTTGAAACCAATACATGAGAGACTCTAACAATAACCTTCTTTCATTCTCATAGTTTGATTTTAAGCATAATCCCTTTTTCATTGCTTTAATAGTGCCTTTTCCCTTGCAGTTCCTTATTATGTGCTTCAAATTTTGTTCAGACTTGCATACCATTCAAATCTTCACCTCAACATGTAACAATATGCTTACTACATAACTCTTCTGCAAACATACTGTACCACTATAAACTTAATGGACTGATGTAAAAGAGCAAAAGATTTATATTAGATTTGCAATTTTGGTGAGGCTTTTTTTGAGATTTTTGGATTGAAAATGGAAATTTTGGGTGTGACAGTAGTTCATGTTTTCCTTTTGTCATAGTGAAGTTCAATTCTTACTTCATTCTTCTTCTTCTTAGGTCTTTTTTCCTTTCATTTTTATTCAATATAATTGGAGAAACTCTTATTGAAAAATATATAGCTACATATAGACCTTTTTTTTTTTAATATCTCAACTGTCTCATCATTCTAGAATGGCCTTATTTCTTCTTTCCTCATCCTCCAGGTTTCCCACTCCTGTCAAAGTGCCCTGTCACTCAAATTATTCCTTTTTCCTGCAATAGAATTGAAAGTCTCTGTTTCAACTTGACAGGGAGTAGAAACATTTCTGAAGACTTTTAGAATAGGCTAAGTTGCCTAGAAACTCAAGATTTCAGTTTTCCTCAATATAAGAGGCAATATAATTCATGCTTCTATGCCTGATTTTCTTTGCTCATTTCACTGTGCAGTGTTTTAGATAGGGAGAGCTATGTGAAGGAGCCATGCAGAGTTAAAAAAATGACTTTGCTCTTGTTACTCGTAGAGAAACAATGATCTGATTAAAAAATGGAAAATTAATTTACCTAAGGCAGTGGAATAATTTTCCAAGCCCCTGTAGCTCTAAAATAAGCATGCTCATTATCAGATCTGACAGTAGTGAATTTAAAAGAAAATATGCAACGTATATAAGTATATATATATACACTTACATATATAATTCAAATTGCTGAATGAAATATATGGTTGAATATCAGCAAATCTGCCCACTTGTGATAAAAAATTATACATTAGAAAAAGCATATATTATAGCATTTTTTATTATATTTAAACATTTTTAAATATAATAAAAAAACCCTGCCTGGAATACCAAAGTTAAAACTTTCTGGTTCTGATATTGATGTCTGTTAAGTCATTTTGGGGTGTTAACCGAACTGAATCAGCTGGGAGTTACTCTCTGTTAAGAGAGTAAGGGAACTGATGGACGGTCTTGGAATTAGCTTTGAGTAGACACATTTTGTCTTTGCATATGAAATCCTCATTCACTTTAATATGTATATAAATTTATTTTACAATATAGAGAGATTAAAACAGATTAATCTAATTTAAATAGATTTAAATTAATATAATCTGTGTTTCCTAGGGCATTATATTTATTTAGATATTAACAGATTTAAAACAGCAAAGCATTACCGAACCACAACAACAGAAAGAAAAGCTGCAAATCTTGATTGTCTGTACAAACACTGATCTCCCATTCCTTTTTCATATTTGAACTGAGTAACGGAAGTTTGCTTTTGAATTGCAATGCCATTGATATCAGCCCAGGATGGAGAAGTTGTCTCTGTTCCCAAGCTCTTACAGTTTGCAAAGGAGTTGTTGTTGCAAGTGTTATTTTTTCTAGTAAAGTGACAGCTCATTAGACCTCATTACCAGTCAGCAGCTGTCACAGGTATGGATTTCAAACTTACAGCAATACATCTCTTCACAAAAGCTTTCTCCAAAAATCGTGAAACAACTTATTTTGTCGTTAACCTCAAATGACATTATACATGGCTGCATTTACACCTTTTGCTCTGCTGAAGAGCATTTCAAAATTCAGTAGTGTGAACTTGTTTTATGCCATTTTTTCCCCTTTAAAGTGCTGATTTCTGCTACTGGTAAACCGTAAACCAATAAGTGAAGTGAAATCCACAATTTTTCATCTCCAAATTCCATTATAAAAGTATGAGGGAAATGTTTTATTTGATTCACCTCAGAGTCTGTTTACAGAAAAGAGGGATTCCAGGGAATTCATTGTTTTAATCAAATCAAGCAACGAACTTGATCTAGAGAAGGTAGACCAGGCAACTCCCATTAGTGTCATCACAAACTGCAGGGTTAGTGTGTTATATTGAGGAAAAAAGATGTTCATGGAATTCCTGTACTGTGACTTTAGGGTTCCTAATGTTAGTTTAACATCTCTAAATGAATACATTCCAGAGGTTTTACTTCTGAAAAGGATTTACAGACCCCCACACTGAAATGAAGAAAATAGGGATTATTATTTGCGGAAGTAGAAATAATGTGCAATAATCTTATTACTTGAACATTTCTTTCAGTTTTGACTGAAAATGAGGAATTGAAATAAAGTGTTTAGGGGACAAATTTTAAAAACAACAGAAATTGGCAACCAAATACTGTCTTCTCAAGCATTTGCATCCTTAAGTAGAAACATGAGTTAGAGAGCAGTAACCAGCATTTTCCAATAAACAGTGCCCTTATTAAAATTTGAAGTCTTAGGGTACTTACAGAAGACAATAGTTTCAATGAGAAAAAAGTTTGGCAGCTTCTCAGGAGACACTTTCTGAAAAAGTTGAGATAGAAAAGATCTGATTTACAACACAGTTTATGACTCTAATGACACTTCTGCTTTTCTCTTTGATCCTTTGTATCACATCTTTACTTTTTTTTTTATAAAGCATTATACACTGTGGGTTTTTTTGTTGTTTCCCCTTGATATAAAGAACATATCTGCACAAATTCGTGTCTTCCACAGGACAAAGGTGATCTGTTCTTTTTTTGACTGTTTTGACTTTTAAACAAATTTTTTTAGTTTTACCATCTGCCACTTTGGAATATTTACAGCTTGAAACTAAAAAATTCTATTAAATATTTTATACAAAGCACAAATCGCAATAACTGTTATGTGCAACTGCCAAAATATAGCATAAAAGAGAATAGTATGGAACATTAAAACAAGGTAGGTTATAAAAAATACTTTTTAGAGTCTGAATAAGCACATTTGGATATTTTTATGGACAAAATGGTGTTACCTGTCTTGACACTTGAGACTTGTCCTTGGGTTGCAAAAAAGAAGAAAAGAAGATTCCTGGAATGTCTTTAATTCACCCAAACAGCTCATTTGGTAAATTAAATGATCAAAAAGCCAAATATAATATGTATAAAAGCAATTATAATTCTTTCTTAAAACTTAGTGAAGATGCATTCATGTTACACTAAGCTAACAGTACATAAGCCAGGATAATACAACCTAAAGTAAACATTTGTGCTGTAATATTTAATGCTTCATCTCTGTGCCTCTATAATACTTTATTCAGAGCATGTGAGAGTCAGATCCTGCACCACCCATGCACATTTGGGGTTTTTGGTCTCAGGCTGACATAAGGGTTTTTGCAATAGGCTGCCAATTCATTCTAGCTTTGCAGCTAGACACCTGAGGAGGTATGCAGGCTTTCCATTCTGCACCTGGAGAAATGAGACATTGCAGAGTGTATATATGTGTGTGTGTATATATATATATATATATATGCAAATATATGCTGACGTGTTGCTCAGGGAATTGCCCGAGCAGAATACTTCACACCTAGCTTTATGCCTCTAGAAGATAGTTTTGTAAGTCTAAGCTAATCACTGTAGACTCTGTAGCCAAAGGAATGAGCTAGACATTTCCAAAAGGTGATTCATCTCTCATAGGTGACTAACAGTACACCACTAAAGCTAGATGAGGTGATTCTGCCTCTGTACACGAGCACATTAAGAGTGCAGCTGTTGGAGTACAGGACATACCACAACTGTCTTATTTTCTGGATTTTGTAAAGAAATTAATGACTCCCATTAGCTTATATAAGGATTCGAATCCTATAGTAGGTGTTAGGAACGCTCTGAAGACATTGACCAGATAGAGGATTTAGAGAATGGGACATCTAGTTTCTGAATCCCTGCCAAGCTAAATATAACCATTCATAGCCATAAATATAACAAGTCTAAGCAATAAGTTGAACTACACGGAATGTATTGACTTCTGCCAATAGGTAGTTTTAGCACTTCTAGGAACTCTAAAGGTAAAGATAATAGCATCTGTGGAGTATGAGTGCTTCTACAGTGAAGTGGCCTCAAGATCACAACTTCAAGCTTAGTCTTTTTCTGATACCTAGACTTATGTGATATGCCACAGATCACAAAAGCAATCCATGGCAGAGAAGGGATTTGACCCAAGGCCTCAAATCCTGTACTAATATCTGAATTGCACTATAAATCAGTCTTTCTTTTTGACAGTTCACTATGCGAGAATGTAATTTGTTTCTAAGCAAAACATGTTCCAGATGGTTTGCATTTGTAACCATGCTTGAGGAAGAATTATGAATGTACTTGTTTGGCTTCCATGTTAGAATTACATTATGAAATACTTGTCATTTATGAGTGTCTGGACCTAATATTTACATACAATTTTCACCTTCTGGAGTCAAATTCATACCTATTTTTCACTGTAGTTTCCCTTGATAGAAATTGTGTTGTGTAGGCTGAGACAGAAATTAATTTTTGCTGGTAACAAAAACGTTTGAAACTGAGTTTCTCTACATCCCAGTTTTTTGTGACTACTAAAATGCTAAGTGAGCTGCCTCTGAATCTTTCAAAACATTATTATTTGTGGGGAATAAGCTCAAAGCATTGAACTGAAAATATGGGGGAAGATAAGTGAGGGGAGAAAGAACCCATTTTTAAAGTTTTCTGCAAAATATATAGTGTATCTCTAACTAAATAGTTCAACTAATTTTTTTAAGTGAGAGAATAGTCCATGAAAAGAACTCTGTGGGCTTTGAAACAGACCATATTTTCAAACTTAATTCCTCCAAGAACATCCCATGATTCAGAACACTAGCGTGCTAAAACATTCTGAAACCCATGGCTCTTCACCTTCTCATATGATTATCTGCCCTCTTTCGCTTGAATGAGGACGTTTTTCAGGTCATATTCATGGTTCACAGAGCTCAATTAGGACTTCAGCTAGGAACTAGTTTGTAGCATGTTCTACCAATAAGCTTTTTCCTTTGAAATTCAAGCAAAAGCTCCATTTTACAGGAAAATAATTAGTATTTAATTAAACTAGCTAGTGTTTTATTTTTAACATTATTTGTTATCATTTTAAAGTGTGAGGTCTTGAAAAATAATAACTGGTTTTGTTTGCTTGTTCACTTTTTTTTTTTTAATTGCTTTACATGGTAAAAACAAATGGTCTCTTTCTCTGCTTTATCACAATTTAATATTTCTTTGTAGAGATTTTATTGTTTCTGAATCCCCGTTCAGGTCAATCAAAGACCTCTGGATGAAACCAGGAGCCCTTACTTTGAACGTGATACAAATGAGGAGGGACATGCAAGCTTGGGAGACAGGGTGAATAAAAATGCCATTTTTTGCAATAACTAATTGCATATAGGCATGATGAAAGACAGCAAGTTTCATGCTGATGAAGAAAAATAATGGATTTCTGTACAAAGTTTGCTGTGAATTCATTGCAATGAGATATCATTGACTCTGAATTTTCAAAAAAGTGAGACTTGGCCAGTGAAAAACAAAGTATTGCCTCAGAAAAACAAAAACAAGCAAAAACCAAAAACAGAACCCTGAATTTTTGTTAAAGAAAAAAAAAATCATCTTTCATAAGGCAAGATCAGAAGTCAGAAGTTAAAATATTTAACAAAATAGTGATTTTATAAGTACCTGTCATTTTCTTAACATCTACCTTCCTCTAAAGCAGCTTTCTCTCAAACACCATTTTTGCTCCTACATCTGTTCAAACAGTGGGTAAATTACCTCACAAAGAACATCCTGCTTATTCCTTTTATTGTTTAATTATAATGTAGTCCTCTTAGGACAAGGGGACCCTTATTACAGTGATTGTATAATCCTGGCTTTGATTGAAATCTCTGGCTGTTATGACACACAGCTGTAGTAACATGTCTATCCCATCAGTGATGACTGAAACTGTTAAAAAAGACCTTACATGAAGCAATGTTCTTTCATTAGGTCTCTGCATAGAAGTAAATTTTACTCTTTAAATACAGAATAGTGAAAATCAATATAACTAAACAAAGGTCTGTGTATAGCAGTTTATGCACTAAATAATTGGCAAAGCATAAGAACTAGAAATAACCCAAACTTACAGAATAATAGATGAGGTCCTTAAAGTAAGTTGCTTTCCATGCTATTACTAGAGATACAGCAATTATGATGTATATTAAGAATATAGCAAATAGCATGAAATGTTTGGTTTATTTTTCAGGCCATTTCAAAAGAAGACACTACACACAAGTTTGTCACAGTGTTTCTGACACAAACTTTCTCTCCTTTGGCCAGATTCTTGATGTGCTGTGACAGGTACCTATATTCTTATTTTGTGTAATGCATTTAGCAGGAATAATAGTAAACCGCTCTTATGTAGTCTGGTAATTGCTTAGGCTTTGGATAACTGCTAACTTGGCTATGGAATTGACCTTATTTGACTATAGCAAATAGCAATACATTTGCAGTTTACACACTGGTGTTCATGTCTTCTTATACACAGCTCCAGCTGTCTCAAAGAGGGCAAAGGTTTTATTTCATTGGAAGGGGAACAAGCATTAAACACAGTTCTGGTTGTTACATGCGCTCTGTGACATTAGGTTCTTCTTACACTGAGTCTCATTTTCTTCCCAGAATCCTCATACAAGCTGTTTCTGAGCCAGTCCTGGGTTTCATTTCTGCCAAATAGTCCAGAATCCACTGGTCAGTTTGGAAGACAAGGAAACTGAATGTCACATCCTCCAAGCAGTAAGGTGACATTTTTAATTGCCTTCTGGCTTGTGTGTTTTTTCTCTGAAACTAGTAAGAGTAGAATTTTGCTCATTTCTTTGTTTCTTTTAGATTATTCTTCTCGTAATGATCCCAGAAGCTGGCACATAGAAAAAAAAAATCACAATAACAATAATCCTGTGACATCAGTTGAAAAGGTAGACATTGTGATTTTTTAATACAAAGAACCAAACCAACCCTTGGCTCCCTACCTGCCCTCCCCCCCCCCCAAAAAAAAAAAAAAAGAAAAAGAAAAAAAAGTCCAAAAGTAAAGCCAGAGTGAGGTCAGGATAAGATTTTTGAAGGATACTATTTTGGGGAGAAGCTATATTTTCTGTAGTGTTCTTTATCAGTAAATCTCAAACTTCTCTGGAAATCTGTTTTACAAAAGAGGAACTGAGGCACCATAATATGACATTATTTGTCCAAGGTCAAAACTGCAGCTGAGCAGGAAATGGAAGCTTAAATCCTTCTCTAAGGCAGCTCATTGACTAAGGCCTGCAGAATCCAGGATTAACCTGTGTGATCTGTTTGTTTGTGGGGTGGAAGAAGGTCCTAAGGGCTACATTCAAGTAAGTAGCAGTTTAAACTTCCCTAACATTGTTCAGTAAGAAAGAGAAAAGTTCATGACAATGTGTTTTTAAGAGTCCAGCTGGTTAACTGGATTCTGTGCTGCAAAATAATTCCTCCCACCAACTTGTACAGTCACAAAATACCCCTCTTGCAGGGCTTTCTCACAGAAAAAAACGTTATCAGTAAAGTGAAGATAATTTTGTACACTACTAGTGTGTGATATTCAAGTCTTGAGACTTAGTTATAGGCTTAAAAACAAGTTTCCAGGCTTCCAGAGGATTATTTCTGATGAAAAATGTTCTGTGACATGTTGCAGAATATTTACCTCTTTCTGAAGTTGAGCCCTTCTGTGTAACTGAGAAGATGGTAAAGCTGGCTTCTAATCACAACTCCAAATGGGATAGGCAGCCACCTGAATATGTGTCTTCCACTTCCTAGGCAAGTTTTCTAAGCAATCTGCTACTACACTTTGTCTCTATTACCTTTTTGTCAGAGTATGCCCACTACTTTAGGGCCCAGTGTATGCATAAAGGGCAGTCTACACAGAAAAAAAAAAAAAAATCCAAAAGAGAAGCCAGGATGAAGTTAGAGTAAGGTTTTTGTCACCCCTCAAGGAGATTTTCCCTAAGGATTTTTTTAGACCAAACTGGATTCTTATTCTATTTTTAAAGGAAAAGTAGACAGTAGAAGATAAAGGACTTAATTGTGAGACAGTGGGGGGTGTTGTGTCTCTTTGGTTGATTGAGTCTCTAGCACAGAGCTATTTAAATTTTCTGGTCAGTAAAGGGAAAGATTAAGCCTTTTTATTATTAAAAATTTTAGCTTGTATCCTGCAGATTTACATCCATTCTCAAAGCCATCATTTCACTATCTTCTACGTAAGCAAATTATTAGAGGAGGCCCAATTTAGCCAACAGGAAATAATCAATAATTTATTAGGATTAATAAACACGACTAATATTATATTGTTACATAAACTGAAGCCTTGAATAAGTATTGTGCAAAAATGTTGTATAGATTATGTTTATTAATTCAATGGGTAGATTTGCACATTATAGCTTGAACATAAAGGAGTTCAAATAAAAACAGAGGAATCTTGACTGTCATACAGATTGCAAGAACCTGCAAACCCAGTTGTTACTGATAAAATATTTAGCTCTTCATTTTACAGGCAAAATAATAGAATTAAGATTTAGACTGAAATCAGCCTAGCACCATTGCTTTCAGTGGAATTATATCAATCTGCACCAGTGGAGGTCTTCACATGACTAGAGACTCTATTCCCATTCTCTGCACTTGCCCCTCTTTCAGTTAGTACAGCTTTAACCTATAATATCCTTTGTTACAAGATAAATATGTGATATTAATCAATGGGATTTGCATCAGAGAGATGTATTTCATGATTTGTTTATGTAAATAACACAAGAAGTGAACGCTCCAAGGGCAAACAGTAAGTGATATTTGATTGGAGCTATTAAGACCTACGTGAAATACTGCTTAATAAAGTAATGTCATGTGACTTCTAGCGTTAGATTAATCAAAAAGGATAACATGTCATTTAAATAGAAAGAAGGAACAAATGGAATTTCTATTTACTGTTTATGGATAAAGATGGCATTTCTGTTGTTATACTTAAAAAACAAATTGCAAATAATTGTCCATTATCATTTGAGAGTGGCCTGGTATCTAATGGATAAATGTGTTAAGAGAATCATTCCATGATATTAAATAATTTGTTATTAAAGGAGAGAGAAAATAAATGTATTTCATTTGAAGAAAGAATTACCTTTATGATTTCTTATAAAAATGTGGATGTCAACAAAGTGAAAATTCATTAATTCACTGATGTTGTCTCAGGTAGTCTTGAAGGAAAACCTAAATTCTCTTGAAATGAGCCAAAAAACTTTTTCTTTAGTTTTCTTCAACAGGGATAGCTGAGGAGGACATTTACTCTTCAGTATCCTCCTCATTTCCTTTGAGGTCTTATATTCTGCTGGACCTCTGAACAGATATGTGTTAAACCTTCTCTATATGCAACATTCTGTTTAGTGAGATAAAGTTTAGAGAACCATAAATATAACTTAAATCCCATTTAAGCATTATCACAAGGAAATACTTACATAATGCACAAGGCTTTGCTTGTAGTTTTGATGCAAGAATGAAATTCATTCTGTTTTATTGCCTTTATTATCCAATCAGGGAACAGAAGCGCTATTTGGCATTGTAGGTGACTAGTCACACACCAGGGTAATTATAAGTAAAAATATTCTTGCATTCGTAAGGAGGAAAGAGATACATAGAGTTATGTTGTTCCAGGAACTGAGAAGATTGCTTAGTTCCTGCTCCTCACTGATTCCATGGCTTCTGTGCCCATTCTTCTAGCAAGGCTCACTCACCCCTCTGCTCCAGCTCAGCTATGATGCTCAATATAATTAGTGACTGTGGACTGTAGGATAATTCTATCTATTTTGGTTCATTTTTACAGGCGAGAAAATGGTAGCTGTGTAGGCCATTGTACAGTCACAAAAGGCTGCTTCTTTCTCTGAGCTGTAAAGTGTTCTGATTCAGAAGAAAAATCCATGGGTCCCTTACTCCTAGGATGATTCTCCCCCTACTCCACCACCCCTCCTTTTGCCACTTGATTCTTCCCAATCACTAACATGCTGCTAATTGCCATGTGTAGACCTATTGCCCTTCTACTATAGAGCAGCAGCAACAGAGACAATGACAGTAAGCGCCACTTTGCTTTTATAAATTATTTGACCAAGATAAAACATATGAAAAATACAGATGTTGAGAAATTATTAATATTGCAATGATTCTTTCCTCATTTTCACTGATTCACTCTAACTGCTTTACACTGTTTGGTGATGCAAATAAATTGTAGTTTAAATCAAGCCAGATGGAGTCATAGCCATTTTGCCTCAAGGGAGCACTGTACAACACACAAAGTGCTCTGAGACGCCCAATCCATTGTTTGTAATGAGGAAACATAGCTATTTAGGAACATGAGCATTGCCATCTTAGATTAGATCCAAGTTTATCTAATTATGTGTTCTATAGCCAACATCAGATTGTTCAAAAGTGTGACGATTTAAAGAGTGATTTTTTTTTTTGCTATCTTGAAAAGGTAAGAATTGCCCAGAATTTCTGAGAAGCAGCTCTGATGTTATTGTCCCCAGCTATATATCAGGCCCCACTGATCAAGATTTGTCACCTCCATAGTAGAGGACAGAAGGACAGAGCCTAAGAAACAAAGGATGTTTGCACTACAGCTGCTCTTAACTAGAACAGTCAGGGATATCCTTGGTCCTAGAAGGACCGAGTAGTTGCTACCACAAAACAAAATTGAATATACTGCTGTGGGTTGGCTTCAGATACTCAAGGAACATCCACCATGTCCCTGCCACTTGTACTGTAGGGGGGACAAATGCTCTCAGATGGCTGAAATGGCTAAGTTATCTACTTGAGGTTATCTAAGATATTTCTACCATCAGCTGCTACGCTTGTCCTTCTGGAAATAAATGCTTTCATGCTCAAGTGGCAAAAAGTACTCTGTGTCTGCATTACAATAGCCTCAAAAGACCGTTCAACATATTCCAGTTATACTCCACCATATTCATAGCATGCTCCACCAATAAGGGTAATTAATAATGGACTGAGCTGAAAACTGAAACATGGGCATGCTTTGCAGCTCCTTGTTGTCTATTACTATAAACTTCCTATAGGTCGATATCAAAAATACTAATATCTAACTAACTAATACTAACTACCTAACTACTGTAGTACCTGGATAAAAGAAATTCCCTTTTGTCATCCCCATTAGCCTCATCTGTCTTTAATAACTGACCTACTGGCAGCTCAAATTCTCATACCTATTATTATTATTTATATAATTATATAAATTATTTTATATGATTATTATATTATTATAATTCCAAAATATCCCCAAATATATACAGATATATGATTCCTTTTAGTAGTCGGTTAATTTTTCCACTTGCACAGGGTTCTATGGCAGCAAGTTTTACACTTTAATTATACATTATGATAAAAATTCCCCTTTTATTTTATCTGGCAGCCTGTACATCTTGTTCTGATAGTATGTTACAGAGATGATGGCAACTTTAAATCTAAATGCTCTAGAACATTTATTGTTTTATATATTATTACTATTATTATTTAATCTCAGAAGTAAGCAATTGCAGTTCTTTCCGTCTTGGTTCATCCCTTTCCATCCTTAGCATAGTTCAGCATTCTCCTTGTTCTAAGCATCTTCTAGTTTATTCCTCTGAAATGAGATATCAGTAGAGTAATATATTACATCTTTGTAATTTCTATACATGACACTAAGATTTGCTGCATTATTCTCCAGTCTAATTGCTTATGCAACCTTTTATCTATGCTTTTTGGAACTGCTATGCATTGAATGGGTTTCCTTTGAGCTCTCGGAAGAGACATTAAATTAAAAAAAAAGAAAAAAAAACCCCTCTAACTAAGATTCATAGAGTATCTTAAACCTGAGTTTCTGTTCAATAAGAACTTGAAGCTGCAATTTCAAATGGTTTAATTTGCATTTCATGGCATCTTATTAGAAACCAAAACATTTCAGATATAGTAATAATCTCCATTTTAAAGAATTTTTATCTTCATACAGGTTTTATGGAGCCTTCCACAATGTGCATTTATTATTTTCATCTATCTTTTGCAGAATTTTAATTATATTCATTATTTCTGTCATTCCTCAGAATCTCACATATGGAACTCTTGATGTGAATAGCCATTTCTTTTTACCTGCTGTATTATTTGCACACATTCAAGCTGCAGCATAAATTAAAAAAAGTTTGGAAGCTTAGATTTGGTCCCGTGTTAATTTATATCATAATGGATTCACTTAATTTTACCATTATTTGGCACTGTTACAGACCTCTTGTTAATAGGAAGCTGAATGATTTGCCCATTGAATTTGATGAACATGTCAGCATAGGTTTAAAAAACAGTTCAACTTTTGTTCCAGCAAATAACCATATGAGAAATTACTTTATGTGCAGAGGAAAGGATGCTCATTCTGGTAAGAATCTATCTTACAGGTTCAAATTAGAAATAAACGTACCTCCTAAAAGAAAGGATAAAAAAACCATGATGGTTTATGTGGACAGATTATTCCCTCTATAGTGGAATGTTCCCAGAAAGTGACTCTAGTAAAATTGTAATGGCAACGATTTCCAAACCTGACAGGTCCTCGTGATTTGCAGAAGGTGTCTTATTTCTGGTATTTCACTTACAGACGATTGATTTAGTAGACTTTCATCTGACTAGTAGACTTTCACAGTTTTGTCAACTTTTTCTGTGATCTTTTTATTTTTTTTAAGAGAACTAGAGAGGCAAGAAGAACCTTACATGTAGGGAAGGGAGCTTTCCATCTTGACAAGAATTTGAGTCTTCTTGTCTCAGGAAAATGAACACTTAGAGTTAGCACTTGTAGTTCTTTAGTTGACTGTCAAAGAGACTAAAACATTATACAGACAAAAGTTGCTAATGAAAATTGTTTCTCCAGAGAAAATTTCTCTTTTTTTCACCTGCAGCTCATGTGTGAGATACTTTTCCATGTTTCATATTTATATAAATAAATAAATAAAGTAAAATGCCTATTTTACTGAAATGTAACTCAGAACTGGGCATAGTTATTTTTGTCAGTCTGTACATTTGCTTATATTCGAATGTCTTCAACTGAAACAAACAAAAAATATTGGAAATATTGCTATTATCTATTTTGATATACCCTATTGGTTTTACCATTACCAGTGAATATGGTGGAGAAGGTCATAGTTTTCTTAACTAGTGATAGTGGACACTCTTCTGGTTTTTCTTGCTAAATGAAGAAACTCCACTCATTAATGCTAAACTTCCAGGATTCTTATATGCAGCAGGAATGCCAGTCCCTAGCTTTTCTCTAAAACCATTTTTAATAGAACAGACTTTTATTTACCTTCTATTTGGCCAAGGATTTTTCTGCTTTCAGAGAGACAGTAAAAAGTATCAGATGAGAACTGTAATTTGGACCAAGGGCATCTTAAATTTATTAGCAGAAATTTGTCTACCTGTAATAAATCCTGACCAATCTGGGTTTACCTACCTACCTAATATACTTTTAGTATATTTGCCAAAACTGTGGCAGTAACCTTTAATCAATATTTATTAATGAGATATGCAAAGAACAAGAATTGTTCTTACTTCTTTTCTGGAGTAAGGAACTGTTTCTTTTTCATAAGGACTTTAAATAAGTGTATTAATATAGAGATTAAAACACCTTTTAAAATTAGCAACCAGCCCATCTGTGTTGCTTTTTTTTGTCTTCAAAACAATATCCACTACCACCTGTATACTGGCATTACTGAGGAAGCATCTATATTTTATTTCCAATTAAGTAAAGGTAGAGCCTTATAGCTGAATAAAGCATTCTCCTGAAATTTTTATCTACGATATGCAGTTCTTTACAAATTGTTTCAAAAGATCTGATACTTATTCTAAGACAATTATTCATTATCCCAATTAATGGGATTGCCTCATTGTTCTTTTTTCTTAGGTTTTCTACCAAGGTCTTCACACTTGTATATTTTAATAATATAGCTATTTTTATTTAAATTCAGATTCATTTTAGATTTAAAATTTATTGTGCTTTACCAATGTTTAGGAAATTAATTTTAATATTTCCTTATAATATTTTAGCAATGTGTTTGGTTATGTTTAGTGCAGATACTCCTCTTCCTCCATTTTTGTATAGAAGCATGAATAATATAATTTATCTTGTTTTTCTAACAAGACTGTTACTTTTCTAGATAGTTGCAACTATTTAAAACTTTGATATATCCAGGGCTGGATTTAAAGCCTCTTTGAAATCCTGTAGAATTACTCCTTTCCTAAAATTATTAAAATTCCAATAAAACAAAAGGAAATCATAAAAAATAGTACTCAGATGAGACTTTACAGGATCTCACTGTTGTTAGTTTCAATTTATACTTGACAGAATATATCTGCCTTCTTCAATTACTATTATGACTTTTAATCTCTCTCTCTCTCTAAACTTTTATGCTATATTTGCACATATAAACAGAAAGGATGTATTTACCTAATAAACTTGATACCCTTTCCCTATTCCCTAACCAATTTATTATCATTGTTGTTGTTATTATTTTTCTTCCTGTTGTTGTCAATTTTTTTTCAGTTGAGTGATTGAACTAAAAAAATCAATTATTCAGAGAACCTGAGTCCAGATAGATTAGATGTTTTTCATTTCCCTTGTCTAAAAAAATCACATATCAAAAAAACATATCAGATTAATCAGGCATGAACTACCTTTGTTAAATGTGTGCTATATTCCTTCCCATTTTCCACATTTCTTTGATTATATTTTCCCTCCTGGTTCAGAGCCTTCAGTGCTGTTGATTCATGTGACAATGAGTCTACACTTATTCAGATTGCTATTTTCTTCCCCCTTAAATGTCAACATTATATTTTCTCATCTCAGGTATATGATACCATCTTCAGTGGTTTCCTAAAACTCTACTGATGAATTGGCAATTTCACATACAACATGTTCCAGCATACTTTGATTCAGGGTATTAGTTTCTTTGACTAAGATCTTTTGTGCCTTTTTTTTTTTTTTTTTTTTGCCACCCTCGATTTTTTTGTACCTCAAGCTTTCTTTGGAGGTTCAATTATTTTCCTCCCCATTAGCTATCCAATCTTTGCTCTCATCCTTAGGATCTTCACTTTGGAAGAAAACCAAGTGAAATATTCATTTAGTTTTGAGGCAGTTCATGTATTATCTTTAATTTCAGTCCTTTCTTGCTACATTGCAGAGATCACTAATCAGATTTCACAGATCTGGGAGGAAGAGCTTACATAGTCTTTTAATTAATTCTGGCTCAAAAAGTAGGAGTAGGCTAAGGAAATGGGTTAATGAAATAAATATAGGAAAAGAAATGTATTTGATTCTTAAGAAGGAATCAAATACCATACCATGAGAATGGAAATGAGAGATATAGGGTGGGTCATAAGTGAAAATGTGCAGTGTCAGGCGCTTAAGGAAGTAATTACTAAAGACAGTAATTTCTGCAACTGCAAGCTCATCAGGTAGAAACAACTGAGGACAAAGACCTGGGTTTATAGCAGAATAAAGGATGAGGTGGAGGAACCAATGTGTTAAGGCTATGAAAAAGCAAATGTGACTCAAAGATGTATTAACAGAGGTGAGAAACTTTAATATTGTATGAAGACATGATGGCAACCACTCTGAATAGTGTGTATCATTCTTAACATGAAAGCTAAACTCAAGTTGGAATAGCTACAAAGTGTATATAAATGAGGTCAACATATTTATTCTAGGAAAAAAAAATAGGGATGGATGTGATTTTTGGCTGTCAATGAAGCATGGTCATTTGCTAGAAGATGGTAGCAGAGCTAAGTAATGCAGAACATGTGACAGCAGAAGGGCAAATGGAGTTGACAACAATCTACTCCATGAACTCGTTTTGTCTGAAAATTGTAAGAAAGTTGCTAATTTTCAGAGTGACATTCTGACCCAATTTACAGTAAGAAATGTGAAGGCAGCCATCTGATCAAATTACAGCTAAGTATCTTACCAAATGTATACTTACACCGACATCTACATATAAGCAAAACAACCTACACTATTTCTGCTAGAGGAGATTGACATTTTAGGACATGATCTAATTCATCCTAAAGTAGATCAAAGCAGGTTAGATGAGATTGCATTTTAAAAGTATTTATTTCTCTCCACGGACTCTAATAGGAGCCTGAAGTGACTAGCACTTCCCTATCTTATGTGAAATTAACTCCACTCCAGATGACTGTACCTGCCTTTTTATTTGCAGAACTTCTCTATACCCAAATATTTATACTGAACTTTTAATTTATTCAGAATGTGTAACATTCACTCTGAATTCTACTATTGGTTATTCAGTTCATGTTCCTAGCCTTATAATAGTGTTATCAGACAATATTCTAAAAGGGCAAAAAGGAAGGTGACTGGCACACATTAAATGGTGTTATTATTTCCCTTCTCTTTGGGTAAAATAACTCCAAATCACCCCATATCTTTATTCACTTTTTTCATTCTATGTCTAGGTTCATGCCAAGCATTTGGCATTATCATTGATGGAGATATGCAGGTATTTACATAAAGAAATATATTGTTAAGTTGATTTTACTTTCTGTCTGCATGCAGAAAATTACACATTGCACAGAAGTAAAATGACTCAGAAATTCAGCCCAAACATTCAGAACTCAGATAGGAGAAAAACAGAAACAGATTCAGGGTTAGTACTAGTTTTTCATCACTGAGCTTTAGTGAAAACTTCAGTTCATTCCCTATATTTCTGCCTGCCACAGCCATAGAAAAAGTTGAAATCTGTGGTTTTCTAAGTACTCAACATTGTGCACAAGCATTGTTTAGAGAAAAAAGTTTCCTCTTCTAATCTTTGCTGATACTGTTAGCAACTGGCTCAGATACTGTCTTCTACTATTCCCTTCCCAGTTGAACTGTATTGATTTCCAGTCCCTTACATAGTGGCCCAATTTTAGTTATATACTCACATGATAACATTAGTTCTGTAGCAACAAAATTTAAATACATATGTACAGCTAGACTACAGCTGCCATACACCAACTCTTTTGAAATAGAAGTGGGACTACCAGTGTTTTCAAAAAATGCTTAATTTCAGGAACTACTTCATATCTTTCCCCTAATTATGCTAACATCCAGAAATAATATAGACATTTTATTTTAAATGAATTTCCCACACTTTCATAACTGAGGCACAAGTTGCATCATAACCTTTTCTGGTTCCCAGTACCCATTCTCATTTATATAAATGCCCATTTACACCATTCTGGTGTAAAGAAGAGTTCTGAAGTGTGAGAAAATTGACCTTTAACATTCTGAGACTGATACATGAAGAGGAGTCAGCGTCATAGTGCCATTTTCCATATTTTTTGCCATCCCTGACAACAGCACGCAGTGTTGCCTATCCACTAACTTCAAAGCTCCATTTGCTGACTAATATGTTTGTCAGGGATTCAAAGCCAGACTTAACGACCTATTAAGCCCTTCAGATAATACTTGATTGTAGGTCTTGTTTTCTCATGCTTTTTCCTTTTGCTTCTGCTTTAAAAAATAAATTTTGGAAAACTTTAAAAAAAAAGTTTGTTAATTTAACTGAGCTTTCTCATTTGAATGTATTTATTGAGCATTCTGATTAATTGACTAATAAAATTTAAATTTAAAATAAAATTTAAGGTATGCCGATTCTAACATACTTTACAGTGCATTCTTTTGTAAGGCTGAAGAGTCAAAGCATGCATGTGTATTTTAATACCCTGCTATTGCGGATTATAACATATGATAGCTAGCTAGCTAGATTTGAAAAATAAAACTACCACTGGATTCATGATCTAAAGAAATCAAACCTGTATATTTTTTCAGCATTACACATAATATAGCAACCAAATTAATAAGGAAATTTCTTATAGCTAACAGCTAGTAGAACATGTGGCCTTTCTGAAAATAACTATACAAGTATAAATATATATCAAAATAACTATACAATATATACTATAAAAGTATATGGATACTTTTAACCCAGGGATCCAGCTTCAAACTAGAGCTCCTAAAGTGCTGAATCAATTTCTTATAAGCGTCCTCAAATTGAGGGTCCATATTAAGGGATGTAAATCATCAAAACCAGGTTTAAAATTGCATCATTCTATCAGAAGCTCACTTTCAAAAATTGAATCCTCCATGTCTGGATTTACAGTTGATACGGTCATTTGAAAGGATCAATTGCCATATGATTACTTGGTACTCCCCCTGGAAGTAACTGGAAAACAAAGATAAGGACTTTTATGAAACAGCAATGGCTAACAATGGAAATGAAAATCTTCGGGGCGGGGGGAGAAAACAACAGAAAAAAAACACATCACTGGCCAAAACTGTATATGAACTTCAGCCAGAATAGAAAAGGCAGCTAGGCATCTGTCCTCCAACCGGAGCTGCCAAATAGCTTTCAGGGTCTGGGCCTCAGTGCCCAGGGAGGCTTTCAGTCGATATTAGTCATTTACAAACTAGTTACAGTATAGATAAAAGCGATTGTGATTCCTTATCTACAGCTACTTTCACAGGGCTTAGCCGTAACTTGAAGGAATGCAAAGTCAATTCATTCACCATGTTCATTTATTCTTTATCCACTGCAAGTGATACCTCCAGTAATGGTACTTCTTTGTGCAATTCAGATTCATTCACTCTCAGTGAGGAAAATTAATGGAGATCATCTGAAAATATCATTGTGTAAGAGTTTGTGAAAGATGTACATTCAGTTCATTTATTTTTTTGGCTTCCAGGACTACTAAAGTCAACTTTTAAAAAATGAAGTGGAAGAAAAGTTAATATCACTTTAAAAATCTGCATTTAACAGCATTCCTGAGATACGTAGCTGAGATACATATCTCTGTTTAATACATATTTCTGTTTAATTTTAGCTGAAGAAATGCTAAATACTGCTTTGTTAGCAGAGACTACTTAAAAAGCTTAAGGATCAAATTGCCATGCTAATTCTCATTTAGTTCCTTAAGCCAGTATTTTAAGTCAGTTAATGTTTGCATTATACAGATTATAATAAGTTTTGGACTACAGTTTCATTTTCTCCTAAATATTAAGAAAACTAGAACAAACAGAATTATTTGACAGAAAACTATAATAAATAGGAAAGATGCAAATAGTTAAAAAATATGAAGATACTGTGCCAAGGCCTAAGTGTAATGATTCCTCCCGTGCTCTTGCTGCTACAGAGCAGCCACAGAAAACTGGTTAGAGGGCCATAAGAAAGCACAGACTTCTTCAACAAGTCCCCAGTCAGAGTGACTAATGGGAGGTGAGTCCAATGCATACCATGAAACATGGTCTCCTTTCATTCTAGGAGCATCCACAGAGACCTCAAATGTGCAGTGAAAACTTCTTTGTTGGACTGGGACCCAGTCTTGCACACTAATGTTAGAAGGACTGCAATCAGTACATAGCAGCAATCTTCAATCTTTAATGGCAGAAGTATAGACCTAAGTCAATCATAAAAAATGAACGAAAGAAAGGAAGGCAGATGCAAAGGAAAAAATGAAGAATGTGTGGACACTGCAAGCTCTGAGGAAAATATTTTGATACACATACTTTAGGAGAAATATTTGTTGTAAGGCAAAAAAAAAAAAAGTTTCTGCAACAGTTGTGACTACTGCACCAAGTGAATTGTAAAGTTTATACTCTGAAGCTGCCATGAGCCATTTACCCATCAAAAGAGAAAAAAAATGAATTTCAGCTGTGGAAAACAGTGGAAGAGATCAGAAGTAACTCTTAGAAGGCCAACCAAGAGGCTAAATGTCTCTATGAAGAGGTCAATGTTTGATATGCCTTTCACTGCTGGGCAAACCATTGTACTTCATAAAAATACTTTTATCTGATGGGTCTTGGCTTATTTGATCTTATCCTTTAGTGCTCAACAAATATTAAGGCATATAATTAAGCAAGAGCTTCCTTGCTTCAGTCTAGGATAAAGGAAGAACTTGTCTGGCAACAGAAGATCCAATTAGTTAAGGACAGAGGGGGACCTGGAGGTTTGAGCTGCTGAAAGCTACCAAAATTGTTTACTTGATGGCATGAATATTTTTTCATGAGCTTGTTTACGTCATAACTTTTTTGTTATTGCCATGGAAAAAAGAAGGGTAGTGTTGTTTCATAGGAGCCTGTTGGTAGAAAAGATTCAGGTTGTTGTCACCACATCTAATTCTCTTTAAATTACCTTTACTCCATTAGCTGGTGTGTTGGCTAAAAATCTCAGCCTCCTTGCTTATTATATGTAAAATTACTGATATAAAAATAGGTTTTATCTCTCCTCATTAAAGTCATTGTGAAAATGCCAGTGAGTATTGTTTTGTCTATATTTAAAAAATAAAAAAAAATCAAGCATTTCAGTTTCCCACACAAACTGTAGAGGTCCTTATAAAATAAATTGGGAACTTTGACTCAGGTACGTGTATGTTTTTGTTCTTCTGTAAAGAGAAAGCAAATATAGCTAGTTAAACTATTACCTATCACTGTTCTCTCCTAGTGGGAACCATAATACAACTATAAAATCTCTCAATCGTGTCTCCTAAATTTTATCTTTTGGGAATACGCAATTTCAGAAGTCTCCTGATTGATGACTATTATTTCTTCCAGCTTCACTTATTTTACTTTTTAAATATATTAAAGATTTGTGCATTTGCCTGAACTCATTGTACCCTTGTCTTACCTGATCACTATTTTACTTAGATACACAGATGCAATCCTTGTTTGCTAACAATGAAAAGCCCCAAATGATACAAACACATTTTCATGGGCTTGGCTATACTCTCTCATTTTTAGCCATCTCATATTGCAATTACACATTCATGTTAAATGTGCAAAATATTTGCAGGTCTGAATCTCATCTAAATCCTTTAGAAATGACAAAAAAAAAAAACATTCTCTTGTCTTCAGCAAACTCAGGATAAAATATTTTGGTCTGTGAAGATCTTAAAGCTTAGAATTTCTAAACAGATGTATACAGGGCAGATCAGCCAGAAAACCAGTGTGTAGATGAAAGATATGATAAGAAGGAATATTATAGACTTCATAGACATTCATGTTCCCCAGGTGCTAGAAGAGAGCTCAATTCAAGAAATGATTTAATAGTGTGAAGTGTTAAACAGAACTAGACCTTCCTAACTCATCACTATGAAGTAGCAAGTTGTTAAGTAGTATGGATATGCATCCATGTTGTTCAGGCTAGATTTACAACACAAATCTAGCCTGAATATAAAAGCAACATAAAAGTCTCTACTAAAATTGCCTTTAAGATGTTGATGGAATTCACCAAAGACCTACCTTAAACCTGTGAACACCTGAGGCTCTAAACCACCTGTCTCCACTGGCAGATTTTGCCACATGCCTAAATACTTGCTAATGGGCATATGCACAGCTGCCCCTGACAGTGCCAAGCAGCCAAGGCAGCTCTGAACAGCATTGCCTCTGTATAGTATGGTTATATTATGATACCCTTTTTTTAAATTCTCCAGTGAATGAGTCAGGCTTAAGAAAGTTATTGTTCAATAAATGACCCCCACACTCTTGTTATTGCAAGATAATAACATTAGTATAGTTATAGTTGTACAGTATATCTGTGTGGAAGAATCATATGATATTACATTAACACCCTTAAGGACAAGAAGTCAAACACCTGAGGGATGAATTCAGAGACCATAAAGAGAAGCGAGATGCAGCTAGACCTATAACCATGATCTCTCCTTATATGCATATCATCACTACCATTTTATTTTATAACTGTTATTATAAAACTGTGTAGAAGGCAAAACCTCTTCATTGCTAACACATGTTGTAAAATCTATTATGTTAATTGTAGACTAAAATGACTTTCTTGCCATGATTTTTATTTGATTGGACTTCAGTCAGTTGATTTTTATTTAGATATTAAGCAAAATTCTGCAGTGATTTATAGTCTACATAGGTTTATGAGTCACTAAAAAAAATTATATCACTATGTGGAAAAAGCTAGGAACTTCATAGTCGTTTATTAAGGTAAAATTAAGGTATATTTTTAAAATAAACATCAAGGTAATTCAAATGTTAAATTATAATAAGTTTCAGAAAGTGTTAAAAATAGAGATTAAAAATAACATTTGGACTTTTTCCAAACAATAAAAAGAACAATAATAGATGGTATATCACATCCCGGGCTTATTAAGATGTCATCTCGCATTTTCTGCCCGTTCAGTTATCTCATGGCTACCATCTTTGATGCAGCAACGTATGTGTCACTTCCAGGACATGAGTAATACATATATGTATAAAATGGCTTGTGGACTCAGGGCTTGGGTCTCTACCGTTCTATATTGAAGTCTTCAAGTGTAGGTATATTTTCAGTTCTGCTAATGTTTCTAAAGACCTACCCAAATGTAGTACTAAAACAGGTTCTGACAGAAAGGATAGAATATTGAACTACTCATCCATTATTTTAATACATTCCATTCAAATGACCTAGTTGCCCTAAACATACATGACTGAATGAGGATTTTGGTAAGGATCTGAATATTTTT
Organism: Apteryx mantelli; assembly: GCF_036417845.1. Classification (NCBI taxonomy): domain Eukaryota; kingdom Metazoa; phylum Chordata; class Aves; order Apterygiformes; family Apterygidae; genus Apteryx; species Apteryx mantelli. The sequence goes on along the minus strand of NC_089980.1, from coordinate 96,562,362 downwards.
TCTTTGGGGTTTTAAAATTTAATACTTAGGGCTTGATTCAGTTGCGTAAACATAGGGCCTCAGGTTATCCTACAGTTTTCCACTGCCAGTCCAGAGAAGCAAGTCCCCCTGAGTCCTGTGTGGTATCAATTGACCCTTTGTGGTCTTCTCAGATGCCCTCAGCATCTCGAATGACACTAGAGTCTTATTTTTAAGCAATATGATTAAGCTCTTGGTTTATTGAGCCCTTGATTTATACTTAATATTATCCTTCTGTATCTAAGCTAATCATTTATTTCATTTTACAGTCAATGCAGAAATATAGGACCTTCTGCCTATATTAAGATGCCAAAGCAGATGGGACAAATTGTATCCTCGATACATCTATCTCTCACTGTGGACTATTCAAGGAGCTTAAATGTTTATCTAAGAATATGCAAGAAATCAGCTTGATCAAACAGGCATGTATATCTGAGCAAGTCAAACTACATTCTCTTTACTGCTGATAGAAATACATAGGCTCTTTAAGGATGTAGGTGATCACATTCTGATTTAGACACTGAAAGCTGGTCAAAGGACTAATTTCCTGTATCACTGCATTAAATATGAACCAATGACAGCTATTTTAGATGTCAATTTCTGTGTTGCAGAAAACTAACTTTAGTTGAGATGAATCCTAGCTTAAGTGCCTAAATTTTCAATGACTTAAGTTAGCTGTAGCAGTTCCCACCTTAGAGAGACTAATTGGATTTTGGTAGCAGCTAGCTCATTAAACCATTAAGAGAGAATGCTGATAATGAGATTAATAAATTCTGCAGTGAACTGCAGATATAGACATTCTTCTCCCAACTTGATCAAGATCAAGTATAACGATCCTTCAATATGCATCTCAGTATATGGAAAATCAAGGTTTTTAATCGTAATCATTATCATAATAATTAGATAGTGTTTCCTCCTGAGCAGGTCCTTCAAAAGAAGCAGAGAGAAACCAACTGGTTTAAGCTGGATGGCTGCTAATAGTTCTTAATATTACAATAATACTGCCTAAAGAGAAACAAATTGCAAAGCCTAGAAGCTATTTAACAAATATTGGTATAAAAAAATACCTATACCACTTTCTTTAGTAGCATCACAACTGGCAAAAAAGGAAGAAAGTATAAAAAATTGAAAGTATCAAAGAAACTACTGTTTGCAGCTGTGAACCTTTTAAGGCATCATAAAAATCTTTATTATTCATAAATATATGATTCTGTAAAGTTTGCATTTCAAATCCCTCTCTTTCATACATCGTCTGTTAATTTTAAGGGAAGCATAGAGGTATTATCTCAGAGGTACCAATGTTAAAGGAAGAAGAAAGAGAAGGAAAAAGAAGAATTGATCCCAAACCTCTCCCACATTTCAGCCTTTTGTTTGGAACACGGATATGTACTTACATGGTTCTTCCTTATTTCAAACCACTTAGCCTATTATTACTTACTGTCCTTAAAATTTCTGACAGATGAGCCCATATGTACCAACTAAATCATGGTGATTTTAGAATCCTGCTAAGTATAGGCAACTTGGGATGCTTAATAATTGTCCAGGTACAACCTTGTAAAGCTTGGCCAAGATCATACCCTGTGTTCTGAGTGATATGACTCTAGTATAGGTAGAAAATAAAAATATTTAAGGTAACAAGCAATACTGATATTTTTAACCAATTTTATCATTTTATAGCAGCAAAATGATATAATAATTCAAAATATATCTCATTTTGATTTTGGATACAACTTTCATTGTGATGCATCATATAATATTATGAATGTGAATCTGAATTTTTCTCATGTCAGACAAAATGGTAAAATATCAGATATTTTGAAACTGGAATTGAAATTTGCTAACACTGTAGTATGGTAATATCTGCTTGCTTTATGAAAAAAGAAATACTGGGGTTTTCTTTGGCTATCTGTAGTGTCTCAACCTGTTTTATTTAACTGTTTTAACTGTTTATTTAACTGTTTTATTTCATTACAGTTTTATGTTTTCTGATCTGGGTATTTAATTTGAGCCAATATTGATAAACCATTATTATGATTTTCGTCACAACTAGAAATGATCAATAAAGAATTAGACTGCCAGGCCTCATTGCTGAATTAACTCCTGTCAGGGACTTTTCAATAACAAAATTATCTTACCTCATACTTCAATAGAAGTTGACACTGGGAGAACAGGAGCAACTACCTACATGGTTCAAATAAGTATTTTCCAATTTTCTTAAAATTCTAGATTTTTCAGGGGAAAAGATACTATTCTATTAAAGCCAAAGATCTTTGTGACATTGACTTCTTTGAGAATGGGACTGGGCTCAAAAATTGGTAATGGCAAACAATTTCAATATCTTTATTTTAAAATTATTAATGTTTCAGAAAGAGGAATATCCACAGGAAATGGAGCTTAGAAGAATGAAAATGGAGAATGCGCAACAGACGTCATCCAGGGTCATAACAGGGGATTAATTCTAATTGACAATGGAGAACTAAAGAAAGAAGCTAAACTAAACAGCTGTTGGAATCATTACTAAAGGATGTACTGTGTAACTTGGAGGTAGGAAAAAAACATGCTTGTTGCTAAATATGATAAATTAAATGAGAAAGATGCATTCTTGTGTAATTTTATTATTATTATTAAAACCAACAAACATATGATTGCATCTGAGTTTTTAATTTAAGACAGAAAATCTATAACTTACCAGGTAACAGAAATATATATTAAATCTGAGACATCCTATAGACAAGACTAAAATAAAAGGTAGTCCCACACTTATGACATTTTAAATGTCATTATTTTATTGGAGATGGAAAGGGAGAAACAGAGAAATACCCTAAGAACATTTCATTCTAAATTTATTATAAAATTTTAAAATTTGATTGTTATGCAACTGACCATATTTTTTGATTTTCCTTGAGTAGTTACTATAAATCCTTGTGAGTACAGTCGTATAATACTTTCATATAATTTTATACAGTACTCAGAGTAGAGGCAAGCAGCTGAACATAACATTACAATGATTTTCTAAGATTTTTTTTTTAAGTTGGCCTTTGATAACAATGTATAAGCAAAATAAAAGAAAAGTCCACCCTAAAGCAAGCATCATGTTGGGATGGAGTAAGTATAAAAACTAGAATAGAGTATGTGAAAATCAATGGGTATACCTAATGTTTGAAAGATGTGTTTGAAAATATGGAAAAAAAAATGCAGAAAATATGTCGTAAACACTGGCAATGTGCTGTACTATTTGTTGGATAGATTGATTTTTATTGTTTTTTTTTTTTTAATCCCATGTGAAAACTCTTCTACAGAATTTCTTTTCCTTGAGAAAACTCAGAAATTTGAAAGGCATTCCAGACCTGAAGAACAGAAAAAAATTAACAAAATCTCAAAAGTATTAAGTAAAAATAGTTACTAGCAAAGAAGAATGTGATAAGAATGTGATTCTTGAAGAAAATCAGAAAAAGGAAAATTTGAAATAGAAATAAAAGACTCTTCCACTAATGAAACAATAACATTTTGTGAATGCTTATTAAATCTTCATACCTCACCTATTAAAAAGAAAAAAAAAAATCCTTGGAATAAATACTGTTATCAAGAAGGAGATAAAATAATTGCAATAGAGTGGCCAGAAATTTTAAAGTAACCAATATAAGGACCTTACCTGAACTATCTTACATTAGCTTAAAAAAAAGATCAGTTAAATGTCCGAGTCAAGCAATTATGTCAGATTGATAAGTGGTGGGTAGATGATATTCAGTATATATTCTCAAACTAGTTTAAGTCATGCTGTTTTATCCAAGATAATTGGATGCATCATTGTCATTCATGCTTGTAATAAGATACATATAAATTAGGAATAATGGAACTAATCATCTGCTGATGTATATCAGTATAACTCCATTGACTGAAATGGAGATGTACTGAATTCAGTCAATTGTGCATTCTGGTTTATACCAGCTAAGGAGCTGGGATAATATATATTTGTGTTTTCACTAATATATCTTAACTATTATTACTGCACTAATATTATTACCTCTGAGTTCACCAGTTTTGATTAAGTGACAGACAGTAATATATATTCTACATTTGAATATTGCAAACATTACAGGAAACAGACATTTTACTACAAAATTTCATGGGATGTTAATCATTCAACAATTCATGGAACTTGTTTTTTTCCTAGTAGAATATTTCACCTTCTATTGGAATTCTCAAGGAGTACAATATAAAGGCAGAAAAATCCCATGTGTAAGTTTAAATATGAAGAAAAAATAAGACTAGATAAAATATTTGATGACAACTTTAATAGAGGAAGAATAAGGATCTAACTACAGATAAGGTGAGAGTACTGTACAGCAAGAATAAAGTGATTTTAGAATTTTTTCAAGATTCAAGATTTCAGGAATAAAGTGATTTTAACCAATTTGTTTATGATCTGATTTTATTAGAAATTGTATGTTGGCATGATTTACTTTAAGCACTTAAACTGGTTGCACCAATTTAGATATATCAGCTCCTGCAGACAAAGATTCAGAACAACGTAACTGAGAACTTGCTGTAGAGCCCAAAAGGAGCAATGGCAACTAGTAGGGATATTAGATAACTTCCCTTACTGAGAAGCAATGCAAGAGCAGCAAATTTGTGGATTCCTTAGCTCTTTGATACTGGCCGTCCTTCAGGAGCAAAGCAATTGCTATTAGCTTTGAGACTTCACCCGCTAATGTCAGTGAGACCCTGCACGCATATCCTTAAATAATTTGTAGGATCAAATACCAACTCCAACCTCAGTCAGAAGCTGAGGAATCAGTCAGAAGGTGAGCATCCTGCAATTTCATTTTCACTGTATTTCTTTTGCTTCTGCTGCTATCAACGAAATTTCATGAAGTGTTTTTATTTTGATGAAAATGGTGCAATTTAAATCTTACCAAACAATTCTACTTAGCACTTCTCAATATATATTCAATATAAAGGTGGAAACTATGCTGGCAAGCTAAGTGTCCAAGACCATTTTTCCATACTGAAGCAAATGGTACAAGACTGTATCCACCCATGCGATTATATTCTCTTATCCCACAGGAGAGAGTAATTGCCTGCAACTATTGGAAATCATCTGTAGGATATAGGAGGCCCTCAGCTGTGCCCAGGAAATAGCAGAGTTTTAGTTGGTGAAGGCCAAAACTGTTAAGGGCTGCTCTAACCTTTCAGAAATATGAAAAAGAAAGTTCCAGTGCTTAGGAACATTTCTGTCACTGTGTAATTTGTTAGAAGATATGTAGCCAGGGAACCTGGGCCAAGCTATTTAGGAGTATCTAAAGCCATAGTGGAGCTCTTCTTATCTTACATGAGAATTGTGCAGGTAAAGCATCCTCCTCTGAACACATGCCAGGAACACCACTGGAAATGTGCTGTTGATTTCCAGAGCTGACTGGCAGGTTTCAGAAGACGTTTGGAAAATGAAAAACTATCTGAAGTTTTGCATGTGTTTTGCTAAGTAGCTGCATAAAAGGAAAATGTTATTAACAGTATCAGTATTAATATATGTATTGATATTAGGTTTAGAGATGATGTGATCAACAGTCTTGAAAAAGAAGAGAAATAAAGGTAAAAGTCATTTCATAAAAAAGTTTAATTTGAAATCTAAATTAAAGATATTTTTGATTCCTCTCACAAAACATTTCACCTTTTTTAACAATCAGTGCTAGAGATGGGAGTGTGATCTGATTATACTTTAGTGTCTTATTTTCAGGCTTATTTTCAGGTATATTATAATATCAGAATGATTAGTCTTTCCTGAAAGCCTGATCTCTGCTGGGTGTATCAAGTTAGGCACATAAACCACTAGTTATTTTTCAAAGTTTTGAGTATAGATTTTCATTTTTGAAAATTAATGAAGAAATAAGATCCAAACTTTTCACTGATACACCTGGGATACTTTCATTTCACTTTGGCTAGTGAAATGCTGTTTCACCACATAACATCTATGTTATTGATGCTGATGAAGGGCGTTCAATAAATACAAGTTGATGGAATTTTATGATCATTTAATTGTGTATTAATATAATACAGTTGACTATAAGAGTTCTAGAAGAAAATTTGCTTAATTGGAAACCAGGAAAAATCAAAAACAATCAACATTTTAGTAATAAGGAAAACAGCTAGTGATCTCACCTAGAGTCTTCTCTAAAGAAGAGAAAATGGAAAGGAATGTTTTTCCACAAAAATGGAAAGTAATATTGAAAAACAAAACAAAACTACTTTTTCTCATTTCCCTATGAGTAAAAATCAAAATGATTGCCATTTTTGTATTATAGTTTAAAGAGAGAGACAATAGTTCTGAAGTTTTCCCTCCTTTAATGTGTATGCAGCACCATTTCAGAAAGGATAGGTCCAGTAAATGTCACAGTGCCCTTGGTACATGATTTGGATTCATGATTTGGGGGAAGACATTGTGAGTTAGTTGCATTTGCAAGTAGCTTAGCTGAAAAGGATGTGATCTATGCAAATAACAGTAAATATTTTTGGCAGTTTAGTGAATATTGTTTGCGGGGGGAGGGAGGATAAAGCCACTTCTTAATGATTACATTAGGACCAATAGATGTGTTCAGTCCAGCAAACATGATTATAATTAGAAAATAGAGGCTGGAACTGAAATGGATTCCTTTCACTTTCACTCATCCAGCTGTGATAACATCACCAGCAGAAGAAGGGAAACTACACTCCCACTGCCTGGTAGTTTTACTCATCTTCTATTTGTTCTCTTGGAGCTCTTTCAGCATTTTAAAATGACTGGGGAAATAGGAAATATGTTCCTTGGCCGTTGCTTCTGCAACTACTGTTTATCCTTCTGATTGTAAACTTCTAGACTGGCAGATGCAAGACAGTTTTCTTGCTTCATAAGAATTTCAAAATTTAAAATTAGAATGAAAAGTCAAAATCTCTTTCATTAATTGAAAACAGTAAAAAAATTTGATTGAGTGAATACATTTCCTTTTAGTAGATTTACAACACTTCACACATATTTTGACTGTTTTAAATGATGTATATTTAGCTTAACATTCAAAATGAAAAGTCATGTTGCAGAGGAAAAACATTTTTGTATATGTGTTGACATTATACATGTGCATAATATTTTAGTTTTTATTGAATATTTTTGTAAGTCATGAAATCCGCCAAATTATCTCTTAAGGAAAAAAAAGTATGAACAAGACTTTTTAAATAATATTCTTATCCTTTTTAATGCTTGAAGAAAGATTTGCCACTTTAGTTTTTCTATTGCCTTTATTTTTTCTATTAAGTTCTTACCATGATGGACTGAAATTTGCACTCCTGTACTTTCTGGTGTTTTCTTCTCTCCCATTCTTTGAGTATAATTTCTGAAAGAAGTCAGAAAGTCAAGGAGAGAGAAATGATAGGGGAAGCTACACAAACTAATTTTACAACAGCACTGAAGGAGATTAGGGGTCCAAAAGGCAGAGCTTTTTCTCTCCTCATGTCCCTCCCTGCAGTCTTCAGCAATCATTAATGTTTTTGAGGGGATCCATTTAGCTGATCAGAGACCTACAGCTAAACAAACTGAAACAGAGGTCATTTCAAAAGTTTTGTTAGAAACAATTACAGCAGCTAGTTAGTCCCACTAATCTACATTTGATCTGTGTATCAAAGTTGTATTTGATTTCATCAAAAATGGTAGAACTGGAATAAAGAAATTTAACTCCTGGAAAAAAGCAGAAGTGAAACTTTTGAAGAACTATCTTTACTGTCAAGATAGCTTTTGGTCAACTGAAGTATTCTAAAGATATTCAGAATTACTTACAACTATTCTGTGATTCTGTGATCTCCCCTCTTTTGTATAATTTTCCATCTCATACAGAAAAATTATATACTCGGTGCCAGCAATATAGTCTGTGGGGAGGTGAAATGGAGGCGTGAAATTTTAGAGACTGCAAGGTAGGTACAGGAAACAAGTAGGTACAGGAAGCTGAACATAGTGTTGTAAAGCAATTTTGCTAACTTCAGAGTGGTATTGTCAAAAATACTTGATATTAATAAGAGGTAGCTAGCAAAGTATAATATATCTACATATCTATGGACATATATATATATATGTGTGTGTGTGTGTGTGTGTATATATATATATATATATCTTCTAATGGATCACCATTTTTGTAGAGTGATCTGTTAATGGCCCTAGAAGAGGGTTGTATATGTGACTGTGTTGTACTAATAAAGCATTAGCTAGGCAGCTTGAAGGCTGTTGAAGACAAACAAGGAATTATAAGAGGCACCCCCAAAAGTACAGGACAAGATGATATCACAGGCCTTGAAAGTGCAGGCACAGGGTTATACCAGACATCCCAGAGCTATAAACACTACTCAGAAATGGTCAATTACTGTTCACTAAAGGAATGTAGCCTTGGGAACTGATTTGAACTAGTTTTAGAAATAACAAAGAGAACAAAGAAAAGTGCCCAGCATATGTAAAACTTAAATATAACATCAAATTTGTGGGACAAAGAAAGAAAGATTTTTTTTTGTGAAAAAAAAGGAACAAGTAAGCTGACTGTTAACTGTACAGAATGACCCCAACAGCAAGGAAGAACCACCCCCCAACGTCAACATCATACTTCTCTTGGGAAAGAAGTTGAGATGCTGATGATGCCACAAAAACATACTGAAAATGTAAGCATAACATCAGAAAAGAGGGTAGATACTAGAAATTTTGTGTGTATCAGTTTTAACCGTAACTTCATTGGGAATGGGCTGTAATTGGATACTCTGAACTATAACTGCTAATACAGTTGTAACCAGACTAATATTAACAATTTGATTAGACTGTTAAGACCTTAATCAGACTATCAGTAAATTCCTCTGTCCACATATACGCAGGCGGTTTTTAGTCTGGTACTTCATTGTTGAGACTTGACTGTAATTTGAATGCAAGAATAACTTAGGCGAAAAAAAAAGCAATATTATTCTGTTAAGATTCCAATCTTTTTTTTCCTTTTTTCATCTTAACACAGCTTTAAAAATATTAAATAAAAGTCTGCTTTTTATATCTGACTTCATGCTCCAAAAATTGGCATATATTTAAGATTTTAATATAAAGACAAAATTTTTATTCACACTGAAGTGATTTTCATGCTTTTTAACTGTACATCTTTTCCTGTGACAGCTGATTTTGGCTTACTGTCTGTGTTTTTAAAATGAATAGTTTGTCATACCTTACATTAAAACCCTGCAAAAAATAACTGAAAACATGGGATACACTGAAAACAGTGAGATGAAATTTCAACAGGTATTTATAAAGATGGAATGTACTAATATCTGCAGGTATCTATCTTTGAGAAATTAGTTTATTTTATATACCAAGTAAAAGTGGTTGGTCTAATCTATCTGTGTTTCAGTAAAAAAAAAAATATATATATATATATATATATATATATTATATATATATATATATAGTCTTTAATTAAACTTTTGAAATTGGTGACTGGTACAAAAAAATAAGCCAGGTAGGGAACTACCTAAGAATGAGATTACAGCATAAGAGTTGGTTTCAGTACATTTAGACATAAGACCATCTGTGTCTGCTGTACATATGTGAGTAAGAGAGCTAGGCTGGTACCTAGATCTAGTGCCTGACTCAGTTATCAAAATACAGGAGTCTAATGCCATCTGACACCCTCTAGGGTATTTGAAAATACCCACCCATGCCAGGATGGAAGGTGATAAGACCCACAGGAGACCCATAACCTTTGGAACTGGCAGATGAAGACCAGAGAGACAAGACTGTACAGCAGAGCACCTCAAATACCACGACTGGTATAAATACCACATGTGGTCAACCGAACCAAGCAGCAATTTTCCAGTGCCTGCAGGAGTTTAGACAGATGAAACTTTGTGTATGTACATGCTTATATGTATACATAAACTACTATGTGTGGACAGCTTCCTACCTCTAAGTGTTTTAAAAGGGATATACAGCCTCAGTAAAGATTAGAACTGGACTTCAGCTATCAGTTGTAGCACCAATAATTGTTCAGAACCCTAGAACAAAAAGTTAGAGTTTCTAATAAAATTTCTTGGTAACTACATGTCAGAGAAGCATTGTCAATAGTTAGGGAGCTCTGCCTTTGCAGATGACCTTTAGGAACCAATTAACAGAAACAGATGTAAATTCAACAGTGAAACATAAAAATATACCTTGCAGTCTTTGGGAGTCCCATGGAGTCAGAGACAGCTTTATTATAGTTTTTGTTGGCGAGTCGAAGTCAGTGGCTTAATAAGACGACCTCAATGTGCAAACCTACAATTCTTAAGTAGCTTGTGTACACGGATCCTAGGAAGGAAGTGTCTGACTATGGTGACTGTTTCTCAGTTGATGGTTAAATATGTGAAACTCATTGCTACACTGTAAGGCTGGTGTTTACAGCTGGCTAACAAAGAGGTTACTAACAGTGAAACTCCCAAAGTGTATTTCTAGTCTTGACAGCAAAATGCTAATGCCCCAGCAAGATCTAGTTTGAAATAACTGTACCTAATTCTGATCATGTAAGTTTCCAGAAATATAACCTCAAACTGGAAAAGTCCCTGGGAATGTCTGTCCAGATCACCAGCATAATGTACATCTACAATGTGCATAAACCCTAAATGAACTTATTTGAACAACAAAAAAAGTCTCAAATAGGATATGATTTCTTTCCATAAACACATCAAGGAAATGAAAAAAGAGAAGATGACCCACTTAAGCTTAAAAAAATCCAATGCGATTGGAAGAACAAATGGTTATAAGCTTGTCTTGGATAAATTTAGGTTTCATCAAAGAAGAAAGGTTCAGAACAGCTTTTTGGAAGAGTGGGTCAAAAAGAGTGGATCAGAAATACCCATCCAGTTTAATGATAGAACTTGGTAGGTTTTTGAATTACATTATGTGACAAAAGAAGTTACTGAACTTTGAAATCAGAGGATTTCACCAGACCTATATTCCTGCCTCCTAGAAAGTATTCCATTTATTTCCACCTGTTAATTGGAGAATCACTCAAGGAAGACAGTAAAAATATCCCACTTGTAAGAAAATGCAAAATCATCAAGCTTAGACAATAGCCATTTTTGATTCTGAAAGAGGAATCATAAACTATCTTTTTCTGCTGCCATTGCATTGAAGCTCACAAGCAGGATCTGCTGCCTCTGTTCTAGAAGAAAAGGGAAGCCAGTATAGAAGAAGGAGGGAAAGAAAATAATATAAGAAGATAACAATAAGCAGAAGAGAGCAAAAATCTGAGTGTAATAGGCTGTCTATTATAACAACAGGGCTAAATGCAGAGAGAATGGGAAGACTTAAAAATGAATAGAAGCTAAAATAGTGTGGAAATAAGGAGAATGGGTAATAGGTTATTATCTATCAATCATTATGATTTTTTATCAGCTATCATCAGTTTTGTTGGTTCCCCTCCTGATCTGGCAAGTTAAAAAGCAGAGCAGTAGATTATGGTATTCTTAGAGAAACTCATCTAACTTGACATGATAATGAACATTCCAAAAGGAATGTTTTGCTATATCTTTCTAATCCATCTATAAAGAGTAAACATATGTAGCATAATTCCTTTCTGCATGTTTACTAATTTTTATTTATGTAAAAGTTACATTAAATGTAGTAGAACACTTCAGACCTGTCTGAAAGAAGTCTTCTGTGAACAAGTTTTACTTTGATTAGGAAACCAAATCCTGGGGGGGGGGGGGGTTGTTTGTTTTTGTTTTTGTTTTCTTTCGAGAACCAAATACAGTAAATGAAAATTAAGCATATTTTGGTTACAGCAATCAGAAACTTTTTAGATAAGTTTTAAAAATATTTTTAAGTAAACATTTCTGTGAAAAACAGTCAGGTTGAAAACTCCATTTTCTTTGAAAACTAAAATTATACCACCAGACAATTATGTAATGACAAGTGGTTGAACTTGTCTTGAATTGATCATGATTTAAGTTTTAGTCTTTCAAATTTTTTCTTTTAAGAGTAAAAGTTCTTTTACACTTCAGGTGACTATGATCTTTATGAGAAAATTAAGTTTCTTAATATTGTTGAAGAGAAAAAAAGCCTTTTCTTACTTTTCTCTATTGCAGTTGCATAAATATTATTATTATTATTTAAAATAATAGAAACTTTAAAAAGGAAAGGAGAAAGATCCAGATTTTTCAGACAATACTGACTAAAAATTCTTAAGAGTTCAGCAATAAGTTTTTTAATTTTTTTTTTTAAGATTTTTATTGCTTTCTCTTTCTAAAGAGTGAAGCATACTTTGGAAATAGCTTCCATGTAATCAGTTATTTGGTGTTAAATCCCTTCTAAACAACAACACTGCGTATCTTTTTTTGATCTTGAAAAAATATCAAGCCTTCTTGAAGGAACATAGTGCAAAATAAAAGTAACCAATGGATTCTGCAAAATTCTATTTCAGTGATTAAAATGTATATCTCAGGAAGTAAAGAGGGACTTGATGCTTTCTTAGATTTACAGCTATTAATTTATGCTGCCATCTGTTTTAACTGCTTTTGGAAAACTTAACTGCAGGTCTTCAGAGTAAAAGGTGACTATCAGGATGTTCAAAGATTCAGGGGCTGCATGCTTTTACTCACACATTGAGCTCTAAGAAGATTACACTATGTAACTTCCTCACATTTTTATTCTGCTTTCCAAAGCAGTTAGGGATGCAGTTGCATGACATGGTTAAATGGCATTACACTGTATTTGATTGCAATGACATCTGGAAACATTCATGTATTTGAAAAATAAATTATGCTTGTGCTGTGCAAGCTTTCTCGGAAATTGAGAGCTTAATACAGACATGCACATTGTGATGCCCATGCAGCACACTGAAAAGTAGGGATGATAAAATCATGGCATTCAGTAACAGTTAAATCTTCCATCTTAATTAACACTGAACATTTAGAGATGACAGAAAACACAGTGTACAAGGAAGAAATTAAAATTCCTCTCTAATCTTTTACAATATTTGTCACCAAATATTTCATGCTGTTGCAGACACAATTACAATGAACAGTGGGATAGGTCTCTACCTCTGTTAGTCTTCATGCATAATAAATAAACTTTCAATATATAACTAATGCAAATGATGAAACTGAAAACAAAGCACCTTCTCCTGATCAAAAGATTATTATGAACTGCTAGAATCAGGTAAGATCTTCAATTTTACGTCTGAAGATTGTCTGTGACTTTTCAGTTTCCTGTGTTGTAAGCACAGTCTGTCGACAGCAATCTCCATCTATTGCTCAACACATCCTCAGTCTTACTTAGATTTTAACTCAACAGTTGCTTATTTGGGATTTGACTGTCTGCTGGCAGAGCACTAAATATAGCTTTTTTTGTTGTTTTGGTTATTAACTAATGAGCAAGATTGTTTACTATGTTAATCAGTGTATCCTTACTCCTGCCTTGAAGGATATTATGCTGATGCTGAATATTCCAGTTAATTAAAAGAAGAAGTCAGGCTGGATCCATAAATTTTGTGCATAAGGGTAATTTTACTGTTGTACTTCCTCCTGCTATAACCATATATCAATGGCAGTAGAGAAAATCAGTATTAAGGTACTAATAAGTTTGCTTAAAAGAAAAAAAAAAGACTAACAGAGTCATGACAGCTGTTTGCTTTTTTCATGGTCAAACGATATGATCTAGACACTAACGCTGACAGATACTGATTTCATAACTGCATCTTTTTTTGAGACAGATTGAGGAAGTGAGACATCCATAGTCACTGGCCAACTCCAGTAATGAAATAGCTTTCTGGAAACACTTGTAAAAAAAAATTAAAAAAATTGGCAACTGCATGTTTAAAAATATGGCATTAATGATTCAACACATGAAGCAAGAGATTAAAAATGAATGTTGACGCTGCTAAGCACCTACCTACGGGTGCAGGAATAGACTAGTCCACAAGGAGTTGTTCGAATTATCTCTGAACACAAGTTGGCGCAAACTTGTGACAAAAGGTAATATGAGGAAATGGGGGTCTTCAAAAGATACAAACACATGGGAACATGGAAAAAGTACACACAGTGGAAAAAAATCTCCTGTCTCATAGGCTCCTGAAAGTGTTATAAGATACGATGAACCTAGCAAGAGCTACAGATAAAAACCTGAAAACAAAACAAAGGACATGAAGTAAAAAACAAAAACAAAACAACAACTTAGTTCCCATTGAGCTGTGACATTTGAACACAATAAAAGATGGAGAACAAGAAGCTAAGTACCAGATGGAAAATTCTAACTTCTGTTCCTATCATAGGCAGATTTGGGAAACATTGCCATCAAGATTTCTTTGACTATGAAACATATCTTAATGAAATATGGAAAGAGTATTTTTAAAAGTTTTTTAAAAAATTTATATAAATTTATTTATTAAAATTTATTTCAAAAGTGTATTAAAAAGTCCTTTTTTTTCCTAAAGAAAGTATGTGGATAGTAATGGGAACATAAACTCTTTTTGTCTTCATAAAACATCTTTATTTAAAAGAAAATCTTACTGCACCATGGAAACATAGTTATTACTCATAAATGCCACATTCTTTTAAATGTATAAGTATTGAGAAATACTCAATGCAAACATAAACAATGGAGGAATAATATTAACTCAATAAAATGGCAAGAGCTGAAAAGGCAAAGAGATTTTCAAAGAAACTTATGGACTAGAAAACAACATTTAAAAATGAATTGTGTTGTCAAAGTCCTAGAAGTCAGCAAACACAGACAACATGCAGGAAAATATAAGAGTTATGAGAGCTACCTAATGATTATGTTCCCTTATGCCTAGTGAAATCAGCCTATAGGAAGCAGGCAGTAAAGCAATAATGCTACTCTCAGACAATGTTTCAAGTCTGTAGCCTGTAGTCTGTATACTGCTCCTCTCTACATCTTCCTTTCTGAAGCATATTTTGCATTTCTCTGCTCTGTGTAGGCATGATACTCTCAGTCCCAGAGTTTGCCTTTTGCTTCTCTTTCCCTCCTCGGGTTTGACCTTTGGCTCCCCTATTTTTCTCTTGGCCATGATTTTAGTCCCCCTGGTCCCTCTGATCCACTTTCCGAGCCTTTTCATACCGTTGTATATTGTTGGCTCTTTTTTTTTTTTTTTTTTAATAATGGTGCAGAGTTTTCCACATGGCTTTGATTAATGCACTCTTTCTTTGCTTTTGTGTACATAGGACTAAGCTGAAGAATTTCACAAACTGTTTTTAGAAGCTACTTAAAAAGAAACATGTTTTATCTTCTGGAGGACTCTCATTTCTGTTGGATTTGGTTTAAACACATTGCTCCAGATTCTCAGTGGAAGAAAAAAGAATGACCCCTCTCACTACACTCCCAGGGAGCCTGTCACCTGCTGTGGTCATTCACCATTAGAAAACAGAATTTAGTGGATTGCCATTCTTATCCTATTGAATTTCCTTTCCCAGTCCCCTATGGCCTGGACACTAACAGCTTTCTACCATACAAAGATTACTGTCAACCTGTCGTGAGTACCTGTCCCCTCTGAGAGTTGGACCTATGCTTGCTTTTTTTTTTTTTCTTTAGTTTTAGGTGATATACGAGCCACAACAGAGGTGCATTTGTCTCTAACACGTTTCTACAACTTTCTCCCCTTCCAGCGTTGTTTTTGCCTTTAGAGCTCTATCTTCAGATTAGGCGAAATCAACATTAACCATAAGAAAAATTGGTACTTACAGGTAATTATTTTTTTCATGGTGAAAAGAGGCAAGACAGATGGAAAAAATCTTTTGAGTGTGTGCTCTTATTTGTGAAATCAGGCATTCCATTATCTATTTGTAATGACACTGTTTATTTTTCAGGATAACAATCATTTAGAAAAAAAGTGATAAGATTCACCCCAGCATGAACACAGCGTCGCCCCAGAACAGAACTTTCAGAACTCCACAAGAAGAGGCACAAAAGGGTCTGCAAGAGTCAAAGAAAGAAATGCATCCTTGTGGGAAGAAAGATCAGAGGCAGCAATTTAACAAATTCACCCCATATAACTTGAGGTACCCAACTGAAATGCTTAATTTAGGAGTACAGTCAACTCTGCAACGTCAAAAGAAAGGGATACTTGAAGGAGAGAGCTAGATACGTTTGGAAGAAAGTTCAGATTTTAGACTGCATTTGCAAAGGTCTCTATCTCTCTCCCTGATCAGGGATCTCCCTGAACCTTGCAATGTTACAAGTCTGCTTTAGACACCTTCCTCATTTTAAGGTTAGGTGGAATGAATATGTTTTGAAAATTATATCCTAAAATAGTCCGGGGCATGTGAAGTTGGGGGTAGGTGCCTAATATGAGGACTCAGCCAGGTACTTAACTACTAAGAGGTCACCTACCTTCCAGTGTTGTTTTCAGGCCCTGAGGGCTCTCCCTGTCCCTGCCCCCCCCGGGGCCTCCCCCACTTCCAGACCCTCCACAGCCCGGCCCCTGCCTGCCCCGCGGTGGTGCCTGACACCCCCGGGGCTGGGGCTGCCCCGGCTCCCTCGGGGCAGGGGGATGGGCCCGGGCCCCCAGGACCGGCCCTGCCCCACTGGCAGCACCCCCAAAGCGCCGGCCCCAGGGAGCCCCCGCCCACGGCACCCTGACAGATGTTCTTTTTCATATGCCTCTTTCCACTTCTCTTTATTTCATTACCCCTTTAGCTGCTTCTCTGCTTTTAGAGGATATTTTTGTCTTACATCTCTTAAAGCAGGCTTCTCGGGGTGTTTAGGTACCTAATGAAGCAGATTTGGACTAATAGAATTTCTCAAACTGCTGAGGCACTTCACTTCTATTGAAAACTAAACACAAGACCATCCTTTCTTCCTCGCTTTCATCCACACTGCCATTTATTTCCTTAGTCTTTCAACTTTTTTTTTTTTTGGGGGGGGGAGGGGGTGTAAACTCTAGGGAAACTGCCAGATGCCACTGGAAGTCTGGCAAAGGAGGGGAAAATGGATCAGAACAGAGGACGACCAAGTGGAAAAAAGATAACAAAACAAGGTAGTATGTAATGGTCCACGTCACTGTTCTGCAGAACTTCCATTACTTAAGGGTTCCAGGCTCCATCATGTCTATGGTGCATGTGCACTCATTTGGCACACATGCAGTGGATTTGTTTTTTTTGTGCTTATGAGCCATACAGAAACTTGGTAAATTCTCCTTAAAATAAATAGACCGATAGATCACTATTAAAAGCAGTATGCCTACCACCAAAACCGTTAAAGAAGGCAGGTTTGATTCAGTGCTGGATGCAAAAGTAAAGGAGTGAATAGCTTGCACATAAGATAAATATTGAAAGAGGCACCTAAATAAATGTGAGATGGGGATCTAGAGTTTACAGGTACAGGAAGTGAGCATTAGAAATGATTTAATGTTCATCATTTGTTTCCAGTATTGAAGGATAATTCAAAATACTTGTACTAAAGAAAGGTGAAATGGACATTCAGTAGTTCTGTTCTGAAAGATAAGCATGCTGCGGACTAAATCTTCCCAAATCATCTTAAGGACTAGCATGGGACACAATTCAAGAATTTGCCCAAGGTCTTTTGAATCCTGGCTGCTGCCCAGACTTGTGAGGTGTTTTACAGACAGTGATGTGTATTGTCAGCCTCTTTATATGGTTGTCTGGAGGTGATTGCTGTGCTAAGAATAGATAAGGTAATTGGCACCATACTGAGGTAAGATTAGGGAAGAGGGACATAGTACTCTGGGTGCCGTTGTGAGGGCAGTAATTCTGAGAGGAGTGCAAGAGAGAGAAAAAAAAAAAGAAAAGGTTCAAACATAAACACAGGCCCTTTATGATAGAGCAAGGACAAAAACAGTTGAGTAAAAAACCTCCAAGTAAGCAAACAAGTCACAAACTCATACAAAAGACATTGTAAGTGTAGTTTGACAGGTAGTCCATACAGCAAAAAAGACACTGTTTTCCAGCCACTGAATGACTGCTCCTTCTGAGCAGTGGATGGTAACACAGTTTTTAATAAGTGAGCTTTCCTCTGACAATAGGTTTTCCTTGCAACTTTCTAAGATCGCTTTACCATTCACTCTTTTCACTTTGTCAACTCTGTTCTTCTATGCAAATCTGTTGCTTAGAAAACTGGAATTAATCAGTAGCTTTACACACAACTGTGGACATCCCACAAACTTTTCTGATGAAATGAGAATGTTTATGATTTACTGTGAAGATCAACTGCACTTGCAGTGTCAGCCATCCTACCCTCTGTTAAGTTGAACCATGAAGCCTTCTTGGAAGGAGCTTTTGTACAATGATCATCCTTAACGTGTGCAGTCAGTTCCCAATTCTCGAGCATGATGGAGGACTGGAGCATGCCAGACGGGGAAAAACTTACATGATACTACTGCTTGTCAACTTGAGATGTCTCTCACAGAACAGGCTGAGATGTCTCTTATTTTCATTAATACATACTCTTTCAGAAGTGATTGTTAGTTCAGCAAAAGCATTGTGTATGAAAGCATGCCACTACCTTAGGCCCCAGATTAGGGTAGTTGTGTTTATTTAGGTCTGTGCCTGTACTACAAAACACTGATAGTACAGTGCTTGCTTTTATGAATAGAGTTTTGGTATCAAGGCAACATAATTTTCACAGGACTTATAATATAAACTATCCATGCGTAACAGAGTTGACTGTCTAAAGCTGTCAGGTAAATTGAGTTTACAGGCAACCAGTCAATTAAAGATGGAATAAAAATCTGTTAAGTAGATAGAAATTGTGGGCTTCCTGTAGGAAATTATATACAAGAAACCCACCAAGACTTTATCTCATCTCTGGCTCTTAGTTGTCAGGGAGAGAACCTTCCGACAAGGGTTTTATTTTCTTTCAGACATTCAGAGTTGTACATATATAATTGATTCTAATGGTGGAATTAATCTTACTTGATTTTGCAAGTTCATAATACACATACCTACGTAGACACAGACTCTCATGAATACCTTTAAAGTCAGGAGAGAGAACTGGGCACTTTTTACCTGAACATGGTTCATCTTATCTTTGTCAATGTTTACAAGAGGAAGAACTGCCTGGAAGTGTTAACATATCTCCATTGTCTACATAAAAGGGGTCTGGATGATTAGCTCAGATGTAGACGTATACTGTAGAAATAGGTGATGCTTAAGAATGAGAAATTAATGCACTCTTTCCTTGCTTTTGTGTAAGAGAAAAGATTATTAAGCCAGTTTACCTTGCCACTTCTGAACACAGTCCTAGGTAAATCCAAATACAGTTACTTCTGTAACATTTCTATTTCTTCAGAGAAAGAATTCCAACATTTGTAGTGCTCTATAGATATTATATATAGTTAGAAAAAAGGGAGCAAGAGAAAATTTTAAATTAAGAGATTTCTGCTGTTAATGGTATCTGCTGGTGTATTGGCATCGTGAGTTGTTTCTAGCCCAGGAAGTTCTCTCATTTTAGTGGCACTGGCAAACTGAGGAAATTGAGATTGTGTTAGACAAAAGGAAGTATTGCTGGCCAAATACCTTCATGGACTCTTCTGTCATGTTGGAGCTCTTCTGTCATACTGGAGTTTTTTTGATTTGTTTTGAGGGTGGTATGGAAGAAGATGAGGACATTTGCTTTGCTTAAAGGCATTTTGGTTAGATCAATGTGGTTGCTGTTTATTAGCAATCCAAATATAAAACTCTTTACCCTCACACATACATACCTATTAGTCACCAAAACAAATAAATTAGGAACATTGGCTCTCTACCCAGTCTGTGGAAAGAAGTCAATACATCTGAAGGATAATTCAGAAAGGTACAGAATGCTGTCAAACTATGTTCAGTAAGACATGATACGCAGAGAGGTGAGGCTGACCTCCTGTCCCTCTTTAGAGCAAAAATTAATCTGTAAATTAGGCTTCTCTTGGGATCTAGACTATGGAATTCTTTAGCAGAAGCTCAAGAAATTGTAATTAATTCTTCTTAAGCCAAAGCTGTTTCTGCCAACAGAGAAAAAGAAAAAAGAAAAAAAGAACAAGTAGCAGGGTTTATTATCTGATCAACACAGCGACTTATGAGGAGGCTGATCCCAAATGTATAATAATGTTTCCTAGATCAAGGCCTTCAAGTGATTTAAAAAGGAGAATGCCTTGCTCCCATCTTCCAGTTTGGGTTAGAAACAGGTACCAAACAGTTTAGTCTTATCAAAACAGAAGGGCTTTGGACTTATGATTAAAGAAACTTTTTGGTAAAAGACTGAAAGCCCTCAGGAGATCAGATGTCTTAGTGTTAGAAGGCAGCTAAGTAGGAATTTTCAGGATCACAGGTTTGGATTTAAGTTCCTAAAATCCACTAACATTCCACCTCAGGTGCCTGAATCAATTCCTTGATCCAATACTTAGTTATTTGAAATAAGGAAATAAGTCATTCTGTCTAAAAACATCATAAATATTAAAGCCTCAACAATCATTGAAAAAAAGACGTTCTTCTTGCAGAATGGGAAATAATGAACTTATGTCAAGCCTAGCAGCTGACAAGGTGTGTTTAAACAGGAATCTAACATCTTTCATACAAACATGGCTAGACAAAGCTTCATCCTAACAGAAAGGTTTTTAGTGTCTTTTTTACAACTGAGACATCTGAGCTGTTAATGTGAAGAGACTCCTGAAAATCCCTATTGAATGACAATAGAACAAGGGAATTAGAACACTGTTTAATTCTGCTGTCTCACATATTATAACCCCAAGGACATATCTAAAATATGAATCAACTGTACCTCAGACAACCTTCAACAGGGAAATGTAAAAGAAAGGGTAAAAGCTTCTTAACATGTTTTCTTCTGAAAGACCAAGAGAGAATTATTTGATGTGGATAATTAAAACAAATGGTGTTCACATCACAGTGTTTGCTGTATTTAGGTGTGATAATACAAACCTTGCAGGCAGCCTAAAGCAGTAGCATAAATGTTAACTAAAGAAACTGGGATGAAAGGCTACACATATGGTTTGATGGCAGAAAGCGTTAGAAATATTACCACTATAGGAATTTATAGGTTGAAAGGATAAAATCGTCAGAGGGACCTAAAACCATTAGACTTATAAGACAAATAAGGTCCTTAAATTGTTTGTTATGATTAACATCAGTTAAGTTTGTGAAAGAAAAGAAGGAAAAAAAAAAAAAGAATAAGAAGCAAACAAGGAAAGGATTCAGTGGGACCATAGAGCGACGTAAGTAGAAAATTGGTGGCAGATCAGGTTTATATAGCTGGAAGCCAGAATTATCCTTGAAATCTATGTTTAGGCTTTAGGTTTATAAAATTATCTTTACAACTGGATATTTTTTCATTAAAAAAAAGCCTTCTATGTTTCCAAGTTTTGTATAAAGGTACATAACATGGTAAACATATAATGCAGAGAATAAGATTTGGCAGAGGTATTGCTCCACACAGTTCCAAGCTCCTTAGCTTGATAAAAGAATAAAAGTGAAGATAAATTTCTTGGTCACATAAATTATTAGGCTATTAAGATTTGTTAATACTAATCTGAACTATTTTAAACCTTTATACAAGTTTTTGAAAATTATTTTCTAAAAACATAGGAAAATAAATCTTTTAAGAAACGAGCAATGAATACTAATTAACAAATGGAGAAATTAGGCCACACAACAGCTTTGTTCAAAACAGCCAGGAAATTATTATTAGAGAAGTGGCTAGAGTCCATTTTCTTGATGCACAGCCACTACTTTAAACACTTAAAAAAGCTAAATACATTTTTTATGTAAAAATTAACAGCACTGTGCAGAGGAGAATCATTGAGAAAACTGAATTTGTGGTAGGCAAATTAACAGAATAAAAACACTGAAAACATTTTAGAATGGTAATAAATTAAAAGATGGTAACAAATGGTAATAAATAAACATTAACTATAAAGAAAAAGGTTTTAAAGACCATAGGACCTATCTATGCGGTTCAGAAGATTTTAGAATTTTGTAAAGACTGTAATGCTCAAATAGCTGACCAATTTAGGGCTAGGCCCTCTGAGAGATTTTCTTCCTTAATTGCATCCCCAATCTTGTTGAATGTTGTTTAGCAGCTCCTGAAGGTGTTTAACTGCTCAAGCGATAGTTTAAGACTTTCCCTACTAATACTGACAGTAGCAACTTTTTTCAAGCATGCTCACCAAATTAGTCCTTGTACAAATCTCCCCAGCAATAACCCACAACTTCAAGAGTCACTGGGATACTGAAAATTTAGGAATGGAGATTCCAATTTACCAGAATGTCTGGCACCTTCCCCAGAAAGCACCCTATCACGTGGTTTATGGGGAAATGGCAAGGGGGATGAAAATGAGGGGAAGAAAGAAAATTCTCAAGTTCTTCTCTAACATTCTCCCACGTTGTGAAAACTGTTTAAATATCAGTGGCAAAAATATTTTCGTTAAACATATTACTAAAACTGGGCAGTTAGCTTATTTATATGGAAAGTACAGAGCCCAGTCCTTTTTTATACATAAAACAGAGGAGTATTTTTATGGCGGAGGCTGAAATACACAACTTAGAATGCCCTTAAACATATGCCCACAAGGTAGTGAACAATCTAAGTTAAAGTCATTGTGTCAAATCAGAAATAGGAATGCTTGAACTTCTGCCTCCAGGAGTTTATCTGACTGTGTTTGTTACTAGACTATTAAGGGTGTGATTGGAAAATAAGAAGAGCTGACATTTTTAACTCCGGAAGAGGAGTCATAGCTGTGAGTTCAAAGCAGAAGGAACAGTCCCAGCCTGGAAGTGGATGCTTAATTCTCTGAGAAAGTTAGACAGACCTTCCTTTCCCCTTTACATTTTTAATGGAGTAAATGTCTCCATACTCTGCACATATTGTTTTGTAAATCCTATTCTAGGTTCCTATTTTTCCCTAAATGTTGTCCAGCCTATATGCATAAATTGGAAATGTAGATTTCACAAGGTGATGGAGTGCATAAAAAGGTGTGTTAAACCCCTGACCCTTAGGTACCTTTGTGGATTTAGCCCTTAAAACTTTAGGATTGTTATGTTACGATTTAAGAGAGCTTAGCAAACGTCCCTCACAAGTGAATATGGTGGTGGTGTGGAGGTTCTGGGGCTCTTACCAGGAAAACAATGACTATTACAGTCAGGAAATGAAAGAAATGAACTTATGGTCATAAACCTCTCAGGACAGTAGTATACACATTATTTGAAAATAAAAAGGAATGAATTAAAGTTAATGAGGTGAATAGCCTACATGCAATTCAGATGGAATTGCTTAACAAAGAGACAAGCAAAATATAGAAAAAAGTAATAAAATGAGCAATATGGGAAAGAGCTGTAAATCAGTCTGAGAAAAAGAGAGAGGGGAAGCTCTGGATAAACTTTCAGAAAAGGGGTACATGGACTGATGGGACCAAAATGATAAGACAAAGATTGATATGTATTTGCTCTGCGTAATTATAAGCTGCTCTCAAGAGTTGTTTTTAGCTTTTTTTTAGTGTGTTGGCGTGCCATATTGCTATCTGAGATTCCCAAGGACTGGAGCTTACAGTTTGGAGTTTCTGTAGAGAATGAAAAATAACATATATTATTGAAACATTAGTTAGCAAATCTTTCAAGACAAGAACATCTGCCTGGCCATATCAATAAGGAGTTGGACAGCAGAGAAAGAAACTTTTAAATTTGTTCTTCTTCTTTTTTTTGGTACAAAGAAATGATAAGGGAAATAAAGACTTCTTGAATTCTCTATCCCCTAAAATAAGAGAGAAAAAAAAATCTCTAACTAGAAGCTGTGAACCAGGAGTAACTTGGGGAGCAGGAATATTAATCTCAAGTCAATGAAAATTCTCTGCAATTCGGGAAGGAAAGGGAAATTCCAACATGCAGATGTCTCTGATTACACTCTCATTTGCTTCATGCCAGTCAGGCTATATTTTCTCCTCTTTGGAAGATTCTTTTAAATCAACTCTTTTTATTGATCATTACTGATGCTTTTAAAACCACCTGCTCCTTTTGCTTCAGATCTCTGGAGATTTGCTCTTCCTTGTGGTAACCCAGGTCCTTCTAGAGTGAAATGGGGGTAGCAGCCTATAATTTGCAGGATTTACTCTACTTATTAGATTTATTGCGGTGTTTTTGCTATTTGGAAACTGAAGATGGGGTCCTTCTTCCATAGAATTAACATCTATTTCTTAAAAACTCAAAATCATTAAAAAAGGTGAAAACATAAACACATCCTTTCTCTTTTCAAAGGCCACATTTTGCTCTAAAGTAAGCAGAGCCTGATTCCAGTGACAATACATGATATACAAATTTTACATTCCTTCATCAGCAACTCTCTCACTTCACATTGAGGCCTTTGTCACTTTTCACATGTCTAGTGGAAAGTATAAATCTAGCAGAGTTACTCCCCTTGCCAGCTCCTCAACTACTGGGTCAGGAACTTGTCATCAATGTACTCCAGAAACCTCCTGGATTGCTTGTGCCCTGCTGTGTTGTAAATCCAGCAGATACTGGAGTGGTTAAGGACCCCCATGAGGACCAGGGCCCTTGAACATGGGACTGCTTCTGGTTGTCTGAAAGAAGCCTTATCTCCTTCTTCCTGATCAGATGATCTGTAGCAGACACCACCACAACATTGCCCATGTTAGTCTGCCCTCTAATTCTTGCTCACAAGCTTTCAGCTGGCTCATCATCCACCCCTAAGCAAAGCTCCATTCATCCCTGCTGCAACTCCCCCTCTACAGTTCCTACCTATCCTTCCTGAACAGCCTGTATCCATTCACGGCAGCGCTCCAGCTATCCCACCATGTCTCTGTGATCCCAGTGGCAACCCTACCCTCCAACAGCACACAGACCTCTACTTTATCCTATTTGCTCCCCATGCTGCATGTGCTAGTGTACAAGTATTCCAGAGGCACCCACTTGTGCTCTTTTCCCAGAAAAGGTATGAGAGCTTTCCCCATAATGCTGTTCTGCCAGTCCTCATTTAGAGCTGTCCTCACCAGGTTGGTCAGCCTGTTGACAAAGACTAATGGCTTTGATTTGGCCTATAACCCATGGCTATCTTTCAAAACAAAACTGTGATTTATATATAAAAATGTGATATAGATGTCTCTATATGGTATATAAGGTAGTAAAAAGGGAACTTTTCCCCAGAGTGTCTTTTTTTTTCCTTAGCACCTACCTCTGATCTCCCAAATTTATCTTAGTATTTCCTGAAAAAACTTCTCAACCCCCTTGCTTACTATCTCTTTTGCAATATCATACTTATTCTCCAACTTACCACTTTCTCTCATTCATGCGACTGTTATGTATGAGTTCCTCCGCAGAACTGTGATATGAATATATCTCCTTTCTTTCACAGGATAGGAAGAAGCAATCCTTTGCATGTGTTGTGTATGTGCACAAACACACACACAAACACACACGCGCACACACACACACACACACACACACAAAACCAATGAAAGGCAGATTCGAAAGATGAGTTTTCAGAAGTTATTCTTGTCTGTTGAGAACACGCTTTTACACTCAAGAGCCTAAATCCTGTTAATGAAAAAGCTTTGACTTTATTGCTGATGAACATGCTTTTTATTTATTTATCATTACTTTCAGAATGCAGTTGTCTGGATGTTCCTCATATGGGAATTTCTGAAGTATCCAAGGTCAGTCCCATTGAAATATTATCCTCTACATTCAATGGTAAGCTGAAATAGAGAGTAAAACATGCATGTGGTTTGTTAGAGGCAACCTGTGAAGCTTAAGAATATTATCTGCTGCATCCTCTACCTCTGTCTGCTGCATTTTCAGGATCTCTTTTTATTTCCAACCTAGAGGTCATCAGTGTGAGGATTACCATGACATGCAGGATCTATCTGTGATAAGATTAGGTATCATTCTGTTAGTCGCAGAGGGAAGTAGATTTTTACCACAGTGGCTATTTGTCATCCCATAACACTGATATGAAGGTTAATGATCTATTTTAAAATCACTGGTTAAGAGTTTCCTTGGTAAATGGGAATTATGAAAGAAATGATTTTTCACAGACGCTTTCATGTTTCAGCCCACAACCCTAGAGCCTTGCCTGTTGTTGACTTTCCTTACATGAAAAACTCAAAGATTATAAAGCGACTACCCCTGCCTCATTAACTTTTTGCTATAGAAGCATAAAAAGAGAGTCTGTTTGCCATGGTGTCTCAGCCTGCTCCAGATTTAGGGTTGCTCCAGCTCTGGATTTTGTTTTGTGCCAAATATTAGCAGAAATAGAACAATATCCTGTTCCCATTTTAACTGTACCTTAGTTTCAACATCAGCAGCATGCTGAATGTAGCGGAGGCATCAAGAAAAGCAAAACACTACATTTCTACTATGTCAAGTAAAGTAGATTTTCTGCAAATGCTTGATCACTGTACATGATAAGTATGGGGGTAGATATCTCTAATTCTGGACAAAAGGTTATTGAATTCGCTGTGTAAGAAAGTGTGTACTGGAATCTGAAAGCACTGAGATTTCCCCATCTGAGAAAAATCACATGTGGGGCTTAACTTTTTAAGTCAAAGAGAAGTAAGAAGTCAAGTGGAGATAGGGCATGATAGCCCTCGACAAAGGAAACAGTTTATATCCCCTGTAATGAGAAATTAGCTTCAGAAGCTGGAGTTGGAGAATTATGGCAGGCTCAAGAGAACGCTCTTTGAAACAACATTCTGGATATACAGGAAAAGGCAAGATTTCATCTAACAAGCCCAGGAAGCTATCTTATTAATAGATAGCAGAGAGAGATTGGGAACACTAGAAGAGTCATGTAGTAGCAGCCTGTATCAAAGCTGAAGCTGAGGGTGCAAGTTAATATACAGATTTCTTTTTCTAGTATGCAGAAAGTCAGTTGCTGCAGAAGCTGGACCTAGACTTCAGGGAGAGAACAATTTAGGGAGCTGAATGTCAGTATGAAGAGCTGGATTCTAGTCTACCTACTTTGGGATACTGAGAGAGTCACCTAAAGCAATTTCCAGCATGAAATATCAATGATGAGCCTTTTATTTTATCACATGCTTGATCTTAATCCTCTAGGGTCTGAGAAAGTATTGAGCACTTGTAGCCACAGATGAAATTAATGAGAACTGCACGTTCTTAAAGAAGTCAAGATGTAATTCCCAGATTAGGCAAGCAAAATTGGAAGATACTTTGCTATTTGCGGCTGTATTTCAGTTGCCCTCTGTAAAAAGTGAATGTTTTTATCACTTGACTGCATGAGAATTATAAAGATCAATCCATTTGTGTTTCTATTCTGTAGATCAGGCTGCCAGAGAAAAATCTACAAGGGAACTGACAGATCTGTTTTCATGGGAGTGCTTAAAGAGAATGCAGAAAATAAGGTCAAAGGTTTAACATTGAAAACAGTGACTAAACCAAATATTGCCTACTGACTCTGTAAGCACCCTTCATACTGAGCACAGAATGAGATGAAAGCATCATGGGAAAGATAATATGTAATTGTGCAATTAAAACTCATGCCATAATGCATATACATGAAGGGAATTAATTAAATTTACATACTAAACTTGAGCGCTGATGTTTGAATGCTTGATTTGTCAACCTTAACTTTATTTTAGTGTTATTTTTTGTGCCTAATACAAATATAAATTATACATGAGAATCCTACTAGCATGAGTTATAGTAGAGAGGAATCTATTACAGTCAAACAGATGGGCCAAAACCCAAACATAATGAAACTTTTGAAAAAACAAGGACTACCTTGCAGGACTGGATGTCTGGCAAGAGGTACTGTTATGTTTAAATGAACAAACAAAAATAAAAGCAAAAATTTTTGAATTGACTGAAAAAGAACTTTTTCACTACTTCAGGCAGATGCCAAAAATTAAATTACAAGCAGAACAATGCAGCTTTGAATTCAAATAAACTCTTTCATTTTGGTATTTGCTGTTTCTATTCTTTTAAAACAAAATTTAGTTAAATTTTAAATGGGGATGAGAGGAAAAGGGGAAACTGTCAAATGCTTAATTTTGAAAAATTTGAAGTTTTCATTTTCTTAATCTTTCCTATGACTAATACTACTTATTCTGTTTCACCAGCCTTGGTTTCAATCATCCCAGAATGCATTTTTAAAAGGAATAATTATTTTCAAGGAAAAAGAATTATTGTTTTAAACTTCTATTTAAAACACCAATCTAATTTTCTTATGATCAGCATGACAGTCCCTGATTCACAATAACTTTTATTTATGTATAATCATTTAAGCCTAAACATAACTCAAGTTTACAGTTTTTATGCCAGTAAGAATCCTGTAACTGGGGAGCTAAACATATCACTAGATGCTTTACTAAGTAGAAATGAACTTTTCCACATTCTTAAAGTGCTATCTTTAATGTAATTTCTCTGAAATTCTTGGCATGATAAAATTGGCAGGATTGTTTATACTCCTCCTGCTCCATCATTTTTGCCTCTACTGTATAAATTATTAATTTATGTTAGGCTTCTAACTTTGCACTTTTTCAGTTAAAGGAGAAAGCTTACTTTTCAGACAAGTTTCTTAATCTTTTTCATAGATCCAATAATGTAAAAGGATTTGATCATTTTGACTACTGAGTAGTCTTGCAAAATTTGGATTTACTTTAATTCTTAGCTAGTTTAACTGCAGTAAACTGCGGGGGGGGGGTTGTTTTGTTTGTTTGTTTGTTTGTTTTTTCTCTGGTAAGATTGTATTTAACATGCCAACACTCCAGGATAAATATTAGAAAATTCAGCTCAAAATGATTTCCAGTCTGACTTAACATTTGTCTTTAGAGGGAATAGTTACTGGAATGCTTATTGACTGAATAGTTAAAAGTAAAATAGGACATAGCAAAAAACAAAGAAAAAAGTCACAAGTCTGGCAACATACATGCAACAAATAAAAGATTTTTGATGAGAGAGTCTTTAAATATAATGATTATATTGAAGTAGTCAGAGACTTCAAATTACTTATTAAAGGAGTTATTACTTAAGTAAATTACTTTTTGCAAAGAAATTATGGTTACTTGGGGGTTTCTCTGTGCACCATCAAACTCTGGTAATCCATAGAGTAATCGCTCTTAGACTGCTTGACTGATCTGGTTATACATTGTAGGCTTCCGTCCTTCTTTCACTGTGCTACAAGTGAAACAAAATACTTTCTTATCAGTGGGAGCAAATGTTTTAATTTTGCCTGAGATGCATTCTGGTTCTAGAGATTTCAAGAATGATCTGCTCGGAAATGATATAGAAAAGAGTTTGTGTGATCTCGAAAGGAAAGAATGAAAAGATGAACATTAGTGTGTAAAGGTGGAAGTGAGAAGGGGGAAAGCAACAAAAATAGTAGTAGTGGTATATATTTCTGTGAGGAATTCTTTACATCACTCCCTGGTTCAAAAATATTGGTACTCTCATGCAAATCTGACTACAACACAGGTATGTACCAGCCTTTAGGAAAATAGCAATCCACTTTTTGAATCAGAACTTCTCTTTGTTTAGAAATATTTCATCATTCTCTGATTTCTGTATTTCACCATATTTGTTTACATAGTCACTATTTTATCATGTTAAAAATGTAAAAAATAAAAAGACCACTTATGTATGATCTATTTACATAAATGAGATTCTTCTACTTCTACTTCCTAATATGGGACCAATCATTGTTAGTTCTCAATAAAAAATAAGTATTGCTATTTGCATAATATACATATTAGCTACAGAATAGATGTTTAGCATATTGAATATTGTAACAACTATAGTATTGTAGTTTTATGCAGAAACATAGATTATCAGATTAATTATTGAATCAAAAGTATAGAGTGATATTTAATAGAAAACAATGAGGATAACTTTTCATTGACTGAATACATTTGTTTCTACATTAGAGATAACATTTTCTGTTTATTACTCTGAAACTTGAGAGTTATAACTATAGTTCTCCAGTATGGCATATGATTAATGAGTTCTATCCTCAGCTGTATTAAAGAATGGAATGAAAGCTTAATGACCAAAGAACACATATATATCTTCAAATATAACAAATAAACAAAGAGATAAAAGATGTCCAAGTTGTTCACAATTCCCTTGATACTGATATTTTTAGAAAATTAAGCACACGTGCACATACACAATCAATAGTTGTACATCTTGTGTGACATTCAGCCAGCTCTCACTCTAATGGCTCATATAGTTAAGTAAAGGTTGGAATATAGATAATTTCTGTTTCATTGTGTTAAAATAATTCAGTAAGTTAAGGAAAAAATATAGCATAATCTGAAATCCCAAAGAAGAAGCTGAAAAAAGGACAAGTGATCAAAGCATTTGATCAAGGATGAGTCTGTAGTTGAAACTGGAAGAGAAAACTCATGTTGCTAACTTGTGACATTTATTTTATGAGTTTCTAGACTCCTTTGTTGCAACTGAATATTTATGTATATATGTATGTATACATATATACCAGGCAATTACAGATTGCTGTGATGGGAGTGTTTAGAAAACTGACACATCAGGACAGTCTTAAACTTTAAAATAAAACTTTCTTAAATTCATTCATTAATAACATATTTTGTGCTGATGGTTAACTCTTACACATTATTAATCATCATCACTACATAGACAAAACTGCTAGTCTTCGCATTTATGTCCCAAATTAGCTGTGAGAATACACTACCATGGAACAGATGCCACTGCCACGTAGTCAGTGCTGATGGAAAGAGTCCTTGATGGTCTGTAGTTCCTGAGGTTGAGAGGATCAGGCTGGAGAGCTCATCAGTCAGAGTCAAAGTCAGAATCATTTAAATGTGTGGGCAACAGGATGGAGAGGTAGATAGGTAGATGGGGAAGCAGAGGAAGTAAAGGAAACCTACAGCAGACAGCCAGGGAAGATAGTTATCAAAAGAGAAATGGGGAGTGAAATTTCCCCTGTTCAGCAGATGTGCACTGTTGATTTTGTTCAGTCATACTGTGTGCTCAGCCCCCTCCATAGGGTTTCTCTACTGAATCACCATCTACCACTCCCTTTCCATTGCCCTCTTTCCCTGTGGTTGTTAGTGATGTAATGAACTGGCACCTAAAAAGCAACCCCATCCAAAATTCTGTAATGGGATGTAATAGCATGTACTAAGTAATTAAAACAATAAGGCATTGCAAGTAATGCTGTAAAACCTATCTGTAGCCACTAGAAAGTTCCTTGGTGTCCCTGATCCTCTTTTTCTACCCATTGCCCTGATCCTCCCCTGCCCCAGGTCTTTGTGACTCACATCTAGGCAGGGCTGTCTGGAAAACCATGGATCAAACCTTTATACATATTATATATACAAAGGGAAGCTGGTGGATGTTATTGCTAGGCCACTCTCCATCATCTTTGAAAGGTCATGGAGAACAGGAGAGGTGCCGAGGACTGGAAGAAAGCCAGTGTCACTCCAGTCTTCAAAAAGGGCAAGAAGGAGGAGAACCCAGGGAACTACAGGCCAGTCAGCCTCACATGCGTCCCTGGAAAGGTGATGGAACAGCTCATCCTGGAGGCCATCTCCAAGCATGTGGAGGAAAAGAAAGTGATCAGGAGTAGTCAACATGGCTTCACCAAGGGGAAATTATGCTTAACCATTCTGATAGCCTTCTATGATGGGATGACTGGCTGGGTAGATGAGGGGAGAGCAGTGGATATTGTCTACCTCGGCCTCAGTAAGACTTTTGACACTGTCTGCCATGAAATCCTCATAGGCAAGCTGATGAAGTAACTGAGAGATGAACAGGCAGTGAAGTGGACTGAAAACTGTCTGAATGGCAGAGCTCAGAGGGTTGTGATCAGTGGCACAGAGTCTAGCTGGAGGCCTGTAGCTAGCGGTGTCCCCCAGGGGTCAGTACTGGGTCCAGTCTTGTTCAACTTCTTCATCAATGACCTGGATGAAGGGACAGAGTGCACCCTCAACAAGTTTGCTGACGATACAAAACTGGGAGGAGTGGCGGATACACCAGAGGGCTGTGCTGCCATTCAGAGGGACCTCAACAGGATGGAGAGATGGGCAGAGAGGAACCTCATGTTTCCTCAACAAAGGGAAGCACAGGGTCCTGCACCTGGGGAGGAATAACCCCCTGCACCAGCACAGGTTGGGGGTTGACCTGCTGGAAAGCAGCTCTGCTGAGAAGGACCTGGGAGTGCTGGTGGACACCAAGTTAAGCATGAGGCAGCAATGTGCCCTTGTGGCCAAGAAGGCCAATGGTCTCCTGGGGTGCATTAGGAAGGGTGTTGCCAGCAGGTGGAGAGAGGTGATTCTCCCCCTCTACTCAGCCCTGGTGAGGCCACATCTGCAGTACTGCGTCCAGTTCTGGGCTCCCCAGTACAAAAGGGATGTGGCACTACTGGAGAGAGTCCAGCAAAGGGCTACGAAGATGATGAGGGGACTGGAACATCTCTCTTATGAGGAAAGGCTGAGAGAGCTGGGACTCTTCAGCCTGGAGAAGAGCAGACTGAGAGGGGATCTTATCAATGTGTACAAGTATCTGAAGGGAGGGTATCAAGAGGATGGGGCCAGACTCTTTTCAGTGGTGCCCAGCGACAGGACGCGAGGCAACGGGCACAACCTGAAACACAGGCAGTTCCATCTGAACATGAGGAAAGACTTTTTCACTGTGAGGGTGCCAGAGCACTGGAACAGGTTGCCCAGAGAGGTTGTGGAATCTCCTTCTCTGTAGATATTCAAAACCCGCCTGGATGCAATCCTGTGCAATGTGCTCTAGGTGACCCTGCTTGAGCAGGGGGGTTGGACTAGATGATCTCCAGAGGTCCCTTCCAACCTCAACCATTCCGTGATTCCGTGATTCTGTGAAACATGGCCTATCTATGGGTAAATGATGCTCATTTATGACATTTATGGTCCTTTGAATTGAATGCAGAGTGAGTTTCTGAAATAAAAGAAAAGGAACTTAAAAGCAGCCTAGAAGAAGTGAAACTGTGAGTGGACAAGGATATTCTTCCTACTAGTCTCCTGGGTGGGTTGTTGTATGGGAAAGTGCGGAAGAATGTCGAGGAGATAGGCGATGGAAGCTAGCCAGACCATTCCGTGGGAAAAGGAGCATCAACAGGGCATGTTGACCCATAGCCATGTAGCTGGGCCTATGCCAGCGTGGTGTGCACCTGGGCTTTGACTCGAGATTAGCGATGAGCTCAATGTGCCCACTGCGCATGTGTGTAGTACACAAAACCCACGTATAGTGCCCCCCCGGTGTTCCTCGCCATGGACCGACGCTCAGCGGTGCCAGGGACTCTCCCGCTCCTTTATTGCCTCGATCGGGAAATCGCTGGGGAACCCCCGCTCAGACGCAGAGGTAATAAACGCTCAGCATTGACCTTAGTGTGCCTTGTGTTTGTGTATCTGTTCCTGCCGGGAGTCCAGGCGTTGCCCCCGCCGGACCCTTACAGTTGTGTTTCTAGTCTGCTTGTTTGTTTTGCTACTCTTCTCCTTGCTCAGAGCTCTTTGCTCAGTTACACAGAATGGTTGCCATGGGCCGTGATGCCATGGATGAAAAAGACCCCAGACATACCTCAGTGCTCATGGTCACCCTCCCAGTCTTTCTGGACCTACAGCCTAAAGGTAGAACTCTTACAATTATTTAGCTCTTTCATACACTCTTATTTTTATGGAAAAGTAGGATAGATTAAGAAATACTAATGTTATTAAATCCAGGGATCTTCAGAATTTGTAATTCTAATCATAAACATAGTTTGGAGTTGTTTTGTGTATCCCATCCCCCCCACCCCCCACCTCCCCCACCTCCAAAAAATAGAAATTATGTTTTGTGAACCTCCTTAAAGATGATAAATAATTTTTACATGGAGAAAATTCAGTACACAGAGGTTAACTAAACAGCCCATAGTCAGAGCTGAAATGTGAAATAAGAACTCCTGGACACAGGTCACTGAGCAACAGTGGTGGAGCCTGCCTCTATTTTAGTATAGTAATCAAGATGTTATGATTCCCTTAAGACTTCCATTTTAATTTGTCCTGCAGGGATAAAAAGCAATTTAAATTGAGAAATAACAAATGTCATATTTTATATAAATAAAAAATGAAATAGAAAGAAGGTCAGAGAAATTACTTGAGCAAAGAAATAAAATTTTCACTGAAGCAGTGGTGAACTTTAATCCAGAAACTGTTGCTATTGTCATATTATTGATTCAGTAAGAAAAAAATTGCCAGAATTATGAAAGGAGAAAACTATTGGTTTAAGTTTCCAGCTAAGTAAAAGAAAAAGTCAGTAATGTTCTGGTCTTAAAATAGATGCATCATTTAATAAGCAGTTATCTTGTCATTTAAATAGCAGCCTCCTGAGTATATTTTAACTACAAATTGCTCTCCTAAAATATGCCAGACACTAAACTTTGTTTCATATATTCTGAAGAACAATAACGTACATTGGAAGTAAACTTACTTATATCAAGTGTGCAAAGAGTTCCAATCTATGGTTTTATTCTGTAGAGAAATAACAATTAAAAAAAACCCACAAGAGAAAAGAAAATATAAAAACTGGAAAAGGTGGAGGATATACAAGAATCAGCACCACTGAATACTGAACACTAAATTAAGCATGCCATGCAGGGTAGTGGAGAGGTCATACTGCAGGTGATGGGGACTGGGATGGTTAGCAGGGTCTGAGACAAGAAATAGAGAATAGTAGGATGTGGATGGGAGGTTTATGGGTACATGGATTTCACAAACACACTCACAAAAAAATATGCGTAAAAGAGTATTTAGAATATTACAGGCGTATAGAAAACTAAGGGTTCTCAGCCCTACTTAGGCTCTGTAAAACTAAATTAAATAACAAGAGTCCCATTCACTACAAAGAATCCTAAATTTTACCTCTGGAAAAAAATCCTAATTCTAATAGAAAAAATAAAAGGTCAAAGCCTTTTCAGACATGATAAGAATAAAATAATTGTCATCTTGTTTAATTTTTTTAAAAGGTATTTTGTTTAATTTTCACATTAACACCAAGTCATTTCATGAGAGAAATGAATGAGGTAATGTAAGACCATTCCTTCCCTCGTAGCTAACAATCCCAGAGAACATCTGAGGTTGTTTTATGTCATGATGATTCATAGGACACCAAATATAAATTAAATCATTCATATTGAATAGCTGGGACCTGCAGCTATTCAATAATTTAGGAAGTCAGGAAGCCAAAATATGTATAATGTGGATGATCAGTTTTGGACACAAAGAATAAGTATTTATTCAAGTTCTTGATAATTTAAGAAACATTTCTTAAAAATGATCATAAATTAAGCAAGGAAGCTAGAATGCTAGCAAACAAGCTAGCAAGCAATCTATTAGGGTCTGACTTGTGCCTTAGAAAAACACATATCGAGACTGAAATCATGAACTAATTCTCTTCGTGGGCAGGAAAAAAATGTAGTAGGTGGTAAAATTACTCAAATACAGCAAAATCAGCATTTAACGTGGCTCATCATATAGTCCAGAAGATGTCACTCAGTGACATTAGTAGAACCCTGCTGAGGACATTAGGGGACAAGAAAGAATATTCTTATGACAGGCTCTTACATCTGTCTCTGTGACTGGATTAGGTTATTTAAATTTCCTGAATGAGATAAAAATTCTTCCCCCTTTAAGCTAACACATCATGAAGTCTAGCAATAATGTATTTGTTATGATAGCAGTATATTAAAATGAGTTATGCTGTGTTTATTCTACAGCACTAAATTGAGGTCTGCTTGTTTAACTGGGAAATGAAGTGTATTGATTTCATGAAGCAGGAGTTAAGGTGACATTTTGACTCTACTGTGGATAAAAGAGGGAGAGAATCGTTTAGGTGAAACTCTTCTCACATGCCTTGATCTTGGTAGAGAAGATGGAATAGAACATGTTTGAAATCCTCCCATGACTACTTGTCTTTCAGGGAGATAAAGCTATTTCTCAAGGTTTTTAAGTTTCTCCAAGATAGCCTTCAGATTTACCTCTGTGCCAAGTCAAAGGGTTCACAAAAAAATCAGACAATACCTTCTTCACCTATTTTATCACATATAGAGTCATATCAATAAATAGTGGTAACATATGGCAGGAAAAGTCAATGATAGTATTACAATAATCAGGTTAAAAGAAAACAAAAAAACTGACAAAAATCTTGTGTGATTAATCTTTCTTTATGCTTAGCAATATTATTCAAATTATTCAGTTGTTTGAAAATGTTCCTAATAACAAATAGAAATTACTGAGAAAAATGATTGAGACATTCAAACCACTTCTATCTTTTCAATCAAGTTTAATGTGTATTACAGAATGACAATATATAGAAGTCATAAAACTCACTAGAAGCAAAAAATCCCATACATATAAGATATTAAATAAAAAGCACTTAATTTAACTAATGTTCAGTATTAAAGGAGTCACATATATAGCCAAGTAATAAAAGCAATACAGATATTGAAATAGATTTTACTTCAAGAGTTATAAAGTGACAGGCAGTATGAAAATCTGTGGAGACCTTATTTAGATGGATGGGTGTGGTGTTTCACTTGCACTTAGGTAAATGAGGAACAATTTTACCAATAAATAGAGCAACATTAGAATCAGGACTAGTAATACTTTTTAGAAATGATTGATTCATTCATTTAGATTATTGTATATTGAAATACTTCTACTCTATCCATTACTTTGCCATAAAACTTTGTTTTCCTCATGTACAGCTGACAGTCTTATGAACCCACCATCTTTCCACTCATCACCCATTGCCTTCAGAAGCAGCTAGATTTTAAAATAACTAGCCCAGTCCTACACATATGTATCTCCAAGATGATGGTCCACTTCTATCTGCTTTACATTCCATATATTCGGATATTTATTTGGCACCAGAATCATCCCTAATTCATTAGATTAAGGAAATCTTTTGTTTTAATCAGGACAAGTTGCAATGGCAGTAATACCAAAAGAAAAGCAAGACCTTTCTTCCAGCTGCTTTAGAAGGAGAACATTCATCTTCTAAATGATCTGAGGAATCTGAAAAGGCAGGCAATCTTATTGAAGTGTAGCTCTTAAAGTTAGAAGTCAGTGGTCTTAGCCCAGCTGAACAACTCTTGAAGACAGGAAAGTTATAGTGGGGAAAGAACAGACAAAATTACTATTTTATATCATTGTACTGACAGTTCTCCCTTCCTGCTACTACTTGTGGGTATTTTTTCATTTTCTTACTATTCACTCAGGTTAGTGTTGCTAGCAAGATATCATGCTAAAGTCCTTAAAAGCCATAGCTACACAGTAAATTTTGCTAACTCAAGAGTGAAATATACTCATATATGTATATGTTTTGCTTATATAAATGCATGTGTATGTATAAATGTAGTAAACTAGCTATATGCTATTGACAGAGAATTGTAAGATCTGAGTTCCATAAGCACATTCCTCCTACCTAAGGAAGTTAGGAACATGCAAAAGTGAGGAGACATTACAACTTCACATTGTCTTCCTAGCTGAGAAGAAAGGAGAGTGAGTATAATGATAGAAAAACAATTTATTGACTACTTGTTTGAAATCCTTTGTTTTGTCAGTTGTCCCCATGACACCATCAGTCTGCCTGTGTTTCATCAATGCTCACAAAGGCTAAACATTACATGGCAACATGATGCTAAATTAAGTTAATATTAAACATTATGGCCATAGGGAGAAGGGATTTGTGGAAGAAAATAAAAAAGGCACAACTTCAAAGAAACCTGCGATTCCTGCTTTTCAAATGATGAGGACGTGTCTGTATGAAGAATATTAGTTTGCACCAAACAATGCATGACAGAATAATTCAGCAGCAACGATTTATCACCAAGAACAGTGAGGGGAAAAGGGTGATTTGTCACTAAAATTTGGTCACCAAAATTCATCAGCAGCATCCAAATAGAGATAGATTTGTTTCCATTACAGAATAATACTGAAACTTGGGGATGTCGCCTAAAATTGAGAAAGGTGAGCTTTAGCCAGGATGTACAAAATGTTTTTCACTTGGAGACTGATGTGAGTTATAGGCTAGACTACACAAATACGTCCTGTAGCCTAGGATAGAAATGCTGTTGAAAAGGTTTCAGAACCTCACATTGGAGAACATCTCTTGAAAATGTATCCTAAAAAGAACAAATAGCTTAGACAAATTGATTTATTTCTGAATATTAACTATTTCTAAACAGAACATGCTCTTTGCAAATCTACTGCACTATTTATTAACTTAGTATCCTATTCATTATTTATTACAGTTATTGTGCGTTATTATTTAATATATTAAAATATGGTATATAGAAAACCAAACAAAAATATAACATAGCTATACACGTTAAAGGAGTCATTAAATACTTAATGTTTCAAATTATGCCCCAGCAGATTAACTACATGAAAGCTGTTACTTCACTTCGTTTTTGGAACTAGGCAAATGTCTG
Organism: Apteryx mantelli; assembly: GCF_036417845.1. Taxonomy (NCBI): domain Eukaryota; kingdom Metazoa; phylum Chordata; class Aves; order Apterygiformes; family Apterygidae; genus Apteryx; species Apteryx mantelli. The sequence continues at coordinate 96,523,922 of NC_089980.1, read as the reverse complement.
CATCTTAGAGTAAAATCTGATCTCACTCAGTCTTTATTATCTGCTTTGTGGTTATCTTTTCTGTGGATCACACACAGAGAAAATCTGTAGCATATGGTCACTCCTGGGGTGTTACAAAGGCCTCAGATAAGGACTGCATTCCCCCTCAGTCTCCCCCCCCAAAACACATCCATCATGTGACAGCCGACATTTGGTGAGCATCCTGGAAACCAACACGAGAGCACACCCAGCTGGCATCATGGCCCTTCAAACCACAAGCTAAAGAGCTGGGCATAGGAACTGAGAGTGGTAATGTCTTCTTTGGATTGACACTATTTAACACACACTGGCTTGGTTTCAAAAGCTTCATATAATACACAAATTCTTAGGGAGACTACGCTTCAGCAGATTTCTGTGTAAGAACGTTTTACCTGTTTTCTTAAAGAGAGAATAAAATTTTCTTCAGAATATTTTTATGCCCTTTCTCTACTTTTTTCCCTGTTTTGTCAATGTCTTCAAGCTATTTTGGTACCTGTGGATAGCAAAGTTGCTTTAGTTTGTGCCTGGCTTTTCACTCTGGGCTTCTTTGTGCTTATAGCATAGTGTGTTTGTAATCCAAGTGGCAGTTAGGACATGGACTACCTTGTTTCTAAAATTAGACCATTTATGTGTTATCATTCATGATAATATCCTTACATGATTATAGGAATGCAATTATCATTTATGTTAATCTGCTTTATGCTTTTCTGAAAGTGTTAAGGAAACTTACAGTAAATGCATGTCGAATTGATGTTATATTTTGACATTCCCTTACACTATCAGCACAGGCAGATAACTAGATTACAGTTAGGCACTAGAATACCATATTTCTTTTGATGTTTACAGTTCTCACAGACACTTTACACTGATAACTCTGGAAGCAGATGATTTATTTTCATGTGGTATGATGTGGAATTTTTTTGGCTAACTAAATTGTCAGATTTCTGAAAACAGGTTAGAATACTGTAGCTTATTTAGCTATATATGGTAAAAAAATAGAATGGGGGAGGAGAGAAGAGATGATATATCAAATGTTGAGAATAAAGTTGAGATCGTAAATAATAAAGATATGATCATGAAAGAGCTAAATCCTTTTTCAGTAGGATGGTAGCGTATAGCAGTAGGACATGTGTTCTAGGTATAATAAAATGCTTCGACAAAATAGCAAATCATAAAATCCAAAGGGAAAGCAAAATTTAAAGATTTTAATGCAGTGAAGTCAGAGAGACTGAGGAATCTCTATCCCTGAATTCTGAAAGAACTGGCCCATGAAATTGTAAGACTGATTTTTAATAAATTATCAACTGAACAGTGCTACCAAATGACTGGAAAGTAGTGAATGTTGTACTTCTACCTAAAAAAGAAAATGTGATGTGGGCAACTACACCTCATTTTTGTGTTAGTCCAGTACAAGAAAAGGAGAAAGGGAAGGGAAAGGGGAAGGGCAGGGGAGGGGAAAGAGGAAGACGAAGGAAAAGAGGAAGGGGAAGGGCAGGGGAGGGGAGGGAAGGCAAAGGAAGTGGGGAAGGGTGCAAGGGGAAAGAGGAAGGAAAAGAAAGAAGCAAGGAAAGATAGTTGTGGTTATAAGAAGGATATAATACATCATAAATTTCACACAGTTATGCCAAATTACTTTCATTCTTAGCTTTATACTTAAAATTCCTATTTTTTTCTTTGATAAGATAATTATTTTCCTGACAGGAGGAATGCAGTCTAATATATCTATAGAGAAACAGATACAATGATACAAGCTTAGTACTAAAATTGCCCAGTTAGTAGGACTTATCTAAAAAGTATGTTACTGAGGGAAATATGACAAAGTTCTTGAAATTTTGCCAGTCTTTCCAAGCATTTGCATTAAAGACCCAGACCTATATCTTTAAAAGTCTGTTAATGACATTAATTGATGACAAAATGTCAAAAAAAAATCATAACATAAAAAGATCTGATGACATCATTGCAGATTTTAGGAATGACTTTACCAAAGGCTGAATGTAGGATTTGACTCAGTCTAGGAGGAGGAAGGTATGTGAATCATCTCGGAGAAGATAAGGAGATTGCAACACCAATGAAAAAATAATTTCAATTCAATTTATTCATTTTAACTCAAAAGGGGTTTTGCACATTTCTTTCTAGTTTTTCTCCAAAAACTGGAGTATATAGGGAAACTGCATAACTCTATAAGCTATAATGTATCTCACTTATTTCATTATCAAGGTACAAAAGGAAAATTTTTGGAAATAAAATTTCACGTGAAAATCAATGTAGATAAAGGGATTCATATAAGTTAAAGAAATCATGCACACACGGTCACACACCATTCACACACATGCACAAGAGAAATCAAAACTTGAAAAAAAAAATTGGCTCTGAACTGATTGTTCCCACTCAGAAGCAAGATCTTGGGTTATGACAATAGTTCTGTGAAAATGTCAACTCAGCAGCAGGCAAGAAAGCAAACCAGATGTTGAAATTATTTAGGAAGGAATACAGATCAAAACAGAGAAAAACCATTGATTCAGTTAAAAAATTCAGTAAATGTATGGTTCAGCTGGATCTTGAATATTGTTTTCAGTTTTGGACCTCTCATTTGCAAAAGGCTGTATAGAGCTGAAAACATTTCAGAAAGGACAGCAAGGAGGATTGAAGATATGGAATAGCATCCATATGAAGACTATAAATAACCTAGAACTCTTCAGTGCAGAGAAGTGGCAACTGAAAGAAGATATAATAGAGCCCTACACATTTGTTAGTGCCATCAAGACTGTGTACAGTGACTGATTGTTCACTGGATCTTATGCCACAGGTACGAGAGAGCTTTAAATGAAGCTAGTCAGGTCCAGATTCACAAGAGGAAGTGGTCCTTCACGCAGTGGAAGCAGATCCATGGAATTCCTTGCCAAGGCCATGGGAATTTATTTGGACTGAAGAGGAGAAAGTTCATGTAAAGAACAAGAGGACAAGTTCATGTAAAAGAAACCCACTGGGGGTTACTAAATATGCAGATACCACATCTGACTCAGGAATTTCCTGCTAAGAAAGTTGTTGGAGAGAGCATTGGAAGAATTATATAGTTACCCAGTTCTTACTCTTATATACAAAATCCACTTAGGACCATTGTCTCAGACAAGGTACTTGATCAGATGATCCTTTGGTGTGATGCAGTGTGTTCTAACTTTTCTGTGATAAAGGACAGTTTGGTTGGATAATAATAATAATAATAATAATAAATCATATTTTTTGTAGCATCAATAACAGTAGATTTTGGTAAGGCCAAAGATCAAAGGGCTAATCCTTTAGGAATATATTCTCAGAACAGTACCCACATAGAGCTTGAGTAATGAAAAAGGAGGAAATCCTGGAAGACTTAAGCTTTCAGAAAAGAAAATGGGCACCTTTGGAGCTATGTGGATCTGGTTTCCTTACACCAAAGCACCACACAATGAGGACAGAGGGATTTCAGTATCCTATGACTGGAGATCTCCATGCCAAAGATATGTAATTGTATCTCACTTCAGTGCTTGACTTCTTTGCATCTGTGTAACAGAGTCAGTAGAAATGGCACTCTAATTCACTCACTCAGAGCAGGAAAAAAAGCCAGTATTTGTATTAACTGTTTCTAGTATGCCATAATTGTGGTATAGTGCTTAAAAAGACAAATGATATTCAAGGATATATCTTTTAAAATATTTTCATTAGAGTTAAGTCACATTCAGGCATGGGTTCAAGGTGCAGCTAAGGTCTCATATGTAGAACATTTCTGATCGTTATGTTTAAGAAATATAAATTCAAGAGTAACAGGTGCATCAAGGGAGCACTAGAATCGGTAGAGTACTCTTTCTCCTCCCTTATCCTCCTGAGCAGACACTAGAAGAACTTTGTTTATTTAGCTTCATAAAATAAAGGCTGAGATGGATAACTATAACCATTGTTGCTCACCACAGAACAAAAGAGGTTATTTCAGCTAGATGAAAAGTTTGGTACAATAAGAATAGATGGCCTTGAAAAAACTACTTCTGAAAATCAGAAGAAGGTCTCTAATATCAGAGGGTAAGAATCTGCAAAGGATTTCCAGTATGACTAGCTGAGGTGAATAACCAGACTGTTATGAAAATAAGAGCTATTCTGACTCTGTGAGTAGAAGATCACTGATGTGTCAAGTCAATAAAAGGTCCATGTTTAGCCTTTTAAATGAAGTGCTAGAGAGACTGGAATGGCATCATGCCTGTTTCTCTGGGTTGACCAGGAACAGAGTATTAAAGGACTTCAAATTCCATGCATTATCCATACCATCTTGGTTACAACTGGCAAAAGGATGGCAACTAATTTATATTCTCATCTTGTGCTCCTTCCCTCAAAATTGATCTAAGCACACTAGCAAACTGCACAGGCGAGATATAGCAGTGCACAAGAGATATAGCAGTGTATGAGTTTTAATCACTAGACATTCGACCTGGGTTTGAACCTAAAAGTAACAGCTACATTTCCTTTAAAAAGTTGTGTGACCATTACACATCTTTGTATTTCATGTCAACTGTTTAATTAATTGTTTTTTACTTGTTAAATTCTTTTTTTTGTTTCAACATTTATTGCTTCAGATGAATCTTTACAATACGAAGCATATTTTTTAATATAATTTCAATATTGATTACTTAAATTCTGTATGCCTCAGTGAGATGAAAAATCATTACGAATTTTTATTAAGGACCTGGAGGAAAGAATCAACAGTGCATTAATTGCCTTTGCAGATGATACTAAATTAAGAGGTGCTGCAAACACCAGTAAGAGATGAGAAATACAAGAAGTTCTAAAAAAAGGGAGAAGTAAAGTGCAAGCAGGAAATAACAAAATGAGCTTCAGCCTGCAAAACTGCATACCAGTACCTCTGGGGATTAATAATCCAAAAGACAGATATTCCATAGGCGTGAAGTACTTGGAATATAATAACACAGGGTGGGACTTTGGATTGTAAGTGGACAGTATATTAGAAACAATGTGGCTTTGAGCTCCTTATACAAGAATGTGACTGAGGAAAAGACTAAAACAGACAATTTCATCTTCTGCAGAATACAAAACAATCAAATCAGAAATGAAAGGGATGAAACTCTCTTTCCATATGGCTATGTGTGACCACACATCTAGAATACTTAGGCAATTTTGGGGACCTCATTATCCAGGTGACATCAGAAACTGGAGGGGATTCAGGGAAGGACAATCATTTTGTTTAAGCACCTGAAGAGGATAATTTATGGGAAGACTAAAAGAAAACCGTGATAGTTATTCTCTATGGCTAAGTGATAACTAAAAGGTTAGGTATACAATTGATGTTGCAAATATAGCCATTAAACTATTTGTAAATTATATTTTTAATAAGATCTCCTTATGTATTATGAAGATTGCATTTCTTTTTGATCTTTTATAGACTGTAGGAATTTATTATCATGAATTTTTGAAAATATTTGTGAGAAAAAAAAATGTGAGAACTTTTGCTCTGAAAGTGATCATGTAATTGTTTGGAAAGGAATTTTTAATCGCTCATGAAGTGGTTTCTTGAAAAATTAAGAATCTTTCTTTTTATTGGTGAGGAGAAGGAGAGAATCCTTATATTTATAAATTCATGGAGACAAAATAGTGAAAGAAAAGATATCATATGAAACAAGTGATCAGTTGCACCATATTACTAGCAACAGAAAAAAAGTAAAAGGTGATGTTCTAAAGTGGCCACTCAGGGGAAAAAAAGTAGGCTACAGACTATCTTTCAATGCATTATCACTAGCAAAGAAGCCTCATTCTGCAAATGATCCAAGCAAATACTGAATTACAAGAAGCATGGTCCAAACATGTAAAAGACACAGTAATTTAGTTAGAGTCCCATCATGAAGGTCATACCATACAATAGCTAGTGGTGCCCAGACAGATGTGCTGGACACCCCTCTGGAGACTTTAATAGTCATGTTTTCCTAGTCAACTGTATAGGGAATTTTGGCATTTATGTCAGACACTTAAAATTTAGACTGAAATTAGTTCTCTGCATTAGGCAGACTAAATATCTTTGCCTCCTTGTTTTTTTGGTATCAAGTTTAGTTCTAGTCTTCTGGTCATACGCATCTTTCTAAGTAGTTACATTTCTGCCTGTTCCTGTTCTCTATTTTCTGTTGTCTCTTGAGAGAATAACAGAGCGTATTTTCTTTTTTTTTTAATTTCTTTCTTTTATTTAATTTTATTTACTGACATGACAACCAAAATGTTATTATTTTAATGAAGTTTTCCAGACTCTATTCTAAATATAATGTACTCAAAGAAAAACAAATGTGTTGATTCAGATTCATATGTTTTCTGATTTTCCAAGCTGTTTGGTTTAAACAGAGATTTAATTCTTCCTAACACACTCTTTTCTTCTTAATATTATGCGGAAGTTGCAATGTTGTTTATTCCCACACCATATTCAGTTCACCATGAAATGATAGCACCGGCTCTCTTTCAAACACACATACATATTGGCAGAGTAACGACTTCTGAGCAGGATCAAGGAGATGGAGAACTGTGATATGAGGGAACAATAAAAATAAGCTCTACTCAAATCCAAATATCTGAAATAATAGCAAAGGGATTACTGAAAAAGACAGGGCAGTAAATTACTTTTTTGCTTTTTTAATTTGCTTTAGCCTGAAAGCCCCTTTTTAGATCTAAATATAAGACATATTGGTTTTCAGTGGAGCTAAGTTATCATCTGTGTAACTCTACAGAGATGATAAAAGTTGTGCACATGGTGAATTTGGTCCATTGGATTTTATCTCATTTTATCCGAACAGTAAATCTGCAAAATGGATTAGCCTTCAGTTTTAATGTAATATTGTAAAGTACCATGAGATGGCTTGGCATGATAGGTACTATAAAAGTTTAAGTGGCTGTTCTCAGGATAACTCTGTGGTAAGTGACCACCAGCTATGTGCCAGTATCTAATTTGCTGTACAGTTTTTCTTCTAGCAAGTGGTTTATAGTTTAAGCAAGTATAAACTTTGATGAATAGAATGAGAGAAGCTTTATACTTTTCAGATGTTTTAGGTATCTATGCCTTCATAATACATTTTTTCTCATTTTTCGTCATAGATAACTGAATGCTCACTTTTTCCTTTAGCAATTAATGTTAACATAGCCTGAAATAAAGCTGAGTACCTTTTTGTTTTGAAATACAAGGATACAATATAAAATATGAAACATCACAAACTTCTCCAAAACCATGGTGTTGTTTGATGCGTCACCAAACAAAGTGGAAGCTGGATAGTATGACAATTTCACATCATTTCATTTGACCTAAGTTATTTTCTGGACTGGCTTTGGTAGATAGAATAAGTAGCAAGATACTTAAATGCTGTGTTACAGTGAGGGCTAAACATAACAAAGATTTTATTCATACAGAGCTTATCTTCCTTCTTTCGGCATATTTAGCATAGGCAAGTGAGCACAATCTGGCTTTAAATCTTTATAAAATATTCCCTGCACTTCCAGCAGTGAAAAAGAAAAAAAAAATCCTTTATGGTAAACACCTAAACTCTGACTTATTCTGGTTAAAATACTCAGAATCAGTGTGCACTTATTAATAATATTTCATATTGCCTTCTAGTTATACATCTTTATTTGTGCTAGTTACAGGTCATAATGTACCTAACTGCTAGCATGGGCACATAATCATTTGGTCCTACAAAATTAATTCTTTTTATACACAGATATAGTTAACAAATATCTAAGTGAAAGCCTTAATGCCTTAATTAAGGAAAACCTTAATTAAATTATTTCTTATGTTACCAAGCTTAATTTTCATCATCAAAGAATTTTCTTCCAACCTTATGTTTTCTGTACAGTTTCAGCGAGAATGGTGCTATAATTTTGATATTATCCATGAGCTTAAGAAGACAGTGTTATGAAAGACAGGGATTGTGGAAATTAGTTTAGCAAGGAGTTTGGGTTCCTCGAATGTCATCTCTACATAACCTTGAACATGACAAATGAGGATTTGAAGAGCATTAATAATGTATGGGAAATGCAATCTATTTTCCGGCTCCACAGTCATAATTAGGTTCTGATAGAGCCGTCTGTACCAATTTACTAAGAAACTTTTATTTTCAAAAAAACACATCTTAGAGTATTTATCAGTGATAGTGAGAAGACATCAAGGCCAATTTTAGAAGTAAAATGGTTGGGAAGTTGCTATAAGTTAGGTGCCTTTATATTTGGTTAGAGTAACTGTTAGACAGTTGGGCCTAATCTGCTTCTAAGTAAAGAAAGTAATGTTATAAATTATGTAGAAAGGAACTGAATCTATGACATATACAAGGCCCTCATGTACTTGAGCCTATATAACCTAAATATTAGAAAGGGGTAAACAGATAGCAATAACTTCCATGCTAGTATTTCAAATTTAATTAGTAAGCTGAAATCCACTAGTTCTGAAGGTTTTTACTGTGAGGACTGCAACATATGCTCCAAAGCTTTGCACTTTCATTTCATAATAAAACCACTTAAATAAAATTTAAGCGCTCATAAGAACATTTTTTAGAAATAATTATTATGTGATGAGGTTTTTTTTCCCTATATTTCTGATGCAATTTTTAATAATCAAGACAAGGACTGTGTTATAGCATTGAAATGTGAGTGGGATGACGTTATTTAATCCTTATTAAGTATCTTTTGGTTTAATATTTTCTTTAAAAAATGATTCCTATAGTTCATTCCGTATTTGTTTACTATAATTATAGGTGGAAGACAAAAGCAACTAATAGAATAATAAATCTTGTTTTCCTGATTTGGTGATAACTAGCTCTCAAATGGCAAAAAAAGACACTAACCAAGAAAAAGTACTATGCTGTGCTGCTGCAATGAATACTCATGTAGAAGAAAATGTGAACCACCGAAATTTTTTGCATTTGATATTTCTCTTTGATTTGAACAGGAACAGATACTAACCATAATTTTTAACAGAAATCTTCCATAACAACATTGAAATGTGATGATAGTGGCCATTTATGCTAGTGCTAATGCAGCATGAGATGCTGAATAGATTAGGGTAAAACTCTTTAAATTGACATTTGAAATTAAAAAAAAAACACTTTTAACCTATTTTTTAAGTAAATTGCTTAGCTTTATACTGGGTCAATAGTGTTAATGCTGTGTTTTCACCAAAAGGAATGTCCTAGAGAGATCGTATAGTGTATTTCAGTTAATATAACAGATATTTTTTCTTCTATATTTGTATATTCATTCACAAAATTTCTGATATTGCAGAAAATTATCAGTTACTAAAACATAGTGATACTGGTTATTTTAGCGTTAACCTGTAAATATTGAATACATACACACTCATATACATGTATTTCTGTAAAAACTGGTTTATCCACTGTCTCATGGAATTTGGCACCCACCATCCCATCATAGTGTAAGTATTTTCTTCTGGCATTATTACTTTATTTCACATCAATGGTTCTGGGAAATAAAATCTGGTCTATAATTAATACTTAGTTGCATCACAGTTTTGTTGCAATTAGGCCATGCAGTTGTTGATGCCATTTCCTCTGCAGTGATTACCAGTATTATTAACTCCAAGGCTTAAAAATCATGAGTCATCTACTTTTCCTTCCCTCACTTAGTCATATCATTAGATTACAATAATGGTAATATTAGAAATAAGATGTTTAGAGCTTTTTTTTTCCTTTATATGCTGGCATCTGAAACATTGGGTGCACATTTTAAAGCTTTTGTCTTTGATAATGAGAAGCAGAATTTTACTCACTGAAGCAAAAGTTGAGGTCTCAGACAGTCACTAATGGTGTTTGCCAAAGCTTCAAGTATTTCGTGTTCGAAAAACAAATTCACTGTGTATGTATTTAAAACCACAGTTATTTTATGCTTCTTTAAAGATCCAAATCTATGCCTGTATATGTGGTCAGAGGCATGAATATGTAAGTAGACACATACATACCTGCAGACATTGGATGTTTGTGCGTACACAGATTAAATCGTGCCTCAGCAGGCAGAATGTATAGTCCCGTCGCAGATGAAAATCTTCTTTGCAGGAGTTAATGAATTGTAATGGAAGCATCTATGCTGTCTAAAAGAGTACCTCACTCCCCTCTGTGCAGAACAACACTTCTCAGTTTTACTTATCTCCCCTGGATATAAATTCAAATCATTTCACAGGAAACATAAATTAATGGCATAGGTGGGGATCTGAAAATGACATACTGGATGCAGTCTGGATCAGCTCTGAACAGAGAAGTTTCAGGTAATAACCACAACAGTGGGGCTCTGAGCTCTCAAGATCAATGTAGTGTATGATGTAGTATCAGACTCTTTAAGTAATGAAGCTGAAAGCTGCTCTGATCCTTCAGGAAGATTTTTATTTTTATTATATAACCTAGTCAACACTGCCAGTAAAAGTAAAATGGATTCTGCAGTGCTACCTCAGGTGATTCAGTTTTTTGAAGGTGAATGGTTCTACTTCTTTGCTTTGCCACATGCCAGAGTAATGGATTGCTTCTCAGGTAGGAGGAGAAAGAAGACTAGACACGTATGGATGTCTGCGCCTTTCTGTGCTGGCAGATGGAAGCTGGGTGATACACCCGAGGCTATTTTAAATGATCAGAGGCATGTGTTTAGGCAACTGAATTGACCCAAATGACTGTATTGACAAGGGACTTGATTCAGCTCTCTGCACAGAGGTGTCCCATGGCCGTTGATGTGCTCTGGGGTTAAACACATGGTCTCCAGCTGCTGCTTCAGGTGGAAGCAGTCTCCCACGATTCCAGTGTCCCATTTGCTAGCCTTGGAGGGTGTCTGTGATATCCTCTCAAATAGCAACTCAAGCAGCATTAAACACCTATGTGTAAGCCACTGGGGTGACATTCAGATTGAAACTAAGACATCTGTACTTAGAGGTCTACGTATGAGTGAGATGTTTAGACTTTCTGGTCAGTGTTTCAATGGTACCTAGGGAGTGACAAACTGCAACATTCAATTGTATAAATATAGAGGGTTTTGTGATCCTGGGAGGGAGGATGTGAATGAATGAATGAGTGAAAGACAAAGTAAGGGGAAAATATAAAGCATGAAACACTGATCTGTTCATGAAAGAGCTTCCATAGAAAGCATCAGAATTATTTGGAAACTAAAGTGTATTATTTTGTTTTGTCTTGACAAATAGCAATATAGAAATATTATAAATTCTGCAAATGAAACAATAGACTTTATTATGGAATTATTTTATAGTTGGGGATTTTTTTGTTCTTTAAAATTTAAAAAAAAAATGAAAGAAAATTTAAAAAGCATTTCAGCAGCAAAAGTTATGTTTTCTCAGCGAAATCATTTACCAAGTTCAAACTAAAATTATGGATCTTTGTCTTCCCAGACTTGCATATTGTCATCAATAAATTACGTGATGAAAAAACTCCTCTTCTGGAATTCTTTGATGTAAGACCGTATTAAGACTTAGAAAAGGAAGGCTATTGAAAGAGTAGAAACAAAAGGAGGAGAAAAAAACGTGGTGAGAGGTAAATCAGGAGGTTTTACAAGGAGATATTAAGCATATGAGGAGAAAAACAAAAAAAAGACTGGAACAGAAAAAGATGAAATATTTTCCCATTAAAAAATAAAAACATTGATCTGGCACCAACAGTGGAAACTGGAAAAACATACATTTAAAGATCATTCCTCACCCTTTTTAATTCAGGAAAAAAAGAGGAAAACAGCAGCAGAGTTTAGGAATAGCTCCCAGAATTGGAATTCAGAAATCCCCATTCTCAGCCTATTGTCTCTGGAGAGTTAAGAGCCTCTGACTGAGTTTCACTGCACCCAGCAGGCTGAGCAGGAAACCCTGAATCAAAAAAGGTAGCTGTGTTGACCTCCCATGCAACAAGCAACTCTGAGATCAGAGTATCTCTGAAAACAGGATTCACAGACAAAACCCATGCCTTGACTTTCAGGCCTGTGCCACCCTGGCTCACTGCTTAGGCGAGGCCTGACATGAACCTAAGGTGATGTTCATGAGTTTATGTGTAGCAGGAGGAGAGGAATAGAGAGACGAAGAAAGACTTGGAGACAGGGAGGAGGGAGAAGAGGAAGCTGTTGCAGGAATAACTTGAGAAAGATTCTTTGGCTTGTTTCTTATGTCACACTGGTTTATTATAGAAGTTCCTTCCAACATTCAGGTCTATTTAATTATGAAAATATTGGTCACTACCAGCTGAGGATGAATTCAAATCAGTGACCATGACCATGATCGTGTTAGTCACCTCCTTTATTAAACGGACTGTTTAACTCCCATTGAAATGAATGAATCCAGTATTTTAAAGGAAACAAGGTTATGATATAATATTTTAATCTTAAAGAAGTGCCAACAACAATGCTTAATACATAGTGCACTCCTTTGCTTTATAAACTGTTGTGGGTCTTTAAGTAGCAACCAAGGGAGAGCTTGAAAAAGATGGTTGCTATTACATGGGTTAGTCAATCTATTCCGTAACTGCTGTTCTGCATTTTGCTGCTTGTAATCATAAAGAGCTATTCCTGTGTGAAACTTTCATTAATCTCCAGCTAGGCTGTCAAAAGTATGATGGATATGAAAAAGAATGTATCTTTTTTTTTTTTAAACAGGTATCCAGGCAACAAAGCTATGCAGCTTCCATCTTATACTAATCAGTAATTTTATAATTATTGACAAATCAGCTAAAATACAACCTTCATTCAGAGCCATATTTGAAAGGAAGAGCTTATTCTCCAATTACTCTTTTATAATAAATCTACTTTTCTGTCAAAGAGATTGAAACTAGGTTTCTTCATTGCATTAAGAAATGATGGCTGTGATAAGGATGTACCCAGCAGCACGAGCTTGAACAGTTCAGTTTAGTTGCTGTAAAGAGTTAGTCCTTGGTGACTTGCTTATACATTATACACATAAAATCTTCTTGATTTTTCTTGTTTGGTGGGCTTATATGTCACTATCAAGCTTTGATTTGATTGACAGCTTGCACAGGAACAATGAAGTTATTTTTCTTTATGTGTCTCCTTGATTTTTCATATGCAATAAATGTGAACTGAGCATCTTAGAGGTTCTTTTTCAAAGCACTGTGCGGGTAGTGTGAACACAAAAATTAATTAAGGCTAACAGAATTTATACCTATAGCTCTCATGGGGTCTTTTGATCACTTGTTCCTATTTTTTCTTACTGTACAGGAGCCAACACTTAAATCTTAGGAATAAAAGTATACCAGATGTACTTATATGGCTTTCATTTCACCACCTCAAACTTACAGATATAGCCTAAGTGAATGCCTGCAAAGTAAGAAATTACTAAAACCATCACCTAACTAATAGAAGACTGAGGTGCCTGACCTCATCCAGCCGTGGCGCTGGGCATGTTGTGGTTGCCTGTTCTGAGCACAGGTAGATTTGGGGGGGGGTAAAGTCATTGGAGTCACAAGAAGCCAGCAAAAATGGACAGATATTTACATGCTTAAATCAACCAACAGGCAGCATGAGATAAAAGTGAGCTTCAGCTCCTGCTTCTTTCCTTGGCAAAAAGTACACCCACAAAGGCAATTTGGGAGTGCGGCTACTACATGATTCAAATGCAGCTACCTCTTCAGTTATAGGCACATTAGTCAATAGGATATGAATGAGCAAGTGCACTGGAGTCATATAACAAGCGAATGCATTTCCCACATGACAGAAGTTCCCTCATTCTGATTATGTTACAGGCAGGCCTCGCGTTTTGATAGCCTGATAAATGCACTAATGGTTGTGTGATCAGGACTTTTAAGCTGTTTCTGTCTGTGTCTCTTCTTCCATCTGGGTTTTAGCCTGAGGTAGCGCAGGCATCAGTACACAGACCGCGTTAACTTTGCCACTGAGAAAGCCTAATGCACCTACAGAGCAACTGTGGAGCTCAGGAAGCTGGAGATAGGGTGCTAGGGTGAGTCACTGTCTCCTTCACTGGAACAAGGCCTGAGTAGCACAGGAAGGTAATGAAAAGGAAAAAGGAATAGAAGTTGTGGTAACTGAATCCTAAGCCTATTGTCTAACCATTCTTCCTTTATGATAATGATGCTATTGTAAGAGCATATTCTTTGTTCATATGCAGAGATAAGTGAGGATCCAGTCTAAAGCACACTGGAATCAACAGAAAGACTCCCATGGGGTTCATTGAGTACGAGTTCCATTTTAATGCACATTTCAAAAGGACGCCACAATTTAGAGTTGTGTTTCAGGCAGCACACATCATACTACAGTATTAGAAAATGTTTCAGCTCATGATGAGGCAGTTAATAAGCCTTGAAGGATATAAGACGCACTCAGAGGAATCAAAGCAATGATACTTAGCTGAGTCATCAGAGAAGACTTCCCTCATCTATCCTAGCATCTGTTAAAATGAAGATATTTCAATCTATTCCATTAATGACTGGTTAATGATCTATAGAGTTTCTCTGCATGCTGAAAATACACCCACTGAGTCACACACCTCTTCAGTGACTGCTTATTCTATTTAGTATGGTGCCCAAGAAGACATTGTTTTATCTTGCACATAGAAAATATCTACCTCAGAAAATGTTTACAGCCTTTAGCAGTATCATAAGGTTATCACCTTTGTCAAATTCTGTCATCTGTGTCACATACTGAGTGCTTTATTTCTGTTTTCATATTGTTTCTGTTTATTTCTAATTTTCTATGGATTTTTGTACTTTAACTTCTGATTACTTTTGTAAACTAATTCCTACCCAGTTGTCTTTCTCAGAAGATAGTTTATATAATATAATATAATATAATATAATATAATATATTGAAAATAACTTATCTACTCCCATAATATTTATTGAAAACAGCACAACATCCCAGAGTTAAATGCACAATGACGTATTTCCCTTTTTCTCTTATTTCAGGAATATTATTTCTCTGTCTACAACAACATATCCAGTATTTTAATTCTTGAATAAATGCAGCCCCCCCCCCCAAAAAACAAAAAACTTTATGTTCCTTTTTAGATAGCCACAGAATAATAAACAGTTGTGATATTTCTAAAAGGGAGAGCTAGAACAAAACATTCTGATTTTGTTTTTAAAAATTTTGATTGACTAGAGTTAAAAGTGGGAGGGAATACCTAGGAATTTTGATACATAGAACATTTCTAATTTTGTTTGTTCATTCTTCTCACTATGAGCAACAACAAAAAAAAAGTATTCTGAATCTGTTCTAAAATGTAAAATCCAGTTCTGAAACTAGTTTTAATGTAAAAGCCACTCCAGATCAGGTCAGGATTTAGCAGAATGGGGCTTGTTGAGGATTCAGGAGCAATTGAAGTAAAATACAACAAATCATTTAATTAAAATAACAATAAAGCAATTTCAAACAGCTAACACATTTGTGAACTCAACAGTTTTTCTGACTGCGAAGTTGAACATAAAACCCCATTCCCTTATGTTGGCGCTGGCATTACTCCAAAGTATATTATAGACATTTACTGCTTGTTTACACATATTTGAGGAGGGAGAGAGATACAAGGTGCGGGGCTTTTTGTTTGTTTGTTTGTTTGTTTTTCCACTGGAAAAAATTAGATAATAGAAGTCCACGTGTTAGAATTGCTTGTGGTTCATTTCTGCACAATTTTAAATAATGTAAAAAAAAAAAAAAGTCTTACATCATCAGTTTGGTGAGCTTTTCAAGTGAATGCAGACCATATGTTATAATTAGAGATTTAGAATAGATTAGGCCATTAACAAAATAGTTAAAATCTGGAGGTTGCAAAACATGTGGATTAATCTTCAATGAAATATTTTCATAAATGCCTGTCTCATGCAATCATTGAGTTTCAGGCAAGTCTGTAAGAACAGCACAACAAGAAAATCTTTCGGCACACACACACACAACTTGTAAATATATTAGAACTGCATGGAGTTTCCCTCAACTTCTCATGAAAATGGAACATTGTAAATCACAGCAATAAAATTTTCCATTATAGCTCATTCTAGGTGATTTTCTTTTGTCTTTTCATTAGATATGCACAAATCTTTGCCTGTTGTGAGGTAAATACAGAGTAAGAAACAACCTTGTGTATAGTATTGTTTTCTCAAGACACCTCAGAAAGGAAAAATATAAAAGTAAAAGGGAAATTAGCTATAAATATGCAAATTATTATTTAAATGGCAATTACAGCATAGTTCTTTAATAAAATATAATGGCAGGAAAGTGTCATCTGTGTGATAGTTAAAAATAAGTTGGAAGTACGACAGTTCATCCCACGAAACAAAAGCGGCGGGGTTCTAACCAAACTGATAACAGACTATTGGGAGGATGCAAATTTGAGGAGAAGGAGCTGTCTGGGTGGTCAGATGGCAGATGATTTCAAGAACTCCATTATACTAAAAGGAATACAAGGTATCCAAGGAGAGAAGAATGTATAAACATTAAATGTGAGTAGAGTGCTGCAGACAGAGGATCCTTAGGGAAACAAGAAGAAACAAAGGAACTTTAAACATTGATACTGATTGCATTGTATCGTGGAAAGACAGAGACCAGTAGCATCAGCATAGCCTGGGGAGTATCTTTTATACTGTCTGCAATGAAGCCTTGCTTCTACGGTCAGAAGGGACTGTCATGATGATCTAATCTGTCCTCCTTGCCATAAAATTAAGCTCAATACTTGCTGTGGTACGCCTGTTCCCTCTGATTGAACTACACTGTAATTTTAATTAGACCTGTTAACTTTGAATGCATAAATTGATAGTCAATTTGGGGAAAAAAAGAAGGAAGAATATGATAAAAAACAATTATTGATTCTAGGCTCCACATCCCTCCTGCCAGAGTTATCCAATTTTAATACCACAGTGACTGATTTGTCATTCTGCACAAATGAGGGACGAAAATCTTTACTGAGAAGGAGATGGAAGAAAGGAGAAAGAAAGGAGTGGATCTGCCCTGTGGAGAAAGATCCTGTTTTCTACTTTGGGAGCAACCCTCTTTTTCTTTGACATTCATTATGACTCAATTATATTGAATGCCAGATCAGATATTACTGTGGCAATACTAAACTGAGGGTTCAATGAAAGAAGAGGAGAAAAAGAAGAGAGGACTTCTTCAAGCAATAATAAAACTGAATATGTCTAGACCAATTACAATAACTGGTAAGCCAGCCTTAATTTTACAGAGAGATGTCTCATCCTGAATTTATTGTCTCATTAAACTTTTAAGCTCCAGTGGTCAATCCCTTTACTGTTGAAAACAAACATCTTCAGTATGAACTTTCCTTTTGTCAACTACCTGCCTTTGTCTGATGGGTTAAAGGGCTCTATAGAACTCAGTTGGGTGTTACTTTTTTTTTTTTTTAAAAGCTTTTATATGGTAGCAAGTATAAAAACAATAAAATGCAACAATATCTATTCTGTAAATTAATAAATTGTTGTTTGGAATACCACTGATAGAGTCCAAGAAAATAAAACCTTTGGCAGGAAGAATTAAGTACTGTCCAGAGAGGAAATATTTCTGGGAAAGAAAGCAGGAATTTTGACTAGGGTGCCCTTGCAGTAGACAAAAGACTTGCAATTTTAGTTATGAAATTTTTGCTGTGTTCTAAATAATCTGGTCATTCTAGCCTTTTATTATATACAAAAACCTCACATTTCTCCATTAGAAAAAATAAGGCCCTTGAAACCCCAGAATGCACCAATATGATTTAAAGAAATTATCTCAGTCATTTGATAACTCTAGGGGGCTATGATAAAATTCTAAATATAAGTATAAAGCAATTTAAGCAACTTCATGTTTGTTTGTCCATTATAAAAGGGAGATGATGATTAAAGTAAAATAAATGAAGAAGTTCTAAAGCAATATAGTCCTTAAAGTTTCACAGCTAAATCACAAGTGGTAAAATACAGAAAGCTAAGATTCCAAAAGCAAAGTTTATTTACATATGTGGAATATATAGGAATTTTTATTTTAACTGCATTGATTGTACCTGTGATATACAATGCATGTAAGAAAGCAGCCAAATGCATATACAATTTTGATGACCTCCTTTAATTAGATTTGTTTAACAGGTATTTCTGACATAATCATCAGGTATCTATGGTTTTTATGTCATGAAAGTGACCCCACTGCCCGACTGAAGTGAATGGAAAGCTTTCCAAGCTTGAGAAGTCATTCTTCTCATGTGATCTGTGCAAAATTACCTTTTCATTACTGTGTGCACATACATTTTTACACTGTACAGTTTGTATATAAGATCCTGATCCTTTACAGATTTTCTTGTGGGGAAAGGGGGAATATTCACTGTAGTCTGTGACTTGAACTGCAGTGAGTAGGACTTTCTATCTGTGTTCAATTTAACATTTCTGACTTGGTAAAAAAATTGTGCATGTATGAGTTTCAAGACTCCCTTGCTGTATGATGGTGGTATCAGTTAGGTAACAGCATTAGAGCTTGAGGGAATGAAAGCCAGGCGTCACTCTATTATCTATTGACAGCTACTGTAAAATTTAATATCGTTCCTTTTTTTGCTTAAAGTGTAACAGGGTTCATTGTAGCCAGCTACCTTTCTAATACTTACCCTCTTTTTATCTATCACCATCTTCTGTGTTAGATTAGGTATTTTGCTTCCCTTCTTGCTGAAAGTTCTGACTATCATTTCCTCTGTGCCTTTAGCACTCTTCCCCCCCCCCCCCCCCCGCCAAAAACAACAGTTCTCATTCACATTCTCTATTCCCATTCACTCTATCAGATCTTTTGTCCTTCTTTGGCTTGGTGGGGGGGGGAAAGAAAGAAAAGAAAAGAAAAGAAAAGAAAAGAAAGAAAGAAAGAAAGAAAGAAAGAAAGAAAGAAAGAAAGAAAGAAAAGAAAGGAAGGAAGAAAGGAAGGAAGGAAGGAAGGAAGGAAATTTGTCTTCCTGTATTATAGCTTTCCCAAAAGCATTTTTGCTGCTCTCCTATGGATCCTTTCTTATCATTTTTCTCATTTAGCCAAAATTAAATATCATAATTTCTTTATGATTTAAAGTAAACCTGAATAAGGAGCATAATGGAGAATTATAAGCATCTTCGATAAAAATTGAGGCAGTTGCTCTCTGATTTTTATTGGGTCTATTCTGGTGTTAAAATTGCCGAAAACTGAAGTATAATATGAAGTGTAAATATTTTTCCTATAGTCCATGCATGCATGCTTACATTTCTTCGTTGATTTTGCATTATCCCAAGAGGATATCAGTAGCTTAGAGAAGATACCCAAGGTGCCAGGCAAAATGCATGGAGAGAGGTAAGCGCCCCAGAAAGGTATATAAAAGAGTCTGCATACTGCTGCTTGTAGCTAATAAATAGGAAACAGTAAATACAGAGGTGTAACTAAGTAAGTAGGATTCTTCCCATCTTTGCAGCTACAGCTTCTCAGCTCCTGGCAGCTGCTTCCATCCACTCAACATCTAACATCTTGAATCTTCTCTTTAAAGAAACAAGACTTACTCTTCTCTTCTAAAATATGACCTGGAAAAAAAAAAACAAACAGCAAACAAACAAGAAAAAAAAATCTAACCCCCAAAGTGGTAATCTTATAAAACAACCTAAGGTTTACGGTACTCGTCCAGAAGGTGGGAGCACCAGGTTCATAACAGGAGCTGCTACATCCTAGGAGAAAGCTCTAAGCACTGCTTACAAACCCCACTTCTGCAGAAGCTGCTCCAGTGTGTGCACGATGATGAATTATTTACGGACCAACAGGTAAATAACATGAAAAAAAAAACCAAAAAACAAAAAACAGGGGATAGTTACCTTTCTAGTGAACTGTAATAATTATTTCTGATGCATTTTTCCTTATAAATACTTTTTTTTAAAGTGAGAGCTGATATTTTCAAATAATCCCATGACTCCAGAAGCCAGAAATTTAAGAAAAAACATCCATCATTATTAGCCATAAAAAAAAAAAGAAGAAGAAGAAGAAGAAGAAAGTTGGCGGTACTCACAAGTAATGTTTTTCATCCAAGGACTTAAAAGGATTTGACAAAATTGAATTAAGCCTCTCAATACTCATGGGAATCAGATAGTCTATTCTTACCAAGTGGAAAACTGAGATTCAGGAAGGTTAAATGTTTCAGCAAAGTTCACAAAACAAATCAGACTTAAAGCTGAGAAAAGAAGTCACTAGTTCTCATAGCACTCTATTTCTCCATGCACAGTGCACACTCTCACATTTCTGGTATTTATATTCAACATAAACTCATATAACTTTCATACAGTTCTAAACATTTTAATGTGCTTCTATCTTTGTGGCACATTCTCTCACTGATTTCTTTTTATCTTAGAAATTCAGCATATTCAAATAGTTTCCTGTAAATAAGATTTGTAATTATATAAATCAACCTTCTTTTTTGTCACAAAGTATATATGCAGATCTGATAAAATGTTTCTGTCTAATATTTCTTTGCTGTTTTCAAAATCAGTCAATAGCAGAGAATTGTGTTTATTAGGCTTTTCTAAGATACTTTCTTGAGCTTAAACTCCTTTTTCAGCTTCCAGATGGGGTTTTGCCTCTGAAGAAATCCATGACAGTCACATGCATTGTGCTGAGCAGTTTGCCTCTGAGGGTGGAATGAGTCGCAATAATACATCCCGCCCTTCTGTATTAAGGTTTATATCTCTCTTTATGTTTCATTTTAAAGAGGAACTGTTATAACCATTAGGCAGACCTTATATTAGTGCTTAGCTTCCCAGTGAGCTATCAAAAAGCTTGGGCAATGACTCGTCTTATGTCTTTTGTTCTTTCATACCTAATATATATTTGGAAATAATTCATTTGGACCCAGCCTTTTGTCAACAGTTCAGTTAGTCCTCCTTTCTAGCCATACTACAACCATAAAACTATTATATAAATCTCTCTTCCTCTCCCAGGATCTTTCCCCGATCAGATCTTCTTGTGTGAGAGAGAGAATAGCTTCACACTCACAGTAATGTCAAATGTCACTAATTTACCACATTTTTGTTGACTCCGAGTCCATAACTTTGTTTTGTTCCTGATATTCAAGAAGACATTTCGTGGTGTCAGAGAGAAACCTTTAGTTAGTTTATCTTCCTTTAGAAGGTTTTCAAAGAGAAAGTCAGCAGACAAGAATGAATTTATGCTCTCCAATCCCTACATTCTTTGTGTTATTTATTTTCTCAGGAGATGAAAACTTGTCTTGGATTTCTGATTTTAACAAAAGATTTGCTACTAAATTACAGACCAATCATTTGAGATAGGCCAGCTAGGAGGTCCAAATAAGTATCATCAAACATATACTATAACATCCATGTGTCATTGTCACCAAGAGAAACGCACACATGGAGAAATTTAGTTCTGGCACAGCTGGGTAAATTTGCAGCTGTTTGTACTAATGTTTACTTTGCTAGTGTCTCTTTTACAGGGGATTTAAAATATATATATTTAAACTGTCCTAAAGAACAGTACTTGGTATAATAAAGTCTAACAGTCTGTGCAGGTTAGATCCCATTCCCAGGGATCATGCAGGCATCCCTTCAGTTTGAGATGAGATTTATTTCAGCTAACTTAAGATGCCTAAGAGTAGAAACCTGACTGAATCTTGTCACAGATGCTTGCAAATGACAGTCCGTCATAAAGGTTAGGAAATAAATGGGAGGAATCATGACCTGCAAGTGTCATCTCTCACTCTTTTAGGTTAGGGAGGCTTTTTTTTTAAAAAAAAACTAATTCAAACTAAATTGATTATTTTCACTGAGTTTAACTTTTATTCTTTGGCTGAGGTCTTTCTCCATTTCGCTCAATAGTATTTCCTGTTTTCTTATTGTATGAATTCCTTCTTGAATAGGAATAAATTTTCCAACTTTTCAATGGTATAAATATTATTCACAGTGAGATTATCCTTTTGATGAGTTTTACAGCAGTGATAGTGTTCACAGTACTTGTTCTTGGTCCCTTGTTCCTCTTACTGACTTCAGTGATAAATACTAAATAATCTAAAGAGCATTTAAAAACAGATTCTTCTATTATTTCTTCTTTTTTCTAAAAAAAAAATCTTTTCTTTTTTTAGTATGTTGTATTTCTAAGATTATGTGACAGGTAGTAGAGAAAATTTTTAGTTTTAAGTGATCAGTGAGGAAATAAGTGCACAAGTCCATCTTCTAGTTAAGACTTCTGTTTTCAAAGGATGTTCCACAGCTACAACCAAACCAAGCAGTTATCTGTGAAACTTAGATCCAGCAAAGTGGCAAAATTCATCCCATCCCTTGTGTGGCATGCAAAGTACAATGATAAATTTGGGTTCTCCCATTTTTTCTTTAGAAAGAAAAAGAGACTATTGGAAAATCATGAATTTGAAAAGCAGAGATTCAAGGGAGAAGTGATAAACCAGCAACTGTACAGAGTAACACAGGGGGCTGCTGGCCAACAGAGTCATTAGACTAGGAGCATGGAAAGGAAGGAACTGTAATGCAAGACTGATATGGCCTGCACAGAAGTCAGAGAAATGGTGCTGGAACAGCTGAAGAGCTGCAAGAATATCTAGCAAGGTAAGAGTTGGTGGTGCCCAGGCTTCTGAGAGCAGGAGCAATCTCTGGAAACCAGACCGATGGAAAAGTGCCAGATGAGGCTCTCTTTCATAATAGCTTACTCCTCCTCTTTCACTAAGTCCTACTTCATAAGGATTTCTACTTCTCTAAGTAGCAAGCACACTAGGATAATAGGCAATGGGAGAAGAGCAGGGGTTTTCACAGAACTACTGCCCCATCACTACTTACTTAAAACCACATCAAGAAGGAAATGACCTCTGGCAATTCTCCATTAAGTTCTCTTCTGTCCCACAGGTATTAATGAGTGAGAGGAGCTGCACAACACATACAAAATCCATGTGCTGAGGGAAATGCAGTGAAAGCCTGACAGAAGTATCAAGCAGGAAATTATGAGAAAGGGTGCAGAAGTGCTCCAGAAAAAGGCAAGGGACCTAACAGTCTGACACCCATTAACCTAAGTACATTATTCCAGAAGCATGAGGCAGTTTATAGCAGCTACCCAGAAATGCCTAACTCTCCTCTGCTAACCACTTAGGATTTCTTAGTATTACATTTTAAAACTCCACATAGAAGGAAGGTGAATTAATTTCTGTACGGGAGCAAAGAGCAAGTAGATGTGCCTCCAGCAGACACTGGGGCCTGAGCTGGTGAGACAGAGAGGGAGCTATCCTTTATTGCTTCCTGTTTGCAGCACTGGGCATCCTGCCTCTTTCTGGAACAATTTAGATGACTTTCCAGATTTTCCATACCTCTTTCTTAGATACTCGAAATGGTCATGCTTATTATAGGGAGCCTAAGCTGTGCAAAGTTCCTTCAAAACTGAAAAATTACGTTAGGCAATAGGATTTCTAAGTGCATCATGTTGTTGTTTTCATTGCAGAAAACTAAATCCCTTTAAATCTCTGGCTGTCTTAGCCTAAAACAGACATGATGATAACATGTGATTTTGCTGATAGAAGCAAGGTGTAAAATGCATTGTAAATTGAAATTTGCTAGAATCCTTTGCTAGTCACACAGCTTGCTGCCATCCAGGTGAATTGAATGACTGATTCTTTGTGGGTGTAGTCAGGAAACTAGCTATGTTTTATCATGTACTTGTGATTCCCAATCTAAAGGTTTCATACGAATTCTCCTTATTTATTGGGACCTTAGCTAGTGAACAATCAAATTTAGGTATATTTGAACACTTTCATGTAGACTTTGATAGAAGAGTGTTGCTCTATGTTCTTTCACATAAAATCCCAGTTATAATGTATATACCTTCTAAGGATGAAGCTTAAAAATATAATAAGTAAGTAAGTAAATAAATACATAAATAAATAAACTGAAAACATTAGCTGTACAGTACTGAGATTTAGTTTAGATATTTGGCACTTTTTCTTTCACAAGAATTGCCTAGTAAAGGTGTTTGGGGGCAGACTATAACCTTCTTCTCTCTTTTCTAAAGCTTAAAGGACCCCAGAGCTGATGAAATGTTATTTTAATTACTGTCGGTGATAGGATCAAAACACCAGTGGGGAACACTAGGGGTGTCCCATACCTGCTACTCAATAAATGCTGCATGTGCACTGTACAGTCTTTTAAGTCAACTAACGTATCCGTGACACAAAGCAGCTACATTGCCTCTCCCACGCTGAAGAGGTATTCAGATGCTTAGTCAGCATAATTTAGCAGTTTCTCTGAGGAACCTGAGCTGTTCAAAGAAATGTTATCGGGGTGAGGATCTCATCTGATATTTTTCCATCTCTTCACAGATTTTTTTCCTTCAAAACAGGCTCATATTCTACCTGACATGTTGAAGTTCCTTGCTGCAAATCCAATTTGCCTTCAAATATTTGGCATTGCTTCAAGGAGAATGATCAAATGATCTAGTTCACCCTGATCCCCTAATTTTGAAATTGCTTGGCTTGCTCTTTTTCCCACAGTGTTGGGTTGAGATTTTCTTCCAAGAGTGAGTTTCAGTTCATATTCTCTATTTTCACCAGCTAAGTTGCAGATTTGTAGTCTGTCTGTCAATTTGGAATTTCTTTCATATTTCAGGCTGCTTGCCCTTGAATATTTACCAGTAGTAAGAAAAAGGGAAAATATCTAACCAACTAAAAGAAGAAGAGAATTCTAAGTGTGTCATAAAAAGACAAGTTCAAAAGTAATTGTCCTTTTTTCAGTTTATGGGTTCAAACTTAATCCATAAACTACTTGAATCCACAGCTGTGAAAAACAGCACCTTCAGGAGAAGTCCTTCTGTCACTGATATCTTACCTCGCAGGAATCTAAGGAAAACAGAATGGCCTGATGGTTTTCTTTTTCTTGCTGTCACTGTGTGAAAGAGCATATGGGGCTTGGAGTGCTAGTTAGGAATACAGAAATGTATACAGAAATTGTACCCTCAGCACCATTCTCCACTGTGTACATTATCCTGACCAATCATAAATACTGAATGGAAAACTCCACATTCGAGTCTCCTCAGTTTGGACTAAAGAGCCAGGATCTGTCAGTAGGCAACTTACAACTTATGCAGATCAAGTATAAAGGAAGACTAAAATGGCTTTGGCCAATGGCTATATGGTTATCTTAGTATAGCTAGCGATCTGCATGCGGATAGTCATTTCTCTATAATATATGTTTTCTCTTGTTTTTCTTTGTTTTCTTTCAATTAGAGATGGTCTTTTTCACTAATGCACAGTGGCTCTAAATTGCTTTCTGGAGCATGTTCACTTTCTCCACTGAAAATAGAGAAGTAAATTAAGAAGGAGTCTAGTGAGAGTAACCTTGTATTACAGCAGCCTGAATTTAGACAATATGAATGTTGTCCAATAATGTTTCTTAAGTTGTAACAATAGTGATTCTATTGTCTTCACTCTTGATCATTACTACACAGAAAATTTTAACAAAGCCCTTTCTTTTCATAGGAAGACAAAGCAGGTCAAATGCACTTGCAGAGGGATTTTCAATAAAGGGAACAAGGGGCCATCCGATTCCCACTGGAGAGTGTAGAGGAGATTGGAGAACAGTGGGCAGTTTTACCCATCTTGTCTTAGATTCCTCAGTAAGGATGAAACATTGAGCTGAAAGAATTCAGTTTTAAGATAAGAATGAAGTTTCATCCAAGATATTAAATAACTTCAGTCATCTCTATTTTGTGATAAAATTGAGACCTCTCTAAATGTATTCAGTGTCATGATTCTGCATTATTTGTTAGCTGACACATCAGAATAAAAGTTTTTCTTCATATATAAGCTGGTGTGGATTGATAGGATTTGTTTTGTGTTGCTTCTGTTTTGGACTTACTAGAATGGATATTTCCTGCTGATCCTACATAATTTTTACAATAAATGTGCACTTCTACAGCATGGCTTACAGGAGAGTTCATTTAATCTACTCTAAACACAATATCAACCATACAAAAGTGATTTCATCTTTTAAAATATTGAGTACTCGTTTTTTATTGACACTACCTTTTCAAGAAAATGGTAATTTGAAAAACCCGGGATCAAAGCACATGCTAAACTAGAATTAAAATTCATCCCATGCAATCTCTCTCATAATACTTTAAAAATAATGTTATATTGTGTCTTATTTTTCCTTATTGGCAACTCAGAATTTTTTGCTGATGGTCTGTGCTTCCAGATGAGATATTTTCAAAAGCACTTTGCTGACAGATAATTGACCATTTGACCACTGATCCACATAGCTGTGAGCTGTAAGTATAACTTTCAGCTTTTTTTTTTTTTTAATTATTATTCTGCTGGCAATTTCATAGTATTCTGGAATGTCCTTTCCTAGCAGAATAGTTGAGAAAGAACACAGTAATAGGGGTCATCTGTGAATGTAATGAAAAGTCTCACAGGAATCACTCTGGCTTACAATGTCAGCGGAAGTGTGAGCTTTGCTATGATTTTATTCCAAACTTGTACAGCTCTGATTCATAGTATATGACTCTTTTATGCCCCTAGTTCAAATCATGTCAATTGTTTTGCCTGAAACTCTCTTACTTCCTTACTCTCTTTGTACCCCTACAGATAACTATCACATTTTAATTCTAAATTGGGAGGGAAAAGCTAGGAAGGTCAGTCTACAGGTGTCCGGACATTATTGACTAAAACATTTTTCAGTTAAAAGAGTATGCTGAGGATTTTTTTTTAATATGTATATTTGATATGATCTTGTACTTATTGACATAAAATGTTACTTTTTTTTCCCTCAGATTACTTTTTATTTTTGAAGAACATTTAAACAGCTTTTCTAGATCAAAATATCTCCTGTTTGTGCTCTAATTAAACATATTGAT
This sequence comes from Apteryx mantelli, assembly GCF_036417845.1. NCBI lineage: Eukaryota > Metazoa > Chordata > Aves > Apterygiformes > Apterygidae > Apteryx > Apteryx mantelli. Next base: position 96,497,069 of record NC_089980.1, on the reverse strand, counting down.
ACTTTCAACAAGAACAAAAGATCCAGTGTACTAGAGAGGGAAGCTGATGTTTCCAATATACTAGAGAAATGATATCAAAGTAGCACAGTTTGCCAGCCTTATCTGTTTAGATTGTAATCTCTTTGGAGCAGGGACTATTTAGTATTAATGACTATCAAGAATCCCAACCTTAACATAGCTAAACATTCATGGCTATTGTGTCTTTAAAGCATAAAATTATGGTAATAATATTTGTATCAGGTTTTTTTCATTCATTCAACAGATTTGTCCTAGACCAAATTTCAATTACTCAGAGAGTAGCTGTCCTTTTCTTCTGTAGGATGCCTTCACTGAGACACTTTGACATTGTATAAACCAAACACTGTGCTTTGCTGTCATTATGTAGGAAATTCTTTTGTTATGACAAAAATTAATAATTTCAGAAAGGCATATTCAATAATTGTTTATTTGTGAACTAATGTCATGACATTTTCTGAATCCTAGCTATGAGGAAGCCTTTTCATTTAAACAAGAAGTCACATTAAAAGATCCTATGAATGCTAACTTCCTTGGACTTGAGTTCTGTCACAGTCGCAGTATATTTCCCTCATGAGAGCTCCTTGTTGTATTATCTCAATTTAACACTGAGTAATTTTTTTTCGAGTCATTTGAATTTATGATTTTTACTTGGGGTTGTACCCAGTTAAGATCATTTTATTTTAAATAACTTGTTAAATTTTGTGATAAATAATGACAAGAATAGGGCATTTAAACAAGTTTGCTAACCTTAGGCTATCCAAATAGTCACCTGAAAATCTAGGAACAAACAGTGTAATCCAGGGACAAAGGCTCATATCCCAGAACATGGTGACTCTGAATAGTCCAGCCTTCCTGAAAGATAAGCCTTTTTAATCCAAAGATATGCTTTGCTTAAGCACAAGTTTGATAAGGGCTTAAGCTGGTGAAATATTATGGTTTGCAGCATTCATGGAATTCAAGAAAAATAAATAATGCAATTTTTCCTTCTTGCCTTAGTACCTTAACCTCAGCTTACCAACTGGGTGTATATTTCCACCCACAGATAATGTATCAGACTTTGTTTCTGCTGCAATTAGTGTATTAGCATTGATGATCAAGAGTGAAAGGCTTCTTGGGGGGGGGAGGGGGGAAAACTCTTTTGCACTTCTGGACCCAATTTGAATATTAATAGATAACTATCTCTCTTCTTAATATATATTAACCCCCCCCCCCCCACACACACACACAAATGTTAGCTTTGGCTATATATTTCTGCTCACATCTAACAAATTACTATTTGACTTGTCCTATTAAAATGTGTAAGATTTCTCTCTGAGACTTAAAGAGACATTAAATATTTATTTATAGGGCTTTTACTTATTTCAGATATTCATCTCAGTGCACCTGTACAAGAGTATAGGGACTCCAGGTTCCAAAATTTTGATGTTATTATACTGCATATGTTTTTATTAAGATGTAAATAACTACATCTGTTGTTATAGCACACAATGTAGATTTGATATTGAAAGTATATGGGAAAACAAATCCTGATAAAACCAATGAAACCTCATAGAAGAAAAAGGCTTTTGAAATTGATTATGAAAATTCAGCTTGATCAACAGAAGTATACCTTGTTTCTTCCAGATGTTCGGATTACTTAGGAATTTAACTATATAGTAAATTACTTGTGGCAGAGATTGTGGTATTGCTGCTCTGTTGCTTTTTAGCTCCAGTCAGCCTCTAAGATGTAAAGGCCCAAGCATCCTTTTGAATATAGCTGTGGTAAGTCTATTTAATCAAAGTGATTTTGCATTATTCTTTTTTGTACGTGCATAATTAACAGCAGAAAACATTAAACATTGGTGAATCGGATCCAGCATCTCTAGCGTTTGTAAAAACTCATGTGTTCCACAACAAACACTAATGAAACATGTAACTCTGTAGCAGTCAATATTCTAACCCAGCCAGCGGCATGTTTTCGGCATCCAATTATGGGGTAAGAACGAAGACAGCAAGGGCAGTTAGGCATGGCATTAATGAGGTGGAGGAATGCTCCTGGTAGTCCAGAATGGCTATGTGCACTTCTGAGCATGTTCAGCAAGACTTATTTGCTTCAGCAGCCTGCTCAAAGTTGAGCCATTATGCAGTTAATGAAAAGCTCTCATAACTGCTTGATTCTCAGATTCCTTAAACATAGTGTTTCAAATCCACTGCTTCTGTGAATGAGCAGCGCTACACAGATTCCTCAAAAACTTCACTCTGTTTCTCCAGGCAAATATTTCTGTTCCTCCAGGCATTTTCAGCCTAAGGATGATTTTGACCCTAGGTAAAATGTCTTCAGGTTTTGTAGTCTAGCTAATAAGTGTTGGGGGATTTTTTTTTCTTTGCTTTCTCAAGAGCTGAATGCTATAGCTATTAAACGCATATCACCATTAACAATGATAGAAGGTCTATTTGCACAAAATCTATATAATGGCCATAAAAGTTTCCACCTCTAACTTGCTACCTATATGGGTAGAAAAATTATGATTTTTTTGTAATAATTGGATCCAAGTACAAAGCCTTTTCCTAATGAACGAAGTGTAATTAAATGAGCATGTTGTAGCATGTTCACTGCCATATTCATTTCAACAAGCTCACTGTTTTTCTTTAATAACCTCCAGCTTAGCACTCTAAGGACTATGAGTTATCTAAAAAGAAATTTATTCTCAGTCAGTTTCATAGCCCCATGTTTTATTATAAGAAGGATGAAATAGAAAGTGCTTGTCTGTGAAAGTGGTAAAGACCCTCTGACACTGTACTGAGTGAGAACTCCTACTTGTTTTGATCTTTCTGATGATTTCCTTCACAAGTTTTCATTTGCTAACCCACCAGCATCCTTACTCCTCAAGGTCCCCTTCACGCAGCATATTTTTCTGCCTTTTCAGTGAGCAATAGCAATCACTATTATTGGAATTTAGTGTTACATGCTGAGTTTTAGGGTAGGAAGTCAGATAGTCTCTGAAACTTTCTCTGTTGGCCCAATTGACAAAAGTTTTATTGCTGAAGCTGACACTAAAGTCAATAATTAGGTTTCTACACTACAGCAGTGCAGTTATAAGGTGTGTTCCATTTAATTTTCTTTTTCTCTTTTTTTTTTCAATGTACAAAAAGTAATCTGACTCTCAAAATATCTAGCTGGCATAAGAGATGTTGACAATCTTTTTTTTTCTTTTTTTTTTTAATTGACTAAGTTTAGGTAGCCTTATAAACACATAAATAAACAAATAAACCATAGCAACTGTAACAATCTTTTACATACAGAGAAATACACCTCTAGCAATTCAGTCTGACATTGTTAAAAAAAACCTTCAATAATAAAATAACAATATAGAGTCATTTTAGAACACTTTTAGGGAAAAATGCAATACTGTCTTCTCATAAGCTGTTTTACATAAGATTACTACACATAAAGAATACAGAATTCATATTAAAAATACATTCACTGAAGTACCATCTGATACAAAAGTTCTTCATGAATACAGTTTATACAAAGGTCCTTTAATAAATACCCACATTCCAGTGACATTTTCTTACGGTTGTGTTCAAGTCAGTTCCCACTCTAGTGCTATGTTTAATTCGATTATGTGGGGTTTTATTTGCTTGACAGACATAATAGCCAATTAATGCTAACACATGCTAAGCTCTCTAACATCTCTCTACTCTGATACCCAACCAAAAATACCTTTGATAGTGTCAGCAGTTCACATCCTAAATTTAGACAAAATAATTATCTGAAGAATGATAGGTTTTTATGCATATCATCGCCCATTCATAGAGCAGGAACTGCCATGCTCCATTGTGTTTGTAATCCATGGATTACATTCTAAGCAGGCACTGACATGAGCAGCAGTAACAGCTCCATTATGGCCTATCATACCAACTAACCATGAATTTCAAAAAACATTTTCTGTGTTTTTGTGAGCTTCTATTGCCTGTTTCTTTTTTCAGAAATTTGTAAATGAAAATACAAGCGGAATATAGACATAAAATGGTGCTAAATAAAAGTTTTACAAATAATAAAAGTTTAATAAGTAATAAAATTTTTACAGATTTTTTAGAGCACAAAATGAAGGAATTTCAGATGTGAATCCCTGCTCTTAGTATGTTGTTTAACGTTTCAGTACTGAAACAACTGTCACTTCACCCTGGTCTGAGGCCAATCAAATGACTTTATTAAAAGAAAATAAATTGATACTTCAAGGGGCTGAGTACTCCTTTTAACAAAGAAAGATAGCAAAAAGTGAATCCTTTTATTAAGGATTCACAATCTTTTACGGATAGGAGACAGATCTTTTTTTTACTGTAATATATACATGCTAGGTTTATTTATTTAAAACTAGGAATATCTAACTAATCTTACTAGTAGTAAGTTGTAATTTTCTCTGGTGAAGAATATCTATTTATTCAAACACCCCCTGATGCTACCGACTGAAAAGACGATCGTCTGCCACTAACTATCCTATCGATAGATCTTGTAGTACGGTTATCACTAATAGTGATTTTTTTCTTTTTTTCCTTAGGACAAGATGATACCTGATAACTACCGGCAAACAGCTTGGACAATGACTTTGCCAGGGGCATTGGATTCTGCAACAGCAAATGATGGCAAACCCCACTTTTTTCAGCTTCTGATCTGATCTATCAATGCACAACAAGCACAGGATGCCCACAAGTTATAAAGCCTGATGCCATCTCCAAATCCTCTAGTCACAATATTAACCGCAAGCATGACCTGAGAAAAGGCAATTCTCATTCTGATTTATTCTGTTGAGGCAGCACAGAATACAAAATCATTATATCAATCATAATGCTCATCTGTAGAAGGAGGACAATATATCAAACAATGGAGGGTTTGTGTTTTACAATTTATATTTGTAAAAGTTAGTTTGACTTCGCTTCAGTTAGGAGTTTATATTCATCTATCCAGATTTTCCTACAGTTTCAGATGTTTAGAGACTTTCCTGGAAGTCTTATGAACATACAAGGGAAAATATGTTTCAGGTATTACTAGAACCTGAATGGAATCCAAAAGTGTTTGAGCTACTTTCATAGAAACAGAGAAAAAGAGGATTTTTGGACTAATTTCTGATTCTTTTCCATCCACAAGTGTATAATGAAGCTGGTCAAATAGCTAAGAAAATTTGGTATAGTATTTTGTTCAGTATAAAAAAGTAGATTTTTAGTCATAAAATTGATTCAGAAAACCACTGATTCTTTTCACATTATTTGTTATGTAAATACAGTTGATAAAGGGGGTGTGCAAAGATATTTGACCATCATCTCCTTTATCTAATGTTCTGGGATTTTACTGTTCTCAATTAAATATCTGTGTTGTGCCTAATCACCAAAATCATATAGTATTATTGCTGCTTGCTTGTTAGATGATTGCCAAATTCAAGCTGTCAAAATGATTACCTAAATGCTCTTGCATAGTTGAATTTGCATGAGCATTGATAATGCTTTTTTCTTTCATAAATATTTTCTGTAACGAATGTATAAAATTGTAATGAACTTAATTGTGTATATGTTAAAGACAGCATCATCTTTGTTAAAAGAAATAGAACCTTAATTTACTCTTTTGACGGCCTTTTACAATAATCAGAGCAACCTGTGTACTCAGGTTATTTCATATATTCCGTTGTTAACAGCTGTGTTTCCATTTGTTTTGAAAGGATTTGAGATACATCCTTTTTTTAAGTCAGTCTTACTTTCTTCTCAAATGGAAAAGATTGCTGTAGAGATCATATCTATGTAGCTAATCAAGGTTTATTTTGCAATCCAAGTATTAGAGATTAGTTGTGGTCACAGTTCGTTTAAGTTGGGGAGTAAAGCACTATACCATTTGAAATATTAGCCTGGAGGAATTGTTTAGTTGTGTGCTTTTCTCTAGTTATATAGCTTAATTGTATTTGTAATCACTGTGTCCAGAGTGTGTTTGTGGATATGTTAAGCTATCTTCCATTTTGGAACAAATACATAAGCTCTGAAATTCTGAAGCTTTCTCTCTAAAATTCAGAGATCACAGATTTCAAAGCATTCATATAATATGCAGTTAATTTGGAATTGAAAAGCCTTAGTATTTCTTTATATTATTTCTCCTCCTAAAGCTTTTCAGGTATAACAGACTCCCTCTATGAATCAGCCTGTGCTTAAAGTTTTTGTCTTTAAATCCTTTGGCAATACCTGTAAACAGCAAGGTGCCATTAGTATCCCTTCTGAGTTTCCCTTAATAGCATGCTGTCTTGGAGAATTAGCCTAGAAAATCAGTCCAACTGCTGATCTTAAGTCAGTAATTTACTATGACTTGCCCAAATACAGAATCTAGTAACACTGAATATACCAAAGATATTGCCACATAATAATAAATTGCCACATTGAAGACTTTAAAAAAATTCCAAAACTTTCATGTGTTCTTTGTTCTGACATAAAAGCAAGCTTGTAAATCATTCAGGAACTGAAGAGGCATAGTATGGGAGAACAGATGACATGTATTTCTACTCCTAGTTTTCAAACAACATTTGCCTATAACAGTTGAGAACTAACTTTTACCTCTAAATTTTATTCTACATTAGTGCTTCAGGGTAGGCATGCCTCTACTACAGTAGCATTCCCTTGTTTGAAAATTTTGTGGAGAAACTTAATCTTTCCATTTAGATGATCACTGAAAATTTTTTTTTTCTTTGTACTAAAGGTATTCCTTTAACAGGCTTTACCTGTAACCGCTACAGGGAATCTGTATAGATAGAATAAACTTGTATTCCTTACTGAGGTCCCCAGTGTGCTATAGAAACCAGCCTCTAGTGTTTCTAAGCGAAAAAAAATAAAATTTATCTTCACAAAATATAGTCAAAGAAGGGTGAGAGGTAATACAGAGTGTATAACATGCACAAGAATAAAATTTGTTATCAAACTACATTCATCATTATACATACTTTTTATTAAACTTTATTATTATTTTTAAATAATTAAATTATGATCTATTATTAATTAATTTATTATAATTTTGTGATCAAATGATATCCTAATTCTGTTTATTGAACAGCTGTCTCAAAATACATATTTTAGGTAAAATTCCTTGACTGATGTATATATCTCTCTGTCTGCTAAAGACAGACAACATTTACTGGTTTTCTCAAAACTGTAAATTTAAGAATACAGCTTTCAGAGTTAAAGTTGGGGGCTATGTATGTTGCAGCTTTACAGTAAACAAACACTCTTTCTACTTGTAGGATTCCAGTTTTGCATTACCAATTAAAACCTGGAAAAATCCTAGGCTTATCCTTGGTTATGTACAAAGTTTATCTGTGTATTTTTCCACCATTCATGAACTGTCTTGTGTGTGAATATATATAAAATATTATAGCTATACATTACTAAATATATTTAAACCCCCCGCTTAGTACACATAATTATGTGTTTTGGGAGCCAAGGAACCAAGGTCAATCTGAAGGACAACAGCCTGTGATTTTGACTCTTTTCATGCTCTGCTCTTGGGGGTAACAGTTGTGTCTCTTGCAAGCAAATCATATGAGAGTTCTGCTGGAAAAATATGAGTTCCTGACAAACATGACAAACACGATAAAAGTTTTAAAATCAAATAAAGTAAAGAAAAGAATAAATACCCCAATGCTGCATTTGCATGGCCGAATAACAAAACATATTAAAAAATCACTCAAGACAAGTTCTTTTTAATTAATTGACCTTATGTCTCCAAGAAATTGGGCAGATTCTGTTAAGTTAAATTAATATTAAAATGAAACCAATATACCAGTATCCAGTACACATACAAACTGATTTATCTTCATAACTGATTTAGCCTAATGCAATAGTTGCTGCAGGAACTTTTGAACTGTTGAAAAAGTTTATCCCTTTTACCCTGCAGAACTGAGGGTTTGAAGATTTGATTAACAGATTTGAAATGTTTTGCTTGCATGATAATGCAGAAAAAAAGCTTGTTCCTGGCATGTAATTGTGGAATTATCTGTGGCTATGATGGTTAGTGCAATGCAATAGGGAGTGGATCTGAGAGAGTAAAACAATTGGCATTGGGGACCAAAAATCAAACTTTATACATGTCAGGGGATTTCTTCTGGCTTCATTCTAGCTTGATTCCATGGACTGAATTCCTGTTAATGGTTGCAGAATGTTAGGCACACTCTCCTGGAGTGCATCATCACTCAGTTTCACTTTTTCTGAAATAAATTTATTTCATGTTCTCCAAAAACATTCTATGATGCAAATCAATGAGCAGCAAGTGGAAATGGTAAAATGATTTCCTTCAAAAGCATATTCCTTATTAGAAATAAAACATTACTGTCGACTCAGGCAGTAGAGAGCTGTTAGCTAGGTAGCATCTTATGACTAATACTTTGTTTGGATGCTGTTTTCAATACTATGGACTAGATAATGAGTTGGGACCATTTCTTTGTTAAAATCAAATGGAGGCTCTGACCCTGCTGTTCACTCGATTGAGGAGCTGTGGATAAACCATATAATACGTATGAGATTCAGTATAGATACAGTTGGTATGTGTGTGTGTAGGAAAGCATGAATGAGCAAGTCTGAGCAGTTTAGGTTTTGCTTCAGCAGGACATTTTATAACTTTTTTCAGGTAATTCCCTTGTCTACCATGAAGTTAACTTTGATATTTAATAATTCAAACTATTCTGTATCATACCCACCCTATAAAACTGTGAAGGATTGACTGAAGAGGTGAAGGGAACAGAAACTTCGCATACCTACCTTTTGTCACCAGAATTTTGATCAAGACTGCGCAATACCATGCAATACCCAAGGCCCCTGAGGTCTGAATAATCAGCTCATTATGTTGAGACTGGGAAAAAAAAAATTGGTGGCATAATACATTGGCCCTAAGAAGCTTACAGTCTCAAGTCCCTTTCCTGCAAGCAGGTCCATGTATGAACAGGCATCAGATGCAGAGAGCAGCCTGCAGGATCAAAGTTTAATAGCTGAAAAGGAAAGGCAGGAAATATACCGAGAAGCCTGGAGAGAATGATATTAATTTCCATTTGTTAAACATTATTAAAATATTTAGCTTTATTAAAAGATTTTATTTTCTGCGGTCTTTAATGGAAGTTTGGAATATATGATTTAAGTGTAGCTTTTGTGGTGGGGGTGCTTAATAGATAGGAAGATTTCAATTATTCCAAGAGAGAATTATAATTGTTTCTGTAAAGGTATATGGAATCAGATCAAGGACCTTTTCAGCTCAAAGTAGTCATAAATAAGGTGAGGGTCTTGGCACTGGCTCCTGGGACCAGGGCAAGGGGGGAGGACCTCTGTGTCAGCCACGTGGGTTGTTGTGCCCATGGGCCTGGGCAGCAGCTGCAGGGGCCAGAGGGTTTGTGTTTTCCCCTGACTTGATGCTGTGTGTGTGTGTGTGTGTGTGTGTCTGGGACATGCGCTCAGCACCACTACTGGCTGAACCTGCAAACAGGAGAGCAGCAGTCATGTTCATCAGCCTGGGATGGAGAGTCCCTGGACCCAGGGGTGCCAGCTTGGTGCCAGCGGCTGGGCAGAAGGGGTGCCCACATCTGGAAGCAGCTGCCCTTGTAGCATTCCTCAACAGTTTCCAGCAAAAATCCGGATACTCCCTCTGTTTGTTGCTAAAGAGTATCATGAGGGGTAATAGCAATCTAGTGAACATTTTAACAGAATCACAGAATCACAAAGTGGTTGAGGTTGGAAGGGACCTCTGGAGATCATCTAGTCCAACCCCTCTGCTCAGGCAGGGTCACCTAGAGCACGTTGCACAGGATTGCGTCCAGGCGGGTTTTGAATATCTACAGAGAAGGAGACTCCACAACCTCTCTGGGCAACCTGTTCCAGTGCTCTGTCACCCTCACAGGAAAGAAATTTTTCCTCACGTTCAGATGGAACTGCCTGTGTTTCAGTTTGTGCCCGTTGCCTCGCGTCCTGTCGCTGGGCACCACTGAAAAGAGTCTGGCTCCATCCTCTTGACACCCTCCCTTCAGATACTTGTACACGTTGATAAGATCTCCTCTCAGCCTTCTCTTCTCCAGGCTGAACAGGCCCAGCTCTCTCAGCCTTTCCACATAAGAGAGATGTTCCAGTCCCCTCATCATCTTTGTAGCCCTTCGCTGGACTTGCTCCAGTAGTGCCACATCCCTCTTGTACTGGGGAGCCCAGAACTGGACGCAGTACTGCAGATGGGGCCTCACCAGGGCTGAGTAGAGGGGGAGAATCACCTCCCTCCACCTGCTGGCAACACTCTTCCTGATGCACCCCAGGACACCATTGGCCTTCTTGGCCACAAGGGCACATTGCTGCCTCATGCTTAACTCGGTGTCCATCAGGAATCCCAGGTCCTTCTCCGCAGAGCTGCTTTCCAGCAAGTCAACCCCCAACCTGTGTATAAGTTATTGCAAGGCCTATGGCCATTTGTCTTTAGAAATATTTCTTTGATTTCCTTCCGTTGTTGAAAGAAGGTAATATGATTCTTCCCTGGTTCTCCAAGAAATATTCAAATTTCTTAGTTATATAGTAATTGTTACTTGGTCTTCTTGTATATGGTCCCATAATAAATAAAAGGTATCATTTATACCTGGGCAAATGGACTGTCTTCAGTTTCAAATATTGTGGAACTTCATTTTCTACCCCTATACTGCACAACTTTTCAGGAATAAAACAGTACAAAATAGGAAACAGGAAAATATTTTTTGAAATGGGTAGTCTTTGAATGTATACTGGAAACATGAAACAGAAGGCTATCATTTTTCACAGTTACTTTTTAAAAGAGAATATTTTGATATATTAAGACAAAAGAAATTTTTCTAATGAAATAGGCATACTACTGTAAACAATATCATATGTTGCATGAAGTAATTAAATTAAACTACTTAAATTGTTAATAAACTAATAAATAAAGATGGTATTAACAAAGTAGAAAATGCAGATATGTCCAAGAATCTGTCCTGTATTTGAAAAAAAGTACAATGTTATGATCATTTTCACATGAGAATTATCAAATACTTTCAGGAACCTTAAAAATTAAGGAGGATCTTAGAAAAAGGAGCAAAACTATCAAAGGAATATACCTATACATTAGCTAAAAATGTTTTCATGTCAGTCAGATCAGTGAGTTACCTTCTATTAAATCTGAAGTGATCTGTTCCTTTTTGTGTCAGGTGTGATAGATTGACACAGATAAAACTTCCCCCAGTCACTTCTTCAGTGACTACAAGAGCTGATTAAGGAAGGAATCATTGTATTTGTATTGGAAAGTAATTCATTTTCCATGCTACAGTCCCAGCATGGGTTCTGAACTGCTTGAATGATGTACGATGGCTCTGTAATATGGACTACTGAGGGGAAAATACAAATCAGAAACTATCAAACACTTTTCCAAAAGCTATGTATTAGTCTTCAGCTAAGAAGCTCATGTAGAGCTTAATCTAGCACATCAAACTAGTGGAGACATAAGATGTTGGAAACAGAAGACTGACAGAAATCAGTGCCAAATATAAGCTTTTGTTTTGATGTTTAAATTTAAGATGTGCTAAACATCTTGAAAACAATTATTGGTGATTAGTTCAATCTGCTGGTTCCTGAAAGATGCAGATGGTACAGCACTAATGACAGTAATTACAGTTCAGATACTTTAAATCCACTTGCAACGTATGCACTTTAAAAACTTTTATGAATAAGCAAGATTAAAAGGGTCTGTACAAAAATAAAACCCCTCTGCCCTATATCCTGTTTAACAGAGAACTTAGATGAATATCTTTAGAAATTAGACACATTAAATAAGTAATCTGTCAAAGAGTCATGTTTAGAATGTGCACCTATAAAGAGAATGGGCTCTTCAGTACAGTTTTATTTTTACATGGGGTTTGTAATGACTATAAATGCAGCATTTGTGCAAGGGACTGAACACTTTTTATTGTGATTTATATCAACATAAAAATGCCTTCATCTGCTATTCTGGGTGCTGTTATTTGAAGTAACAATTAAAACAACATGAGCAGCATGAATGCGAGGTGAGCAAGCCTTCTGCAAACCCATCACATTAAAGAGGAATGAATTACATCTCTCCTTTGGGAAGCTTTCATTCTCAAATAGTCTTCATTCAAACAGGAAAGAATGGAAGAAACACCAGATAATGCCTAAATATGTCAGTTAAAACATTTTAGTGGTAAATTCAAATTTCTGTCCATTGAGACACAGACATATCTTGAGGCAAGTACTAACAGAACCCTTAAGAACCGAGCCAGAAAGAGAAAAGTATTTGCTAAGAACCTTCTTGGAAGAAACATATGCCTATGAACTTTAAGACTTTGTGTTCATTAAAGGGAATGTGTTATAGCATATTCTATGTATTATCATGTGTTTAATATATTATCAGGCATAAAATAATAATTACACTTAATTCAAATATGACTTAATAGCACTTAATATTTCAAAGGCATTTTCATAAAGCTATGTGTATTTTATGCTTAACATCCTAATTAAATCAGTCTCAAAATACTCCATCAAGGTAAGCCATTAAAACATTTATAAATTATTCTTTAAATGGCAAACCACTGTTTTGTCCTCTGTATAAATTTCTCATGAAGCTCTGTCCCTTACAAAATCTGCTGGAAGTTTTTGGATGCCTGCAACAATATAAATAGCAGTTCAGTAAGAGTAGAAGAAGCTGTTTCACCTTGAACCTTCTGTTAGTCACTTCCCAGCTGGATGCCTCATGGCTGGTTTACCTTAGTGGTAATTTACCCTCAACAGAGATGGCCTATTTTTGCCTGCTGCATTTCAAGCTATACCTTATCTCTGCCCTCAGGCAGACTTGGTAGTTACATTTTTTCCCCACAACAGGTGGCTTCTAAATTGCTGAACATATACAACCTTAGCCTTCACATATATTTTGTGATAAAGCATAAATGTTCCCAGCGCTGACAAATATGACGTGCTATGTCCACAGCTGTGAAAATACATGTATAATTTCAAACACAGGCAGTGATTCACATTCAGTATTTGTCCATGTGTGCAAGCTGTCAAGATTCTTTTGTCCAAATACATGGTGTCCTTTTCACTGATGGAGTGGGTACTGTATCCATTTCACAGATGGATTCACTGAGGTAAGGAGAACTTTAGTGACTTGCCTGAGGCAATATAATGATACAAAATCCATTGCTGGAAGTATACCTGCAAGTTGCCATTAATTTTCTCATTAATGATCACTTTTAATAGTCAGAATCTTCCCAAGTTCTTTTCAGAATTTTTAACGACATACACAACAGTGTGTATGCATATATGTGTGAATGTTTCTGTGTGCAATAACATTCATATTTTTTAAATTTATATCCTTTTTTCCTGTATACAGTTCAGGTACATTTTGCATTCCAGCTAAATCTAAACTATGGAAATAATGTGGTTTGACATTTTAGAGTCAGGATTGTTCTTCCTGTAAGTCAAAAAAAAACCAAACAGTTTCTGCCAAAAGAAACTACTATCAAAATAGTTTGATTAAGAATGGCAAATAAACATCTCAAAGTATTTTATACATAAAATACGTTGGTATCCCATGCAACCCCATATAAAGTTAGTATTGATAGCTTTTTGTTTTCTATATGTAATGAACAGTAACAATATAATATTCTTGCAAAAGAATGTGTAAAGTACACAGTTGAAAGAACCCAGAATGGAGGTCTTCTGACAAACTATGTGAGCTGGGCTGAAATGATGGATCAATGATCCGGTCCCAAGGCTACTCTAATGCTGCATTGACTGGCAAGGATATCAAAGGAACTGTTTTATGTAAACATTGCCAGAATCTAATGCACTTTATTAGCCCTCTATACCCACCAAAACTTTTGCCACAAAATTCAGGTACTTCTGTGTCTAGAGAACAAGGAGCAGCCAGCACTGAAAGAACAGCTGGATGAGGACAAAACATAAAAAAAATCTAATCCAATTAAATTCCTAATTCAAATCTGAGAATAGTTGTGAAAATTGGATAATGTGGGCCTGAAATATATTCATGCATGCAAATATACATATACACATATCTATATATGAAGCATACTTTTACTTTTCAGAAATAAAATTCATACTTTTTCATCCTATACAAACTGAAAATCATTTTAATCAGCCAGGATTGGCTGAAGTATTGTGCGTTGTTCTTTAGAACTGCAAAGAATTAAAAATTTGGGAAGTAAGCTCTTATTGCAATTAACTTTCACTTAAGTCTTGTGAGTTGTATGCAACTCAGCAAAGATAAAAATACAACATTTTAAACTTATCCAAATCACTATCTGGCATGAGAAAGAAGTATAGAACATTCACACATTTATTGTTTCACTTCTGAGCATACAGGCGGTAAGTAAGGAGTACAAATACCATGTCTGCCATATGACTCCAGTATTCCTATGCATTAGAAAATTGTGAGCACAAGGGAAAAATGAAAAGAAGGGAAATAAATGGCTTTTTCAGTGTAGACCCATGTTTTTCAAAGTTCATATACTGAGAAGCACAAAGGAGATTTAGCAGTAGTGGGCAACAACATTGCTGTTTTATAGACAGAGTGGAAAAGTAGATGAATGACAAATTCATGATGAAAGTAAGTATAAACACCAGCTGAAGACACTGGTTGACTAATTTCGATAGAAGGAAGAGGAAAGAGTAAGACAATAATAAAGAGAAGATCCAAGTAGACATTCTTAAGGAATTTAGTTTAGTAAAAAGTAGAAAGAAAAGCAGAAAGATGAGCAACTCAGACAAAAGCTAGAAGTGATAAAAAAGTGACATGTATAGCAAATGTAGTATGATATTCCAGTACAACCCAAACATATCCTTGTGCCTTTTGCTTCCTAAATAATAAAATATTAAACTTCAGCTTCTACAAACATCTTTTTTCTTTAACAAAAATATCCTTTCAGGAGAATATCTGTGTATGAAAATCCTCAGATGAAGGCAGAATCTATCAAATCTCAAGAAAAAAAGAGCTTCACTCCTCCTTCTCACTGCTTCTTTATTGTTATTCCTCTGGCTATTTCCAGACTTCAGAGTGTCTCCTAATACACCAAACTTAAAAAAGAAAATTTGAATACTTCATTTCAGTTTCCTGTTAAATATAAATCAAGTATCTCTGTGGGAAAATAGGAGGAAAAGTTCTGTCCACAAGCATATGACTTTTAAAATGGCAAATCTTGCTTTGCAAGTATTTACAAAACACTTTGGAGAATAAGAATTTCCAAAAGTTCAGAAATAACTGAAAGAGGTGGGGATACCAAAATAAATAAGCAACCAAACACATGAACCTCAATCTGTTACTGAACCTTTACTAAACTAAATTAAAAGTAAGTGAACATTGCAACTAAGACTATTCTCATAATAAATAACTTAATCCTGATATTTTAGCTTTTATTAAACATAGATAAAAAGGAAGCCATTGAAATGTTTATTGTTCAATACTTTTCTTCTCCCTGTCTTCCCTTGCTGTTTTTCCTTTCTCTTCCTTTGCCTACTCACCCATAGCTTAATTTAAGCTTTAAAATATTAACTTTTAAGAAGTCTATTGGGTTTAAAATAGGCTTGGAAATTTAAACAAGGTATTCTCTATCTTTTGTATTGCAGTCAACTCACTTATTTGGACATAGAGCTAGATAGCAAGCTAACAGCTAACAGCTCTGATAGCGCAGCTAACAGAGGCAGCAAACAGATGCAGCAGTTTGCGCAGCAGTGTTTGGGCTCTGACTAGAACTTGAGGATCTTGTTGGAAGTTGTGGGCTTTCTGAGGACCCCCAAGGAACTAGCAGGTGATTGCTGTGAACAGGAAAGGGGAAGCTAGGCAAAGACAACTGCAGGAGGCCTTGACTTCTCCTGGGAAAAGCTCCTGGGAAAAGCTCTAGCTAGGAGTGGCTGCTGCTAACGAGCTCTCTTGGTTGCCCCTGACCAGAGGGAATTGGGGCCTTTGATCCAGGTGGCCCTTGGTTAGGGCAGGTCAAGCACCCTCTTAGCCAGTGCTAGGGAGAGGCCTATATAAGAGCCAGGCCTAGAGCGCAGCTCCTAGAGGCAGTGAACAGATGCAGCAGTTTGTGCAGCAGGGTGTGTGAAGGAACCTTTGTTTCTGTTCCCTGTGGTGTACGTTTCCTTCAAGTATGGTTGTGACATGCTGCAGAGCGCGTTCCCCGGTGGCTGTTGGAGTTGCTGTGTCAGAGCCTGGGACCCAGACTGACCCTCTGACAGTAGATGCAGCCCTACAGGTGTCAGGCTGCAGGGAGTGCTTGGGGCCTCTCCAGGAGGCCTGGGCTGGCAGTCAGCTCTCCTGCAGGAGGTGTGCTGCTGTTGAGCTGTGTTGTCAGGTAAGGGAGTTACAGGAGGAGGTCAGTAGGCTGCGCAGCATCCGAGAAGCAGAGCAAGAGATAGACAGGGTATTCTCGGAGACTGTGCAGCTCCAGGAGTCCCAACCCCCCACAGCAATGGAGTTGCCAGAGGGCTCTGTGCCATGTGAAACGGTACATCATAACACTGTAGAAGAAGGCTGGAAACTGGTCACTGCTCGTGGGAAGAGAAAGGCTCCTACTCCTCCCGAAGACTTGCAGCTGAAGAACAGGTTTAGTGCCCTCCAGGATGAGGAGGAGATGGGCATGGCTGCAAGGGAAGTACCTGGGACAACACACCCTGTGCCCTGCCGGAACGCCCGGAAAAAGCGGCAGGTGATTGTTGTGGGGGACTCCCTGCTGCAGGGGACGGAGGCATATATCTGCCGACCTGACCTCATGTCTAGAGAGGTTTGTGGACTGCCAGGGGCTCACATGAGAGATGTCATGGAAAGACTGCCAAGGCTCATCCATGCTTCGGACTATTACCCACTGCTGCTCTTCCATGTGGGTGCCAATGACACCAAGGGCAAACTGGAGACCATCAAGCAGGATTTCAGAGCTCTGGGGATGGTGGTCAAGGGTCTGGGAGCCCAGGTCATCTTCTCCTCAATCCTGCCAGTGAGGGGGATGGATGAGAGGAGGAGGAGACGGACTTCCCAAGTTAAGGACTGGCTGTGCCGCTGGTGTTGGCAACAGGGTTTTGGTTTCTACGACCATGGGACCCTGTTTGAAGATCGACAACTGATGGCAAGAGATGGGATCCACCTCACCAAGTGGGGCACGCGTGTCTTTGCCAACAGGTTGGCCAACCTGGTAAGGAGGGCTTTAAACTAGGAAGGATGGGGGAAGGGGAGAGTTATAGTGCCAGGGTAGCTGACAAAAGACTGCTCAAGTCGGGATGCCTCCATCAGGTGAATGCAGCCAGGGAAGTGTGCATGGGATGTGGCTATGGAGGATCCTCTTTTACCCCTTCTGGGAAACCTGCATGCTTGATCACCTCTCTGAAATGCCTGTACACCAACGCACACAACACGGGGAACAAACAGGAAGAACTAGAGGTCTGTGTGCGGGCGCAGGGCCATGATCTCATTGCCATTACAGAGACATGGTGGGATAGCTCGCATGACTGGAGTGCTGTCACGGATGGCTACATGCTTTTTAGGAAAGACAGGCCAGGAAAGCGAGGTGGTGGAGTTGCTCTTTATGTGAGAGAGCAACTGGAATGTATTGAGCTGTGCCTAGGGGTGGATGAAGAGTGAATCGAGAGCTTATGGGTAAGGATTAAAGGGCAGGCTAGCATGGGTGACACTGTTGTGGGTGTTCACTACAGGCCACCTGATCAGGAAGAGGAAGTTGATGAGGCCTTCTACGGACAGCTGGAAGTAGCCTCACAATCACAGGCCCTGGTTCTCATGGGGGACTTCAACCACCCTGATATCTGCTGGAAAGACAACACAGCTAGGCACAAGCAATCCAGGAGGTTTCTGCAGAGCATTGGTGACAACTTCTTGGCACAGGTGGTGGAGGAGCCAACAAGGAGAGGTGTGCTGCTGGACCTTGTACTAACTAACAAAGAAGGGCTCGTTGGAGATGTGAAGGTCAGGGACAGCCTTGGCTGCAGTGACCATGAGATGGTGGAGTTCAGGATCCTGTGAGGAGGCAGCAGGGCACTAAGTAGGATCGCAGCCCTGGACTTCAGGAGAGCAAACTTTGGCCTCTTCAGGGACCTACTTGGAGGAATCCCATGGGTTCGGGCCCTAGAAGGAAGGGGGGGGGGTCCAAGAGAGCTGGTTAATATTCAAACGTCACCTCCTCCAGGCTCAAGAGCAGTGCATCCCTATGAGTAGGAAGTCAAGCAAAGGAGGCAGGAGACCTGCATGGATGAGCAAGGAGCTTCTGGCAAAACTCACCCAGAAGAAGGAAGTATACAGAAAGTGGAAAGGGGGACAGGCCACTTGGGAGGAATATAGGAATGTTGTCAGAGTATGCAGGGATGTGACGAGGAAGGCTAAGGCCCATTTGGAATTAAATCTGTCAAGAGATGTCAAGGACAGCAAGAAGGGCTTCTTCAAATACATCAGTAGCAAGAGGAAGACTAGGGAAAATGTGGGCGCTTTGCTGAATGGGGTGGGTGCCCTGGTGACGAAGGATGCAGAGAAGGCAGAGTTACTGAATGCCTTCTTTGCTTCAGTCTTTACTGCTCAGGCCAGCCCTCAGGAACCCCACACCCTGGAGGCAAGAGAGAAAGTCTGGAGGAAGGAAGACTTTCCCTTGCTCGAGGAGGATCAGGTTAGAGATCATTTAGACAAACTTGACACCCACAAATCCATGGGCCCTGATGGGACGCACCCACGAGTGCTGAGGGAGCTGGCGGATGTCATTGCTAAGCCACTCTCCATCATCTTTGAAAGGTCATGGAGGACAGGAGAGGTGCCTGAAGACTGGAAGAAAGCCAGTGTCACCCCAGTCTTCAAAAAGGGCAAGAAGGAGGACCCAGGGAACTACAGGCCAGTCAGCCTCACATGCGTCCCTGGAAAGGTGATGGAGCAGCTCATCCTGGAGGCCATCTCCAAGCATGTGGAGGACAAGAAGGTGATCAGGAGTAGTCAGCATGGCTTCACCAAGGGCAAATCATGCCTAACCAATCTGATAGCCTTCTATGATGGAATGACTGCTTGGGAAGATGAGGGGAGAGCAGTGGATGTTGTCTCCCTTGACTTCAGCAAGGCTTTTGACACTGTCTCCCATACCATCCTCATAGACAAGCTCAGGAAGTGTGGGCTAGATGAGTGGACAGTGAGGTGGATTGAGAACTGGCTGGATGGCAGAGCTCAGAGGGTTGTGATCAGTGGCACAGAGTCTAGTTGGAGGCCTGTAGCTAGCGGTGTGCCCCAGGGGTCAGTACTGGGTCCAGTCTTGTTCAACTTCTTCATCAATGACCTGGATGAAGGGACAGAGTGCACCCTCAGCAAGTTTGCTGACGATACAAAACTGGGAGGAGTGGCTGATACACCAGAGGGCTGTGCTGCCATTCAGGGGACCTGGACAGGCTGGAGAGGTGGGCGGAGAGGAACCTCATGAAGTTCAACAAAGGCAAGTGCAGGGTCCTGCACCTGGGGAGGAATAACCCCCTGCACCAGCACAGGTTGGGGGTTGACCTGCTGGAAAGCAGCTCTGCCGAGAAGGACCTGGGAGTGCTGGTGGACACCAAGTTAAGCATGAGGCAGCAATGTGCCCTTGTGGCCAAGAAGGCCAATGGTCTCCTGGGGTGCATCAGGAAGGGTGTTGCCAGCAGGTGGAGGGAGGTGATTCTCCCCCTCTACTCAGCCCTGGTGAGGCCCCATCTGCAGTACTGCGTCCAGTTCTGGGCTCCCCAGTACAAGAGGGATGTGGCACTACTGGAGAGAGTCCAGCAAAGGGCTACGAAGATGATGAGGGGACTGGAACATCTCTCTTATGAGGAAAGGCTGAGAGAGCTGGGCCTGTTCAGCCTGGAGAAGAGAAGGCTGAGAGGAGATCTTATCAATGTGTACAAGTATCTGAAGGGAGGGTGTCGAGAGGATGGGGCCAGACTCTTTTCAGTGGTGCCCAGCGACAGGACGCGAGGCAACGGGCACAAACTGAAACACAGACAGTTCCATCTGAACATGAGGAAAGACTTTTTCACTGTGAGGGTGACAGAGCACTGGAACAGGTTGCCCAGAGAGGTTGTGTGTTGGAGTGGGAGACGGACCCGGAGTAACGATGAGTCTCAATGTGAGTATGATTGTTCTCCCTTTATTCAAGCTTTTACCGAGTATGTATAGACAGGCGATAGAGCATGCGCTAGCAACAGCTATATGATTGGTTTGCAGTCTCTGTTCACATGCCTAAAGCGGATATATGATTGGTGCAAGGTTGCTGTTCATGTGGAGGGGCTTGTCGGCCCCCTCCCTTACTTGTTTACCACTACTTGTCTTCCCCCTTTGTAATGGTCTAGGAATGCTCAAGGACAGTTCGCATAGACGTGAGGCCCTCCCTTCATCATGAAGGCAGGATTGCTCACTTCTAAGAGATCATGCCCTCTCTCGCTTAACCATTCTTCCACAGTTGTGGAGTCTTCTTCTCTGGAGATATTCAAAACCCGCCTGGATGCAATCCTGTGCAACATGCTCTAGGTGACCCTGCCTGAGCAGGGGGGTTGGACTAGATGATTTCCAGAGGTCCCTTCCAACCTCAGCGATTCTGTGGTAGCAAGCTTTTTAACATTAAGTTGGAGTGTTCTTTTTTTCTCACTCCAAGACATTACATTGCCTTGTATACATCTCATTTATGAAACCTTCCTTATTATTCCATAGTCACTCTCCAATTTTCTTTCTTCTGAATTATCAGCACAGTAAAATCCAACCTCTGGTCTTCTTTGCAAACACCAACACCATATAAAAAGTACGTGTAGAATGAGCTCTTAACACAATATTCTTGCTTTGAATGCTGCCAGTCAGTTCAGAGGCTCAATTGGTTTGAACATCCAAGTGCAGAATAAATTTCCCACCAGCTTGGTGCAATTGTCAGAATGCTTTAAGTTCAGTCATCACTTTGAGCATAGGGGAGTGCATTCAGGTTTGCAGCGAAGAGTCTCAGAATGGTATCTAAAACATAAAAGTTATGAGAGGATTGCTTATCAGTGTTCATAACAATGGCGAAAAGGTTCACTGCAGCTCTAATTAAAAAAGCCTTGGGAGGATTTTTTTTGTTTTGAAAGGCTGGTGTGACATTTGTTAGGTATCTGCTTCCTGGTGCAATAATTTATTTGGCTTCATTTTGGTATTTCTGCTATATCTTTCACTATAAATATACAGTTCATGTCTTTAATGGAAAGAGATCTATAGAGGATGTTTAAAATAGGTATGAGCTAATTGAGTGGCTTTTTGTCTCCCCCCAAATCATGCATTTTTGGTCAGCTCATTCATCATAATTTTAAATAACTTTTCCTCCAATATTCCATTTGCATAAAATTTTAAGTTGCTGAAAAGTAATCAGTGATGACTAAAAAATTCAATCACTTTCACTTCAATTGTTTTTCTTGAGAAACTATCCAATAGATGATATGTCTCACTGCCAAAAAGATTTTCATAGTACTAAGCTTAAATTTTCTTTTTAAAAGTTCATCTTACCATGTCACTTATGGCCCTTTTGCATTGCATTATAGTACACATGCAAACTTAAAGCAATAGATAGGACTGCCTTTCAAATATCGGTATGTAGTTATGCACCCAGTTTAGGTACTTATCCTGAAACATTTGTGCATGTATGTAACTTTGTCTTTAGCAGTAAAGACCAAGAACCAGACAAAAAAAAATTAGACAGCTTGGGACTCCCCGTATGAGTTGTGTTCATCCTGCCAAACCCGGAATCTATATCTGCTGCTGACTTGCTGTGTGAACTTAGGCAACTTTTTCAACTCTCTGAACCTCCATTTCATTTCCAGCTCAGTAGTTCTTTTGTTTAATCCATGTCTAGTGGTCTGATTGTCACTTTGTGCATGTGCATTAGACTTCCAAGACAAATTCTGACATTTCTAGAGGCTTCTATAATGCAACCAATAATTTAGATTAAGGTTAAAAATGACAATATACATAGTTTTGTCATGCTTTTAACTAGTCTTGCTTATGTAAGAGAAATTGCTTAGGCTGATTAAAAAGCAAATGCCATGAATATGCAGTAAAAAGTGGTAATAATTGGGAGAACAAGGTTTCTGCTACTTCTGAAGAGTATTAGCATATTATATATTATATTAAAAATACCTTTAAAACATCTGGTGCATTTGCCCCTTTCAGTATTTTCTTCTTTTTGAAAGAGTACTCAGTTTGACTTATTAATTTTATTCATTGTTTTGAATAGCCTTCATGCCCCTTTCTGTTTTTCTTTTTAAATGAGAACATTCCAGCACTATTTCTTTTCCTACTTTTACTAAGAATTAATTTAATTATTGTTAATGACTTTGATATTTTTAGATGGAAGATACACCATATAACTATTATTATAAATGCTTTCAGACATCCATTATGACTATTGTCCGCTTGTTTTTCTCTTGTGCTTAGATAAAAATGTTATAAATCTGTCCTAAAGTGCATTTAAGGCTACATTGAAAGGAGAGAGAGAAAAAATATGTATGTATTTATTTTGGTTAATCTTTTCTTATTAACATTGACCCACATCTCAGGTATTAGGGACCAGAATCCTTATTAGTGTGATGCTACAGAAAGAAGTTTACAAAAGAAAGATGCTAGGCTGCCTAGCAACATACATAGTTTCCTAACAGAAATTATACACTTCACTCTACATTGCCCTGGTACCTGTAAAGCAGGACTGCCTAGAAGCAGACTGTATGTAACAAGTATAACTTTATCCCACTGAATTCAACAGTAAAATTAAATTGTGCCAGGGTTTTCCTCATAAAGTAGTATGCTATGCCCACACAGCACTAGGAGTTCTAGAGGACTTTTTCTATGTGGCTGGATGGATGTGGTGCATTTCCTAGAGCCCTGCAATTCTACTCCATCTCTGGAGTGAGCTGTAGGAAACAGGAGCTCTTCTAGCCTATTGCTAGTGTCTGGATTACCTCTGTTTTTTTCACACCTTTCAATGGTTGATGCATTGAGGAATGGATCCTGCAAATTCCTACTAGCTGGTATAACTTCAGGCAAACATCATGGGGAAAGAGCTCTTTAGTCTGTGTAACAAGACACCTTTGGTCATTATATAGTTGTTATTTTAATATATGCTAAATAATGCGGGAATTTTGGATAAATCTCTACACGTCCAGCTCAGCTGCATGGATTAACTCTAAACAACTTTGAATACAATATTTAAATGCCATCAGGAAAAACAAGCCAATGCTATGTAATTTACAGACAGATTTTAAGGTTTTAAGTTTATGGCTGAGCTTCTAACTTTTTTTTTAATATCAAAACTACATATCCCATTTCTAATGTGCCTCTGCACCTGTTCTTTTCCCTTGATTTACATTATTACTCAGTCAAAATCTTTTATATGAGGTATTCCAATAAGTGTTAATCCCTTTAAATCCTCCATTTCACCCACCCACACACTTAGGGCCCAATTCGCTCTGGTTTCATGCATCAATTATTCTTAAAATCTGTGGAAGTTGCACAAAAATGCTTAATGCAGCAAAATCTGTAAAGCATAGAGGATCCTTACTCATTATAATACATTCACTCTGTACAATAGCTTTATCTTTAATTAAGCACTATCGAAAAGGCAAGCTTTCTTTACCCTCCAAAGAAAAAGGATATTTTTATATCTTAAATAAATATGTCCTAGTTAGGAAGCAATCTAATATTTTAGAATAGGTAAATACAACATAACTTCCTTTACATGTGGATTGCAATCCAAAATATGTTATATTTTTCCCAAGATTTTTTGTTCATAAAATTCCTCTCAGAATTAAAGAAAATATATTTCCCTGAAAACATTTTGAAAAATTTTCACAATCAATCTTTTTAGATGTCTCTGAGTGAAATCATAGCCCTAGTCCCGCCGACACTGAGAGCACTTTTTAGATGCATAGTGGCTCTGAAGGCTACAAAAATAATAATAATAACCCCCCTCCCCGAACTTTAACCAAACAGTAATAGAGTTTTCACCAATGAAACTGATAACACTGAAAGACCTAAAGACTGAAACTCATTAAAGGGACCCAGAATTTTTCCTCACTATCATATGTAGCTGTATGCAAAAAAGGAAATAAAATTTCTCATAGTAGAACATCAATTTGTATTGAATTTGGCCATGAGACTTTGACACTGCTCCAGTGGTAGACCACATTGATTAATATGAATATTATAATTTAAAGTATAAGGTTTGCTTAATATGTAGGTAAGTATATTTACTTTTTCAAAAAGAAATGACAGTAGCAGAAAATAGGTGATTTAAACAGCTGTTTCCATTTAAGAATCTTCAAGTGTTCTTAAGTGTCAGTCATTTCGCAAAGAAAAGTGGATCACAGACTCATGAGGGATATGCTGAAATATCTACGTGCTGTCCACTGTCTTCCTTTTTCCTCCTTTGTGCAATTACATTCTGTAGTGCTTCCTCACTATCCTACTCGCTCTCCCTCATATTTAGGCCAGGTGCGCGCCTTCCGAAAGAACAGAAAAAGTTGAACAACAGCATCTCTGAATTTCCTATTACAAAGGCAAAAATTTTGTTAATATAAAAAAAAAGAGCTTTTCATTACTAACACCTAATTGAAATGATTCTCCAGAGCATTCTTTTAAAGACAATATAGGTCAGGTCTGCATTTACCTATGTAGTTCATATTTTCTGCTTTGTACCATGCTCATGGTGAAACTCATATTCTGTGCTCTGACTTCTCATTATTTGAATAAACTAGCCCTTTTTATTTCTACAGTTTAATGATAGTATGTCCATTACTTATTATCACAGGCTATTTGTCATATTTTAGTAGGACATAATAACAGACTTTTAAGTGGAGGTTATGGTAGGCATTCAAACAGTTTCATAGATAATATAACGGTTTTCTTTTTCCTTTATGGATATGCTTAGTTTTATGGCCTGAAAATGCATTTTAATTCTGTTTTATTTTCTAGGGTGGGATAGTAAAGCTGGAGGTGGAGCTGTAGGCAAAGTTTTATATATATATATATTTAATTAAACAGAAGCTTTGGCTTTATACTGGTTTTAATGAGAGGATAGAGAAAAAATAATTTCATTTGATGCACTTTGGGGAGTTCTGCCTGAAGTTAAA
Organism: Apteryx mantelli; assembly: GCF_036417845.1. Taxonomy (NCBI): domain Eukaryota; kingdom Metazoa; phylum Chordata; class Aves; order Apterygiformes; family Apterygidae; genus Apteryx; species Apteryx mantelli. The sequence continues at coordinate 96,471,899 of NC_089980.1, read as the reverse complement.
AGCATTTTTCAGCAGTTAGAATTGATTTTTTTTTTTAGGTTGGGAAAGCAAAATGTATACATTACAGTGGAAGAAGGAGCTGAAGGTGAAGGGGTAAAACATTTGATACAGCACATCTCAAGCTGAAAGTCATCCACACAATTTGTGGCACAGACTAGAGGGAATGGGGAGCAAAGGCAGAGCCCAGTGTTAGAAGGATGCTTTATAATACTGGCTGCCTAAAATGTAACCTAATATTTTTCTTTCACCTGGCACTATTCTGTATGCCTGAAAAGCATTTAAACTTTAATTTCTTCATTTAAACGTTCTGTCGCATGCTAGGACATTCAGTGTACACAAATTTTCTTGCCCTTGGACATGAAGGCTTACCTTGCAAACAGGAGCTCCAGTTTAGGATCCTGACTCTTGCTCCAACATGTTTATACTGGGTTAAAATGGCTAGTGTGAAGGAAACACAACATTTCTGGTTTTGCCTGTGGTGGCCTTCTTTAGGACTACCTTCTGAAGATTTCTTGTACTTCCCATCACAGGGAACAGGCCCAGGATAGAGCCTCTGCAGAGATCAAAGGCCCCTGTCACACACCTGAAGGAAGGGGCCATAAACAAGGCTGGCTCATATGACTACCTTCTGTAGCCACAAATATGGGTAAAAATGTCAAAAGGGATTTTGAAGATTCTCATGTAGCAGATACTAAATTCTACTTTTCGTTTAAGCCCAATGTCTTAGGCTGATGTTCTTCCCAAAAAAGTTTAATAATAATAATACATGATCAGGAGTGTCACTAATATATCTACTGAGGTAATTAATTAAGATTGTGGGAAACCTGCATGCTCAATTACCTCTCTGAAATGCCTGTACAGCAATGCACACAGCATGGGCGATAAACAGGAAGAACTAGAGATCTGTGTGCGGGCGCAGGGCCATGATCTCATTGCCATTACAGAGACATGGTGGGATAGCTCGCGTGACTGGAGTGCTGTCATGGATGGCTACATGCTTTTTAGGAAAGACAGGCCAGGAAGGCGAGGTGGTGGAGTTGCTCTTTATGTGAGAGAGCAACTGGAATGTATTGAGCTGTGCCTAGGGGTGGATGAAGAGTGAATCGAGAGCTTATGGGTAAGGATTAAAGGGCAGGCTAGCATGGGTGACACTGTTGTGGGTGTTCACTACAGGCCACCTGATCAGGAAGAGGAAGTTGATGAGGCCTTCTACAGACAGCTGGAAGTAGCCTCACAATCACAGGCCCTGGTTCTCATGGGGGACTTCAACCACCCTGATATCTGCTGGAAAGACAACACAGCTAGGCACAAGCAATCCAGGAGGTTTCTGCAGAGCATTGGTGACAACTTCTTGGCACAGGTGGTGGAGGAGCCAACAAGGAGAGGTGTGCTGCTGGACCTTGTACTAACTAACAAAGAAGGGCTCGTTGGAGATGTGAAGGTCAGGGACAGCCTTGGCTGCAGTGACCATGAGATGGTGGAGTTCAGGATCCTGTGAGGAGGCAGCAGGGCACTAAGTAGGATCGCAGCCCTGGACTTCAGGAGAGCAAACTTTGGCCTCTTCAGGGACCTACTTGGAGGAATCCCATGGGTTCGGGCCCTAGAAGGAAGGGGGGGGGGGTCCAAGAGAGCTGGTTAATATTCAAACGTCACCTCCTCCAGGCTCAAGAGCGGTGCATCCCTATGAGTAGGAAGTCAAGCAAAGGAGGCAGGAGACCTGCATGGATGAGCAAGGAGCTCCTGGCAAAACTCACCCAGAAGAAGGAAGTATACAGAAAGTGGAAAGGGGGACAGGCCACTTGGGAGGAATATAGGAATGTTGTCAGAGTATGCAGGGATGTGACGAGGAAGGCTAAGGCCCATTTGGAATTAAATCTGTCAAGAGATGTCAAGGACAGCAAGAAGGGCTTCTTCAAATACATCAGTAGCAAGAGGAAGACTAGGGAAAATGTGGGCGCTTTGCTGAATGGGGTGGGTGCCCTGGTGACGAAGGATGCAGAGAAGGCAGAGTTACTGAATGCCTTCTTTGCTTCAGTCTTTACTGCTCAGGCCAGCCCTCAGGAACCCCACACCCTGGAGGCAAGAGAGAAAGTCTGGAGGAAGGAAGACTTTCCCTTGCTCGAGGAGGATCAGGTTAGAGATCATTTAGACAAACTTGACACCCACAAATCCATGGGCCCTGATGGGACGCACCCACGAGTGCTGAGGGAGCTGGCGGATGTCATTGCTAAGCCACTCTCCATCATCTTTGAAAGGTCATGGAGGACAGGAGAGGTGCCTGAAGACTGGAAGAAAGCCAGTGTCACCCCAGTCTTCAAAAAGGGCAAGAAGGAGGACCCAGGGAACTACAGGCCAGTCAGCCTCACATGCGTCCCTGGAAAGGTGATGGAGCAGCTCATCCTGGAGGCCATCTCCAAGCATGTGGAGGACAAGAAGGTGATCAGGAGTAGTCAGCATGGCTTCACCAAGGGCAAATCATGCCTAACCAATCTGATAGCCTTCTATGATGGAATGACTGCTTGGGAAGATGAGGGGAGAGCAGTGGATGTTGTCTCCCTTGACTTCAGCAAGGCTTTTGACACTGTCTCCCATACCATCCTCGTAGACAAGCTCAGGAAGTGTGGTTTAGATGAGTGGACAGTGAGGTGGATTGAGAACTGGCTGGATGGCAGAGCTCAGAGGGTTGTGATCAGTGGCACAGAGTCTAGTTGGAGGCCTGTAGCTAGCGGTGTGCCCCAGGGGTCAGTACTGGGTCCAGTCTTGTTCAACTTCTTCATCAATGACCTGGATGAAGGGACAGAGTGCATCCTCAGCAAGTTTGCTGACGATACAAAACTGGGAGGAGTGGCTGATACACCAGAGGGCTGTGCTGCCATTCAGGGGACCTGGACAGGCTGGAGAGGTGGGCGGAGAGGAACCTCATGAAGTTCAACAAAGGCAAGTGCAGGGTCCTGCACCTGGGGAGGAATAACCCCCTGCACCAGTACAGGTTGGGGGTTGACCTGCTGGAAAGCAGCTCTGCCGAGAAGGACCTGGGAGTGCTGGTGGACACCAAGTTAAGCATGAGGCAGCAATGTGCCCTTGTGGCCAAGAAGGCCAATGGTCTCCTGGGGTGCATCAGGAAGGGTGTTGCCAGCAGGTGGAGGGAGGTGATTCTCCCCCTCTACTCAGCCCTGGTGAGGCCCCATCTGCAGTACTGCATCCAGTTCTGGGCTCGCCAGTACAAGAGGGATGTGGCACTACTGGAGAGAGTCCAGCGAAGGGCTACAAAGATGATGAGGGGACTGGAACATCTCTCTTATGTGGAAAGACTGAGAGAGCTGGGCCTGTTCAGCCTGGAGAAGAGAAGGCTGAGAGGAGATCTTATCAATGTGTACAAGTATCTGAAGGGAGGGTGTCAAGAGGATGGGGCCAGACTCTTTTCAGTGGTGCCCAGCGACAGGACGCGAGACAACGGGCACAACCTGAAACACAGACGCTTCCATCTGAACATGAGGAAAAACTTCTTCACTGTGAGGGTGCCAGAGCACTGGAACAGGTTGCCCAGAGAGGTTGTGGAGTCTCCTTCTCTGTAGATATTCAAAACCCGCCTGGATGCAATCCTGTGCAACGTGCTCTAGGTGACCCTTCTTGAGCAGAGGGATTGGACTAGATGATCTCCAGAGGTCCCTTCCAACCTCAACCATTTTGTGATTCTGTGACTGACAAATGTCAAAAGCTGTCATTTTCCAGACTTATGAATACTATTGTATTCATCCCCCCATAGGAATGGTGATGAATTCCCAGCTATCAATCTTTCTTGCTTTGTGTAATGAACACAGAAGTTTTTACCCACCACTTTTAACTTGTTAACAGACAGTGATAATACTTCCTGAATGGCAAGTGAGAAGCCCTTACAGACATAGTGCATCACATCTAAGAAGTCTTCAAGAGAAGTATGCTTTCTTTGCATGGCAGAGAGACAATATGATTTACTGTCCGTATCACTGCTTCATCTTGAAGGAATACACTGACATACTTGTGACAAAGGTGAACTAAGTTTTGTCTAAGCAATACTAAAGCAAGCAGATAGCTAGCCATATTTTTAACAATTTTATTTTAACCATTTTTATACTCTTTTCTATATTTGGAAAAAAATATTGGACTATTTATAGGTGAAATATATGAATGCCATAGTTGAATGCCACTTAGATGAATGACAATTTTTCTGAGGAAGAGAAAAATCACCCAAAGTGTTTGTCCTATCTTCCTAAAATTATCTTTAGTATTAACTTCAATATCAACTTTAGGGAAAGAGTCAGGAGCACACACAGTTTCTTTAAAGATTTTAGCAGGCCAGACACTCATTATAAGAATGATCAACTGCAACTTCCTGTTTAATACAGGTCATAGAATTTATCTAGAAATTTCTGAGTCAGTACCTTGATATCCTACTGAAAATATAACTTTCAAGATGACAAGTTCCAGTTTAACACTCTCAAATTTAACCACATAAGCTTAAGGTTAAGCTGTAACCTATGGAAGGATTCTCTCTTCCTCACTATTTGCTCTGATATATATCTTAGAATGAGATAAATTACTCTGTGGAAATGCTATTTCTCCCCCATTCACTAAAGAGCCTACACTGCTTACTTGGACTAGATGTATAATTAGATGTCCAAGTGACATAGAATTCATCATATTTTCAGGTCAGTTATTCCACTCTTTCTACTGCTATATGCTTATTACATTCACATTAAAAATGGTTTTCTTCTGACTTTTTTGAGGTGCATTTTCAAGCTCCTTGTTATTACTATGCTTTTGTTACGAAATTTAAGAACTATCAACTATATTAAAAAAAAAAAGTGAAGCTATGCTTCATCTCCATAACATCTGTCTGAACAAACAAAATGTACTGAACTACATTAATCTCTCATTATAATGCAATTTTTTCACTTTCCAAATCATTCTCAGAGGTCTTTGCCTACCCTTTTCAGTTTGTTATAAACATTTTAAAATACGACTACCAGAAATAAGCATACCATTCCTTTAACAACCTTCCTCTGCCACCCTGGAAAATTGGTATGGAGCAAAAAAAGCATGAAACATTTCACTTTCCCCTCCCTATTCTCCTCCTACCTGTCCACCATGTTGCTTGTCTTTTGGACAGCCTGAAGATTGCTTCTAAGCAACCTGGCAGTGATGACTTGGCAGTAGACCAATCCTCCTGGTTATTATTACATGTGCTCCTGAAAACATACTCTGGGCACACCAGAATCAGCACCTACTACAAGATTGTTCTCAGCAGGCAGTGTAGACATGCACACTTATGCCATACTCAGCTGTGCTCCTGAAGATGGTTTTCTGCTATATAGAGACCTCTTTTTTTCCCCCTGTTATGGTCATTCTGATTTCCTCACCCATCTTTATAATTTCTCTTTCATAAAGAGCATGACAGTGCCCCAGACACTGTGGATATTGCTTGTCCTTATTAGGCTGAAATTATTTTAGGTCTGGATATTAGTCATTCATTTCCTGAAACCGGCTGTACTATTGATTACCCAAGATTGATATCAATACACCAAAAATCAATGCATCCTGAGCCATTAGCAAATAAGTTCCCTCGAAGGCATTAGCTTGAGATATACATCTCATTTTTATATTGGTCCTGCAAACAAAATGATTACAGTATTATTCCTGTATATATCTGTATAAACTGAATGACCAATAGAGAAAATAGCAGACAAGACTGTCAGACAATCATATTTTCAATCCACTCTATGTCAGCAACCTTAAGTGACACTACATTCCTCATAAGACAGATGATGAAATTTCTTTACATGTTAATTTTTTCCTTTCTCTAATATAATGAAAACTTTTACAGAATCACAGAACAGCTGAAGTTGGAAGGGACCTCTGGAGATCATCTAGTCCAATCCCCTTGCTCAGACTAGGGTCAGTTAGAGCAGGTTACCCAGGGTTGCAGGGTCCAGGTGGGTTTGGAATATCTCAAAGGATGGAGACTCCACAACCTCTCTGGTGTAGCAATTAACATAAATTAGGTCTAGCTGACAATAATGTTAGCATATGGAACGTTAGTCTCTGCGCTGTCTTTGGGCCCCAAACTGCAACACCTGGGCAACCTGTCTAGTGTCTGACCACCCTCACAATAAAAAAGTTTTTTCTTATGTTCAGGTGGAATTTTCTGTATTTCAATTTGTTTCCATTGTCTCTCATTCTGTCACTGACCATCGCTAAGGAGAGTCTGGCTCTGTGTTCTTTACTCAATCCCATCAGATAAGTCCTACAGGTTGATAAGATCTCTCACTGTTTTGCTATATAGTGTCATTATCTAAATATTAATTTTTCTTTAAAATATGAAATATATAATAACACAGAGTCTTCTAAATCCCATGCATTATTGAAAACAGTCAGACCCATTTATGGTTCCAGAGAACCAAAGATGAAATACAGATAACTGAGAAGTATGAACTACTGTCATATCCTTCTACAGCTCACCATAGCTTCTAGCACAAACTTGTCACAAAGAGTTTTATAAAAGACTTTTTAAAAGTCAAATAAATTAAGGCATTTAATTAAGCAGTTATTCTCTCTTTCTGCCACCCATATATATATCCCGATTAAATTATAATAACTAAACATTTGCTCCATACAACATCCTGACCATGACTCTACTTTTCTTCATTACTCAAATAAGAAAGAAACATCAGATAAACTTCACTTTTTTTCCACCTAGATTAACTCTTTGCACTTAAAGGGCCTAGTGTTTCATGGTAACCTCAGTACCATTTCACTACTGCAGATGCCACTGTTGCCACTGGAACTGCCACCGTTACCAGTCCTGCTGCTGACACGTACTCCACTCACGGTCTCAAAGTCCCTATGAACTGCAGCGGTACCTGACACCATTTTGTGCTGTGTGGCTCACCCATCATGTGAAAAGATGTCTCCTACTCCCCCCACACTTTTTATTGCTTGAAGCACCTTCCTTGAGGAGGGAGTTTTGGGGAGAAGAGAAGGCAATCTTGGTGGTCCCCCTCAAGGATGATCAATCTCCCTTGCAGTTTTGGAGGTCTTGGAAGTACAGTTATTGCTAACCTCAGTCTTGTCTTTCCTCACCAGTGCTGTCCTCCTCCTTCATTTGTCCATCTTTAAGAGGCAGACATCTCCTATCAGCCTTCTCCCATTAGTATGTTAGGACTGCTTCTTGCCATGTGCAATCACTGCTGGCAAGTTGTTGTTGAAATTCTGACCAGATAACACGCCTGGGTGGGACCGGAGGGGTTCTCTGTTCTTTCCAGCAGCAGTCTCTCTATTGATTGCAATATTACACTTGGAGAGGCTTGATACTTTCTCCACCAGACTTGAGGGCATGTCTGGAGGGAATACCACTTGGCCTGTCAGGGAAAAGTACTGTCCCAGTCCAAGAAGTGAAGGAGGCCACATTGTAATTGACAAGATGTCACAACCAAGTATCTCTTCTTCCACTGGTGTGTCACTAAACAAGCCCACTCAGGTATCAGGATAAGGTCCTCTGCAGCACCCAGCTGAGAGGCAGATCCACCAGAGCAACTCCAGAGTGGAACCTGGGGCGGATTTCACATAATGTAGGAGAAGATCAGTTACAACAAAGACTACTTCTGCTTATCCCTCCCTGCCCTTTTTCCCCATAAGCTCATTCCTGCTGAGGGCAGCTCTAAAGAGGGTCAAACCCTAGCACTGGGAGACAAATGCAGGAAATATACCGTCCTAGAACCTCCCTATCTCCCTTACAAGGGGGTAAGACCTTCTCCAATGATTCTGAAGAGGCCACTGAGGATCCTGTTGCTGCATTCTCAAAGAAATCCAGTTGGTAAGGTTGGCCAGAGTGCAGGCTCTAGAGAGGGCTGCTTCTGCTATTGCTCCCAAGACTGAGGTTGCCACAATTCCTGAGTTTTTTTTCCAGCATAGGGACAAACATCTTTACCTTATCCCTAATTCTCCAGTCCTGTTCCTGTAACAGCAGTTCTGCACTTTGGTGGAACAGCCACTGAGGTCCCCACTCCCAAGTCAAAGTGCTCACTACCCCTATGGTCATCATTCTCCATTCCCCAAGGGGTCACCCTTAGAAGATGTTTGCATCCCTCCCTTATTAATTACTCCCAAAGTACTATACCATTCCCTCTTCTGCTTAATCCTTGCTGTGACATGAACCATATATCTTTTTGTGAATCATAGATCTTCTCTTACTTGGAGTGAGGCAGAAGTGCCCCAGGCTGAAGGCTGTGAAGGCACTCAGAAGAAACAAGTAGAAGATGACATTTTTATCAACCTGCTAAAGTCCACAGACTCCTCAACACCCACAGTGCCGAGGGATAAGCAGTGTTGTTCACTGGAGAAAATTCATCGCCCTGGAAGGGTACAGCAGACCCTGTAGATAAGGGGGATCATGATTTCTTCCTCTGGTTCACTGAAGCCCTTTTCCAAGCATCTCAAGGACTGGAACAAATCTTTGTATCAGAAAGACCAGAGCTTCTTCTACCTATCTCGTCAGCTTGAAAATGGATGGTTTTGTTTTTCAGTATTGCTGGAATGAGTGACAACACCGCCCCAACTGCATCAACAATGATGCCAAGCACCCCAGTGAAACATCTGATAGTAGCATTGTTATTTACCAGGAACTTTGGGGTGAGTCTCTCAGGTGACCAGCTCCCTTGGGTAGCAGGAGAATGTTCCCTCATGCTCCTGCAAGGAACTTGCACAGACCCTGCTGACAAGCCTTATGTCAGGTATCTATAGCCCCAGACATATTGGGTGGGATGGTAACCCTCATCTATCTGAAAAAAAAAAAAAGAAAGAAAGAAAAATCTGTCACTGGTTATCTACAGATCTCTTTTCAGGCCACTGTCATTCCCAGCCAAATCCTGCACATCACTTCAGCTGACCTTAAAACATCTTCCTGGTCCATCTCCATTTCAGAAACATGTTTGGAAACACACCCATGTTAAATTTGCTCCATGTTATCATTTTTCTGTCTTACTGTAATGCCAAACAGTGGGACCTGTTGCAGTCAGAAGAAGACAAGGAAGTCCCATAGGCCAGCTCATACTCTGAGCTAACAACCAACTGAAGACATAAACTGGAGAATTATTCATGGGCTGATGGGCATGGATTACTTCACACAACATTCATGAACTAAAATGAGAAACTTTTGTGGGGAGGGGGATTTCTATTTCCAGTCCCTGGGTATCAGCCCATCTGTTAAGGGGAAAAGGCAAGAGTAGTGGCCAAAAGTAGGTGTCTACAGAGCAGTATGACAGCAACGCAAGCTTCCTTTGTACACCTTCCAGCCTCCAGTGATCTGTGATTCAAAACCTCCTTAGTCTTTGTGTTTAATAGTCCCTGATGGAATTGACACTGGAGGCTGCAGTTGTGGATTTACTGCACCTTCCATTTTCCCTTAGGGATTCTACTCCTTTACCAGAATATAGTTCTTACAGTGTATATTTTCAAACTGACTGTTGGTAATCCACCTGACATGCCACAGACATTGGTCCAGCATGATAAAGTGGAGAGAGCATTATCAAAACTTATAGGGGTATATCAAAATATCACATTCAAATATGGCAGGGAAAATGAGAGTTGTTTTGAAGGAGCTTTTCTCTCCCTCAATGATGTTTTGTTTGCTATGATGATTTCTATTTTTTCTTTTGTGGTTTCTATATTCTGCTCTGAAGAGATATGGTTGCTAAACATAAACTGTAAATGAGTATTTGAAAAAATGATCCTCAGCATAATTAAACATTGTGTTAAATACTTCCCATCCTGTTCCAGTACAATGGTTTAGCTGATTGCTAAACCTGTTCATGAAAGATTTCAAAAAGACAGGATAAAACTGATACTGTGTTATAATAAAATGACCATTCCCAAGTATATATTTTAAAGGATAGTTACTTGAAATAATCGAGACAAAATAATGTTTGATCATACCTATGCTGATTATAAATAAACTGTGAAATAAGCTCCTGTAAAGATATTTTTTTTCTCACTGGTAGTTTTAAATATGTGTTAGCATTATAGGTAAGTGACACGTACATGGGCTTTCCATGGTACCCAAGTATACTGACTATGACATCAGCTGTCTCTGAACTTTAAATGCATTTTAGACCATATACAGCCATCCTCTTTAGAATGTTGACTATCTGATCCATATCTTCTCTCTGTTTTAAGTTCATTTTGTAGCCAGTAACAGAGACTATTAGGAAAAGAAGAAAGAATGTCACATTCTATTTTGTTCTGTCACACAAATCATTCAGAATTGTGTGTTTGGATGGTATTTCTTTCCTACCACTGGCAGAAGGAACATGGCTGAGAGACAAAAAGTTTGGGAAGCAGAGCCATGATATCTAGGGATTGTGGCTACTGGAGTATCTAGAATACTATATCTACTATATCTAGAATAACTGAACTAGCTTTTAATGACTAACTACTGGACTTTGTGCTATTGAATGTCAATCGCCTGAAAAAGTGGAAAAGTGGTGAACAGTAAGCTGATAAAGTTTGTTGATGACAGTAAGCTTTTCAAGGTAGTATCTTGTGAAGACTTGTGAAGAAGGTCTTAAAAACTGAGTGCCTGGGAAGTAAAAAGTCAGATTAAATTCTGTGCTGGTATGTGTAAAGTGATGCACTTTCACATAAGTGCAAAAGAAAATAAATCATAATTTCACATGCAAAATGGTGGGCAGACCATTAATATTTGCCCCAAGACTTCGAGGAAAGTTCTTTGAAGACATCAGCTTAGCATTCACTAGTGGTCAAAAAGGCAAATCAAAGATTAGGAACTGTTATGAGAGAACAAGAGAGATCACAGGATTATTCCACTGCATAGATCCATGTTTCATCTATATCATGACAACTGTATGCAGTTCTGATCCCCTCATGTCAAAATAAACACTCTGGAAAGAATTCAGAGAAGGGCATCAGGAATATCAAAAGTATGGAACAACTTCTGTTAGAGGAACAATTAGTTAAGCTAGGACTCTTCAGTATGCAGAAGAGACAACTAAGAAATGATGTAACAGAGATCCACAAATACTCAGAGCATGGAGAGGTTCAGAGATTTATTGTCCACCGTCTTTTATATCACAAGAACTAGAGAGCATCAAATAAAGACTCAGGACCCAGGTTCAAAATAAACACAAGAAAGATGTTCCCCATGCAGTGGTAGCAAAGCTACAGAACTCCTTGCCAAAGGATGTTGTGGGTTTCACTGGATTCAAGGAGACATGCTCATGCAAGAGAAATCCACTAAGGGCTGCTGAATACATGAAATCACGTTTGGCTTAGGAAGTCCCAGTACTCAAAACAGCAGACTGGTATTATATATCATATATGCTTGCCTTGGTCTTAGATTTCGCCTGGCTTTTGCTTAGGGTCACCATTAACTGTTCCTATGTTCCTATATTATGACTGAAGATATCCATGACTGAAACAGGCCTTTAAATATCAGGAGCAGATGCTATTGCAAATAGGACTCAGAACTTCATTGAGAAGCAATGTAAGCATGATGTTAAGTGGCATGGAAGGCTAATATAAAGTCACACTTGAAAGGACTTTTGCAGAGAACTAGTCTCTTAATAATATTGCTACAAATGTTCCTTCATCAGGCACTGTTAGGGCCCTGTTAGCCCTAAATTAAGATTTGGCCCAACTTTTGTTTGTTGTTGAAATGTAACTTATTTCTGTCCTAAGCAGTTGGAAATGGCATGGTATTGAGGAGCTACTGTAGGGTCTGATCTGATCAAGAAGCTTAATTTAATCTAAAATTATTTTTGAATTCAGTTTAAGAAACTATGACAATATTCCATTCTTCTAACCTCCTTTTATGTATTTTATATGCTTGCATTTTGCAACAACGAACACTCTGATCAAAACCAGGAGAACAGTATTTTAAGTGTTACAATAAAACTTCTTTAATAATCCAACATCTGCTTTTAAAGAAATGAAGAGTACTATGATTTCTGGTAAATTTAATTAAATATTCTTTACCTGTTGCAGAAAGCTGATGCATCTGTCCTCACAATCAAATGATCAGTAGCTATATAGTCAGCAGAAGAAAAAAAAGTAATACATTTGAGGTCTTGCAAGGTTCTGTTTCTAACTATCCTGTGCTACCGAAGATGTAGATAATAAGGTTCTCCAAATCATGAGTAATGAGGCGGCACTGGAAAGAGAGATGTTCTTCGTTTATCTCAGTAATCACCTTCTCCTTTGTTTCCTCTTTTCTCATTAGTAATTGTAACAGAAAGACCATTCATCCAGCACTGACGTTCGTTTGGGTAACTGATGGATAAGTTTTGTCTAATGTCTAGCACTTTGGGCCATATCTTCACCATTTCACTCTTGCCTGTGTATAAGTCCATCACAACAAAACTTCAAAGGGCTTTCTAGTTAATTCAGAGGAAGAGCTGGCAGTTCTCAAAAACATTACTTAGTCATACTTTGCCATTTGCAAAAGATGAATGTACTAGACTTCTACCAAATTATAATGTGTAAGGTAAAATTGACCTTGATAGAATTAACTATGCTCTACAACCTCCTTATAAGTGTACGTAGTAGGGAGAAAAATGTCTGACTACAGGAAGTTTTAAATTTTTCAGCTAAATTAGAGTTCTAAATGTAACACTGAGTGTTCAGGGATATGTGACATTCTTTAGAATTGTTGGGGTTTAATGTGACAAGCCTTAGAAAAGACTACTCCATTAGTATAGGTTTTTCATTTAAAATGATATATAAGTGACATTATTGTTTAACAGATACTCATTTATATGCTATCATACATTTATGTTGGAAAAGGGAAAGTTAAAGAACTGCAGCTGGCACTGGGAGAGAAGACTGTTGGGTTTATGGCAGTATTTAGTTCCCATAAGTACAGATTGTGGCCAGTCTGAGATGAGTGTTTGGGAAATGTCTGTCTTCTTCAAAATGAAGTTTAAGTGTATTAAACATTTAGGTTGCATCTCCAGGGAATACATGTGAGCAGAAAATGGTATTTGTTGCCTGAAACTACTGAATAAGTTTATCAAGAAAACCTTTTGAAGGAAAATACTTTTTTATGTAAAACAAAATATTCATAATAAAAACATGCTTGAAAAGTTACTGTTATCATTCATTTTAATTGTATTAGTAATATTGTAACTATTATTATTATTATTTTCTTGTTAATCATATCAGATATTTGAGAACTGATTTCTTTCTGATTAAAACCTGGAAGATTTTTAAATCAAGATAAATGATTGAAGTATTTGTCTACAATTACACAGATAAAAAAAGGCTTTTAAGAACTTCATTCTGTGATTGTTTATTCTTATTTTACACTATGAGGTTATTCTAGTGCTATTTTTTAAGAAGAAAAGATCTGTCAGGGACAGGAAATGGAAACAATTCATTTAGAGTCTATGCAGCGGCTATGACATTTCTTGATTATTGGCATTTGGCCTCTGTGCTCTGCATGGAGTTTTACTGAGGTATGTTAAATGGAGAATTTATGAAGCTGGGGATTGTCGTGTGTTTTTTGCTGCTGACTGCTACCTCCTCCTCCTGTGCTGCAGCACACTGACCCTTCCATCCCCAGCTTAGCCATGAAACTTCAGCCTGACCCCACATCCCATTCTCTTTCTTGTGTGGGTGAACAGCACATGTGCTGAAATGGAATCCTTTCACACCATGAATATGGAGGAGGATTTACTTCTTAATTCTGATCATAGTTACTAAAATAGTCCATAAGGCCGTGCTCTCTCTGTTACTCTTGCAAAGACATTCATAGGACACCTGTTCTGGATTAGACTGCCAGATTGAGCCACAGTAGTTGCAAAAATGCTTACAGACCATATATAGACATTTGCAAAGGTTAAATACAGACCATGTCTGGCAAAAATATTGATCCAAAACCTCTATCCACAGCAAGATCTAAACACAGAGTCCTGGGGGTGAGAGGAAGTCTTTTTCTCTAGCCATAGGCTAGGCTCAAAGGAGCAGTTCATCTGCTCAAATACTATACAAAAAGGATCAGAAAGATAGTTTCGGTTTACAAACATGCATTCATATTCCAGTTGCTTTGCCCATGGTAAAGAGGAGCTATGTTGCAACATTTTCTTCCTTTCTGACTAGCTGTTGCTCTCTCTTCCTCCCTCTGTGTGCGTAATGAACCTGAAGTAACTTCTAGATGAAATGTAAATCATATCAGCATGCCCAAACATGCCGTTATATTATGACTGTATTGTGAAGAGACACACAACAACTAGCAATTGCCTATTTGCTTGTGGCCACTTCTAGTTTCAAGAGCTCACGAGTGCTATATTTTGTGAAATCTCTTTCATAGTCAGGACTGAACAAAAGTTTAAAGAAATAGTAAGGCTGTAAATACCTGCATGCAGTGAATAGGGCAGGCAGTTCTAGGAAAGCAAAAACATTTTCATTGAGATATGATCTAGCTTTTCAATTTGCACTAAGTAAAACAATATAAAAATGTTTCATTTTAATTTGCTCCATGTGTCGCTGATGAACAAAATATAATAGGGTTTCCTACATGAGTTTATAAAAACATCCAGAGGCTCAGATGCTTCATAATATCCAGCTTTTTGAAAATATATTATAGGTTAGTGGAATTAATTCAAACATATATCAGAGAAATTGACAATAATTTGAAATAACATTGGAGGTAACAAAAACATTCATTTTATAAATCATAAACAAGCTACCTAATATTCTCTCTATCATAAATTCAGGCTAAAATATTTTGTTTTATACCATATGCTACAAAATAATCCAAATCATGGAGGTTTTATATAATACAGTCTCTTACCATTTATACAGCTCTGTCACAATGCTAAATCTCCCTTTTCCCTGTGCGGCATTTTTTGTGGATTTTTGAAAGCAGGACTTTAATTGTGAAAGTGTAAGTTGTAGCAGACGACAGAATGTTACTGAACAAGCTGCACTGAAGAAATGATCTGTAGAGCAGCTGGTCTATAACAGCATAAACATTACTAATTTTAGTGGATAGTCAGACTATTATATTATATTTTGTTTTATTTTAAATCAAGAACAATAAAGCGTGTAGGAGGTCAGACAGTTAACCACCAGAAACTGTTCCCAGTTACATACCTAAATCTGGAAATGGTTAATAGTCTCACAAATTTGATCTCTTTTACTACAGGATTCTATACTTGTCCCAATCTGCATTATCTTTGAACATTTTCCATGTAAAACTTGGATTAGATGGGGAAAGTTAACATTAATCCTAGAGAGTTTTTGGCACTTTCCCTTCATTGCAATGAAATTGCTATATATATATATATATATATATATATATATAGTTTGTTTGTTTGTTTGTTTGTTTGTTTGTTTAAATGTTACTGTTACTATTCTTCGAATTTTAAATATTTTACTCTTGCTTGACAGAGGAGGTGGAAAGAAGTGCCATTTATAGAGAACAAAGACATTTTTAAAATGAGAGGATATTTTTATAAAGATATTCAGACTTTTAATTTATCTGATTTACTTATTACTATGTTTAAGCGAACCAGAAAGACAACTATTTGGAAACAAAAGAGTTCAACAGATGAAGCAGTTTATCTTTAAAAATGTCATTGTAGGATCCCTGTTGTTGTCTCTCTTACTTCAGATAAAACACAGTAGATTACATCTTTAAGTGACAGGATGCTTATCTAATTTTTTTTTATGACTTGTGCATCCTCACCAACAAGGACAATTTCCTGCAGATCAGGTTGTAGCTTTGGTGGCATCTAGGTAATTTCAGTGAGTTACGTTAATAAAGGACAGCATGTGGCAATGTAATTAGAAATTAACAGCTCTTTTGACAATGTACAAACAAAATGATGTTCCTTTTTCATACTTGTCTCAATCTTGTGAGGCACAAATGAGAGAGAGAAGAAAAAAAAAACCCATACAAATTAATAGAGATCAATTTAAACAAACAGCTATGTACAACCAGACCTGTCAAATCCAAATAGAAATTTTGTTCCTAATCAATTTTCAGAGTAGACTTATATCTAGGGATATGCTTCAACTTGAACTATATATATGCCTGTGGAAAAAAAACACAGAGCTGCCACATCAGCATCAGCAGCACTGCTTTACATGGGCTTCTGGGGTATCCTGTATACTTCTATAGGAATTAGCAGAGGAGGGAAGGGTGCAAGCAGGTAGGATGAGTGAGTAGGGTAGAAATTTCCACTCCTACTAGTCATCGGCCAGATTCAAGAAAGGTTGTCATTTTTTGTTGACATATACCAAGAGTTGGGCATTTCCCCTGAGAATGCAAAAGAATCAAAGGAGGAATGTTAACTTAGAGATGTGCCTTTGAGCCAAAGGGTGCTTAAGCACTGTTTTGGATAATGATATTCAGGTCATAAAATGCAGATTATAATACTTCTAGCATACAGTGTCATTAGTACAAGATTTTCTTATCTCGCAGCTTTTTCAAATCCTTCACACATTGTTAGATATTCCCCTGTTTTTTTCTATTTAGGAAGGCTGGAAAACATCATCAAGTAAGTAGAGAAATCATAGCATAGACTTAATAGATGATAAAGAAGATGGCTACTTTTTCCCAACACCAATGTCAGACAAATTTGCAAATAAAAAGAACAATACTGGCATAAAAATCTATTAAATAAATATTTTATTACACTTGCAGATTATTAAATATAAAATATTTTAAAATATCATTTGCTTTTCTGTCTTTTGTTTTATTAGTGTAATGTATGTTTCTATACATTTTACTCAGCTTGGAAAAAGATCTCATCTGTGTTCTTTTTTATTTAATAGTGAAATTAAGACTCCACATTGTGGATTTGAACACAGAAGTTCTATCATTGTTTGGGTTCACAATCAGAGATTTATCCTGGAAACAGAATGAAAAAAAAAAAGTCATTCACATGCAGATACAGTGAGGATTGTTATTACTGTTGTTGTTGTTGTTGTTGTTTCTGCTTTCAAAAATATGCTTAGTATTTAGCCATAAAATGTAGTAACTCAGAGTGGTTACAAGGCCTGCAGTGACGTTCCTTAGAAAATGAGAAAATGAGTTTTTAGCACTTCTGAATATTTGGGTGCTTCTTTGGTATTTAGAAATTCACATTTTGCTTGAAAAATAAGATGCTTTCTTCAGGTTTGGTTTTTTTTGTTGTTGCTTTTTTCCCAGGATTCACATTTATTCACTATGAGTATCTTTAGATGCAAATGGACATTCTTAGGCTGAGAAGTAAAAGATTCCAAGTTTAGGTCTGGATTTTCCCTGCAACAGCAGCTGGAGGTGATGAAGAAAAGACATCCCTTGAAGTATGAAACGGGAGACAAGTAACAGCAGCAGTAGTATCTGCTACAACAATGTTTTCCATGAGTGCACTTTGCTCATCTGTCTTATACTGCTTTGACTGTAGAAGATTCATTCTTTATAATAAATGAAACTAGTGATTTTCTACAGAAAGATGTGTATTTCTCCATTAAGGTGTCCTTTGATGCATTATATTTTATCCCCTGTTATACACCTTTGTTATATATATATAATCACCTCAAAAATCATAAGTTTTCATGGAAGAAATTGATAATTCACATTAAGTGTTTACAAATATTTCTACTTGACTAAATCATTTCTTTGTAAATGCAGCCATTAATAGCTAATTAGATTTTCTAATAGCACTGGTTACTATCATGGGGATTATGTATGAGAACTGTTCCATCAGCAAAATTAAAGGATAAAGCACTTACTTAATGCATTTTTTCAATGCTTTATGCTTCACTGATTAATTTTTCTCTTACCTTAAAGAATACAGAGACAGCGACCATCTGCCACTGTCTTTAAAGGTGGCATATTAACCCTTTCCACACTGTAAATAAAGCAAGGTAAGTGTCAGCCTGGATACTTTTATCTATAGCCAAACAAATTTGAATTTGCAACAGAGCTGAAAGCTGCCTTGTAAGCCTGCGAAAAAACCATATTAATGAAAGGCTTTAGCATAGTTATTAAAACACATTAACACTGATGATGAAATCTGAACAATGGTTCATCATCATCAGGGAAATGTGTTCTCCTTGGTTTGTGTGTTGTCATTTCCTAAATACTTTAAAGACTCTGTCCCAGTTGGTACCTTTGCCATCTCTAAAGGCTAGTGCAACAAGAATGAGAAATAGTAAGCACTAACGTCTATTCTGATTCGTAGAGAAGCATGAATCTGGCTTATACAAAGAATCCATTTATATGAATTGTGTGATATGTTTGTAGGGGGTTGTATTTGTCAATAAAAAGGTATATTCCTACTCCCAGGCTACCTCAAAGTTCCTTCTTCAGGTGCTTTGTTCGTGGAGCAAAATGGGAGATTTCTGCTTAGCATACAGAAAAGAGGTGTGAAAAATATTCTTTAAAGTAAATGTTAAGATATTGGTCAAGTAAAAAAAGCAGGCAAACAAACAAACAAAAAGACCCGGCTGAATTGCTGTGTTCCCAAACTGAATCCAAGTTCTAAAATTGAGGTTTCTATATCATTATTTTTCATTATTTACTTTAGACTCTTTTCTGGAGTTTGTTTTTTCTGGAGTTTGATAAAATGTTTTAATGTCAAGTGTAATTAAACATCAAAGGGTCATTATTCTATATTTCATGGCAGGGGCAACTTTTATACATTTTATATTTTTCTTGACCCTTCTACTTGTCAGTTCTATGCGCATTTCTGTCAGTATACCTATTTGCTAAAATAACTATTAAGAATAAACACAAATATCCTGTTCATGGATGAATTTCTGGTTCTGTCAGTTCCTACAGATGCATTATAAGTATTATAAAACCATCTGATGTTCACTATGTTTCCAAAAATACCTTCTCTTAAAACCATCTATTTTAAAATCTCAAAGTTATTTTTTGGGGGAAATAAGTTTCCAAAGCTTAAGACTGAAAAGAAGTACCTCAAAATATAAGCTGAGATCAGCCTTCAAGGTTAAAAGAACCAGAGATTAAGAAATCATAAGATGAGAGGGGTTTTTTTAAGTTTCACGATTTTTATGAACATTTCATGATTTTAGGGATCTGGTTCATAGTTGAATTTGATCCTTTGTAATGCGAAGAACAGATGCTAGGAAAACTTTTTTCCTCTTCGCTTCCTCCCCCAATAATTTTTCCTTCTTACCACAATTATCTCACATATTTATTTCCTGTATGAGGCAGATCTACACCACAGTGCAACTCACCACCCACAGTTAACGATAAGTATACTGCCACATGAAAATAAAGAAATGTATCCTGTATCAGCTGCTTTCCTTTGAATGAAAGAAGAAATATGTTTCAACCATTCCAGCTTGACAAGTTATGTATAAACCACAGAGCACATCCCTATTTATTTATTTTTTATTTGTCAGCCACTAAGATGATTGTGTTTATATATACAAATTATATAATGAAAAGCAGAAAAAAGTGGAAAGAAAAGATGGATGTAATTACTTCAATACTCTTTGTAATTGTCTCCAGACAGAATATCCTCATCTCATGCCACTTAGACAAAATATAGTGCTTTAGATGTGGAGATAAGCTTATTATTTGCCTTTTCTACAATGCTTCGTGAAACTATGTAAACTTTAAGATACATTCTGAGTCCTTTTTGATGATGTTTTGCCCCACATTTGCATAAACAATAGGAAAATCAGTCTTCATTTCCTAATTTATTTTGAATCTCTGAGGTAATAAATTAACTGAGTATAAGAATGGCCAAATTGGGTCAGTTTGAAGATTAGTCTTGTCATATATTTTGCTGGCAGATACGACCAGGAGTGTGCAGTAAGGAAAAGAACATAATAAGCAAGGGTATGCAGAATTATCCTCCAACTTTTCTTTGCCCAGGACTCTTTCTTAGTTTCTGGTAATTAGCAACCATGGGACTTTTTCAGCCAGTATTTGCAGCTTGTATATAATAAAGCTTTTCTACAGAATATTTAAGCTTTTCAGTGCACCTGAAAGTCCGAGTGAGTCATAGTTGGTTTGCGTGTCCCAGCTTCCTTTGCACAGAAACCACAGAAAGAAGCTTCTGTGTTAAACCTCACGTAAACATGGAGCCAGGGTGATGCACATCAAAATCCAGACTGGGAAATGTTTGCAGCTCCTACAGTATACTTTATAATGCTTTATTTGTTGTTGAGAGCTTGTGTGTTGTATATTTCTCAATATCTCTACATCCAGCAGAGGGAGGGGAGAAGATGCTAACTGAGATGGGCAAAGAAATAAGCACATCCAAAGGCTGATTCATCTCACTTATTGTAGGCACCTGTCTTACAAAGAAGCGAATCACCCACCACAGGGGCGTATTTCCCTCTATTGAGACTAAAGGGATGGTTGAGTGACTGGCTTAGATGTAACTAGCCAACTTGCAGATACCTATGGTATGTCGGGTGAATTCCACTTATCGCTGCATTTAGAAACAATGTCATATAGTCTTACTATAATCTTACTTTTCTTCAGAAGATATAATAATTAAAGAAAAAATAGCAACATATTTTAAGTTGCAATTATAACATATTCAGAAATACTGAATATTTACTTGCATAAACTTTACTATGAACGTACTTAGTGTTTTAATATAAACATTATGCAATGAGGGTACAAGTTATACTGACACACAAACAGAAAAAGAGAGGGGATCCATTTTGGAAAGTCTACACAGCACAACAGTGAGCTGATGTTGTGGTACCAGAAATAGTAGAAACTCAGGCTGGTATAGTCTCATACAGTTGGGTCATGCAACATTATCAGATTTGGTTAAACAATAATATATCTGCATACCTGTGGATCTGAGCCTGAGTCTGTAAATCAGATTACTGAGCTGGGCTGCTCAGAGCACACTTATTTTGAGCAGCAACCAAACAGCATGATATAATCAATAAGTGCTTTACTATGTTCTTAATGGGGCCCGGCTTCAGTAGATCTTTGTCCTCACTCATTTTCAGATATCAGTGTCTTTGTACTTCCAGTAGCATTGTATCACAATCTTCATTTTTCTTTTCCTTTTTTTTTTTTTTATTTACTGTACGCTTACAGGTTTTCCAGGAGTATAATGGAAAGTACATGCAAGTCTTCTGGACAACTGGAGAAACCTCAAAAACTAAATTGTGAATGACCCAAGGGACTTCTCTGCAGCAGATGACTCCTAATACACAAAAGATTAATCTAAGGGAAACCCAGTACACACTGCTTGGGAAATAAAGATAATGAGGAGCAGACCCATCTTGTGTTGCCATAGGAATATTTTTGTAATATGTCTGGACAGTGTAGAAGTATTCATGAGTCATTTTTATCAACCACATTATGAAAAACAGGGAGGAATAGGACTAATATGCATGCTTTCTGCAGAAAATTATTCAACTTCAATACACAGATAATTTTAGAATGCCTGACAGAAATTACTCTTGGTTTACCACAAAAAAGCCAAACACATTTCTTTTAAGAAATTTTTGAATATTCAATGTTTCAAAGCAGGACAGTACCACAGAAGAAAAATTACCTCCCACATACTCTACCAAGGTCATTTCTCTAGCACAGGGTGAAACTCACAACACTGCTACTTCATCTGCTTTCCATTACTGTTGATGTCTAATAGGCCCTGATTTGCTTCATTCTACACTCATTTCAATGGGTCACAAGGCTGGCTAATGTGAAGATGGAAACACTTAAAAGATATTAACAAAAGCACTGTCAATAGTGAAGGAGAAAGGGTCTAACCGCTCTACAGGGACCCTATAGAAAAAAAAACAGGAAAGAATCCTTATTCAAGCAACCAATGGGAGCTACTAGTCTTCCCTTCAAACATTTAGTTTAGTTCTCTGTTTTCTTTTATCATTACTCAAAATAGAATTGCATATTGCTGTAGCTACTGTTCATTGTTAATACCATTTCTTTCTTTCTGCTTTTGTTTGGTTTTAGATTTTTAGCTATTCAAAGTTTTGAGTTCTGCACTAAGCTTAGATGGCAGACTATCTCAACAGCCCCTCCCATTTTGTTCATTTTTTCTGAAGCTGCCAGAAGCATGTTCTCTTAAAGAGTTTAACACTCATAGTACTTTTGATTTTTTTCATTTGAAATTCTAATTTATCATCAATCCTCAGTTCTATTTGGTGTCTTCATTCTCTAGTTGCATGTGTCTTTTTCTTTGCTTTGAGGCTCTTCTACTTTCTTATGTTTGCAGTAAAAAAAAGTTTACTGGGTCTTCTATCTACTTCTTATATCTGTAAGTTCACCAGAAAGTGCAATATTTTGTGTTTTTCATTCCATTGAAACAATATCCTTACTTTCAGAGTGCAAGTCTTGCCTTATTTCTGATTTTAGCTCTTAGAATTTGCTTTAAACATGAATGATAGATTATAAAATAAATCCTTGGAAGCAATAGATTTTTTATCAGACTGCAAAGTTCCCATGATTTTCATGCCAAATAATTCAGCTGAAGCACACTTTTCATTTTCATAAACTTAAGTTCCTAATCATTATCAAACCTTTCAATGAGTCTAGGCAGAATTTTAATTTGTATAATTCATATCTGCTATAATTCTGATTCCCTCAAAATCATTGTAATTTTTATAGTTCATTTAATTGACAATAAGTTTTCACCCTTGCTTCATAATACCTGCAAAATCCTTCTAACTGCTATTGGAATTTTTCGGGAAGTGTATTTCAAAGGTATATATGCACACAAAAAATACATGATTTATCCTGATTTAATGAAGGCACCTTCCAAAATCCCACCTATTTGTAAAATAATTACTCTACTATTTCATCCAAATTTATTCTAATGCTAATGCTTCATTTTAAGGAATAAGATTTAACAGGGAAAGATGGTTGTGGTGCCTGTTTCCAGGACAGTCAGCATTGTTGCCCTTCGAAGTGTTGACTGAGATTTAATCATTTAAGAAGGGAGAGTCAGAGGAAACCTTCAAAATCTGCAGTTCACCTGGATACAGCCTTTTTTTACAGAATCATAGAATAGCTGGCATTGGAAGGGACCTCCAGAGATCATCTGATCAAGTAGGGTCAGCTAGAGCAGGTTGGCCATGACCACGTCTAGCTGGGTTTTGAATATCTCCCAAGATGGATCCTCCACAACTTCTCTGGGCAATCTGCTCCAGTGTTCAACCACCCTCAGCAAAAAAGGATTTTCTTATATTCAAGAGGAATTTCCTGTGTTTCAGTTTGTGCCCATTGCCTGTCGTCCTGCCACTGGGCACCACTGAAAAGAGTCTGGCCTTGTCCTCTTTACATCCTCCCATTTATACGCATTGATCAGATCCCCCGAGCCTTCTCTTCTCCAGGCTAAACAATCCTAGCTCTCTCAGCTTCTCATATGAGAGATGCTCCAGTCCCTTCAACATCTTTATGACCATTCGCTGGACTCTCTCCAGTATGTCCATGTCTTTCTTTTAGTGGGGAGCCCAGAACTGGACACAGTACTCCAGATACGGTCTCAACAGTACTTATGATCCAGAAGAGAAAGTCATGATCTCAACCTTGACAGTACCTATGATAGTGGGCATTGGTTCACTTTTCTAGACATTCTCAATGACCTGCATTATCAGAGATTCAAGAGGTACTTTCCTTGAAAAGGAAATTTTGCCCTCTTTATAGCATCATTAAAGTATTTATACTGTTAATTTAAAAACCTAATATAGTCAAGTCCAGTGAAGTCAGAGGACAGTGCTAAAAAAAGGAAAATTCCACAGAAATATAAACCAGTCCTAAAATTTCTGTGTTTCTCCTGAAATATGAAGACTGTGTCTTCCCTGTTGGTGCTCAGCACAGTTCTTAACAGGGCTGTGTTTTATCCTATTTATGTAATATTAGGAATAAATTTGTATTCTTATGTTTACATCAGCTTTCAAGTCATCACCAGCATATTTAAGTCAATCTGCTACAAAAATATGGAAGATAAATATGTAGATGATCAACAGTATCATCCTTTTAAGATGACTATAGCATACACAAGATTGTTGGAGACACAGCAGGACACAGAAAGGAACAAATATTTTCAACTTCAAAGATTGCATGTGACGTTCATCAATTATTAATATAAATGCTGAGACCGTATAAGCTGATGATAGAAAAATAGACAGCAAAAATTATCAAGTGATGATACTACAGCTATTGCACTAATGAAAACAAGTCTGAGGTAGTACTGTTTGACCATCCATAGATTCATCAGAGTAATGCAACTTTTTTTCATGTATGAATGTTTGATGAAAGATTCAAAATTACTATTACTCAATATCATTATTCTCAGAATTGATTCAAGCAGTTCTAAATGGAATATAAAGACCGAGATTAATCTTTCAGATCCCAGACAATATGGGGGAAATATGAACTGATAGACTGAATATAAGACTTAAAATATTTTCTTTAAGGCCTCCATTCTGAACTAAACTATTTTGGCATTTGTCCCTCTTCCTAACCTGCTCACCCTTTGAGGTCAAACAAGATCATGACTTAAACATTTTTAGGATGGGTGAAAAAGAAATTTTGTGTAACTTTTTGATGGAAGGATTATAGGACACTAAATTAAGCCGAGAAAAATGAAAATATAATTTAGTCCATATTCCTTGTTTATGTATTTGGCACATTTTAACATTCTCTGAGGAAATTATAACAGATATGGTATGAGTTGAAAAGGTAAGCCAAGAATCATGTTAATCGCATTAAAGGAACAGAAAAAATGTGGTCACAGAAAAAAAGTAAAAGTAAAAGTAAATCAAGACAACATCGCTCAAAGGGAAAGAAATGTGGCTATAGCCTATTTTATGAGAATCCATAATCATAGTTAGAGCTGCAGATACAAATAGCATGGCAAAAAGTTGCAAGTAGCTGTGACAATACATACAATACACACAGCTTTGTCTGGGAGACAAAGAAATCAGCCTTAAAAGAAGTGTCTGGGAGAGATAAGCCCTGAAGTACCCTCTCACCTGAACTGTTCTGCCAGGCAGTTTAGTACTTCTTTTCCTTACACTTGAAATATTTTGTCTTACCCTTTGTTACAACTTGAAATCCTGAGGAACCTTTGTTGCTTTATATTGGGCCTGATTCTTCCCTGCTTACATCCTGATAGCTCCCACTTCCATGGTGTTTATGGTTCTTTCTGGGGTATGCTTAAGGTGAATTTACACACTTATGAAAGAGAAGAATGAAGAGTTACTACAGTTCAGGTAGCATCATCTATCTTTCTTCTCTTCTCTAGAGGAGAAGCACCACATGCCCCCTCATGCTAACTTTTCCCTTAAACATGGTACCTCAGTCCTATAGCTGGATCTCTGTGTTAAAGCATACTTAACCTCTCTCCTAGAGAAGAGGAGAAGAGGTACCTTGCCTCTTTCATGACTGTCACTCTAGATGAAATGTTTTTTATCTGGAAATAGGAATGGCATCCTATCTTCATTACAGAGTCTTCTGGAACTGTGCTCAGTAGTATCACAACTACTGCAGTATCCCTGGGATTGTGAAGATTTGGTGGGCATTCTCTAGTTGCTTTTATCTCTAACACTCACATAGTTCGTCCAAATGACTATTCACTTTAGAATAAGATTCTAGGACACAAGATGAACTGCCCAAGTAACTGATTTTTCTCTCTCGTTTGCAGATCTGAGACTGCATCTAAAAATCCCCAAGAGATTTTTCACTCGGAATAAAATCTCTGTAGAATTATGTCATTCCTTATGTATAAATTAAGTGTAGTTAAGAAACAACAAAGCAAACTGGCCAAAACTTTGTATCTGGGTGATACAGGTGGCAACGTCATGTGAGTCTAACCCTGTACATCAGTTAAAGGCAGCAGCCTGTCTCCCCACAGTAACAGCAGTATCAGGGAGGAGACTCTTCAGTAAGACAGAATTATATTCTCATAAAACTGATGATAGAAAGAGGAAAATTAGAGACATTGAGTCACTCCTGACTACAATCAATTGCATGACTTCCTTGATTTATCCCAGAAGGTTAGTTGTAAAGTCAATTTACAGTCAAACCACAGTATCTTACATCAGTAGAGTAACAGTTCTAAATGTTAGTCAAATACAGATAATTTCTGTCTCCTTGACAGACTCTCTGGTTGCTTAGATGTTCTTGGCAAATTAGTGACCGAAGCAAATAAATGCCTGCTAGGCTTGTTTTTTTGATTCATTTTTACATTACTATCTTTATTGGTTATTAATAGTAATATTGTCAGAAGGAGTGGAAACAGAGAAAAGTGGAGAAGAATAGGAGTCTTATTAGTTAGTTAATTTTGAAGTCTATGCCAGAGAAAGTTGTTGACCAGATAAAACAGCATTTTTGCTCCAGCAGATCACAGTGAAATGGCTGTATCCGAGGTTTAAAGATCAAAAGATACATGTTATAATGACTGGCATTTTCAAAATGAGCAAACAAGATTTATATGTGATCCTCAAATGTAATGTTTATATTTCCATGATGTCTGCATCCAGCTAAGAGTGAGATAAAAGAAATCACTGTAAGGATGGCTGATATGAATAATCAAAAAATCATATAGAGAAGCAAAAGAAAACAGTCAAATTATGCTTTGTAAGTGATTCAGCATGATGAATTCTTTTGGCAGACTGGAAGGTCTTTGCTAGTTTTCTTTATTCATTCTTTTCAAACTGTCAGTAAAAATATCAAAGAATGTTATATCCCAACTATTAAAAAAATGAAGCTTCAAAAAATCATGAAGTTGACTTAGAAATTGTGAGATTAAAAAACAATCAAAACTTATACACATTCTGAACATTTTTTCACCTTTTAATTTCTTTACAGGAGACTCCCACCAAATGTCAAACTTTATGTTGCAATCAGAGAAATAAGAACTTTTTTTTCTTTGTCTGAAATCCATGATGCACACAATCTCTTCACTCAGGAGCAGAGGATACAAGAAAAAATGTTTAATCTTGTGAGCAAAAATAGGAATGGACACTGTTACACATGTTTTTCCTTTATAGCTAAACTCAAAATTTAGTCCTAAAGGATTTAGACCTAAATAGTTGGGGGTCTTATGGTGTCTTAATACCGCCTCTGAAGTGTTGATCGTTATGCGAAACTGCTAAAAATATCTGTTAATTATTCTATTCCCGAGATGAGGTTCTTAATCTACAAGAGGAAGGCCAGATGGCACAAGAAGAATTTTTAAAATATGGTGCATATGGTGCTCTCTGTTTCTAATTGTTGGTATGCTTAGCTTATGCTTTGCTATAAATTATCGTCTATTAACAATAGAAAAGAAAGCTTTACTAGAGGAGAACATAATGCTTGGCTTTGTAAATCACTAGCAGCAAGAGCAACATCGAAGACCTTCAGTTCTGATTAAAGATTGGAATTATAATTCCCACCAGGACAAGTAAAGGGCTCTATAAGGATAGCTGAAGCCACAGTGGCAGACTTCCAACAGAATTACCTATAGTCTTCTAATAATGCTTCAGAA
Organism: Apteryx mantelli; assembly: GCF_036417845.1. Taxonomy (NCBI): domain Eukaryota; kingdom Metazoa; phylum Chordata; class Aves; order Apterygiformes; family Apterygidae; genus Apteryx; species Apteryx mantelli. The sequence continues at coordinate 96,444,414 of NC_089980.1, read as the reverse complement.
GGGTAAGATGGCTTCATTTTTTTTTTAAGTGTTGACTTTGTGAGAAGATATGCAAGCTCAGATGGTGACAAAATATGTAATGGCAAAAAAAAAAAAGGACTGAAGACAAAAAAAAATAACAAGCTTTGCTCAAATACACAGATGTAACACAGGGTGGAACATTCATAAAGAAATTTGTGTCTTATGGGGCTAATGTATCCATAGAAAAAAATATAAATGCAAATGAATTTCAGTTTGTCGGTAATTTTAAAGTATTTTTCAAAGATCATTATTGCTCATACTTAATGAATTCATATATTGACCTATTTTGAAACATCTTCTGTTTAAAATTATATTTTAATTCACTTGAGATAATTATTAATAACTTCATATTGTAATATTTATTTTATAAAAGTACTTTCTTAGCTTCTCTGATTTGCGAGGCTGAAAGTCAAACATTACTGAAGACAGCTTTGGGGATAGGGAGAGCTTTACTTTTCCTTTTCTGCTCGTAGTAGTACACCAGAAAAGTATGCCTCACAGAATAAAATATGGTGCATTGAGCAACAAGACTTTCTGAGACAGGTCTCAAGGTTTGTTATCATCTGACATATTATTTTTCCATTCAGAACAATCCTTGGCTTTTTGTTGTCATTGTTGTTTTCTAAGGGTGCTATTCATAATGCCAATTTGAATCTCAGGTAGCTTCCATTTTAATTTTAATTAAACAGTACTCCAGTTTTATGAACATTTTATTTCTCTTACTAGAAAAAAATAAAGATCTCTGTAAAGTTTCTTCTCTGTTTTAGTTTTAGAATTTTTTTGGTTTAGCTTCCAGTCTTTCAGACCAAGTATTACCAAATATCTGTTTATTGACACAATCATAGAATTTAACAAGACTATCACAAGCATCAAAGTAAAAATATCTTAACAAAATTTGGATAAATTTCCTGCAAAAACCCTGGAACTGCAATATAATAGAACATAAATTGAATTAAGAAATTTGCCTATGGAATATTTTATAAAAGTTTAAAAGTCAGTTGTCATTTTTCAGGAAGATAGAGGTCAAATTTCAGAAAGTACTGAGCGATCACTCTCTGTAAACTTAGCTTTTTTGTAAGTTCTCAAATTAAGCTGATCATTTACTGAAAATTTAGCTTAAGAATCCTAATTGCATCTTGTATTGACCTGTGATTGTGTCAGTCATCTGATTTCTCGTGTTTCTTTTGGTGGTGGTTCTCCAGTGACTTCTTCAGCTTCAGTCGTTTTACCACAAATTCTGAAGAAGTTTTGAAATAACAGAAAAAGATGTGGAAGGATGATCTTTCAAATGACTGTCTGTATAAATAGCTGTAGGGTGAAAAATAATCTGGAATAAATTTAGTATCTTAGTGCAGGTGTATGTTCAATATCTCTCTATCCCCTTTCTCTAGACTAGGAGTCTTTTCACTCTCATAAGGCCTTAGTTTAAGTCATGACCTCTTTATTATTTTAATATAGGGAGAAATTCCTGCAAATTTGAATCAATAGTTAGGCAGTTTTAGAAGTTTTAATTCTGAATATTAGCCATATAATGAACTTCTAGAATAAATGTGTGAGAATTGATCAAGTGATTATAAATGACAAGTTTTCTTTCATATTCTTCCAACTATTTGATTTTAATACAGAGTCTTATGATTCGTGGTCTGTGAACTTTTTTGTAAAGGATTTGAGTCATGACTAAGCAAACTACAGAAAATATATAGCACTCATTTTCTGTGAGATTTCTAGAGCATCTCACTTTTTTTTTTTTTTTTTGAAATTAAGGCCTCTCAAATAATAACTAAAAACGGTTGAAACATTCTGAGCTACAAATGCTATGCACTGGGGAAGCTAGATTTTTTCCACCACTTTAGCTACTAATTGTGCAGGTCAATAAGCCTGACTTATCATTAACCATGTTTTGAAGAACACAAAGCCTGTTTCGCATGGCATCATTTATCAGTATTGGAGTACTTTAGCTCAGTGGAAAGCCCATACACTGTTCAGACTTGTGCAAGGGATAATATTCTTTTACCAATCAACGATTAGTATTAAGATCTGAAGTCATGGCAGCTGCCTACTATAACCTTAACTTCCCTAAGAAACAGAATGGCATGATCTGTTCCTAATACTAGCACTGCTGTACCCACCTGCAAGCTTTGCTTTATAGCAAATATGTAAGTATATTTTGGCCTTAGCTGTAGCAATGCCCTTACATGTACATATAATTCTTCTAGTGGGTAGTGTAAGATATTATCCAAATTCAGTTTAAAAAAAAAAGTCCCTAAAAATTTGAGTTCAGAGGATAGTGATCTTTCTTCCTTGTCCTATTTCCTCCTAAAAAAAAACCACATGTAGGATGGAGAATGGGAACAACTATTAAAGTTATCTCCTCAAAAACACAGGGAAGAAAAGGGGGTAAATCCCTACATTTCTTCCTAATTAGTGGATTATAATAGACATATGGGACTAGAAAACTGGGAATGAGTTAGAAAGCTAGGTTAGGGTTTGGCCAATGTGCTGTCATTTGGAGTCTGTTGGAAAAGCAGACACGGAAGTCTGGAATAGTCAGGCTTGCTCTGCAAGGAAGGGAAAGGGAGAAAACATCTTCTGAGATATTTTTACTCTTTCAACATGAAATAAATAAATACCCTTTCCTTCTATTCTTTCCAAAACTATATATGCATCAACCACAACTAATGCAACACTTCTGTCTGCTGGCCTGAAAGACCAAACCTTAGGAAAGCAGGTTAACATCTAGCTTTGTAGTTAAGCTATATGAATGTTTATCCTGATCTTGGTCAACTGAAGAGATGTCAGCTAGTGTTCAACCCTTAGTCCTTTTCTGAAATTAAAACTTAAGTTTCTTTTCCTGTCCTTTCCTTACCACTTTTTGTAATTTTATCTCAAATCTTAAGATTATATATTTCATATATCACTGTTTATATAGTTTATATAACACTGCAGCTCCTGGTGGCAAATAGTTATATTAAGCTCATTTCTTATTCTATGACAAGTTAATCACTATCATTCCTGAATATGGAGAAGGGTTAAAAAAATATAACACATATCCATTCTGAAGAAGTATCAAAAGCCAAATAGTAAAATATCACTACTTGTTTTAAAATATGTTTTTAAGCCAATCTCAGTACTCTAGAGAGCCCCAGCTAATGACTTTATTTTAAAGGTAACACTAATAGTCCTGCAGTTTGTTACTGTATGAGTCTGTAGTGCACTTATTTTATTCTTTTCACATCCAGATCCCTTTCCAGTTCCCTCCATCATTAGTAAATTACAAAGACCTACTTTAATCTGCTTCTGGGATTAGTAAACAGCCCCGCCACAGTGACTTCTCAAAATGCCTAGAGCTTTAAATATATATATATATGTATTTTAACTCATAATACTAAGCAAAGTAAAGAAAAGAGATCTGTTGCTCCCTTTCATGGGCTAAGTTTATACAGATCCTGCAATGAGGTACCACACATAAGAATGATTCCAGCAAAATTAAACCATGATTGTCATCAAATAGCTGTTTTTTCTAGAGAAAACTGTTGCTCAGACTACAGAGCTAATACACCTGTACACTGTAGGCAATTTTTGCTTCTAAGCAGCATCATATGCACCATATTTATGTTCAAATGTATATATATTTTTTAATTTTGGCATCAGAAGTATTTGTAGTATAACAATTTTCTAAGCAAAACAACAGAATGAGAACATTTATTTAATATCTTGGCACTCCGACCACTGAGGCAGAGCATAATGGGTTAAAGTAATAAACACAGCAGACCTGAATAATGTAACTGATTCCACATTCCAGATAAATTTACATATTTCCATTCTCCATAACTCAGTTCTATCCATTCTTTTTCCAACTTCTAAATCTATTCCTAATTTTAAGTGGCATTTTCTGCACTTCCTATTTCATAACTTTTTCCCATAATTTATCCTTTTTTATGTCCAACTTCTGCATTACTTGCCCTTCACAATTTTCTTATATTTGTCTGCTAGTTGAATTGCTATTCACAAAATAATCTCACGGAACTCTTGTTTTTAAATTGTTTAGGAAGAAGTTGTTGAGAGTAAACAATATCTGAAATTTGAATGTTATCTCTGATCGAATACATGAGGCATGTAGTATATTTTGTTCCAGAACTAAATCAACATAACTTTTTTATGTTTTGGTTCAAATAATTGTGTTTACAAATGTCTATGACTATACTTCATTTAAATGAACTCTCTGAGTGAGCAATATGCTAGTAAGCCATTTTATGAAAATATTCAGAGAAAAGAATACGGAAACTTATGACTGAAGAAGAGAATTTTATTTATAGTTTTGAGCAAGGATTCATGACTTTTTTTTATCCTTTGCTCTGCTCTAGTTTTAGCTATCAGAAAGAGAGATGCCTGTGCTACAGAAGTTTTGCTGAAATTGTAGAAACTGCCAAGTATGACAGTTCATTAGGAATACAGAAAATTTTTCATTGTCACTTGTCAAATCATCTTTCAGGTATCATAATAATAAATATTATTTCCAAATAGTAAATGAAATAATCACCAATATAAAGCTGTATTCCAACCTATTCAAATAGACTCTAAAACCTAAAATATGTAACTATCACATCCTGAGGCAATACTATATTTAGCATAATAAATGTTAAAAGAATCCAAGGTTATTAGAATGAGTCATTTAAATAACAATAATCCTCAGTTTAAAAGTCATCTCAGATATTTTGAATCTGACTTATCCCCAGCCAGCTTTCAAGTCCTGGTATATTATATTCTGACCTGAGTTGCAGGAAAGAAGTGAAGATAGCACCATACATACAGCAATAAGAATATCTGAAAATACCAGTGAAGCAGAACAAGTCTTTTGCTCTCTGTTGGCACAGAGAAGCTGCTGGAAAGTTTACAGATGTATAAATCTGAAGAACCATAGTCTGTAGGAAATTAAGTTAGACAGCTGGCATTGACCAAGTGCCTGATCCTAGTGACTGCAGTGCCAGGTCGCTGAGATAAATGAGAACTATTCACAGTGGTCTATTCCTCATTAAATAAAGTTCTTAATGAATAACTTTCTCTTGCCATCAGCTGTCACTGAAATGAGCACGAAGCTTTGAAAAAAGCGGCGCTATAGTGGCCTTGGTCATTTTCAGAATGATGCAGTCAGGGTGTATGAGCACAGCTGATGTGTTTTTTAAAGCATATGTAACATCACTTGTAGTGATTTCTGACTTTGCAGCTACTATATCATGAGAATCCTTGTCAGAGAAAGAACAAAAAAAAGAAAAAAAAAGCCAGTCCCATTTCTTTCCTTCTAAAACCAGCTCAACTGTTTTGTAATAAAAGAGCAGCTGAAGGCAGTTGAAAGCCCAGCTATAAGTATGCAGGCAATACCTTCACCTGGAGAAGTCATCATTTATTCAGGGCACCAATTTTCAAGAAGGCTGTGGCCTAACTGCAGGAAGTCCAGTATAAGCAACAAGTGAGATCAAAAGTCTAAAAATCCTGACTATGAGGAAAGACAGAAAAACTACAGTTGTTTAGTCTGAAGAAGAGTATACTGAGAGAGAACGTGACAACAGTCTTCAAACATGCAAAATAGTGCTGTAAAGACAAAAAAGAAGAACGGAAAAATCTGTTCTCCAGATCTGTTAGGAATGAGGCTAGAAATAAATGAAATAAATTGTGGCTAAAATTATTTAGTTTAAACATTACAAAAATATTTCTAAAATAAGCCCTGGAATGGATTGCCTGGGAAGGTTATGGAATATCCATTATTAAGAAGTTTCTGAGAGCAGGTTTGTCAAACATCAGTCAGGAATAACAAGTGTAGCCGATCCTGCTCTGGGAGAGGACAATTTACTCCAGCGGGGAATCTGTCCCAATGACAGAGTTATTTTGAGTCATCTGTTAAAGACAGTCTCTCTCTGTCTCTCTCTCTCTCGCAATATCAATAGCTCACTTTGCTTTAGATATACAGTGATTTTAACAAAGTGATGATGTAAACTTCTTCCTGCATGAACAAATTGAGACCAACAGGATGTAACTGTTCATTATCATTTAAAAGAGAGTGGTGCTTATCAGAACTCGTACATGCACATTTTGTGTAGGACTAAAATGGATACTAAGTGAAAAGACAGAACCAAACAGAGCATATAATTGAGGCTGGAACAATCAGTTTCCTCAATCTTCTTATAATAATCGACTGGTAATTCCTGTCGCCAGTGGTCCCAGTGCTAAATGGACCTCATTTCCTTCAGTTTGGTGCTGTTAAGGTGCTGTGGTCTGCTTCACAGTTACACTGTGAGATTGAGAACTGAAATAAAGTGATGTTCACTTTCCCATCACCAGTCCTTCCATACCACTTCCCAGGTGAATATCTTCATAACTGACACCTATGTATTATGTTAATAGGCCTGAATAATAATAATAATAATGTATAGTTTGTATTGTGGTAGCAGGTTACTCACTCATGAACCAGGGATTCTCTTAGGCCAGACACTTTACAAACTGCAACACAAAGATGGTTCATAAATACAATCACTTTTTTTCTTCTTTTTAACTGTATTCACTGGACACCACAAGTGGGATGAGGCAGATAAAAAGGTGTAGTGAAATTTGATGGTAGTCAAAAGCTATGATTTTCTATACCTTTGCATTGGATCAGAATACATATAGAGATAGAATTACTCTCTGCATTCTGCTGGAAATAATTTCCGGCATTTCAATGGAAAACTGTGCAGTGATGCAGGCATTTCAGGGACTTAAACTTTTATGTCTACTCATAGGCAGTAAAATCTGCCTGGGTAATTTTTAGACCTCATGTAATTTTAGTGTTTTGTGTAAGCCCACACTAATCAATTTAAGTTCCTTTCAAATCCATTGTACAGAAACAATCACCTACAGAAGGCGATCCATCCTGTCCTAAGCAAACTGTCTAAAATGTCTAGAACAGGTTAAGTCACTGGGCCTTTGGAGGCACATGCCTCTCTCTTTGACTTTTGGGAATTCCAGGATAGCTCTCTTGTATTTAAGCAAAAAAAATCTTAAGATGGCTTAAGCTGTCTGCAGTCCTCCTCTGTCCCTCTTAACCCTCTCTTCATCTACTCTTCACCTCTGAGACTTTCTAGAATCAAGAACATTCCTTACATGGTGAAATGAAATGAATGACACATTTAAAAAAAAAAATGACAGCTTGATTTTTATTCCTGTATGTAATTTTTTCTGGATTTTGCAACAAAGTAATATTTTTGCCATCCACAGCCCTAGCATAAGGGTGTTTGTGGAGGTGTCTGCGTGACTCACCATTGCCAAGCAGCCCAAACAACCCCAGCTGTTAAGACTGCTGGGGAAGGGGACTTGTCCCCACATGCCCGGGGGGCAGAGGGGTGCATATAGCTGCATGCGCGGGGGCGCACGACGGGTGTTTGGGCTTCTGTGGGGTAGTTACAGAGGGGCACTGGGAATGTCTAGCTATTTATTGACACTCTGTACGTGTCTAGTATCGTGATTTATCTGTTATATTACCAATATTGATCATGAATATATAGTTCAGTGTGGGTTAATTACATGTCATTAATAAATTAATAAACTGCTTCAATCCTGATTTTGGTTTAAATTATGTGAACTGACTAGTTTTTCCCTGTGACTGCCTTTCCTGGGAATGCATGCTTAAGCAATCAGTTACAATTGGTAGTGGATTACCTGTACACAGCACAAATAATAAATGTAAGCATTGTTGATACTTAACATAAATGGTGAGAACCTTTAAATGTTTCAACATTTATGTTGAAAATGCAGTAACTAGAACATTCACAAAGTAGCCTGAAAGACTTGAGATTACTGCAGAGGATTTTACCTCCACATTTCTCTCATCTGTATTCACAAGACTATTAGACATAATAATTTTTAATTAACATACACCATTAATCCCTGACACTGGTATCAAGACATAGTGTTAACAGAAATAGTAGAACTGTAACTCTGTGTTATTCACTGTATTCTGGTGAAGTTTCTTTTGTATTTCTGGTATTTTTTTTCCTTTCAAATTTTTAAGATAATTTCTCTGAGCAGCTGAATTTTATTCATATTATTCATAGAGTTAGGAATCTTAAAAAAAAGAAAGCACATTATATCTTTTTGCTTTCTAGAATGAAAACCAGAGCTGTTCAAAGATTTGACTAGTAGTTTAAGAAGAAACATGCTTTACCACACTCCAGAAAGAAAAATACAATGCTTAATTTGTTGCAAACATAATTACTTTCATTCAAACAAAAAAGGGAAACAAGCAGAACAATTGATGTTTTGCCAAACACTGTCTTCCATGGAACTGTAAGTAAATGATTAAAGGAAGAATTAAGTCTCTCAGATGATTCAATTTTTAGCCATGATAATATCAGCCATATATACATATGTTTTACACATAGGCATAGGTATATGTATATGCATATATATACATACATATATATGCACATGCATATATACATGTCTGCCCTGGAGATGATGGGAGGAAGGTAGCTAAGTTTAGAGAAAGGAGGTTTTGTGAAATAAAATATTTTTCCTTAATATTTGCAGAAGCAAAACCAGAAAACTATTGTATGTGCAACACTCCCTCTTGCCTCATATTTTTCCAGGGCCAGCAAGAGGTGTTGGTTAAGTGGGTGCTGTAGATCATGAAAAGTGAACCTTTAGGAAAACCATAATGAAGTTGTATTCTAGAGATCTGCTGTACACTAATGCATTCTTCATTCAGGTGGGCATTGTAATGTATCTAGATAATTAGAATATGCAGCATTGCAGTAAAAAAGATTAAAACAAAACAAACAAGCAACCCCTCCCCCCCCCAATTTGAACAAGATCTCTAGTATTGCCAGCACTGTGCATTCCAAACTCTTGAATCAGGACTGTGAGTTATGAGAGGGGCTTAAAGATGATGCATTTTAAATAATATAGTAAGATGAGGTTTTTTATTTGCCTCCTACCTTCCAAAGCTATAGCGTTATATATTTATTTATTTAATATGGTTGTTCGATTATTTAATTGATTATTGATTATTTGAGTATTATGTTACAAATTTCTATTAGCTTGGCTAGTGCAATGTTGGAATGTATTTTCAGACTTTTGCCTCCAATAATGCAACTTTTAAAAAAATGACATGAAAGCTGGAAGTCTGCTGCGATCTTGGAACTGCACTAAAAGAGGAGACCTCATTTCTGTGGTAAGCAAATGAGTCATACTTTTTATGTTCCAGAAACACACATACACTCTTCAGAGGAAAAGGACAGCTCCACAGACTGTCTGACTGTATTTGTATGGTCCTAAGCCCAGCAAAACCTAGGCTTCCTATGACCAGGATTTACTAACTCAAAACCATGCTAGTGGGGCCATCCAATTTTTGATCAACGTGAATTCAATGATCTTACCAGTGTTCACTGCATATAAGATATACTTGTGAATGTGTCTATATTGACTAGATACCACAGAAAAGATGACAGATATGTCGTGTATGTATATATGTCATGTGCATTTATATATGTATGTCTGTACAGAATAGGCAACACTTGCATATATGCTGCCATGTGACAGGGTACAAATCACAGCTTCTTAATGGGGAGAGGTTTCAAAAGACATTTTCATAGGGATACATTATACCATAACTACCCAGTCTAGAACTTCTTCTGGAACTTAGTATGTTGACTATTATATAGATCAACAACCTGACCTCCTCAGACAACTTCTCTATTACTAAGAGAACACATAGAAATAGATTTTCTATTTGGGACTGTGGTGAAACATTTGTACTGCACTATTATAAGTTCTCCTAGTGTTGTTATTACTGCAAGCTTAATAGAAGTTGTCTGCAAGAGGCTTTCTTACACTGCTCTGCCATTACAACTCAGTTTTGGCCTCCAGTATTTTTGTTAATTTAACATTTCTCATGATCACAAATAGACAAATTTATAGCACCTGTTTAATGTTTAACAGTGAGGCCTAGGAGCATGTGGTCATTGTTGTTGTTGTTATTATTAATAAAAATATGCATTGTAATGCACATATTGAGCAACCCAACATTCAAACACTGCACACACACAGAGTAAAATGGCAACCCCTGCTTTGTGAGAACTTGTTATATGTGAACGTGCATATAAAATCAGCACCCTTCACGTTTCTCCAATTTCAACAAAACCGCTGAATATTCAGCTGGTGTAGCATTATTGTAGTCAAGACAGACTACAACATCTGTAAGTAAAGACAACGCTTTTTTGAGCAAATGACATTATCAGGAAAAAGAAAAGAGAAGCTTTTGGAAACCTCCACATTATTCTCCGAAAAGCATGTTTTTCATCTTGTGGAAAGAGGGAAAGATCCAAAAATATATCCAATATAGGTTGTATCCAAGTCCGCATCCAATGGCCAGATCCAGATTCTCTTACAAAATTTGGAAAATGAGTCCATGAAGCTTCTGAATAGATATTGATATCTCCTCTAAGTCTTTCAATCAGACCTTATTAAAGTAGTTCATTTCTCTTAAATTGTCTTCATCAAAATATCTTGGATATTAAGTGATTCAGAAATATTTAAAAGGAACATAATAGTAGTCTTACTGGGTCAGAAAATATATAAATAGTATACTTATAATATATACCAATAACATGTAAGTAAAGCTGAGGTTCTTACAACATTCTTTGACAGTGAATTCTGTGGATAATAATGTACTATTTAAAATAGTGCTCCTTTTTCTTTGTTCTGGACCCATCAAATGATACCTTTAATGAAGATCCAGCTACAACCAGACAGAGACTATTTAAACAGATTTAGAGCAAGGTTATCACTTCTACCATAATAAACATCATCTAATAAATGCAATTAATTTAATACCATGGGCCTGAAGAAATAATTTATAATGGAAAGTAATAAAATAGTTGCTGTTTCTCCCATTATTATTATTGTTTTGTTGTTTACAATAACTGTTTTTCTCTCTTCTAAATATAGATTTTTTTAAAATAAAGAGAATATTTAATTTTTCCTCCTAGATATGGTGTCCTACAATGCTGCTTTCTCTGAATGCCTCACTTCATCAGCAGGCTTCCCTATTCTGTGAAATACTTAAGACAACTCAGACAAAACTTTACATTAAAGGTGACTTTATCAACATATTCCTGCTTTCACTTATTTAGTTATAATCAAAACCTGTTCTGACACATGAAAGATGTTCTCATTATGCAAAAAAATACCTGGACTGGCATAATAATTTGAAAGACATCCAACAGCTTTACCTCACAGCCAACACTGAAATGCTTTCTCTTACTGTCTTACTGCTTGCTTCTGAACTGAGGTTCATTGCAAATACCTACAATGGATTTTTTTCCTTCTCTGCTTTTGTCAAACAGCTGCTATTCATAAATCATCCTACTGATACACATCCCCCGATTGATAAATCTGTAGCAGAGCAGACAAGAGATAATTGTGGTGTGTTCTCTTTTCTTCTAAAAGGAAAAAAGAGAAAGTCAAACACAAAAGTAAACAAGTAAAGAGTTATGGTTTTTGAGAATATGGAGGTTTTTTTTTTTAATTTAGACTTTTTATTTAATATAACAAGTTAAATTTCATATCCTAAGGGCCCACACCATCTTCTGGGTGGGCCAATTGCGATTTTTTGAGTGAGATTTTACTTACTTAAAACAAGGAACTCTTTAGTTTAGTATTTCAAGTTTAAAGATGTCCAGCCATTTTCAAGGACATGATTTTAATACATTATTTTCACTTGTCTAAGTAAACATTCTTTTCCAAAGGTCATGTGTTTAAATTCTTGTGAGAGATTATAGTTCTCCTTTCATTCCCCCAAAATGACACAGATAGCTATTAGTTAAATACTCAAAGGCATTTAAACACCAAATTCCTACTGAGTATCCAAGCCTAAATGCATATTGTGAGTAGTTCAGTGGTGCTACATTGTGTCCAGCAAGACAAAGATTGTACTGGCTATGATTACAAGGTCAGGATTTTTTGAGTGTTGGAGTTGACTTCTGTCTAGGGTTGGGATCAAACATTGCAAACTTTTACCCAGAATTTATTTCTTATTTCACATTATCTCAGTAATAATGCTTGGTATTTTACCAGGCAACATAAAGGAAAGAAAAAAAAAATCCCCCTGAAGACGTGGTGACAGTAAATGGTGGCAAGAATTTTTACACTTAGAAGTGCTGCCCTGGCACCTGCAGGAGACTGTCCAGCAAGACCAGGATGTAAGAAAGACCAGCAATAGTATCCCTCTCTGTGAGGTTAGTTTGATGTTGTAGAACATAAAGAGATTGTTAGAGTAAGATTTACAGCATTAGCGGAAACAGTTATGTCTCGTTTCATCCTTATGTTTCAGCCCTCTTGACTGAGAATTTTCTATGACAGTTTCCTATTTCAGTGAGCTGGGAAGATTAAACCTCACGGAGATATGTCTCCTGAAATTTCATAATATCTGGGGGTCTTATAATCTGTGAAGTGATACTAAAATTAATAAGCTTTCTTCTATGCAGGCATAATTAATTCAAGAATAGCTATGAGGCCTAAGTTTGTGTCACTAGGAAAGCAACAAAAATTAAAACCAACCAACCAAAAAAAAGACAGAGTTGACACTGTCTTGTTTTGCATCGCTCATCTGAAATTTTAGCAATTCACACCAGTGTTCAGTATACAGCTTTTCAACAGTATACCAGGAATGCAGTATATGTGTTACTTCAAATACTGAGTTTAAAGATGCCCAGCTTTTTTCCAGTTTTGCTTTGAAACGGCTGTTTCTATTGTTGTGGTTTTGGTTTCTCTATTCTATCCCTCATATATAAGCAAACTAATCTGAAGTTCTGAAGTCTTTGACATGTTGGAAACAATTCCTTGATTTCCAATGAAGGCATACAAAAAGTCATAAAATGAAAGCTATCAATTTACTGATAAGCAACATTAGAGCTGATCTCACATTCCCTGGTGCTTTATGTAAAGCCTTTTCAGTGATAGAAAGTAACTTCAGGTAGATTGCAGATGGATTTCACAATGATCTTGTAAGATGTTCTCCTTTTGTACAAATGGGTTTCCATGTTCTTTATAAACATAACATAAACATAACATTGACACAATAAAAGGCAAGCTTTCACACCCCAATGAGCTGATATCTTCTGGAGTAAATTATATTTGCCAGCTCAAAGTAATGAGTTGGAAGAAGAAATAGAAGTTTCTCTAATATCTTTTTTCACGCATTTGTATAAAGTTACCCAGTACTCTTTTGCGCTTTTGTTTGCTATTAATAAAGTGTCTCAAGTATGGCTTTATGTGCACATACGTACAACTGTAATTTACAGCCAAAAAATGTAAAGATTCTTCAGCCTGGTAATGATGTTGAATGTGTATTTTGTCCAGCACTAAAAGTTTTTCTGGAGTGACACAGTATAGTTCAGTGTATAGGACACACAGTTCCCTGCAATGAATCCCTTAGGAAGTCATTTACTATAAGCTCAGAGCAGGGTAATGGAGCAAATTAAAAAAAAAAAAAAAAAAATTCTTGAGACCTAAATTGAGCCTTATAGGAATTAAATACATGGGCTATTACTTATATTACAACAGCTAGAATCAAAGCCATTAGAACAATTTTGAGATTAGACCTCTTTATTGGGACATTTGTCGTGACAAGTCAGTTCTAGTTTCACAAAAAGGGTTTACAGATTGTCAAGTGCATAACTGAATATTCAACAGAACTGAAGAAATTAAACTATCTCTGTAACTTTGTAAATGTGAGTGATATCCAGAACATTAATTTGATGCGGGGCCTAAAAATATGAAGCTATACAGTGGTGTTTGATAATGGAAATTGGTCATATGTGTGCCTTAATCTCAGATTTAACTGTGTCAGTGAAAACTGCTGACAGGCTGGACAGCAAACAGTATTTAAATTCTGTAAAAAAGTAATCACATTTTCATATTTTCTTTCACTATGCTATGGAATGATTTTTCACTAAAAAAAAAAAGCATACAAAAAAAACCAAGAACTAAGAAGACCTCAGGTTATCGAGTAAATCAGTGGTTAGAGCACTTACTTGTAATAGGACTGATCCATTAATTTCATCAGAAGTTTTCAATGTAGAGTGTTAGATGTTTTCCATCAAAATTGAAATATTTCCACAAACCACTTTAGTTTCAGTAAAATGGATTTTTTTAGAAGAGAAGGGAAAAACAGGTTTTGTCTTTTTGTTAGCTGCTGCAATTGCACCAAAATGCTTAAAAGTAATGGCCATGGACAGAATTTCTGTGCACAAAATTATTTTCAGACTCACCATGTGTTGAAATGAGTAACCTAATTCAAATCTTTCATTTAAATATACTTACTAATCTGCCATGTTTGTCATTTCAAGGGGGAAGTTGTGCATGAAGTGCTAAAGGGTGCCCAATATAATTACAGGTATACACAAAATAGGCAAGAGTCCTTTCCTGGCACTACATACATTTGAATTTCACTGGACTTCCCAGAGCCAAATATACTTTATTACAATTGATGCTTTATTTGAATAGCCAGAACTGTTTTGTAAATAATCCATAATATCTTCACATACCTTTGATGTATTGTTATCAATAAGTACTGTCCTAGAGCACGTTGTCAGTGATAGCAACCTATAAATTATTTTTAAGGAATTTCAGGAATTTGTGATGTAGTGTAGAATCACAGATCTAACCACAAGACCCATATATCTATCATTCTGTGGCTTGGCCAAACGATTTGCTCAAAAGCTAAGAAAAGGTTTATGGTCTATGAAGACAGAAGGGGGCAGTCAGGAAAAGAAACGGGCCAACCTCTTTTTGACATGTAGAAACATTTAACACGTAAGCCCTGTCAGCCTCCATTTGTTTTATTTTGTGGATGAAATCTCTGTTCTTGATGTGCTCTTTTAAGGAGTCCTTAAAGAGCATGTCATGTATAAAAGAAGAAATTAAAAAGGCTGTCAGTAGACAGCATAAGCTACATTGTTTCAACCAGAAATCTGCTCAGAAATTATTTATTTTGTCAGAAACACTGATGAATCCAAAAAAAAAAAGCTTTTTGATGATGATAAAACTTTTCTTGGTAAGAGTTTTTCAGCTCCAAGTTACATGGCACAATCTCATTTTTCTCCTCTGTCTGGTTCAGGTCACGCAGTTGAACCTGGGTCCTTCCCCCAGAAACCTAACCACTAGGCTATGCTGTTGCTCTGCAAATATGTAGCTAGATATTCATTAAATATAAAAGAATGAGAATGACACTAACATAGTAACTTATGCTCTCAGCTATGATTCAAATGATCCAGACTCAATGTGCAGTTTCAATGAGCATTTAATATGTTATTATACCAAGTAGAGCAATTCCAACAGAATAAGCTATTGCTATGAGAAAAAGTATGCTATAGTCTGATCATCAGAGCAGATAGCCATTGACATATAGACCAACATGCCCATTTGATGGACATCCACTGAGATTAAAACACACCATCTAAAACAGATCTTGATACTATTCAGCTGAAGTCAAGTCCTGTCTGAGATGTGGCAAAGAAATAACCCATTTTGTGTTCATAGCCTAAAAGTATTTTAAAGATGGACATGATTCATTCCTTGATTTTTAAATGTGCCGGACATTCTGGGCCAGTTCAACAAAGCATGTTAAATGAATGTATAATTTTAAAGTAGATCTCCCATACATTTTCCAGCAAAAAATACTGTTTTTTTTTCTGATTTTCATTTATTGTAAAATAAATTGGATAGAAGTGACACACTGGAAGCAATATGTCATTGGCCTTGAAGTTTTCAACAGAAAAAAAGAATTTTTTGTTAACATACCTACCTGTCAAGTTCCTGGAAAGTCAAATTCCTTCTATCTCAGCCTTCAGCTGCCAACTGAAGAGCAGATTTCTGAGAAAAAGCTAGAATTTTCATCTTAAATTTGACTGACTTTATATTTTTGGCACAGTTTGGAATGACTTTTTGTGGAAGTCTTTCACATATAATAAAATCAATTCTTCTAGTCAATTGCACATTGAATATGTTACTATTCTCCAGATTTTTATTAGAAAATACTGGCACTTTTCTGTTTTCCTGGTTTGGGCCAAATATCTCAGCTCTTTGGAGGCTGGAGCCCAGATACCCTAATATAATAGCAAGACTCAAACTGATAGGAAAGAATTTAAGCATAAGATAAGAATTTCTTCAACACTCCAGTGTAATTTACTTAAATACTATGTTGAGTAAGGACTCTCTATGGCTTGATATCTGTATATAGATATTTGTCTTGGAGTATGCATGTGAGATAAAAGGTGTTACTGGATAGCATCAGAATGCTTCTTTTGTCACAGAGTTGGTAAGACCAATAGGTTTTTGAATTGTCTTTCAGCTAAATGGAAAAAGAAAATAAATGGCTCTTTAAAGAATAAGATAACTGAAGAAAATACATTGCAGATGTAAGCCAGGTGTTTTCTGATGTTTCTCTAGAACTGTTTGTAAATGCAGGGAATTCTTTTGCATGCTATATGGTTATAAATGCAGGGAAATTTTTGGCATGCTATTCATGCCTTAAAAGAAAAAAGACAGGTGATAAAGCCAGCAGACTGTTAAAAAAGCAGTTTTGACCTAGTCAGGAGTAGAAGGACAGAGCTTAGTGCAGAACAGAACCATGGGAATATCAAGTCTGACAACTGTAAACAAGGAAAATGCCTGCTTTTGTTTCTTCATACTGTATTAAGGTGAAAAAGCTTTTTATAACAAAGAAGTACCTACCTCATATAATGAATGGACACCAATATCCTAATGGACACCAAGCTCACAAACTAGTTAATGGTTTGAACTAAAAGGCAGGAACATATTCTAACATGCACTCACATTACTGAGGAGACTGATAACATCAGCTTTTACCAATTATCCAGCACTCCATAGTATAATATATGTAATATCTTGTTTTCAATAACCTGCAGCTTCATTAAAGTGTAATTGTTTGCAATGAACAAGGACTGGATCTATGGTGTGGAGAGGCAGGAAGGGTAGAAATTGGCTCCTAAATTTAGCAGTAAAACTCAGCAGTCTCAATGACATCCAGAACTGTCTCAGCTACCCTTGGCAAGTGCCCACATGAGGTTGTCAGACAAGCCATAAGATCTATATGATAGACCAGTGGCTTTCTGGATTGGCAGAAATCCCTAGGATTCATTATCCTCCCACCCTCAGGATATCCACACAGACCACCTGTCAGATCGGTTTCTGAACTTCTACTGTAGTGAATGGAGATCTAGTCAATAAAGTCAGTGGAGAACAGAGAGCAATACTGTTCATCCTAAGGTTCATCCTGGGTCTCAGTTCAGTTGCCTGCACACAGATATTTAGTTGTGCTTAGGAGTCTCTATGACATCTTGTCAGTTGGAGTCTCCGATAGGTTCTCTGTTATGTCTGTGGGCCTTCATTACAGTAAGGTGTCTCAAATAGGACTCAGACTGTGTATACTGAGACAGCTGAATCCCTCCTGGCAGATGAATCCCAACCTAGCTCACTAGGCAAAAAGCCTGAGACTGGAAACAGTGGAAGGAAATCAGGGCTAAATAGACAGGTTGTGTGAAGAAACCGGGATATTAGTGGTAAGACTGGCAATGAGCAAGTGCAGTCACAGTGCAAATGGATAAAGGATAAATGGAAAATAAGTGAAGAGCTGAAAGGGATGAAGAGTTTGACTATGAGTGAAGAATGGCAGCTGGCTAAGGAAAAAAGTTAGGAACAAGGTTTAAAATTCAAAGTGAAAATGAGAAAGGCTGAATAAGAGAGCTGAGGCTGGCACTACAGAGAGGAAATTTAAGTTGTGGCAAGAAGAGTAAAAGTAAAACATAAACAACTATAAACTCCAAAAGCTGGAGTCTGGAACTATGCAGAAGAGATGAGTGCTACTTAATCTGGAGCTAGTGTGGAGAAGAAATGGAACTGGGACACTGACAGACTGGTAGAGAGGGAATAGAAAGTGTTAATCTTCCAGAGACATGGCAAGATAATATATTCTTACAGAAGTGCATGCTCATCAAGAGTCTGGAATAGTGCCCTCAATTGAAAATCTTAGCATTGCCCTGTTTTCAGCAAACATCTATGAAATCCATTTGGCAGAGTGTCCCAGACTCCTGCAGTGCTGGCATCCACATAGGGGACTATTCCCACCTGCTGCTATCACTTACTCCATTCGATGGAGTGTCAGAGGTCCGTGCAGTCCCTCCAATGACTGCGGCCAAGTTGTCAAATAATATTGCATGACAGGCTTTCTGCTTTTTCAGTTTGCCTTTTTTGTAAATGGGAATTGTACACAAAAGTCCTCCTCTTCTCCCACCCCCTCAAAACACTGTGATGTTCCAAAACCAGCCCAGGGTATATGCACTCTAACTTTGCTACATTGTTCTTCCACAGTTATAAGCAATTTTTTTTTAAGCTAAACTTTTCACAGATGAATACTAGTTATCTGGTCCTCATGTCATATGGATGATTTTTATAAACATGTGGGAGCTGCATTTTGAACACCAAAGAATTGTATAATGTTTTAAAATACTCAGAATATTCTGAAAAATGAAGCCATTGGCATCTCATCTGGTTTACTAAATTATTGGACACACTATTCCTCTTCTGCTTCTCTTTGCCTCAGTTCATGGAGCCTACAAATAGAAATAATAAAATGATCTTCTCCAGAAGAGTATTGTGAAAACGTATCCATATATTAAGTTTCTTTGTCTGTGATGCACGAGGCAGTTCCAAAGTTTGTCACAGGGCAGGAGATGCTTCTGGCACCCAGGAGCATGAGATGGGAACAGATCGTGTCAGATTATCAGCAGTGATATTCAGTGAGTGTTATCTACAAGGCTTCTCCGAACTAAGGACAAGGCTGCTCCAGGAAGACCCTACCCAATCAACATGCCATGCAGTGACACGGCATCTCTCTTACTCTGTCATCCCCCAGGGCTGAATGGCAGAACAGAGATCAGGCATTTGAGGAAAGGAAGCGGGACATTGCCTTGCAAATACTGGAGGGATGTTAGTGCTAGCTATAGGGGTTGAAAGATAGGAACAACTGGATGAGTCTGACAATGTGGGGGACTGGGCAGGTCTGCATTCCTTAATGCTTGTGATAATATGGATATTGCAGTGAGAACTGCCATAGGCTGAGAAATGAGTAATTCTCTCTTCCAGACAGGTTTTGTAGTAAGTATGCAGTGAATCAAGTTTGGGCCTGAATATTCAGCACCAAAGAACAAAACAAAATATTGAATGCTTTTCATTAAGTGAGCAATATACACATACACACATGTGCCTTGAATGAAGAAGGTTCCTACGCAAAAATAGTGTGTGTTCATGTAATTAAAAACTGGACTGAATGCATAATAATAGATAAGAAGCAAAGTAAGATTTTACAGACACATACAGACAACAAACTTTCACTCTCACACACGTACACACACACACGCACACACACACACACATATATATGAAGGTACATTTTGTGTTATGCTCTCCACGTATGTGTGTTATATCTGTTATGCTCTTTCCCCTGTTCATAAAATTAATTCAGGATTAGACTTTGGGTGAGACTTATCTGACCAACCATAGAATTTATCATGTAGAAATCTAAATGTGAGCTAGTTTCTTAGACACTTCATAACTAATGGAGGGAGAAAGTTTATGTTATCCACCATCTGACTTAGACGTGTATTTTAGGAAAAGCACCCTAAAACTACTTAATTTCATAACATTGATTACGAAATAGTCTGAATGACTAATTCAAATGTGAGCAATATAGACTTTTAAGATTAGATAACATGAATCCCATACTAAATGTTTATTTCATGCTACTAACTCTTACCAATAAAAACATGCATTGCAAAATAGATCGCAAGTAATTAGAAAGAACTATACGCTATAATAATTCTCTCTAGGTTAAGTATTTGAAACATTACCTACTCCACCACAAAACACTCAGAATAAAGTAAATACAGTTAAAATGCAATTATTACATTTTGAAATGTGTGCTATACTTCAGCAAACCAGAAGAAAGAAAACACTCTGGTAAAGTTGAGCAAACAGTTGAAATAAATAGCCTCTGGTTACTAGGATGTTGAAAATGACACACACAGAAAAGTACATTTCCAACATGCAATTATCTAGTTAGTCAGAACAATTCATTATTTTTTTCCAAAATCAATATTACAAATATTCAATATTTTCTTCTGTAGTCTGAAATTAGACAGCAGTCAGATTTAAATAGGGAACATAAATGATTTGTAGCTCTAAAATTATGCCTACTCAAAATCTGATTGTGAAATTGATTGTAAGCACAGAATTTGTCAGTTTAGCAATTATATCACGTTACTACATGTGCCAGAGGAAGACTTTCTGCCATGTGGTGTTATATAGACAAACTATATATGCAGTGAGAACACATGAAAGTTCTGTCTGATTTCTTCAAATGTAACTATAATTTACAGTTCTAGACACAGTGAGGGAGGGAAAAATCCAAGGATTTTCCAATTTAATTTAAATTGTCCTTGAAGACGTAATAACATGGCTGAGCTACTTTTAATAGACCTGGTCATTATTTAGAAATGTACGTAGCAAGTATAATGTTGCACAATAGGTTTTACTGAATATATTATTGAATTCATAAATAGTAGGACAAGGTTTTGGGAAATGTAGGGACATTCTGGCCCAATTCAATCTAAAAAGTTCTCCCTTGTCCTTTCTCTCATTTTGTTTAAAGAGGAAACTTATTAATAAAGCAAAAATGTATGCATAGCATTTGGCAGTGATGATTGTGATTGAAGAGAAAGGCTGCAGCTCTACTGGAAAATTAACCAACGTCATGTGCTCTGTGTGAACACACTGAAATTTGACATGCAAAACAGAGCTTTTACTTTGTTATGTTTGCCTTAACTGTATAGTGAAGTAGCTGAAGTATTACCATGACAGACTAATACAGCTCCTATTTCTAACACAAAATGCATCATGTCATATTTAAACTTAAATAGGCATATATACACTGATTAAAAAAAGTTTAAATTTGACGTGTATGTTTAAGAATAAAATCAGTCACTTTACGTCCTCTGAAACTTCTCTGAAAAAAAAAAGGGGGGGAGGAATATATTATTCTCTTGGTGGCTATGCATGCAACCCCAGTGAAATTTAAGGGGATTTATACATATGATGGAAAAAGGTGGATCTTATACTTTGCCTTTATATTTTTTAAATTAGTAGTTATATGCCTTAGTTCCAGAAATCTGGCATATCTTAAAGTTTAACACATTTCCTTATAAAACTGCTAGTGTCTATTAACCTGTTATTTTCATGGCATTTTTTTCTGGCAGTCAATATAAAATTATTGTCCTATATACTTAATGAGCAAATATATACTTAATATGCTATGGTTATAACATACAACACTTGTGTCCTTCTGAGAGGACACAGGTTCACGGGGAATTTGGTCATGGAGACAGAGGATGATGTTTAAGCACCAGATTCATCCTGCAGTGGAAAACTGTCACTGTTGTCAATGTGTTGCATCAGGCACATTGGTCTTCATTATGAAATTGGTGTCTCCATATAATTCATACAACACCCTCATAGTTACCTTTCACAGGTGCCTTTATACTGACGACATCAGTGTGAGTGTACAACTATTCCTCTTTGTTTCTATTTTCTAAATATAGGGCCAATCTTACCCATATTTAAGGAACTCACACAGTGTAGCAATACGGTCGTTTCAGATGTGTCTGGCTCAAAAACTGTCTTCAAACTGCATCATAATAAGGCTTCATACAGACTATCACACAACATGCTATATAAAGTTATTTGAATCTTCTCAGCAGTAGCACTGGGAAATTGACTTGTCTTAAGTTTGCTGCTCTTTAAAGCTTGTGCATTTTTCAGCTGAACACAGAATGAAAACACACCTCAATCTGACAGTCTGATATCCTATTAATAGGTGAATATTTTAGTGTGTAAACTGTAGAGATTCCTCTCCATATTTGGGCAGGTCCCTTTTATCCACTCCCTTTTCCATTGTCTCACACAAATACCTCAAAACAGAGATTAAAGAAAAAAAAATCAGTTAAAAAGGAGCCAAAAGCCACAACTGTCAGATTATGTTATATGTAGTGGTTCAGGTTTATGCTGAGGCAATGTGCTCTGCAGATGAGTCCAAAAAGGTGGAAAAAGGAGAGATATGAAGGTAACTACCCTTTTAATTCTCTTACCAACTTGCAAATGCTTGTCCTTTTAAAAATAAAGGTAATGAATTTGCTCCATCATTGCTCCAAGAATACCTAACTATCTAATTTCATTCATTGATTTCTTGGAGGAAAGGTAAGTAAAATCATTAGAATCTGAACCACACTTGATGGCAAAAAGACCTATGGCCATTCTGATGTACATCGGGAATGGATCTCATATTCATGTTTCCTGCTGTCTGAGTTGCACTTTTAATGCACTATCACAACTGGACGTGGTATCACAAGTTGGCACTGCTGCTCAGGGAATTGATTTCTCAAGTATATTTATGGTGAAACCCATAAAATTTTTAATGGCTCTTCCCACAGGTCCTCGAGACTATTTTTTTAAATATAATTAAATATAATTTAATATAATATTAATATAATAAAATAGAAAGTAAAAATTAACTATAAACTATGTGGAAATAAACCAACTATTAGAATAATTTGCAACTACCGCTAGTAACGTGAGACTATATACAGAGGTAAAACCACATGCCAGCTGCACATTGCACAGCTTCTCTGTTTTTAATACCTATCTTTGCAATTATAATCTGGAATTATAATAAAATCCATTGGAATAAGACAAGTTTAAAACCCTAATTTAGTGTCTGAGAAAAACTACATTCACCAGAACTAGTGAGAAGGGAAGAAGATGTCAAAGGATACAGGCG
Source organism: Apteryx mantelli (assembly GCF_036417845.1). Taxonomy (NCBI): domain Eukaryota; kingdom Metazoa; phylum Chordata; class Aves; order Apterygiformes; family Apterygidae; genus Apteryx; species Apteryx mantelli. Next base: position 96,421,454 of record NC_089980.1, on the reverse strand, counting down.
AAGTAGCTAGAAAGGGGATTCAAAAAAAATGTTTTGGGACTGACTAAACAAGGCAGTAATGTCTAAAAAATCTAGAGCACTGATGTTTACTAATTCTGTAACAGTCAATTCAGAGTTTCCCTTAATAATTAGACTGAAGAAAGGTATTTTCGCCAATATTTTAACTGGGTAAAGCAAGCTGAATTTTCCTATCTTAAAATGTATACTAAATGTTGCTAGTTTTCAACATTATTTTCTTAGTGACATACATGGTTATAAAATATTGCATTTTAACCTAATTAGAAACACACAAACAAGCAAACAAACAAACAAACAGATAAATGTTACTTTCAAGCACTGGTTGAATAATTTGCTAAATGTACTCAATAAATTGTATTTTAAAAATTAATTATATTGTTAATGAATGCAGTAACAAATTATAAACTTATTATGGAAGGAAGAATAATGAAGATGCATATTGTACATGTTTGTCAGTGTGTGTGTGGGGGGGGGAATGATTCATTTATTTTTATTCTACTGCTAATCAATACTGAAATGAAAAGTATTAACTATAGTCCAGACTCCTGTCTTTTTGTTGTTGTTGTTGTTGTTAAGAAATTTGTTTATTAGTCTCCTTATTTATTATTATATATTTATTTTATGCTGGTACAGCTTCACAATCATAGACAAGGACTTATGCATAGAAGGAAAAAAGAAAAAGAGAGGCCTTGCTGGAGCCCCCACAATCAGATGTTTCCAAGGGAAGACTATTCTCTCCAACAGAGATGTTGACTAGAGATAGCATGCTCCTTATTCCCTCTAACCTATGGTCTGGGAGAAAAACTGCGGGGGCGGGGGGTGGGGGGGGGGAAGGGAATTCAGTAGAACCAGACAAAATATTGGGACTCTGGGTCATTCAGAATACTTTCCATAGTTTTTATGGGCTTTTCTACTTTAGATTTTCTTGCTGCTTGATCTGTTCTTTATTTCAACAGCCACATTATTCACAAACACTAACATTGGCCCATTTTATATTCTTTTCCCCCTCACTGGTCCTGTCTACATCTCTTTCCACAGCTCTTTCCATTTAGCTAATCCCTCCTCCACCAAAAATAATCAGAAACTACATAGCTGCATAGTCTTTGTTATCATCTTCTGCTAACATGCTGTGTAACTTTCATCGTGATTTTGTCTGGTTTATTTAAGTTCCTCAGGAAAAGAATGGGCTACCCATTTTTTGGCTTGCCCAGAAGCACAATATCAGTATTTTTGCTAGTATTGCTGCTAAGGAATATCATTCAGAGTTCACTAAACGCAATGGAAAGATTGTTATCCATCCCTCAATATTCAGATTGTTATGTCGTATGATTTGTACTTTATATATGAGACTTCATTCAATGTTTCTTAACATCTATTCCACATACCCATATATACACATGCACAAAACTGGTACAAAAATTAGCAAATAGTTTAATGAAAACCAAACACAGTTATTCAAGAGAGATTTATTGAATCTAACTTTAAACGCTATTGACATCTACATCTGAGCTAATCGCTCTGGGCTACCTTAACCGTCAGGGAAGAGAAATTGAAAAACCTTCTGGGGTGTAATTCATCTCAACCAAAAGTAGACATCTAACATAGGTCATACCAATTGCACCCAATTGCACCTATTTCTCCACTTTGACTACAAAGGGAGCCTAATGTGACTAGCAGCTGCACTGTACATGATTGAAGTCAGATGAAATGCTTCTCACCATTCATTATCAGTTTCCACTTTGACTACAATAGTCACAAATGTTTGCTGAATATTAATTTGTCAATAATCTTATTTCTATTTTGCCACATTATTTCACGCAATTCAAGTAAGCCACAATTTTTTAGTGAGAGTTGATAAAAACATTCCAAAGATCTTTTACAAGATTTAGGACTGAGGGTTTTTGTTTTTGTTTGTTTGTTTGTTTATTGGTGGTTCCCCCCCCCCCCCATTTCATATTAGTTTCTAAACTCTAGGATCAAGTAATTGGCCTCTGGGTTAATTGTGGTCCATCTCTAGCATATCTGTATGTACACAGATTCCTGAGTTTTAGCTATTTAAAAACATTCACCCATAGAAACACAAACTCTTGAGTATTAAACATTTGATAATATGAGAGTTTCAGAGGAGAAAGTAGTATTAAAAGTTTATTCATTCTGTGCACTCTTTAGAGATGATTAACTGTATTATATTAAAGCAAACCCAAAGCCATCTGCCAAAGGCGATTGTGTCCAAGCACTGAAACCATTTCATGTGAAAACTCATTTTCAGGCTCCTAATTATTTTTCATTATAGTGACAGTGCAGAATAGATTGGAATTGGACAGTAATTGCCAGGTCTGAGCAGTGCGGACCATTTCAATGTATCAGTTTAGATGAAGTGTGACAAGGATACATCTAGCTACTATATAACTTCCATTAAGCAACTTCCCTGTCCCTGATCATGTAACACTTCATAGAATGTGGTCAGCACAAGGTCATAGTAATGGCTTTCTGTCTGACTTCGAGTATTTTGTATACGCGCAAGCTGTTAACCCCCTCTGTTAGCATTGCTCTAACAATGTCCAGTTATTACAGTTGTCAGGGTTATTTACAGTATTTCTCCAGAGGGGATAGGAGAACTTTAAAAGATTATAGAACTTACATATGTACATTTTAATGCTTCATGATACTAAAATATCCTGAAATTAAGAAACGAATTACTCAGAAGGTAATAAATGCTTTTCTACAGTGCTTCATGTTTTAGGTACTGAAGCATAAATTGAAAAAGAAATGATCTTAGGTTCAAGCTCTTAATCTATAGACATATCTTGCAGCAAAACTCTTTTATCTCATATTTCAGTCTTTAATTCACTTCTCCTTCTTTGCTCCCTCCTTCTCTTTTCCTTTCCAGAACAAAGGCTTAGAACTTGATCTAACCATCTCTAAAGTAAATAATAATAATCACACTGACTTTACTAGTCTTTCAGATCAGGTCCTTAATGTCCTCTGCTTTGACATACTTCCCTCAGATAAACTTTTCACCCTAATACTTTCCTTGCTAATCTTGGCTTATGTGACATGATTTTTTTCTGCAGCTCATATTTAGAAAAGCGTATGCTCAGTTTTGTGTGTCTCTGTTTCTGAATACTCTCTTTATTGTCTAAGGAAGAACATCTGACATTCAAGCAACAGAGGTTAATGACCAGTTTTGAAAATACCCCAGCTTGGGTTTTTTATCCCTACCATTGCAATTTAATGGAAGCATCTTTTGGCAGCAGCAGCACTAAGGAGAATGTTGGCTGTTCCTTTCACCTAGGATGCCAAACACTGTAATTTTGACTCCATGGCAGATATTCAATCACATAAAGCTTCTTTTCAAAAGGTGAGCCCAAAGTTCACTTATCTTTTCTTATGTACCTAATCTGTACTTTCCACCCAATGAAAGCATGTGTCTCAATATTTTTCTAACAGGAAGAAATTGTACTATATTCAGAAACATGTCATAACACTATCTTAGCTGTTTCTCAGAGGCATAATATAGTGCACAGAGGCACTCACTGTTAGAATGAGTGTGTTCTCATATCTTAAGACTTTGCTGTTCAGCATTTGAAAAGCTGTGTAAAATGCCACTTCAAGCACAGTATGATTAAAAAGCATATTGATTTTATCTTCTGTAAATAGTGATAATCTTCCAAAATTCCAAGGATGACAATATATCACTTTGTTTTTTTCAATGCCATTCACAGCAGAGACATTTTTAAAAAATAAAAAGGAGAAGAAAAAGTACCATTAATGAAGTCATCTGCCACCAGTGAACCTGTAAATTGAAAATACTTTAAAATGTTCTGGAAGGGTAAGGAATTCATGATAAAGCATTCTAAAATTAGTTGTTTGATTTTTTTTTTCCTCTCTCAAAGATATGTCAGCCAGTTAATTTAACTATAGTAGTGTTTTTTGCCTTTCCTTTTGGTAAAAGCTAAACTTAGGGAGAACAAACAAAACAGACAAAAAAGGGGGGGGGGAAGGAAAATCCTTACCACTGTCATACTAAAAATCAACCATATTTTATGCACAAATCCAAATAATAAGATTTATTTTGAAGAGACACTCTATCTCACAACTCACTATGAAGGAAAGATGCACTACCCAAACAAGTAAAATGAATGATTGAAATGACTTCTTATCTAATATATATATTTTTAAAACTAGTGGGTCATTATTAGTAAAAACTATCTCTCTAATATGTGTTGGAATATTCTCTTGGAAGGACAATGCCATTTCCTATTTCAGTATCTGCTAGTTTAAAGGAACTAATAATTATTTTACATATGTAGAATCTCCATTATACATATAAGTCATGTTAACTTGATATCAAGATTGAATTCAAGTCCAGACTTTTCAGTTAGCTTCATTTTCAGCAAGTCTGCATATAATCACGCACAGCTTTGGGAGATGTTCACTGACTCCCCAGGTGTGAAAGCTTTGGTTCAGGAAATTGGGGGTTTACTCCACTCCTACAGGCAGGATCGAAGTGACCCACAGTCTTGTGAAGATTTTTCATTAGATGTATTATCTTCACCCATGCACTTCAACTTGCACCATGCTGCACTGAGCTCACTGTCTCATTAGATAAATGCACTGGCAGTGAGAAGCAAAACCTTTCTGAGGTATCTCTTCATGCAATGTAACTGGATTCTAGAAGAAACCTATACGAAGAGCTAAAGAAACTCTCCTGAATATTTGGAGGGAACATACTTCAGTGCTAGGCTTTGGTTCTGGCAAAACTTCTAAACAGCAACATGAAGCCATAGTCTTGGACATGACCCATGCAGCACAGCAAGGCAGTTGTATACAAGAATTGTAATAAATTAAAGTCTACAGAAATGCAGACTTAGGATCTAATTTCACTTTCCTGGACATCACACCCTACTCATCCATTCTACAGTGAGTGAAATGAGATCTGTGGGAGGGAAGTGGCAACCAGTTCCCAGACAAATCCTGACCCTTCTTGAACTGGACAAATCTTTACTGTAGAAGGAGTTAGAAATTCAGACATCTGTTTCTGAGGCACGTATGAGGCACAGATGAGACACTTCTGAGTCTGAGGCCATTACCAAGTCAGTAAACTAAGACTGCAGTTGACCTCTGGGAGCTACTCTGCCAGATCTTAGGTCCCTCCACTTCTCCTCCAGTATGCTTTTATTTAATCTCACACATCTGTGATAGTTCATCTGGACAACATATACAATGCACATGTATATGTGGGCTATGTGAGAAGGAACACACACGAGCTAGGGAACATATCTATACTTTGGTCAAGTAGTAGATGAGGGAAGGCCCCCATGTCTAGAAAGAAAAGACCAGAAATGAACAGTTCTCCTGAGTCATTTTCTCCTCCCTCATGTGGCGTCATACACTGGGCTTCCCAACACACCCTTTTTCTATAGAAATTTAGACATAGTTCATTCAAATCATATCTGCAAAAGGTATTTAGTGTTCAATAGTGTATGTTTTCTTTAATAATTTATATGTTGCAAGAGAAAGTGTAGCTCTTAAATTTTCAAACATCATGATGAGAGGTACAGCAGGCAGGCTGGAGGACCAGATTAGAATTAAAAATGACAGGATGAAGAGAAAAATAGAATGAAATTCATTAGGGACAATTTCAAGGCAAAAATAAATAAACAACAGAGTGCAGTTGCAGCAGAAAAGATTCAGACCAACAAGAAATTCTTCACAAAGGTAAAGATAGTGGCATAGCAGAATGAATTATGTCAGGAGGTGGTGGGGTCACCAACATGGTTTGTTTAGAAAGATCTATAACAAATGACAGAGATATAATTGATCTGATGTCTGAGGACCCTGCAAATCAGACCCTGTTCAGTGATTTATTTTGTATTGAGGTGGCACAACTAACCTATATATGTTCTATGAAAGAAACTAGCTCTGTCAGGGCCCTCGCTGCCTGAACAGAACATGCCTGGTCATTGCTCTGTTCTGTGTTCATGGCAGAAACACAGTGGAGGCATATGCATAGTAATTTCATCAGTACTAGTCTTAGGCATATTGCACTTCTAAAACATCATCCACATAAGACGCATCCCTACCACCTACCCCTACAAATTCATTGTTTATCCTTGGTCTGAAATGGAACAGTTCTGGCTTTGTAAAATCAGTATAAACCATTTTGCAAGACTGGAAACAGGTCATCCATATACCTCAGTGTCCCATTACAGATTTGGAAGGGTGTCTGAAGGATGTTGTAATTGAAGTAGTAAGTTGAGACTGTCTTCTTCCAGCACTGCCATTCTGTACAGCATAGAGAGGATAGGGTCAAATGGTCTGTGTGAACCAACAGGCAACAGTCCAGTTGTTAGGATGTGCATGTAAGCCCATGGTAGCACAGGGTACAAGCAGACTCAGGCTGTTGTGGGCTCTCCACATCTCCATGGACTGAGTCTCAGCCTGTACAGAATGGATGGCCTGAGCTGGACTTCCCTCTCTTTATTTCAGCTCTCATCCATGTTGTCCTCAAGTGCCTTTGGTCATGTGGTTCATTGTGTTCACTAAGGCACATGTCACACCAGAGTCTGTCATTTAAATGCAATTTAGCAGTACACACAACTTGCTGGGATGTGAATAAGGATGGTATAAACACTTGAGAGTCAAAGGAGATGGAGGCCTGATAAAGTGCATGAAAGGGCCACAGGGTGCAGGAAATGCAGACAAGTCAGTGGCAGCAATAATAGAGAAGTCTGTTGTAGTGGGACACGGGGACACATATAACTGCCGTGTGTCTTGGCATGGACTGGTCTTTATTCTTGCCAAAGTGTGAAAAATAATTTGAATACAACTGACACGATCTCTTTATGGTCTATTGTGTGGTCCAAATAAGATGTCTAGACTAGATGATCTCCAGAGGTCTCTTCCAACCTCAACCTCAACCGTTCTGTGATTCTGTCTTGACCCCTTAACTATGAATTCAGCCCTGGCTTCCAAAAGTAGAAAAGATATAAGCAAATATGTCCAACAAAGTTTAGTTATTTTAGTGTATGAGATGTCACTTTTAATTATTTTTTGAACTTTTTCCTGCAGCTAAAACAACTGTAATTCTTAATGATACTTTAAATGCACATAAAAAGCTTATATGATATTCTTGCCATTTTTTTGAAAATTAAATTAAAATAACAACATTTAAGAAAATATTTTAACACGGAATTCCAGAGACAATACAAATTAGAAATTATATCATTCTTTGCTATGAAAATTGGATCACACTAACATGAGTTAATTCAATTCACAAATGTACTAACATATTGTAATAGTCATAAACCCAATTGTTTTACATAGAAATACATTACAGGAATAGTATATTGACTTCACTGGCTGGCTTCAATACAATTAGGATTTTTCCCCTCTAAATGTATTAAGCATTTGACTTTGTAATCACAGTCCAGCGTGGAAGCTGGTGTTCGACAGGACCTGAACATATATTCTTTGCAAGATAGTATAACCTAAAATCTACCCTACTCATCTAGGTGTTCAGGGCAAAAACATAAAGATGGTTTTTCAGTCATAACATTAACTGGTCAAAGGATGTTCCTTGGAACCATGAAAATTAATCGACCTTGAAACTTTATTCTCAGTTATATAAATTGTTCTCTTATTGCTAACATCTCATCCTTCTGGAACTGTGTAAAGCTATAGCATAAATGGAGGATAAACAAACAAACAAAAAATCCTATTGGTAGAGTTGAAGAATCGCAACTAATTTTTTCAACAATTTAAGTGGCCCTGAGAAATGCCTTTGTATTGTACTGAAAATGTTTAAGAAACTTAACATAGCTTGTTTTTTTTTGTTTGTTGCTGTTGTTGTTGTTGGTTTTTAAATTCAGTGAAAGACAACACAGCTAGGTTCAAACAGTCCTGGAGGTTCCTGCAGAGCATTGATGATAACTTTTTGACACAGGTGGTGGAGGAGCCAACAAGGAGAGGTGTGCTGCTGGACCTTGTACTAACTAACAAAGAAGGACTGGTGGAAGATGTGAAGGTCGGGGGCTGCCTTGGCTGCAGTGACCACGAGATGGTGGAGTTCAGGATCCTGCAAGGAGGCAGCAGGGCACCAAGTAGGATCGCAGCCCTGGACTTCAGGAGAGCAAACTTTGGCCTCTTCAGGGACCTACTTGGAGGAATCCCATGGGTTCGGGCCCTAGAAGGAAGGGGAGGGGGGTCCAAGAGAGCTGGTTAATATTCAAACGTCACCTCCTCCAGGCTCAAGAGCGGTGCATCCCTATGAGTAGGAAGTCAAGCAAAGGAGGCAGGAGACCTGCATGGATGAGCAAGGAGCTTCTGGCAAAACTCACCCAGAAGAAGGAAGTATACAGAAAGTGGAAAGGGGGACAGGCCACTTGGGAGGAATATAGGAACGTTGTCAGAGTATGCAGGGATGCAACGAGGAAGGCTAAGGCCTGTTTGGAATTAAATCTGGTGAGAGATGTCAAGGACAGCAAGAAGGGCTTCTTCAAATACATCAGTAGCAAGAGGAAGACTAGGGAAAATGTGGGCCCTTTGCTGAATGGGGTGGGTGCCCTGGTGACGAAGGATGCAGAGAAGGCAGAGTTACTGAACGCCTTCTCTGCTTCAGTCTTTACTGCTCAGGCCAGCCCTCAGGAACCCCAGACCCTGGAGGCAAGAGAGAAAGTCTGGAGAAAGGAAGACTTTCCCTTGCTCGAGTAGGATCAGGTTAGAGATCATTTAGACAAACCTGACACCCACAAATCCATGGGCCCTGATGGGATGCACCCACAAGTGCTGAGGGAGCTGGCGGACGTCATTGCTAAGCCACTCTCCATCATCTTTGAAAGGTCATGGAGGACAGGAGAGGTGCCTGAAGACTGGAAGAAAGCCAATGTCACCCCAGTCTTCAAAAAGGGCAAGAAGGAGGAGCCAGGGAACTACAGGCCAGTCAGCCTCACCTGCATCCCTGGAAAGGTGATGGAGCAGCTCATCCTGGAGGCCATCTCCAAGCATGTGGAGGACAAGAAGGTGATCAGGAGTAGTCAGCATGGCTTCACCAAGGGCAAATCATGCCTAACCAATCTGATAGCCTTCTATGATGGAATGACTGCTTGGGAAGATGAGGGGAGAGCAGTGGATGTTGTCTGCCTTGACTTCAGCAAGGCTTTTGACACTGTCTCCCATACCATCCTCATAGACAAGCTCAGGAAGTGTGGGCTAGATGAGTGGACAGTGAGGTGGATTGAGAACTGGCTGAATGGCAGAGCTCAGAGGGTTGTGATCAGCGGTGCAGAGTCTAGTTGGAGGCCTGTAGCTAGCGGTGTCCCCCAGGGGTCAGTACTGGGTCCAGTCTTGTTCAACTTCTTCATCAATGACCTGGATGAAGGGACAGAGTGCACCCTCAGCAAGTTTGCTGACGATACAAAACTGGGAGGAGTGGCTGATACACCAGAGGGCTGTGCTGCCATTCAGAGGGATCTGGACAGGCTGGAGAGGTGGGCGGAGAGGAACCTCATGAAGTTCAACAAAGGCAAGTGCAGGGTCCTGCACCTGGGGAGGAATAACCCCCTGCACCAGTACAGGTTGGGGGTTGACCTGCTGGAAAGCAGCTCTGCAGAGAAGGACCTGGGAGTGCTGGTGGACACCAAGTTAAGCATGAGGCAGCAATGTGGCCTTGTGGCCAAGAAGGCCAATGGTCTCCTGGGGTGCATCAGGAAGGGTGTTGCCAGCAGGTGGAGGGAGGTGATTCTCCCCCTCTACTCAGCCCTGGTGAGGCCCCATCTGCAGTACTGCATCCAGTTCTGGGCTCGCCAGTACAAGAGGGATGTGGCACTACTGGAGAGAGTCCAGCGAAGGGCTACAAAGATGATGAGGGGACTGGAACATCTCTCTTATGTGGAAAGACTGAGAGAGCTGGGCCTCTTTAGCCTGGAGAAGAGAAGGCTGAGAGGAGATCTTATCAATGTGTACAAGTATCTGAAGGGAGGGTGTCAAGAGGATGGGGCCAGACTCTTTTCAGTGGTGCCCAGCGACAGGACGCGAGACAACGGGCACAACCTGAAACACAGACGCTTCCATCTGAACATGAGGAAAAACTTCTTCACTGTGAGGGTGACAGAGCACTGGAACAGGTTGCCCAGAGAGGTTGTGGAGTCTCCTTCTCTGGAGATATTCAAAACCCGCCTGGACGTGATCCTGTGCAATGTGCTCTAGGTGACCCTTCTTGAGCAGGGGGATTGGACTAGATGATCTCCAGAGGTCCCTTCCAACTTCAACCATTCTGTGATTCTGTGATTCTGTGATGGAAGGAAAATATCTAAAACAGTTTTTCTGTTATTCATTTTTAATGTGCAATGCTAAGCTTTCTTATGTTAATGTTTTAGGACAGATGATGTTGCATATCATTATGTCAATGCTGTGTGGCACTTATCAGAAGGCAGTTCCTCAAAGAAAGACTCATTTCTCTGCATTGTATATATCAAATGTATTAGCAGTCATGTTACTTAAGCATGTGACCCACAGAATCACATCTTTTTTTCAGGTTTTTTGAACATATTTGTCTTTGCCTAGTCATTCTTTTCTACTATTTGCCTAAACATAGCAAACAGGAGAAAAGTAAAAAAGAAAGGGAAAAAAGAAAAGCAATTAAGACCTTTGAGCTGGCAGGTCACTAATTGAGTCTAAGTTCTAAATATCTGTTTATTACCAATATCAATGTATATTACTTCTATACATACCACTTTCACGTATTTATATACTAAAGATGTAAAAAAGGCTCCAAACTCCCCCCCTCCATACACACACACACACACACACACACAGAGGCTTTTTTTCATAGAAATCCTATTAAACTCATGGGCAGTTCAGTGTGTTTAAAGGCATGTAGTATCAGGCCATATTGCTCACCAGGGTGCTTTAGACCTTTATATTACCCATCATTCAAAGATTTAAGCAAAATAAATGCTCACTTGGGCTTGTACTGTTTGCTACAAAAGAAAGAAGTAGATGTTTTTCAACTTATTTTTCTTAAGTCATGTTTCATTTTAGAACAAAACAGGAAATATCTGAAGGCATTGCCTATTTCTTGCTAATCGCAAATCAATTTTCCGTAAATTCGTGAAGCTTTCTATTTGTTCACCAGTTTTGTGCATCTCAAATGCAGAAAATACATTTGCTATGAACATACTAGGATTGCACATTTGATGCAGTTTACTGTTTTCTCTGTGAAGTTATATATACTTTTTTATTATTCGATGCCTTGAAATCAATGGAATGATCAGCCCTCTGAAGTTTAAAGAGGAGCACAAACAAAAATGAGAGAAGTAATAATGAAGATCAGGTTCACTAGCCTTGTATCATACAATGGCTGTCAAAATGAAATAGAAGTTATCAGAATGATCATATTAAGTGAGATAAGCCTTACAGAAGTTCTGTATGTCTGTGTCAATGCAATATCTGCAGTGAAAGTACAAAAGTTAAGCAATGAGTATTTTATAAGAATGCACTGATCCTTGCAATGCAGTAGTGTAATCCATGTAATTTATGTGAACTATCATCCCAGTATTCTCTTGACCTTAGAGCAACTGTATATTCAGCTATCTTTATTAAAACTCAATCAGGAAACTACTAGAGGGAGTGAAAGAAGAATGTATTTTTCATCAGATTTCCAGATGTAATGTGGCAGTTGAATTTCATGACAGATCGAATTGTATGCTTTTTTATTTATTTATCTGCAGATCTACAGTACTTGCAGACTTCCTATTTCCAGTCCTGAAAGTCTCAAAATCCTTAATGGAAACATCTGTGGTTTGATCACACATCTATGATAAGATTTCGTTTCACAGGTGAAACTTAGATGTATGCGCAGACTTCATGACCAGATTAAAAATACACCAAAAGGAGGTCTTAACACCTGATGCCACAGTTCTAATTGTAATTGTAACCTGAATAATCTGCTACAGATGCCATGTGACTTATTCTTATTAGTTCAATACCAGTTTATGCCTATACTGTCAAATAACCATTCACTTGACATTGCTTGAAATGATTTCTGTATCTGGAGGAGTTTTCAAAAGTTCTTTACTAAAAGGGAAGTCCACAGGACTTCTGATTTCAACACAAAAGTTCTTCATGTGTGTAAACTGAGCTTCTGTGAGCACCTATAAATGCCTAACTCTTGAAAGGTCTGAGAAATGTGGGATCCCACTCATCTGGGAATCTACCGTTTTGTTTGGGCATGTGTGGGAGGGAGAGCTGGTTCACTAATCATTTTCCAAGCATGCCTCCTGGTTCTGTTTAAGTATATTTTCTAATTTCCCTTTAAAGACAGTGGCAGCAGCTGCTGGTGGTCCCTTGATGATTCGAGAACTAGTGGTTAGGGCACTCACATGATGACAAGGCTGTGCTGCCTTGTGAAGAACAGCCCTATTCGCTATTGCCATTTAAAACATGCCTGGAGACGCCACGATCACTACCCATGCTTTATACAAGTGCCTAGTACTTACCAAGGGCATGGGAGTTCATGGTTATTTCTTTCCTCAGCCCAAAGTATTACAAATATTTTTCTCAGTGTTTAGTAATTAATGTCCTAATTTTCAGGCTATGAGCTGTAGATCAAGCTAGAGATTATCTAGTGAGGTGGATCTACATGTTCTCTGTTTTGCAAACAGTCAGTATATGCTGGGTTAGAGCAAGTAAGAAGGAAGCATCATAGATTAGTCTCAAGGTGGTGGGAAAACATGGAGGGAAAGAGTGTAGATAAGGAGAGCAGACTTTATTTCATAAATAGGCATTTTTAGGGCATGATTCATCTGCTCTGTTTTAGACATATACATTGCAATGCGATAAATTGCACACCAGAAGTGCCTATTTCTCTCCCTTGACTATAAAGCTATTTAGGGTGACTAGCTTAAATACAGATATCTGTGCTCTGGTCGTCTAAACTCATATATATGTATATATATATTAAAAAAAAAAAAACACAAAACAAACCACCTATCTGCACTTTATCTGGAAGCTAAAGCACTCAGGAAGAAGTCCAGAGTCCATTATTCCCCAAAACACTTTATATTAAATAGGTGTTATAAACTGGTGAGCATGAATTAAAACAAGAACTGAATTTTTTTCACATAGCATATCTATGGAAAGGTAAGAGAGGATCTGGGAATACTTTCTTTCTGTAAATGGGAAGAAACAGCAAACAAAACTGCTAGGAGAGCTAAGAGACAGTGGAAACAAAGACTAACCTTATTCATGGTCTTAGAATAATTGTTGGCTGATGAAGAAATATTGCAAGTTAAATTTTAATATTCATTTTGAGGAAGCAATAAAATGTCCCCAGGGAGACACCAGAAATACCAATAGTGATGTGAGCTTGGACAAAAGACAAAAAAGCAAAGGCAGATATCTACAGCTTGAAATTTTCAACATTTGGCTACAGTGTAGTAATGCATACTTGGGGAAGAGGAAACGAAGGGACAAAAGCTGAAGGATATTTGTTCAGAATGCCAACAAAGAGCATTTAACAACAGCAGCAGTGTTTTTCTGCTTATTGATGAATAGGCAAAGTGCTATAGGGACCATAAGGCACAGGGGAAAATTATTCTAGGTGATGAATAGAATGAAATTATACACAGAACTGGTCAAAATGCTTTCAATCCTCAAATTATGAATAACTGCAGCATAAAAGACACACTATTTTTTAGCTCCTTCTGAAGAGAATGCTCAAGGATGTAAGTAAGAAAAGGTTCCTGGTTTGCACTGGTATGGCAGAAGGGGATGGAGCAGTTGCCAGAACTGTGGAAAGAGAAAAATGGGTTGTTTCCGAGAGTGCTGGTGGAATGGATATTTTTCTCAATGTTTAACATATTACGCAATGCTTCACGGGCTCTTTGTTCTTAATTTTATTCTTGCTTTCTTTTGAAGTTCTTCCTGCAGACAAGAACTTAATTAAATATCTCAATCTCTTTGTTTTTAACGTGATCACCTTTAATCTATCCTTTCATATCTAACCAGTGGATAGTTTAGATACTGGTCTCATTTTATTTTTGCATTTTCTAAGTCTACCAGTACATTCTGAATATATAGTAAAGAAATGATAAACTGCTTACTTTGCACACTTCCAAAAGCACTTCCAGAGACTGGCATAATGCTGGCAGAAATTCAGCCCTAAACATTTATCACTCTTTTTATTAAACATAGCCACATTACAACATCATTCTTTTAAATGCAAGAAGTAGATAGGAACAAAATTGTTTCTACGCCTATATAAAATACAATTTTATAAGAAAATTCTGGTTATTATTAGTTCACAGAATCACAGAATGGTTGAAGTTGGAAGGGACCTCTGGAGATCATCTAGTCCAATCCCCCTGCTCAAGAAGGGTCACCTAGAGCACATTGCACAGGATCACGTCCAGGCGGGTTTTGAATATCTCCAGAGAAGGAGACTCCACAACCTCTCTGGGCAACCTGTTCCAGTGCTCTGGCACCCTCACAGTGAAGAAGTTTTTCCTCATGTTCAGATGGAAGCGTCTGTGTTTCAGGTTGTGCCCGTTGTCTCGCGTCCTGTCGCTGGGCACCACTGAAAAGAGTCTGGCCCCATCCTCTTGACACCCTCCCTTCAGATACTTGTACCCATTGATAAGATCTCCTCTCAGCCTTCTCTTCTCTAGGCTAAACAGGCCCAGCTCTCTCAGTCTTTCCTCATAAGAGAGATGCTCCAGTCCCCTCACCATCTTTGTTGCCCTTCGCTGGACTTGCTCCAGTAGTGCCACATCCCTCTTGTACTGGGGAGCCCAGAACTGGACGCAGTACTGCAGATGGGGCCTCACCAGGGCTGAGTAGAGGGGGAGAATCACCTCCCTCCACCTGCTGGCAACACTCTTCCTGATGCACCCCAGGAGACCATTGGCCTTCTTGGCCACAAGGGCACATTGCTGGCTCATGGTTCAATACTAATTTGACCCTATGCTGTCAAATAACCTTCCATTACACATTACTTGGAATGGTTTCTGTATCTGTGCTGGAAGAGCAGGGTTTCAAAGTCCTTTATTAAACAATTCCAACTGGGAGTCTGATGTACTCCTGCATATGTGTTATAAACAGATTGTAATTTCATTTTCAAATGCGACATTATTACAAGAATTATACTAACAAGCTGAATAACTAACATCCATACTTCATGTTTACTACTGCCTGCATAAATTTTAATTAGGAAGCTGTGTTAAATGTTCAAGTAACTACAGTATAAGCAGAGTAACAATTAAATACCTGTTAATGCAATTATAACCCAATTATCTCATTTAATTAAATGAGTTTGTCATTATTAGAAAAACAAGAATCTCTCTGAAACTGCAGGAAAACTCCTCCCAAAACTTCTTGTAAGGGAGTCCTGCTCCTCGGTATCCAAAGGTAAATCTAGGCTATTGCCTTCTCACTTAGTCAAGGCGTTCAGTGAGAACTGGAAGGCATGTTTCAGAACTGCAGGAGGTGAACTGCCCATAAAGGCTCTGGTCTTCATTAGCAAAGCTGTTTGATCAGAAGGTAATGAATTGTCAGCACCTAACAAAAAACAGGGAACAAACACAGTATAAAATGAGGAGACACATAATCCATGGAGATATCTCAGGAAGGCTCTTCACAAGCAGAAGCAGAGATGTAAATGAGTTATTTGCAGACTCCAAGAGAAAATTGGGATGACACATTTGAAATGTAAGTCAGCATTAAAAAGCAAAAATTGGGATTCACTGAAATAGTGGCAAAATTAATAATGTCAAAATTACTGCCTTGAAAGATTAAATAGAATGTAACTGCAGTGGTAGTGCATTAGTATTATCTTCTAGCTTTAGAATATTAGAACAGTGAATTTCAGGGACAGTTATGTTTTACATTTAAATTTTGAGCTGTATTTTATTATACTTTGTTTTCCATTCTATTAGGTGAATATCACATTTCTGAAGATATTATTCAGTTTATTTTAAATTTGCAAGGTATCTTTATCAACAGTTTACTTGCTTCTCTGTTACTCTTCATTAACATTTCCTTTTATATAGTTGGAAAAAAATATTAACAGTACAGCATTACATTATGTGTCATGGCAATGTTATTTGCATTTATATCTCACATATTTCTAACATTCTCAAGGACAGTGGAATGGCATGATTAGGGCAAAATATGAAACTTATTTGCTGTTTCCATTTCTACTATTAGTCAGTTTTGCAGTATCTGGAAATTCACTTCCTCTGCCTCGGGCCCACTTTGTCAGACACCATCTTTTGCAGTGTGTGCATAAAGCTAAGTTTCTGCTTACACATATTGCCGAATAAGAACTTACTCAATTTCTACGTTTTGACCTGTTCTAATGATGGGAAAGACTTGCAAAAGTCTCCTTTTTAAAATAGAGTCTTAGAGGACCTTTTCTGGGCAGACAGAAAACTGTGTCCTCAAGGAATATGCACATTTCTTTTTTCCTGTTTTGTAGTCTGCTGAAGCTTAAAATATTCATCTCATAAATTGTGATCAAAATGATGTACATTTGATTACAGGAACCTGAAACTTTTCTGAGGTTGGCACCAGGGGGAATCCTATTTCCTACTGACTTAAGTCTGGTGACCTTGAAGTCTAGCCTTATGACGAAAAATGTTTCGTAAAGACAGTGTCCAGAAATGCTTCTTCATATTGGGCAGGTCTTCAACTAATAGCCATATCATAGCTCATAACATCTTCAAAGCTGGTTATTTACACTTTTGAGTAAATGAAAATTAAAGTATTGATTGAATTCTACAGGTTTATGAAAAACAGGTAAGTAGACAAAGGGAAAATGCACTGCAAGTTAGATATATGAATCTTCTATTCTTCCCATTCCTTTCCAACATAAAACCCTTTCTTGAATAGATATATTTTATTTAATTTTTCTCAGAGGGTCACTGTGATGAGATTTGGGGTAATTATTACATACAAACTATGCTACAACAGGGAACAAATTCACACAAATTTGTAAGCTTCTAAGACATAATTTCAGCTATTTTATGCCTTTCTAGTATAAGAGATTTAGACTATTTTAGAAACTGCTTTGTATTTCCACCTAGGTGCCTCCAGGCATAGGTGCCCTTTCAAAAGAGCCTCTTGTTCTCTGAAGGGTTACACAAATCAATTCTCTGCCTTTATGGTGTAAGCACCACACATTGTAATTGTGATATTTGGCCTCAGAGTAATTGGTGTGATTAACGAATGCTGATGGATCACCAAACTGTTTGCTCTGTAAAGTTTAGGATTTTAGAGATTAGACTCAAACTCTTGTGTTGGTATTAGTGTAATCAGTCCAATGCAAAAAAGGTGGAGGATGTGAAATTTGGCAACACTTCAAAATAAATTATGGCACCTTAATAATCCTTTGGGCTGATGCAGGATTGTTGAATTACTTAACTAACCTCATTTGATATTAACAAGGATATAACATTAATGCAATAAGAATTTCATTCTGATGCTATCTAAAAGCAGGATTAGACCCACAAAAGAGCAATGCAGGAGCCTGGTTTTCAGCGTCTGGGTTGGCTGGCAGACCATACAACTTTCCCTCAAAGAAAACAGAAATGTTCTTGATTCTTTCAAGTGACCAAGAAATTTTTCAGGACACTCTTCAGTGAGAAGATGAAGAATACTAGAAGAACAAGGATGAATCTTAATGTTAAGAATTTCAGTTGTCTCCCTAAAGAAGGTAAAGTTTAGCTTCGCTAATGCTTTATCTTGGTCTTCTTTTACTCACTGTTAAAACAGTAACACTGTTTGAAGAAGGGGTTATTCAATATGGCAAAATATTGAATAATAAAGTATCAGTACTCTTATTGATATGAAAAATCTTTAAGTGAGCCGTTCTTCAGAATGCTTGTATGTCTTCTTAATTTCTTTTCTTCTTTTCCTAAGCATGTAGCCAGAAAGGCTATGGAATTGGCAAACCTTTTTTTTTTTTTTGGGGGGGGGGGGTCAAGAGAAGAAAATTTTAGTAATATCTTAATGGTAATGACTCTGGATTCATGCTGCATTTTTATCCCTATGTGACAGTGCTGTTCAAGGTGTTCAAAGGGTGTTCAAGAGATTTCCTCATGTCTCAGGAAAGTTCCAACATGTGCTGGTATGTGATGAGATTTAGCTACAGCTGTCTGTGAGCTCCTAAAGATTCTGATTTTTACTTCTTTCTGATTGGAAGTGCCTTTTATTCTCAAACTCCTTTGGTAGCAGTCGTAGGCAGATACTTCATAAAATGTATTCTGAAATTTAATTTTCTCCTGCATATCTGTTATCTAAATTGAGACTTTTTTGCACTGGCCTGAATTGTAGCTTATACCAACTAGTTAGGATTGTCCTAAGTGGATATATGTTGTTTATGGCCACCTTACACGCAAACAGCCATCCTTACATATATAATTTTCTTATGAAAGATACTTCAGTCCTCTGACAGAAACACAACAAAGCCAATCTAGTTTTCAAAGCAGTAATCTAACAGAAAGGGCCAAATTTATACTTGAAGTAATTGGTGCAGTAACTTAATAACAAATAGAAATATAATCCTGAGATGCTTTGTTAAGTATATGCAGCTTGTTAACTGCTGGTTGTTGTACCTCAGATCTTCAGTACAAAGGCATTGACAATATTTTAGGCATGAATGTTAAATGATGTCAATAAAAAGAGACAAAGATGGTTAGGAGGGTTTGGATGCTATTATCCAGTAATGCTCCTTAAATGGTTAAACAGACATCATTAGTATATATGCCAAAGCTTATTTCAATATTTACACCTTTATTGAACAGTTAGCCTTCTTTCATACACCTAGTACTTCAGTGACCAAGTCTTTAGCAGGGATGTTAAAAATAGATAATGAATTTGTATAA
This sequence comes from Apteryx mantelli, assembly GCF_036417845.1. NCBI lineage: Eukaryota > Metazoa > Chordata > Aves > Apterygiformes > Apterygidae > Apteryx > Apteryx mantelli. The sequence goes on along the minus strand of NC_089980.1, from coordinate 96,402,552 downwards.
AGCATCTTTCAGGGGCAAAATTAGTCCAGACTAGCACCCTTTCTTTCTGTGTATCCTGCATCATAGCTGAAATGAAAACTTACAGTTCCAGATGGAGCAATACAAGTTATACAGAGAGATCTGACTCTCCCATTTCCCGAATAAACAACATGTATTTTCATTCAGAAATATCATTCTTATGAACAAATATATATAGTAAATCAAATTCCAAATTGTGTGAATGAGGCAATATTAAATGACAATTAATATTAAAACAAAGGATATAAAAGGGTAATAAAACAATAAATTAATGTTTGCTACAACAATCTACTATAACTTCTTTGAAGAATTGCCTCTTGCAACATAGAAATGTAGCAAGAATATTAGTCTTATTTAGATTTTCAGCCATCATAAACATACATCATTAGACTTAGTCAATCAGAAAAACAAAATAAATATAATGTGGATTCAATGATATGAGCAGTTCTATGAACATCATATTGAAATTTAACATGTATGAGAAAAAAGTGCCTCTATTATTTGTGCACAAATAAACTCTTTCAAGTTTGAAGTATTATAGTTATTTGAGTATTTATTTATTTATTTAACTGTGGCTGAAACTGTTCTCCAATTTTGACTCAAAGGAAACTCTTCCTTCATTTTCCAGCACATAGATGAGCTTTCTTCTTAGACTGTTATTGTTTAGGACAATCATTAAATAGCTTTCACTCTTAAAAATAATGCATATGCTTTCTCCACAATGTCTGCTATTCCTCTAATATTCCATAGCTATTTTTGAAATGGAAGTAAAGTCTCTTTGAATTGTCTCTTTCCCCTGGATTCCTTTGAAACTCCCCATTTTTATTGCCTGTTCAGCCTTTAAAGCAAGTTACTGATGCTCAGTTTATGAACCTGCGTCTTTTAACATAATGTAAATTCTCCCAGGAGACCTTTTCCTTGCTGCCCTCAGGGGAAAACAGACGTCAACCTGTGTCTTACTGCAGTCTCTCTGCCAGTGGCTCAGTAGATCAATGGTATGCCTAATAGGCAAACTGCTTTCTGTAATTAAATAATCCTGATTCTGGACAAAGTCCATTGCGTTCCTGGCGTTCTCAAGATAGTGGTGCCTGGTGCCCTGCATACACCACGGTAGAACAAAATCAAGTTGTGCAGTCAATGGTAGCACATTTTGCGCAACAAGTTCCTTCACTCTCTAACAATATCCATTTTGGGTACAGCTACTGATCCAGCCTTGTTTTGTTTCATTTCTTTTCCCATGAAATGCAGTCAAGTTTACCTGTAGTTGCAGACATTCATGTAGGCTGATCAGTTATGATTTCCATCAGTAATTAGATCTGATGGTGATTCTTTTCACATGGTCCTAGATGGGACAGATCAGAATTATCTTTCTCTACATAGTATTTACCAGGGAAGCATTTGTATTCAACTTCAAGCAGTTCATCTTAGCTGACATTGTCCAAGTTCTTTTTTTTTTTTTTCTCCAGCCAGGCTAGCTATTCTGCACACTGAATAGAAAGAGGGACCTTGCCTGGGTTCCCAGGTGGCCTCTGAAGTAAGCTTGCTTGGCTGTGAAAGATGAATTCTGTTAAGGGAGAAAAAGGAAGGAAAAAATAATGGCTTTTCATAGTTAGCACACCTAAAACAAAATTCTGATGCCTAATGCAGCAAAATAGTGAATTACAATGCAAAACCTCTGAATTTTTATAGAAGCTTTGGTGGAAGGGCGGGGCGGAGGGAAGTCAAATTAAGCAGCTGCACAATTATACCATCCACAAGCCCCGAGGCAGGTGGTAGGGGAAGTACATATCTCTTGAAGATATTATTTCAGGCTCTCTGCAGACTCAGACCAGCATCGAGTTACATTAAAATTCACAAGTGTGAAGTTATCATTTCTGTCAGGAAAGCAAATAACTTATTGTTCCTGTGAAACAGTGGAATGACTTAAAATAAAAGATGAGATTGCAGAACGCAAGTTAGAAACAAATGAATTCTCTGGCAATTTTTATGACTGCCAAATTAGACAGCCCAGGAGCAAAACACTGCTACTTCTCCAGCTTTTCTTTTTTTTGCTTTTGTATGTATGTATGTGTATATATATATATACACGCACACATATACTTGCTTCTTTCTCTCTGTAGAAGTGGGAATATTAGTTCTGTGTTGTTGGCTAGAAAGACCTGAAAGATATAAGAGAAAGAGGTAAAGAAAAAATAAATAAAAATAAATTAATAAACAACCCCTTCTGTTTCCAGAAAGGGATGCTCCTGGGTTTGTTTCAGGATGAGACAGAGCATTCTTGCAGAAATGAAAGAATTTATATATTCTTATTTTTTCACTTAATAAATCCTTTTTCCTCTCTGCTCCTTTTCTCTTCCGTGTTCTCCGTTTGTAATAGTGTGTTGCTCTGTTTTGTCATACCGCTAATCCCTCCCACTCACAGTTCTTCAGCTTCCCCTTTTTTAATGTGGAAAAGGACATACAGGACAACTTTTTAAACTGATATATTACTTTAATCTCTTATGTCTTCCTCTTTGCCAAACAGTTCCATTAGGAATAGGCTTGTTTGAGACTTGTTTAGTCCTATGCCATCAAGGTGAGTGCTCAAAAGACACTGAATAAAATCGTGGTGCCAATGTCCATGGAGCCACTGATTTCACATGAGCCAAGGTATCACTCATTATCCTTAGGAATATTTTATGTTTAGAAGTTCCTCTAGCCCTTAGTGACTGGAATTGCTGCATAAACTGTGGAAAGCATGAACTTGTGTGCTTGAAACTATAGCCAGATTGTGCTGAGCTATTTTTCAATTCTGGTCGCTCCATACTTAGAGATTACTATAAATGCAGTGAAGCAGGAATGATTTCATTCCTTAGTTTGGGGATTCTCTAATGAGAGAATGTGCCTGTGAGGGCATATTAAGCGGTCTTAAGTTGGGCTGGGGATAATTCAAGATTCCTGCTCAAAAGGACCCTGTTACAGCATGATGACTTATCTCTCTCCTGGTACATGGCCCAAAGAGCAAATGTCAGGAGCAGCTCTTGACATCCCAACCCCAGTCTTATCTGGTAGTCTTAGAGGAGCTTCCTTATTGTGCAATCGATCCCTTAGAGCAAGTTGTCCCTTTGACCTGCCCTGATCCCACCTGAGCTAATCCACATAGTCAACTACATATGATATTTGTTTTATGTGCTTTCCTGTACAAGATTCATTTGTTATCTTCCTGTACATTGGCAATAAGAGCGTTATCATGCTAATTTTACTGGGTATTTCTGCTTATTCTTTACAGCAGTTCAACTTGAATCTGTGCCCTGACTGCCTCTGTACAACAGTTTTAGTCCAAGCTTAAATTAATTAAAAATAATGATACTATTTCACATGAATTCCAATAAATTTTGGCATACAATCTGTTACTCTGCATAAAGGGAATTAATAGTCATTGCTTCTTCAGCAGAAATTCAAATAACTTTTGGGGGATGTAAAATCAGGTATTGATGGACTAAAATCTAACAGTCGTGGCTTCGGGTTGCTAATACCATTCTTCAGATCAAACCCAACAGAGCCCGTTACCTTGATTTTGCTGTATACCTGCATATGTATTACGGGCTATACAAGCAGATGATTGAAGGTATCTCTATTAAAAAAAAAAAAAGAATTTTGGATGTGAGCACCTGTCTATTAATGACATAAAGTGCTGACAACCAGAACAAACAATGAGAAATGCAATGTCAAGGCATTATCTGAAATAAAATTTCATAACTTCACTATGGCTGATAGACAGGTAACAATGATATTCTCAAGTGAAAGGATACACCATAAAGACATTACCTCAGATTTTTTTTAACACAGTGGGTTCCTTTTTTGACATTTACAGGATGTTGCTATGGAGTGTTTGAATAAATATAGAAACACCTACTCAGATGAATATTCTGTTTCTCTTTAATATGCCTGTGAATCTTACTCTTTCTATACTGAAGAGTTTGGGCCAGGATTCATTTAGACGGTGAAAAGGCAGGAGAGAATTCCATAGCATCAAAGGCTCTGAAATCTGACATTAACAGTACTGTAAATCTGACATGAACAATTTATCAATTTAGCAATGACTTCAGAGGAAAACTTTGCTAAAATGCATTCCTCTGGGTGTTATCTAACTAGGAAATAATCCTTCAGGTCTCTGCAAAATGTAACCCACCTTACTTGCCTTAGATTACGTAGCAGATATGAACATCATCTTTAAACCAATTAATTGAGAGGGAATTGTGTGACACTAAATTATTTCTCATCCTTAAAAACAGATTGCAGAAACATAAGGGAAAGAACTGATGTATTTCAGTAGATACAAGTTCACTTCTGTTTAGATTTCTAGAAGCGACCAGTACATCTTGGGGTATTCTTTTCCTTTTTCTGACCTTTTCTGCCTTTTTTTTTTTATTTCTTTACCTTTTTTAGAGGAAATAAATGTCAGCTTCAGCCTTCACCTCAGGGAACTCAGATCACAGTTTAGTAAAGCTTTTTGTAAGAGGCTTAAGGATGCATTTCCAAGACAGTGCTTAGGAATTAGAAGACCAGTTGCTCTCTTGTATACATTGGTTCCTGGACAACACTCTGGATAAGAAGAAAGCCATGTGCAAATAGATGGGATTTTGTTCACGCAAACACACACACACACACACTGAAAGACCTAACTAAAATATAGTACAGAAATGTTGAGATTAGGTGTGATAATATGTTCTTAAAGCCAGATGAAAACGAAACTCATTTGTCATACTCAGGCTTTTCATCAGACTGCAGATACCTGTTACAGTCATTCAGCATGTTAAATTATAGCAAATAGAGACTCCAACATACAACAAGATTTAGTTTTGGTAATATTCCCCCTTCAAATGGGAAGTAGAGCTAGATCATCCCTAGAGGCCCCTTCCAACCAATATTTCTATAATTTTATGATTCCATGATGAGATTATTTCATCTCTGTCTTCCAGATAGCTTCCCAGAACTGTGTAAGTTATTTATTATGAAGTATAAAGCACTGATATGGAAACAATGTCACCAAGCTACAGCATCTTAAAAACTACCACCTGTACCACCACAGGGTATGTTAGCTTAAATCTGTTTTACTGAATTTTAGGATAAGTCATTTCACCTGGGTCAGGCTAACAATGCACAGATGACTAGTGATGTGGCAGTCAGCTAACAGACTGCTACTCTTAAGCTATCATACTCACATCATGACAAACTGTGTGCCCATACCCCATAGAGAGACTTTAAACCATCTCTGGGAATTTTACATCCTTTGAAAATTCAGCCTGCTTGATTTTGAGAGACATCGCCATCAGAGCGAAAATGCAGTAGTTTAAAAGGGAGTATGATCTTGCTTTTTTTTTTCTTTTCTTTTTGTAAGGGACCTTCAGATGAAGCTTAGGTTCTTACTGAAGGTAGATTTGTTAATTTTCTAGGATTTGGTTGAAAAATAAGTGGGGGAAAGAAGAAAGCTTTATATTTGTAAACTATGGGCATATTTGGATACTATTTCCACTGTAATGTATAAATAGAGCCCTTAAATTTAGTAAAAGTACTTAAATGTGCAGTCTCTTACGCTCTCACTAATGATTAGTGCATTTGATTTGCGTAAAGTGATTGTATAACGAGGTTTGGAACACACCAAACCTAGAATAGCAATAAAATTTTTATCAGTTTTTTTTTTTAAATGTATTTAGACAAGAAAAGCAGTCAACCAAATAGCATGTTAAAACCATATCTTTTCGTTTTTGGTCTTCTAATGCATTGCATGAGTATTCTTTAAGGACAAATTAGGTAAAGCCTAAAGTAATCAGTGGGATTCCTTCATACACTAGTATTTTTTACAAAAGAGGCAAATGTATGACCCTTTAACATAGGTGATTTCTAGTACTCCTCTGAATACTAGTTGGGTCTATATCATTAACCAGTCTGCAACCTAAAGTATATTAAGCCCCTTGCCCAGCTACCTGCTGTACCCTCTCAACCTCCATATATTTTACATTGGCATTTTTCCAGCTGCTACAACCTGTGTAATAAAATTTGCCTCTCTCTACGCTTGATTCTGAGCCATCACAAGCAAATTCCATTTCTTAAAGGAAGAATTTTACAGGAAGAAGTTAAATGGCAAATTACAATTGATATGAGCAAAAAGATCAATATGCAGACACTAACAGTAGGACTACTTAGATTTAGAGATGTATAAGAGGAATGATTTTATGAGAAAGATTAGGCCTCAATTCCTACCCTTTTGAAATAATTGACAAAAAGTCCGTCTGTTTAAACTGGAAGCAGAATCAGGCCCTTAAATACATTGCTATAACTCTTAAGACTTCCAATGCTTATGTTAGGATCTCAGATGTTGTCTGTCTACCTCAGGGATGAGACGTGTATATTTTCATAGTGGTTAAATGCATATTTCACTGATTTAAAATGTGTTTTGCAAAGCTGTCCTTGTCACTATGAGACTGATATATTTATATGCACTTTCCCCTTCCAAATTCTGTTTAAATAGCTGCAAGAAAAAATCTGTCTGCACTACCACAGCATATTATGTATCTAGACATGATTTTACTATTGTCACAACTGCAAGAATATTTTCTGAGAAGGTTATGAAATAGTTATTTGACAACTCAAAACATGACATTAAATTATGAAATGATAAAAAAAGCAGAAAAAGGAACTGACTAAAATCAGAAAATCCAGAAAAAAAACAACACATCTACCAACAACAATAAAACCGACCTAATAATGTCTGGAATCTTCTTCCATGCCTCGTTTTTATACAGAGGAACCAATATCCATCTTCTTTTATTTCAAGTCCTATTTAAAAATGAACATCCTTAACAAAGCCTACTGAACTTTATACCTCTTTGATAATTTAGAATAAACAAGTTAAAAAACATGGTTCATCCAGTATCACAAAATAAATGTTATGTCAGATTTCCAGTTATTTAAAATAACTTTTCTCAGTTATCTAATCTCCTACTCTGTCTTAGAGTCTATACCTATTGAAATGCTTCTGGACAGAAAAGATACCTTTGTTCAATATATTAATAGCCTTGATTCTTCAAAACAATCCACATTAAAATAACAAAAGGGCAATTACTCAACTTCTATATTTTTTCTTGCAAATATGGCATAACAGAAGTAATATCCTAGCTATTCAATTGCTCTAAAGGATATGTGATATTTTATAATGTTTGCTGGTAAACATGAGGCACTTTTCCACAGATACCCCCTGGAAGCTGAGAAAATATCACACTTCTCTTGGGAACTTGATGTTGACACTAACAACATTTTCAGCAGTTATTCTAGTACCCAGTACTATATCTCTTTTAGCATGATTCCTTTTATGGCCCTATAAATCTCAGCACAAGGAGACCCTGTGTCTGTGTTTTGCTTTCCTCATGTATTAATTTGAAAAAAGTAGCTCAAACTAATAAGAATTTGTGAAAAGGTCATATTACCTTACCAAAGAGATGAGTTTCTGTTGAGTAAAACAAAATGTATTAAGGCAAATGAGTGTCATCTAGGAAAAAAGGAAGCTGACAGCATGTTTTCATGACGGCCCTCTCCCTTATGTACTTCTTCAGACCAAGCACCTACTGCAGCAGGAAAAAATATAGCAATTTGCTAGCTACACCCCAGTTTCCTACCATTCATACTATGGACCTTTTCCATATCTGATCTGTGCTGTCTCACCTATTTTCCATTATTCCCCAGTTCCTCTTTGTAGTATTGATAACAATGGAAAAGTTCACTTTTCAAAAGGCAAGGCATAATCAGCAATTATAAAAATATCCCTGTCTCCACAATTAAGCTAAAGGGCAGAGGACTGTGGCCTCAGAACTTCTGTCCACAGTTCAGAGTTTTGAGCTAGTCACTCCTGTTAGTTTGAGATTGTGCAAAAATGCTTCATTATTACGATCATTTCCAAACCAGCAATTGAAAGTTTTCAGAAGTTTTAGAATGACTTTGGTGGAGGGAGGAACATACACAGGAATGAGCATATACTTTACCTATCTACCTTAGAGATTTCCTCATTAGCAAGGGTTCCTAAAGGGATAAAATATCAGACCTCACCTTCTGATTCTGCCTCCTCTGGAGTTCACAAAACCAAACTGGAAACTTAAATTTAATAGACTAAATTTTCTTTCTGCTCTCCATCTCTCTCTCTTATTCTTTTTTTTTTTTTTGGTAATAAACAAAGGTGAAATCTACCCAATGAATCCTGAATATAATAACATAATAGCACAGATCTTAATTCTTAAACTTTCTTTTGTCACATATGAGGTCAAGTCAGATGTGAGCTTTATGACAGTGAGATGAAGCCCATATCTTTCTTCTGAACTGTTTTTTCAACATGTCCTAAATGGTTTTGCAGTTACTTGTTCAACTGTCAATACATTTTATTCTCCAGCTAAACTGGTTCACGTGAACTTAAAAAAAAAAAAAAAAGCTCTCCACAAAGCAGTCCCTGGGAAATATTGTGTCTGCTGCTCAATATAAATATTTAGCAAAAAGCTTGCAGCCAGTAACTTTTTCTGCTGCTGAGAAATCTGAAATACTTTCTTGTAACTCTTGTAACTGTCAAACAAATATACCATCTGAGAACCCCCCTTGTTGGTCTTCCAAGTCCCCAGTACTACCCCCAGTGGTCTTGGAGGCAATCACAATTTTGAAACATGAGTTTAATTCTAATTTCTCTGTTATTCTATTGACAGAAGAGCAATAAAAACATCCTGACTTGGAACCTGCAGTAAACTCATCTGGTAGATTGAAAACACTGTGGCTCAAAGGTGCCCCCATAGAGAAATAAAATATAAACGAGGAAATGTTAGAAGCAACATGCTCATATTTCTTCACATGTACAAGAGTTAGGCTGTCTCTCTGGAAACAAGTAAGTATTTATGCACTAGACTATTTGTTAGGCCTGATTCACTGATAAATACAACTCTCCATTATGTGCATTGTCATGTAAAACAGCCTGCCCTGAAATAAGACCTGGCTAATTCAGCAAGCCAAAGAAAGCTCCTGCTTTTATTTTTGTGCCTGATTCATGTTCTGTAAATCTTCTGATATTGTTCAACAACTTTTTTTGCATAGGTCTCCTTGGTTCTAAGTGATTTCTTTAGTGGAGTTAGACATAATATTCAACGCAAGAATGACAGAATCTGTCAACAAATAAACAGTACCTTTTAAAGACAAAGCCAGGCGAATGCACTTCAGAAAATCATGATTCACAAGATTATTCTTCCTAAACTGCTTGGCCAATTATCTGCCCTCTAGGAATTAAGTGGCTACCAAATACTTGAGATACCGAGCACATAATACCTACAATTGTAATCAATAGCTCTCAATTAAATTCCTAATTGTACTTTGAGTTTGGTAATTTCTGGTTTTGGATAGTTCTCAAATGTATAAACTGTTTAATATATTCCAGGGTATACTTTTTATCCCAGTCCAAACCTGACAGAACATTTACTAACAGGAACACTTAATATTTTAAAAGAAAAGTTAACTGTACATATTTGGAACTTCAAAAATTCCTCATATTTAATTAATTTTTAATTTTTTGGGGGGAGAGGCTTGAGTTATTTTTTGGCAATTATCCAAGTAGGTGGCAGTTAAGTCTTTTCTGTATTTAACACCTAGTTTTCTACTCTGGTTGAAACCAGTTCATGAGCCCTTTTGTAATGCATCCAGTCTTCAGACATTTAACAATTAATCTAAAGATGTCCAGATTTTCAGCTGGAGATGAAATGACCTCTCCTTTATTCCCTTCCTGCCCAAAGTCCATCCTGAAATAAAAGAAATACATTTCCCCCCAATATTTTTATGTATTTTGCAGGAGTACTGGATAATCTTGACTCCATGTTCATGGTTCTAAATTTCTATTTCAAAGCACCTGAAATCAGTATTTCCCTGGTATTTCAACCTTGTTATTTAGATCATGGAAGTTCAAACACGTTTCCAAGCTTTCTGGACACTGACCTGACTTCATCCAAATCTGTTGGTGTTATTTATCTATTGTCTCATAGGCAATACAAGGATTCAGATCCAGATTCAGGTGCCACACACCATTTAGAGTGTAGTGACTGTACATTAGTAGAAGCTCCCAATAGAAATCAAATCCACAGAGCCAATGGTATTTAGAGAGCAGAAGCATACAGACACAGATTTCTAGTATTATTTTTAAAAGTTCTTGGCTACTTGCCTGTCCTCTACTAACCCCTTTAGAAATGCATGGGGGTCACCTGTGGATCTTGTCAAATCTGCCAGCACCATACGAACATGTTGGATGTTCTAGAATGTTTCATGTGACACTAAACACCTTTATTTAGGTAACTGAATTGCATTACTAATAGCTGTTGAATCATTTTCTAGGTTCTCTAAACTCCTTTATATATAATGCCAAATCTTACCAAAAGTGAAAAAAATGGAATTCCTTGTAATGAGCATTTACAAGATAGAAGATGATATTCTTTTCATTGAATTTCAACCCTTTACCATGACTTTAGGCTACGTTATGACTAAGCTCAACATTCATACAAGATGTTAGGGTATGAACCTCACTCACATCCTTGAATAAGCTTCATATCAAAGTGTGTGAAAGTTAGCAAATCATAATTTAATCTTAGGAACTACGATCAACCAATTATTTGGATTTATGTGCATTTAGTTATTTAATAATTTTTGTTTAATATACTGTTTAAATGCTGTTTTAATCATCTTTAATATTATTTAATCGTAGATAATACTGACAAATTCATCCTCAGAGAAGAGACTTCTAAACTTCAATGCAAACTTTATCAAGCCCTTTGTTATGTGAGATGAAAACTACACACACACACACACACACACACACAGACATTTATCTTTTTATAGTAGGTTCCATAATGAAAGGCTGATGAGTTGGCATATTAAATTTATGTCTGCATGGAGCAGTATTTATGGAGTATTTTCCCTCTAGTAAGTTGTATAGTCTTTCCAATACACTTAGCATGATAGTTGATTTTACCCTGATATTTTACAATTTTTGGAATATATAATTTGGGATATATTTCCAACATATTCATTTTTTATTACAGAAGTTCTTTTGGGTTCAGCACAATCTTATTGTCCACCTTTAATAGCAAAGGTAATTTTAGCTTACATACAACATTTTGAGGCAATTTTAGCATTAGGTACTTACAATTTTAGTGCATATGCCATTGAAATATATGGCCCAATGTTTATCTTGTCTGTCTTATGCAACATCAGTTTTATATAATGCATATTTTCCTGAGGCTCTTAACCTTGTGAGACAATGCTTATTTTGCAGTTTTCTTACTCCAGCTTTTGGGGAGTGGGAAACCATTTTAACATCAATCTGCATAATGACTGAAGACCATTACTGCTTTGTTGCTTAGCAAGCCAGTAGGCAGAGCATCTAAGATCAACCCAAGGTAAGAGCTTCTCCCTCTGGGCTGTGGTTCACAGTGAGGTATCTCTTGAAAACACAGTATCTGCTCCTGCCAGACTCAGACCTACATAGGCTGTGTAATGGGACTGATGGGAATCTTACCTCCCCTGCATCAAAGAATGAGACAAAGTCACAACCTAGCCATTAATAAAGTTCTCTTGCAACTCAAATAATTTTCTCTAATTATAGAACGAATATGATGAAGAACTGGTCATATATTGTAGACCTGCAATTGAATTGCATTTCTATTTGTATTTCGTTTTGCATTTGGGGTAGAAAAGTTTATAAGAAAAAATCCTCCATTTTCCAGTCATTGTTAATAAATGCTGCTATGACAAACAACTCTTGAAAACAGATGGAAAAAAATGATGACAATGTCCCAACTTCTTATTTGAACTAGCAATGGACTACCATGAAGGTGGTTTTGGTGGCAACAGTGGGTTTTTTAACTGTTTCAGTTTTCTGTATAAAGAGGTCCAATTCTGGACACTAATAGGCAAAGTACATAAGACATGAGAAAAAATTAAGCTATTAGTTAATATGACATTTGTGCCATATTACTATTAAACTGTATAAACAAGTCTAAAATGATAAAGACATTTTTAATTTTAAGTACATTACAATAGATATTTAAATTGTAAAATCATACTATTTTTTAAAAAGCTAAAAAGCATAACCATACCTACCTTTGGTAATATATACTTTCAGAGCATGACTATCGCTTTCCTAACAATCTATATTTAGTAAACTATCTGTGAGTTTAGCAACTAGTTTTTGGTTGGTTGGATTGTATTTTTAAAGCTGCTATTATCTACAGATTTTTTTTTCCTTCTTTTTTTTTTTCCCCCCCCTGGAATTTCATATACTAATCAATTAAAATTTGAAGTAATTCTTTCTTTTTTCCTCATATTTGAATAGTGCACAAATACCACAGACAGCTTTGCTATTTAAATGTTGTCAGGGTTTATTACTCAATAATACATTTATTGACAGTAATAATTAATCATAATACTGAGCATTTTTCAGGATTCCCAAAGAATCTGAAAACCTTAATGAATAATATTGTCAGCTTCTCTATATATGGGAATTTAAGACACAGAGGGAAAAAGAATGTGTTCAAAGTCTCACAGTAAATCAATGACAGACTGAACTAGAACTTCAAGTTCATAAGTAGAACATCGGTTTCCTCATTCAAGTTTCTAACTAAAAGGTGATCCTGACCATGGGAGCATGGAATTAAAAACATATACATAAAAAATACTTGTATTTTTTTGCATAATGTTGGGTTTTTTTTTATGAAATTACTGAAAGTAAGCAAGTCACAAATAAAATGTTTTGTTTTAATGAATAACTTAATTTGAAAATAAAATGGAAGTGGGTGGGAAGATAGCATAAGAGATATGTTAATTCTGGAGATTTTCCTCTAAGTAATGACAGTTCTAGAAGTGTAAAACAAAAGAGGTCTCCGATCTTTAACCTCTGACTAATTGCTATGTTAGAATAAATGAGAAGTAGAGTCAAGTGCGTGACTATATATATTGTAAGGTAAGTTTATTTAGAGCTAAGGTAATAATTTCTGGAAGAATATATTCATAAAGATAATCATACTATTTTCAAAATATTATACCCACTCACTGTCTCAAACCCCAAGCAGCAATGAACGTTTTGCCCCTGTCCCAGGAAACCCACTCATAAGATAGATGGTGACAGACACATCTCTCAATTTTTCTTCAGAATTGGTCCTTTTGGTGACAGAAGCCAAGTCCATGAAATTTTATCTTCAGTTTACTTCCAGAATTTCTCATGTAGTTTTCCCCCGGAGACCAGATTCTGACCCAAGTGGCAAACTCCATAATTCTATGATTAAGCTTCATTTCTCCTAAAAACATTTTATTCCTCAAAATAATTTTTAAGTTTTTTGGTAAAAATGAAAAATATTCTAAGGAATATAAATTTACCTGAAAAACTATGGAGCAATAAGGCAGGGTATCTTTTTGGAACAAACTGTATAAATGGGCTATGATTCAATGGGAATGTTTCTGCTGATGTTAGTAGCTTTTGAAAAGCACATGACTAAGCTGTATTAATACACAACATCTTTAATGTTGCTCTCACTCTCTCTCCTTGTTCCCCTGTAGTGCTGTGTATTCTCATGTTGCAGCTTTTTTGGGTCATTTCACAGGGGTAAGTGTAATCTTTTCCTTCTTTTTTATCTGGTAAAATTAGATTATCTTCTTCCTTGGCCTTCCAAGAGCTAAAAAAAAAACCTGTTAAAAAAAAAGTAAAAATCAGTAATTGTGTCTGAATATAAAATTTCAGAAGTAGAAATATATTTATTTGCGTTGTCATTTTTAATTAAGAAATAAATGTTCTGTCAATTTTGGTGTTGAGTGTTGCTGCAGCTAATCTTGTTTTTACATGCTTCATATCTCAGTGCTATTGATTTACCTTGCACTTTGGTTTTTGCAATATTGGAAAACATACAAAGTAATTTCAGAGAATCAAAATGGGAAAATGAGAGAAGGAAGGGATCTCTCTCATATACATGTAGAGCAGCACTGAACTCTATGACACCATGTCAGACATAGCCCATGGCTATACTTGAACCATAATTAATAGTAAATTAAATCGCTGACATGAGGAAAAGTAACTGCAATATCTCCTAATTTATGTAGAAGACATTTTAGCTTCTGGGCTAAATTTTAAAAAGTGCTAAATAAAATAGGAGATTAGAGGTATAGTTGGATGTGTTGTTCCAGCTGGAGCTGGTCTAGGTTAAGAGGTGACCACAGCCTACCACTGGCTCCTCATTATCCTCCTATACGTACACAGCCTGCTGAAGGTTGCTACCATCTGAAAGTTTAACTACAGAGATAGCTGCTTCTCACATCCAGCTTAGCTTTAACAATTTTAGAATTTATTTTGTTTGCATGTTGCTCAGTAAATTATTTTTACAGAACCAAGGGTGATAATGAACATAGTAGAACGTGTCTCAAGACCTTGTCTATAGGAGGACATTTAGCTAGGTTATTTAAAGGCTTGCTTTTTTAAAGAAGCGTTAGTTAAATTAGTGCAGAAGACTGTACGAACTTGTTTATTTCAGTATTCAGCAATCAGCAATATCAGTTTAAGGCTTTTCTGAAGCTGCATCTGGACCATCATTTAAATTGATATGCCTGTATAAGATGAGGAGCTGGTAAAAAAATATCCACTGTCTATAAGACAGATCCCAGCACAGAAGTATGCTTTCCAGGGAAGCTGATTAATCTTGGTACAACTGAAAAGATCTGAGCCCCATATGCTGTATTTTGACCCTGAAGTATTGATGCATTTGTCCTAATGGAAGTTGCGTATGTTGCCAGCCTTAGCCCTAGACTTCTCAGTTTGGGCCACTGGTTGGAAGAAACTGTTTAGATGGGAAGGCTACAGGCTTGTTCCTCCCTGATACCTAACTGTTTTGCTGATGGAGAGTCTATCACACCTAATGCAGTGACATGCTGATAAGCAGGTCCCGATTCCTCAGATAATATGTTGTTAGATAATTGCATGAAAGCCTGAGATAGACAGATGCAATGAAAACACTGTGCTCTGATCAAGCTACCTCTATAAGAGATCTTATGTTTCACATGAAAGCAGGATAAAACTATGGCCTTTGCCAGTAGTGTGATATCCTGCTTCTGAGACAAAAGGTCAACATGGAACTCATGTGACAGTCCAGAATTTCCTCATTTCAGAATACACTAATGACCTTTGAAACATTAGATTTATTTGCACTAATTTGGCCAGGATGCTTTTATCTATATACAGTGCAGCTTTGTTTCATTCTACCACTCATGACTAATGGAACTGGCCTACAACTGTGTAAATAAATTGTAGAAGTTTAAAGGAAGCCATGTTACATTCTTTATACATTATATTTCTCTACAATATGCAAACCATCATGATTATCATTCTGCATAGCTGAGCTCAGTACTCGCAGGGACATTTTAAAATGACCCTCTAGTCTGTCCTCTAGGGGCTGATGGCACCTCTTTTGCTTGCCTGGGGCACTTGCTGCTGCTTCATTTTAGCTTAGTTCTCCCCCTGGGTAATGTCTTAGTGAAAGTATTTAAAAAGTAAGATTCCAGTTTTCGATGTTATGCAAATGACATTGAATTTGAACCTCAGATAATCTTGACTTAAGTGCCAGGTTTCAACCTTCTCTGAGTGATTCATTAGTGGGGGTCACCATGAGGCCCTGAGTTCTCCTCCTCCCCCAGGCGACCACCTTTGTCCATCTGAAAAAAGCCTTTCTGAAACAAGATTTGGATTATACATAGAGCTGTACAGACTTGACATTGTCCTCTAGTACACTTGAAAAGAAGAGTTGATATCAAGTAAACATAATTTCTGACTAATCAGGAAGATGAATTTTTATTACAGACTGTGTCTCAGGCAGCCCTCTGCTTGTTAAGATATCTGAAATCATGTCAGTTTTAAAACTTTTCCTCCAGTGACAAGTTTGCAGTGTTTTGTCAAGACACTCAATTTATCCAGATGGAATGACATTTCCCTCACAAAATCCATTACAAGTGCAAATATGAGACTAAATGGGACTGGGGTTGCTAAGCTTGAGCGCATCCAGGAGCTGAAATGTTTTGAAGAGAATTACATGCTATAATTGGAACATAATGGATGGCATTCATTTTGGTGTAACTCCTTCAATATCAGTGGAGTTACACCTGTAATAACATTATGTGAAGAAAGCAGTTTTGCCTTTTCTTTATACCAGTTGTATATGTTTCCCAAATTGTACCTGAACTGAAATCAGTGAGGTTTCAATAAACAAGTGCAGAATTTCATCCAATGTCATCTTGTACAATACTGACTGAGAAAATTCTGAGTTCTTTGCAACTTGTTAAACTCACTGAGAAACAATGTTAAACAATTTCATTTTTGCTTGTATATTCTTGTACAGGGGAAAGCTGTTACTGCGTATATAATTCTTCAGGGATTCATTTGTAGATCCTTCCATTACTCACCTGTTTTTTTCCTCATTGCTGAAAGACTTCAAAAATACACAAAATCAGAAGTAAGTTACAACTGGAGTATCCTCTAAGGTCACGTTTCATGACAAAAAATCCTGGTAGCAAAAAGTATTCTTTTATTTTGCAGGAACAAGTAATCTTTTTCAGTTTCTGAAAGAAGTTCGGTTGCTTGCTGAGAAGAATGGTAGCCATGCCACAGTTATTTAAAACCTTGTCTTCACTCTGCTGCCCAGTAAATCAAGCAGTGGTAAGCAATCTAAAAGGGAAAACAAACAGTTTGTCCCTGTACTGGAAGTGCAGTGTAAGCACCAAGCTGGTAAATTCTAGTGTCATAAATCTTTTTCTACAGGGCTCCCTGTCACCATCTCTGTGCTGGTGACACATACTCAAGTCTGCACTGAGAATGAAGAACCACTTTGCATTGTTTTGAAATCTGTCTAGCTTCATGGTTGTTAGTGTCCTCTTCTTTACCCTGGTAAATCAAAACAACTGGATGAGAACAGATCACACTTCTAGGTAGTAGCATGTTTCTTACCCCTCCACCTGCCAGTGTACTGTAGATCACTTTATGTCTACCTAAAATATATGCACTTTGACTTAATAAAAACTTAACATTAAAGTTTGGCAAGTCCTCATGTAAAGGGCTTCATGAAAACAAAGATACATATTTTTCATTTTCACTTACTATATTTATGTCCCAAACTCTTATTGCTAGCTAACGTTACTTTAAAATAACAAAAATAGATTCATTGGACCTAGCTTGTAACGGTCCCTTTATTAGCTAAAAGATGTTTAAATAATATGATCAAACAGTTAATATAATATGTAGACTTTTCCACAGTCCTGAAGCAAGCTGCTCCATTTTCTCTAAAGATGGGCCCACTTTATTCGCCTTAACAGAGGCCATTTTGAAGCATCAGGGTAATGTAAAGCAAATATCACAGAAAAAGAACCAGCACAAAATTGTTAAAATTCTAAAATGGTATCAAAGGGTTGGTGGATTATCTAGGCAGAGTGCTAAATTTCTTGCTTCACAACTGAGCTCACTGCATTTAGAAAAAAATAATTGATGACCATTAGCAAATGAGCTACAGGATAAAATTTATTATTAAGTCTATTGTCAACTTGGGCACCAATGAGTCTCAAAGAAAAGAGCATTACAGAATCACAGAATCGCTGAGGTTGGAAGGGACCTCTGGATATCGTCTAGTCCAATCCCCCTGCTCAAGAAGGGTCACCTAGAGCACATTGCACAGGATCACGTCCAGGCGGGTTTTGAATATCTCCAGAGAAGGAGACTCCACAACCTCTCTGGGCAACCTGTTCCAGTGCTCTGGCACCCTCACAGTGAAGAAGTTTTTCCTCATGTTCAGATGGAAGCGTCTGTGTTTCAGGTTGTGCCCGTTGTCTCGCGTCCTGTCGCTGGGCACCACTGAAAAGAGTCTGGCCCCATCCTCTTGACACCCTCCCTTCAGATACTTGTACCCATTGATAAGATCTCCTCTCAGCCTTCTCTTCTCTAGGCTAAACAGGCCAAGCTCTCTCAGTCTTTCCTCATAAGAGAGATGCTCCAGTCCCCTCATCATCTTTGTAGCCCTTCGCTGGACTTGCTCCAGTAGTGCCACATCCCTCTTGTACTGGGGAGCCCAGAACTGGACGCAGTACTGCAGATGTGGCCTCACCAGGGCTGAGTAGAGGGGGAGAACCACCTCCCTCCACCTGCTGGCAACACCCTTCCTGATGCACCCCAGGAGACCACTGGCCTTCTTGGCCACAAGGGCACATTGCTGCCTCATGCTTAACTTGGTGTCCACCAGCACTCCCAGGTCCTTCTCTGCAGAGCTGCTTTCCAGCAGGTCAACCCCCAACCTGTACTGGTGCAGGGGGTTATTCCTCCCCAGGTGCAGGACCCTGCACTTGCCTTTGTTGAACTTCATGAGGTTCCTCTCCGCCCACCTCTCCAGCCTGTCCAGATCCCTCTGAATGGCAGCACAGCCCTCTGGTGTATCAGCCACTCCTCCCAGTTTTGTATCGTCAGCAAACTTGCTGAGGGTGCACTCTGTCCCTTCATCCAGGTCATTGATGAAGAAGCTGAACAAGACTGGACCCAGTACTGACCCCTGGGGGACACCGCTAGCTACAGGCCTCCAACTAGACTCTGCACCGCTGATCACAACCCTCTGAGCTCTGCCATTCA
Source organism: Apteryx mantelli (assembly GCF_036417845.1). Classification (NCBI taxonomy): domain Eukaryota; kingdom Metazoa; phylum Chordata; class Aves; order Apterygiformes; family Apterygidae; genus Apteryx; species Apteryx mantelli. The sequence continues at coordinate 96,383,846 of NC_089980.1, read as the reverse complement.
GCCAGTTCTCAATCCACCTCACTGTCCACTCATCTAGCCCACACTTCCTGAGCTTGTCTATGAGGATGGTATGGGAGACAGTGTCAAAAGCCTTGCTGAAGTCAAGGCAGACAACATCCACTGCTCTCCCCTCATCTTCCCAAGCAGTCATTCCATCATAGAAGGCTATCAGATTGGTTAGGCATGATTTGCCCTTGGTGAAGCCATGCTGACTACTCCTGATCACCTTCTTGTCCTCCACATGCTTGGAGATGGCCTCCAGGATGAGCTGCTCCATCACCTTTCCAGGGATGCAGGTGAGGCTGACTGGCCTGTAGTTCCCTGGCTCCTCCTTCTTGAAGACTGAGGTGACATTGGCTTTCTTCTAGTCCTCAGGGACCTCTCCTGTCCTCCATGACCTTTCAAAGATGATGGAGAGTGGCTTAGCAATGACATCCGCCAGCTCCCTCAACACTCGTGGGTGCATCCCATCAGGGCCCACGGATTTGTGGGTGTCAAGTTTGTCTAAATGATCTCTAATCTGATCCTACTCGAGCAAGGGAAAGTCTTCCTTCCTCCAGACTTTCTCTCTTGTCTCCAGGGTCTGGGGTTCCTGAGGGCTGGCCTGAGCAGTAAAGACTGAAGCAGAGAAGGCGTTCAGTAACTCTGCCTTCTCTGCAGCCTTCGTCACCAGGGCACCCACCCCATTCAGCAAAGGGCCCACATTTTCCCTAGTCTTCCTCTTGCTGCTGATGTATTTGAAGAAGCCCTTCTTGTTGTCCTTGACATCTCTAGCCAGATTTAATTCCAAACAGGCCTTAGCCTTCCTCGTTGCATCCCTGCATACTCTGACAACGTTCCTATATTCCTCCCAAGTGGCCTGTCCCCCTTTCCACTTTCTGTATACTTCCTTCTTCTGGGTGAGTTTTGCCAGAAGCTCCTTGCTCATCCATGCAGGTCTCCTGCCTCCTTTGCTTGACTTCCTACTCATAGGGATGCACCGCTCTTGAGCCTGGAGGAGGTGACGTTTGAATATTAACCAGCTCTCTTGGACCCCCCTCCCCTTCCTTCTAGGGCCCGAACCCATAGGATTCCTCCAAGTAGGTCCCTGAAGAGGCCAAAGTTTGCTCTCCTGAAGTCCAGGGTTGCGATCCTACTTGGTGCCCTGCTGCCTCCTTGCAGGATCCTGAACTCCACCATCTCATGGTCACTGCAGTCAAGGCAGCCCCCGACCTTCACATCTTCCACCAGTCCTTCTTTGTTTGTTAGTACGAGGTCCAGCAGCACACCTCTCCTTGTTGGCTCCTCCACCATTCTTATATACTAAAAAATGTGCATTAAGAGATTTGAAAGAAAAGAAGTCAGATCCTAGAAAAATGAAAATGAGTCACACCCTGGCAAACAACCTAAACCCATTCAGTAATTGAACAAGTTTGAGGGAATCTTTCTTTTCTCAGGAGATATACCTGTCACTGTGAAAGAGGACTAATTGCATGCATAGTGTCAAGAGTATCCTGTAAACAAAAAATATATTGCCCTAGATGCATAAGTATGTATTGGTGGGTAAGTAAAAAAAATATCGAGTCATATGGAGGCAGCATATCTTTCTCCTACTTACCACCAGAGTCACCATTTTACCAGTGCAATGAATGAAATTAAGTTAATGAAAGAAATTCTATATGTAAAGCTTGATAATATTAGAAGTTATATTAGATCCTACATCTTCTGAAAAAAAGAGAGAGAAAAAAAAAAGAAATGCGTGCTCAACAACATGTTTGACAACTTTGGCAAAGTACTGACCTGCGACACAAATTAATCAATGTTAATACAGATAATTTATAGAGAGACAACATAATCAATTATCTTAATTCAGCAACAAAGTCACAGTGAGTGCAATGATCTAAAACTCCAGAGAAGATTAAAAGTTAACCTCAAAAGTCCTGGTTTCCATTTTTCTGGAAAAAGTACTCTTCCCTGTAATTTGAATTTATACCCTGAAACTTTTACATATAACTACCTATGAGTTATGAAATTTGGTTTATTTGTGACCAAAATTCTCAGACTCTTATCCTCTAAAAGTATAATCAATATATAATCCTGATGGAGGATACGTTTTCATCTTTATCTTTAATTGCAGTACCTTAAATTAGTAGAAATAAAAGCAAGAGAATATAGTTGGAGTAATATGCATAGCACTGAATCAAGTTAAAAAAAAAGGCATTCAAGAAATATTAAATTACACTAAGATTGCCTAAGTGCCCAAACGATCTAAATATTTCCCACCAAAATGAATCTATCAAATCATCTTTTTAAAATTATTTTGCTTAAAAATCATAGAATAGTAGTGCTTAAAAATCATGGAATAGCAGCACTGTTACAGTGGAGATAAACCTATGTAGAAAGAAATAATTCAAAATATCTCCCTATAATTCAAAACAGATATATGCCAAATTCCTGCATTTTTTTGGCATTCAATACTAGTATAAGTGTTGGTAAAAAAAAAACAAAAAACAAAAAACTAAAAAAAACTGTTGACACATACAGATTCTAGAAAAAATTGTCTTTGATTTATATGAAAGGATCACATGGATCTTAAGAGCAACAGGTAATAGAATGTAGCTCTTTGCTAAAATTACCGACAGAAGATAAAGTTAAATGGTAATAATGAGTGCTGTCTTAATCAATCAACATGGAAAGAAATTAATGGAAATATAGTCTATGGGATCAGGCTGGACCTAGTCTGAAGTAAAACCCCAGACATGGGGAATATGTTATGCAGTCCAGAGCACTGAATGTCAAAAATGCTATCACAGAAACCAAGAATGAGTTTTCAGCCTGCTTAAGAACATCCACTGAAGTTCACACAGTTATTTAAAACACGGATATATTCATTTTATTGAAATATATTGAACAAGTGATTGTTGTGCACTCTAATCTTCATTGCCTTAATGTGGAAAAAGAAAGAGAATAAAATGCACGGGGTAGAGCACATACCATCAAACATATTGTTAGGGAACTAGGGCATATATCTATGGTGAGATGCAAGATACTACTTCAAATTGTCATTTCTTAACAATGAAAAGTTGAAGCAGCTGCAGCTAGAAAAATGCTTCAATGAAGGTAAGTTATAAGGGTTCATTGTGCTTTCTGACATCTCTTTGTAAAATGTAATTCCAAAGAAAGAAGAATTTTTTTGCTTTATTATTGTGTTCCTTTTTTCTTCAAAATGAGGTCTTACAGTGTGGAAGAACTTGAAATTATTGGATGGATTGTAGGCTGTATCACCCTGTTGGGGCTTGGTACCAGAGCCAAAGTAGATGACCAGAAGTAGTGCACCTACACTGCTATTTAGGTGTATTTTGACTTCATGCTCGACTCATGTCAGGTGTTCAATCTATTCACATACTAATGTGTACTTCGGTCCTACTCTAGTCCATGCCAGCTAGTTTATTTGGTGTCTAAGTCTGGAGGGCAGGCTGATTCACTTCTGAGCCCCTCTCTGATTGCATTATGCCCGCAACCAGAAAGGGACCATCCTGTGGTTGATTCAGTATAGCCAGAAGCTCTGCAGTCATTCTCAGTTCTCTGCCATAAGAGCAAGAGCATTGCTGATGTACAGAGAGAATTTCCGCTTTAATGCTCTGCTTACAGTTCTTGCAACGTCCCCACAGAGCTCTAGATAACTGCTACTAGCAACAGAAACCTAAGTGGTGAAAATCATCACGGAGATGAACCCTGTGGGAATAAAAACCTTACTCAGAAATTTCTATCTCCTTGAAACCTGAAAAAAATGAAGCATGTATCCTGATGAAGCAGGTGTGCTGATCTATAATACATATATCTTAAATCTATAATAAATTTATCTATATTACATATATCTGTAAAATATTTTTATTTTGTTCTGTGTTTATATTCTGCATAATGCTGTTGAACTGCTACATTCTATGGCTAGTTCAAATGCATGGCTAGAGCTATATTAGTGATTAGAGTTATATTAGTGATTAAGGCTATGTCTAAGTTAACAAGAAATATCCAAAAAGCAAACAGTTGTTTCTGAAGACCTGGTGTGCCCACTGTACACATTTCAAGAAGGCTTACTTCAGACTATGTCTAGTCTGGTCCCATAGACTAGATTGGGCCCTACAGTTTAGTTTCCTCCGAAAGGAATCCAGCTTATGCGCTCCGTAATGAGAATCAAAATGTGGATAGTGGGATTTGCTTCAAAAGTGCACTTCTGATCTGAAATACAGTGTGAATTGTTAATGTTTCAACAATATTGTATCTCACATTAGGATAATAAATGGGAAATGTAAAAATATTTAATTTAAATTCAACTAAAATATTCTGGTCAAAACTAACATTTGAATGCAGCCTCATATCGTAGCATTTCATAGGTAACAGCTGTGGTTCCACATTATTCTGTCATTCTACATGGACTGTATTCTCTGAGTAGTCTATATTTTTCATGATAAAGACACCACACTCTTGGGATTAAATCAACTCATCCAACATGGCAGCATTTGAAGTTCTTAAAGAAACTGATAGCAAAATAAGCTGAAGAATGTGTCATGCTGACAAATCAAAACAGAATTTTAAACTTTAGCCAATCCAAAATAAACTGCTACTTCTTGGCTTTCTCTGTATTCTGACAAAATCAGTCTTTTTAAATGGGAAATGTAAGGTTTGATAAAATATCCCCTAAAAGAAATCACATAATAGGAAACAGTTATGTTTACATTTTTAATCAGGCTTGATTTTTTCCTTATTGATTGTCAACATGTTTTTGCCATTTGAGGTGACAAACAGCAGTGAAAACTGTTGGCATCTTATTCCTTGAATAGATAATAAGTTCAGTCAATAAGAGCTGAGTCCTTTTTAATAATAACAGTAAAATGAAGTTGAGTAAGTGGATTCCCTCAGACATACCAAGGAAACATTGGTGCTATCTTCACCTATGATTGTAAAACAGCCTTCCTGTTAGTTCTTCTGTGCTATGCCTGAGTCAAATAAATAATAAATAATTGATAAATGTGTTGCATGCTGTGAGCTAATAAGTACTGCAGGTATTATCTATCTTTGTGCATGCTGAATCTCACACTGAATCCCACCCACAGTGTGGGCAAACCAGTCTTGATCCACTGGGATGGTATAGCCATTCTCTTGGACTTCTCTGAGTCTTCTTGTGAGTAAATACTGTGTGATATTTGTTAAATTATGTGATTAAGAGCTAATGTCTATAAGAACAAAGGCATATAAAGGAACAATGCTAGGTGAGGGGAACCCCAACAACCTTCTCAAAGAAATGGAGCCCCCGACCCAGCCCCTCCTGGAGCACCACAGGGGGATAACCAACACCATGGTCCTGGGGTGACACCCATCAGGACAAGTCAATGGGAGAAGCTCTCCAAAATACCATACAGACTGAGGTGTGCCTATGGGGAACAGTCTAGGTTCAACCTGAGCACTGACTGGACCTGCGGATGCAGAGCTGTGGCAACCTCGCCTCTGTTGGGCTACCAGGTTCAGCAACTCCTAGCAATATTTTGATTAAAATTTTTACAATTAATACATAAAACACATACTGCATTGCAAAAAAAAGTCACTCTAAACAGCTCAAAGTAGACTTTGACGATGAGTCATTATAGCACAGCACTATGTTAACGGGATGTTTGCAAATATCAATTCTGAGCCTGGGGACTATACAGAATTTTATCTAATGACCAGAAAAAAAGTATGCATTTGTTCCTAATTAAAAATTGTCCATATAATAGTGGTAAAGTAATATAAGTATTGTTATTTGTGATCAACCTATATACCCCTTAAAGCGATCAAATGTCAAGGTACGTCTTTAGGAGCAAAGGATTTAGGTCACATTGTATGAACAATGGCATAGTTTGGAAAGAGGTGGGTTTATAATGGAGTTAGGGATACTGGAAGATGAAAAGGTGAAGTCAAATCTCTTGGTATAATGTGGCAGTGAAAATAGTAAATACAGTTCTTAGGCCACATTGCATGAAAGTGCTAACTCTAAAGCAGATTAGAAAATGGGTCTCTCACATCTCAAATGAGTTTTCTAACCACCTTATTCTAAAATAAGTCTCCTTGAATCTTTGTTATTGGAATTAAATGATTTTTGAGACAGAGCACAAATGATTGTGCTAGGACACTTCCTAGGCTGTTAGACACTGAACTGAGAGATAGGTTATCTGCATTTCCACACTACTGCAATGAATGTTTCAATATTAATAAACTGTGGAACTGTTTCAACAGACAAAATTTTAGGACATCTCTTACACACCCAGACCGTGTATCTCATAGCTTCTGATAAGTGGGAGTTGTGGTTGCATATTCTCTCAGGCAGAAGTGTTGCAGAGACTAGCTAAGGATTTTTATTCCTAATGCATAGCTAAAACCAGGATGATATATCCTGATGTATTATGAACCTAATACCTAATAAGGATGGTTATTATTTTACTTACAATATTTGGCTTATTCAAATAGAGTAGATGAATTGTTCTGAAACAACCAAACTCATATTTTTCCAGTGAGTTCAAAATATTTTTGATTACCTCTTCTTGGAAGGTGGTATCATCATTCAACGTAAGTGAGACCATTGCAGTAAAACTATCTTTCCCTCCAGTGATATTACATGAGATCTGCAAGAGTTATCATTGTCCTTGGAAGACACATCTTGTTGGAGAAACTAAAAGAAGCTCCACCCACTTATGTAAGCAAGGAGAAGATTGTGAGATGACCCCAATAGATTAGTGATTTTTGCATAACACATAGACAGTGAGGAAACCGAGTTCTCTAATCCAGAAAAGGAATAAGATTTTTCAATGGCTGAAAGAGAATCTAGATAAATTAAAATGTAAAAGAAGCTCATATTTTTGCCATTTGGGGTTGTAGCAGCTTTGAAAGGAATATGACAAATGCTCTGTCACTGAGGACTTTGATTCAAGATTGTTCTATTTCAATGCCACGTTACTGAACTTGATACTGCCATCGCTTGGTGAAGCTCCATGGCCGGTACTATGCAGTAAGTCAGTTTTGATAAAAGTAGGTCACTTGTCCTTAAAAGATGAAATATAAACTCACTTGAAATTAGCAAGGTAGTGATGTTCCTGCAAATCCAGATGATTTAATTTATTTAAGTTAGTTGAAAGATCTTCAGCCTTCATGGCTCAGGATAGTACATTGCCATGCCTTGCCATATATGCTTCCATGTGGAATGATCATGATTGATTGCTAATAGTACTTGCGACCAACACCAGAAATGGGTCTTGGTTATGTTAGATGAGATGTAAACATAATAACAAACAGGCTCATTCTCTGCCCTGGAACACCGAGCTTCTGTGAGGTTCAGTCTTTCGAATGAGTTGCAATTCATTCAATTTACAGTTAACTCAGTAAATTAAATTTAAGGAAATGCTTGCCAATTCACCTGCAAAACAAAAGTGTATTTGCATGACTTTAATCCTTGGTCCCTCAAAGACACGTGCTTATGATGTGTTTTGCAATAATTTAAATGGTTGTAATCAAAAGGCTCTTTACGTATCATTCATGTGGTTCATACTGACAAATGTCCTTAGTGGAAATTGAAGATGATTTAACATCTGCTCAGCAGTGAAGAATGAATTGTTTGCTGAGCAAAAAAAGAAGAAAAAGTCTTCAGTTAAGCATCAGGATAGGCTGTATCCCCTTTATTTTACCCACTGGGGTAGGCCTGTGCAGTACATGCAGTATGTTTTATTAACAGAAAGTTGTTTCACCCACAAAGTAACTGTGGCAGAAAAATATCCAGTTGATGAGTGAAAGAAGTCATTTTTATGTTGATTCTGAATTAAGAGTGACATCCTAGGTGTTCCAGTGCAATCTTGAGGAATGAGTATGTGAGACCTATTTTCCTGTTTTAAAACATAGGAACATGAGGGATTTTTGTTTATTTTTAGTAGAAACTGCATGTGTTCAGGAAGCCTTAAATTTCTTTTTCTTTTACTTTCTCTCTCTCTACTGTTACACCTATCCTATGGGACCAAATTAAGTTTCTGGTCTTTTTCTATTAAAGTTGTGAATATTTTCTGATAACAGTGAATGTTGACTCACAGTTGATGAAATCTCCAGCTCAGCTAACTTGTATCTCATGCTATTTATTTATTAATCTTTCTGTTTAAATTATTTATGTTCTTAGAATTGCATAAGCACAACAATTAAAAAAGTGATGGAAGCTATACAACCAAGCGTATGATAAATAGTTGGACCAGCAAAAGAAAACATCTCAGAGATTGTCAGCAGGACAGTGAGATGGCAGATGATCATCACTTTTTGTTAATCAGCATCAAATCAAGCTGTGGCGCTGCCAGCGACCACTACTGACAAACTAGGAAAGAAGAGAAGAGGCAAATTCTGTAGAACTCAAAAGACTATTTTACCTACTGTGAACGTACCTAATGAGCTTTTAGAATATCTTTCTTAATCCTAACCTAGTTTTGACCTCCTGAGACCAATGCTTTAGATTCAACACAGTTAATTAATTTAAGGCATACAATTAATCTTACTGTGTCAGTTGCATACTAAATGTATACATATTGAACATTTAATAGATAATTCTTTAAGAATTTGTTGCACAATGCACAGTACATCTAGAGTGAGTCGAATGTCCTACAGAATTGAATAGGGATAAAATGAAGGGGTTTCTGCATTAGATAAATGACTTTTAAAATCTACAAAATTTAATACGACTCTTGTTGTGTAAATGAGAATTTTTATACTTCCTTATGGACGTGAATAAAAAATTAAAACCCTTCCATAGAATTCTTCATTATTATTATTATTATTACTATTATTATAATAAACAGAATATATCTGTCAATACAACTGCATAGGATATTTTCATAAGGTTATAACTACTATATGCCATAGTCTACTGATGTTAAATAAATGCCAATTAACTATTCATAACTTAGCATTGTCCCTGTGAATATGAGATGATAATCTCAGTTATTTCTGTTTGACAAGCCAGACTACAGGGAATACTTTAGTTTGAGTCTTTTTCAAGCCCTAAAAGTCAAAAGCATCAGAGTATTCACTTACTCTCAGATTGGTTATGCCTTTCTAAATTTGCTTTTTCAAGGCTTTCGCCCATGCAATGAACAAAAATATAAGGCATTGAACTTTTGGACCTCTATGGACTGGTTGTGATAGGGTTAATATAATACAACCATGCAAAGGAAGTCAGGAACAGTGAAATAAATCTCAGTCTAGTCACACAACAGCTTCCAAAAACAGTCTTTTCAAAGCTCGGGGTTCACTCTGATTGAAAAATAAATGCTTCAACTAAAAAAAAAAAAAGTGTAGATCAGAACTGATGTATGTTAACAGTGTGCATGAATGAAAAGAAGGTGACTGGGTGTAGTCAGCATGGATTCAGCAACAATCACTGGCTAAATAGATAAATATTTTTAGAGTAGAAGATAGAACATACACTACCCTCAACCCATGTTCCCCTCTCAAGAAAATCACAATTATTTTAAAGCAAACTTGAGCTACTTCAAAATATGAGTTGAATGTGCCTCTCTAATCCTTTCCCAGAACAAGAAACTCACTCCAGAGGGCTGAAAGTGTATGTTTGCAAAGGAAAGAACAAACTCGAAGTCTTTCATATCTTTGGAGAGCTCTAAACATGGAAGTTTTTAATATAGCTAAGCAGGTCTTTTTGTTATGTTTTAACAGCAACTGTCAGTTTCCAAATTGTTATGATAAAAACATATTTTATTAAATAAGCTCATGGAATATCCTCAAGACTGAGTCTTCTGCAAGCAAGTCAGTGGGGCATTTACATTTTGGACAGGGTTTAAAAATAAACAGGTTATAGGTTATATTATCTTTGCAGTAAACAAAGAGAAGACCAGTGCTGGCTGGTACAAAGCTATATGCTTGTTGTCTAGCTTTACTGGACACTGTACCTTAAATGCTGATGAGCTCAATGGACCCACGTTGTCTTTCAGCTGCTGATGAGATGAGAAATGTGGTTTTGAGACTATGCAAGCCTTGATGTGCTAGACTGCATTTACATATACTGTGCAGGGCTGTCACGGACCTCAACCCTTTAGCCATTGGATTAAATGGGGAAAAAATCATTTGAGACATTTGTGGAGTTTTGGTTCTTCCAAAGATACATATCAGCTATTAGGCACATTTTGAGAACTGCAGTCTTATACAAAGGTGTCTAAATTTCGTGCAAGTCCCCACAAGGTCTTTGTTTTGGGTCAGAGCCTCAGCTATTTCTAGGAGTGTGCTCTAAGGCTTTTATGAATGTTATGAAATTTCTCACTGTTGTTAGCACTGCTTCACCTTCAATCATGTCAGTAACTATGGGAATGCTAGAGTGGAAAAAACACCAGCCCTCACTAGCATATGAGCTCTGTAAAGGCAGATTTCAGACTACTTAATGACTCACTTCTTGCACTCTATTTCCAGAACTGCCTGTCTCGCTCTTAAAAAAAATGGCATCAATAGCTGCATATTGTTGGCTAGAAAGTCTATTATAGATATTAGTTAATTCTGAAGTGTTAAAACTGTGAAAATGAGATTGATAGCTAGGATGAGGCTGGGAGAGGTCTAAGACTCTTTATTTTGCAGTGAGTCATTAACAGGCTTTTTAAACCAACTATAAATTACATACATAGAAAAGAATTGTGCGCCATGATGTTATTCAGATGGCTATATAGGTGTGGTAGCTGTGTAATGGTAATCACTATTTTGTTACGTTTAATTCAAAATAATCTATCAGACTTTTTTTTTTTTTTTCCCCCCATCCAGGACAATGACAAGAAAATCACAAACAGAAGATATTTCCTGCAGTAAATGGAAAGTGGTCATTTCTCTCTTTAAGAGACTGCGCATGAGTATATCTATATATATTCTTTTTTTTTATATAACAATTTAAAACAGAGAACAAGTCCTCTAAAGTTTGTATATTTCCCGACATTTACAAGCTTTATTCTTTAGTGTGAGTTTTTAAAGCCCTATTAAAAGTACATAGTTAAGAGAAAAAAACAATAGAATGGGAAAAAAAATGGCAGAAGGAAATCAGCAAAGCAGAGTGAACTGCTGGAATAGAAGCAGTCTGGGAAAGGTGATCACCCATCCAGGTTTTCCTAATTAGCAGAAATAGTTTCATAGCAGCTGGTGTGGCTATAAGGAATCAAACGATATTCTTGGATGTTTCCATGAAAGACAACCCTAAAACCCATGACAGGATAAACTTACATAGAAGTGCATGGAATTTAATCAATGTAATTTAACAATCCTTCCCAAATTACATCAGATGTTGTCTTCCATATTTTGGGATTTATTTATTTTTTACAGTTTCTGCTGATTTGCCACTAAATGTTTGGAAGGTCCTCTAGTTCAGCAAAAGGGGTATTACCCTAAAATAGATCAGGTCAGCCGTATTCGTGTTCACCTGAGTCTTGAACAACTCCAAGAATAGAGATTCTTCAATGTATCTGGACAACCTGTCCATATTACTCCCCCCAACAAAAAAAAAGCTTTTTCTAATATTCAATCTGAACTTTCTAAGCCACAATTTGTGTCTGTTGCCCTTGTTATTTGCCACTGCTGAGAAGAGTTTTACTTCATTGTCTTCCTGTTTGTTTTTTTTTTCATAAAGCCAAATATTAAATAGGTTCTTTATGTGATTTTGAAAGATTTTATTTGCATATTTTGATTTTGATTGTATGTAAGCTGTAGCTGTGAAAAAAAATATGGTCTTTAACCTTCAAACATAAATAAAATGAGTAGTGCACAGGAGCTAAATCTGTACTAATATACTAAATAAGGCCTATCCTCTAGCCCTGAAGACAATAGCAAGGTCTGGCTACTTAGGTCATCTTAAAATTTCTTAGTGTTTAAAACAGGATGGCCCCATATCACCTGCATGTTTGGAAAAATTCCTGGCCTGTGATCTGCCTGGACTGTGCCTAAACTGAGCTTGGAGACTGTTCGGGGCACTACTTAGCCTGATTCCCCTATACTGACTAAGGGTTGTTCTAGGGGAAAAAACAAACAAACCAACAAGAAACCCCCACAAAAATGCAAAAGCAAAGCAAAGCAAAGCAAAACAAAACAAAACAGAAAACTGAGTTCAAGAGCCTAGTTTGGCATTAGTTAGTTTATTGAAATAGATATACTCTCAGAGATTCTTTTTTGTCGTTGTTTCTGAAAATTGTTTACTTATGGCAGTCAGAAGGAGGGAATGGAAAATAAGTGTTTTGTGTGTGAATTAATGTTATTAACAATGGCTGTCAAGGTCTACTCATAAAATGAAACACTTCAGAGGAAGTGGCTAAGCTTCTCAGTTTAGGAATGAAATATTCTTTGTTCATTTCTCTGCTTTGTCATTGACTCTGAAGAAGCCACTTCATGACTCCATACTTCAGTTTCCCCACCTGTAAAATGAAGATATTATTTCTTTTTCCTGTTTTTCAGTTTCAGACCCTATGCAACTCCCACTGAACTGAATGATAAAACTGACAGATTCCAATAGGGCCGCAAAAGCTGCTGTACCTGAAACACTTGCAAGATGTCAGCAGCCAGCCCCAGAAAGTATTCATTTCTCTAAGGGTTTTATTTTCACCATCACATAAACAAATAAAAACAATAATATTTTCTGCAAAGACCACAGGTGATTTTTCAAAAGCAGTTTCTCAGTTCCTAAGGAACAGAAAAATCTTCCTTCACAAAAGATAAAATGTGTGTACTAGTGCAGGAACATCATCAGAAAAAAATTAAAGCCTTATCAAGACAGGAGAGCAACAACAGAAAACTTGGCAGCTTGTAAGAAAAGGAGATGATTCCTTCCAAACAAAGGAGAGAGGCAGGGTAGGAGATTATTGCCTGATATTTGCACTGACAGGATCTTACCAAAGAATTTTCATTAATCTGTAGCTTGAAAACCCTCATCAGACAGTGTCCTGCCTCTGTTGGTTGCCATTGTGCAACACTAAAGAAAGAAAGGGAGTCCTAGGTGTACTTTGCCACCTATATGAAATGCGCATGCGGAGACATTTCTGACATCATTTGTTGTTTGGATGACTTTCATAAAATATGACTGTAGCTCTCAAGTCTTGTGCTTACAGCTCAAAATACGTGTGAAATAGTGTTTTTCTAAGAAGCATTTATAGGATACTTTTTTTTTACCTTAGTTTCTCATGGTGTACTTGAACAACTGATATTAGCCGAATAGTTTATATTTTGAAGAACAAGTCTGAGCCTGCACATTAATTTTACACCAGATTTTGAAGTTCCCACTTCGTTTCCTGTTCATTTTACTGGTAATTGAAAGTAATTCCTCCCACCCCTAATTTTATAGTAAATGAAAGCAATACTGGTTGGGGCTAACAGGGTCAATAGAAGTCCAGGATAACACAGGCACAGCACTATAAGAAACTAGTCATTTTGGAAGATCAGAAGAGACATAGGAAGAACTTTCATTTAAAGGAAACTAAACCCTGGAAATTTAAAAGAAATAAATGTGTGGATAAATGAACTGGAAATGTGAATATTCAGACATAAAGAAAATAATTTCCTAAATTAAAGCATACTGGGGCACAGAATCTAAAAGCAACCCAAACACAGGCAATCGTAATGACGTAAGATAGATGAAAAGGATGCCAATGTAATAGAATTAGTTGATAAATAATATGACTCCCTAACAAAATAACCTGATAAAATAGAAAATAAAAAGCTATTAAATGTATCTAAAAACTGATTTTAAAAGCAAGAAATATTTTATGTTTTGACACTGTCAAGACTACTTGTTACATTTACTGAGTACAAACTGATATAAAAGAGGATGGCAGAAAATAAATAGAAAAGCTAGAAAAGTTTCATAAATGGTAACACTAAACTTAGAAGAATTATAGAGAATGCTACCATATCACTGGAGAAAGTGAAGAACCATCATTCAATCCAGTGATAAGTATGGACAGAAGACAAGTGAGTCTTGCAGTCATGAGTTATTAGAGGGATAATAGGCAAATCCAATAAACACATGATTTTGCCTATAAAGCAAAGGATGAGTGGGAAAGCAAACATATCTTCTACAATGCCAATATGGACTTTGAAATCACATGAGATTAATAATCTCAGTGATTCTAGAGCCAAATGAGAAAGAAAATCCATAAATTCATTAAGGAACCAATGGTAGCTTGCAGAAGTCTATAAATTGAAATTATTGTGAAAGCTGTAAAAGTAATATGTGAATAAAAAAGACGGAAGACACACAAGGCTGGTGACATGTTCATTCTTCACAAAGAATGTAAAGATCTGCAATACCACACCTACTTCACCCCTTCTCATAAACTGAATGCACTGTATACATAACCCCAACATAGCCAGACTAGATTTTGGTTTATAAAGAAATTTTTAGAGTCTATCAACAATTAAAGCACTAATAATATAATGAACCTAGTCTTAATTTAGACAAGCAGTTAAGATATGCTTTAAGCCTCATGATGAAATGTTGTTTAAATACCCGCTTAGACATGTTGTAAGATACAAGTGCATTTCTGAACCAGAATTTACCAGAACAGGGAAGCAAAAGAAAATGCACAGGATTGTGAAAGTCTGTGTGAGAATTTTAGAATACTGTGGTTATAACACTCTGCTTTCAGGTTTGGCTTGGAGGAAGACTTAGCTGTACCAGGTTTGAAATTTCCTGGGGGTCTAACAGAATTTTAACACCCCTAATTAACACAGAGAACAAATCAGAACATGTGATGCTCTTCTAGTCCTGGAATTGCCAATTAAGTCATTCTGGTCAGTGCAACAATCTCTCTTCTGAGGCAGAAAATATTTATTTTTAATGATTCATCCTAGAACTGGATTGCTGGGTGCTACACAAATAGGCACTAGCACAGTTATTCAGAGATTTGTTATTTCATGTCCACAAAATGGAAATCAGCTTCTGTTCTTGACCAATCATTGAACCATGTCCATAGCAGCATAATTGCCAGGTGTGTTTAATGGAAGAGCCTGAGGATACTATGCACCTAGTCTTGAAAATAAATATATTGACTATTAGAAAATGCAACATAAACTGTTCAAAAGTGAAGATTTCACTTCTAGAGCATAAAGATAGCACTACAGGCACATTAAATGTGATAAGAATTAGGCTGTACAAGTTCTATTACGATATTTGTGTCAGTAAAATAAGTGACAACTCGATTTCTTGCTGAGTTATGATGTTGTCTTCAAAACATACACTCTGTTTGAAGGAAAATATCCTGTCTGAGCCCTGACCCTTTACTCATGTACAAAACATTAGGAAATAATAAAGTGTGACAGCAGTTAATATGTAACATGCAAACCTAGAAATATTGTTTTTGTTACCTGGCAACCACCCAAACAAATAGAAGCATCAAGTGAATAAATGTACAGTTTATCCAGACTGAGGCTGTAACTGACACTGGAACAGAGCATCATCTGTAGTTAGGTGACTATTACTATAAGCTGTTATATGGCAGAGCCTGTTCCGCAGTTATGTTGGATGGGCAGCTAGGTATTGAGTGGACAGACTTAAGTACACCCCACATACACTACTTGCACATCTCTGATACAGGATGTACTAAGGAATCAACACAATTACCAAAAGAAGAAAACTTCTTTTCGTGTAGTACAATGTTACCAAAGTGCAGGTGCCTAGGATAAACTGTGTCATACTGCAGACCATCCGACTTCAGTAATACCACTACTTGAGGACGATAAATCAATTAGTTTGAGTGGTCTCAGATTTCAGACTGTTTAAAGAGCTTTGCACTTCCATGCCTAGTAATTTAAAGACATTGCCAATGGCATTCTGAAAGGCAGTGCTTAGGCTGTAATCACAACTTGAGTAAGTAAGGAAAACAAAAAAACATTGAGCAGATCAGCTGTAAAGAAAAAAAGGAGGGGAAAAAAAGGCTATGAAAAATGTAATCAATTAGCAACTTTCCTGTTACAGATCATTACACAAAGTTATAGGGGAAATATAAATAATGAATATTCTTACAATGTCTTTGCAGATTCTTCTGTAATAAATATATATATTTTGGAGGGCGGGGGCTGGAGGGGAGGGAGGATGACAACAATAATTCAGTCAACTTACTGGAAGTAAATATTTGACTACCCATTCTATAGAGGTTTGAAAAACTGGAGTAACAGAAACAGGGGAGTGTTTTCTTTCTTTCTTCTTTCTTTTTTTTTTCTTTTTTTCTTTCTTTTTTTTTTTTAGCTCTGCTAAGTGTCTTATAGACAAAAAGAAAAGAAAATCTGGATCTCCTTTTTTTCCATCTTCAATAACTTTTTTCATAAAATGTTGGGGCTTTCTGGGTCCAGATTTTTCTCTACCCTGATGAAAAATTCTCTTTTCTTCTCTTTTCATCAAAGTCTCTGTGTTTCAGGCTTAATTGATGTTAGCCAAGGCGACTCAGGGGTGCTGCCTTCGTTATACTTCTTGCCTATTGAACAGTTTGTGATGAGACAGTATTGTCAGAAGCCTATCCTGTGATTTGTGCAGAGGCTCTGAACATTTCTTGTTGTGAAGAACAACCTGTTAGCACTGTGAGGATGCCTTTGGCTGACAGAGCTGGCAAGGGTCTACAGTAATGGTGATTTTCCCTTTACTTCAGAAGTTTGAGTATGGACAGGTCCAATCTGACTTTGAACTGGATTTGGGTATGAATTCTCCTTTCACAGTTTTCTAATTACAGAGGAAGAGACACTCAGAGAGGGTGGGAAAGAGCTCCAGGGAGTGAAGCAGGAATCTGAATCTGGCATTCCCAAATCCAGTGGCCATGCAGTCAGACTTTTTCCCAGCCACAGTCAGTATTTAAATATTTATACAGTAGTGGAATACCTCCAGTGGGAATGATCAGAAGAACAAATAAATAGCTTGATAATTTCCTTCATGCATACTATATTCCCATAAAAAGCTTTATTTCTTACAAATCAGCATCTGCTAATGAAAACCCATGTTTTTGGAATTTTTTGGCCAGATCTAGTATTGTTGTACCATGCTATAATTAGTTAGCTATTGTTGTGTTGCAGAACCCATAAGCGTAGACTATATTAAACACAGATGTATCATCAAGGTTTTCATGAGAGTGATCTAGCATGCTGAGGCAATGAAGCATAAGTGGAAACAGAAACTTCAATTGACTATATCACATCTCCGGGGTGTTGTGAGGCAAAGCACAGCTAAGCCATGCCTCCGACACCTCAGATCTCAGGAGTATGTTATCCAACTATCTCATGGCAACCACCCCCTTAGGGCTCTCTCTCTGCTATTAGGAAACACTTTGACGATGGGTGGAAAAAGATATTTTTGGAAGTGGAAGAAGATGCTGTTTAGAAGAGAAAATTACTGTCATCAGTATGTTGTGTTACTGAGTCGGAAAAGAAAGACAAAACATTGTTCCAACTTTCTTGGCTTCAGTAGTTGGTAAGAATAAATGTTTTAGTCTAGCAATTTTTCCAACTTTTTCAGCAAAATTCAGATTAAAGTTTTTTATAGAAGGCTAAAAATCCTTTAGTCATTGTAAGAAACTGAACAAGCTACTGAAGGGTAAGTTTCCAAAGTAAGCTATGGAGCTGATTTAGAGCTCACCAACTTTTCCTACAATCCCACCCTTCTAAAACTATAATCTAATCTGCTCCTCCCTGAGACTAGTAGGTTTTCTGTACTGTGCAACATTTACTGTTGTGGGATGGCTTTATACTTTACCAGAGTAACTGTCCTTGTTACCCACATCCTAATACCAACAGTTACAGTCAGTTACAGTTACAGTTACACATGCACTTAGGGCAAAAGGCATGTGCAGACACATTGGGATGGGACAGGGTAGGATATAACTAAAAGAAAAAGACCTCGAACCTCAGCCTCCTTTTAAACATTAGGGCAGGCAGATGGTGGGAGTTGCTTACTACTACTGCAAGGCTCCCAGGCCATGCCACTGTGAACTACTCAAGGTGCTGGCTTTACCTAGGCACCCATACAGATGCAGGCCCATTTGAAGGCAATGCCCCAGCCACTTTACGGTGGGACTTTTGGGAAGCTATTTACTCTGACAACCTGCGAAAAGTTGTGCTTCTCCCCCCACCACCCACAGTAGAGTTACTGGAAGAGAAAGCATGCGCTCATCTCAGATGCTTTGGCACAAAGTGCAGCGTCTTGGCCTAAAGCCACTTCTATTGGCAGTTTGATAGGATGTAGACTTTGTACTGAAGGGAGCTAAGGTACAGATGGTCTATCTTTTGGGACAGCTCTACTTTAGGGTGGCAGACAGATGGAAATGACAGTAACTTAAAGAACTTTTAAAGAAGATTCAGCCACGTCTCTAAGTTCCATAGCTGCGATAACAGTGAAAGATTATGGGAATATTATAAATTTCCTTATTATCCACCCTTTGTTTTCACTTATATTAATTGTAATGTAATCTTCCCTAGGAAGTGCAGATTTAAATCTAGATTTGGCTCTGTATCTTTTCACTTCATCAATTCCCCTCTTCACTGAGGTTCAGTAACACTGTGGATGTTCTTAATGAAATTTAGATTATTGCTTTGGGGACAAACTCTTGAAACATTGTGCCTCTCAATTCAATATTGGCTGGATAGCCTATTGTTGGCACCCTTCTAAAACAAGCAAAATCTCATAGATACTGATCCTTAGAAAAGTTTTAGTCAGCAAAGGTACCATTACCACATTTGCTTGAGTATTCCTCCCTCCTTTAAAACCCAGTGAACCTTTGGGATCCAATGACTATCTGTAAATTACATGCTGATGCAGCACTCTTAGCAACAGCCCAGAAATGTTTCTGAATATGATTAGAAATCTAAACTTTCCACACAGCTATCAAATACACAGCTTCAAATTCCTGCTCAGATTCAACTCCCTGTTAGAGCACAGGACAGCCACAGGAAGAATGCAGGAGGCCCCCCATTATCATGGAGTTAACTATGATATACACTATGTAGAAGCTCTTGACATTCCTTTTTGTCATTTCCATGCTCAATAATAATGCATGACAAGATTTAGACTGGCACAAGTATATTGTCTGTCAAAGGCGCTTCAAGATTTTATTTGGCTGTTAGTCAGCTCACATTACTCTGGGCTGTTCGATACACAGAGCACAAAGCAGATTAACATTGTTGCTATTAACATTCAAACCACACTGAAAACACTTCATTAAACAGCCTACTGCAGTGTAATTGTTTAATAATATTTTGATTAGGTTGTTTAGTAGACAATCCTTGCTGTAAAACATTTTCTTGCTGTCAAGTGACTCATTGGGAAAAGGCGATACCAAAAGGCTCGGGACAGTTTTATTAAAAAAAAAAAAAAGAAAGAAAAAAAAAGAAAAAAAGGAGTCAGAAGGGCTCGATAATCCTTCTTATTTTTGGTAATCTTTTTCATTGTTTGGTTGTTTTTTTCCTCAGGATTTGTGAAACCTATTAAACTTTAGATGCCTTTAGGGAAGTTCTATTCCAAGTCATTATGAAAGACGTCCAAACACCAACTTCTTCAAACATAGACAAAAAAATCATCCTACTGACCAATTCTTAATCCAAAGTCCTCTCAATATGTGTAGAGCTTTTGCCAGTCTCTTCATGCCTAGCAATGTCTCATTGGACTTATGGCCTTCTTCATACTGTTAAAATGGGACAGAGTTCTTTTTTTCCTCTTGAAGAACAGATATTGACATAATAACAACAAAAAAACATGACAAGAGCTGTCATTGCTAGCAATGTCTCAGAAACCATGTATGAGATAAATTCAACCTAGAACAAAAGGAGCTAGAAGATGATCATGAAAGCTTTATTTTATAAGAGGAAACTGAAAATCTTGATTTGTTTAGTCTAGCAAAGTGAAGGGTGAAAGGGTATCCTGATTGCCTCTATAAACTACACAAAAGATAACAATGGATAGGCAAGGCTGGCATAAGAACAAAACAATATACACTGGGCAGTGATGGGCTGGGAATGAAAAGATTTCTGAACCTCTGTGAAGTGTATATTCGAATCAGACATCCAGTGAGACCATTAGGTACAAATAAACCAACCTGCTTTTTGGGAGTTATAAACTTAAGGAAAGGATTATATGATATGGTGACTGTGACAGCAGGGAAATGGACATGATAACCTAAAATGCTCTTATCAAACCTGTATTTCAGCAAAAGTGAGACCAAAGAATGGTCACAAGGTGCTGACTGTTAAATTGCCAAGACTTTGTACGTAAAATGTTGGAACCAATTATCAGGAAAATTTAAGTCCCTTACATTTCTAGAAACATTTTACCTAGGTCACAGTTGGAGTATATTTGTGGAGTAGAGCTAGGAAGCTCATGTTACTGCCTTGCTATACCTGTTAATGGGTTAAAGAGAAACCTTTGGTTTCTGACTGACATTTTTCTCCTTTCAAGGAGATTTAAATAAAAAGTAAAAGTCTATTCTGTTTTGTGTCTATAGATTTTCATAAACTCTCCATTTCTAAGTATTACTGTATCCTTGCACTAGCTTGCTTCCTGCAGTATCTGGAGGAGAAATTGAAATTAGTGGGCAGTGAAATGCCAAGAGACTTCCAGCTGTCTTCTCTCTGGCTCTAGCAGGTCTTCGGCTGCAGACTAGCCAGCTCGAACACCAGACTGGCAGCAGGTATCTAGTCAATGCTGTCTACTTTTATGTTTTAACTGTCCAGTCATCTGATGTTGTATCTCCTGGAGCTGCATGTTGACTCAGTCTAATGGGATGGTCCCTAATATGATACAACAGGGTGGCTAATGTTAAAGGTGACATCCTTTCACATGGTTCAAACTACAGTGCATCAACAGCAAAAACTTTATATTTGAGAGGTGGGACTTTTAAAATTAAGCTGCGGGCTAAGCTCATGGAAACAATAACCACTGAATTTGACTTCATGGAAAAAAAAATCACTGCTATGTTTTAACGGCCAGCTCTGCACAGTCATGGCAAGACCTAATTTTGATTGTTTCTCCCTGAAGATACTTGCACAGAGAGTATACTGCTGTTCCGTGTTGTTCCTGCCTGTGCCAGTTTTGGCCAGCAGATATGGAAATTAGAGTTATGTTTCTTTTCATGCTGCAGCTTTCTCTCTCTTGCCTGCGTTCACAGTCAGAAAAGGACTGAGCAGGCCGAATATGTTCCTCCTCTGTAAAACCAGCCATATTATATCAGGAGAAACTTAAAGTTATCTTAAGTGGCAGCTCTTTGTAAGTTCTCAGATGCCACAGAAACAATTAATGTAGTAAAAATATCTAGAGAGCTGTTGGGAAGGAAGATATTCGTGTCTTTAGCTGACAAATGGGTAGCTGTGGGAGAAGTTTCTGGCCTAAAAGGCTGCAGTCTCTCAATCCTGATACTGGGACATATAAAAGTAAACAAATTCTACTAAGCAAAACCCAAATAGTGTAATGATGTGCTGCAGCTTTGTCCACTCTACCTCCCTCTCCTGTGTTCATCTTTTCTACTTTTAACCACTGCATTGCTTACAATCTTTCCAAATGTCTGCTCACCTGTGGGGCTTTCCTCAGAAATCTTCACAAATATGAGAATTAACTTAACCTAAGGATGCTAACATTTGCTACCTCTATGATACATATCACAAATGTATACATTAAAGTGATTTGGCTTTTTAAATGGGCATATTTCAAAAACATTTGATAAAAGAAATAAAAAAAAAAATCCTTTCGGTATAGAAATTTGGGGGGGGGGTAGGGGTAGGGGTGAGGACCTTTCTCCTTCACTCTTTGTGGAAAGTATAAAGTAAGTATCATGTATAAGGTACAGGAAGCACAATTTCAATACTACTAAAGCATCACCAAAAGCCCAGGTTTAAGCACACTCCAGGATATGTGTGTACTCGTCCAAAAGGTCAGAAAAATGAGGGCTGGGAAAGTGAACAATCTCTATTTATGTAATATGGAAAAGCAACAGACAGAAAGAAGAATCAAGGTATTCTGCAAATACGAAAAATAATGCTGAAAAATAGACTGGAATATACGATTCTCCAATCTTACACTGGGTTGGAAGTGAGGCTAGTATTGGGCATATATAATGATAACAATGAATTAGGTCAGATACTCAAAAAATTGCTCCTCACTATATATTTATTTAGTCCTTGAAAAAGATTCCAAAGTAAATCTGTAGAATTTCTGTTCCTGGAAGTTTTTTAGGAATAAGTTACTCAAACATTTGTTAGGATTTCTTTTACAGTGGGATGGAAAAATTGATCTCTTGGTGTTCCTTCCTGTTGAATATTCTATGATTCAAAACCAGGAAATTTTTGAAGGATGAAAAATAAATATTAAGCATGTATACCACTCCATGCATGCCAAGCATGTACTCATACATACCACACTGGATAAAAATGTAAATGAGTTTTGGTGAGAACTAATATTTGTATAGTATTATCTTTTAGCTTTATACACCCTCATTATTATCTTGTTTAGTTTGAATGTTGCAAGTGATTTTTTGACAGGCAGGGCAATGTAACCTACTGCACTTAGTCCAGTCTGGAATATGCACAACTGTTTCTTATATTGTATACACCAATTAAGATGTTCTTTGTGATAAGACATGAGAGTTAAATGGCATTAAATGATGCATGGACATTATATAGATTTAAACTCTTAAATTTGTATTGTTATCTTAAGACGAGTTCTTAGTGAAATTAAAAGAATTTTTAAATAAATACTATAGTGTTTTGCTCACACATACGCATATTTATAGGTTAACTTACACATGTAAGACAGTACTTAAGAGGAGGACACAGTTCCACTTACAGATAAGTGTATTCAACATTTAATCAACTAAAATCCCTTTCTGACCTTCTCATTAGCCTAGTAGGTAGCCATCTTTTTAGACACAATGTCTGTTGGTAGAGTTTCGTAGGTACAACATTTTTGCCACTGAGCTTGCTTAGTATCACAGTAACCTCAGTTTGTTCAGCTCAATTTTTGACTTGTTCCTGAGAATGATTAAAGAAAAAATTATTGATGAGTTCTCTTATGTAAGTTTCTGGCACATAGACTGGAAGCAGCCTTGGCCATTCCTCACCTGCTCAGCACTAAATCCCACTGGTTTGAATAACTCAGCTGGATTATTGGCAAGTTGGATTTCTCTGGCTGATTTACAGAAAGACTTTGACTCTAGATTTCCTTCCTATCACTATTCTTTAAGGGATTCTGCTCCTTGCCCTTTCATTCTGCCTTTTTTAACAGTTTCAATTCATATAAAATACTGACTTATTCACCAGAGTGTGACTAACAATTTATCTACCTGCAAAGAAAATAGGAGATATAAAAATTCTGAGGGGAATTAGAATGTTTTTGTGCTTACTTGTATGCTAATAGAATTAAAATGCTCTTCCAGCTAAGTCCATTTATCTAAGTCCATTTCATATCATGTCCTTGGAACAACTAGGGAGGTATCTGGCTTGCATTTGGATGAACTGATATACATTTGTATGAATAGTTGTCCATCTCCTAAGTAAGATGTTGTATTTCAAAGTAGATATTGTATTTCATTAAACTTTCCATTATGAATGATCCTAAAAAATAAGTGAGGAAAAAGAAAAGATTGGTAGCCATCAATGAATTATTAAGTTAGAGAATGTAATTTAATTCTCCTCAGTCACACATTCGTAAACATATACATCCATGCCTATCTTCAGACAGTAACCTCTTTATCAAAAATACGGTCCTACTGTCTCTGAAATCAGTGGCAAAACTATCACTGAATTTTAGAAACTTGTGATTTTACTGTGCTGCTTACAATTTATGGGGCTCTTCTTAAAAGAAAAATGAAAGGACAATGATAGCAATAATTATGTCTCTTGGGCAAGCTAATCCTTAAACCAAAACTTTCAGAAATCCATAGATAACAAAAGGCTAGGTTTTGAATCCTTACTTGCAAGTTTTTCATTTCAGCAATTCCCCCAAACTAATAATGCAGTCTGGGCGTGAACATCCCATGGGACTCCTTCCCTCAGCAGTATAGTATCCCTTTGTGAAGGCCGGGATTTTAGTCTCCCTTGCTCTTTTGGGAAGTGGGATGTTCTTAAAGAAGTAAAGAAGTAAAAGTATGTCTGGAAATTGTTGGAACGTAGTAAACAGTGGCAGGATGAAAGCAGCAGTGAAGAATGAGCAGAATACATGGAGTCATCTCTAAGAGATTATATAGAATAAATAAAGAGATTAGACAAAATAAATAAAAAGGTTGTAGTAGAATTGACATTTTATAGATTTGCTGTTTCCCTCTCATTTTAGTTTCCTTCTGCATCTTATTGCCTTAGTCCATCCTATTTCTTCTTTTGGTGTGTTTTATGGCCTGTTCCTTTTCTCTATTTTGAATTGGCTTATATGAATGTTACACTTCCTAGAGTGTGAGGAGATTACACAGCTGGACTTAGTTTTTCAATTTTGAGCTCTTTACCAACACCACCAACATTAAATCTTTCCTCTTTTTTTGCCCCAATAATTACTGATATTTTAATGCACGAGTATTTATCTCAACATAGCAAAAGAATTCTCAAAAGAGACTGGCAGTGCACATAGTTAATTTACAGAAGAATATGCATACCAACCTAAGAGCCTTTGCTGTACAGCAGAAGTTGCCTGGTTATTAAAATTAATGCTGTCATCTCATAAGAGCTGATCTATTTCCAGCAATTGGTCTATTGATCAGTAGATGTGTTCAGTTGTATTTTTTTACTTTTTACTTACCAAGAAAAAGTGTGAGGATATGTACAGTGATATCTTTCTCATCTTCTCCAATGATATTTTTGACATTGATTTGACTAGATTTTTTTCACTTTCTCACAGTCTGTCATGGCATTTGTCCTAATCTAGTTCTACCACTATACGTAAACAAAACCTCCATCCCTCTGTTTTACTGCTATTTTCCCCTTTCTCATATTTTTATTTATCAAGAACATTCTTTTTTTTCCATATATTCATTTTTTTTCATACATTCATTATCTTGAATATGCAAAAGAATATCCCTCTATTTCATGCCCAAAGACCTTATTTTTCTCTTTTCAAGAATGAACGTCTCAGTATCTAGTTTCACGTGTATTTTCAAAGAAAGAGATGTTTGAAAGCTTTTAGCCATGTGAGCAGTGACAGTGAATTGCGATAAGCAGTACATTATGTAAAAATCTGCTTAAACTTTAAGTTTCCTTGTTCTGGACCATGATAACAATAAAGAATAAATTCTGGCATCTAACTTCTGTTGGTTCCCATATCCCTATGCTTTCAGAGCTTTTCTACATTACTGCAACAGAACCCAACTGAGGAGTGGTCTCCCCCAGCAGTCAGTACAGAGCTCTGCTTTCAGGATTTGGCAATATCTAATCAGATCATCCTGTAACCTCTAGTCCTTCTTCTCCTGTCTCCCAATACTTGCAAAAGTGTTTTGTTTGTTTGTTTGTTTGGTTGGTTGGTTGATCAGTGAATATGAGAATGAACACAGAGAGAAGTTAGCACAGCAGAAGGTCCCTGAAAAGACAAGTGACAGTACCATAAAATTAATGACTTTGACAGGGAAGCACATTACCAATGCCAACCTTTGATCTTCTGCAGAACAACACAAATATCCTGGTCTGGCTCAAGATGCTTTCCTTCAGCAAACTCTGATCTACTTTTCCTCGCAAAAAGAAAGCTATTCCAAAAGGAGAGGCATTTTTTTCTCCTTATGTGGCCTCTAAGGAAGGGCACTGGATTGCTTTATATAAGCCTGTATGTGGATGCCAGGTTTTGGGTCAAGTGCAATATTAGTTTCTGGACTTAGTTGTCTTGATTCTGTGACAATTGAGCTAGACTGCTGACACCCTGCATGACACTGAGTTATCTTTAAAACCCAGTGTCTGACAGGAACCATTTTCACGTAACATTTATTTTGACAAACCCTGGGTTCCCCCAAGCACCAACTACTGTAGAAAACATCTTGCTGGCATTTACAAATAGCTCTGAATTATTATTCTCTTACTCATCATGCTGGCAATCATTTTCATTAGTAAATATCAACACGTGTCATTAAGCACCGGATACCAAAGTGACACTGTAGCCAGCCAGCCAGTGACACTGTCAAAACAACATGCATGATTGTGCAAGATTTTGTTACATGATGATTTTTGTAACATTTGCTTAATGGGGAATTCTGGGAGTATAAAGCTCTTGGAAAGTTCCTAGGAGCAATCAGAAAACAGGAACAAATTTTCTCCAGACTGTAATTTGGAGAGCATTAAGGGTACTATAACTTTAAAAAAATCATGCTGTACAGGGTGGCACACTTTGCAGAGAAACATTTTTGGAAGGTATTTGAGCATGTTGAGCAGTCCCTCAGTCTTGAGGATGGCATGCCTGAAGGAAAAAGAGGCCTTAACAGAGACTGTTTATTTTTCAGATGTATTTTTTCTTTTATATACTTCTTTTTCTGAGTCATATTATGCTTTAAGAAGCTCAGTTCATGAATATGAAGCCATTCTTCCTGTAGGGAAACAAAACATACAGGTGCTCAGTAGAGGATAAACATCATGTGATCTTAGATAAAAGCAGAAGAAACAAAAAAGAATTCTGCCTTAAGAGAGACAAGTTAGCTTAAAACCTGAGACTTAAAAGAGTGATCCTGAAAAGAATGTATGGAAAAATAAACAGAAAATATGACAAAGCAGGATTTGTGATTCCCTTAAGCAATCTTTAAAGATCAAAAGTACTGAGAAAATGCTTCATTCTTTCACCAAGGCAGGGGAGCAAATACGAAGAGATGGAACACACCTACGTGCAGCCAGGCCATATCACATCTTGCTCAAAGATGGTAACAGTGGATAGAGTCAGCCCTCCTCCAGGTCACAGGTTTTGGGGTTCAAACATTTCTGTGCCATTTGCCATCTTTTGTGACTGAACTTTACCTAGTATTGCTCAGAGAAAATTTTGCACCTAGGGTTTTCTTCATCACCTTCACTACTGAGGATTATAGATGTTGTACAGGTCCAGTGTGGATTTTTTCAGGGAAATTTTTTACTTAAAGTTTGAATGTTATCAAATCTATTAGGTCCTCTGCTGCGTGAGTTTTATGTCTCTTTGGAAAGTGGAGGAGTCCAAGTAGAGAAATTATTGGGAATTCACACATTAGGATTGATCCCAAATTCTCAAGCACTTGGAGAAAATATAGAATTAGGATTTGAATATTGAAAAATATGTTTTTGTTTATGTGAGAAAAATGGTTAACATTCCTTTCTCTTTATTTTCTCTTTGATTCTGATATAATGGTCTTGACAATGAGAGAACATTGCTAGATGTTGAGATTTTCATCTTACTGATTTAGAAAACTGGTTTTGATAATGTTATCCCTGATAGTTTAGCTTAAATGGAGGTTTTCACTGAACAAGTAGTGCAGGATTCAATCTGAATAAAATAGGTAGGCAGGGAATACCAAGTGAAATATTTTTAAAAGAACCCTAAGACACAGATTACTTCAGTTGTATCTGGTTTTCAATCTTACTTGGATTTGGGAGCCTAATTCCTTTGAGTTGCTTCTGAAAAGCCTAGCCCTAGACATGTCCCTGATCAGACCTGTTGCAAAAGATTCTATTATATTGCTTTACTCACACTATAATTTAGACAGTAATGAGGCAAACTTGAAGAGAAGATGGTTGTAGAAGCTCTTCACTTGGATTTGCTAATCATATGAGGAATTTCAAATTTTCTTAGCTGCAGGAGCTAAGTAGGCATTTCACTTAACCTAGCAGTGTGGGACAAATCAAAATCCCACTGAAATCAGCAGAAAGAATGCCAGATGCTTTTGGAATGTGTTATGATAGTCAAGCTGTATTAGACTGAAGAAATTAATTATGAGAGCAGAACCCCAATTACATGATAAAAATAATAATAATACGCCCCCCCCCCCCAAAAAAAAAAATATCTGTGTTACCTTTCCTTATCTTACCCTTCACTGACCCGTGGAACTTCGTGGAAGGCTCTGGACTTTGACATATGCTCCTAGGGACTTTTTCTTCATGTTTCCTTAGAGCTGAGCTTCAGCAAATATGACATTCTACAAACTTCTTAATAGGAAAGCATTGATAACTTACCCATTAGAAGAGTTAATATATCTTACATGCATTTTACACAACCAGCTTTCATCTATATATCCTAGAAAGTAAGACATTTGTGAAATTACATTTGTGCTGTTTGACTCACCCCCGCCCCCCCTTTTTTTTTTCTGACGATGATGCTTTATTTATTTATTTTTTATTTTTTATTTTTTACTATTTTTATTTACCATGAATCTTCTCTTCCAAGGGTAGGAAGAATGTCCTTTGCTCCCTCTCCTTCTTCTTAGAAACCAAACAGTTTTTAGCATCTAGACTGAAGAAGAAATCATCTTGGCATACCTTAATGAAGTAAAGGAATATAGGAAGGTCAAAACTTTTACATGGGGTTTCTGTGGCTTTCTTTCACTCATACCTATACAACTCACATGACAGTATAGCACGGTTCTTTTAACTCTCCACATCCACAGAGCTCCAACTATGTGGACACTTTTTAAGTGTCATAGATATATATTACTTACTTCAGTATAGCATGCAAAATCAGAGAAATATTCTGATAATCTAAGAGTCACTTTTAGATGTTATTTAAAATAAGCATGAATGTTAGTGTCAGTACTTCCTTTTAAAATAATGGAACTTACTTCCACAAAGAATATCAAGCAATACGTTTGGTAACAGCAGACAAATTTTAGCACAGAGTTCCCAACTGGCTGTGACTGATTCTGATAGAGCAGAATTGCCATGCTAATCACAGCTGAGCATTTCCTGACCTTAAAAATACAATCAGAAATTTTGTTGCATCAATCAGCATGACAAGTCTATTACACTCTGATGAATAACTGATTATGCCAGTCACTGCATTCACCACACAGGGCTGAACATTCATTGGTCAACGGTCCTGAAACATTACAGCATCTACACTAGGTTATATTTCACAGAAGGTTATATTTCAGAAAGAAGTGAAAGGAAAACTGGGAAGCTAAAAGGCAGAATTAGAAAAAAATAAAGAGTGATAAATTTTGATTAATAATTATGACCTGTGTGTGTGACAGAAATGCCTGAGATTTCAGGATTATGATAGATAGTGGCAGCGGAGATATCCAACAGCTGTGAATCAGCCAACAGAATGGAGATAGAAAGCTTGCTCAGAGTAAGGTCTGAGATGTGTAGCATTCTTTAGGTCCTAAATCAGGGACTGAAACATATTTACCCATTAAAGGGAACCAACCACATCCCCTATAAGAATATTTATTTTTTTAAGAGGAAAAACTCAGATTCAATAGAAAAAAAATATGAGTAAATAGAAAATTAGAAGTGGATACTTTGCAACAGTTGCAAAATTACAAGCAGCTCATTAATTCAGCCTCTCCTTTTTTTTCTGTTAATCATTTAGCAATCGCTTATGATTGCAGCAGATTTTTTTTAATTACTTCACACATTTTTCCAGCACAGCCTGGGCAAGCCTATGGGATGAGGAAAATTGTTCATATCTACCGTTTATTATTCATCCATCCATCATCCAAGCCATCAAAAGAACATATAGGGTTGACTGGATAATTTTCCCTGTTCATTAATTGTCTTATACATAGCTCTGTTCCTAGATTGTCCTATTCACAGGTCTTTCATGAAAGAAAATAATTTGGAAAAGCTTTGTCTGAAAACAAATAAACAAACAATCAGTATATGAAGCTGAGTTAAAATATAAATTTACAAATCTAGTGATAGCCCCCAATGAACTATACTAGAATGAGAAGTTTGGCTCAATATGCAGAGTATATCATATGATGAATTACTACCTGCCAAAATAAAATGGAAAAAAAATCTTTGTGCGTTTCAAAAAAAATTTGATTACTCCCTAATTTTGAACACTTAAGCAGCCAAAGTACTGTTATCTCACTGCAATGATATTACTTACATAGTCAAGTGTAAGTGATATGCTTATACACCTTATTAAAATAATCCAAACTCTGGATATTCATACAAAAATGTTAAAAATACAATCCCTCAATCAGAGTAACAAAAGAGAAGGAATACGAATACAGTTGAACTAAACAAGGTAGGTTAAACGAACAAACAGTCAGAGCTTCTCTGGTAAAGACTGGCACCCCTGTAAAGTTTCAAATCACAAATATATTTTCTGTGTTGGCACAAATCCAGGAACTTCTGAAGTTTTCATATAAATTGATACAATAGAAAAACTTCTCAATGCAGTCTAAGAGAGCTCAGGGATTAGCTTGGACGTGAGAATAGGAATAAGGTCCCATTGTGGCTTCTGGTAAACTGGGGACTTCTAATTCAGTCTTGCATAATATAATTGTGAACTCTAATTACTTGGGTTCTTAGCTTTTCTGAGACAACTTCAGCAATTTCTTGCCTTTTTTTTTTTCCTTAAGAGATATTCTTTTAATCTGAGAACAAGCACATATATATCAAATTAAAGTTTTGAAGAACTAGTATTTTGCTGGAAAACACACAGTAGCTCTAGAAAACATTTACAAACAACATTCCCATGATTTCTCATCACTGTTATTTCTCTGTCTTTTAAGTTATTATTTTATGATGGCTAACTTTGTATGTCTTGGTTATGTACACTAAATTGCTGGCAGAACTCTAAACCAGAGTACATTTCAGAGTGCCCCTGAGTAAATCTAGCCACGTGATCACCAGAGGCATCATCTTTAAGGAGATGACAGAACTGTACAACACAGAGCTTCAATGAGGCTTGTGAGTTAGCCCAGAATAAGAGAATCCCAGCGCTAGGATCAGCCAGAGGTGTCAAAGGGCTGCTTCATCCAGATGGATTCCCAGACAGACCAGCTTGCTGATGCATCACTGTCTCCTCCAGAGCCTGGACAAATGTTGCTCCATAGCATAGTACCACCACTGTGGTCATGTCTATACTACTAACAAGACAGGGCAAAGCACCAAGATCAAGTCTTGGACCACAGCAAGTCCATATTGCTTAACTGTTAGGATGCTTTCTGGCATGGATGGACATCAGCAACTAGCACTCTCAATGTCTGAGCAACACTTTCCTTCTGGATGGTAGGGACAAAACTACTCCCCACATCCTACACAATCCTCCTATGTTAGTGCAGGAGACTTTGAAGACTTAAAAATCTTACCATGTTCTTATACCACACTGTGAAATATGCAAAATATATCTTGTTTTTTTTTAAAAAAACCCTACTCTCATGGACTGAAGCACGGTTCTTATATTACTAGAGACTTTGGGCTGAAAAACTTTCACAGACACAAAATAATATCTCTATAGTAGGGTCACAGAAAGGCTAGGCCTAAGTTCCAGTAATGTGGATGTGGCCTCAGGTCCAGAAAATAGTTTTGTTTTATTCAGAGGGATAGCTATAGCCTGCGTTGTTTTCAGATGGAATGCAGTAACAAAATTAAGCTTAATTATAGGTTAAATATTTACTCTAATAGTAGGTAAGCTAACAAACTATAGAGGAAAACTGCTTAGGAGGGGAAAGAATTACTATCAGCTGCTATCATTGAGCTTTCTATACAAATACAACCAATTAAATGAAAATTATCCAGGAGATGTTCTAATTTAACCCAAGTTTTAAAGACTCAGGTAGCCTTATTTGTCCTCCATCCAAAAAGTAAATATAAAATACAAATGAAAAAGGATATAAAGATAGTTCTCAATCAGTTGTCTGCTTTGTCTTGTTGACCTCCAAGCCAGAACATGAATTTTAGTCTCTGAAATGTTGGACACTTTGGAAGTGGAGAAAGCAGATACCCTTATGCAAGCCTCTCCAACTGATTTGGTGGTAGTTTGTCTATGTTCTCCACATTAATAAATGAGATAGAAAGAACTGAAATTAGTGTTATGGTGTAATTCTTGCTTTGTCCTTAAAAGCCCTTCTCAGGAGACCCTGTTCAATCTATACAGGACTTTAGTCAGTAACAGACTTTAAGTAATATTTACAGGTTAAATTTAATGTGTGTGACTGTTTGAAAAGAAGCCAGAAAAGTTTGGCAAAGGAAAGAAGGACCTATAACTGTCAGTTTTTAAAGTTTAGGACTCAGCTGCTTGGAAAAATCTGATAGCTCTCAGTGGTGGACTGTCATCTACTGATTGTGTCTTTTGTTACTGCTGTTTGTAGGACAATTCAGAGAAAGAGTTTGATGACAAACACAGCTAGCTCCCTTGAACTGAATTTAATATGCATTGTTTTTATGGCTCTCCTTGGAAATGAAGATCCTGAAAGAAGTACAAAGTTAAAATAATACTTTGGTATAGCCCTGTAAGTCAAATTTATAGTAAGTTTTATGTTGGAGTATCAAATCTGTTTGTTCATTGAGTCTATACATCATTTATGGGAACTCTGTCACACAAGTGATCTATGGAATTACACTTGAAAGGTAGAGCTGTAAAATGGAAATCTAGCTGTGGTCAGGTTTTGCCAGGGCCCCACGAACCCTAATTTCTCTGTGAAGCAACTCTGTGCATGTACTAGCCTGAAGCTAAGTAAAGGACAAGCTAGGAATCAAGAAAAAGGATATGAAACAGGACCTTCGTTTTAGAGTCTGAATTCTAATTTCAAAAATGTCAAAGTAAATAGAAAATGATTTTTATTTAAATAGAACCATGGCCTTGGCTAAAGATTTCGTGAAGCAGAGGTGGGAACAGAATGCTGAAATAACCACAACTGGAGGGCAATGTGAAAAAAGAGTCAACAGTTCATATTACCAGAAGTTATTGTGGTTTTCTGCATACTTATTTCAACATCACATCATACTTTTGTTTAAACAGCAGTTGCTTTCAAGAGTCTTTCTAAAATGTGATGTGTAGCATCAGCAGAAGTGATTGTCCTGAAAATCTTACCACCTGTGTTGTGGCAGATCAGACTAAATGACCAAAAAGATCCCTTCTGACATTAAGTTCTATGTTTAATATCCCTATGGTGTTGATATTAGACACGCTGGAAGACTGAACACTTGGTTTGAAACATTGTACTCTAGAGCATTACCCAAACAAGAAAAATCGGGCAACAAAAATAATTCAGAATGGCTGATCACCTACAGAGAACCTTAAGGGGAGAGATGTATTAAGTGTCTAGCTATTTTGTCCCCTGTCACAGGCCCTGATGCTACTTATTCACAGCAAGTAATATCATGAGTACTGTTGCCATACATTAAAATGACAGACTTTTAAAATTAATGGGGTACTACATGTCAAACAAGATACTGCTTATTTCAGGGTTTGAAAAATCTGCCATAGTAAGAATCTTCAACTGACATGCAAGAGATGTGAGCTAGAAGAATAAATGAAAAGAGAAAAAAAAAACAAAAACAAAAAGGGGAAGCAATGTGAACTGTTCCAGTAGTCTTCACAGGATGTCCAAACGAAGTGGAACAGTTCAGATTTCAGTACTTGACTATCTCTGTGATAATCATTTTAGGAGAAACGTTTGACTATTGTTATTGGATGTGATAACAATATCTAAAAGGCAACAGATGAAAACACAAATACTTTAAAAATACCTCAGCACTAGTGAGCTGGAAATGAAATGAGTGTTTAAAGAACAGTCCATATAGTTGAAGGGAGACAAAACGAAATTTCAGTATGCAGTTTACTAATAAATTGTCAGAACAGTAAAAATATATGCTTACTGTCTACATTATTTGGTCTGCAAAAATATCACGTAAAGGTGGATGCATGAGTAGAATGAAAGCATTCATAGTTAGGAATGGTGAGATCTAAATACTGGGAATCTTCTAAACAATGATACCCATTAACTACTGTAATAATTTTTCCCAGGCATACAGAAAATCCACATTACTTGATATACTTAACTTCATACTGGACAGAAGTAGATGTGACAGGAGGATGGATGACATGAACTACATGGCTTTTTTCCAGCTGTAATATCTAGGATCAAAACTTACTCTTACTTCTCTACAATCTAATCAGAGGTCACTGGAATTACACAGGTTTAAGCAAAATAATGGATCCTATGATTTCCACTGTGATGCATATAAATGATCATCTTTCTTTGGTCCCCATCCTCCTGTCCAGGAAAAGAACATGAGGAACTGAGAGATGTTTAAGTGAGAAATTTATTGGGACAAAATGAGAATGCCTCACCATTGTGTGGTTGAATCTGTAATGCTATATATCAATCAGATATATAGTCTCTGGGTCATTTTCTGGAGGTGAAGGCCTCGCCAATGTCAGTGTTTAACAATAAAGGTAAGTAAATTCTACAGATAAATCAAATAAATTTTCCACAGAGTGATTTGTAGTTGTATGTATAAATTGACAAAAGTCATTAGACTCTTATGAAAGTTAAGGGTCATGGATCAATCACAAACACTTAAATTTTCAGAAGATTTCTTAACAAGTAGTCGTCGTACTGTAATGCTCATTTTCATGTTGGAAAGTGCTGGTTTTGCAGTGAAATTCAATACCGTATTTCAAATGAGACAAGTTCTTGTGAATGAAATAAATGTTTAGTAGAGCTCCATAAATTATTTAATTACATGTTTTATAACCAAATAATATCACTAAATAAGGGTCATGTATATAAAAACTGCTTGAAAATTATTTTTCCTAAAAATGAAGAATAATTTTGGACAAAAAAGATTATATAAGTCACATTTCAAAAACATATTTGATTTTGAAATTTTAGCCTATTTTCTTATTTTTAAGTAAAATGAAATATTTTGTTTTAGATAGCATTATTTCCTTCAGTTTAAATGAAAAGCTGACATTTAGATTTTCAAAATCATTTTATAGTATTCTTTCCAGACAATAAACAGAAATACTTAGCAACTTTTCTCACTTGTCACACATAATACATTTGAACTTCATAACAAAATATTCAATAGAACCTCGCACTTAGTATCTTCAGTTACCTCTCTCCAAATCATATAATGAGTACTTTAGATGCACCTTACAAGTCCACCACTTCCACTTACAGAAGGTAGTGTTCATGGTTTTCCTTCATATATATCTCTATATCTCTATATCCATATCTACATCTGTACACACACACACGTAAACACACACACACACACACACACACACACACACACACTCTTAATATACATTAATTAACAAAATTAGCATAGCACTGGAACTCTCCAAGACAATTTACAAGGATTATAAATCAGTCCTGTAATACATACTTTTCTGAGATATTATTATGGACATTTTTTTTTTCAGAAGAGATGGAGTCAGAGTAAGTTAAGCAATTTACCAATGATCAAACAATAATTCTATGTTAGAGGTAGAATTAGAGTTCTCTGGGGTAAAAAGTGCCAAATATCTATGTTGATGCAGTGATAAGATTTGGATGTGTTCTTAGCTGTTATTCAGGTGCTACAATAAAAATATAAATCTGTTGACACCAAGTTTTCTTAGCAGAGATCACTTTGCTTTAACTCAGTACTTAAAAGTCATTACTAGGATAAACACTGTTTTAACAAATTTTTTTTAAACTAATCTTGCATTGATTTTCCCTTTATTAAAAAAACACGGGTAACTAACTTAGCTGTAACAAAGATAATCAGACTCTCCTCACTCATTTTGTCTTCACTAATGGAACTGAGGGAAGAGTTATACAGAGTCATGGGAAAATAATGAAACCAGTGCAATTGACTTTTCAAATTTCAATTTTTAATTAGTTGGAAAATGAGAGGAGAATAACACAGCAAAAGATGAAAACCCTTTCATTTTTGATTAGAACAAATAAATGTTGTGGAAATAGGTACTGCTGGCATTTAGGCCACTTTCCACACCGTGCTTACTAAAACTTTCTCCTGACATCAGCATTTTAATGGGAGTTATAGAGTGCACTAGAAGCACAAAATTAAGATCACTGGGCAATTAAAAGTATCACAATTCCACTGAAAAATAAATGAGGACAACTGATATCTTCAGCAATCCGATATAACTAATTCACTTTAGGAAGACTAATAGCACTGCAGCATTTTAAATGTTTTTATATGTGACATATGGATCCAGTAGGGAACTCTTGATTGTATGAGAAAGCTTGATATTTCTTCCACTTTGTTCTGCTTGCATCCCAGTGTGCTGGCAGCTGGGTTGTGGATAAGATTTCAAGTGTTAGTTCTACATTAAAAGAATAATATAATGAGAACAATAGTAGACAGGGGCTGATTTACCACTGTAGGGCAAATCTTGCTAGTTTTTGTGTCTGGTTCTGGTGACCACTGAAAAACAAAATAAATAGAAAATCAACTGATTATAGCACAAGGCCAAGTCCTTAGTTCTTACTAATATCATTTTTTAACTCCTTAGAAACTGCATTTCTTCAGGTGCAAACACAAGCAAGTTCTCATTGTGTGTGATGTGAAATACAAAACTGCCTGAGCATTTTGATTAAATTGAAATCCAGAAACATGTTGAGTTCTGCTTTATTTTACAAACATGGATCTGCTTGAGAAACACCAGGGATTGAGTAAATACCTGCACATATGAATGTGCACTCTGAGTTGCATCTATGTAGATAGTAGTTTGACATGTTGCCTCATGGAGATATAAATGAGACAGATAACCTAATTAGATTTTTTCCCCAAATAATAATAAAAGCTGTGTTTTTTTCCTCTTTATACCAGTTTTTGAGTTGTTATAGTCAAATTTTCAGGTTTTTCCTTATAACCTTCACGACCGGAACCTTAGCTTTTGCAGAAGAGCTTAGATTAACACCTAATCTATTGACTCCAAGACCTTAAAAAAAAAAGAAAAAAAAGAAAAAAAAAAGAAGAAGGTGGAGAGAGGGAAGAGCAGAAACAAAAAGAAGAACGTAATGCATAAGACCTGTGAAAGAAATTACACACAAGTGCAACCTTGTTACTCTGCTGGAATGCGTGAGAGACTTCACATCTGGAAATCTGCCAGGAACAGAGAGCAGATGAGGACGGGTAGTGCAGCCTCATCGAGATTTCCATTGTTTGCTTTTAGCAAATTAATATAAAGCTCACTATTTTAACAGTGGTATGCTTTAAATCATGTTACCTGTGAAGAAAGTGTCCAAATTATGCTACTCAGTATAATTCAAGATGGCATGCAGAAACACAAGCTCTCTGGGCTAATTAGCTCTTCAGAAGCAAGCCTGGATGATTTAGACAACCGGCATTGTAATGCAGAGTTCAGTGGTTCTCAAGGTTTCTACATGGAAGACCACTTAATTCAGGGATGCTTAATGGGGCAGCTGAACAGCATTAATCTAAATGTCTTTGTGGTTGTGTCTGCATAAATATTTTAGCCTGAATTAAGACTGTTCTTTTGAAGTGAATCTTCTGATTGTCCCCATTTACTATTCTTTGGTTCAAATCACTCTTAAAAATGGAAACCATTGTAGCTGGTTGTGGGTGGGGTTTTTTTTTGTTGTTGTTGTTTGTTTGTTTGTTTGTAACTTATTTAAACTGTACTCTTTGTCCCATTGTATTTCCCACTGTAGCTCTACTGAGTTTTGCCACGCCATAGCATACAAATGTTTCACAGTAATTAAATAAGGAGTTAACTCACGCTTTTAATCCATTGTTGCTGGTAGTCCAACATAAGCAGAACTTTTTCTCTGAGTTCAGCAGTGCTGCTCACCATAGTTAATTTATCCCTCTGATGCTGTAAGCCACTGGGCAGTTCCTGCCGATCTTTTGGTGGGTCACCACTCCTTGTACTGTGCAGACACTGAGAAGTTTTGGTCTCAGATGCACCCTGAGGATTCCTGACTGGACAAATTTTCTTTTGGTGAATCACTTCTTAGCTAAAAACTGCAATTACAATATACCAAAATTGGAAGTGAAAAACGTTTTGAAAATATTAAACTAAATTATTTTGGCATTTTCAGAAAATTTTATAATCCAGTTGCTTGGTAAAAGTGAAGATCTAGATTCAGAGAAAGGAGGAACAAGCTCTTTTCCCCTGTTATGCAAGATGCCACTGATCAGTGCATTCATCCAAACTGCATTCCTTGTACATCTGAGCTGAGCTTAGCTCTCTTTTTTCTTCTGAGGTACCCAAGTCCACTTACAGGAGAATGTACTAATCACCCATATATTGATCTAAACTGGATTTCTCTCAAAGTCTCTTTCTACTGCTTCTTCACAAGTCAGATAATAATGTTTTGGATTGAACAGTACTGGAGGTTAAACCTCCCATAAAGAAAACCTCCTTAAACTGGGAGGTTTTTGATCCACCTTATTTGTTGCTATTAATGTTCTCTTATTAATCTGCTAAACTAAAACAAAATTTAAAAAGTAATTAGTTTTGTAATTTATTCTTAATCTCTGCTCTCGTCTCTCTTATCTGAGCTCTACTGCCCTTTGCTTGGGTCTTATCATTCCCCAGCGCTCTGCTGGGGGAGCATAGCACAAACTGCCTCTGACATTTACACAATTGTTCTATGACACGTCACCACTTATAATATCCATAATGGAATATTTTGTAAGCCATGGTATACCATGAGTCTGGGAGTTATTTTGTCCTGGCAGTTACTCTTTATTCCTTAACATCATGAAATGCAGGAGAGTCTCAGAAACTATCGCTCCTCTAAACTATGGCAGCGTTAAAGCATTTACAATAAACTGAACAGCAAAATACCATACCAGCTCCAAGTATGCACACCAGGGCTCCTTGAGCAATCAAACTAGCTGAAATTAAAGGTCAAAAGATCAGGACTGTAACTTTAAGCAACCCTGGAGAAGGCAACAATCTTCTACCTTTGTTATATTTTGTAAGCTGCCCATGATCACAAAACGTGAAAAACAGCTATCAGATCACAGGATCTTTTCAGAGGCAGAAAGCACCTGCAGTTATGAACAAAAGAATTCACAATGCACTTCTTTCATAACGGAGGCTAGCTGGTAGTTCAGTGTGCTGCTCTTTGGTAAATGTGCTCACAATAATCTCCAGGAGAAGAGAATATTATGGATACTAAAAATCTGTTTTTTACTTTTTTTTTGTTTTTTTTTTTTTGTTTTGCTGTTGTTGTTGTTGTTGTTGTTTTCTGCATTCAGGCTGTCAGAGCAGGAGGTAACAAATTAATTTCTTGAGAAGAAAAAAAATCCAAATCATAGAAACATTTTGCATTATAAAATCAACCTTTTTTAAGGCATAGTCAGTGGGTTAAAAGGAAAGAGAAGTTAAAACAAATGACAAAAATCCCTGGATTGTATTAACTACTGTAGCACTACACTCTCATTTTGGAATCAGGGATTAAAAAAGGGAAAATGTGTCTGAAATGTGCAGTGTGACTTTCCTAATCCTTTCTGATTATAGTGTAGTCACATTGCCTCATACATGGGGGGCAGTAAGAACTGGCTATGCACAGCCTCCTTAACAATATTGAGAGTAACAGATAACGATTGTTTTCCATTGCTAAGACATTAGGGCTAAATCTGTGTTGTATGTAAGGCAGCTGATTTTAAAAGCAGTGTGTACTCTTGCTCAGTGCTGTATTGTTGGCTGCGTCTACATTAGCATTTTAGTTTGAATCAGAACTGTGGTTTTGAAACAGATCTCATGATGATCCCACTTACTGCTTTTTATTTCACATTTGATGTAGTATGGGCTCAGAGCTCACAGACTGGGTTCCTTTCCAATGAAATTAAACCAGATGTGCTCCAGAAGTACACTGAAATGGTCTCTATCTGCTAAAAGGCATCAATCTCTGGAACCAGCCTAGAGCAAAACAGAACTAAATTCACCCAAGTGTGTATAGCGTGCATATCAGATCTTCATCAGCAGCTGCTTAGTTCAACATATCTGCTCCTTTTGCACTGCTCTGCAGGCTAATGTAGAGACCACCATTGCATTCACTCTTCCTCCATGCTGTCTGCAATGTTTCTCCTTATGCATTAAGGGCAGGCCAAGCTCAAACTACTTAGAGATCTCATCATGTGTCATGTGTGATGACAGCAGGGATCATTTATTTATCTACCTGATATCAGGCATATCATAGCACTGCACTGTAAAAGGGCTAGGTAGTGGTGCCCCAGGCTGAACATCAAAAATAACACAAGTTAAGAACTTCCCTCAAAAGCTTCACAGACCCAAGCTTTCTCCCCTGTTGTTCTCCAAAGCTTACTGAAACTTTTTCTTAATTCTAGGCTTTTCTCTACCATCTGAAACTGTGTATGACCATGGGTCATGTTTGTGCATGAAATGCAATGCAGAGAACCTCCAATTTGTGGCACAATGTTTAAAACATAAACATTTACATTATTACATGTATATGGTACACATAGCCTCCAGATTATATAAGATTATTATTTTATTTTACAAAGAGTATTGTGATAAAATGGAACATCCAAAACCAACAGGGGAAAAAGATTATTTCTGAGATTCAGAACTGGAGGAGAAGACTCTAATATCAAATATATAGGAGTAATTGATAGAAATATTATGACATGATATGATTAGAGTAAAACATACAGGGGTAAGTGTACCACTAAGCTGGCTTATTGGAGCACAAAGTACAGGGTTTGCTGCATTAAGAGGGTTATTTAGAGCTATATGTGCCACGTGGTAACTGAAGAATTATGTAATATACTGTTAAGGTCAAAGGCGTGAACTGCAGGTTGATTTCACATGGCAGACTTTCCCAGCACAGAAATAATGTAAGCCCTGTTTACATGTCCTAAAAACATATATCAAGGCAGTGTTTGTTAAATGACACCTGAGCAGTTCTATTATCAAGTGAAACTTCGCACAAAGGTGCTCATTGGCAAATTATTCCCATGTGCCTACTGGCTCGGGAGATATGTTTTTTAACCTTTCAGCTATTCCTCCCACTGTCTGCCCTTCCAAGGCTATAGACTAAGTCAATGTGTTGCCATGGAACGATGTAGGTAAATGGAGCTTACTAATTTAAGACATAAAGGTGTTTTCTCCTGCTGTCAGTGGCTGGACTGCAACAAAACCAGGTATTTCCACCTTCTTTTTTCATTTACCACTACCAGACTACTATATACCAATTGACTTAATGCTCTCATTGCCCCATCTGGCTCTGCTTTCCCAGAAAAGGCAAAGATATCATCCCACACTGTATGCCAGCCACCACTTATACTCTTCATTTTTAAAGTGCTTTAGAAACAGTAGTGTAATTATCGTTATTATTATTACTATTACTATTATTATTTTATGGCAGTTAAAAAGCTTTTACAGGATGTTACCAGAGATACTAAAGTTCTTCATACGGGCTTGTGTTGTTGGGATAGATGCTGCCATTATGAGAACACGTTAGGGAAGCAATTAGCTTCTCCTTCTCCCCTAACTGCCAGTTTCATTTGGGTAGGAACCAAATTCAGTATCTTCACTGGAGAATAGATGTCAGTCCTTTCCTTAGCTTTGTTTCCCACTCCCATTCTGTAACACCAGCCATGTTTATACTCCCATCTCACTGATGCTTCTGTCCAGGAGTGGAGAGAAACACATGGTAAAGTGCTAAGAACAAGGATGGCACCATTATCAGAAGCTAAAAAAGGAAAACAGAATAACACAGAAGGCAATGCAGGAAAAAAGCCAGTTTACACCTAGTAAATCGATGCCTCACCTCTGCCATACAGAAAGTACTCCACAACACAAAACTGATGGGTCAAACTACAGTTAGTCCTTTCCTTCCCCAAATGATTATTTTAGCATCCTAATCTTTATTAATTTTTGATGCTATACCACTTCTTTTATGAAAGTGTATAGTTGCACTGGATATACCAGAGAGAAAGTGTAGTTAATTTGTACAGGGAATGGAAGAGTGCACCTACATTCGCATCTTAGTTTGGATGAGAGAAGCATTGCTGAAGCAAACCTCTTGATTATCACCACTTATCATGTTTTTATTGTCATGGTAGTGCAGTCTTAGAGCACAAGAACTGAATTTCATTTCGATGACACTAAACCACAGGATGTGCTCAAGGAACGTATCTAACACATTCTAACAATAATGGGTCTGCAGTCCATAGGACCACACTAAAACTAGTCCAAAGTATAACCTGCTTAAAGGTGTCAGGTGTGGATTTCACTTTACAGATATGCTCCTATGGTACCTCATTGTTTGCTGATGAAGACATCAACAATAAAACTTTCATCCTATGTCTAAGCAAAATGGTTTAACTGATCGCCGTCTTTAATTATATCAAAAACATCTGAATCAATATTTGGAGATCATTTTCTCTTTTGCCTTTTCAAG
Organism: Apteryx mantelli; assembly: GCF_036417845.1. Taxonomy (NCBI): domain Eukaryota; kingdom Metazoa; phylum Chordata; class Aves; order Apterygiformes; family Apterygidae; genus Apteryx; species Apteryx mantelli. The sequence goes on along the minus strand of NC_089980.1, from coordinate 96,341,577 downwards.
GGAAAAAAAATCTGACAGTAAGTATCAAAAATTGCAAAGTCAGTTTAAGAAGAGTATATTTTGCTAGCAAAAGGCAACTTGAATACAAGGATTTATAATGGAAACTATTTTTTCATCTAGGTGTCTGTTGCTACTACCCTACCACAATCTAGTAGATAATGAATGGTGTGTAGCATTTGCAAAGTGTTAGCTCATTCAGGGAAGATGAGGAAATTCATAAAATGTCTAGAAAGGCAGTATAGTTAGCTGCAAAGACATACATATGAACACAGAGAATGTAGATTATTTGCTGATATGTGGAAAGACTATATTGTGAAAATAAGTAAGTCTGAGGAAGACTTGGGACACATACACACCATATAATAGATCCAAGCTTGAGAGTATTAAAACCAATTGCAAAACTTCATGTATCTCCACAGAGGCCGGTTTTCATCCTCTCAGTCTAAGAGCCTGTGAAAATAATTGTCTAAATAGCTTACAAATAAGAAGTAGTAACTAAGTTATTTTTTGCAAGCTCAGCAAGTATGAAGGCCAATTCATAACAAATGTCCACATCTCTAATTCACTGATTCTCTAATTCGTTTTTATTACCCTCCAGTTTATAAAATGTTGTAAGCACAGTACACAGACTCATACATGTATTTATGCTAGGCATTCATACAGCCTATAAAGTTAATGTAATTATCAACCTTACATTTTCTTCCTGGAGAAAAACAGGATAAATTTGAAACCCAAAAGAAAAGATAGTTCTGATTACACTAATAGAAAAACTAACATCCAGGCTGCCACTAAGATTTCAGAATCTGGAACACTTGAACAGAAAGGACCTGTGCTGACTGCACTGCTTGATCCGTATCTTAAGGCCATAATTAACTCCATACTACATTTTCACCCCACACAGTTATCCCTGGCCAATGAAATGGTCTCACAAAACAGTCAGTGTCTGTGTCAATCTCCTTAGGTTTCAGACCAGAAAGATAAAAAAAAGTTTCTATTTACTGATGTCAAAAAAAAAAAAAAGTTAAAATCCTAGTGAAACCTTACATCTAAATTTATGAAACCATAATGTTTGCCAGTATAGACATACATCTTACTTTGGTTCTTCTTGATGATACAGGGAATGACCCTTTATGTGTCAATAATGATGATCCGTACTGAGTCCTAAAAATAGTTGGGAAGTATTTGAAAGGACAACAGCAAGACCAGAGGCAAAATTCTAGGTGGTATTTCCAAGACCAATAGAAAATAACAGCTCACTATATGACAAATGCATATTCATAATTTCTGCAATCAGATAACTTTACTTTGTATACATGTCAATAGAACGTCACAGGAAGGCAGTTAAAAAACTGGAAAAAGATTTCTGGGTAATAAACAGGACTGTGAATCAAGAGATCTGCTTTCCATATTTACCTTTCACATACACTTCTGCTATAACCTTGGGCAAAACAAATTCCAGCTACATTTGTCTCAGCTTTTCTAGGCATAAAATAGAAATGATACTTCCTCACCTTATTGGAATGAGGTCATGGTCATGTCGGTAGCATTTGTTGCACATATTTCAGAAGACAGGCAACTATATAACCCCACTTTTATTTCATAAAGGGAACATTATACAATTGCTGTGCGTACATCTCACTGTTAGGATGAGAAAAATCACTGTTTTGAAAAACACCTTTTCTGGAGATTTTCATTTGTTCCATTTCCATTTGAACCAAGCTTCTGTTATTATTTCAGTCAATCATATTAAAAAAAATGCAAAGTTTAGGATGTATTCAAATAATATACTTTATACATTTTGAAAAAAAAGTATGCATCTTCAATTATTTGTTTCTCTATGAAAACTTTCTATGATATTTTCTTTGATTTTTTTTAATCCATCAATTGCCAACATGATTACATAAAGAGAAAATAGTTGAAATTTGACCTAAGAAAATGTGATTCAAATATTCAAACCCTGCAAAATTAACCTGTCAACTGTCTCTGTGTGCAGTACGATTGGCTGTCTCATAGAAATTGTGATTTTAATAGGTTTTAATAGGTTTTAATCATAAGTATCAGATAAAAGATGAAATGGTATGAGCCTACCCATCAAGCATTTTCCATGAACTTATGCTAGAATAAGCAGTTTCCTACCAAATTCCACCCACAAATTATTTTTAAACTTCTAGGAAATCTTCAGTCCTTTATTCATTTTTCAACTCTATAAGCAAAGGGCAGAATTCTGATATTCACTTTGCTATGTTCATTTTCAGCTCTCTTCTCAAGCTTGAATCAGCTGCAGTCAAAGGCTTCAGTACTTCAGTATGTAGGCAGAGCTCTGTGTTATTTTTTGAAGCTTAATATTGGTATCTAAAAGTATGTTTTAGCTCCATCTATTCACAAATTATTCTACTTATGAAGTGGGCATGGCTAGGGGAAGAAAACCATGACAGGTTCCAAAAGCTCCATGGTTCTTGTAGTCTTTCTTTCTTTCTTAAGAACAAATTTCCTTCTGCACTTTGTGGGGAACCTGGACTCCACTTTGGACAACATGAGAGATGTAGGTAGCTGGAGCAGAGGGGTACTGGACAGTGTGACGTTCAACATTGCAATAAACAAATATCTCCGTGGATCTTGTCATAAACTGCTGAGTCCCCTGTTCTTTCCTATTCTGAAACAATTTAAAATGAATGCAAATATTTAAAAGCCATCTGAATAAATTAAGTCATTTAAAATCTATTTTAAACAGATGCTTGAAAGGTCTTCTAAAATGTTTATAATGTTACTAGTCTTTTAAGAAGGATTTCATGCTGTTAAGGTAAGCTTATCTGAGTCACTGTGCAAACTGATGGAAATGAGCATAACACAAGTTGACAAGACCGCTGGAAGATTTCCTAATGCAAAGGTAGGAAGCCCAAAGAGAATCTTCTCAAACTGTGTAGTCCTATTGTCCTGATGTTTAAAACAGGGTTCAGGCACAATGCCTAAGTTTTGTACATTTACACAGAAACCTTATCCAGCAAACCAAGAATGTTATTTAAAATTTTATGTCTGGATACTATGTATTCATCTAGAAGAGAGAATAGAGACAACTAGAAAACACCAAGTTTAGCCTCAGAGCAGTACAAAATGGATTTGTCTGTAGTTAGTTGAAATTCTTGTAACGAAAGTGAGCTTTTGTAGCCATTGACTTCATCGGCCACAACAGCCATGCAACTGGGTCATCCTTCTGTTTTAATCCCATGACAATGTTTATCTCCCATGCAGTTTGTCATACAAATTCCCCCTTCATCCAGAATCCCCAATGAGGAGCTCCTTTTAGAAGTGGTCTGAGGTTGGTAGCTCCTCTCATGCATGGTATGACAGTGTTGCAAAATAATGTCAGCAGCAACAAAAACATGCATAATAATTTCTGTTTGTTTTCCGTATATGTCTACATCCTCATGTGTAAGAGCAGCATTAAACTGTGAATAGAACTACATATTTCAAATGCAGTCCTTTGCCTTAAATATCAATACACTCCAGTGTTACAGAGTTGTATTATTTGTTTCCTGGTTTAGAGCAATAGGCCAATGGACCTGGCTTTTGAACATAGCTAAATTGTCAGCATTTTTGTCACAAATGACTGACCAACAAAGAATGTAAGAGCACAACAGTGTTTTTGAAATATGTAACTGCCTCAGGCAAAAGAATTGAGTATACTATAGGCAATCCGTGAGGAAAAAATATATATGTCATAATGGTCTATTATATATTGGACCAAGTTTTATGAGAATGGGGGACTATTACTCCGATGATAATGATCATTGAATTGCAATTCTTTATGTATTCTTGCACACACAATTACTCTGGGATCACATCAAACATCATTTGAATGGGTATTGTAATTGGATGGAATTCACCTACGCCTATACATAGGGCAATTAAATAAACTTTGTACTGTGAACAGAAGTGAAGACGACCAGCAATTTCAGTTGAATAGTAGATGTTTTGCCTCAGGAACTCTATGGGTGACATGCATCCATGCTATAAAGAATTGATTTACATTTCCTACATAATTTTAGCTCCCAATAAAGACCATCTAGGAATTCTCTGGCATAGCAGTTGGGCCCTTGTGTCAATCCTATGTGTGTAATTAGAAAGAAACCAAAGTATTGTGGTGTAGGAAGGAATTCTGAGCAGATGGAATAATGAAAATACATTTGGAAACAGCAACCACCTGAAAAGGGGGAAATTTATACAGCACTTCTCACCCTGTTATCCTGGGTCAATGTGACAGATATAATTTTCTCAAAAAGCATCCAGCTTGCATATTTGATTTGATTTTGCACAGGTGGAGTGGTTTTCTTTGGATCAAAGACTGAGATCAAACCAGTCAAGTAAAAATTGCATGAAGAACGATCAAGCCTTTCCTTGTTTTTGTTTGTTTGTTTGTTTGTTTGTTTTTTAAGTAGGTATTGATACAAGAGGTAAACATGAAAGTCTGCGCATTAATAAGGCAGGCTTCTCGATTGATTTTTATTTTTAGCAGTCAAGCATTTTTTTGATTTGTCATTATTTAAAAAAATCTGAGAACCTGAAAGCTAACATTAAATAGAGAATAGTTTCATGAGAGTGCTTTGCAGAAGTGTCTGTGTTGAGAGTGCTAGATAAGAGGACAGCAGATGATGATCAAGAATGGTGATGATGGTGAAGATGGTGATCAAGAGTGAATATGAGGCATTTTTCAAGATATGTTAGTTTCCATTAAAAAGCTATAATTTTACATTGCAAATTATTTCTAACATACACCTTTTGTCTTATCAAATAGAGCTAACTTTTTCAGGGGGATTTCAGAAGATGTATATTAATATATTTTCATTCTAGTGAAGAGTAACTTGGAGACAATTCAAAACAGAATCCCTGATTACAGGTGCAATAAATACCTCAGAAAAATACCTTCCTGACTGCTGCTTTACTTACTTATCTCACTTCCCAGATCTGGGGTATAAAATGGCAGCAATATAAATGGCAGAAAAAAAAGATGAAGAAAATAAACTACAGCTTTCTTTTGTTTCAAACTGTCTTTTCAATTTTTGTTCCATTTTTTTTTCCCCTCAGATTTGGCACATAACAGATCTGTATGATCTTTGCTCAACTAAAGGTGGAAAAGGGACTGAAACAAAAGAGGTGAGATTTGAATTGTTTATAAGCCATTTCACACAGCTGTAGCAAATATTATACACTTGAATTATGCTCTGCCCTTTTACATAAAAGAGTGGGGGGAGTATGGTTTTTTTTTTTTTTTTTTTTGAGAGAGGGAGAGAGAGAGCATTTGGAGCTGTTCTGCTTTGTTATTCATAAACAAATTATTTTAATCTTTCTAGCTTCATTCATTTGTTATTTGTTGGTTTTGCTTCTTGTCAACTGTTCCTTGAGGACTTTGATTTTTCAGCTAAAGCAAAGTCTCTGAGATTCATAGGGCTTTATCTGGATGTAGAAAAACAAGCATTTTGTAAGGGTAATGTAAAACATGAATACTAAATTGTGTCTGTGTCTTCATATTCTGATTGTCAGATACTGCCCTTAAGCATTCAAATTTCATTCTGTAGGAAAGTGAGCAATAATATATGAGGTCAATTTGTTCTTATTTTTAATTGTATTTGGAGGTAAAATTCTGCTATCCTTATTCAGAATAGATCATATCACAGCTTATATAATGCCATTTTGTATAATATCATGTGATTTGACAGAGTATTTAACAATGGGAGATAATCAGATGAAAATGACCTCAGTGCCTTGTCATGACTAAAGCAGCTAATGTGACCCTTAAATAGACACTGTTGAGGTGGATAAGGTAGACTATGTAGGAATAAGGCGTTTATATTATCCTAGTTTTGGCAGTGAAGGACTTACTCTACAAATATTTGGTCAATTTTGAGATTAAAGATTGAAAGAAGATATCGAAACAGAAACTTGATAATATAGAGTTCTTGAGTCTAGTAAACAAGACTGTATAACTAGAACATGAATCTGGAGAAAACTAACATTAAAAGCGTACCAAGAACAACCATCTATTAGAATAATTTATGAAAGAATTTTACCGGATTTTTCATGACCAGAAATTTTTAGATCAAAGTTATGTTGTTTTTGTTTTGTTTTATTTTTTCCCAGTAACTAAGAAATATTTCTATAGGAATTAGTTCATCTAAATCCTATCCAAATGTCTATCACATCCAACTAGAAAATTTTAACTGTCCCTTCAGATACTCTAGTGCATGAACCATAAATTGCTTTCCTTTTTATGGGCAGATAGGCTTTCCTGGGTAGCAATTTGGACTCACACTGATTCCATCTAACTTTAATGTCATCATTGAAGAAATTACCTGCAGCCCAAAAGTGATAGTTTGTACACATGCATTTGGAATACATGTGATGGCTCCTAGCCATTTCTGACTAACAGATATGCACAACATCTCTTTATCACATACACAAGGAGCCCAGATTGTCTCGAATTCTATCTAAAATTCAGTAAAGCCATTGTACTTGGTTCATGAAGCTGTTCTGCATGTGCCCAACTTCAATGTTCATTAAATACATGTGTAAATCACCTCTACTTTGTGTATGCATTGTGTCTAATACTTCCAGGACATGCCAGACTCATACTTGTGCCTATTTTCCCTAAATTCCTGGAGACTGAGCAGCCCAGAACACAGGGAAATCAGAAATCCAGTAATTAGTGTTAAAAGCAGTAGTCCACTATTCAAAGCAGCAGAATTTCCAGGTATAATTAAGATCCTAGCTGGTGTAGGCATCCTCAGTAATGATCAGATGTATGGACAGCCAGAAATCAGCAATCCAGTTTACCTAAATTCTAGGTTTCCATCTTTATCACTTCACTAATGACATAAAAATGATGTTAAAGGTATTTGAGTCTTACTCTATAAAAAATTTGTTGATTTAAATGAGCACTGTAACAAAGCAAGGTGATGTTTATTAAGGATGACAGAAATATTTCAACAATTGTTAATATTAAATATATAATATTTATGTTTTTAGAAAGTTTGTCCAGAGTTCAGGAAACATGGATGGACTTTAATCCATCCAATGCACTAAATTTAGTGCACGTAACAGATATTAGGTAAGCAGCAATACAATCTGTGGGTCTGTATATCAACCTTAAAATGGTCACTGTAACTCACTATTTCAAGTGAGTACTTAGAGTAAGTATTTATTTGTTTATTTATTTCCCTTTCTTCCTTTTCCTTTTCCTTTTCCTTTTCCTTTTCCTTCTCTCTCTTTCTCTTTCTCTTTTTCTCTCCTCTTTCTCTCTTCCTTCCTTCCTTCTTTCTTTTTCTTTTCTGCTTTTCTTTCTTTCTTTCTTTCTTCCTTTATTTGTCTGTCTCTCTTTCTCCCTGTCTCTTTTTCTCTGTCTTTCCTCCACTCTTTTTCTCCCTTTCTCTATCTTTCATTTATTTATTTACTTATTTATTGGCATTAGATACTAGTAAAATGAAAGGCATTTAAGTCTTGAGCAGATATGGTGATTCCAGCTCTTAAAAACTTTGCTTTAAAAATGGGGGGGGGGATAAAAAAGAGTTATTGTGATTGCAAATGACAAATACATATGTGTGTGCATGCATATATATGTATGTACATATATATTTATGTATATATGTTTTGCCCCATTCCATGCTGAAACTGGAAATTCAAAGTTAGTAAGTGAAAACATCAATGAGCTTTGAACTGCCTGCTTCAGGTCAATCTTGCTTCTAATTCCAAGATCTAGTTTTGGTTTTGTTTCAAATGGAGCTCAGTTTTGCCAACATTTTCAACAACTCAAAACATAAAGGCAAATGAATGATGAAATATATTAACAAAATAGTCTGAAGCCCATTTGAGATCTTGCCATCTTTAAGAACAGATCAGAGGAATGCAGGCTCCTCTGCTGCTTTTCTCCCCCTATCAACCTGGCAAGCAGCACGGCAACAGCCATTTACCCATCAGGAAGAAATAAAGTATCCTAATAGCTGCTAGTTCTATCTGTTATTTATACCTAGTAATTTCAGTCCAAAGTGATTTTATCTTTCAGAACAACCTCTGCCTGGCAGAGGAATAGTTGATGGACGATGATATAGGTGACAAAGTCGATCAACACTAAGACATAAACTGGAAAGAGGCTATCTGAGCTGATTACATTGTTCTGTGCAAACATTAAGTCACATGTGAATAAGAACATATGGAATATATGAGACTTACTTTGTCTTGCTGTTGCATGAGAAGTAAACTGTGAGTAGAATTGGAATTAGTCAGCATTTTGAGTTCTGTTCCATAAATATAGTATGCCTTACTTTCAGTCTTTCCATGCTTTTACTTTTGATCTGGTTCTTTCTCTTTTTCTTTTACTTGCTATTTATTTTAGACACAAAAGCATGATATAAAACTGGACTGTGGTTTCCACTTAGTTTTAGCAGTGCTGCAATTGTGTATTTAGTTTATATCACCCACAACATAAAGCTCTCCAAAGGAAAATTATTCAGACGTGTAGGCTATGGACTTTATTAATATTACAGTTATTATTGTGGGTATTTATAGAAGTTTTCTCCTATTCTGACATCATGCAGATACAAAAATCATACCAGTCTTTCTTATAACACTTCTGAAGGCTGTATTTAGAATAGTTTGTGCTTAGGATTTATCTTTTTCTGTTCTTTTTATTTTCCCTCTATTTTTAAGCTTCTAGAATATATAACAGAGCAGTCTTTCTCTTCCTAGAGTCTCAATAACATCTTTTTATTTTTTACATACAAGTAGGCAATAACAAATCATGTGTTTGTGCCATAGGAAATAACTGTGTATAATGCCTGCCAAAACAGCTTTTAGAAAAGTTATTTAGTTTCCAGCTTTGTTACCATGTCTACTCTTTTGCATCTCAATAGCATGGTAAATCTGAAAGCACATGCACCCGCTCAGAAGACTCATTATTTCATCTCTAACATTTCAGGAATCACCTTTAAATAATCTATGGAGTGTCAGGCAATATATATGGAGAGTTTTAATTTTCTTAAATAATGAACAGTGGTAGAACATGAAACACTGCTAATGTTTTTACAAACTATCTGTCATACCTCAACTGACATTTTCAATCAAGTCCCTTGAGGCCACTTAATTCTAGAAGTATCAGCCTAAGCGTATACCTTAGTAATCCAAAGCTTTTTGCAACCAATAATTCCTAGCATCACAGGTAAGAATAGACATTTCTTGTGAAGAATACACTGTATCTCCACTCTTTTAACCATTGCCAAAGATACTATACAAGACAACCTGCAACTACAATAAGAGAAAAATGTAAGGGTAAAGCAGAGCACTGGTTCTTTGAAATCAAGCTACTGAAGTAGGCTCTTCATCTGTAGCCAGCTTTCAAACTTCCTCTGCACTTGGCCTGCTTCATACTAAGAATTTTTCATCAAAATTTTTTTCAGCAATTATGTTATGTCTACTAGAAGACTTCAATATGCTTCATATCAGACATTTAGTTTGATCTAAAGTACTAATCACAAAGAAAAAAGCAAACTCATGACAATGCCATTAGGTGGTACATTTTTTAAAAGCACATATCATTAAGAATTGAACATAAGATTTCATTTTAAAGTGACTGCTGCTCTTGTAAGCAGCACAATACTGTTTGAAGTGAAAAATACAGACTTAAGATCTCAAGGCTAGCTAGAATGGACAAGAAGCACAGATTAAGAACATAGATTAAAACAAAAACAAAAAAGCCAGCAGCCCAATAATTATTTTTTCCAAGATTGTCTTAACATGAAACAAGGACAAACAAGGTCATTTGCCTTGCCAGCCATTTTATGAAGAGGCATATGACTATTAGTAGTGGCAAAAAAAACCAATGTCTAATGAAATATCATTATATTTCAGAGCACAAAAATACTGCTTGTGCTTTTAGCGACCTGTGTAGAAACAATATCTGCAGCTATGTGACTTTATGGAATCCCTAAAATACGTGAAAATGAAATTACACATGTGTAAGAGCCATCAGACTAATGAGCAGTAAGTTGACAAGGGTTTGTGAAAACATGGAGAGATGGCTCTTCAAACTTTGCAGCTCCATGGAAGTTGGAAGTTGCCCATCTGTTTATGCAGTCTCAGGATCTGATTCCTGTGCCCCCCCACCCCCCCGTGCTTTTTTTTTCCTAGTTAATATGGTTTATCTCCTGGAGATAAATATTATTTTGATTTACTCAGTGTTGTGGTAATATTTTCTAGCTTTCTTTCTGAATTTCTTTTCAGATAGTTCCTACTTTCTATTATATTTGACTAGTCCTGATCACTTAACTACTAATTTTAATGAACCAGCTAGGTAAATTGTGTCAATTTGAAACCTTTCCTAAAAAAAAATTGTGCATTATCTAACACATACACATACAGTCATTGCTATATATGTATGTAGGGTTAATGTTATTTTATTTCTTACATGCATTACTTAGCATTTATTTGCATTGAATTTTATCCGGCATTTTATTGCCCAGATCACTTGGATGGGTTTCCCCTCACAGGCATCAAAAATTGAATATCAAGCCTAAGATAATTATTGAAGATTTCCCTATAAACAGGGGGGAAAAACAGATTAATCTGTCTGTGAGATAAGATGGATGGACCATCTTCGTCAAGTACATATCTGTTTCTAGCCTAAATGCTGAGTTTAGGATGGATATCTAAATTTTAGACAGCTAAGGTTATATTAGACTAATTCCATCCTTTGTATCATAAGCTCTTTCAACTATTCATTCTAGGCATATTTATCTTATTCTTTTCAAAATCATTTCATAATTAACAATCATCAGAATTAATAATCAGAAAACTCTTGTCACCTCAATATTCATTATCTTTACCAGACCACTTGCAAATATACTGAACAGCACAAAGTACTTCTGGGATCCCACTGGTAGCCCACTTTTATAGTGAAAATGATAATTCCTATTTCATTTTTCCCTTACATTTTAAACAGTTGCTAACCAGATCCACTATAAGGTTTTCTTGCCTATCCCATAATTGTTTCCTTGAGAACTTTTAGAGAAGGTATCCAGTGAACTCCTTTTTTGGAAATCTACATACACTCCATCATTCAGATCATCCTTATCAATGTGCTCTCTGATTTTCTTAAATAATTTTAATAGATTTATGACGCATGATTTCGATCTGAAATAGTTATTGCTACTTCCTATATTTCTTGTTTACTTACGTATCTACTAATTTCATTCTTAGTATAATTTCTGTTGATATTTAAAATTAATGCAACTTTTTCAGCTTCTATTCCTTGGGCTGTTTGGAATGCTACATTATAAATCAAAACTAGCAATTTATAACTGTCAAATTTAAATTTCTTTAGAACTCTTGAGTGAATGCTGTCCTTTCCTGGCAATTTTATTGTTGTTGTTGTTCATTTTCATAAATTTCAGTTAGGTTAGAAATAGTTCCTCAGATTCCCCTCACTAATAACATCTCTTATGGCTTTAATATCATTGAATGTTCTCTGTACACCTTGATAATTTTGGGCTCCATCATCTCTCTGATTGTTTTCTGAATTCCAGAGCCCTTGGAAAATATTTTATTGCAACAGTTTAGCATTTTAACAAGTTAGTCGTTAGATTTTTTTTTTTTTTTGGTTGGTTGGCTTGGCTTGTTTTATTGTAGTTCTATTTTCACCTGTTAGAGTTAATGCTCTTTCCTATTTTATTCATTTGGAGAAGACTTTCACTTTAGGAAAAAAAAATGTTTTTATCACTAACAGCTTACTTTAACTTTCTTTTTTTAGTCATGCTTGGTGGATAATCATGTTTGAGTCTCCAACATTATTTTTTATTTTTATTCTAAAGTCTTAATAAAGTTTTCTTTTCAGATGGTCCTCATGCCTCCTGAAATCTTTTTATCCTTTTAGCTGATCTTTACGTAAACTTTTAACTACTTTCCTCATTTTTATGACATTTCTCTTTTAAAAGAAAAATAAAATGTTATTCTAGTGGATTATGAACATTTTTTTTAACTTCCTAAAAGCGTGAAATCACTGTGGTTACCATTACAATAATTCTTTATCAGGTATTGTGCCTTTCTCAAGAATAAATCAAAAGATGATTTCATTTATATGATTTGTTGGAGGCAAATTGCTCCAAAAAAAATTTTAATTAAAAAAAAAGGTAAAGTTCTATAGTATAATATTCACTCAGCCTATGTGTAAGCAGTTACAGTCTCCTATTATGACTATGATTATTTCTGGTTTTCTCTTTTACCATTTCATAACTGCTTTCAGCATCCTGGCCATGTAGATAATCACATAAAACCCTAATTTTAAAATCTTCCTCTTTAGGTACAGTATTTCAAGCCATTGAGATTCTGTGTTATGTTTTGGTATAGTTAAATTTTATTTACATTTGATTTTAAGTGACCTGCTCACCACAGACGTCATTTATTTTCTTATTCCACTGTTTTTGTTATTTTCTGGCTTAATTCTAATTCAAAAAGTTTTGCTGTTTCCTATTAGTAAATCTAACTTTGTCTTTCTTACATAAACTGCTCAAACACCTGGGGAGATACTGTCTCTGTTTGGCATTGCATGTAGCACAGACCAGACAACACTACAATGAAGTCCTCACCTCTGGCTGGAGTTCACAGCCTACTGTTCCCTCTAGAACTGCTCCATATGTCATTAACAATTACGCATTCTACAAATACCAGATCTGCCTCAGCTCTTCCCAAGAGTTTATGAAGCTACCTCAGGATGTCAACAACCTGTGCAGCCAGAGGGAAAATTATAATAACACAGAATCATTCAGGTCAGCAGGAGCTCGGGAGTTCACCTGGTTCAAGTTCCTGCTCATAGCATGGACAACATTGAATTCAGACCAGGTTGCTCAGGGCTTTGTCCAGCCGGGTCTTGAAAGGCTCCAGGAACAGAGATTCAATAGCCTTTCTGGGCAATTCATTCTAATGCTTAACTATTCACATAGTGAAAACTTTATTCTTATATATGGTCAGAACTTCCCTGTCCCCATTTGTGACCATAAATTGAATTACCATACAGTCCTCACTGACATTACAATCTAATTTACAGTCCTCACTGATATTACAATCTAATTCAAACAATTAAATATTCAGAACATGTGAATTTAATTCAAACCAAATTTAAAATAAGAAAACAAAATGACCAGAGAAGCGCTTAAACTATGCAAATTTTATAAAATCAAGTAGTTCCAGCTATCTACACTCTACAGTACTAGAGTACAGCTTAAACTTACCTGAATCTTTAAATACAATCTGTAAGCTATTCCTAGAATCAGGTGCTTTGAACTGAGATCTAGAATCCAAATTTGCAGTGTTATTCTCAAGTTTTCATTTAAACTGAATAATTTAAAAGTCTAAGACAGTGAAACCAACCTTTTGGGCCATGAAGGTCCCTTAGCTCATTCCAGATGCCAGACTGGGCCATCAGATGAAGTCCCCCTCCTCAGATATGTTCAATTTGTCTGCTATTTTCATATGTAGGACTGAAGGCTGAGCAGGCTGCCTAGGGAGTATTAAGCTTGAGGTAGGGTTCATTTAATCTAATATTAGTCATCTGAAAAATAATCACCTGGCTTTGTCATCAAGACACCATCTATTCTCAACAGAGAGAGACACACACATGCAATTAATCCAAGTTGGGATGGATCACACTCTAGAGTTGTCTCTCTCTATCTTTTAACTATCTGGGGGAAACAAAGATAAATAGACTTAACTTGATGTCTAATTTTTAAATAGCTAAAGTTTTTGTGAGATGCTTCTCTGCTTAGTTATATGCACACAATGTCAGAGTGCACATGTAATTCATATATTCTGAACATGCGCCAAAAAGGGCCTTCAGATCACCTGCTGGGTTGCCCTCCCAGACTGCCTGCAGCCAAAGTGTAACTGATCAGGGTTTCACAGTCTAAAATGTGTTTGGCAGTATTGCAAATCACTCCCCCTCCACCTTGAAATAAAGATGCTTCTCATGGCCTGTGTTATTATTTGCCTTATCATTTTGGAAAGCTGGTATTGCTTTGGAGGTGGGGGAGGGGGACTTCCTTTAGTGCATATTTCCTACTTTACACAGATTACTTTCCAACTCCCAAAGTGAATTGAGGACATACTTCATTCCAGATGAAGCTTGTGAATTCTCTTGAACATCTGACCATGATTTTACTGTCTAAAAATGATGTAATGAGGATTGAGTATATTTGAGGGTTTTATTTTGCACCTCTGAAATCAGTGCTAAAATTCCTACTGATTTCAGTGACACAGAGTATAGTATTAAAAATGTTGCAGGCTACAAGAAACAAGAAAGCAATAAGTTTGGAGTATATATTTTTATCTAAGGAATCTGCTAAAGAGACCCTTAAGGTGCAGATAGTAAAGAACTTTAGGAAAATAGACTTTTACTATGAAATCAGAAACAGCAGTGGGAAGAAAAATGACATGTATCTTTAAGATGTACTTGAATTATAAGAGATTATGGGATGCAATAGCATGTAGTTACAGATGATTTGATGACTCAGGAAGTATGTTTTGGATATGTCTTCCTAAATGATATCTTGACCTTGGTCTCTTAAAAATTCACACTCAAATAAACTATGCTGTTTCCTGGAAGTATTTTACTGCATATATTTGCCTTAGTTTCCAGAGTTAGTTTTAAATTTTTATGGAGATTAAAATGATCAGAAATATACAAGTATATTGTGTATTTTTAATCCATTAATGATAAATCCTGATTCTAGGAGATAATTATGACACTACCAGTCAGTTAGGAGCACATCCTTTCACACTAGGAAACAGGCAAGCCAATTTCACCTCCACATGTGTTTGAGAAATCACAGCTCAATCACTAAGTAAACAGTGGTGGTGGCTATTTTTGGAAAATTACAAAAAAAGAAGAACACCTATGAGAAGCCAATCTTGTAAAAAAAAGAAAGACAGACAGGTAGTTAGGATCTGTTAAATCCAATTTCTATTTCATTAAGTAATGGAACACGTATAAAGAAATTATAACTATCTTGAGGATAGTAGAATTGCAAGCAGAATGGGTTTATAAAGAATATGAATCAAACCTCAGGGAATTTGGCAGGGAGGGTCTTTTTTTTTTTTGACAAAATTGCTCAATAAAATGATAAAACTGATGCAGTACAACGTATTAAGCTTGGAAACAGTCCCAAGGAGAATTTCAGAACAGGTGATATTTTTGTGATACTTATTATAAACTAAACTAGCCAGTGCATTTGTCATAGGGAAATAACCCTAAATTAGTGTGAGAATAGATTAAATGATCCAATTGCAGATGCTCTTCTATGAAAGAAAATGTTGTGTATTAAGGGCTTAGCTGAACTCCCATTGCAATCAATGGAAAGACGCCAGACGGAGCAGATTCAAATAATCACTTCTCAGTCTTCTAACAAAATATTCTTTAAGTAATGCATACTCCAGTTTAAAATAGTTTTGAAAGTTTGAGAATTTTGGTTTACTTCTTAGTAAAGATTTTTAATATCTGCATTAGTATGTAGTGTTTTGTGTACACAGAGCTCCTAAGAACATGTCGACAAATGTCTGTACATAATTTTCCAGGTTTTCAGAGCCATCACATTTCTGGGTTTATTTTGCTGTAGGGCAATCTTGAGGACATCTTATGTTTCTAACAGGAAGTGCAAAGAAAAGGAAAACTGTCAAGAAAAACATAAAGAACTACAGTTAGCATAAGAGAAATATGTTAATTCAAGTTTTACGTGTTGTGCAATGGATGGTCCCATTAAATAAATAATAATAATAATAATAAAAAGGAGGAAACACGCTTTAAAAAAACATACCCTAATGAGTACTTGAGTTCTTTGCTTGATTATAAAATTCTAGAAGAAACTTAGATTTTTTGAACTTCTTAGATTTTTGAACTTCTTCAGGACAAGCTCAACCAACATGCTTGATAGTTTCCTTGGTTACAGAATTGTATATGTTGTTAGAAAAGTGTGATTTGAGGAACTGTTTTCATATTAAACTAATAGCTAAGGGAGAAAAGCTGAAGGCCCCCAAAACTGCCAGCTGTGTTTGTGGCTTGGTGCAAAGAATACAGGCTACTTTCAAGTAGCACTTGTGCTTAATAAGTCAAACTCAGAGTCAGTCTGTAATCCTAATTTAGCTTTTTATATGGCAAAACTTAACTTGAAAGCATCCCTGCTGAATTTAAAGTGTTATAACATAAAACATCCAGATGGGGCAGAAACAGGACTGTCTACTTTTGAAATTCAGCTCCCCACAATCATCCATGCTTCATATACAACTTGCTTCAAAGATGAATGCAGTGTGTTCCTCCTCCATTTCATTCACTACAGGCAACAAATTTTTCAGAATTTTTCTTTCAAGTTTTACCTTCACTTCAGAAAGTAAATTAGAAGCATTATAACTTCAGAAGGCAAGCTGCCTCTGAAGCACAGTTGAGCACTGCTGCTAGGCAGAAGGGAAGTGAAAGAAATTATGTATTCAATGCTGACATTTCAGCTAAAGCCTGCAGTAGGTCTTGAACAATTTATTAAAGTAGCTTGTACTGGGAAATATACTTTTTTCTGTTTTTTAAATATATTTATTCTAATTTTATATTATTTTCAGTGAATTAAGACTAAATCCTCTAGTCCTTTTTTCATGAAAATCCCAGTGAAGCAAATGTGCCTGATTCTATGTCTATTAATATGGATGGTAAACTGCTCATTGATTTCAGTGGTGTCTCATCAGGTTCATTGGGATTTTCAATGAGTGGAAAAACAGGATAGTCATAATAATTACTTAGAATAATAATTCCTCTAGAAGTACTTCAGCATTTTTATTTGAATTATTATCATACGAAACCATTTCAAATCCTGATAACATACATAAATGCTTGAGCTACATTCCCATAGCTCAACTTTTACAGTTTGATGGCACACAGACACATTAACAACACACAAAATACAAATTATTGCAGTGTAACTCACATCCTGTCAGGTATTATGGCTTCATTATCCCTTTCCCAGTCACACCCATCATGACTACTATGCAAGGAAGCACTATGGCAAGCATAAAGCATATGGAAACAAAACTTGAAAGTGCATGAAGAAATAGCAGAAAAGACCACAAATGCTGTCAGAACCATCTTACATTTCCTATGCACTCCATATTAAAAAAAGTATAATCACCTAGGTCTTGAGGGCACAGTGCAAACTACTCTTTAGGAAAACATACCATGAAAAGACTGTCTGAGCTCATTAAGAAGGTTTGAATAATAATGGCTCTTGCCCTTAGGAGAGTCTTTTAAGCAGAGAATGTACTGTGAGTAACATGTAGCTGAAGTAACATTTTCACAGTTTAGCCGCTCTTACAACTTCTTTATAAATTCTGAATAATTAAGGCTTAAAAAAATCATTACAAATATAGATGATCTATTTGAACAATTAATCATATATACATATATATGGCGTATACAACAGGTAGTAATAAAATAAATTAGATGAAAACCTGAGTGGCAGAAAATCAAACAAGGAACAAGTTTTTAAAATTACATTATCTAGAATCTGTGCCTGGAAAGAAAAAAAAAAAAGAAAGTGAAAAAATTTAATCAGATTCACTTTCAGTTAAACACAAAATAAAGCAAAAAACAGGAAGTGGAAATAACTTGAACCTGAAGCTTGTGAGTTTAGCTTAAGCAGTGGTCCAGTTTTGTTGATCTCAGAATCACAGAATCACAGAATCGCTGAGGTTGGAAGGGACCTCTGGAGATCATCTAGTCCAACCCCCCTGCTCAAGCAGGGTCACCTAGAGCACATTGCACAGGATTGCATCCAGGCGAGTTTTGAATATCTCCAGAGAAGGAGACTCCACAACCTCTCTGGGCAACCTCTTCCAGTGCTCTGTCACCCTCACAGTGAAGAAGTTTTTCCTCATGTTCAGATGGAAGTGTCTGTGTTTCAGTTTGTGCCTGTTGCCTTGCGTCCTGTCGCTGGGCACCACTGAAAAGAGTCTGGCCCCATCCTCTCAACACCCTCCCTTCAGATACCTGTACACATTGATAGATCCCCTCTCAGCCTTCTCTTCTCCAAGCTAAAGAGGCCCAGCTCTCTCAGTCTTTCCTCATAAGAGAGATGCTCCAGTCCCCTCATCATCTTTGTAGCCCTTCGCTGGACTTGCTCCAGTAGTGCCACATCCCTCTTGTACTGGGGAGCCCAGAACTGGACGCAGTACTGCAGATGGGGCCTCACCAGGGCTGAGGAGAGGGGGAGAATCACCTCCCTCCACCTGCTGGCAACACCCTTCCTGATGCACCCCAGGATACCATTGGCCTTCTTGGCCACAAGGCCACATTGCTGCCTCATGCTTAACTTGGTGTCCACCAGCACTCCCAGGTCCTTCTCTGCAGAGCTGCTTTCCAGCAGGTCAACCCCCAACCTGTACTGGTGCAGGGGGTTATTCCTCCCCAGGTGCAGGACCCTGCACTTGCCTTTGTTGAACTTCATGAGGTTCCTCTCCGCCCACCTCTCCAGACTGTCCAGGTCCCTCTGAATGGCAGCACAGCCCTCTGGTGTATCCGCCACTCCTCCCAGTTTTGTATCGTCAGCAAACTTGCTGAGGGTGCACTCTGTCCCTTCATCCAGGTCATTGATGATATCAATGATATAATTCCAAACAACTTAATTAACTGCAGAGATCTTTTAAAAATACTACCTCTAGTGTCTGGAAATGTTTATTTCCAGAAGAAGTAACTCTGTCATTTTGCCTTTCTAAGGCTGAATCTTACAAATTCTTAGGAATATAACAACTGGCTCTGTTATGAATGCTCTGATGTGTAAAAGTCTTCATGTGTACAAGTGTCTAAAGGTCTGAAGACTAAGCTTTCCAGCCTGCTATCCTGCTTTCATCATGATAAATTCTAGCATTATAGAACTCCTTATTTTATTTTATTTTTTTAACAATGTATACCATTCCTGTTTCATGGTTTAACAGACCTCTCAGATGTTCATATAGTTCAAAAGAGCAGCTGCAGGTGTTAGAGTAGGACTATATAATATATTGAATACTAATCACACAGCTCAAGGATTCCTTGTATTTTGCTTAAAATGAGCATGTAAGGACAGTATGGCTTTTGTTTTTTGTTTTTGTTTTTGTTTTTCCTTCCTCCTCCTTTTTTTTCCTGATTAATTTGTTTGTAAAGCCCCTATGCATGTGGTGGTATATCTGCTACTTATTCCTAAGCTATTTTATAGCAAATGAAGTTGCTTTTGTCTGGGAAAAAAGTTTATTGTCTAGATTCTGAGGGAAAGCATTATTCCTAATTGCTGCATGGTTTTGGCTCAAAATTATTTGAATCTCTATAAAAGACTGCATGCCATAGTAGCACATTTGACTAAGTGTCTTACTTATTTCCATCATCTATAGGTGGCACTAATAAAAACTAATACAAAACTTCTTCAGTAATAGCAAAGATGATCTTTTCTTTTTAGTCCATAGTTTACAGACCTAGAGCACACTGTCTGTCTACTTGTCCTTTTTAGTTTGCAAGTGTTTAATCTTAGAATGTATTGTTATGAGATGTGAATGCATATAGCTAAACATTTCTTTTGATCTACATATCTCCTTTGAATATTATGTATGATAGTCCCTGGAATAGAAGTGAACATAGCAGAAAATATAAGTCTTTTGCATTGCACTTGGAGTTTCTGTGCTGATTCAGTAGAATGGCTTTTGTTGATTATTTCATTGGCTTATAGCTTTCTATGGACATATGTAGTTTGGACTAGGATAATTTGACTATGATAATATCACTTTTACTTGGTGAAAGAGAACATACGTGGTAAAAAGTGTTTGGAAGCTTTGAATAAATGTGTTTTTAAAAAAAATAGTTTATTTTTTGTTGATAAGCAAATAATCAGAAAGATGATTATCAAGCTGCTGTTATATTGTACAAGCGATGAAAGGCTTATGTGTGATAAAATTATGTTTAGCTATTCATAAGATAAGGACTGCTTTATACTAACTAAAAAGATCAATGAGATGTTAAGGAAACACTGTGTGTTTTGCAGGTGATAATTGACCTCCTGTGGGCTGAGCTATTTGATAGTGTCCAAACACTTGAAATGAGATTTCAAGGACAACATTAAGAGGAGCATCCAAAAATTGCCTTAAAGTAATGTGCACATATGCAAATAAGAACCCGCTAAAGAGGATGAAATGTTTTTTCTCCAGTTCATAGCCACAATGTCTTCCTTTGTTCAACAAGCAGTTAGTTAACCCAGCCTTCATCAGAACAGTGGAAATCAATATTTTTCCAGAGCTGAATAGTGGAACAAGCTACATGAAGTAGGGCGTAATCATGCTGGACATAATTCACACATCAGTGGAAAAAGAAAAAAAATTTTTCCAATAATTTCACTGAATTCTATATGAAGTCTTAAAACTTTGCCTTCACTAAAAGCAGTAATGGAGCTTTCATTTTAGATCCATGTAGCCAGAATTTAAATCTCAAGTTTAAATTTTTACATCGCATGTATAATAGATAATTTAATAAGTGTCTTGTTGTAGGACACCCATTGTTCAGAGCTGAGATTTCATTGTTACAGATTTGAGATTTATCTGTAACCTTCTGTCCATTTTCTCTTTAACTTCTTAGTTAAGGTTAAAATGAAGGGTTGAGTATTGAGGATTCTGAAAATTATTTGTCTGTTTGCAATCCTTATATTATAATATTAACATAACTGATATACTGATTAACTCATGCTCAGGATTTCAGCAAACTGATCTCCACATTCATATCTTATCTTGAGAAATTAACAGACTTGCTCTTGTCAAAGAGACAAGGTTTTGTAAAGTAATTATGTGTAAAGCTCGTGGAGCCAGGAATCCTCTCTTCTTATCTGTCTGTATGATCCACACCCAACTGGGGAGTGACTCTGAATGGATCTCTAGGTCTCTAGCACATGATAAATAATAAATAGGCAACAATAATGGATTCAGTGTATTATACTGTAAGAGTTCAGTCTCTTTGTTGTTGCCATTTATAGTCAAGAAGTTGCTTTGTGTGAACCAAACTGCACTGAACATCTATTTCTTCTTTACTGCAGCATAGTGTTTAATATGAGTTGCCACATAAATAAATACATCTATCTTCAATATATTTGCTGAACTGCTCCTCCATGAAATCACCCTGAGAACTGAAAATCTCACTAGGAAAGAGATATTATAGCATAAGCCAATCAAAATTTTTTAACATTAGCATGTTACACCCAAAACACTTCCTTCATACTATGAAGGACAAAAGAATAAAGAGCAATCCAGTGCTGACCATCAGATATTTTTCAGCAGTGTCTGTCACACTTATATAAATGTAACTCTTTATATATATATATGTACATGTGTGTATATATATATAGCCAGCTATAAGAGCTCCTTTGCAGTTTTCCATTGCCAGGGTTGTTATTTCCTCACACTGTGGGAACAAATCACTCTATTCTAAGGAACAAATCAATTCCTCTAAATAGGGTTTTTAGAGAAAGGAGTACATATTTCTGCTATTTGAATACTGTAACAAGTCAGCATCTGAAGAAATAAACTATGCATGCCCTGTACAAAATAAGATTCAAAGCATTTTCAGCTGTATCTCATAGATAAGTTCTGCACTAGCAAACAGAGGGGAAACAGACCTGTAATCTTTAAGAAAGTTGGTGGGTTTTTTTTTTTTGGTGTGGTTTTTAACTTCTTGTTTAACCCTTTTTTCTATACAAAAGATGAACAAGCTTGCTCCCCTTTCTGTTTTGAAATGCGTCTCCTAATGATAAATGAATATGGCAATGGAATACAGGGATTTCTGATTATACAATTTGTCTTCAGCTCCACTAAACATAACTTCCTGTTTCTATCTTCTCCACCTCCTTTTCTGTTACATCAAAAATGTTAAGTTTTTAAAAGACATTTTTATCTCTGCAAAAGCTTTAAGATATAAGTAAAATGAGTTGCAGTAAGAATGTAAGATCTGATGAAATGTCATTCATTTAAGTTTTGCAACATGTTTACTTTTTGGTTACACATATACCAAGATCAGCCTGAAAGAATGAAACTGGTCCAACACAGAAAAACTGCAGTGTGGTAGACCCACACTACACAGAATTACAAAAATACAATATGAAAAACATAAAACAGAATGACAGAGCAGAAGCATTAAAAGCCCTGGAACAGTTAGCTACTATTAATGTCTGATAAAACTTTTATCTAGGTAACTATAACCAAGAAAAACTGTATCATAAGCTAACAGTCCAAGAACTTTAAATCACAGCAACCTATGGAATCAGCTGCTAAAAGAAAGAGCATCCAACACTGACAAGCGTGTTTTTCAGCTTCTTGGCAAATATGCACAATGGGTGAAGCCATATGTGATTTGATATAATTTTATTATTTATTTTGAAGTATTTCAATTACTTAATAATTATATATTTAATATATGTATTTGACACTGTATTCCAGTTTATTTGATACTAAATTCTATTTTTGTGAATAACAATTCAACAAGGAGATAAAGTACTATAGAGGAAGATTTCACACCTAAACATAGTGAGGCAGAGGATCTCATGAAATTATTGAAAACACCTTCTAGTATAGCAGTATTGCACCTTTTACTGATGCTAGTTTTATCCTCAAAATGTTTGAACTCTGGCCATGGCATCATATTCATACAGTTTTTTAGAGTATGCCTTTCCCCTCTGATTTCTTGTCACAGGGGAATGTAGGTGGTGTGGCCACAAGGAACAAACCCCACCACTCAGTAAGCATAGTTTTAAATTTATTTAGCAGGACAGGCACAGTGGGTGGGCAGCAATCTCTACTCCAAGATTTCCCATCTACAACACGTGCACAAATCACTTGCGCTAAAGAAGACCCCCTTACCTCTCTCGTCCAGGTTAGACCTATCCCATGGACCCAGGGGTACAGGACATTCACTCCAACCCTTTGATACATCCTCCTGGGGGCAGCCTGGCTTCCTCGCATCGCTGTGCCACCTTGGGCTTGGCCTTCTACACAGCGCTGGATGTCTGTGGATTTGCTACCCACCACTCCAGAGGAGTGAGTATCATCTCATCTGTTACCTTCTGTATTAGATTGTCATCGTAAGACACTAATGGACTTGTTAATCATGTAGCCAGGGCCAATCTCTTTGATTCTCTCCATATCTAAGGCCAACTAATGGTTGTTATTGGACTTTTCATCTGCCTCTGGTCTCCCACCTCAACTGTGTTACAAGAAGTATGAAGTTAGCAACAGCTATGTAACAAAGTTCATCTATCACTTCTGTTTTCCAGCTCATACCAAATTAATCTAGTCAGTCAGAACTAGGCAGATATAGTCAAGGTTTCGTTTCTCTGAATGAGGCCTTCAGGTAGGCTTAACCAGTAACACTTCTACAATAAATGATGAAGAAATATTGAGCCTCACAGGCTGAGAGCTAATAACAAGAATGCAGCCAGTTTTCTAAGTTTTGGGGATGAGAGATGAGATGAAAAGGTGGTCCTAATATATATAATTAAAAAGCAGGTTTACACATACATCCCCTCTTCCTCAAGGAGCTTCAAAAATATTCCACTGTTAACTTTACTGAGCGTAGAGCTCATTGGTGTGGACAGTATAATAATTCTCTACCAATTTGCCATGAAGTATCAATCACTGTCAGTTTGAGAAAGTCAATAATGATGTTAGAAGTTAATGCTGTCACGGATTGTTGCCAACAAACAATATACAAATTAAAATAGGGTCATTATTCAGCATACTGCACAATATTAATTTTACAGTATAGTTCATTCAGTAACAGTGGCAGTGTTTAGGGCCTTCTAAATATAAGAAAAAGGCACCTATTTGGGGAGGGATCTTGATACAGCATATGCTTACACCCTCCAGGAGACCCCCTCTAAACAAGACTTGAAAAGCCTGGCAATTCATCGCAAGATCAAATGAATTCTAAGAGACTTTTCCTTTCATGTTAAGTCTAAGATTTTGATCCTGAAAAGAGGTAGGTTTATGAAAAAAAACTTTTCCATGTGTAAGAAATCTCAGTTTTAACATAATTTTTAATTAATTTGTATAATCATTTAGATTTTCAGAGCTCAGCTTTGCTGAAATGAAGACTGAAATATCAGGGATCACTGCAGAAGTCTTCGTATCATTAGTAAAATAAAAAACACTTAAAAAAAAAAGTTCCAACCCACAAACTGACTACAGTAACAAAGTATAACTAATACTCAAAAAGCTCAAGAGTATTGACATCTAAGTATACATCAAGATATTTTATTCTTGAGATCCAGAGAACAGAACAGACAACTAGAAATTAGAGCTCTTGAATTTCATTCACTGTTCTGCCACTAAATGGATTCTGAGTCTTGAGCCAATTAACCTTTCTATGTCCCTATTTTCTGTGTTTAGAATGGGAAGAATAACCCTCATTGGCCTCAAAGCAGTGATGTAAGAACTGATACTGAACACCTTGCACTATCTCAGATGGAAATTACTGTTTCTCCGTTCTCCCTTACCTTGGTATCACAGTGACATAATACTGTTAACTTTCTGGAAAGAAAGTCAGACTTCTGTTTTATTTCTTTAAATGGTCTCTGTGACTTCATCAGACATAATAGGATTTCTTTTTATTCTCAGTGAGCCCTAAATTTCTCAATTAGATTACTGTTGAGCAGTAATTTGGTTAATTGTGAGTAAAGTAAACAAACACATTTCTAATTGGATTTTTAATTGTAGTTTTTCTATGTATGTGTATCTACACACATCCACAACACAGTGGAGAGAGTATTTATATGTGGGTGTGCATTGGTGTTATATTCTATGGCCTGTCTGGATGTTTTCCCATAATGTCATCACCATCACAGAAAGTAAATTAATTTTAAAAGTCAAGATACAGAATTAGAAATTTGATGCACAGTCTTTGGTTACTTCAGAGAGTACATTTGTATCCAGTTTTAGTTCATATAGGGACATTCAGCAAATTTATAGTCATTTGAAGGGAAAGAAATACATAGTGTGACCTTCAAAATATGTAAATAAAAGACTAATTTCTCAGTTGTGGATGCGCTTGGCAAAGCAAATAAGTGGAGATAGATGAGTATAATGTGATAATGTAGTTCTGCCACTGGTTATTTTACAGTAAGATAGTTTCCTGGGACTGACTATGGCAATCTCAATGTGATTCTAACAGCATGTCTCTAGACCATGTGCCCTATGAAGTGCCCTATGGCACTGTGCTGGTATACCTGGCCTTGCAATAAAGCCTCACATAATATTAAAAAAAAACCCTGCTTGTCACTGACTTTAAATATATTCTGACCTGGTTAAACTATACTACTGAGACTGGTTTAGAATTTGACCCCACATTTATCCCCTCTGAGAAAACAGGATTCAGCTGAACAAAGGCAATTACAGAGGTATCCACTCACTGCTGAAGCAGAGCTGCATTTTTCTGTCATCAGAATTCAAATTTGTTCCACGCTTTGTACAGTAATTTGTACAAACCGTTACCTGACATGAATGTGAACACATTTTACTTGAAGTCCTGGCACTTAATCATTTCAAAGAATGTTCTGCAAGGAATTCCCATAATTTATGTTAAATCAGTCAAAATCCCAGGAATGATCCATGACTTCTCTTTGAACCTGTACACATACACAGCCATATAAGCACCTGACTTGCCATACAATGAATGAGACAAAGTTGTATTTATATATATAAGTATACACAAATATACATGTGGTCTTAATGTTTCTAGAGTGTTAAATGCAGAATGATTGTCCTTTAAAGTGGCAACTGGCTTTGACGACCTCATCTGCATTTTCTCTTCAGCCATCTCTGCATGCAATTAAACTACAGGTAAATTATGAGAAACAATGCAAAGAAGCATGGTAGAAGTATGAAGTGTTATGCACTTCCCAACTAGCACAAATATTTTAATATCTGTTTGCAATAAATCAACCACTGATGGAGTAGCAACTCTCCAATCTACTTAATCCACATGCCACACTTCTTCTCCGGAGGCTGTAAAGCATGTACATGCACACATGGTGACAGTTTGATAGGGTTTTGTGTTGCATGGTAAGTTCACACCAAGTTTCATTGTGGCTCAAAATCATCCATTAGAAGACACTAAGAAAAAAAATTAGAGCACTAAACAAACTGGAGGTGAATTGATGGTGTGCTTTGAATTCCTATGACAGAACTAGTAGTTGTACTTTAACCTTGAAATAGGTATTGATTGTCATTTACCACGGGGGATTTCATCTGAATGTAAGATGGTAATGTACTAGATATGGGGAGAGACTATGTTTTGTGCAGAAATACACTCACACATTCACCTACTGGGGCACGTCTTAGTGACCTGGTTGCTTTATAACATGTGCTGGCTTCTGTTGGGAATATTCAGCTTGATTCTCTTTGCGTGGGAATTAGCATGTAGGTAGAAATGGAGGAGCAGTGGAGGTCCCTCTAAGTGTCATCCCTCCGTATAACTGGGATAATGCAGGGACTGAGAATACAAAATTGCTTTTTAGGTTCTCTGGCCTGGGCTTGGTGCTGAAAACCACTCCCCTCTTTGCACTCTGCTGCTTAGCTAAGGTCAGGTGAGATACTCAGTCCATTCAACATAATCTTTAGTTAATGAATGAGCTTAAGGAACTTCAGTATTTAAATCAATCTTTCAGTTAAAAAGGACATTGGTTTCATGATGAAGATATTTATTGACCTTTTGAATAGGTTTTTCGCACCAGGTGGGGAGGGGATTATGGGAAGAAAGCTTTTTGCTTTGTAGTATTACAAGTTTGCAAAGGGGCAAAAGATTTTATTTTTTTCGGGGGGGGGGGGTATTTATTTGTAAATATTTGAAATCTTTCTGTCCTGAAATGATCACTATTATCTTGTCTTGAAAGATAAGAACACACTTGCTACTGAAATAAACAGAAAGGCAATTAATAGCTTTCCTGAGGATTTCTTTTGTAGAAATACTATGCCTAGAAACTAAATTTTAGTACATTCAAAAGACTTATTTCTAACCAGAACTGTAGGACAGTCACTTGTATGTGACTGTCATTACACATGAAAACAGCCAAAATCAAGTCTTTGAAATTGCTTATATGAATAAAATTGACCAGGGCAAAAATACTAGGATGACAAAGCTCATAGATCCTAACTAGTAAATTTGTCAATGAAACCACTGAAGCAAAATTCCACAACAATCTAATTCAAACTTCCTTTCAGCACAAGGTTTACTCAAACAACCACGATAAATTTAGCATGGCCCTAAGATCTACAGATCCTTTCTGTAGCAAGCCAGGGATACACAATGTTTCCACAGATAAAGGCTGCTGCACAGAAACTGCTTTCTGTTAATCCTTCCCCTATAAACTCAGCTTGAAATTCCACCCCAGCCTCCTCCATTTATGGCTGCTGTGTCAGTGCTGCAAAGCGGGAGGCTAGTCCTTTGATCACTGACTTCCAAATACTGTAAAGATTTAAACCAGTACCTACATAAAGGTTAAGCATACAGATTACATAGTACAAATATGATGTGCTTTTATGGTGAAATATTGCTAATAACAATTGTCTGCATACAGCACTAGATTTGCTCTCAAATTACCTAATGCTGCAGCCTCATATGGAGACTATTATAATCTGATCTTAAAGGGAAGAATTTTTCACTGTAGAGGGGTCAAATAAAATGAAAAGTTTGCCAGATTAAAAAAACAAAAAAACAAGAAACACCACACATACACTTTTATTCCCCCCCCCAAAAAAAACAAAAAACAAAAAACAAAAACCTGGAGTTACTTCACAAGGAGTCAAATGGGATTTAACAGACCGAGTCTATGTAATAAATAGCAGGTGTATTCCTTCTGTTAAGAGTCACATAATAATCTCTTTCAGTGCTTTCAACTGCTTTCCCTCTCTACTGAGAATTGCCAGATAGGTCATGAAAACTCTCTGCAGTAATGTGCTATGTCCAAGTGAGCTCTCCTGACATCTTGGAAGTAATTAATTGCATTTCAATAAATACTAAGGCCATTTTTACCCCCAGAATACATTTTGGACATAGCAGTATCATTTTAACAGACCAGTATCATTCTCAGTATTCATATAACTCCTAATGAGAATTTCTCAGTAGCTAAGTGTGGAGGGACTGGCCAGAATATGGGTAGAGAGACTCACATTAGTCAAGAAGCTGAAACAACTGCATACAACATATATCCACTTTGTGTAGCAAGTTTTCATTACTTAACTGCAGAGTCAAGGAAAGATTCACAGGAGGCACTGCATATACACCTATGTGTACCTAATTATCTGTCAGGATAGCATATGGTCATGTCAACTGGTTTTTGACCCTTCTAATGGACGTTCTGAATAACAGGAGGGTCTGTCTGAGAAGGTGGAAGGAGCTTTGCAATGAAATCCGCAGGGATTTTTTTTTTTTTTTTTTTTTTTTTGGTGCATGAGTACCACAACCATTGTTATATATAGCACAAATATATAACACTAGTAAGATCTAAAAAAGTATACATTAATCTTCATTTTGTTCCAAGAAATTAACTTCTGAAAAAATCCCCTGAAGTTTCTCCCTCTATGTCTCTTATATATATGCATATTTGTGTGTGTGTGTGTGTGTGTGTGTGTGTGTGTGTGTATTTGATGTTTTCTGTGGGATTCTCATCAGGAAAAGAATAAAAGATGGATATATAAAATTTAAATGCATTGATTAGAATCATGATTGTCCAGGTTTGTATTATTCAAGGGTTCAGGGCTGAGTTTTTTTCCTATGCTTTTAACTGAATTCACAAATTACTACAATATATTCATTTTTTAGCAAACTGATTTGTTATAGCCAATATAGAAATCAACCAGAATACATATTTTAAGTCTCTAATTCTTGTCTAAATAGATACTTAAAGGGAAGCACTTAAATATTACTTGAATATGCAACATTGTTTTATGTATAAAATCTATTTTTTCCTGTTAGCATTTTTGTCTTCTTGTAGTTATTTGTTGAAATACTTAATAGTCAATTAGAAAACTATTTTTCTGCCAGTTAAAAACTGTAGTCCATTGGATGTGATATGATAACTGCTGATTTACAGTCTCAAACATTGCACATTGCATTGAGGAAATGATTCAGAATTGTTTTCCAATTATAAATAAACTTAATTGCTTGAAAAACATACCGTCTCTTACAATCTCATACAAGATGGTATTAGGAGCTAAGATGGCACTACTTAAAGTTCTGCAGCTCATAATTTAGCAGTTTAAATGCACAGTTAAAACTTTATAGATATACATCAAGGCCAATGGTGCTATTCATACCCTGCAGATGCAGTATTTGGAGCCTAAATCAGGGCTATGGTGATGATCAGACAGAGATAGTGATTTGCCTTGGGCCACAGTCTCCAACTCACTGATAAACAGTGTTTCTTACTCTAGAAACTTCAGCAGGCTGAGGAGACTGTAAGAAGGACTTTATCCCTCCTCATGCTCTGGAGACTTATTAGCCATCAGAAAAGTACTTGACTGTTCTTCCCCCTGGAGACTGGTGTCTTATATCATTCTCTTTCTCAGCAAAATGTGAAGAGATTGTGGAATATGGGATCTCTATCAAGATCTTCCTGGATGGTTTAAGAAATGTGTATTAAAGGAACCACAGAGTCATACAGAACTGTTGGCTGTAAAAAAAGGTGAGGGAAAAGATTCAAATTTTTGCCCTTTTCACTCTGCAACTTCTATGTAAGTTTGACACTCGTATCATGGCTACTTCATATCCACAGGCTACATGGCCAATTTGCCATGGCCTAATCTTTGTATAATAAGTATGGTAGTAAGGTTGCCTGTCATAAGGACAGGAGCCCTGCCAATACTGAAATGTGCCCTACATAGCGGTCCTCCTCTTTTGTCCCATTTCTTTTTATGAAGAAAGAGAAGCAGCTTGCTCCATTTGACTGAGATGCCATCAAAACATAGTTTCCATTTCCTGTTTCAAGTGCAATGTGCCTGAAACCTGAAACTGTCAAAAGACCACATGGAAAATCAACCACTTCTGAAACTTGGTAAGCTGGGCTGTTTGTGAACATGATCACAAAAAAATACCAAAGCCATTTACTTGGGTGGTTCTTATAGAATCTCTGGAGGATTTTTAGTTCCTCAGAGATGCAGCTGAAACAAGACTGATGCACAAAGTGGCAATCTGGCAAATGGTTGCCTAAACTGTTCTTCAAACCCTCCAGGAGCAGAGACTTCTTGGTGTTTAGATCCTTAACGATTCATGAGATCATAACCTATCTAATCTAAAATAATGCATGTATGAAGCATATATATAAGAAAATCTATAAAAGTTTGTTGGATAAATTTTTGTACACTTTCTAAATTTCTAAAAATATCCACTTTTTTAAAGAAGGAATTTTCTCTTGGACAACTTCCCTCCACTGAATATTTCAGTGACCTCATACTTGCCTGCACATTATACCTGTAACTAAAACCCATCTATGCAATCTACTTTGTCTCATCTTAAGAGAAAGAAAATGATTATTAACCAGTAAGCAGCAACAGCCCTCTTCCCTCAAGCAACCCTGAGCAATCAAAAGAGGAAACTTAGTTATCTTGCAAAAATGTAGCAGTATCTCACAGTATATTGTTAGGTATGTCACTTTTTATGTAATCACTCTATCCTTTCTGATATAAAATATCTGTTTTTCAGCATTTTCTGATTTTTAAAGCATTTTCTGATTTTTTCAGCATTCACCAAAACAAGCATAATAAGACATCATAATTGGTATGACTATGCAAACCCAGTTCACTTACAGCTGCAGGGCAGAAATGTCACAATGAGAGCACAACCCCAAAACATGGCATACAGGTGAGACAGATAGGAATTGATTCCCTTTGTTATAAAAATTGCATATGAACATGGGGAGTACTCTCTGGCATTTAACAAGAGAGAAACGTTTCTATTCTTCTCTACCATGCATACTTAACATATTTCCTTTTCATGAATATATATTTTACTATTATCCAGAGATAACGGAAAGCAGAAAGAAGTATTCAAAGAGCAGATACGTGAAATGTAAGGCTGCAACCTCAGATACATATCTCTAGCAGCTGATTCTATTCTGATTTTACTCAGATAATCAAAATTCACAAAAGTCATGTTCATAAAAAAAATAAAAACATGAAAATGAACCTATAAAAATTATCACGAGTCATAAAGCACAGAGTGATAATAAAAAAAAAAGTGCTTAATCAGGCTGAAGAAGTTTAGGCAGCTCAAAATGCAATATATATCTACGCTGGGAATGTACTTAAAACCTCCAGGTCATGTTTTGTGAATTTGGCTAAATGTTTGCCTAACAGAATGGTTACAGAAGTCTTTGAGACTTCATCTTTCATCTCTTTTCCCTCAAAAGTTAACTGTAGTTGTCAGTCAATATGGTAAAATGGACAATTTCTGCTCTCAATGTGAGCAGCAAAAACCTGCAAAAAAGAGAAACTGCAAATAACTTTCTGAAAAAGTTATGGGATCTTATGTTATGGATTTTTTCATGAACAGCAAGTAAAGCTAAATTGCAACTCAGACAATGCAAAATCCTTTATTGGGCTTGTTGGTTAACTCACTAAACTGAAACAAGGTATGTTCAATGAAGGGAAGCACTGGAAGTTTATAGAAATTAGATATGATGTTAGTCATACAATTTGGTGTCTTTCACACTAAAAACATTAAAGCAGTGTAGACAATGAAAAGTACAGCAGATATCCAAATGTTCTTTTCAATATCAATTCAGTGCTATACCACTTTTGAGTATGCCTCAGGAAAGAAAATGAATGGCAATTGCAATACCACACATTAAAAAAAAAATTTTTTTTGAAATGTAAATGGATAAACCCAGTGCTATTGACCTATAAAGATTTTGTGCACGTGTAGCATATTTCTTGTTCAGAAAAGCTGATGCACAGAATAAATTCTACACTCACTAAATATGGAAACAACATTTTCAACAGTATGCCTGACAGAATGGTGGGATTAGAAAAAGTGAAGTAGAGTCTGTGTTAATATTTGCCTATTATGGTTTGGAGGAACATTATCCTTCTACTTGCTCTCTGTAAGTTATGTATTTATGTTCATTATTAGTAATAATCTTTTATCTGTATTTTCTTCTCAGTCCTTTTTTCTTTCTCTTTACTCTTCTTGCAGTCTGGGATCTGGGATCTCTCAGGTAATAATAAGATAGTTAAACCAATGTATCTGGAATTTGCTTCATGTGTTATCCTTTCTTTAGTGATTTCAATGAAATCTTCAAGCTATTGTTTTAATGGGTTTGAAACTGAATTTTGTTTCAGAATTGCTGGATTGTGTCTTGCTTTCACAGTTATCCTGTGTCTGTGCTTTACTTCTGTTAGTTGTTCTCTCACGTATGGTTAGGGCCAGGTTTAACCGTGATTTACTTCTCTTACAGTGTGTGTGTGTGTGTTTGTATATATATATATATATGTGTATATATATATATATATATACACATTTCTTTTTACATAGGATTGTACAGAGTGCTTGTGCTCATTGATTTGTTCTTCCAGAAAAAATCATAGGAGATTTTTATAAATTAAAAATGCTAGAAAATCCTTAATGTGGGCTACATTCAACTCTATGCAAACAGAAAGCACAAAAGTAGTGCACAATTTAGGTCTCCCTTAACATTGTCAAAAAGAGCTGACCTAGGATTTCAGAGACAAATTGACCTTCTGCTGTCCTCGGCATCAGAGTGAAGTTCACCTGATAGTAATAATGGAAGTAGTAACAACAGCAATTGCAAGCAATGCTGTTGGACTGCAACCAGCCAGGACAATTTCAGGACAGCTACTATACTGCTCAAATCACTGAGTGAGCAGATGCTTAGCAGGTTGCTACTATTTCTTTCAATTATTGACAATGAAAATCTCTCTCCTGGGTTCCACCGGGGCACCCTATCACTGTAGTGAAGCTACTTAAAACAGAGGCTATCATGAAACCATTACGAAAAAAGAAAAGAAAAGAAAAGAAAAGAAAAGAAAAGAAAAGAAAAGAAAAGAGAAAAGAAAAGAAAAGAGAGAAGAGAAGAGAAGAGAAGAAAAGAGAAGAGAAGAAAAGAGAAAAGAAGAGAAGAGAAGAGAAGAAAAAAGAAAAGAAAAGAAAAGAAAAGAAAAGAAAAGAAAAGAAAAGAAAAGAAAAGAAAAGAAAAGAAAGAAGAAAACAGCAGGGGACAGACTATTATGGTGCACCTCATACAACCAAGTGTTACAAAGTTCTTCAGGGTATACACTGGCAGCAACAAGATCAAGATAGGGACTGAGATACCATCTCAGGAAAGTGCTTCAATTTTTGCTTGCCGGGGATTTGTAAGAAGCTTGAATGCTTCAGAGTGTGGCTGGCCTGTACTAGGGAGATACTGAGAGCTGGGGGATTTTTTTGCTCATTTTTGTTTGCAAATCAAATATTTAAAAACATATAGGGAAAGGGTGAAATGATAGATCAATACATGGATACATAGATATTTGCAATGCAAATAAGTAGAAAGGAAAATAAAGAAATATTCTGCAGCAAAAATTGAAGAACTTGCTCTTGCAAGTATATGCATATGCAGATAAATATGTCTTTCAGGATAAGTCCTTATGAGAAATTCTTGTTCCTGCCTCTGCATTTTTTAATCCATCATCCCCTATATTCCTGCATTTAGGACATTTCTGGAAAACTGAATACATATTCTAGGAAAATTTGACCAAAGATCATTTTACTCAGCTGATGATTTCCTAGGCCAAACAGGATCTTGACAGCTCCCGCTAATGTCATTGTCTTTGACAGAATTTAGATTGTGAAGGATTCCCAGAACCCATATGCTCTAGTTCCACAAGAAAAAAACACTTATGTGTCTTACTAGTTCAGTATTTCTGTGTGCATTTAATTGAGGTAAAGATATTCTGTCTCTAACTTCTATGACAGTTGGCCATGAACACGAAGTTGCAAGTACCGTAAAAAGAGACAAGTACTAAAATATCAGAAATATCTATGTGGAAGACAGTTTATTCCAGAGCATTCCAAAACTGGAGCAAAATTCTGCATGGTTTTGCAGCTTTAACAGTCTTCCTACTAAATCTTCATGCATATAAGGCACATCATTGTTGTACAAATTATTTCTCATAGAAGAATGTGGATAAATAAACAAACAAACTTATATGCACATGTATGCTAAAATAAATATAGGAAGAAGAGAAGAGAAGAGAAGAGGAAAGGGAAACATTCCTGACCAATATTTGGGGTGTGTCCCAATACTCCCCCTGGAGAGTGTTGCCCATAAGTTCCCCAGTATCTACAATTATATGAGAATAGGAACATACTTAGAACAAAATAGGATAAACTCGAATACTGACAGAGAGACCTGTCACTAATCAACTAACCAGGAAAATTAAAACACCGATGTACACCTGGATGTACACAGTTTTCCTGGAGGAGTTAGTTAGCTCAGATGGAAACTCTGAAGAACTCTTTGCACAAGAGAGACTCTTGCCTGGCAAGATTACAAATCCAGCATTTACTTTAGTTGGGGGGGGGTTGTCTTATTGCAGTAAATTCCTGTTCATCAAGTATTATTTTTACCTGCATACTATTTCTAAACCACTTCTGAGAAAATAATATATATTTTAAAAAATTGCTGTATATTTGCAGGCAATGATAGGTATTCATAATACTTTAAAGGGACTATCTACAAACAAAAAGCCTGGCATTGACGAGTTTTCATCAAAAAAAAAGAAAAAAATCACATTTATATTGCATAGAAATATGTGAAACTGCAATATCTAGTTAATGATTACAGTCACACTGATGTTGAACAGCGTGTGAAAATTACATTGAAAATTGTCAAAATTATTGCTAATTGTTAAAATTATATGTTTTATAAATGCCAAGTTATTTTTAAGTATATTTATTTTCATACAGTGAACATCAGATGTAAAATCAAACTCAAAAAAAGAAAAATTTCATTTTACAATGAAATGTTAATTTTATTATATTGTTTGCATTCTTACTAATTGAAGGCAAATGTGAAATGAAATTGTTAACAGCATGTTGCCAACACTTCAAATGGAAATTCAGCAGCAACTGACAGAGGAGTTTTTCTGAATGTACAACTGTGACACATTCTCCCATGATATATGTTGAGCTCTGTCAGGAGAGTTGAGTCTACAGTATGAGTTATTCTGGCATCAGTGTTAGCTGGGAGTGAGATTTTTTTTTTCTTCCCATTCCTAGATGACATAGTTGCATTCACAGAACATTATAGTATAGACCTGGCTTTATTCATGATACATAAAGCTAAAAGCATGCATAAGTCTTTGCAAGATTGACACCTTTGATTTTAAGACCTTTAAGACTATGTCTGTTTTCAGAAGTTTTGTGTATAGACACTTCATTAGTTCCAGAGTGAGTCCCTAGAGGACTGCAGAAATAAAAATTATAATTAAAAATAACTGGAATTTTCAAAATATGTGAAGCAACTCACAGGAATTTATGGAGCTGAGAAAAAAGTCTTACAAAAAACATGAGGAAGAGAAGATTTTATGATCTACAGAAGGCAATAGATATAGTCATATTGAATGTCTACATAATTTGTACCAGTGTAAATGAAACAGTTTTCTCCTTTAATAAATGTTTTGGTGAATATGTTGCAAAGAGGTTCTTGTTTCTTTTAATTTGAAAGTAGCCTACCCCTCTTAATTACTGTATTCAGGCAGTCATGTACTGCATATAATAGCTGTAGCCGATGAAGTAATGGAACGCTTTAAATCAGAGCAGGCAAGAAAGATTTAAAAAGGAGAATATTATATTTACTGAGGTTTTCTTTATATCACTCTTCAAGAAAAAAAAAGTAGATGAGAAAAATGAAAGAAGTCTGGGAATTTACCTTATTTAATAAAAGCAATGCAAATATTTCATTCAGAATTCATATTTCTTTCAATAAATGTATTTGTTTAGTAACCTAAATTGCAAGAAATATTCAAAATATGTTTTCATTCTCAGGACCTCTTCTCAAACAATGAATTAAATCAGAAAAATTGGCAACCATCAAAGTCATTTAAAAATCTATCAGAAAATTATGACATCTTTCCACTGGGATCTGGTTGCTTTCACTTATTTTGAAATATTGTATATGCTTTGTTTCATGTTGCTTCTTACATTTCAAGGAGGTTTTCTGCTGAGCAGTGTTCCTTGGAATATGTTCAAATCAGTATCTGCACTTTTCTGGCATTGAAAGACTGTCTGATGAGTAATGCAGTTTTAAAAGAAAAAGAAAAAAAAGAGAGGAAAAAAAAGGCTATGGGATACCAGCAACACCAGAACCCCTATAACATGCAAGGATATGGGATATCTTTCAAATCAAATGTTAGCAATAGCTTCATATTTTTGCTGCTTCTGGCACAATATATAGAAGGTGGTAGAAACTTTAGCCAAGAAATGAAACAGAGAAAATAAACATACATAAAAAAGCAAGTCTTTTGAATTTATGGCATTATGGAGGAGGTATGATGCAAATGAGGCAGCAATTTCACTGCCTGTCCCTCTTTTAAACCCCAGAAAAAAGATGGTATGCTGTGGTTCACATACTGTATACCAATCAAACTCTGCAAGAGCTTGCTGGCATTTACACCAGGACTTGCTCACTAGGTTTGACATGGGTCAAAGACTTTATTTATTTTAGAAAAGCTGCTCCTGATTTAGCCTGCTGTAAAATTGAAATGAGATCTGCATCTAACTTCTATTGAGACCGACAATGCAACATAGTGCTAGCTGCAGTTTTTCATAGGGAAGCACACCAGTTTCTTCCAAAGATATTGCTAGAAACTTTGTGATTCAGAAAAAAAAAAGTATATGTATCCACATTATTTCCACTGACAAATAGATACGAGGAATTGGTAACCTTACAAATCAAGTACTTCTATTGATGTGGTTTCCTCAGTATTTCAACCTTCCTTTCCCACTGAGATGTTATGCTGATGATGCCACGGGACAGATGCCTCAAGGATCACTTGTTCTTGTGAGCCAGGTGCAGCATCCATTAGTACCCTCCTACTCCAGAGCGGGCAAGGAATGGTCAGTAATTTCTGCGAAAACCCCCTCAAAAGATCAGCAGCAGCAAATACATTAATTGTGCCCAGACTACTAAGAATCGGTTAGCCCACACCAGCAGAGGGATAAGAATCCGCATAGCCTCATTGCTACGTAAAGGCCATGGTGCTATCGCAGTGACAACAGTTATCCCACTAAGGTATGGGCACACAGGAAGGTGACCAACATTTTTAAGGTTGTGACCCCAGATGTGGTTGCTGAGTCCAGCTTCTGATAAGCCGTGAACCCAAACGCTGACACAAGGAGCTGTGTTTTGTTTAGGTTGGTTCATAACTATCCGTGTGGGTCATGATCCAGTTTGGAGACCACTGGCAGAAGTAGGCAAAAAAAAATTAATTCTCACCAAAATATTTCCTAAGTTGCTAGAGGTCATTAGGGAGGTCAGGATGCTTCAATAGGAACTGGAAAAACAAAGAGATAGTCCTTGACCTGAACATTTTACAGTCTAAGCAGATGATAATTTTTAGATAGATAAGAATATAAAACCTTCTCTGAATAGCAATAAAAGCTTCTGCTTAGCTTTTCTGTCATTAAAAGTGGTATATTAATTAAGGCAACATAAACAAATCTCTGGATTTTTTTCTGGATTCTCACACTGCACCCATTACTCAAACATATCTTTACGTTGGATGTTTTACTTTTAGGTTCTTATGGATATGTAACATTGACAGAATATCAGCAGTACAGAATTCATGACACATCATTAAAATATGTAAATAATGCTCATCTTAATATGATATAACATAAAATTTAACAAATGATTAATACCTCTGGTTTACAATTGAGGATTACCTTGATCCTTCCTCACCCCTGAACAGTCAAGAAATTCCATATAGTGAGAGCCCTATATGTCCCATATTAATAAAGTGAAATTTCTCAACATTCCCAGGAGCTTTGCAGTACAATGTTATACCTAGTCAGAACTCTAGTAAAGTAACATTATAAGAGGCATGTATTTTTTTAAGAACAGTTTATGGGTATTTCTTACAGTACCTGTTACAAATAATTCCACGGATCATAACAAACATTCAAACTACCTCAGTCTTTATATCCAGTTGTGGAGTTTGGGATTTTTTATTAAATACAACCTCCGCAGTTAGGTTGCCAAGCTAGAAGGGAGGTTGATATGTCACTAGTGATTTGCTAATTCATCCATTTTGAAACTGAATGAAATGACTGTTTGTCCTAGTGTATATTCCTGCTGCAATGGGAAGTGTCTGTTGCAAGCTGAGGCTCCAGGGCTCAGAAAAGAAAATACTGTAGCAACTGGTGGAGCAATAAATGATGACAATGAAAAAAAAAAAAGAAGTAGTAATGGTAGTACTAATAGGTTTAACTGTAAAACTACTGTTTGCTTATGAACTAGTAAAAGGAAAAAAAAAAAAAAGACCTGAGTTTTTTTTCTTCTCCTGTATTTAAGTACTATTTTGTTTTAATTACTTCTCCTGAATTTGCAGTTTTTCATAGCTTTTCTTTTTGCAGAACTGAAGGTACAAATCCCTGAATAAAGCAGTGATATGAGTCACAGCAACAATTTATAATTAATAGGGGCAACACTATCATTTAAATAGGGATTAAGTTATATTAGTGGAAAACACTGAAAAACATACGCTGCATAGGAATTCATCATAATCACTGCTATACCAAGTAAATATCTACAGAGTAATGGGACACTTCTTAACTATAAGACTCTTCTGTTGCTAACTGAATACTATTCTATAATTCTGAGTGACTGATGTTGTTATGATGAAGAAATAGAAATGTTAGGAGACTTAGCACCTGCTACAGAGAGCTTTTTAAGACCTGGGAGGTACAGTTTGCTCTTCCTGTGAAATGAAATTTTATGGCAATGTTGGCAAAGAAGTGTTGGTGACTTCAGAGTACGCTTTCTGAGAGCTGTTCAGCTCCTCATAAAGCAGGCCAGAAAGTTCAAGCCACCACAGAACGCTCGAGTTCATTTCCAAATGTTTTTGGAGTGTTCTACCACAGGTTTATAATACAATAATTGGATAATACAGATAATCTATTGATTATCTACTGTGGAACTACAGCTGTCAAGGTAGTTTCTGTTCTCCTGCTCACATAGGTGGAAATTTTTCTAAATTTAGAAAAGTGTAATCTTTCTAGTAGGAGTATAACTGAAATGAGTTGTAGTCCTAGATCTACTTTTACTTACCAACTAATAATTAAACCGTGTTTAGGAAATACTCTTGATATTTTCACTTACATTTATCCTTAAATCTAAAAGCAAAAATCCAGCCCAAAGATTTCTAGAAAACTGAGTCAGATGTCAGCAGGTAAAAAGCTAGAAGAGCTCCTCCAATTTCAAATAAGGCTGTAGTTAAGATGTTAAGCTCATTGAAACACTCTTCCACAGCAATGTCCTGGCAATTGGTCCTCCCCAGGACCTCTCTGCACCTTTCTTCCTCTTCTGGTGTGCAATAGAAGCATTTGTGTGTTTGCAGGGTGAATTAGGGCTGGCTGAAAAACAATCCAACAACAAAGAGATTATTTTTTTCAGGAGAATCATTTCCTTATCATGTTAGTCTGGAGAGGAAAAAATGGAACAATTCTTCCTAGTTTTCTGGTGCTTTTAGGTTCCAGCCACCAATGAAATGCAACAAGTACTGGAGCTGACATCCTGTACTCACATGAAACACATGCGTCTCTATTTCATAAATTGGAAATTTGACTCCTATCACTGTGACATAGCAAACTCATACAGCAGATGAATATGGGCCAGAAACCCAGTTCTTCTAATACTTTTTAGTATTAGAATACTTTTTTTTTAGGAAAAAGTTTAGAAAAAAAGAGTTGGATGGTATTTTATCTGAATTGGCCTAGTGTCAGATACATTTTGATTGAGTCCTCTGCTTTTAAACAGAGAGATTTAGACACGAAACCATTGTAAATTGTTACCTATATCAAGTACTTCAGAAATGCAGTTAGTTAACTAGAGGCCTTGGACAAAAGAGTGGATTGTGGAGAAAGGAATGGGACAGCAACCTGCAAAACTTTTATCCAGTGTTCATTTTTCCTACTTTTGGATGTCAAAAGGTTCTGCTGATAATTTTCAGCTTTTTGGCACTTTTGATGATTTCAAGATCTACAAAGACTTGATTTTCTTTGTGGAGGCAAGGTTCGTAAGGGGAATACACACACACACACGCATATATATATGCATATTTTATTATTAGACCAACCAATATAATTGAAAAAATAGTACTTTCAATCTGACATAGAGGTAGTGAACTTCAGTCTAAATGCAGGTTGACAACACTTGTTTCAAATTTTTAATGTAATTATGTAAGTTTGGGATTTCTTAGTGCTTGATTAGGCTTTTGGCAACTTGTGAAGTGGTATGTGAGTATTGCTGAGACTGAGAACAAGGTATTATTTTATAAATATACTTGGCAAAGAAAAGAGAAATTCATAGTGAAATTATCTGTAAAGACTCGAAAACCAGGGCACATGAAGTAAACTGCCTTTTGGAAAGCCCAGTCAGGCAAATTTACCTAGCATATAAGCCTGAGGGAAGACTAAGTTTTTCATTCACCTATCATTCAGTCACTCACTTCCAGTTCATCTTCCAAAACCTTTTCTTCCCTCGGGGAAAGCACTACTTGCTGTGATTTAGCTGGGGAAAAATGGCATCCGATCCTACATAAACCCAAAAATTCAATAGCAGGCCATCACTCCTAAGGTCTCTGGCTCCTCTTAGGCCTATCCAGTTCCTGGATTCAGCTATGTATCTCTATTAAAATGGAAAAAGGAATGGTGGGTAAAAACAAAAACAAAAAAAATTACAAAGAGGGTTGTTAAGCACTTCAGCAGGTTTCCAAGAGAGGCTGGGGAATCTCCATCTTTGAAGATATTCATAACTTGACTGGACACAGAGCTGAGCAACCTGTTCTAACTTCAGGACCAGCATCACTCTGAGCAGGGGGCAGCATGGGCAGGTGCTGCACCCTAAGGGAAAGGGAGCTGAGATATGCAGATGTCTTTGACAGATATGCACCGCTGCAGATGTCTTCCCCCTTAAGCAAAGATGAATTAGGAATCACACACTGGTCCTTCGAGATATCATAATTGTACCTGTTCTGTCCAGTTTTAGCATGATGATACTCTTCACGGCATCAAAGCTCCTTGAAAAGACGCTTCTGCCTAGGTGTTGTTTCCTTTGAGCTTTATAACAAACACTGGGTCCACGGAGCAATACAAAACAGAGAGAATAGTCTGCAAAAGCCCTGCAATAAATCGTTTTAAGTACTTCTATTTCCACCACTTTTGTTTGCTTGTTTGTTTTAATTTAAGCCTAGCAAAGCTTTGAGCAGAACTAAATACCTTATTTCAGCCTCCAATCTTTTTCTTTTTTAACTAAGTTTTGCACTTTTTTTTTTTGTCCTGATGCCAATTTTGAATTGCTTTGTGCTTGAATTGCTTAGAGTCTGTAATGCAAGAAAAGCTTTTGTGACCTTTCCTCCATTGAGATTTTAAAAACCTTTTATTTTTGGCACAAAATTATTACGGGGAAGAATTTCTTTTAACAATCATATTTTGACATTTTTTACTGCAGTTTCATGAACTGCTAAGATGGAATCAACTATTACAAAATTCTAAAATATGCAGTAATAGGCATAAAAGAGGTAATTACAAACTTACTTTGACATTTTTAAATGCATTCCTTCTCTATTTTCTCCTGGAAATAAATATTGGGGTAAAACCTCAAGAAAAGTGTTGAACAGCTTGATACTGTGGTGAGTTTTATATGAATTATTTGAAAAGTTTTAAAATTCTATCCATTTTAGCAGCTCATTTATTAAGTACTGCTGAGAATATGTGCATATGCATACTTCATCCTTCTGATGGTATATGCAAATAAAGGAAGATACGTATATTTTAACTATATTGTAATTTTTTTAATGATAAATAGACATACTGAAAAATAAGTTAATCTGAAACCGCTAGAAATATAGAAATAAAGAGGGTGTTCACATCACATCTGTGCCAACCCTTTACTCTCAGAAAAGATAACAATACCTAACATATCTCTAACAAGTTTAAAAATTTTCCTAACATTTAAACTAAATCATCCTTTCTGAAAACAAAACTAATCACTTCTCATTCTGCTAATCAGAACATTGAACGTGCAGAAAAATCACCATCCTTCTTTCAAGAAACTTTGTCAACTTGGGAGACTGTTATAAAGTTTCTGGGACCCATTTCTTCTTTTTCTCCACACAGAGTCTTCTATTTTTAAATAAAACAAACACAGTCCTGCAAGTTTTCCCACTCTTTCCTCATTGGTCCTGTGTGCTCTGTTGAAGCTTTACTCTTCTCTGCCTGATTTTCCCTCAGCTTTCTTACAGTATTTGAAACTGGAAACATTTCTCTAGCCGCACTCTTTGGAGCTGAATAATCATCCCTCACTTCATTTTCTCTTTGCAATACTCTTCTTAGGATGTCAGCAAATGCCATTTGTCTTTTTCAGCAGCATTAGTTTCTTATTTGGAGTCACTTCCAGACCACCATAGCCCCCCCCGCCCCCCCTTTTTTTTTTGCCTAGGCTGGTTGCTATTTCCACTGTATATTTTGATTTTTTTTTCCTTTATGCGCGCAGTTTTTGTTCTTTAATGTGTTGAATTTCATCTTAATGACTTCTGACCATTTCATCAATTTATCAGGATCATTTTAAATTCACAGCTTGTTCTCTGAAGAGCTTGCAGCACTTACTGTTGGGTGTCAATGTTGAGAAGTCATCTAAGTTGTTAATAGAACCATTAAATTACACTGGACATGTGATAAATCAATGCAGGGCCACCCACATCAAGCATCTTCCTAGTTTCTTGACAGCAAATTGTTGATAACTGCTATTTAAGCTTGATTATTTCAACCTGATGTGAATCTGCCTGTTGGTATTTTAATCCTTACCATATTTCCCTAGTTTTCAGACAGTGTTGTGTAGAACTCCATTAAAAGGTAATGGTAAATAGACCAGTTAACTCTCTCCTTCAAGTTCATTTCTGTTGTCCATGATATTCAGGATGAAAAGGAAAAAACAAACAAACAAAAGCACTGAGCAATATATGAGAGCTTTAGGAATTAGGTAGCAATCACAAATTCTGTTATTCTATGATATTTCCACCCAGTGTGTCTGACATCTTTGTATTCTGCTCAGATACTACAGGATTGCATAGCAATATACTTACTCTTTGCACTCCATATAGTCAGCTATCATACTATCATTCATATCACTCATATAACCTTCAAAAAGTGTTAACATCTATCAGCCACCACCTTTGCTTTCCACTCCTGAGGCAAATACATGTTAAACTCTTGAGCCATTATTAATTCAGTTTGTAGGGAGTATAGATCATCCAAATATGATATGAGAATGCACTCTAGAGTGTTCTACCTGTTTTTGTGCTTTCTGTCATCTTGAGCAATGGAAATGCAGGGCTTTCTGAAAATGATTTTGGATTTCTTCCATATCAAACCAAAAACAATCTTAAAACTCTTTTTTTTTTCCCAGTAAGAATAACTTTTATTCCCAGTGATCTTTTGTTCATTTGTTCTGATTTGTTGTGAAAGTTCACCCCAAATATCTGGACATGCTCCAGAAAAATATTTATCTCCTACTTACTTAACATAGTACTGCTTTTTTATTTTGTTTTGTTTTTTAAAGCAAGAAAACAAGGCCCATTATTCCAGGAGGCTAAACGTGTCAACAACACCTAAACATTGTAGTTTTACTTTTCTTTTAGACCAGTTTGGACCTTAAAGATGATGTCAGGGACCTTGAACTTAATTTGATATTCCGAGTAGAGCGATATATTGGGCAGAGAAGAGATGTAACAGATAACTACTGTTTCTTAGGAGAAAAGCTACAATATCCTGTAGCACTAAGTTCTCCACAGAATCATGTTGCATTGTGTTGCACAGCCCAGAGGTGATGGAATTGTGAATAACCAAAGTGTGTTCATGATCCATCAGAAAAGATTTTTTTTTTAAAAAAAAAAGATCCTTGGAAATGGAATGGGAGGAATGACACTGATACTGCTTCATTGACTGTGTTCGTTTGGAATTTCTTTGAATGGTTCTGCTGGGGAGAATCAGCTTAGACCCCACAGGAATTTTACTGTCTCAGGAAATCTGAAAACAGAAAGAAATGCGTGCCTCTTCGAATGGTCAAGGGATGGGATAGTTTTCCCTGAAAAAAAAAATTTGGAAAAATGAAATAGTGTATTTATGTTGTTTTGACTGAAAGTTGACAGGGGAGAGATGAGGGAAAATTTCAGTTCGTAATATTATGAGGTTAATAATATGAGGGTTTTGGCCAAAGAATGGTTTCTTCTGCCCCGCCAGGGAAAAGGAGGTGCTTCCTTAGGAAAAAAAAAAAAAAAAAAAAAAAAAAAAAAAATTCTTTAAAAACTC
The DNA here is from genome assembly GCF_036417845.1 of Apteryx mantelli. Taxonomy (NCBI): domain Eukaryota; kingdom Metazoa; phylum Chordata; class Aves; order Apterygiformes; family Apterygidae; genus Apteryx; species Apteryx mantelli. The sequence continues at coordinate 96,296,927 of NC_089980.1, read as the reverse complement.
ATCTCTCAATGAAAAATGTCATAGCAAGCCTTATTTTAGCTTTCCAACTGTGAGGGAAAAAAATTAATGATCACTTTTAATATATTCCTGTATCACTAATATGATAATTCTATCATCTAAATGACAGCTCCACTAGTAACATCATAATATGTTTCTGAAAAAGAATAGTCATATTTCAGTATACACTGTTAAATTGCCAAATTTTATTTCACATTATTAAAAACAAAAATTTGACAACCTTGTTGAAGAATTAATTTTCCATTTCATTTTTGCAAATTAATTTCATGATATATTAAGAGTTTGTTTATCATACAGTTTTAGTCCAACTCATTAATCTGATAAAATGTTCAGTAACTTAAAAAGAATGTGCTATTGCACTATATTGATCTGATATCTTATTAGGGATTTCATAATTTCTTAGCAATGCCTGTTTGACCTAATAGTATCTGATTTTTTTGTTTGTTTGTTGGTTGGTTGGTTTTTAGAGGTCAGATGATAACTTTTTGTCTTGTTTTGTACAAAAGTCAGGATTTCTTGTTTTTGTAGGGGAGCAAAAGTCTTATACAAAATAAAAATATGGGATATTTAAAAAACAGAATGATGCAAGAAAATCAAGGTATTGGGTGTTATCTGTTTGCTCAGAAAATGCCCCAAAGCACCTTTTTAAAATGTAAAAGCTGAGGAAAGATAAACAGCGAAGTGTTGAAAAACTGAGTAGTATATTCTGATATTTTTATAGTACTAAGACCATTCTGGTTACCTTCAAGATACACAATAAGATGAACATCACTTCAAATGCTTACAATCTAATTGCTTGCGTCTTCAAGATGAAAATTCTACTATACCTGCCTGGGGCCATATTGATTTGAAGTGGTCTGTCAGGATGCATGAGGTTGTCTCTACAGAGTGAATTTGTACTCATTAGTGTTTAACTGAAAAGTTTAACACATAAATTAAGGGTCTAGAGCTAAAAACTGTGATTTTCTGTGCTCAGTTGCCTTCAGCTGGCTTCTGAATATCCATACATACACAAGAAATTGTCAAATTAGAGTTCAGCACAGAGGAAAAAAAAAAAAAGTGAAAAGAGAGCAGTTCACTGGAAACTGCTGAGTATAGAAGAAACACAAATAAGTGTAAGATAGAGCAAATAACAAAATAATTTTCCCCTAAAGTCCAATTTGTAAAAGCCAGTATTTCAAAATAAAGATTTTAAATACATATATATATTTGTTAACTAGTACCAAACTTCTGCAATTCCAGAGACTGTTTTTTTTTTCTTCTTTTTTTTTCTTCTTCTTTTTTTTTTTTTGTAAACCCTAATCAATAAAATGTAGGGTAACTGCTATGATGGGATGGAAACTATTTGGTGCAATATCAGCCGTCCAGAAAGCCTCATTGAAAACAGCCATTAAGAACAGCCTCCATTTGCCACACTCTTCTTAGGAGAAAGGTGCAGAGCTCAATATTTAAAACTACAAAAGTCTATTTTCTTTTTAATATAAAATATAGTTTGAAGGTAAATAGTCCAATATTATAGAGGTAATTACATTCACGGAATACACCAATATAGGCGATATTTTCTAAAGGCACTGCTAGGGTCTTTATGATATAATGTTTCCTAGCTCCTAAAAAGAGATAATGTTTTGTAGTATTTTACAAATAGCATTTGTTATACCCTTCATCATATTTAGAGTGTGTATTTTGATTTCTGTAGGTAATTTCTAAGTCAACAATTCCTGATCATTATCTTAACTATGGAAGGACATAACATAGGATTCAAGAGGTTTCACTGGGACATTAAATCAAAAGCAGTGTTATCAAACCCAGACCATGGAGTGATCAAAAAACACACAAAAAACATGCCCAAGGATTCCCTACTGTGATGCTGGACTACATTTTATTCAAAGTAACATATTATGTGGAACTAATGCGATACAAAATTATTTTTAAGTCATGCTTCAGCTTGCTTTTTTTGACAGAAAGTTGTTCAAGTAATGTATATTAAGTAGGATGTTGTGAATTCTGCAATATTTCTAAGAGTTGTATGTTCATGTAACTTATTTGTGTCTTGCATAGTGTAAAAAAATTTAATTTGTATCACATTTACTGGGTGTGCTAGCAAAAGATTAGTGTCTGCAAAGTGCTGACAAATCCCTCCTTCTCTGGAATCGTCTTGTTTATTCTATGAAAGCTGTGTATGATCTAAGCAAATAATATAGGCTCTGTCTATAGGAATGTGAAGACAGAGGTACCTCCTAAAAGAAATTTATTCCATCTCAAAATATCTGTCCAAGAGAAATGAGATACATCACTCTCTGAAGATATCCACATCTCTTCATTGTCTACAGATGGAGCAAAGATTACTATCAATAGATAAGGTTAGATGAGATTAATCCTTCCCAGCTTCAAGCATACCCAGGGCATTATGATATGTGCTAGCAGCCCCTGAGTTAATTAGAAATTATTCTCCTCCACAGACATGGATGTTTTGGGCATCAGGTAGACATCTATATTAAAGCATACTTCACACTTGATCAGAAAATGTTAGGGAAGTTAAGTCTACACCCTAACGTCTGCTTTCTTGAAACCTTGAATATTCTGGACTTACCTTTATGATGCAAAAGGAAAGAGGGTAGTAGAAAATTTGGACCTGGAAGAAGGAAAAATAAATAAATAAATAAATAAATAAATAAAGAGTAGAAAGTGCTATAACCCTAGATTCCTCAAGATAACCTTTAGGAGTAAGATCTCACATGTGAGATCCATTGAGCGTCTCCTGTAGCTCCACTTGAATTACTTCATTGTTTATAATTATTCTTTCTTCAAGCTGTTTTAAAAATTTCCTTTCTCCCATTATATATAGGCAGTACTGCATACCAGAGGATATTTCTCTACTTGTATTCCCTCAAGGAAGAAATCTTCCAGCTAGCATCTTGGGGACAGAATGGGTGATTCAGGGAAGAAGACAGAGATAATATTACCGTAAATTTCATAGTGAAGCATGAATAAGCCTAACTCATTCACATGAATTTAGGACTTCCTGTATTTAGGCTGTGGTTTCTTAAGCAGCTTACCTTACCTAAATCTGCTGCTGTCAAAAAAAACCCCAAAACACGTGCTCCCTTTCCTTCTCTGCCTACCCAACCTTGCTGCTGCTTCTAGTAGCATGGTCACACTCTCGTGAAAGCTCTGCCATTTATAGGATCTTTCGTCTCACTCAAAGTAGGAAACTCTCTAGTGTTTGTTTGTTTTTGATTGATTTTCTACAAGGTTAGTGAGCTGCATTAGTTCATGGGTAGTGTGGAAAAAAAGCTGAAGCTGGCACAGGGTTAACAGTGAGAACATGCACCTGTGAGTGATAGGGACTGGAACTTCCCCCCTTCAGTGGTGGTGAATGCTTGCATTATCTCATCGTGTTGATTGGAAATGCAGCTGTGAGTTGTGGTTTTGTGATCAGTTTAATCCCAACTAAGAATGTGCTGCCATACGTTCATACCACCTCCCTTGTGTCAGCATTGATGATCAAACAGTCTAATGTATCATAAAATAGTAAATGCATAGTTTTTTGTATTAAAATCTGCAAAACTTCTCCAGTGAGAATAAAATGTGAGTAAGGTAAAGTACAGTTTATGGCTTGTACCTGTAAATTTGGCCTACTGGATTCTCAAAGTTGCTAAAGTGGGGCAGAACTACTGGAAATGCATGTTTAAGAACAGAACTAGTGTTTCCAGGACATGTGGCAGTGTGATAGCAGCATAAAAAGGTCCCTGTGGCACTGTAAATATTCAGTGATGCCACAATATCAGTACACTAAAAAGTTTTGCTATTTACAGTCCTGGTTTAGCAGTTTACGTAATCAAATCTTGAATTTGAAGAATATGAAATGTCTTAACTTCAGCAGCATGTACACCTGGGACCTAAATCCTTTTCTGAAAAATGTTAAGTGACTATTCCTTCCAAAATATCTTTTTTTCTCAATGGTTTTATCTTCTTTAAGACATCTTTAGAAGTCATCATTAAGTTGAAGTGCAAAAGGAATAATTTATCCTCCATTTACATGCATTTCTTTCTGCCTATTTTCTTCAGCAAAAGGTTGACTAAAAACCTTTTATTTCTGTGTTCAGGTAACTGGAATTCAGCAGCTTGTAATGTACAGAGAATGTGCAAGATTCTGTGCAAGTGACTGACTTGAAGAAGGCTGGCTGACTTTCACCCTATCTATGTGTGTGCCAGCATGTCTGAGACTTTATTGCTGTGCTGAAACAAACACAACATCAATTTTACCATTATAATGTCTTGCTAGGATTTGTCTAAACTAACTTTAATTATCCATCAGGTCTAAGGTATCACTTAAGTTCCCTCCCATTGTTACAGATGCCAGAGGCAAGTGGGATGAATTATCTCTGTGGGGTCTAACTCTCTCTAGTTAGTAAGGTCAGAAGACTAGCTTAGAGAACATGCTTAATTTACCTAGCAAAAGCTGAATGAAATTAATCCTTTGTCTCCAATGAACCTTCCTATTCATGTGAATGGCACACCATTAGCACTAGTTTTATATATACAAGGCTATTTTTTGTGATGTGCCAGAAAATACTAAGGGAACAGATTCTTACAGTATTCTGACAGAAGATGATAACCCTTCCTATTAACATAAGCCAGTAGATCCATCTCATGGACCAATTATAGTTTTCACTTCTTCTGGCACAGGAAATGGAGAGAAGCAATCCAGGCATAGGCTGATGCAGGGGTACCTTGGACTTATATCTTGTTAGTAAGATAGTTCTCTAGCTTTTGCTGTGCTGGACAGTATACAATGTGGAATATACAAAGTCTCTGCTTGCACTTTACATATAAGCAAAGCATGGATGCACTGGAGATGACACAGGTGGTGGAGGAGCCAACAAGGAGAGATGTGCTGCTGGACCTGTACTAACAAACAAAGAAGGACTGGTTGGAGGTATGAACGTTGGGGGCAGCCTTGGCTACAGTGACCATGAGATGGTGGAGTTCAGGATCCTGCAAGGAGGCAGCAGGGCACTAAGCAGGATCGCAACCCTGAACTTCAGGAGAGCAAACTTTGTCCTCTTCAGGGACCTACTTGGAGGAATCCCATGGGTTCAGGCCCTAGAAGGAAGGGGGGTCCAAGAGAGCTGGCTAACGTTCAAGGATCATTTCCTCCAAGCTCAAGATCAGTGCATCTCTATGAGTAGGAAGTCAAGCAAAGGGGGCAGGGGATCTGCATGGATGAGCAAGGAGCTTCTGGCAAAACTCACCCAGAAGAAGGAAGTATACAGAAAGTGGAAAGGGGGACAGGCCACTTGGGAGGAATATAGGAACGTTGTCAGAGTATGCAGGGATGTGACGAGGAAGGCTAAGGCCTGTTTGGAATTAAATCTGGTGAGAGATGTCAAGGACAGCAAGAAGGGCTTCTTCAAATACATCAGTAGCAAGAGGAAGACTAGGGAAAATGTGGGCCCTTTGCTGAATGGGGTGGGTGCCCTGGTGACGAAGGATGCAGAGAAGGCCGAGTTACTGAATGCCTTCTTTGCTTCAGTCTTTACTGCTCAGGCCAGCCCTCAGGAACCCCAGACCCTGGAGACAAGAGAGAAAGTCTGGAGGAAGGAAGACTTTCCCTTGCTCGAGGAAGATCAGGTTAGAGATCATTTAGACAAACTTGACACCCGCAAATCCATGGGCCCTGATGGGATGCACCCATGAGTGCTGAGGGAGCTGGCGGATGTCATTGCTAAGCCACTCTCCATCATCTTTGAAAGGTCATGGAGGACAGGAGAGGTGCCTGAAGACTGGAAGAAAGCCAATGTCACCCCAGTCTTCAAAAAGGGCAAGAAGGAGGAGCCAGGGAACTACAGGCCAGTCAGCCTCACCTCCATCCCTGGAAAGGTGATGGAGCAGCTCATCCTGGAGGCCATCTCCAAGCATGTGGAGGACAAGAAGGTGATCAGGAGTAGTCAGCATGGCTTCACCAAGGGGAAATCATGCCTAACCAATCTGATAGCCTTCTATGATGGAATGACTGGCTGGGTAGATGAGGGGAGAGCAGTGGATGTTGTCTCCCTTGACTTCAGCAAGGCTTTTGACACTGTCTCCTATACCATCCTCAGAGACAAGCTCAAGAGGTGTGGGCTAGATGAGTGGACAGTGAGGTGGATTGAGAACTGGCTGAATGGCAGAGCTCAGAGGGTTGTGCTCAGCGGCGCAGAGTCTAGTTGGAGGCCTGTAGCTAGTGGTGTCCCCCAAGGGTCAGTCCTGGGTCCAGTCTTGTTCAACTTCTTCATCAATGACCTGGATGAAGGGACAGAGTGCACCCTCAGCAAGTTTGCTGACGATACAAAACTGGGAGGAGTGGCGGATACACCAGAGGGCTGTGCTGCCATTCAGAGGGACCTGGACAGTCTGGAGAGGTGGGCGGAGAGAAACCTCATGAAGTTCAACAAAGGCAAGTGCAGGGTCCTGCACCTAGGGAGGAATAACCCCAGGCATCAGTACAGGTTGGGGGTTGACCTGCTGGAAAGCAGCTCTGCTGAGAAGGACCTGGGAGTGCTGGTGGACACCAAGTTAAGCATGAGGCAGCAATGTGGCCTTGTGGCCAAGAAGGCCAATGGTATCCTGGGGTTCATCAGGAAGAGTGTTGCCAGCAGGTGGAGGGAGGTGATTCTCCCCCTCTCCTCAGCCCTGGTGAGGCCACATCTGCAGTACTGCATCCAGTTCTGGGCTCCCCAGTACAAGAGGGATGTGGCACTACTGGAGCAAGTCCAGTGAAGGGCTACAAAGATGATGAGGGGACTGGAGCATCTCTCTTATGAGGAAAGACTGAGAGAGCTGGGCCTCTTTAGCTTGGAGAAGACCGAGAGGGGATCTTATCAATGTGTACAACCTCAGTGATTCTGTGATTCTGTGAGACTGGAAACCTTCATATTCAGTGGCAGTTAGTATGTCTCAGCTACCTACTGATTGTGTTGAAACGTCGCTTTCAGCTGTTAACACAATAATATTTAAAGGGTTCTCAAAGATTGAAACTTAAGACAGCAGTTAGCTGTGACTTTCTCTACAGGTTTGTAGGGTTTTTTTTAAAACTTCTGAAAACCTGAAAAGCTAGATATATTCTAGCTGTTTTGCAGATGAATGTAACCTTCAGATCAGTGGGGCATTGCAGTAGCTGCATAATGGGTTTTATGGAATGCTGCCTCTGCAGTTTATGAGCAGTAGCTTATAAATGGTGGCAATAATGAATGGTTTCCATCACATATATTTAAAAAATCAGTGTCGACACTTCTAAAAGAAAAGAAAACATTGCTCAACTCATACACGTAGTCTCCAGGTTGAGTTTGATTGCTTTATACTGAAACACCTGTAGGGCAATTCTTTTTTCAAATAAAAGTGAAGTGCCCAGAAAAGATCGTAGATAATCACTGCCTGGTTAAAACAGTGGTGATACAATGTATCAGCCCTTTCTATTCACTCATATGATTCTTTCTGGACTTATTCCAATTAGTCTTCTGACAGAACAGAAAATATCAAATATCCTGCATTAATACCTGTGAAAACGTAAAGGCCCAACATTTCCACAGTGCTTTCTTAAAGCTCAATACTGTAAATACACTATCAGGGTTTCTGCTCTAGCAGTGACTTTTCTAACTCCCTGATATCAGAGTTGAAGTCCTAAGAAGCATGTTATCATCAGCAGCCAACACACCTTATCATGCTCATCAATCAGAGGTGACTATCCATTGTGGTATGAATACAGCACAGACATCCTCTGGGTAATCATAACTTCTTTTTAGACGCTTGTGTCACAAATCACTCAGGAACAGCAGCTCTTTTGTGAACAGAGGTATACATACCCCCACACAGAGCAATGTTCCCCTGAACTCCGTCTGGGCAGCCACAGGGGACTGGGAGGACTGACTGGCGATGAACGTCTTCACTCAGTAAAACTCATCTAAATTACAAAGACTGAAGGAGCTTCTGCATGCCAAAATGTGGCCTTTTTATCTATAATGCAAAATGTAAGTGCAAATGATGCATTTAAAGCATCAAGAAGCAGCATTAGAAAAAGCAAAGAATAATGATATTTTTCCCCCTGCTTATAAACAAATACAGACTTTTTACATTTCTTTTATTTTTGAAGGAATCTCCAAGACTCTGTTTAATATGCAAAACTCAAAGATTAATGAAATGAACTTCTAAATAATATTTTGTTATCACTGGCTATGCTCACTAGGCAGATTAAAATTCCTACCCTATAAATAGTGTGTTTATTCTGAAAGCTTTGGCTTAGTTAGTTTTTCCACAGCTAAATGTTGCTATGTTTCTTTTTGAAGATTATATAACTGTTACAGAATGTTACTGAAAAATAGAAATCATATACAGTAGGCTTGGAAGGTATTTTAGAGACCATTTAATCCAACATCTCCCTCTTCCCTACCCAGAAACTAATATACCCCAAATGCAGTTGTCTTCTTATGTTATTAGACATTGTTCCTTTATCTGAGACCACCAGAATAAGTCCTTGAACTAAACTAATCACATTAAGAATGTGCTTGCCTCCTCAAGAGGGGGGGGGGAAAGAAAAAAAAAAAAAGTCTCCTGTGAACGCCTGTGAGCTGTTGAGTTTAATTGAACCAGAGTCTGGTGATTCTGTATGAACAAAGTGAAGTATCACTGACTGATTGCCTGTAAATTGCATTCCATTATCTTTTTCTCTTTCCACTATAGCTATGAAGAAATGTGACTTAGCAGGATTATGGACCTCAAATCAAGAGAAATCATCTAACTTGTGGAGTATGTATGATATCATATTTGCTGGGCAAAGGACATTGAGAGAAATGCATTTCTTGTGTTAGAGAGCACTTTTGAGATTTCTGAAGAAAAACTCATGAAAATGACATCACATTTTCATTCTTCATTGTATTTGTGTTCAGATTTTGTATACTTGTAGCAAAAAGGGATCCATAAATCTGCACTTCTTTATTTTGTAACTCAATTCAGTTTTAAAAATAGAATCTTTATAGTTTAATATCATATTAATTAGTGTTATTAAAAGTATAGAACATAATCTTTAGGTGTCTTTATTTTGTGTTTTTTTATGATTAAAAAAAAATCGTAGGAAATTCTCAAGCAGAAAACTATGCTAAATTGATTTTAAGAAAATAAATAATGCTGGAGAAAGGGGGCTAAAAATAACAACTAGCTCTGTTGTGAATACCAGTAATAAAGCAACTGAAAGGCTTTTCTTTTTGATGTAAACTTTGCAGAAGTGACAAAGAATTCATCACAGGCTTGTGTATACCATTTTCATGGTTATTTGACCTCACAGTTAAACATATACATAATCTCAGTTAATCTAAATTCACCTTTGTAATCAGAATTTATTCAGTTTGAAATTCCAGTTATTGGATTATATTTGTGTGCTAGATTGAAGAGCCTTCTATTGCCTATTTGTCAAATAAGTATTCAGACTGTGATACTGTCATCCTTCTTTCTGATAAATAAGGTTGAATTCTTGAGTCTCAATAAATGCATGTTCACATCAACTTAATTTGCTAATCATTCTTTTTGTTCTTTTCTGAATGCTTTCCGGTCTGCTGTAATCCTTCAGTCATGGACAATTCAAGGCAGTAAATAGTTGCTACCAGCATGCTGTTGGCAAAGGTAATAGCATTCCTGCCAGTCCTTGGTACTTCCTTGCTCACAGACCTATAGATATAGCTGCAACATTGTACTGCGTAGCATTCAATGGACAACCCATTATGAACATCAAACTTTTTCCAAACTCCCTTCTAAAGTCCTTGAATAGACTGGTTCACACCAGCCACATTTCCTACATTCTTTGCTCCTGCAACTGTTGTTGTAGTTGGCTGTACTTGCATACTGTTTGCACAAGCCCCAATTTACCAAGTGGCCTGGACTACACTGTATCATTGGGTCATTCTTTCTATTATTTGCCATTCCTCTGAAAACTCCATCACATTTCTTCTTCCTGATCATTGATAAAACTGTCAAGCAGTCTCAGGCCAGAAATCAATTCCTGGAGGGTTCCACTGCAATGTGGTTGCTCGTGATGATTTTATATTTTGCAATTACATTTGGAGGACTGTCAATTTTCCAGGTTTCAACGCATTTCATTTGTCATGTGAATTTTGTGTCACTTTTCTATGGGTCTTGTCATGTTACTTACTCATGTGGAAACCCTATATCTATATCTATATCTATATATATCTATATCTATATACACATATGCATATACACACACACACACGTATATATATGCGTGTGTGTATATATGTATGTGTGTATGTACACACACACACACATTTTATAACTCCACAGAACTTAAATGAAATATGAATTCTACATTTTCTGGGTTTTCACAGCTTCCTTTTGGAACTTTGGCAATATACTGTGATTTTTTTTATATATATATTTTATTTTTATTTTTTCTTTTACCTTCTTGAAATACGGAGGCATAGGCAGAACCTTAATTCTGTCTCATGAAGGGGTGGTGCTTTTTATCACATACATTGTTAACTATATTATTTTGCATCCTAAAAGTTAGAGATGTGAAGGAAAGAGAATGTTGTACAGTGCATTATCAAAACAGGATTTTACTGAGAGCTTTTATTGTCACTAATGTACTTTAAAGAAGCTTTTAGTGATGGCATTCCTCTTTTCTTTTCTGAGCTTCATGATCAGGAAGGAATAACATAAGGATGGAAGTAGTATATTTGTTTCCCCTGTTCTAGATTTTCCCAATGCTCAGACCAGGACAACCAGAAAGGATGCTTAGACTTGATTGCTATGAGTATTCAGGATACAGAAGTGCTGGGATGCTTCTTTGGCTCAAGCCAAAATCCAGTTAGATTTTTTATCTTAAATAAATAATTACTCACTCTGGTTATTCTGGGACACCACTGCTCAGACAGAAGACAGTAGTCTGTGTGCAATCTTGTTTCAGAAAGTCAGAAAGAGGATTGTTTGCGTTGTGACAACAGCATGCAGATGTCCTCTTGGAAAACCTGAATTTTGCCTCCATTAGTTTCATTTCCATATTTCTCATCTTTTCTCATATCATATCCTATCAGCTAGTTCTTATCTTTTGAGAGGTACTGGTATATAAGCACACAACTATCATTGTGTAGGTAAGCACATATATTGCTGTTCAACGCATCACATAAATATGTGCTGAAGTCTCACTGTCATCACAGGGAGTCGAGAACACTCTTATGTTAAGCAAGTGTTTAAACATTTTGCAGAATTAAGGTTTTAGTCAGGAACATTCAGTTCGTCTTCTGCCAGCTCTCATTATTCTCCCAAACTGCTTAGTTATTTGACAAATTATGATAATACAGGGCTGAAAATCATGAGACAAAAACAAACTCAGTGCAGTCAAAGTATTTCATGAAATATAGTACAAAACTGAGGTCATAAGAAAATATATCTTGGAGAGTTTGGAGAGTCATAAAAACTGTAGATAGCCATCTAGGCACTTAGCTGTTTATATCGACTGAACTGAATCTCTGAACTTTCAAAAGTTTATTTTTCTGGTATTATTATTACCAGAGAGAAATAAAATAGCAAAAATTTTTTTTGATTTAGTGGGCCAGTTATTTTAGAAGATTATTAATGGGAAATAGAATCTTTTAGCTCTAGGTCATTGGTTTGCATCTAATCCAATTTTTAAAGATACATAGATTTCCAGGCCAGAAGAACCATTACATTTTTTTTTAACCAAACCTCCTTTATGACACAAAGCATAGAATTTCACCCACTATTTTTTACAACAAGCACTTAAGAGCTGTTAGAATTAAAGCATATATTGGAGAAAGACAGACGGTTTTGATTTATTGCTGTGTTAGGACTATTGAGTTGTCTATAAGAAATCGTCTGGTTTTAGAATAATAGTGAATAAACCAGGATTTGTGCACAGATCCCCCTCTCCTCTCCACCTTCTCTCTCCATTGTTAACCAGAATGGGTAGTATCAGCCACAGTGCCAAGGACATGTGAAAAATAAACTGCTATTACAATATTACAGGTGATTCTTTCTGATCTAAATTGGATTACAATGGCATTAGTTGCCTGTGTTGAAAAGTATGTTGTACTTGCTTTATCTTTTACACAAATCAAAAGAAGCCTGTAACCTTCAAAACTAAATTGTTCATAATATTTCTGTTAGAATGTCTTTTGTTCGGGAAATGCAAATGTCTTTAAAATGAAAACCTCTGGGGAAAGATTTAGAAAAATCTTTCAGGTCAGTTTACAGAACCAGTGGTCTGAGGATCTCAGAGAGATCCATGAGCTTGAGCGAGGGATTCCTCTTTACTTATGTCGAGCAATGCTTGCTTGATTTTCCAAAATGAAATTGTAGAATTTCACTCTTGGGGGTGGGGGGAGGGGAGAGAAGTTTCAGCTTTTTGGCATTTTTCACAGAAATTAAAATCAGTTCTCCACTCAGCTTTAAAATGAACTAAGATGAAAAGAGATTATTCTGGATATCTTATTTCTTATGTACAAAAAAAGTTTTAATTTCATTTTATGGTATGGACTTTTTTGTGGGAGGATGTAAATCAAGCTTTATGCCAGCTCAGGGGGAAAAAAGAAAATCCAAACACAAAAGAAATTGTTACTTGCTCTCTGTTCCCATCAAGTGAGTGGAAGAGGATATTGTTTCAAATATAGTTGGAACTAAATATTTCCTCTTTGGTAGATATGATCTATCATCTCATTTGTTTTCTGATATTCCCAGTGCAGGCTATAAACTTACCTACTGTTTGTGTATTTATTTTAATTTAAAAGCCAGTATCACAAACAATTTAGCACAAAGATATAAGATTGAATTACTTTCTGTTCTTGTATCTGCAAAGAGCATGTCCACATGTTGTCTGACATTTATTATCATAGAGCAGTATGAGAAGTTTTTTATAAATTATTTTTTATTATTATTATTCTTTCAGTCTTTAATTTAAGGCTAGGATAAAAATCTTCCTGTTTTCTCTGTAACCACTGAAAAGTGGATGGAACTCTCACTACTGTTCATTGGTGCCACTAATTTGAAGAGCAAGCTAATTTAAAAGTGTCCCAGGAGTAGCCTGGATGCTGTAGACAGATAAAGAGATGAACAGGGATTGATGCTTGTACCCACATGAAATTTTTGGTAAGCCTGTGGATAAACCATGCAATAAATAAGCCATGCGCAACACCTTCTTCAAATCAAGAGAATTTCAATACTGCAATCTAGGTTTAAATGTGAGTATATACCTTTTGTAAACAACACATTCAGTTAAAAAAATCACTATGACCTCACATGGAGAGGAATCTCCTTTTCCTTGTTTCAGAAGCTAGTGGTGTCCTGCAGTCCTTACCAAGGACTCAACGTTGGGAACTCAGAACATCAATTCCTCAGTGGCAACAGTTTTCATGATATAAATGGGAATAAATGTAAAAGATTGTGTCATGGAGGAAAAACATGCAAAAAAGGCGTTGCACAGACTGTTTAATGAGACTTTGCTTTACTTCAATGAGAGCTGTGTGTTCTCAGCTTGTTTAAAAATCAGGTTGTTTTAATTCAGGAGCCTCAGGGGGCACACCTAGATATTTAACTGCCAGCAAGATTTAGTGAGAGTTAGATACCTACTTTAATTTATGTCTCTGAAATGTCCCTGTTCATGTGGATTTAAGGGGTTCACAGCACCACAGGCTTAAGGACTTGAGTTTGAACACATTAGCATTGCTCAGCTATATGTAGAAGTAATGTATTGGTTTATCGTGCTGAAAAATACACAGATGTACCAAAAGAACATTACTTTGGTTGTATGTGAAAAAAAATGCTACACGTTTCACGGGCATGTCCAGTATTAATAAAGCCAACACATTCTCATTGTAAGTTTTTCATACCTTACCTAAAGCAAGAAAAACATCTACATGGTTTTTCTTTCTCTGTCAGATCTATGACACCCTGCTTCTTGTTTTCTATACCATTAATTCAACAATTATTTGGACAAGTATATTGCAATGTAATATTGTAAATGTTTATAACTTTATAGAAAAAAAAAGTCCTATAAATTTGTGCCCTACAGGGTATCAGGCCTGCAAACTGACTTAATAAATTTTAAGGTAATGTTATCCAAACAGGAGTTTAATTATCAAGTTATTCTTGATTATACTGTTTTCAGAAAGGGCAATAACCCCCTGGAGGCTCTTTGAAACATATGGGAAGTGATAGGTTTTCCTGCTTTGCTATAGTTTTTCCAGTGTGGTCTGTGGTTCTTTTAATAATCAGGAAGCAAATTTTATATAGATCAGTTATTTTTAATGCCAATGTATTTTCTGCTTTTTGGAAAAATAGTAAAGCTGCCTGAACAAATTGAAAATCTTTTTCATTAAAAAATTCAAAATGTCAACTTTTTTCATTTCGTGAATCATATACTTGTATTAATTTTATTTTTTTCTGACATCCTTGGGATTTACTTTACCACAATTGACTTTGAACTTCTCCATTTCCAAAGGTGTCTCTAATATTTACCAATATTTCAAAAAAGGTTCTTTTGTGTTTCTGTTAGCTTTTTCTTGAGGAAAAAAAAATGCTGGAAAAAATCAATAACTTTTTATGAAATATCTCATTTGTGATGAAAAGCCATTTATTGACAAACAGAAATTTTAAATGAAAATTTCCAAATGTCTACATTGTACTCACTGCTGATTAGGAGTTATATTTATTTTAGTAGAGTAATGGAGAATGCATTGGAAGAGTAAGAGTAAGATAAGTTTACTTAAAAACTGAAAAACTTACTGAGAGTAAGACTTGCCAATTCTTACTAAGACTTACCTACTAAGAGTGAAACTTAATAAGATTTAGTTTTTCAAACACTTCAGCTTGCTCTTCATTTTTACCTACAACACTCATATTTGTCCACATTTTTTCTACGTTAGCAGTCTCCATGTTACATTGTGATTTCAGATATACCTTCTAATATAGTATCATGAATAAATTGCATCAACACAGAATAGTATGACTCAGTTATCACTTCAGTATATTGCTTTTCTTGTGTTAGGAAGGAATAAAGGTTCAATTTACTCAGTGCCTTGCACAGATCACCTGCTCCAGGGAGGTTGTAATGAGGATACTAATCCTGCCTAATTGTTGAGCATAGATATACAGTCTTATTTCTCTGTAAAAGCACGCAGTTGCAGTTTCTCTCAATACTTTTCACAAATTTGCAACATTTGCAATATATAATTTTTACACACAGTGATATATAGATATTTGTCACTCTAGTTACTCTGGAGATACAGCTGTATAAAAATAGGACCAGTGTCCTAAACCAGGATTTCAAAGAATTTGAAAGGTTTTAGGAATATTTTTATAAGATGAAAAGTATTAATGCACTACTGAAAAATACCATATTTTTACAAGTTATCAATCTGCTTCCCTTCACAGATTATTTTTAAAGACGGAGAGTTGAAACTTAATATTTGCTATTTTAGGGTGCAAGTTTTTCTCCATACAAGGACCAATTGCTGTTCATGTCAATCTTTTTTTGTGTAACACAAATGCAAAAAATGGCTCTGTATGCCTGCTTTCCTTCCTTCTCCAAAGGCAGAGCAAGTGTGTAAATTCTGAGACATATTTCATATTAACATATGAAATTCTGCTGAAGTCAGAGATGTTTCACGTGCGAAACCAAGAGCTAAATTTGATCTCATGCCTATTATGGGTGCTGAGGGACATATGTGAGTAAACTTTATGCTTCACTTCTCCTTTTAAAAGTGACTGTAAAAGGTAACAGTAAATTTAAACCTGCAGGGAATTCTCCTCATTGTACTATATGGATGTTTCATTGCACACGACTCATGAAAATTGAACTTGATATGAGCTATAATTATGACAAAGGTAAGGGAGAGTACGATTCTCACTTTGAGCACTCTTCCCCTTTGTCCTTTATCTGTGCTTTTAGTCACCTTTAATAGATAGGGAGATGTTTCATGCCAAAGGTTTTCACATATGGTAGAAACTAATTAATTAGTTAATAATATATGAATATTGCCCTACATTATGAGCGCAATCACCCAGATGGGAAACCAGAAATATTGATGATGCTGAAGGTTTAATTGAGACTTTCATCCTGGCAATGTTCAGTGACTCTGATATTTTCATATATTTGATCAGACTCATACCACAGTTTATAAACTATCCTGATGCTCTAGAATTCAACAACTTTCTGCTCTTCTTTGCACAACCAAGTTGTTGTTTTGGTTAGTGAGACCCACTAAGAATATAATTATAATTAGTCAAAATTTTCTTTCCACTTCAACATAAACATCTTTTCAACCTTAGCTCAGTCTGTTTTAATGGCTCTACCACCAAAGCTAGCAGGAATAAATCTGACCCATATACTTTTCCCTTGCATTTTGAAAACGTAATGTTTTGGGGGTACACAAAGTCTTTTCTTAGTTTGGGTAGTCTAAGTAGACTTTTTCAATGAGGAGAACATAATGTTTTCAAGTATGTACTCTGAGTGTAAGCTGTAATACTGAGTAAAATGGTCACAGGCAACTTCAAATTTTGACCATTAGTCTCAGTTAGAACTTCATAATCTTGTGTGATGAAGCTGGAGGATCTGCTAGATATCATGTTGTGTGGGTCCACTGTTTTCCACTGTTGGCTCCAAATGTGCTTTCAGGAACCTAGGAGGAACTAGCTAGGATTTGCACACAGGATTAAAAATTGCCTAGGACTACAGATTTTTTTTTTTTTAAGTGAATACATTTCTACCTTTTATGACTGTGAAGAAAGCCTGAAACTGTAACTGAGGCAACAATGGTTCCCTCAGCTTACAGAGAAAGTGAAACAATAATGCAGGTGAGAGGAATATGTTCACTTCAAAAAGCACCCAATTTCAGGTAGCAATACACTGGTAGCATACTAGATGCTCTCTAGTCAAAGCAGCACTGAAATCTGTCTAGGCCAAAATATTCTGCTCACATCTGAGGTAAATCAACATTAACCAGCTCCATGTATCTTTATCTTGACCACTTCTGGAACCAGTAAGTGCATTTAAACATAATTCATCTTTACTCCACAGTCAGCAGCATAGGTGTAACCAGCACATAGCAGTCAGCAGCATAGATGTAACCTGTATACCAATGCTAAACACTGTAAATATTGTAAATATTTTCACTGCATTTCAATGCATTTAAAGCAGGGAAAAGGAATCAATATTAAGAAATACTACTCATTTCACTATGAACAATCTCTTTAATATTATTTAATATTATTTATATTGCAATAACAGCAACAAACTGTATGTATCTGAATTCCATTGTGCTAGGAACAGATCAAAAAAAAAAATCCAGCATTGACAATATCTCAAGAAAATTTTAGGTATTTATCCCTAAAGAAAGTATCTAACCTACCCAGCTCTACCCTCTAAGTTTTTCATACTGCCAGTGGAGAGAGGTGAGATGCTCTGCAAACCCTTAGGAAATAATGTTGTCCTGCCTAACAAAGGTACATCTTCTCTCCATAAGTACTGGGAATTCAAGCAGCATCAGAGGGTGAGTTACGTATCTACCCTAGAGAACTGAGGAAAGAAGCAGAAATCACTAGATGCTTCTACCCAGTAGTTGAAAATATGGTCGCTTAATGGAAGAAGTGACGGTGATGCCGACCTTTCCTGTTTAATGGCTAGATCGGTCACACAGGGAGCAGGAAGGCTCCTTAGCCTGAGGAAGAGTGAGAATGCATCCGAAAAGAGGATGTCCTATAACCAGTAGTAATGTGCATTTCAGGAAGTGTCTAAAGTTTAAGTACTCACAAAACTACCAAGCTAAAATAGGACTGCAAACAAGCACCTGATGAGTACAAGGAATGGATTGCTGTCTGGGACTTAGTCTCCAATTAGATGTGATTTAGACTGAGTGGATTCCTTTATGTGCAGCAGACCTTTTAAGCTGACTGTTTTCCAGTATGTGAAATAGCACAGTCTGTTGTATGGCACAAGATATAAATTAAGGAAAGGCTCAACTGTGCTAATATGCAGCTGGGATTTGTGCCTTGTAGCACAAATAGTCCATGCCAAGACCTTTAGCTACAGTATGGCACAGAAGCTCTCCCCTGCTTTATGAATTCATCCATTCTCCAATCAGTAGTATTTGCTATGTGGAGATGTAGTGAGAACACCTGAAGAAGATCTGGTGAGGAATCAGTGACTGGCAGAGTACGGGGTAGCAGGCCCAGCATGAGAAACTACACACTGACCAAATTTCCATGAGGGCCAGGCGTACATATTCCATTTTGTCAACAATGTCTAGCTGCTTCTGGACAGTAGCTACTCAAGGTTAGCACAGCTGAGATAAGGAAATAGTTCTAGTAGATTTAAGGGACCCTTAGAATACAGTGAGTCAAGTCCTGCCTGGGTGTCCACCCGTGCATCCAACCTGTGACTCCAGCAGTCTCCTCCCGGCGACCCATCCACGCGGCTCCTGGGGCTTCCTGCGCGGCTTGAAGTGTAAGTCCTTTATTAGATCTATCCTGTTTAATCCTTCACGAACTCTGAGTGTCTCTCTTTGCGGATATCCAACCCTCTCTTGCCTGCCTTGCGGTCACAGGAGATATATATATAGAGAGAGTTTTTCAAATTGCAGTGAATAAATGTGTGAAATATAGCCCTAACTGTGATACAGTGTGAAGCAAGAACCAGTTGTATAAATCTCTTATTTAATACATGAGACCTGAAGGTCTGTATATTAGGAAGATGAAACAAGCAAGTGCATTAGAATAAAAGAGAAGGAGGGAACACAGCAGAAACTACATAAATCTTACCTGCTAAGGAGCAATAATCACATGGAACTGAAAGAGAAGCTGGGGACAGGAGAAGAGTGTAAATGGATTTCAGTCACTTGATGTAGGTCTCGTTTCAAAAATTTGGTGAGCAAAGAAAAAAAACTTTTGTATTGGAATATTTTGTCTGTGCATCAGTGGTCCCAAATATCTTGCAGTTGGTTGGTGTGTTCAAAGTCTTGGTAGGGTTCCTTGTTTGAATTAAATCCAATCTGCTTGTCTGTCCGTCTAAATTTATGACTTCTATCATCAAGAAGTTTGAATGCTGATAGATAAATTTCTACATGGAAGTCTAATTAGTTTAAAGACTAATTTAAGTATGTTTACACAGCTGATCAAATAGGATCTACATATCAGAAATTGCCATATTTAATAGGGCACCCAACACTTTCCCTCTTTTAGGTTAAAGTGATCTACTGGGCCAATATTGCACGCTATCCTGTGCCGATATCAGCTTCTGCTCCACTTCTTTGTCCATACCATTACTTTGAAATGGACAGGAAATTTTCAGCTTTCATTAAATCATTAAAAACACATGACTGCTTAAAATTAACGCAGGTACAAACTCCCAAAGGTTTTGTGGTGCCTTCTGCATGTGATCTATGCCATTTGTGAAGAACTGATACGAGTACGATTTGACTTGATATGCTTGGTTCCATTCGTTGTTCTCTTTCCTTCCCTCATACTGAAGAATAAACAATTTACTGTTAATGTGATTTCCTAGAACTTGAAAAGATAACCCCATCTTCCAGAAAAAGAATATTCCTTAGGGAAACTGCAAATCGTTACAGCAAAAGCAACAACAGAAGTAATTTCTGTTTCTTCAGCATTTGGCATTAGTGACATTTTCATGGAAGAAGTAGGTTCAGCTTGATAACAGTTTCTTTCTTAAAAAAAATGTATCTGTAACCACAGTCACAGCTTCAAAGTCTACTGTCATCTTTGAAAAGCCCAAGGCTGGGGATGGATTTGTTCAGGACTTTTGGATTAGCTTAGTGAATTAAGCAGTTTTGTTTCATATTTTACAAACTCTCAAAGTTCTAGGTTCATTTCTTCTTTTCTGTAACTTTTATAGAAATTAGAGCAAGATAATCCATTTACATATAAGTAATTACATTAAAAATGTAACTGTTTTTCAAAATATGCATAATGAAATTGTGGAACTTAGTGCCTTGGGTTGTTGGGAAGGTAAAATATGTCCATGGGTGGGCAGGTTCACGAAGGACAAATTCTTCATTAGCTTTTGGACATGATGGTTCAGAAGTATTTCTTATCAGAGATTTTCCCTAAACTACAGATTACTGGAAGCCAGGAGACCTACTAGGGAAATGATTATTCTGCATATGATTTTTCCCCCTAAGAATCTAGTATGAGCCATTTTCAGTAAAAGGATACTGGGCTAGTTAAGTCTTTTGTCTCTCACGCACACAGGCATGGTTATATATGTATACATTGAATACATCAAATTAATTTTTGAAGTGTATTTTTATTATTTTACTGTTTGCACTAAAATTATCCAGTAGGGAATAGTCCCTTAACATCTGAATCTGAAAAGAATATTATCTTTGAGAAGTCACAATTTAAAAACCTGACAAACTCTACTTATGTCATTTACTCTCAGAATTAAATAATGCTGCAAGAAGTCCATTGTACAGTGAAAAAAAAAGATCAACCACTCAACTGTTTGACTTCTGTGAAACTGATAGTGAAAACAGAGAGGTGAAATGCTAAATAAAATGAAAAAAAGAAAAAAAAAGATGTTGTGGAAAAGCCAGATGAATTTGAAAAACAGAGGTAATATCCTTACAAGCAAAGATTGTTGAGAGGTACTGCTGGTACTCAGGAGGGGTGAGGGTTCTGATTACAAATGCTGGACTGAATTTCTCTATAGGATAAAGTGCAGAGGCAGGACTAGTACTAATAACTCAGTCGCTATCCATAGGACTTTCTTCTGAAAAGCAGAAGCAGAGTACAAGTCAAGAAGAACTCTTAAGGAGAAAAACGTCTTGTTTGGGACCAGTTTACATTTAAAAAAAAATGAAGAAAGTCGCTGGATGTGGAAATACTTCATACAAAAAGATGAGAAA
Source organism: Apteryx mantelli (assembly GCF_036417845.1). Taxonomy (NCBI): domain Eukaryota; kingdom Metazoa; phylum Chordata; class Aves; order Apterygiformes; family Apterygidae; genus Apteryx; species Apteryx mantelli. The sequence goes on along the minus strand of NC_089980.1, from coordinate 96,275,982 downwards.
CTAGAAAAAAAAAAAATCTATCAGCTCTTTTTCATCCAGCATTTAGGTTAACCCTTCTTGATCTAGTAGGCATACAGATGATGAATTACTCTACAGTTACTTTGAATTAGAGATGTACAGTACATGAAAATTCTAACTGTGAAGTTTGCCTGGTGCATTGGCATTTCAGTAAACTGACTCATGAGCCAAACTGATCAGCTTTCTAGAACTAATGAAAAACCCAACAGCAATAAAAAGACTTATTTACCAAATTAGAGCTCCTTGAACATCAAATATGTAGTCTGTAGACAGATGTTCACTTAAGAACAGCAGCTGCAGTCTAATATGTTGCTACACCTAACAGCTTCTTATTAGTCCTTCTGCAGGAGGTTATTGCTCTCCCAAGTTCAGTCATGGAAGGAGGGTTTGGTGGTCCATGCCAAGCAAAAGTAGGCATTGCAGCTCAAACCACCAGTTAATGTGTTTTAAGTAAGCCAGATGATTTATTCCGAACATTTTAAGTCGCAATTACCTGAGAAGTGTGGTGGTGGGGTTGTCAGGGTGGTATCTTCTCACAGAAGGTTAGTGATAAGGAACTGGTGTTGAAGGCTTAAAGGCCCAGGTGGATCCAGAAAAAGATCTCTCTTCATAGTGTTATGTAATAAGCAAAACTTTGTTAAATGGCTTAGACTTCTTCATATAATGACACAGGAAAAGCATTAGAGAACAGCATTTTAATATTATGTTCTCTTTATTCTAAGATTTAAAGTAAACAGTTTTTACAACCAGTGTTTCTCAAAATCTTTAGATTTGGATTATAGATACTGCTGGAAAAACTAGCAGCCTCAAAGGTGTGATATTCAAAATCCACACTCTTTATATACAAAGAAGATGAAGAAACCATAAGTTTTCTGAGCCCAGTCTGCAGCCCTTAATCGCTTGAAACATACTCTGAAATCAATAAAATAAGGCAAGATCTATTGCACTGTAGTTACTTGTTGTTAATGTCAGGTGACAGTGATAAAGAACCTTGTATTAACTGGCCATGTGCTCATGCAAAAATCTGATTTTCTCATACAGTCTGAGTATTTTCACACATAATTAAGCATACACAGATGCTTGCAAAGAACCAAATTGAAAATCAGAAATTAGACCATAATTTCATTGATGTCAGCTGCAAAATTCCTATAGCTTTAGCTGCACTGGGATTCCACCCATGGGTATGAAAATTCCCTGAAACAGTCTGTCTTTATTAAAAAAAAAAAAAAAAAAACTTTCTTTGAAGCTCCAAGTATGAAATGTAGTTCTTTCTCTTGCCAAATTACAAATGTGAATCCTACCAACCAAAGCCATCTTTTACCAAGTTAAGGAGTCTTTTAAAGAAAATATTGAACATAAAGGCTAAAGATTCCTAATCTTGGAAGAATGGAAAACTAGAGAATGGAAAGAAAATGGAAACTAGAAAAGCATTGAGTAATTAGATATAAAAAAACAGGCCAACTCTCAACTGATAAATTCTTAATTTATGTACTGTCGCTCTTCCCAACCCAGCTTTTGCCTATTTCTAATATATGATACTACAAGATCTTCAAGGCTTCTAACACACTTTCTAAGTTTCTGTTTAATGACAAATTGTAGTTTAAGTACTTAATTGAAGCAGAGTTACAACAACAAAAGGAACTAAGGTTTTCTGTAGTTATTATTAAAAGTTATCTTCTTCAGTGATACTCAGATTATAATATCACACTTCAGTGATATTCAGTTTATATTTTCTCTTTCTTTCTTTTCTGTTCTTTTCAAATGGAAACACTATGTCTGTTTGTTTAATAATTTATAAAGAAGAAGTGGATAAATGTACAGATATTAATTTTCAGATGTGATACAATATCACCAGACAGCACTGGAGACAAATGTTGGAGAGGATGGGGTGATAAGAAAGGCAATGAATAGTAAAGTCATTGAAAAGATGCATTTTGTTTTTCTGAAATTATCTGCAAATGTAGGTCAAATTTGCCCAGTAGTGTCAGCTGAAATTTATGGATGAAGCAAAGTGATGTTCTCTTTTTGTCTAACAATTCTAAGGTGAGAACACCCTCCACAGGCTATCAAAGTTCAAACCCACTCAACTCATTTCAGGACAAAGATTTTAATCTCCTGTTTAGTTGAAAGGCCAGGCCACCCACTGGTCCAAATCAGAACCTTTGGTTCAAGATATTCTGCTTTGCATTTAAATATTGATATAGTCACTAAAGAGAGCATACAAGCTAATCAGAATAAGTTACTGTCTCGGTGGCTAGGGATTTTATTTTAGAGGGAGAAAAGGAATGACTGAGTGGCAGTCTTACTGTATATATGCCTTGCTTTGAATCAAAAAACAGTGTCAATCAAAGAGAGAGATGGCACATGTCTCAGGTACTTTTTAACTCACTGGTTAGGGATTCCATGTGGAAGGACTGAGTTTAAATTCTTTACGAATAAAAAAAATTTGAATTTTTATCTTATCCATGCAGTGCTCCGGTTTCCAGCATGCTACTGCTCCATTGTCTGAATAACAGTGGTTAGAGGGAGGGATACTTGTCCACTAGTTTTAAAAGCTTTTTTTTTTTCTCACTTTCTTTAGGACACAGGTCTGACAGTGATTGTTTTTTTTTCCTTTTACGTCATAAAAAAAAGAAGTAATTTCATTCAATCCAAAAATTATATAAATTATTTGGTTCCTTAGTGAACCAAAAAATCATTTATTTACACAGTCCTACTCATGAGTTCTTCAAGTGTTTCAGTTTCTGAACAAAAATGCAGCCTAATGTTTTTATTGTGTTTTTTCTGTTTTCGGAAATGGATGGTAGATGACAAGAAGACACTAAAGCATCATAACACAAAGTCATGAGATTTATTGATCCAGCTCAGAGCTGCTGGAGTTTCCATACATCAGAGCTTTCAAGAAGTAGTGCACTCACCCTATATCACATCCATTAAGGATTTTTTTATTATTAAAAATCCAATGAAATATTTATAACTCCGTTACAAACCCCTGATGGTTAGATGAATGCAATTCTAAGTGTAATGATTATCTAACACAAAGTTTTACACATATATCTTGCTTGGATCTTCCTTCCTTTTTTTTTTTTTTTTTCCATTTCTTTTTGTCAACCCAGTGAATTTTAATTTCAGATCTGTCAAAATTTTCAGGCTATCAGCTCTAAGAGGCTCCCTGACAACTGTCTCAAATGTCCATCTCTTTCCAGCAAAGTCTGAAATTTAAATCTTCCTAAGGGCTATTTGAATACCCTTTCATGAATTTGGAAATAATTAGATGATCTCTTATAATGAAGCAATTTATATAAATAAAAGATAAGTCACAGCCTATGTAATGAAGCCTGGAAGTAGACTCTCTGCTCCCTTGTTACCACATTTTAATTCAGTATCTTTGTGCCTCTATGAAAGCACTTGAAAAGTATTCTCAGGAGATGGCCGTACTAGCAAGAACATGAGAAGGTGTGTGTACGGTACAAATGCATGCCATTTGAAAAGAGTTATCTTTTTTTAATGTACAGTCAACAGTCTTCTTCCAACTAAATACAGTTTGTTAGTTCAAGCATAGTTTTAAAGCTATTTGGGCACTACATCTCCCTGCAAAAGTCTGCAAAGGACTTACAGTTTTACATGAAAAGATTAGCTAGTGATAAAAGTAGGAATAAAATATTTTCCACCATTTCATTTTACAATAAAATTAATTCTTGAACTATTAAGGTATTTACTGATACCAGTATAGATGCTTTTTACATGTGGCTTTTCAGTGTAGAGGATCAAGAAAAAAACAACAGTCTGGAAATTTCTTCTTCAAGTTATTGCATAAAATAAAAATATGAGTTTAAGCTATATTGCATAAATCATATAGATTATTGTCACAGATTAACAATTACTAATAATTATTGGTTGCACAGATAGGTTATATAGGATAAGGTTGTATAGAAAGAGATTATTCTAAGAAACACCTGTGTAGAAATCAGTATTGGTGCGGCAAAGAAAATCTCTTTAGACAATAGCTACGTATCTTTTTCTCAGAGCATCTATGCACACAGAATTTGCACCTGTTTAACTACGTCAGTTTCTAAACCAGTTTACCTAAGCTGACATAAACACAGACAGTGGACCCTGAAAATGATATGGAAAACTACTGGACATGACATAAGAAATTGCTGGATGTGACAGAAAACAACGTAAGAATCTGACAAAACTTACAGACAGTGCCGTGAAGCACGGCCTGATCTCAGAGACGGTTAAGAGGGGAGTTATGTGAGAAATGACAGCAGGAGTGGGACAGTAAACCAATCTGTTGCTCTGAGCAGACCATCCAAGCTGGGCCTGTGTCCATGGTAAGGAGGACTGGGAGGAGCAGGGCAGGCGCTCTCCCTTGCTGGCAAGGGAATGTCTGGACGGCATCAGTACCATCAACACCATCAAGCACCCTGACTGTCACCATGTCAATGCTGGTTCCAGGCCTAAAGGCATCAGCAGCTAGCCACCACTTCACAGCAAATTATATAATTTGTCTTGTAATAAAAATGATTTTTAAAGTGATGATGATTTTCCGTGAGCCTGAGCTGTGGAGCCTTGGTAGATATGTTAATTTGCAAGTTATATGGGTAACAGGAGATTAAGAGGTGAGATGCTATTAGAGTGTTGATTTGTCCTTTCTTCTCTGTAATTTTGTCCTGACATAATGGATAATGTCCTGACATAATGGATAAGGAGTTCTGGGGGTGATTTTTTTTCCTTTTTTATTCAACAGAAAGAAATTGTTAGCTAGGAAAAGCCCTAGTATGAAGTTCATATTTTTGTCAGGGGTTGAGGGCCAGCCCATGTAAGGTGCTACACAGCCTGCTCCAAACTTAAGGAACTTGTTCCAATTTGGAACTAAACTTTAGGTCAGTTTAGCAGCCTTGGTACTGAGAGACCTCTCAGCTTTGCGTGCAGTTCTAAGTTGCATTTTTAATGCAGTCCAGAATCTTAATTTAGCTTGGAAATGTGGAATAGATATGACTGTAGTTTAGGGTTTTAGTATAATTCATAAGCTTGTCATGGCCCAGAAGCATAAACCGAATAAAAGTGCACTGTACTGGCTAGAGTTTCCTCCAGTCCTGGCACAGTTCATTTAGAAGCCTTCTTGCCCTTAAGGAAAGTAAAGGTAAGTAAAGAGGAAAACGTTTCCCATTGAGGTCCAAGTGCAATTCCATAAATTAAATGTCAAAGGTTTGCAGATGACTAAAATTAAAAATCATCTATTTTTTTCTAGGTTTAGAACAGATCCTAACTTTCTTCCATTCTCTTTCCCTGAGCTGCATTTCTGAGTTTGACCTACAGTTCGCACACTACAAGCAGAATAGGACAGATATTGCAATGCTAATCCTAACTTTTCATATGCTGATAAGAGAACATAAGCATCACAAGAAATGTGGACTTCCACTCTTTGTAGTATATGTATTTGATCATTAAAAATGCTTTTTAAAAAATCTTTGTTCTACAGAACCAATATTTTATTTTACAATGTGGAATATTATATTAATTTAATAGTCACATGAGAAAGAAAATCTAATCTGAAATATAAAATGGCAGTCACTGATACATCAAAAAAGGAATTCCTCAGCATTAGCAAGAGAAAAGTGCAAGCTGTAGAAAGGGCAGTATCTCATTCAGCAGCTGAGAATAATCCCTTGTTACAATCTGTGGTTAAGTTGAACCCATAAAAGAAGGACTGCCTTAAACTATGCTACAATAGACACTGATACAAACGGTGACATATATCTGATGGAAAAATATTAGGAATAAAGGGTTATGTTTTTTAAAAAAAGTGAGTACAATTTAATTTACTTGAAAAAATTTTGCATCTTCTAGATAGACACAGGAGGATTTTCTACACATGAAAGAGTAAGAGCAAATATCTATTCTGTACACATAACTGAGGAAAAATCAGAGGCTAATGTGAACAGATAAAAATATTCTGATTTAGGCATTTCCCAGAAATACCTCATAGGAACTACTGTTCGTGGGTCTTTCATCCCCCTTCTCTTTCATTGGTAACAATGTAGAGACATGTATCAGACTCCTATGACTCATGGGCTGTCCTCCTTGAGGGGAGAAACTATGGTGCCTTATAGAAAATACTGTACTGTCAGTAAACACAACATGCAGAAAATATAGGGAGTACAAGAACTACAAGACTCCCAGACTTGCTCCCATAGTTACCATAAACATCATATTTACATTTCCAAATCAAAATAATTGGATTTTTACCAAAAAGTGGAAATTTCATGAGAAAAAAAAATGTAATTTTTGATCAGCTCCATTGGAGATCTTGGATATATAATGTAGTTCTCATTACAGTATTACTGAGTTCCTGATCAATTTTCAAATATAATTTATTCTAATACCTTTGTGAGGTCAAGAAAGGCATCTTTTCTCAGTGGGAAACTGAGCCATTATAGTCTCTGAGCCTGAGCCTCAAAGATCAATAATGGGACATGGATGCCTAAACATGAACGAGATCTCTATCTACCCTTGTTGGCTGAGAGACTTGCTCAACCTTGCCAGAGGATCTTTGAAGGAGAGGTTATTAAACCTGTATGACTTAAGGCTCAGGAGAGCAGCTTGTCCAAGCTAGATTAAGCTCTTGTGCATAGGAGAATAGAGGCAGAATTGCAAGACCTGACCTCCTGCCTTGCATCCATTGCTGAATGACGGTGGGCTAGCCATTTCTGTGTGCGCCTCTTTTCCCCATTTGTAAACTGGGATAATGGTGCTTCCCTTCTTTGCAAAATGCAAGTGACACATTTTTGCCCTTACTATTTGCTGGACCTCCGCATTGGCAAAATGTTCTGCTAATCATTATTTGGGATATTACTGAATGATCTGGTTAATAGTCATTTAGAATATCATGGTTTTCCTATTGTTCTCCAAAAATGTTACTCTATTCACATACTGGAATAACCAAAAATTAAATTACAACTTCTTGCACTTGCAGACTCATGGTTTGCTTTACTTTCATTCTGTTGAGTTCATAGTTGTGTTAATTGTGTGTGCAGTTTATACGTGTATGTACCTATTATTGAACTATTTCTGTTTCTCTTTTTAATCTTAGAAAGTCCATCCCAGTAATTCTTTGTACTTAACATCATATCATGCCTATCTTAAAACCCTACTTCTTTTAGGAGTTTCTGACTGAATAACTTTACAGGAGTTTGAACTTCCTTATGCAGTCTCTGAAAGGAAGTCTTCCAAAAATAATACTTTGCACCCTTGAAATGGCAGTGCATTTGGGTTCAGATGTTCTCTGAAAGTATGGTGGTACTCCTATATGTGACACCTCAGTGTGCGGAGTCACACAGTTTACACAGGGATTATCTGGAGCGTAGAGAAAGCTAATGGGACATGAAGCCTTTCACCTGCAGAGGACTGGAGAGGCCTGTGACACTACTGAGCATGACATGACTATTTGTTGCTGTTTGGAGGTGTAATTATCTTGAGATGTGCTCCTGCAGCTGCTTGTGATTATTTTAGAGAGGTTTCAGAAGTGACTGTACCCTCAGCTGAGAATTAGCAGCTGATCCATACTTCATGAATACATCCAGACCATTGCAATGTTGAATAAAGCAGATCAATTTAAGCCAAACTGAAGGTTAGCATGGATACAAACCAGCCTGTTTTATTCAGCCCTGCAATGGAAAAGGAGCTCTTACCTACAGGCAGATAAGGATTCACTGGGCATGAAACTGAGCTTCAAGCCCATTGATCTATTGATCAATGTTGAGGCACAGTAGTGGAGGAGCAGTGTGGGAAAGGCTAAAGCACGAGCACTGCTCCATTCAAGGAGATGAGAGTTTCTAGTCTCCTGTGTGTCCCAGTGCCGTGTTGATTGCTGCTACCTTCTTGCCGTGTGTGCTACCTTCCTGTCCTGTGTACTACCTTCCTGCTGTACTCCTCAGGCCGCTGATGGCGTAACCCACTGAGAGCACATGCACAGGTCAAAAACACTGGTCCTGCTCAGGCCAAAACAGAACAAAGAAAGATTACTGCTGTATCACAGGACAGAGAAAGGGAGAGAGAGCAAGACAGAGAACGAAATTACTTTAGGAAAACAGGAAGCTCTTTTTTTCATTTTTTTGTAAGCAAGCCAAACACAGGGTGGGGAAGGGGGCTATGTTTTTATGTAAGTTGTTTGCTGTTTTTAATATACTGTATACTGTATTTCATACATCCAGCCATCTGTTTACAGAGACACAAAGATATCATTTTATTATCTTGTTTAAAAGTCAAGCCCCTCAAATGCTTGGCATACTCATGGCATCAAAAAAAAAAGAAAAAAAATCAAAACTTTTATATTCAGACAAAATTAAATAATGAAGGCATCTCTTTTAGTGTGCATTAACTCATTCAAAGTACAGAGGTAAAAACTTTTAGACATAACAGAAGACTATAAGTTTCTGGTATTCAGTACTCTAGTGTCATGGTGTTGTCATAACAGCAACAATCTATACTAAAAACTACTGAAGAAAAAACAAATTGTTTCATTACATAAAGCCATGTCCACAGCATAGATCATAAAACTTAAACCAAATATTTAAATAGTTCTGTAGAGAAAGTTACATATTGATCCTTAAAGAATAATGCAGCATAAAGACTTAATCTATAGTGCTGACAAGAAGGGAAAAAATCAATAGTGGCCAAGAAACTAGAGGCAAAAAGTGGCTAAAACAATGATACTGTTAAACTAACCAAGAGCTAACGCTCACAGTTACAGCTGAAGCAATGAGTAAATACAGTCTTATTATGTTGATATACCTATTTCACAATCCCTTTGCCATCACTGCCAATAATATTCAAATATGTCAAAATGAATATGGAATATGTAAGTAACAGTACAAATATTTGACATGAAAGATATATACTCCTCCCTTCCCTCTCTTTTTCACCAGTTACAGTTCAAACCAATAGAACACAGGATTGCACAGACCCATGGAGAGAGCATAGCTTATGAATAATATTAATATTTCAAGAAAACTTAGTGCAAAGACGGGTTTGAATAATGACTTAAAGGAGACGGATTTCTCCAGGAAGACACTGGAGAACTATCATTGACATCTCCTTGGGAAATGATCTGGAGGAGGAGAAAACTGAGAGAGATGGATCTTATGTTTTGGCTCTAACAGCTGAAATAAAGCATTATGCCTAATCCAAAGGGGTGGGAAGTAAAGTGTATGAATCTAAAGAATGTAGACGGTTATTTATTCCTAGAAGTGCTTTGCTTTGAAGAGATGAAAATGTATATCAGGTATTTCTATACCACTGCAGGAAAATGCCTTGGCTTGAAGAGTGCAGAGACAAGTATTGATTGAACAATGGGCACAAATCTAGGAGAATTAGGTGCAAATTCCAGACCTCTTTCAGATGTGCTTTCTATAGACATTTATATGTCTGATGTATGCTAGTGTGAATATTCCTAAATATTAGTTTATTTTGTATGCTTGTACTTCCAGTGGAGAGATTTTGCAGTCTCTATTCAGCTGTAATATTTCTTGCTGCAATCTGCACTTCACATGTATAAATGACATAACTAGCATAACAGAAACTATGACTGTTACAGTCAGAATGTAATTTGAAATTCAAAGTATACTTGTTACTTCCATAATGAAATTGCATATATATAATTATATGAAATGCAAATAATGACACATACTTTATTTACCTAATACCATTAGGTGCATTACATGAGAATTGGCCATTATAAATTCAAAAGTAATTTTCATAATTGAAATAACTTTCAGCCTCAAAAATTCTTTCTGGAAAATGTGAATTTTGAATAATTTCAAACCTGCTGAGTGTTATGAAAGGAATAAATAACAGAAAGTTTTAATAGTTATTGCTAGGAAATGATTCACTCGGTACAAATGACCACCAAAACAAAAATTCAAATTATGCAAATTAACCATACATTTTCTCTGTTGACATCCTTCCCACTAACAATATTATTTAATGAAAAAACTTTTACAGTCTATCTGAAACATCCATAACAATTTAGAGAATAAAATGACAAAGGTAGAAAAATATCATGTTTAAGTCCAAAGCTTTCTCAGTCAGTAGTTCTCCAGGTCATGTATTCTGAAAAATGAAGAATATAGTCTTGCCATTTTGTGGTAAGGAATCTAAAAATGCCTTTGGTTTTGACACATGTCAAAGTAATGTTGACTAGCAGCCCATATCATCCCTGAAGAATCTTCTAGGTGCAAGATGCATCACCTTTCCAGGACTAAGACTTGGCAGAAAGTAAGACATTAAAACAATCTTGGTTTTTTGTTGTTGCTGTTGTTGATTTTCAAAAATTGACATTAAAATAGTATTGTTCTTCAACAAAATATACATTTAGTATAAGTGGATGACAAGTGAGAGAAAACACTTACCGATCTCATTAGAATTTCAAATGTTGAAGAAAATGTCATTAGCCTTGTGAATTGCAATATTTTAAACCCTTTTGGCTTGTTCTTGCCTTTCACAAGTAAGAATTAGACATAAACCAACCTTCATCGTGAAGAATGAGACAAAGAATAATTTAATATTCTCACCAAAAGATGGTCCTCTTTTTTACTTTTCTAGTCTGGAATGGAAGAAAAATTGCACAAGATTAGTGTCTTTGGAGATAAGAGAACTTTACAGAGAAAGAACCAAAAACATGAAACACTGAGCAAAAGCAGTTCATGTCTTATGAATCATAGAAAAAATGAGAGCCACGCATGCCAAAACTTCCAGAATGCTCTCTCTAAAAAAAAGCCAAAGCCAAGCAATGTCACTACAGCTGAAGAAACTGATTTTCTGTGATCTGGAAATGATCCTTACTATTTGGAAGCAAGACTTGAATAATAAAAATGATCTGTGGTACAGGATAGGAACAGTGGCAAAGCAATACAAACTGACATCCATAAGGGTTCAGCGGCAGGGTTTTAAGTGAAGGTACATCATATTTCCAGTGATGTTGTCCTTTTTTGTTCTATCATCTGACTAGAAGCTGTATATTTAAAAGTTTTCTGCACCTAAAATATATATTTACATTTCATAGCTGCTAGAAGGTGAATACTGTTTCAGAGTAAACAGGAACAATGTAGTATTCATCTTTTTTTTTTTTTTTTTTTTTTTTTTTTTACCTTTCAGCCTTGGCAAACACACAGCTTTTCTGACTTTTGGGGGAGAGGCTGAATGGTGGGGAGATGTATGAGATAAACTGTGGCTGGGTGCCAGTTAAAACAGGAACGTTTAAAATGTCCCTAGTAGAAACCCTACTGATTTTTTTAAATAATTCCCATATAGCTAACTTAAAGAAAACATTTTGCTGATCATGTGCAAGCAGTAGTCATCCAGTCAGCCTCAGCTGCTGTTTTTTCAGCAGCAGTAAAATATACATTCAATATTAGTGTTTATATCTCCTTTGTCCCAATGTGCGAAACTGTGTGTGCCACACTCTTGACAAGTCAGGGAGCCCATATATGCAGCAATGTCGCTGAACCATCTCCTTCCATTCATTTTGTGGTCTATTTCAACGGAATGATCTGAAGGAAACAAGTAGAGAGCTCTCACTGTTTTCTAACCTTTCCTAAGAGATGACCTTTCCATTACATATGGTATAGTGACCTACACTGCTGGAAGCCTTTTAAAGACAGTTGGTTTGCCATTTCCCAAATGGATTTGTTTGTCTGGAAACCAAATCATTAGCTGTCGACAAGCGAGTTTTTTGCTGTTCCTATCAAAAGCTTTTGAGGCTCTTTAAATGTTGGAAGTTAGCCAGAAAGATTTTATGTTGTGTACAAGTTCTGTTTCAGAGCTCAGACCTGAATTCTTTATAGCAAGATTACTGATATCTCGACTGCTCAGTCTCTGTGGGAGTGAGACTCTGGTCCGTTCCAGGAAAGGAAAGGAGGGGTGATCCTAACTGAGATTAACTGTCTCCATTCAGAAGAAACTTGAGTCTTGTGATATAACCATAGTCACCTAAAAGTGGCTGTTTTAACCGTTTGAACTTAAACTCTTTATCTGTTCTTTCTTTCAAAAAGTGTATGATTTTATAGGAATGCAGAAATATACAATTATTTTTTAAATAAAATGCTGTCATTTATTGTTTTGTCTTGTTTGGCGTGCTGTTTTGATAACTTCCTGCTTATTCTCTCTACTTCTCTCTTTTAGAGAAAAAAAAATTTAATTTTTCTCTCCTTCTATTGCATTTTTAGTTGTACAAAATTTAAATATCATTGTTCATGTATAGGAAGCTGGGGGAAAAAAATCCTAATATTGGCAATTTGGTTTCAAAAGTACTAAATGAGCACACGCAGGCCACAGTGAAACAGAGTAAGTCCTCCTACAAGCATAACTAATCATAACAACTCCCTGAGAAAAGGTGGTAATGGACCCTGGGTGCCATGGTTTTCCTAGAAAAAAGAAGAGATAACTTAACCAGGTTCTGGTGTGTATCATGGCCTCCAGACAGACAACATGTCTCCTGCCATCTATAGCAGAGTGATCAGAGGGTAGCACAGAGACTGGCCATGTTAGGTTAAAGCCAGTAAAGAGCTTAACTCCCTAAGGTGTATTCTCTAATGACCTTTGCATTTTATACCTCCTGGAAACTACAGAATGGCTGGAAGAGAAAAGAGATGGGATCTATTCTCCGCAGAAGATTGCTATCTACATTTCTAAAAGGAAACCACATGCTCTTAGATATACATATCTTACTGTAAGTCATTGCACACACACTCATTTTGTCAACATTCTTAAAAGAAAAAACAGTGGCCTAGAGAAAAAAATTAATGGTATGGATGTGTGATGTGGGATCAGTTGCTTATTGTTCCTTACAAATTAAGAACGAACATTAAATAAAGGTAGTAGGTGGCAAGTTCAGAAGCAAGCAAAGCAAAGCAAGTATTTCTTGACACTTTGTAGTTAAGCTGTAGAACTCGCTGGCCCAAGATGTGTAAGTGCTAAAAGTCTCCAGGAAATCAAGGGACAACTGGAAAAAAATGCATGCAAGACAGGAAAGGCTGTTTAATTCAAAGATATTGCCAGCATTTGAGAAAGTAACTGAGATGTCAGTTGTTGGATGCTGGAAGGATATTCTGAAGAATTGTTACTATTTACTTGCCTTATTTTTATACAAGCTGTAATTTGTTCTTGGCATCTGCTTTTTACCACTGCTGGCAGAAGGATACCTGGATAAATGAGTCTTTGGTCTGATCCATTATAGACAGTGATACATTTTCATATCCTTTTGTTTATCCTTAACAAAAAATGGTATAATTATTAACAAAAAATGGCTTCTTGTATGCGCATGCAATGGGTGACGTTCCACACATTGCCTCATGATAAGTGTGTGTGGCCAATAGTGCTTCTCCAGGGTGTAAATCAATTAGTTAAATCCACGTTTTTCATGTTCTAAAGTATTTTCATTTTTAGAAAAAAAAAAAACAACAGGATTAATTGGGCTCATTTATTCTCCACGTGACAGCACTCATAGCTTCAAATATTTTTTTCAATGGAAGTACAATAATTTCTTCATTGTGAGTTGGAACCATTCCCAGATTTGTATATTCTTAAATAACAAAACTGTGAAAATAGAATTGTTTAAAAGGAAAGTCTAGAGTAAAAAGAACTTTTGATTGCATTTTTACTGGTTTAATTTCAATATTAAAGAAAACAGGCTAGAAGAAATTGTGATGGCTTGTTCTAAGAAAGTCATGCACCTAAACTACTTGGAAAAGTTTTGAAATTGAAGAAGGTGCCAATAAAAATAATTTCTTATTATTATTCTTTCCTTGAAACTGAGAGAATGACAATTTTCTAAGGTACCACTGTGTGGTGACTCTTGAACAAATTCTGTCTGTCTTGTGCAATCACTTTTACTGGAATACTGGAATATGAGTATTAGTGTGATTTCAAGAATAAATGACATAGATGTATGCATAGTAAAGGGTAGGCCACAATTTTGTTGTAACAACATTTTGGTTTTGTTGATTTGGGTTCAAATCTCACTTTCCAAACTGAAATGATTATGCCACTGAAAGAGTTTTGTCTTTATCAAATATGCATCCATTTTAGTATAATCCTCCTGATCAGCAATATCTACTCTGGTAAGATCCAGCACTATAATATCTGTGAAGATCCTAAGCCATCAACAGTGGCATAAATTCTTTAGTGCGCTCCGTGATTCCTTGGTTTATACTTCAGGATATCTCATCAAAGTGTCATCACAGTGTTAAACAAAAGCTGAATTTGGGATACTTACTTATGGATACAACTTGCTAATTCCCCTCTGAGTCTAACATGAACAAATTCAACGGGTAGGAACTTCAGACCACGTGACAGCACACAAGTGTCATTGGCTCTGTAGCTCCGCATGATGCCTTACAATAGCCTTGAGGATTTAGAGTGCACATGGTAAGTTTCACTAGTCTCAAGAACAGGTCCAAAACTGATCATTTGACTGTTGATATATAAGAAAATATTCATATATGACAATGTATGCAATTGCATACAGTAAATACTTTAAAAATCAACCAGATATTTTAACCATGGAATCTTCTGGTATCACAAGTTTTGGGTTGAGGTTTAGGAAATTTGTTGGGGTCTTTTTCAGGAGGAAATACTCAAAAATGCTTTGGAGATAGAGCCTGAATCTTCACATAAAAATCTTAAACCTTCTTGTATAAAAAGGCAGGTAATGGAAGTGCTATAGAATGTCTAAAATGTGCCCTGCCTTCTTGGAAACATGAACCTCCAAAAAAAGAAAAAAAGGGGGGCTCCAAGAATGTCATCTATAGGTCTAATATATGTTGGTAAATTATCTGCAGGTGTATGTCTGGTTCTGCCATTACTCTGCCAGATGTACTATGCATCAAAGCTGATGCAAAGATTAACACTAATGGATAGATTAACACTAATGGATAGAGATGTAGGCTGCAAGAAGAAGAAAGCATTCAATGTTTTGTTGCCTGAGGACTAGCTTCTCACTGCATACCCTCACTATCTAGAGTTTATTCTTCCCTTTTTAGGTCTTACTTTATCCAACTTAAAAGCTTCATTTTTAGCTTATCTGTCTGAAGTAGCTATCTTAGTTTTCTCAAAATTAAGATACCTCAAATTAACCCACTGATTGCTCTTTGCCGTAACTGTATTGTGTATGGGTGACATGAATGGACAATTTGAATCCTCTTTTTGGAACAATTCACATGGCTCTCACATAGGTAAGCATAAACACTATATAGTTTCAGTATGTTGATTTTCTGGGTTCACTTTGGGATTACAGAAAGTGTGATTATCCGCGTTGTGTATTAATCCTACTGGAAGCTCAGTCTTTCGGGAAATGTTATTACTGTTTGCCACAACTGAAGCACCTGCACTGTGGTTACTCCTGTAGCTGACCACACTTAATGATATTTATTGGTCTCAAAAGAACAGAGACCTCAATAATCAAAGTATTTGTGTAAAATTAAGTCTAAATAGTGGTTTTGACCATAAATTACAGAGTTTTTATTGCAACTTTTTTTCTTTCTCTCCTAAAAATTCATGAAGAACACTAGAAGAGAATAAATGTTACCAATGAAACTGAACAAAACCTTTTTTCTTTTTCCTAAACAATGAGATTGGAAAGAGTAGATTAGACAGCAGTAGATAGTGGAACACTAACCGAAGTTTTAGAATATCCACTTGCAGTTTCCAGCTCTTCTGCAGTTTTTGTCTCTACCTTGGGCAACATACCAGCTTCTCTGAGACTCAGTTCTTCACCTGTAAAGTGAAAATAATAACCCCTTACTTTGCAGAGTAGTTGTAAGAACAAATACATTAAAAACTGTGAGGGGCTCTGTGATAGCTATGATACATTTTCAGACAAAAAACATTTCACAGAACTGCTGAAGTAAGACATACAAGACAACAACATGTTGAATGCGTCAAGGGGTCTTATCTTCGCCTCCAATACTCAGAGCCAGACTCACATTAAATTTCTAGTAAAACTAACATTGGTATGCATTGAATTAGTTAGATGTTTAAACACAGGTATATTTGCTTTTGAAAATTTGGCATTGTTTCTTTGAGGTTCCTGTTTCTTACAGTTAATCTTTAAATATGTTGGTCCCTATAAATCAAAGTCTTCCAGGGAATAAGGTTCAATTTTCCTCTGGGAAGTGATTTTTCATCTTCCTCGAGTTTGTTTTTAGAAAGTTTTCATTGATATTCCATCCATTTTTTCTTTCCTCAGTTTCAGTCCAGTATTTTTTATAATAACCTCTAAATCCTACTCTAAATAATTATTCTTCAGGCTTGCTTTCTGCATATTTCAAGTGTTCATAGACTTTTTTTCTTTTTTTCCTCCTACTTAGACTGTTATACAGATATTAAACCCTTCTATTCCTTCCATATAGATCATGTCTTCTAGTTTTCTTATTTTAATTACTTTCAATTTATCGATATATAATCCTAGATCTGAAAATAAATACTATAATTGGTTAAATTCCAATAATTAGATAATTTCTGTGTAATTGTTTATGATTACAATAATAAAGATAAAACTGATAAAATAATTAATTTTTAGGAATAAGTTATTTCCTGTATCTAACCTCTCTACTAATCGTCACAGAACATATCTTATTGCAACTCTTTCACCCAAACAGCTTTGGGAATGTGATTTATTTCTTGCTCAGAAGTCTGTCATTTCTTTGAAACATTGTTTCTATCTTCCTTTAAAAGTCAGCAAATTGCCTTTCTACCACATTTAAGGTTCACTGTAACATAAATAATAAATAACCGTTATTGACTGTAGTGTATTCTGAGGGCTAATTCAGTCCCATTCTTGAGGACTAACTTCAATTATTATCATTTTTTTAATGGTGAAGATATTTGTGAAAGCAAAAGTGGACTGAAACCACAAAATTGTTCCCATGGGTCGCAGAACACCTAACAGATCACAAAGCCTTCTGCTTTCTCTCAAGTCAGCCCCCAATTGAGAGGATGTTTTAAAACTGTACAGCATTAGAGAAGCTAGGATCTTTCAAATAAAAATGTCCCTGACAATGAAATACCTTTTGAAAAGACAAAGACTTTTTTGGTGTCTCTGCTCTTTTTTTTATTATCTTTCATTCTGGCACCACCAAATTCTTTAGTCTAGAAAGCATTAGGGAACAAAAAAGTATGGGAAGAAGTTGCAACATAAATAACCCAGTGTCTATGATTATGATGACAGTTGAAAAATGAGTACTGTATTGACTTTGATGACCTACAAAGAAAATTCAATGTCTGTGGCAATCAGTTTTATAAATAGCTGAAGATTAGAAACTGTATTTTTTAAAAAAATAACTTGACTCTTATCTCTTTTCTGAGACACCTGTCTCAGTATCATATCTGAAATCCAAAGTTACACTTCCTATTCCAGACACAGCTATGTATAAATATATAATCTCAAATTCAGCTACTTTACTAGATAAAAAAAAAAGGGGAGGAGGACTTTTCCACAAAAAGTCTTTGTCCTCTAAAAAATGGCAAACTATGTGAAGAAAACTATAGCAAACTTTATGATATATGGCAAACAGATTTGTTTGAACTGCAGTCTTCAGATTTGCTGTTAATATAAGTAATTAGGGTGCTTGTCAAACAATGTATTTCATGACTCAAGTCTCATGAATCAGGTTAATTGTGATGTTCATAGCAGGCAGGACAGAATATTACTTATGCCTTCTAAATTGTCACTTTATCAAATCTGATGTTTCACAAAAAAAAAGCTATATATAGGGTCACATCCAAAATACCAGAGACAAGACCAAATGTAACTAATCTAGTCCTGTACATTTTATATAAATTTATTCACTTAACATTTTTCAGTTTAAATCCAAATCTGACCTTCTATGTTAGTCAACCATGACAACCATGAATAGCCAAAAATCCTAAACGTATTGGGTGTGGCTGACATCAAAATGTTTCTTTTGCAGTAGAAAAAACATCATAGTTGTAGTCTTTATGGCAGTTATTCATGCAGACAGAATTTTTTTCAGCAGGGAGCAAAATCGTCCTAGGGAAAACAACGGAACTCTGAATGTAATGAACATTGGTCCTATCCTTACACAAGCACTCTGGGTAGGAAACAATTTAACTTATGTATTTATATGGTGGATAGCCTGATGAGGGCTTGTTTCATAAAAATATTAAAACAATCCTCCCAGGCTCTGGATGAAATAGAAATTAGTGTCATGGAGTTTAGTTATATTCATAAACATGATATTTTATTTAACTTGCATTTTAGTCTTGAACCAGTAAAGATCAAAAATATGTATCTGGCGTCCTTTCATAAATGTAAGATCAACAGCAGTAATTTCTTTGGGAACTCCTGTATCACAAGAATTTACAAAAGCAAACCCTAAATCAAAGAATGAATGCACTTCTGTTAAGAATATAGCACAATTTAAGCTGGAATGGATGTCTGGAGGTCATCTAGTTGAATTTCCTGTCCAAAACAGTGAAAATTTCAAAGCTAGATCAGGTTACTCAGGGCTGTGCCCAGTCAGGTTTTGAATATCTCCAGGAATGGAAACTCTACAGACTCTCTGGGCAACTTGTACTTAAACAGTATTTAAGTACACTATTTGTGATTTTTTTTTCTTCATAGCCAATTGGAATTTCTTTTGCTGAAGCTTTTAATCATTGTCATATGTCCTTTTGTTGTGCCTCACTAAGATTCTTTCTTCTGTATAACCCCTGCTTTAGGTAGTAGATAACTACAGTAATGTCTCCCTTGATCCTTGTCTTTTCTAGGCTAAACAGATACGGTTCCCCAGCCTCTCTCCACATGCCATGTGCATCAGCCACTTAATGATATTAGTGGCCCTCTCCTGCACTCTCTTCAGTTTGTTGATGTCTCTCTTGCACCAGAAGGCCCAAAGAGCAACACAATATTCCAGATGTGGCCTCCAAAATGCTGAATAGAGGGGTATAATCACTTTCCTTGTCTGGTGGTATAGGCTTTTGCTAATTCAGCTCAGGATAAGGTTAGCTGCCATCATCACTTTGCATCAACACTTGCATCACTCCTCTACACAGAAGTGAATATTCACAGAATATTTCCTTAAAAAAGAAGAACTTGTAAGAATATCATGAAGTGTGATATAACAGGACTCTGTAATTACAATTTGCCTTGGCCCTGAGTGTGCTGAGACCAAGCAGGCTCATGGGGGAAGGCAGCCCTAGTGCTGCTCAGACCCCTTTGATGCTCTCTCTCTGGGGCTCCCCAGGGTGGCTTCATCACTCCCCCTTTCCTGCTGAGTCCACCCGGCCTCCAGGCTCCCCAGGAAAGCTTGAACCCCCCAGCCAGCCCCACGTCCTCCAGGCCAAGTCCCTTTTCCCCTTCCCAGTTCCTGCCCTGGCTCCGTGCCCTCTGAAATAGCCCACTGACAAGCCACAGAGATTAAATCACCTTGTGAGAGCACCTTGCTGGGATGGGAGGCTGCTGCCAGGCCCCCAAGACCCCCCTGTCCCTGCCCCCACCCCGGGCCTCCCCCAGCCCCAGCCCCATCTCAGCCCAGCCCGGGCCATCAGTCACTTCCCCATGATGCCCCAGCGGTGCGGGCTCCAGCCCCGGCCCCTACCCGGCCACATGATGCCTTGACAGCCTTGTATTTTGCATATTTATGATCCATTAATGTATATTTGGTACAATTTGATATCCAACTTCTTTATTTTCACTTGTGTTTAATAACATACAATTAAACATTTTAATACTTAATAGCATATACGCTGATGAAACTGCCTTGGAATAACATATGCAGATTTATTTTTTAATTGAAGAAAAAGAAATTGCTTACTGTGTAAGCCCATCTTTTATTAAAGGCACTTATTGTAGAAGAGCAGCAATAACTTAAAATAACAGCTCTTAGCAGAGCAGTTGTATCTCAGAACAAGCAAGAGTGACCATGAAACACATTAACGGGGCAGTTGCACCATGGTGAGGTCTTGCTATGTTGACAGAGTTAAAAAAAAGACTAACACTTGACAATCACAAAATATGAACAGAACTTAGCTGTAGGAGGTAGAAATCAACCAGGTAGCATGATTTCTTACCAATAAATCAGAGACTAGGATTTTTAATAGTGGTGGTTACATTTTGGGAAAAGACAGTTAGCTATTGAACATTATCTTGTTTATTTATCTGTTGTCAGTTGTATTTTTTTTCCCTAGGTATTTCTTTGTTAAGCCAGTTAATATACTGCTTGGAGGTAGGTAAGATTGTTTTATTGAATAACACATCTTTTTTTTTTTTCAGATTTTGTTAGATTTCTAGATAGGAACTTAAGACAACAGCATAGTAACGATTCCTAAATTTTGAACCCAGACATTGCTGCAATGTCCCTGGAGAAATACTGCACAGAGGAACAGATGATTCTGCACAAGATGATACGCTAAATGACTGCGTCAGTTTCTTCCAGACTGTTTTCTTTTTGATATTTTTTTTTTCTTATTTCTGTGGATGATGTGGGTCACTACAGAGAAAGATTTATAATTTCCCAAATACGTGTTCAGATGTTTCCTCAAGTATGAATAGAGAGTAGAACCATCTGAAACCAGAAACCATTGTCAGGGGCTGGGGTTGGGCAGGAGCCTTTCACATTTGTATTATACTTGACCCAAGACAGCGATTCTGTTTTCTTAACCTCCTGTACCAGAAAGTCTATGGAGCAGTAAAAAATAAAATATACCAGAAAGATGCATACACTGACTTTACCCAGAGGCTCATATGTTAGTTTAATGTATGCAAAGTAAATTCTATTAACACACTTCTCCTACTTTGTTGTTAAATATGTTCTAAAAAATTAATCACGTCCCTTTCTCACCTTCCCTAGCCTCATTCAGCACCACCTGACTAGCTGGAAAGAATAACAGCCAGTTTGATCTGACTCAGTGCTGCAGTGATCAGACAAACTTACCGTGATGCAAACAGAAGACTAGTATGGTAATAGTGCTAGTTTTAGGAATAACTGGCCTGGCATTCATCAGCCTGGGTCAGAGTTTAGAAACAGGCAGTTTACAAAAGCAAGAGACAGTTATTCAAGTAAAAGTAACTCTTCCAATGAGTTATGTTTAATGATATCCAAACATATTAGACAGATGATTACAAATGTTATACACAGGCTATAAACATGTAGGCTTTATGGGTGAAACACGTTCCCTGAGTGGCATATCTCACATTATCTGATGCATGAAACGACTTACAGGAGAAACATTTTACCTCTAATTAACTCTAATTTCTTTAATCACATTGCCAATTAGTAGTAAAAAAAAGAGCATAGATTAACACCACAGTATTCATTCATTTATTTTAAAGTCATTTTCTTTCTTCAATAATTTCCAAGGAAATAATTTTTATGCTAACTGCTCTTTTTTGTACTAAATAAACACTACAAATAAAGCTAATTGTCTGACTGCAAACGATCATTGTTATGCCCTTGGAGGCGTATTGCTGGGAGAGGCAGTTCTGACCTCTTTCATGATCTAAATTTGGCTACTTCAAACCCAAAACTGAGTTGTGCAGCAAGTACCCACTGGGTATAATTTATCACCCACAAAATGAGCCCTTGTCCTCAATGCCTTAACTGACTGTCTTTCTAAGCCTCTCTGAGACCTCTTTAAGCCATTGAGGTATTAGTATTGTCAGCTGATACTTGTTGCCTTGTTAACTTAGCAGCCAAATTTTAGATGCCCAGCAAAGCTTTATTTGAACCCGGTTGCTGAAGCAAAGGTCTATGTTACTTTTAATCCTGGTGCAATAAACAATAAAGAAGTACAAAAAGTCTGTGCAACCGCTATTGAAAGAGGAATATAGCAATAAAATTTTCCAGTGATTGAATCTACCCTCCATTTCTTCCACTGACCATTATAGAAAACTGGAGATCATTTTGTAATAGATCACTCCAAAAAATTTGGTGGTGTTCACCTTTTGCTAAAATCGTATGAAAACCATCCCTGCATCAACTGGACCATATCTTGTTCAACTTATTTCTCCTAGTGTAATTTAAAATTCCTGCAAAGAATATTTTAATTTTATACCAGGTGCTCTGGTATAACCTCTTTTAAACTTTTTAAACTATGTTAATACTATGTGTTTTCTGGAAAGCCACAAAATGTATGATATGTGCCAATTTTAATTTTCTAACCCACTCATCTTTATATAGTCATTAATTTCTTCAGCCCCAAAGTAAATTATTAAGCAAGGCTCTCAAACATTCAAAAATTTATTTAATATGATTACTCATAATAGTTTTGTATGAATCACAGTTTAATACTGTTGCCCTTACAAAGATAATATGCATTCAAAGTATGATCTGCCCAGCTTTCTTTAATGATAACATTATACTTAGCGTTTTGGGTTTTTTTTTTATTAGTATTATTCTGTCAGGAATAGATCTGTAGATATAAACAGTCCCAGAAATCCTTCTCAGCTTTGTCACTGATTATAAGTGTTGGATTCCATAATTTCCATTCCTAGGTGAAGCTTTTCAGTACCCATGTATTTGGATAGCAATACAAATTTAAAAGAAACAAGAATTCTTAATAATCTTAAAATTCAGAAATACACAACAAAAATATATTTCCTACAGCAATGTTGCTGCTGGAACATTCTAGACAAATCCTGCCCAAATAAAATCTAAATGTTGGAATGGAGTGGGTAAAGATGTGAGTCTTGGCATTTAGTTCTGGAGATTGTGGAGGTCATTTTCACTTCTTTAAATAAGTTCCAGGTGCATAGAGAGAATTTTGAATTCTGTTTCTACCCTCCTGAGATTCATCCTTGCACTTTAAAATTCCATATTTCCTAAACCACTGCCTGGAAAAGTCACATCATTCTGTGGTAGGCAATCACTGAAGTAGCCTGAGGTTATACTAACAGAGCTTTGAAGATTAAAAGTGTAGCGTTGAACTTGATGTGAATGTAAGAGGGGAAACAGTTAAGCGTACAGAGTACTGTCACACTGAACATTTGAAAAAATTGACATAGTTATGGTAGAAGTGTGGCAAATGCATTGAGAAAACCCTGTGTATTGCTGCTCCAGAAGCACAGCAAGAGTTACCCCTTGTGATCTTCCAGACACCTGCATCTGCATCAGCTCAGAAAAGTTCCTCTATCTTCTTCCTCCTGTGTGAGGCAAAATTACATGTTAGGGCTGAGGAATACTGTACTGTGTTTGTAGGGTTTTATACAGTAGACATTGCCATGTAGAAGTCACCTCATACTGTGATCCAGAAGTGCGTCTGTTCAAAATTTAAGTTCTAAAATTTAGTAGAGATAATTAAAAAAAAAAAAAAAGGTAGATATCATGAGTAGTTGATAAGTTGTTTTTGGACTTTTTTCCAATCTTGGTCAAAATAGATTAGACACCAAAAATCACAAGATCACTTAGGTTGGCCACACTAAGCAATGATTTCCTGTAGCAGGTTATTGCATGCTATATAGATAGGGAGAAGGCAGTATTAACTGAGGATCCAGACACCTGCAGATGGATTTTGCCAACAATAACATGTACGGCTCCAAATTTCAGCTGGCTATTTGGATTTCTTCAGTGCCTTAAAAATTCATTTTCTGCAAGTAGCTCATAATCTGTGAAGGAACCTTTTGTATCAACAACCAAATGAACAGTTTGTGCAGTGATCTGAGAATTCCTTGCAGACAGCATTACTGGAACTGGAAGAAATTTCTGTTCATAGCCTGGAGAAGTTCTGCAGCACCTGAGGTGGAATCCAGAATGGGAAGGTTGGCTGTATGTGGGCAATCCCACGTGAGGCCTGATACTAAATTATTTGTGTGGGCAAAATCCCCTGTGATATCGAACACATTCCTCATAAGAAATTCAAGTTTCTGCCACAGGAAAGCAAATCTGCCATTTAAAATTTATGATAGTACTCTTGCCAACATCACAACCCTCTGATCAAGCCAAAATAAAATCAGCAGATATTGTGGTGAACAGTACTGAAATATAATTTCTTCTTACGAGTCACACCCTTTCTTCTCTTCACTTCTCTGCATCTTTAAAGTTTGGCTAAGGACAGAATATCAATTTTCCATTATCTTCCATTTAAAGTTTTTGGGCAACTTATACTTTGACATGTTTGTCTTTAGCATTTATATTCCCTTTCTGCTTCTCGTTATTACCGGTCAACAGTAGTGTCATACTTCTTTAGAAGTATGCTATTGCTTTCTTTCCAAAATGAAGTAGAAGAGATCAAAACAGTTGGCCCTTATGTAAGGTACATCGGCAGCAATAGAGGGTTATGCTAACCCAAACACAGGCTACACACCTCATTTCAGTGCAAACAGGTGCAGTGAATAATGGTGTAAAGGTCATTAATGTTGTCATCATTTCGAATTTCAAGAACACTTTTCCAAAGTTTCCTTTATAAAGCAAAGTCAAAGCTATTGGATAATATGTCTTCATTTTGCTGAAATGCTACAATTTTAGGGGCAAAGAACTTGATTTTGATAGTTACTGAATGTAATTAAATTTTCTTCAGGTCACTGGTTGTTGTGGATACTGAGCATCCTTACAAGTGATGCCTAGTACTACATAGGATCAGACCATAGTAGCATTGCTGCAGCAAGCTCTTGGAGTTTCTGTCACATATGCAATAGAAAAATGTGATAAAGTGTGCTTAGATGAAATATAGCAGCCTAGCCAGCTGTTAATAGTGGCAGTGGTGAGTCAATTTTAAGTCACAGCTGAAAGGATTATAGCACTAAAATTGAAAAAGTTTTGGATCAATATAGGTAAATAAGAACACAGTAGACTTTACGGAGGAACAGACCTCCCAGTTTTAACTCTGTGAAAAGTAAAGGAATTGGATTGTCAAGATTACTGTGCTTAGTGGGCCCTGCAAAGTCTTCCAGTGTTCTAAAAACTATTTGTCCTCTTTAGGGGAGATGTGCAAAGCAACAATGGCTAACTTTTTATTTTCATTATACTTGTTTTCTTTATGCTTGATTGCTCTATACAGTGCTATTCCCTTTAATACTGAGCAATCTAGCTTGCAATTTTCAAAGCATCATTCACAGTAAATAAATATATCTGTCAGATCTCAGAAAGAAATACAAATGTGCTGTGTTTTCTATGAGAGAAATATACAATTGAAAAACTCCCCAAAGTAATTTTCTCCCAGGTCCATCATATACACATATTTAATGGTTTTTTTGGCCCAGACAACTATAGTTAGTTCTTGGGGTTTTGTATTACCAATTCTGTATAGTATAAATGGGAAGTAAGTGTACTAGAATAATGACATGAAGTTCAAACCATAAAATAAATATAAAAATCAAAAATATGGTATATCTGATTTTCATATGCTATTTCTTTCCTTTCTAAAATAAATTTCTAGTCTCCTTGACCCAAATGTGTAGAGCATGCACACAAGAGCAACCAGCTTCCAGGTGCATAATGCATACGTGCTTGGGATGTATATTGAATTGAAATGCATCTAAGCCATTCTTGTTGCTGGCAAACAAGTCAAAGAAGAAAAAGAAAGTGAAACAAAAATCCTAGCTAATTTTGGATCCACAGTACATTAAACTGAGAATAAAGTTGAACTCAAGATGGTGGTGATACTGCCCTCCTTTGAATATGAATTCAGAACAAATGCTCAACTAAGAGCTCTTGACCCTCTGGAATGGGGGAGGGGGAAAAAAAAGCCTAATGAACACTGCAGTGTCTTCAATACATTTGCATTCAGGGAATTTCCACTACATTGTTGCCTTGAGCAGGGAGAATTTGGACCTATGAAACAGGAAAGGAATTTGATGTCCTGAATCCTTCAGACACATTAGGAACCACAAGGCTCTTAGGAATACATAATCATGACCTTAATCCTGTCAAGAATCTGACCAAACTCAACAAAAGTAGCCACTGTTTCTTCATGTCTTCTCCAGTGCTCTGTCACCATAGTAACTGAGCAAATATTAATGGACTTATTCTCAAAGGCATGATGGGAAGTAGTTACCTCTCTTTTGCAGATGAGAATCTGAACCACAGGGGGAGATGAAAACCATGAAGTAGTGAAGCACTTAAGAACCTGCTAACCTTTACACATCTGAGAAGCCTTGTTTGCATAATTAAAGCAAAGCATACATTTGAGGATTTGTCCAGACCTATGTGACTTCCCAAAAGTCACACAGATGGCCATAGCAAAGTTGAGTACTGAACCCCTGTGGCTCCTGAGAGCTGGTGAAATGCATTAACCACAGGTTCCTCTTCCCCTTTCCCAGGTATGCAGAAAGATCTTTGTGGGACTAGATCTTTACAAAAAATTCTTAAAATCCATTGAATTGCTTGTCTGTCAGTTATATTATAACCTTAGAAACAGAGTTTGACTGATACTAGAAACCACACCTGAAGTTATTAGGCAAAGAAAAACAAGGAAAATCCCCTTACATAAAGTAATGCTGTCCTGTAGGTCATTTTTATGTTACAAGTATTATGCTCTCACTTTGCAGTGATAGGAAAAGTATATGTGTCTTGCTATGTATGTCAGAAGCGAGGACTTTCTCAAGATCATTTTCTCTCTCTTTTTATTACACAATTAAATTCTATGGAAGAATAAAAAAAAAGTTTCTCTTTTATTTTAAATAAACATCATAGTAAAGGTAAAATCTTCATGGATTCAAATGTACTTGAAAAGCTACTTTTAACCATATTTGATCTAAACAATCTAAAAGGTTTGGGCAAATTAAGGAATAGTGGATTTTATATTGGGTGAAATAGGTATGCCTCTCTCTCCTGCCTACATTACATGCCAACAACAACAAAAAAAGCATTTTAAGGGTAATTATTATTTTTCAAATCTTCATTCAAAACTGCTTAGCTTAAAATCAATTTGCTTCTATCAATTAGTGTCTCAAACCCTTCAAGATGTACTGAATAATTATACTGATGAATTTTCATAGATATCAGGAGCTTACAGGTCACTTGGCCATTGAAGATTAGATCAGAAACACAACATCTAAGTATATTCATAACAAAATTTGTTTTACTTATATTTATCCATCAGACCTGGAACACAGCATGCCATAAGCAGAACATACAAATTCTTTCCGTCAGGAATCTCAGCACCAGCAAAAATGCTCACATTCTGGGAGTAACTTTGCTTTAACAACTGACTGATTAGAAAGAGTAAGAAAGAGAACAGTCTCTGGATTTTCATCAGAAAGAAGCAGTAGAGAATCAGTAACAGCAGACCATCTCCCACCAAGATTAAAAATGTGTAAGCACTAAGAAAAAGTTATTGACTAAGCTCTGTGTAGCAGTGCCATCTTGTAACTCCTAAGAAACATATGTCTGATCTTTTCCATGTTCTTCCCCATTGTTTTCTTTTTCCTGCTTCTTATGTTACAGTCCTTTGCGTGTTTTCAGAGGACCAGATTATCTCAGACTCCCAGGTATACTACAGGGTAGTTTGGAGATGGTCTGTAGGACTGTGACCTATTCTCCCAGTGTCTTTTCCTGCTTCTGATCTGTTAAGTCAGTGTGGAAAACAAGGGTTAGGACTTATAGTAAAAAGATTTTGTTCTTTGCTGTTTAAGCTTAACTAAATATATCAAACTAATATTAATTGGAAAACATAATATTTACTTATTTCCTGATATATAAAAATGCAAATGAATTTGCATATGTAACTGCTGGAAAAGTTACAGGGATTTATTTATTTATTTATTTTACTTTGTGGCATTTTTATTAAGAGAAACTACTTAACAGAAAAAATCTTTTAAAAATTCATAGTGATATGATCTATAAAGAGTTTGCTTTTGCTGGGTAATGTTACAAGTTAAATTATAGAATATAATAAGCTGTGTTTAAAGAGGGACAGTTTTAGGCCAAAAATGTGGCCTACAGAAAGGAATTTTTCTCTGTATTCTAAGTACCAGAAATTCTATAACATTACCTCTCTTTTTCCTTCTAAATACTCATCACCTGCATGTCTCATAAAAACAAAAAGTCTATTCTTCTCCTGTGATGCAGTAATCTGAAAGCGCTACAGACTTTAAAGTATTAGCAGCACAGTCTGAGTTTCCAAAGAGGATCTTGTTGGAAAGACTTCCTAGAAACAATGTTTTTCTGTTGCTACCAATTTCAAGCAGCTGTGGCCATCAGTGGGATAAATTTTTTATAGTTCTCAGTATGAATGCTGCCCCAAAAGTGGTGTTCTCTGAGAATTAATCCAGCGCAGCACTGGTAACAATGAGGCTAAAGCTTTACCAGTAACTTAAACCAGTCAGGAACCTTTCCTTGGCCCTCTGGCCAACAGTCATGGCAAAGCTTGTGTCTGTGCAGCTAAACTCATTAGTTTCCCCCGAAAGGGAGGTCAGCTCCTTGCTTTTTGGGGGGATTGGTCCTTGGCCTGAGCTAGCTCCAAAGCAAGGTTGGGAAAGTGCAAGAGGGCACACACCAAAATTGTGCCAGAATTTAAGAATTTATAAATTTCAGAGTGTGAATGACTGCATTGCAAAGCCCAGTCATTTGTCCTAATCCTGCTTAATCTCGCTGACACTCACAGAATACTGTTTTGCTTCACGCATGTTATGTGATCACACCAGTATCCAGCATGGCATTATGGAGGTCACTCTTATGTTTTTATTTTACTCCATATGGCAATTCTTGGGGCTGTGCTGAAAATCTTCAATTAAAAAGCCACTACCTGCCTTCCTGAACACAGCCAGGGACATTCTTGGAAACATGGTTGTTCCTCCCTTTATGAGCTGAAATAGCTGGAGCGACATGCTGTCAAATGCCAAGGCTCCTCATATCCCTCATAGTACAGCTTTGGACCTGCAAAATGTAATAATACTTAGGTGTTTTCAAAATATGTCTTCGGCACATTATGAAAAAGATATCAGTGAGAGATATTGTCAGCAAACCTGCATTTTTGTACTGTGATAGGACAAGAAAGATATGTGTACAGAGAGATTTAAAGGGGAATAAAGGCATGTGAAGTGGTCAACAAACTAATCTAACTACCAGACCACTGCCAGCCTTTGCCTGGGGAGAGACCTTGTTGTTCCTCACCAAAGATAGGCCAGGAGCAGTCTAGCATGTAACAGGTATGGACATTGAAAGAAACAGGATCTAGGAGCAGAATAGCAGGTAATTCAAACTGTCCATGTAGATGCAAAAATAGTTCCTTTGCGCATCGATGTATTTTAAACCCTGCCACTTGACAGCTTGATTGGATGTCTCCTAGTTCTTGCACTCTATAATTCCTTAAAACTCCTTTTGTGATGCAGCATACAGGCAACATTTTATCTATCCCAGGATCACTGCTAGTCACCACCAGTGATGGTTTCCTCTCTGCATCTGTGCAAACTATATTCATTCAGCTGCAGTTTGGTTAGTGGACTCTGGAGACTTATGGAGATATAGGATATACAGAGCTGATATTTCTGGCAGACCCTGATGCTACTTCCTCTTCTTTTGTTCTCTGTCATTCCTTTCCATGGGATGAAGCAGATGCTTGTGATATTTGTGTTGTGAGTAGGAGCTGTAGAAATTTACAACTGCTCAACTTCACGTCAGTGCTTCAGCCTCTGTAGGCATCACTGTTTATACTTCCAAATGAATATGTGATGTTTTGGAATATTACAGCATGAAAATAGTTAAGTATAAAACTCATGAAACTGCAAAGACCTCCTCGTGGGTATTGGTGTATTAAAACAGTTGACTGATAGATGTATCTTTTCCAGAGCTATCTTCCCACTGCAAGCACTAAGAGGTTTCCACTGTATAATAAAAATAGGGAGCAGAGAGGGAATTTCAGTTTGCTACAGTATGGAAAACATAAAATCAAAAATAAAAGCATTGTGGTCTGAAGCTTTTTAGAAGATGCTATAAACAACAATGAACAATACAAATGTATATACCGATATATAAATAACAGTTGACAGAGCAATCTTAAGAAGTTATTTGGACTTCAAACTGACCTGCAGTAAAATGGTGGCACTCAATTTAAGAAATGTTGAAGTTGTTCAGATGTAAATAATTGAAAGCATTAAATCCAGAGTAACAAAATGGTCAGCAAATAGAAATGAACTACACATTCTTGCATAATTGTAATTTAGTGGAGCAGATAATCACACTTTTACTTTTTTTTTCCCCCAGCTAAAATCAAGTTTCTTCTTAACATTTCTAGAGCATACCCCACATTGTATTCATCCTGTGCAGCATCCCAGATGATTCTTATTTACAGCAAGCCCTGCTGTCAGTGTAAAGAGGTGTTACTTTGTAGTAAATGCAATAGTAAGCTTATTTTAAATTTCCTAAATAGAATGCAGGATGAACAAACAAGGACTCTTTGAAATTGTTTCATTTATACATGGGGAGAAACCCCTTTATCAAGAAAAAGATATAGAAGAAGAACGAATAATCTTCTGTCATCATAAATTATCTGAAACATCTTTGAGTATTGAGAACCAGAGAAACAGAGATACTACTTTTCGGTACAATATTGCAGAGATACAGAACAGCTACATTGAGTAACTGATAACAAAATTGTAGCCACATTTTTACTCAGGGAACAAATGGCCTTATTTTGACACTGTTCTTTTGATTGGATCAAGGGTATCAAGAAAGAAAACACAGCTGCCTTCAAGCATTTTCGGGGCTTTATAAGGCTTTCCGAGAGCCAGTTGCCTATATATATATATCAGCAGCTTCATAGTTCTTTTATATTCTGCTTCCCTTAACTTTGTAAGGAAAATAATAACAGTCCAGAGTCTTAACAGTGTCCTTGACATATCCTGATCTGTTACCTGCACTAAAATTCAATCCTAGACATTTTGAGGTAGTTGACAACCACTGGGGATACTCTGTGTGACCTGGAAGGCTAAAAAGGACCTCATTATAACTAAGAATTTAAAATGCAGTATAAAAATATATATTTCATATATCAGACTTTTGCTTGGAAAACTTAAGTTTGCTTTAGTTTCTGCCTATAACTATGTTCATACATCAAGAGCGTCTACGCCTCTCTCTAAAATTTCTTTTTGCTGATGAATTTGCTCTTCATGCTTTTCCTCTATGAACAGCTGTAAGTTTGGCAAAGACATATATTTACAGCGCTAAAGAGTTTATTTGGCAGCTGGCTTTTATTTTTTATAACTTGCTCTCTCTTAGACAGTAAATATTTCTCTATCTTCTTTTTCTCTGTGATTATGCATGTGACACAGACATCCATTTTGTAAATTCAGATTAATATTATATCCTATTTGTGTACATGTAGTCCACTGCAATCACTCTTGCTGAAATTACTGACTATTATCTCTTTCTTAAATAAACTGGCCATGCCCTGCTGTAAATGTTAAGACTAGAAATGTTGGACTATGTGATTCAGAGGAGTCTGGCAGCCTGTGACCTGGAAGGCAATTTGCAGTCAAATTCCTTTCTGCACCCTTTCTTCTCTATTGCCTCACAGTTAAAAGTAGTAGTGAAGTGACAGGTTTGTTACTGGCAGCATGGGAAGCCCCAATGCAATAGGCCTCGCAGTGCACCTTGGTGGGATAATGTAGGTGGCCTCGTATTCAGGGGTTGTGCCCATCCGCAGCGGCGATTGCTATCACATAACCTCAGGGATTACAGCCATTATCACTGAATTGTATTTCCAACTGATGGCCCAAAGCAATTCAGCACAACTGACATCCAACCCACAGCCTTATATCAGCATCAGACAAACCTGATTAAAGAATATTTGTTTTCTAATCTATGTTTCTCAGAGATACCTGTCTTAATGCACAGTACAATAGATGTCATCATTTTGCTAGTTCTTTGTCTATATCTTTTCCCATCTCTCCTGAAGACTATGCAAGGAGATGATATGAATGAAATAATGTTTTTTTTTTGATTCAGCAGTGATGATTATGAAGTACAAAACCAATATGTATATAGTATTAAGTGATTAAGTGACATTGTGAATACAATTTTAAAATGAACATGTGACCTTGAAGTAGCACATTGGAAACTGTGTTCCACATTAAAAAAGTTTTCTTCTTCTTCTCCTTTTTTTTTTTTTTTTTTTTTAATCATTAGATACTCATTATCAGGGCATATTTTGGACAGTGCACTTTCTCAGATTAGTCTCAAGTGATCCCCTTTACTTACAAAACTAATGTCATTTGCATGTCAGGCATGAGAACTACCATGTATTGCAGCATGTAAAGACAGTAAGTTTTCCTTATTCGCACTGATTTCAGAAAGGTAGAGTTCGCTCCATTTTATCTTGAGGCAAAAATGTATGTCTCTTATTTTTATTTTTATTTTTAATTTCACTTAAACTAAATTGACATTGTAAGCATTACTGCTCTGAAACATGATTTTTCATGTTAAAATTCATATACCCATATAGTAAAATAGAGAAATATTTGTATTCATGTACTGAACAGGTTTATCTATTCATATTTGGACCTGAGAGTTTGAAAAAAAAACTGATTTGGTCATGAAACAGCCAGTCTTCATCAGTCTTTTGGGACAATTTCAGTGTCAGAACTTTATTTTCTACAGGCTTTTATTAAATCAGCCAAAGAAGAGGAAAAGTGACCCATATCACTAACACGTCTATAGCACTCCAGGTAGGAAAATACTTGCTCCCTGGAATACAAGTCATCTGTGATTACAGAAATATCCTAAGGGAGAGCAAGGCACCTGACACATTTATGTAATTGGAACTCACAATAATGCATTTAAGGTTCTGTCTACAGTTTGCATCACTTAGGTTCTAAAAGAAACCAACTTTACCTATTTCTAAACATTTGTGAAGAATGTTGTATCTAATGCCAGCTTGAGTCCACTGTATAATGAGATTGAGACATATTCTCTGGTACAATAGTACTACAATAGTAATTCCCTGGTAGAGTTTAATATTTATCATTTTCACTGCTTTATATACAGTGGTGATTGATTGAATTTTACTCTTAACTCAGTTAACTCCAGGTTATCCTATGTAGCTGATGAAGAATCTGTTGGAATCTGCTGAAATGTAACCATAATAAATCAAAATATAAATCCCTATAGTAAAGTAAATATTAAAAAAAGTAATAATAATCACAGTCTCACAGGAATAAGTATAAGGAAAGTTCTGTGAGTAAGGTAAATTGTGACTTTGTATCAGTCTATCTGCTGTAAAATCTACCCTTCTGGTTCATTTTCTCACAGCAAATGTGACATATGGTAATTTATTCCCCTTGAGCTGATGGGTTTTGAACTCCATCTTTGCCATGGAGCAAAAAGGATGTGTATGAGATATTATTGCAGAATAGCTAGCATGCAGTGAATCTACACTTACCATACTATAGTCTGTGTGGACAGACAGACCTTGAAGTTAATAGAAGCATCCTTACATTGCCAGGTGTAACGGTCCGGCGGGGGCGACACCTGGGCTCCCGGCAGGAACAGATACACAAACGCAAGGCACGCTAAGGTCGATACTGAGCATTTATCACCTCTGCATCTGAGTGGGGG
The DNA here is from genome assembly GCF_036417845.1 of Apteryx mantelli. Taxonomy (NCBI): domain Eukaryota; kingdom Metazoa; phylum Chordata; class Aves; order Apterygiformes; family Apterygidae; genus Apteryx; species Apteryx mantelli. The sequence goes on along the minus strand of NC_089980.1, from coordinate 96,242,452 downwards.
TTCCCCAGCAATTTCCCGATCGAGGCAATAAAGGAGCGGGAGAGTCCCTGGCACCGCTGAGCGTCGGTCCATGGCGAGGAACGCCGGGGGGGCACTATACGTGGGTTTTGTGTACTATACACATGTGCAGTGGGCACATTGAGCTCATCGCTAATCTCGAGTCAAAGCCCAGGTGCACACCACGCTGGCATAGGCCCAGCTACATGGCTATGGGTCAACATGCCCTGTTGATGCTCCTTTTCCCACGGAACGGTCTGGCTAGCTTCCATCGCCTATCTCCTCGACATTCTTCCGCACTTTCCCATACACCAGGTATAATTTTAGTACAAAGACTCATAATGTTATTTAGCCAGTTAGATCATGACAGCAACTTTGGTCAACCCGAGCCATAGTATATAAATTCAGCACAGTAGAATTGGCCCAAGATCTTATGTTATTCATAAATATTATTACCTGCCTCTGCCTGCCTGCCTGCCTCCCTACCATATGAGGTTCTCCACTACAGTCATTGATATGGGCATGGAAGTGCAAAAAGGATCACGTCTGCTCCAGAGGGCAACCTTCAGCCATTCCTGCAGAGATAGCCGCAAGAAGTCAAACTGGTAGAGCATCAGTGTGCTTTTGGCTATCACAGTCTTTGAATCTACGTTCCAGGTTTACCAGTTACATAGTACATGTTTTCTTATATAAAAATTGTATCAAATTATTTGGAAATGTGTTCAGATTTCTGGCACAAATTAGTTAAATACAACAGAGGGAAAATCTATCCAGACATAGCTGAATATTTCTTCCATTTCAGTGGAAAATATAACAAAGACTCTAAAATTTCCTTTTAATCAGGACTGAGAGAAGTAATCCTGATCTTAATGAAGTCAGTAACGAAACAACTCTTGACTTCAGTGAAGCCTGGATTTCACACATGGTGTCAGTTTTGAACCTAGTGTGTAAATATAATTTAAAACAACTTTCCTTTTCTGTTTGTTTGTTTGCTACTTTTTCCTCCTGATTTTCTATTTTTGTCTGTCATTAGGAGATGATTTTGGAAACTTTTTCTGTCATGTGTTTGAGGCAAATCTTTAAGGGTTAATGCATATATATCATAGTAATATCAGTTAATATATCATTTTTTTTTCCAGCCCTAGGAAAAAGCAGGGAATTGGCACTGCACTGGAATTCAGTCAAATCTTGTCTAGCTAACACATCTTCCAGTTCCACCTACTCCCCTATCTCCTGGCAGAGATGACAAAAATGCTGAGATCCAAACACACAGAAAAATATCCGCAGAACTAGAGGGATCTCAGAGGAATAGGAAATAATAATATTTTTAGTCTAGGATTAATATCTTGTTATATTTGACGAGGGTACAGAAAATATAGGAATGAAAATAAAAGAAACAAAATAGGACTTTACATGCATTGTAAAAAAAAAAAAAAAAAGATTCAGAAGTAGAACTGAGTTTGAATATATCCTTTTTCCCCTTATATAGTCTTCCACTGACTCAAGTGTGATATGAAGTTAAACTGCAATGTGACACACTCTTGAATAAGAACCTGGCATAATCAGGAAAAATAATTTGCTGCTGTGATACCTTTATGGCTGACAATTTGAACTATATATTTCTTTCTCTTAGGATATTTCTAAATTGCACCCTTCATAAAGATTGCACCTTGACAAGAGATTTCTGTGGGCTTGGTTGTTGTCAGTTTGGGTTTGTTTCTTTTTTTTTTTCTTTTCCTTTTTTCTTAGATTATTAGTGTAGAGATTTTCTTGGATAGTTGTCAGTTCCAGGCTACTTACACTTAATTTCAGCTTTACACAAGTATTCAATTCATAGCTGGAGAACAAATGGCCAAAATTAATACCTCCTAGAAAGGCAATATATTTTTAAAGTGTCTGAATAAGCTATTATTATGCATTTAAAATTATATTTCAGTAGCTTTCAGGAAACTGGAATAGATTATACCAGAAGAAAATAATGTCAGATAATTTGTTTGTTTTCCAATTTAGTTCCTTAGCTTCATTTTGTAGTAAGGAGGTTCCATGGTAATTACTAATACAGCATCCTTCTGTATCATTACACATTGCCTGTGCCTGGGCAAGTACACGTAACATGTTCTGAATATTGTGAGAGCTGCCTGTTCTTGGGACTCATGTGAATATGGCAGTCTAAATTCCCATAAAGTTGTTCACTGATCTGTGCTTAGGGCTTAACCTATGCAAATCACAAGAAGCCACAGCAGCACTGATGTTGTTGCAGCTTTATGCCAGAATGCTCTATTGAGCCTTGGTTTGTTTACCACTAAATTGCCTTCAAAGAGCAGACTTAAGTATATAAACAATGAAGACCTTAATATATAATTAATGTGTTTTCTAATTAAATAATAAACAAGTATGTTGTAACATTTCAATTAAGAGTATAGAAAATAATTAATTATCATCTTCAATAGTTAATGTGAGCACACCAATTAACAAAATGCAACTTCTATAATTTAAAAATGGTGCTTGGCCCAACTTCAAACTCACTATAAATTTTTAGTGATAAAAATCCACTTTTTTCAAGAGATGCCTTTTGTGTTTGCTTTTTTTTTTGAATCCAGATATATGAAAGTATACTTTAGAATATTTGACTGTATCACTACTAGTAAATTAAGTGGCCTAAGACCAAGTCTCTGTCCCTGAAAATAACTGAAAAGGCATGATTCAGTCCACATGGCTAAACTTTGTTTCTCTAAAATTAATGTAGCTTATTCATACTGCCTTCCAGAACACTTTCTGGGCCATATTATTACAAAAACAGTTCCTGGGCACTATCTGGGAGAGTGCTGGTGACATAAAACAAATTCAGGCCAGGGAACATGCCAACAATCAAACAGAATGGCTTGCCCATGCTTGATTCTATGCATTAGTCCTGTTTAATTTGTTAATATAGACACAGTCTTTTGAGCCTAACTATTTGCAGACACATATAAACCACTATCATGATTCTATCTGGAAAAAACAAAACAAAACAAAACAAAACTACCTGTGTTACCATAAAACATATTTGGAAGTGAAAAATGTAAAATTCCCTTGTTAATTGTTATTTCAAGGACACTTAATTTTCATATTAAGTGATAAGCTTGAGATATATGATCAGTGCATTTCATTTTTCTGGCTAACAAGAGGTAAATTTGTATTAAAATCCCTGGAACTGAACTATCAATTCAAACTGGATTTTAGTCTTTGAAAGATCTGTGTGAGTGTGAACTACAGACACTGTATGGTACTGCAGACAGCTCAGAGCCACAAAGCTTAAGCAAGAGCTGTGAGAAAGACATATTCCAATATTTGGATATCTTCAAGAGGTGCTACTTAAACTTCATTGCTGCCTTTTCCTCTTCTTTAGTGTTAGCAGTGAGGCATTCCAATATCCAAGAATGAGTAATAACAGCAGTTGCAGTCAGAACAGCTCAGGTCTGAATAAAGACCTACGTGGATAGGTGGGATGTCAAACTGTCTTTGCAGTCGCCATGTGGCCTTGCCTATGAAAATAAGCATGGCAATTTCCACTTGAAGTTCAGTTACCCACACCCACTCATTGCATTCAAGTGTAATAACCATTTCCTGCAATGCAATGCAAGATTAGTAAAGTTTAGAAACAGATTCTTTGGGTGGTTGTGGTGATAGTGTTGATTCAAAAAATAGAGACTAGAAGCACATTCCAGAGATCACCACAGCATTGTTGAAAAGGAGAAAAATTCAAAATTGGTGTCTAAAATAAGAATACTATGCTATATTTAGGCACTTAAATAGAAATCGGCTTGACTATTACAAGTGTCACATATCCTTATATCTAGAGGAAGTCAACGAGAGCCCATGTTTTGTATGCTATGCAGTATCTTCAGAACACAAATTTGAAACTTTTGTGCAAGATTCCTCTGGGACAGTCTAGCATATTGTTTCTAATCCTGAACGGAAAGAACACAAAAGAAAGGAAAAGAAAAATTGTTGGGTGCCCATCTTGTGAACTTCTGAAAATAGAAAGTTAGAGTAATTGTATGGTCATCCACTTCTTAAATGAATATCTGAAATCTAATGCAAAGGACTTCTTGCAAGCAAAACATAGGTTAGCCCTCTATGTATTCTGTAAAACAGTTTACAGCTTGCTTACTTCTCCTGTAAGTACATTATAGAGACATTGTTTATCTGAACAGTGGCATGCATTATTTCAAGGCATAACATCTAACAGTATTAATTATAAATGCCACCTTAAATTAATAATAGACCTAACAATAACGGTAAAGAGACCAAGTATTTAATATACTTTTGTACTTCAGTGGAACATAATGTGTCAGTACATAGGTTACAGCCTTTCTTAGTTATTTAGCATTGACCAAGATTATATACATTATAACTGTTATGAAACTAATGTAATTATATCATAGTTTTAGTGCAACCGTTGTACCTATGTTTAGACAATAATTTAAATGTCAGGAATTTTTGCACATTATAAATAGTCCAGCCCTCCTTTTATATCATTCTAATTTACTACAGAAAAGTCTTCATGTGTAAGAAGTATTCAAATGCACATGGGATTTCTCTTCATATCATATACATCTTATTTTCCAGTGCTTAATACTGAACAGTGTAGCACAAAACATAACCCATTACGCTTGATTTCCTGTACAAGGTTCCCTTTAACTTTTCACTGCATGACTGGTTGGAATGTGCAAATTATAACTTGCAGCAGAGTATTCTGAGGGAATAATATTTGCCTTAGGAGCAGTGTGGTCGCATTATATTTCCAAGGCAGAATGCAACACTGAACTACCTGCCCTGACAGCGTTCATTCATCACCAGGAGCTATGCTGTGGTAGAGGTCAGAGCAATAGAAGTTCTCCATTTTATATAGAAGAGGCACAGTTCTTTAATTACACTTAAACAAAGTGCTGAAATTCTATTCTCAGGGTTTATGTTCTTTATCTTCAGGGGAAATTAATATGTTTAAAATCTAAAGATAAGAATTCATATTCATCTAGTTACTGGAAGACATAAACCAAGGTCTGATTAATCAACTTGAAAAGTTCCATACAGAAAAATTGTTCCTTAGCTGTTCACTGTTTGATTCTCACATCTTCCTCTCAAGTATCTCTTTTAAGCTCCTGTCAAAGACCAGATATTGAATCAAGTAGATGGATCGTGGCCCTTCACACTGTAATGTTTGCAATATTTTAAGGGTAGGACTCCTTTCTAATGTTAATCATTAGAGCTAGGTGTCAAGCCTAAGCTAATAGTCTAGAGTCACTTTGTAGTCCCTGAAGCTAGGGCCCTCTAAAGGCAAATTACAAATTCCCAAAAGGCAATTTATCACCTCTATCTTTTATATCTATTCTGGGATAGACAGAAACACCCTCTGGAAGAACCTGTCTCTCCATTGTCTACACAGAAAGCTTAGACAAGACATTTCATTTTTGATGGCCAAATTTACATAAAAGCAATCTCAGACTTAATCAATTACTAAATATAAATCTATCACTTGAAGAATACATTGCTTCATAGTAATGAATCCAACAAGATTTTGTAAGGACATTGGGTACAAACAAGATCTAACAGGTCTGAGATCCTTCCCACTTCTCACATATATAGAGTCTATGTTGCATACAAGTCAGTATTACCTCTTGTTCAGATCTGCAAATTGCATTAGATGTCTGCAGTGCAAACAGGTAGCCTGAGAGATTTAAAAAATGTAGATTCAGCCATATTTTAAAACCAGGGATGACACCTTATTGTGTCTTTAGACTCTTAAATATCCCTACGGTGTTCCTTAGATGAACAAAAACATCGGAGGGGAGGGGGGGGAACAAAAAAACCCCTACCATCTACACTATTTATAAATTAGTTTGATTTAGAAAGGTCTGAAAGAATAATAATCTTTTCTCATATTTGTCCATGGATCTTTGGATTTCCTATAATAATGGGAACAATGAACATGTGGAAACCATTTACTGGGAAAATTTGAGGACTTTACTGTTATCAATTCATTCAGCATTCATTGTAAAACTACTAATAAATCTCTTTAGTGTTCTTATGGATCTCACTTAACATTCAATTGTTCTCATGGATCTAGCTTGCAGTTCAGTTGCAGTGCATTTGTTTAAATGGCACTGGTCTGTGCTTAGATTGGTCTCTAGAAAACAAAACTGTCACTTTTTTTTTCCCCTTTGGGGGCTTTGTTGTTTTTTTAGGAAGTTTTTGTGCTGCTGCTTTTTTAAACTAAGCAATTCCAGTAGAGTAATCCAGCAATCTTTATGTTAAAAATGTTGTTAACAAACATTTACCATAATCTTTTAAAGGATGCCATGTAGAATCCTCTCTTCTTAGCCACTTCTTTTCATAAAGTTGAAAAAAAAAAAGAAGGCAGCAGGTTAATTTCCACCTCAAGAGAAGCAGTATGCTTTTTTTTTTTTTCCCTCCCCTCACACCACTGCCAGAAATAATTATGAGTGTGTTTCATTCTTAGGTGTTCAGCCCTTTGAACTGTTAGTCTGTCTGCAAGGTTTTAGTTCACCGGAGAGGACAAAAAAAAGGCAATGAATAACATTTTACAGAGTCCCTAAAACTTGATATTTACTTCATGTTTTTATGCCATTGTCAGGAAGGTCCTGTAAAATATTTAAATTCAGAATTTCTTTCATGAGAGATGGCACACTGTAAAAGAAAAAAAAAACTATATTTTGTTTCACTTCCTGTGTACTAAGAACATAGAAGATTTAAGGACCTGCTTCAAAATTGTTATAGTTCATCTTTTTCAGCTGTGTACTGCATTTCATGTATATAGTTCATAGTCCATAAATTCTCTTTTATATGCATAATCTGCTTCTCTGATCTTAGCACCTCCGTTGGAAGTTATATAATGTGACCACAGTTGTGCTATATTCCTGTATGGAGGGGGCTGGGGATGGTGTAGGCAGAAAGTGCAGGTGAAATTCCTTGCTCTCCTTTAGCCTCTCAACCCAGCTTGTGGTCTGGTCTCTCTGCATGAATATAAAGTTCTCAGACTAAGCTATTTTTTGCCTCATTTTGCTACATTAATTTGGGTCCAATTGGCACACTAACCACTAGCCATATAATCTTGTAAGTCACTTCTCATTGTGCCTACAAAACAATAACTGGATATACCCTTGCCCCAACCATGTGCCCACACCTCCTGCATTAGCATATGGACACTCGCCTGGCTGTTCCTACAGATGTTCCAGATACTCTTACAGTTCCATCAAAAACCTTTTTAATATACAGTGATTTAAAAGCAGAATCCTATTTTTAATTTCATGTTACTTAAGAATAACACTTTATCCACTATGTGAAGGAACTTGGGTGTCATAGATCAAGAAGCTTGACATTCTGAAGAATAACAACTACCTCATTATAAAGCAATGTATGCACTACCTTTGGGAAACACACCCAGTATTGTCAAGTCCCATATGTTCCTAATCTGCAGCAGACCGTCACTGAAATCCTAGGGTAGTTTAGCAGTGTTAAGAAAGCCTCTAAAAGTAAGTTTACGAGAAAAATAATCATTAAATACTTCAGTAAGGGAATTTTTTACCCCGCCTTAGAATTAGTCATTCTGCTTAGTGGCATGATGTTTGTGGTGTGAATATTTATTGCAATATGCACTAACAGCATATATATATATTATATGTGAATTTATAGTAATAAATATTGAAAGTGAGAATACTGGTTCATTTGTCTTTACAAATGCTGCCCCAAAAACCTGCCTAACCATCGTCTCAGGTAACAAACAAAAAACCAGATAAGATAAAATTATGCAAAGTTTGCAAACCATGTCAGTGGCTTATTGCCACAAGAGGGAGTGAATCCCAAAGACAATGATCCTATGATCCTACTTCGATAGCCCAACTTCCAAGAAATCAGCTGGAGGGAGAGAGAACCAAATTATTCAAGCCAGTCATAATAGCATATATTAGATGAGAAAAATGACACCTGAGATAGTCTGGTCAGTGCCACTTGGAGCTTTTATATGGTCATCAACACCTAGAATTGCATTAGAAATGAAATTAGACCATAGCTCCTTTTCTGTTATCAACTTGCTCTGTTTGAAGGGCTCTGAGAAGTTATTACAACAAGGTCTGAAAATGATTCTCTACATTTTCAGCCCAGTGAATTATTCAACCACTAAATCCAAAAAATAAGTGGACTGTCAGATTTGTAAAAGACCCTCTACAGAGAAGAGCAGGCTGCAGCTATCCAATTATCTGCTCCCTTGGTTACCTAACTGATCTATGAAATCAAATTAAACACCAATCTACAGATTTAATATTAATATCTCAGCACTAAAGGATCTGGACCAAATCTACTGAAACAATGAGGAATACCTAAGTCCTCTTGTGGTTTGCACGTGGAAGCTAGGAAATCTTGAGTGGTTAAAATCCAGAATATTTTAGTGCTTATGTTTTCTATAGTTAAGTGTTATTAATCTGTATTCTCACTTTCTCTATTAAAAGCACAACCCTGTTCCACCTCTATTCCATCTTTAGCAATAAACACGCAATTGAGTATACCCAAGAAGACAGTTAATACAGTCCCTTTAATTTTAATGTGCCCTGTTTCGGGGGGGGGGGGTATTAGTTAGTTAGTTTGTTTGTTTGTTTGTTTTTCTTGCCTTCCATTAGTCATCCACCTGCAGGGACAGATACTGTAGTGATAAGGAAACTGAGGACTATATTTGTCCTCTGATCACCTTCTCTCTCCTTTTCTCTCTCTTCCCTCTTTCTATCTATTCTTTACTTGTTTGTCACTTCTAAGTATTTTCAGCAGCAACAGGAGTCATGCTGAAATATTTACCAGTTATCTGTTATTCCAACTTTCCAGGAACATCAAATGACAGTATTTTTTCCTTGAGGACTTTTTTTTTTTACATTTGCAAATGGAAAAGAAAGAAAAAGGGAAAGAAAAAAAAAAGGAAAAGAAAAAGCAAACAAAGGAAAATGGAAAGGAAAAGGGAAAGAGAAAGGGAAAGAAATGGAAATGGAAATGAAAAAAAAAGGGAAGGAAAGGGAAAAGGAAAAGGGGAAGTAGAAAGTGATACATTGTTTGTCATGATCATTTATCACTGAAATTTAAATTTTAATCAAAATAATCAAAACATTTGCACAAGACCTGGTATTTGTTGGCAGACAATGTCTATCTATTGAAAGCAAAATTGTATACAAGAAAGGTTAGTTATGACAAATATATGACTATGGATTTTTTTAATTGCTAAAATATCTTAGTAATTTCAAAGCAAAAATAATATTTATTTTCAGTTTGGATAGTTGTTTTTTTTTTTTCCAAGCTGTAAGCTAATTAAACTGTTTTTTTAATAAAATATTTTCAACATTTTGATAGACCAAATGGTGTTACTTTGTGTGGACAGTTGTTGAATATTTATTTTCTTAAAGATTTGGATATTTGGCCTGATTTAGTATTAGAAAAAATTTCAGTTTTGAATATTTTGCCCAAATCCATTAATACCCTTTATGACAAGATTTTCCAGGAAGCATAATAATGACTTAATGCCTGTCATTCCTGACAAAGAGGTGGAGAGGAGGTAGAAGTGAATGACAGCTCCCCAGGATTTCCACTACTCTGTTATCCCAGTGACTTTGGTATCTTAAATATATGACTCAGTTCACTGGGATGCTGATCACCACTGTATTCATCGAAGCTTTCTCTGAGAAGTAAAACAAGCAAGTACGACCCAGTTTTATTCACAGAAATAACCTTTCACATGCTCATTCTTGTGGGTACATTAGTGTTCTGTCCCCACATGTGCTGCTGGGAAGAAGGTGTTTTCAATTGATATTAAAATATAATTAATTTGATTTTAAACTTTGAGTTTACAACGTATAAAATAATCATAAGTACAAGTGAACCAGCTACACTGAGCTTTTGTTTTGATTTGTTTTGTTTTGGTTTTCTGGCAATAGTTATTTTGCTGTGGTGTTTATTTAGAAATTAATGTATTAAAGACTAAATGAGTGAAATAGCCAATGGCACAAAGACGAAGTCATCACTCAGTTCAATTATCACTTTAACTGTGCATGGCCATATAATATGAAAAGTATACATATCTAATCACATTTCTATTCCCCTGTTTCTTATATGCTGGCTTATCTGTTCTGATCTTTTGTCCCTAGCAGCCAGAAGGTTTTTCTGCAAGTAAAGGATAAGGCCGTGGACTGTAAGTCTTTGGGATGAGGATATATATTTATCTCTGACTTCACAATACTTAGTGGAAACGTAATAGGAGTGTTGAAAACCTCAGGTAATAATTTTAGCATAGATAAATCAGCTTTTCTCTTGCCCTCCCTCTTCCGGGGGGAAAAAAAAAAAAAGCCTTTCTAAAGATATAGGTTTTCCCTATGATCTTAATAAAAAAAAATCCCATCCTTTCTCTCCTGCTATTATGGTAATATTCTTCAGAATTTTTAACCTTGGATGTCAAGATGGTTGAGTATTAAAACCATTCAGACAGAACTTCCAAAGTAACAGCCTACATCTTTCCTTCCTTTTCCAGTCTACTTGGTTACTGCAGACTTCTGCTGCTCCATATCACCTCCTGAATTTGAGACGATTTAGAGTTCTAACAGTGAGATTACAGTGGAAAGGTCTCCCCTGAGTTTCATTATGTGTCTTCTCACATCTTTTTCTAATAAATTGTTTACATGTATATACCTTTGAATATACATTTACCCTTAATATACTGAATATACCCTCAATACACTGAATATACTATTTACAGTTATCTTGGGTAGCTCTCCACATGCAGCTCTTAAGCACAGAGTTAAAGAAAAGTGCAGTATGTATGGCACCAAAGTACTATCGTGTGTCCTACAATGCTCTGCTTTGTTTTTTTTTCTCTTTCTGTAACACACCTGCACACACACACAGAGCTTAAAAATTCTTGCAGCATATTTATTCCTGTGGCATTATATAAAGAGCTCAAAAATAAATAATTGTTTCTTAAATATCTAAGCCACTGTTTGGTAAGTGTCATATACTGCTCTGGTCAGGTTGTTACACTATGGTTAAGTTTAAACTAGTAAATTAAACAGTGCAGCATATTCCTTGCCACTGGAACACTATCAGCTGTCCTATTAAATTAGACTAGACCCCGGCCTACTTTGGCCTTGCCTAAGTTAACTCTCCACCAAAAAATCCCCAAGCAGTTTCAGCAGTCTGTATGGGTCAAGAAGCACTACCACTAGGCAGCTGGTATGAAGCCACCATTTTTTAAAGTCTAAGAGAATTAGACTCTTAAAATTTGTTAGAAATTTTTAGAGTTTTTCTTAATATTTTTATTAGTTCCATGCAAGTTAGCTTCATGGACAGAGAATAGTCCATATATTTATGTTACTTATTGCTTTAGACATAGTCTATGTCTAGCAGCACAGGAGCAGTTAAGTGCATATATTTGCACTTTACTGTATATTTGCATATATATTGGAGTGTTTAATGATGATTTCTACAGCTCTAAAATTCTGTTTTTTGGTTTTTGGGTTTTTTTTTTTTACAAATGAAAGCTACATAGATGGACCATAATTATATTCAAATGCAAACCTCTGAAAATAATTTAACATATTTTATGACTGTCTTCATAATACTTTATATCTAATAATAAAAATAAAATTATCCAATACTACAAATTGGAATTTAAAAACAACAAAAAAGATCTTTCTGTACATTTACTTTAATTATGTATAGATTTAGTAACTCTGGCCACTTCACAGTTGCTCTGAATTAAGGCTAATGCCATAACAAAAAAGACTTTGCCTAAGTGCTTTTGTGTTAAGTGGACTACCACGGTGTCTGTTCCTCTTCTTAATCAGATATTAAGTAATCACTGAAAGTGTCTCAGACAAAGGTTGCACCACAGAGTTGAGAGGGTTTTTTTTATGTGAAACATTGCTATTTTACTTGCACAGAATAAAGCAGGATAATATTTTATGACAGGAAACCAAAAGTATCACTTGATAAAAAACATTCTTTCTGTGAATTTTTATAATCTTAGAATCTGTAAGAAGAAAATAAACTTTTTTATTTAATAGCCTGACTGTAGAACATTCATATACATTTGGAAAATTCATTTTTAATATTAATGATTTATGACAGAAGAATATTTTCTCATATTATTAGTTGACTTTGATGAGCACATGTAAAATTTAAAGTTAAATTAAGATTACATGTAGTATCTGTTGAAGTTGATGGAAAAGCTTCCCATTGATTTCAGAGTAGCTTGGACTGGGTTCTTGATGACCATTTGGATACCACACAGCTCTTGTTTGAATAATCATATTAAATCATATTAAGATCTATGAGAGAGATTTTCAGAACTGAGCTTTGACATAATAACAATGTATCATACTGATATATTTGCATATATTGGTGCATGATCAAGCATCTCTCTTTTACATATACACAGAGCAAAATTCATATATTTAATAAGATTAGTGAATAGTAAAATTATGTTATTATCATATATTGATATGACCAAATCACTGGTGAATCCGTATCACTCACAGATTCATAAATATAAACATTTTAAGAAAGGAAGGGATTTATGGTTACTTAGTGTGACCTTCCACTTAACTCAGACCCTAGATTTCACATGTGTCAAACATGAGAATTATTTACTCTTTAACTAAGTTAGGAATGGAGAATTCCCTATATCCCTGAATAAGGTCTTCAAATGGTTATTTAATTACATAATAAAAAAAATACTACATCTTAGATGTGTGCAGAAAAACAACCAAACAAAACCTCAAACTCTATCACCAATTTCCTACCATAGGATTTTACTTTTCTTCCGAAATAAAACTAGTAGTCATAGAGAATAAGTGTGAAAGGGAATCTGCTCTCCACGTAGCCATGTACTGAACACGCGGAATTACCTCATGGACTTATCTGTGATGAGCAAAGTAGGTAGTTTTTCTCACTGTAAGTTTTTTTTACATTTTGAATTGTCCTTATACAAGATTCTGGTAAGCTCTTTCCAACTTGCTGGGAACATATTTAAAATACAACTTATCTGAAGCATGCATCTATAAAACCTTCCTGACATTTGCAGAGGCAATTTTTTTTTATGTTGATGTTATTTTTTTATATCCTGTAACTGAAAAAAAGGCAGTCTACTGCAGTTTACTGAGTACCATTTGCCAGCTTTTGAATGGAGATGGGAAATTCTAAATAATACAAAAATATTTCTTCCTTTTAATAAGAATGTTGAATGTCAAAGGTGAGAACCTTTCAGAATACGCATATGGTAGGAAATGCCTTATGCCACTGTAGTAGAGATTCCCAGCTTTCAAACTGTAATCAAACTTCTCTTTTTTTAGCCAGTCACAACTGTTTGTACCGTTTACTTAAAATCCAGAGTTCGGGCCCTAGATTTTAGACAGCTCCACATTTCTTTGTTTGTTGAGACTTCTAACATTCTACTCCACCGAGCAGCTGCAATCATCCATCACAAAAATAATAAAACAAGGACAAGGTAGGGTGCTAAAACATATCAGACGGTCAAAGGTGCATAATATATGAAATTTACCACAGGAGACTTAAGTGTGCACCGTGCATGTTGCCACCATCTATATGTTCATGAAATTTTATATAGTGGAATGCACCTATTATCTTTGTCATAACAGTTGTACTCAGGTGCACGTTACCACTGAAATTTAGTCTCCTTTCTAAACACAATTGTATGTCAGTCACCTAATTATCCTATTCATACACAACCCAGAGTTTATAACAAAAATATGATTAATTTTCTCCAGCTTTAAACAAACAAACAAATAGAAAAATCTGTGGGAGAAAACAGTGTTTGATACAGAGAGAAACTGGCATGCCCAGTATGAAGCATCTGATGTCTACTGCCATTCAGACTTTGCTGTTGGGGAACTTGTGCAGAGTGCATTTGGAGAACTGATAAGAAATAGGAAATTCTGAATGATTTTGATTTATTTGTCATTTTCAGAATGCAACATTCCAGCACTGCCTTGGAAAAGCGCACACAGGGTTTCATTTCACAAAGAACTCCCTGAGTAAGCTGTCCAGCTCAGCACTAATGATTCCTGTTGCATGTCCTAAGTAAATTAACGCTCACAATTCATACTTGTTGAATTCTGATGTCCCATTATATATCATTCCTCAAAAAAAGTGCTAATGTGTAACTCAGAAATGGGAGTGCTTTAATCAGTGTCATTTCCTTCTCTCTTCTTAAACTCTGGACATTTTTATTTTAAAATAAAATACCATTTATGGACAGAGATATAAGACATTTTTCAGAAATCCCATTTCATTCCAATTCTTCTAAATGCAGTGCAAGGCTGTATGGAAAAGAAGAGATAAAATAAGAAGATTAAGATTTAATTCAGACAAAACCCCCAAAATAAGTTTATATCCCACACTGATGAAGTCAACATTGCTGACAGATACCTGATTTCTCCATACTGTTTTTTACATGACATTTCAATTAAAAATGTAAATGATTTTAAAATGTGATTTAAAAAATGATACAGAAATTACAGGAAGTTAGTAGTTCATGTGTTAACTCACTGATTGGCTTCCAAAGGGTATTGTTAGTGAAGAGATATTGGCAGGAGTCACTAAGTCTTGGTAAGATAAAAATCATGCCCACTGGTTATAGACTCAACAATAAAGCTGATAAAGACATAACAACATTAGATTGTTAGAAATAGAAATTAGACAAAAGTTAAAGATGAAATAAGATACTTAACTAGGGCATTTAAATACAGGAACATCTTTCTAGCAAAGCAACAGATCCACTGTGGCTTGAGGTCCTTAACATGGGATTTTATGTCTTTCTAAAAAATACGCTGTAATCCAGATATCGGATTGGCTGCCACAGTAATTGTCTAAGGCTTCAGCATCTATGTGATATGTATGCGCAGCATTCAGTGAACAACACCCTTGTTCACAGGAGAAGTTTGAGAGCTGTGTGAAAAATTTCCTCGTGTAAATTGAAACCAGTGACATTTATTTTTTGACTTCCAAAGAATGGAGGGACTAAAAATGAAAAGAAATTCCTTCATGTCTTTCCATGACTTACCTGTGATCAAAAGCAGTTTTTGACAGTAAACACTGTCTTTCATTAGCAGTCTGGGTAGGGGGCAAAAGTGGAAGAAGATATTCAAAGTTCAAGCTGTTCACCATGTTACTCTCTCTCAGTATTTCCCACACGATTCTTAACATTAGCCTATTATCTGAATGATTAGCATTGTTTCTTCGAAATGGACTGACCCAATACTAGTTTTATTACAGAAGAAGTGAGAAGGTGTTTTAAGGTTAAAGAAAGCTCAGAACCAAGCAGCTTCCCTATCCTTTTCCTTGTCATGCCCCCTGCCCCTCCACACACAGCCTTTTTCTTTCCTCCATAGATCAGTTGCTGAGACTCCATGTGTCTCTACTCTAGATAATCTCTGATTACTTTCACTAGGGACAAGCATCTGACAAGCACAAGCTTATGGAAACAAATGAAGAATGCACTGACTGGAGGTGATAATAACCTTCAGGTCTGATTCTCAGTCAAGGCAGACTTACACCAATTAACATATTGCTTAAAAACCTGGCTCTCAGTGTCTGCTTATATTAAATCATTTAACACAGCAAAAAACGATATTTGGAGAAGGAGACCCTTTCAATGCACAAACCATCAGTGCAGAAGATGTTTACTAGTAATTCACAGGTATGATTTATTTTAAATAACACCCATTCTGCGATCTGGGTTGCCTGTAATACAACTCAGAATTTATGGTGATGAGTAATTCTCATTCCTGTACTTTGTACCACAGTACTGTGTTATAATCTTGCATTACTTCAAAATGTAGGCTCACAGTACCATCCACTTTCAAATCCAGCCAGATGACTCAAGATAAAATACACAGTAAAGAAAAAAGGATCTCCATAGTGAATCAGAGAAGTTAACAAACGGGAAATCTGAAAAATCAGTAAGGAAGGGCGCCATATTTAGCATCTGGAGCTTTTTCACCAGGAATATTATTCTGTCAGGTTCCTCCATTGATCCCAGAGAGCTGCACCTGTTGACACAAGGTGAGTGGAGACCAGGTAACTCCCTTTCAATTATTTAGGGTTATAGGAGGTCATTACCTTGAGTTCCACTGAGAAGTGCACCAGACCAAGGCTTGAAAAAAGCTGCTGTTCTGACCCTTGCATTCCATTTTTTAAGCTGGAAAGGAAAATCTTCTGGGTAGCTAATTTTTAAATAGTGTATAGATTAGATTGCACATGTTCTCTTTCAGTTTTACAAGCAGTAGGACTTGATGTAATTAAAAATACAAGAGGAGGGAACATGTGTAAAAAAAATTGTGGAAAATGAGCCTGAAATGATCCAAAGGGATTCAAAGGATTCAAAGTCCTATTCAGATGGAAATGTTTAAATGGAGGAAAAAAATGGAGGCATATTCTGATCTAAGAGTAAACTCAAGCTAACCACACTCACCTTGGACTGATCCCCACTTGCACTGGGGAGTGCAAAGGAGACAGGAACCTGGAATCAGGGATCATTGCAGCAGTCCCTCTGCGATGCAGTCACAGACTGACTTCTCTAATTGCTAGGGGCACAACCTTGTCACCATGTGGAATCCATCATCTACCTCATCTGAGTTCTTTGGCCACTGTCCTTACCTTCCGCAAGGAGTGGTTTCTACAGAAGCACAGCCAAAAATGGAGGGAGAGCAAAACCACCTAATTAAAGAATACATGTATCCATATATATATACATATAGGGTTCATTGATATCCATTTCAAACACATCTATTGATTAACTTTATGAGGGCATAGTTCAAGCTTGTTACAAATTGAGCTGTTTCTTTGGTTTTATTTATTGAGATCACAGAAATGTATCAACAAAATACATAGCACATTTGTATTATGTGTGCTTTTAATTGTGCAGTGACTTATTTACTGGTATTATATATTGTTTATCTAAACAAGACAGAAATCCAAATCCTGAAAGATGAAAACAAACAAATAAACAAACAAACAAACCTCAAAAAAATAGTTTCAGTTTCTCAGAAACTTCCAGCTGACACTTTGCAGAATTTGAGCTGTCAGTTATGTATTTGGTTTCTTTACTTACACATAGCTAGGTGAAGGCTTCTGTTCTATTTATTCTAGCATTGGGATTCTTTTTTAATCTTCAGTTTTCAGAATGGTATGGAGTGGAACCAGGTATTTCATCAGCATTTTGTCTTAATGAAGTTGTGTTTCATCTCTCTCCTGCCTGCCCCCTCCTTCCTAAACACCTACCCGTATGTTCACACACTCTTTCTGAAAGAGGAAAGTCTGCTTGAATACTCAGGTCATATTTCATCTCAGCAAAGACATGAGTGGGACTGAGAATAGTTATTTCACAAGAGGAAGAAAATATCTTGAATAACATTTTACAGAAAATATTATCTTTGTATTTCTTGAAAGTTTAGGCTAAAAAATTAAAGTACTAATTTTAACTTTCAGGACACTGAGAATCTAGAGCAGCTTTCCCATGGAAATAATAGAAAAACAGCTAAGGTTTGGCTGAGTTGTCTACATATAGACCCTTATTGTAATTTAAGGTACCTGTGTGTGGACACCTAAATTTAGGTAGTTTAATCTTGAACTAAATTTTATCCATGTAGATGTATACAGGTATGATAGGTGTTCGTTGTAGACACTTAGGCCATGATTCAGATGTCCACGTTGACCACACATGGATATCTAGCACCATTTGACATGTCCCAGGATATCTGAGACAAATCTGCACAGAAGTGACAGACTAAAACCTGTGGGAGACTAAAGATCTCCTGGAAATATGGCTGTAGTCATCCCAAATAGCACTAGATGCCCATGTGTGGGCAACTGGACAACCTCCAGATGAACTGGTCTGAATGTCTGTCAAAGGCATTGTAGCGACCAAACCTCTGCTGAGAGCTTAGACATATATCATACCTATATAAACCTATATAGGTACATCTAAATTTAGCTTTGTATTGAACCCTGCCCCTAGTCTCTTACTCTTGCTTTAATTCTAAATTCCTTCAAAATTCATCTTGATCAACTGATGAAAGATCAACCTGATCAACTGTGAAAGATAATATTTATATAATTTCTGTTTCAACAGTGGATTGGACCTGATAACACAGGAACTGTTTCTTTGCAGTGCTCTCTTATTTTTGTCATCCAGAGGCCTTAACCTGGCCTGAAGGTCCAGTGATGGGTCCATGATTGTGTAAGGTGCTGGATAAACATGTCAAGCAGATGATAGTCCAAAGCATTTATAAACTTATAGCCCAACTCTTCAGTACTAAATTGTTTCAAAAAATTTCAGCTTCTCCTAGTTTTACAACATACAGGAAGAAAAGAAAAGCCTGTGTGAAGATAAGCTTGTTACAGTGGGTGTAAAAGTAATGCTTAGGTGATAGGCTGTAATGTCAGTTTACTGATTATGTGGTTATTCTTATGTGTTCACATCATAATGGAGGTGGGTATTAAAGATGGGCCCCAGTTCCCGCTATAATTAGATACTTCTGTAAGTTTTGTGGTCAAAATCAGCTGCTTTAGGCACTGAATCTACCCATGTGTTGAACAGCAGTGATGAGGTGTAAAATCACTCTGAGCACTCACGCTTGTCGTACCAAAGGCAATATTTTGTCTGAATGTACACAAAAAGGAATGCTGTATTCAAACCAAATCTAATACTAAGTATACAGCAGTATTTTAGAGAAATGTCTGGTATATGCTTTTGATGGAAAAGCTTATGACTGAGGATCAGCTTTACCTCAGGATGTAAAGCATTAACAGCCATGTCAATCACTTAATTTGATTTAGCCAAATCAATACTACTCACAAACCTTTGGATTGTACTAGGTCTGTGAACGGTGTCACTAACTATCAAAATTATTAAGATCTAGATCCTGATCCATTCATGGCATCTGTGTGTGTCCGGATCCAAGGTTTTGCATTGGTCACAGAGAGAGAGCGTTCAGTCAGACGCAAATCCCAGATCTGAATTGTCACTTCCAAACTCTAAAGGTAGGTGAACTTGAGCCTTTGATTCAAGTTTACCATCAGCTTGATGCCTCTTGTTCTGAAAATAAGTGTAGGTGGGTGGATGTGTTTGCACAGAGAGGCATGAACTAAAGGAGAATAACACAGCAAACACAGGGCATGTCTGCACAGAGCAAGGTCCTGATGACATAGCACCCACTGGCAAGCTCCAAGCTGCTCTCGCTGGGCAGATGTAGCAGCTTGCTCAAAGGCAGCACAAAGGTTCTTGCACAACACTTCACCCTGTGAGGTAGACATGCCTCTTGGGGGCAAATTTAGAGCAGACATAAATAGCTTTTGTGTACTGCTGATAAAGTTTGTTTCTAAGGGATTCTGTTCTCTGCTCTGTAACGTTTAAAAACAAAAGAAAGGGAGGACACACATTCCTTCTCCTATGCCTTTTGTTCTTTTTTTCTGTGCTGTGAGATGAAGGGATATGAACACAGAAAACTTTAGAAGAGTTATGAGCTGAAAGGCACACATTAATCAAAAAGTCTTTCCCTGCAAGTCAGCTTTAGATCTGAAAATCTGGGAGGTTGTTGTGTCATTACCATAGCCATATATACTGTATTTTTTTCCTTTATTGTTTTGAATATTATATGCAGAGCACATTATTTAAAGAAAAATCTTTCAGAGCATTTATTAAATGCATTAAAATTTTTATCCCTGTGTAACTATATAAAAATTCCCTAAATGGGAATGTCAGAATTTTCAGTCTTGAAAACTGAATATTAGGCATCTTAAAAAAAAAAAGAAAAAAAAGAAAAGCCTGTTTCAAAGGCATTGACTACCATAAACATGTTATGTAGTAGGTAGAAGTTTAATTTATACTTGAAATATTTGGCTTGAAATGTTATTTGCGTTTTAACAGTTTCAATTATTATGCACACTTATATTGCAAATCTATGGAAACATATTCATTTAAAAACAGTATTTAACCTCAGAATGTATCTTTGTATGTTAAAAACAAGACAGACCGTAACAGTTCTTCCCAAGACCCAGGCCTTAGGCCACTGGTGAAAATTTTTTACATAAATACTAATATTGATGATGGAAATTGTTTATTCATTACACTAAACATTTTCATACCTGCATTAGTTTATTGTGGTACTGGTTCTGCCATCATTGGTACATTCACTTAACTTAAGACTGAGCCACTGTCCACAGAAATACGTTAAGTGGAATTATTTCAGTCGACTTTTAGCTACTCCATTAGTTTGTATGACATTGCTCAGGGGAAAAAATAGCGTATGTGTGATAATAGAAATCCACTTCCGCTGTGTGTAAAGAAGCAGGATTTTCACCATATGCATGGTAATAATTGTTTTAGATTAGGGAAGTCAGTAAGGCAACTCTTGCAGCAAAATAATTGCTAGTCACTTCTTGTGGGTGGAGGGGAAGAGAGGAGAGGTCTCGGGAAATAAGACTTAAGGAAAAAATAACATTCCTCTCTATGAATGAAACATTTTGGTAAGAGAAAGAGTACTCAGATGAATTCCACATGGATGAAATATATCATTGTTTGACTGGCCTTTTTTTCCTTTCCTTTTCTATTAAGAAATGTAGTCCCCTAAATGTAGGATGTCAATATTTTAAGACTTAAAAAATAAAAATATTAAGCCTCCATTTAATAACATTTGAAACCATCAGTACAGGAGCAACACATACCATGAATGAAGTTCAAAAATGGACAGATAAAAGTATTCTCAGCAGCTTGAACAGTGCTGTGTTTGTCTAATATATGCCAAGAGAATTTAGTAAAATAAGGACTGTTATGAAGTATTAGTAAATCAGGACAATCCAAAAATATGTATTTGAGTTTAAATAAGCAAGGAATTGTTTCATGATATTTCTTTCTTTTTGTCAAGCTTTGCTTTTGCACTCAACTGTTCTTTTGAAGCATTTCCTAAAAGCACAATTCTGACCATCACTCTTGGTACCCAAAACAAAGTACTACAGAACATGTTTAGTTTTGATAATGTGCTTCAGTTCCTTTCCTTAAAATCCTTTAGTTGTTAAGCACAAAGAATGAACCCAACAATGTGATGAATTTGAGCCATGGCCTTAAGTTTTACTGAACCTGGGTTTAACTAGGATATTGTATCTTGTATTACTTTTTTGGCCAAATATTTATTCATTATAGGTGCAGGCTACAGTTCAGAAGGAATCTCACTTCATTTCATTTTGCAGAAACTTGCCTAATTTATTCACAAACTTACCTTTTCAGAGTATCTTCCAGTGATAAACCCACATTTTTATCCATCAGAACAGAAAACAGTAATTTACCTTGAAACAAAATATGACTTTAACTTTTTGGTCTGTAACCCTGAAATGAGTTTTTGATATTTAGTGCTTTGCAGTCATATTCCCACTTTAATGACCAAAGACTGAGGTCAAAGATATTAAATGATTTGCTCATCAGTCACAAAGAAGTTTTGCAAAAAAGCTGAAAAATGGGTGTTGGCACCCACCCTTAAGAAACCAAATATCTGTTGTCTCACTGACATAAAAAAGATATTCTCCAGAAGTAGCTGGAACCTCCTCACTTCAGCAATTCATCTCTTAAAATACAGAGTGAGAGGATTCCTCTTTTTGTAAAGCATCAAAATTATCTATGATCAAATCCATATCAGACATCTTTCTTACATATGAGCCAGAGAACAATCTTTTTATTATTATTATTTCCAATAGTGCACTGAGGAAAAATAAAAGCACAAAGAAAGAAACTGAGGCTACAGCCTGCTGAATAGGCAGTACATTAGTCCTATGTAATCTCCCATTCAGTAGAGGATTTATACTGGTTACGCTGACAGCAATGGTGAATGGATATCATATATAGTAGAAGAGGAAAAGAGGAGGCCAGAAAAACATAGTAGGAAGCTGTAGGAAAAGTCATACACCCTGATTTTGAGGTTATCAGTCCCTCAGTGGTTTCATTCTGGCTAAGTCTTGTTAGTAAATTAAATTATACCAAGAAACATTCCCGGGCACTTGAATCGTACTAATATCTGTCATCTACCTTGCTACATTTCTGGAGTGATCCCTAGCATGCTTTTGTCCCTGGAAAACCAGCTCTCTGAAACTATTTCCAGGCATGTTTCAAAAATTAGGACTGAGGACAATTCCCAACAGGCAGTTTTGCATGCGTGCACTCTCTTTTCAAGCCTAGTAATGTAAATACGGTCAGGCTGTGCTGGTGGATTTCAGGGCTACAACAACGGATTTTGGCACTGTTTTGTTTACTAATAAAACTATCACCACTGTGGATCTATAATGCCAACCTCAACATTTATTATGAAATGAAATCTATTCAAGATAGTTATAGATGTTTCCTTTTTTACTGTATTTCCTAACCTAAGGCTTTATTATTTTTTGAGAACTTCAGTGTTTCTCACTTCTTTTTCCCCATGCATACCATTTTTCTTGCACAGAGCAACATTTTTTGTTATTTTTACCTCTTTTACAATTTTTGTCATCTTAATGACTACCTCTAGGCTTCTTATTATTACACAGTGCTTCAGACATTGTATTTTTTCATCTCCAATATTATCCCTCACTCAGTTATCCCTCTGGCCATCACAACTAAATGGTGATATAAATATTTTTTTAAACTATGTTTGAAGTATATGATTTCAGGAAAATGCAGTAAGGGTTTTGATTAAGAAATAAATATAATTCAGTGGCTGAATGCTAGTATGAAAATCCAGTATTTTTCATTTTACTTCAAGCAAATAATTTTACTTATATCATTAGGAGTTTCAAGGGTCAATAGGTTAATAGCTGTGAAGTATTCAGATACTGTGAAAATTCAGGGCAGGTATTATAGATGGATAATTTTTTATTTACAATATGCTATGAAAATTTTCCACAGGTTTGCAATGATAGGTTCCAGGAAGAAAGACGGATTGCTTCTCCTACCATCTTTCCCAGAATTTTTTTTTGGTTTGTTGTTTTTTTCCTTCACTGACTGTGAGTTTGTTATGTAATAAGACAGTTTTTAAGACATTGTTCTTAGTTTTGCCTCTTTCTGGAAATAGTAGTTTAACCATGAGGAGGTAAAATGAGTGATCACTGTGAGCTCTTGGTCAATTATTTTTAATGTGGACATTATTACATTATAACATAAAATTACTTTTATCTTATATATATATATGTGTGTGTGTGTATATACACATATATATAATCATTGTGAACCTGTGATTATATTTATGTGTGTGTGTCTGTGTGTGTGTGTATTCATTGTGAACCTGTGAGCACTTTTAGGTAAAGAATGAAGTCAAAGTTTGTCCATCTAGTACAGTTAATACAGTGCCTGTATGTACTTAGCTGTTGAGTGTTTTGGAGCACTGCTGAAAAAGAGAGAGAAGGGGAAAACATCTGGCCTGAAAATCTTGGTAGATCAAACATCTTTTGGGGTCTAAAAACAGTCAGCCCTCTTGGCTTCACTCATACTGTCCTTGGACCACAGTTCTCAGTTGTTCTCTGGGTTAAACCAAGGACTGTTTTCCAGTGAGTCAGGACTCTATTCATTCCTTGGCCTCTACTAATGGCAAGGAATAAATTGAATAACCCATTCCACGGAATCTCATGAATTCAATTCACTATCCCTATGGAAGTGGAAAAGATAAAAATCCAGCAGCTCTACATAAATGGCCCAAGACACTAGTTTAAAGACTTATTTCCTTTATTGGGACTCTGGGACTCCTTTACACTCATATATAATAATAGAAGTCTGTAACTGTTATCAAATTCTATTTGTCCCACTTTTCTGCATGCTTAAGCTTGATCATCTAAAAAGAAAATACCTTTGCTGGTTACCTTTACATTTTCAAGCTTCTTAGTTTTTAATTTCATCTGGAAACAGGACCTTAATCCAGTTTAGTAGGATATAACTGAAAGATTATAAAGAAGGGAAAGAAAAAAAAATGAAAGAAAAAAACCTTAATCATAGAAGCATTTCTGCAGTAAATACTGAATTCTGACAAGTGCTAGGGGAATTGGTACATCCCAGATCTTTACGCATCATAAGCATGAGGGTTATATTCTACACATTCTGAAAATGTTAGAGCCAAAAGAATTCCACTTTGATTTAAAGTGAAAATATTAGTCGGCCTATAGTAGGGTGACTCACCTAAATCAATCTAATAGTATGCACATAGAACAGCTTGAATCTAAATTATCTATGCTGCGCTGCACCAAAAGGCATTTAAAAATGGGTCAGAAGCATTTAGTTTTATTTTCTAACATTTTAAATCTGCAATTTGTATGTAAACCATTGCTGTGAAAAATATGAGACAAATGCAGAATTAAGAAAGAGCAGAATGGAAAAGAATACTTGGGTTCTTGTGATCTCACATGGGTATTTTTAATTTAGGCTGAAACATTGCCACAGATAGCCTTCTGAAATGACTAGTTGGTGATTTCCTATATTCCTTTTTATTGTTGTTGTAGTTGCTATTGTATTGAGTAATAGCTCACAAGTGCGATAGGCAATTGACTGAATTTGTTATCAACACAGAACAGAGGTTTTAAACTCTAAAATGTTGTCACTGATGAGGTAATTTTTTTCTATATCATTTCTGAAGTCAATGGGTCCATGTGCATGAATAATATTACTGTACATTAATATTTGAAGAATCAAGGCGCTAAGATTATTAAAAAATTATTAAGAAGCTTTGTTGAGAAATTAGTGTATGAAGAAGGCTATTTGTGTGACAGATTTCTAGTGGCTTTCCAAAGTCAGACTCCCTGAACTTAGGTAAGTGGGGCTATAGCTGTATTTTCCAGTGTCCTTCCTACTTAGCATTCCCTTGACTTTATATCCTTTTTTTACCCTTTCCTCTCACAAACATATATTTCTTCCTGTTATCTTCTTCTTTAATGTACGACTAAGTACTTTTCCTTTTAAACAAGCATATGGAAACAGAGTTTTCAGATGTATACATGCATACATGAGTGCATATGCACCTACGATCATCTGTACTAATACTTGCATTCATATTTACACAAATCGAGACAAGAAGGAGAGGAACTGAAGTCTTGCTCTTCAAATCCCTACCTTCATTGGGAAATTTAAAGAATGTATTCACCTCTTCAGAGTCAAGTTAAGGCCTTACAACATTCTCACATCAGAGATGTTCACTTTGATTTAAAGAAAGCAAGAAAAGTTACTACATTCACAAATTAAAAAAAAACAAAAAGTTATAATGAATCAAACGGTAAAGATAAATGAAAAGTATGATTGATCTTATTTTGAAATGCTAGTAATGTTTCAATAATGAAATGAGTTGCATTTATCGAATTGCCAGATTCTAATGTCCCCTTCAGTGGTTAAAAATGAAAGTTTAATCTGCTAAGAAAAAAAGCATCCCATTTACTTCTGAAGTTGAGAGAAATGATGAGTTTTGCTTACTGTTTTAAAGAGAAGTGCTTCTGCCTAGAGAAGGTAGTAGAATGTATTCAGCATTCATAATTATACCAATTGCATAACACATTTGTTATTTAATTAAGAATATTTGATACAATGTATTAAAAACACACAAAGCATCCTGTCAAAAAAAGTATTTTGGAACATAATTATAGCTTTACTGACATTTGGAATTCTTTAAATGTGAAATCCAAGCTGATGTAGAACACCCACACACATCTTTTAATACATGTTTTAAGTGTTAAAAAGGGGATTATATAATGCTTTGTTCCAGTGTTAGTCTCATCCTAATTCATTTATAAAGTTCTTGTTCTAGTTCCCTTTCCAAGCCCTATCTATACACAGGGGGAAATTCACTCAGTAAGTGAAAAATGTACGCAAAATATTGTCATTATGACCTGGTAACATTAACAGGCACTTTGTGCAGCTTACGTGACTCTACAGTCTAAAGAAGAGTCAGATTTTGTTGTTATAGCCTTAGTCAAAACCGAAAGGAGGGACGAAGGATTGTTCCGCAAGGCACCTAACACGGCTGTGTCACAAGAAATGATGTGATATGGAAGCCTATGCCTGTGTGCCCAGGCAAGGTCTAAGGGAGGAAGGCCAAGGAAGGCAAGAGGAGGTAAAGCTCCCATACCTTCTCCTGCTCAGCCCACTCCCTGCACAAAGAAATTTTCTCTTTTTCTTTTCCAGCTCTGGTTTCTATAGCATTGAAGGTCATTAGTACAACTAAGGTGATGCAAATGCTGATTCAGATCTTCTCATTTTACTCTAAGAATAGTTTTTTTCAATGTAGTTTGAGGAACCCACGCAACAGCCTACAAGACTCTTACACTGTAAATATCTACCCTTGCTGAAAGTTTATGCGTAGATATCACCTTGTATCTTGCTGAAAGTAGTTAAGATAAATTACTGGATCCAAAAATGGTAATCAATTGTCTGCTCATGATTACTTTCTCATAGAAGTAATAGATCACAAGTGTCTAACGCTGTTTGCATGAGGCATTCAAATTATGTAGTGAGGCTGAGGCCATACTGAATACCATGATTACCATGATATCATTAATAATCATTCATGCACTGGCCAGGACTGACAGGATTGCCAAGAAAAGTAGTTAAGTAAATAGCATTATTTGTTGGCCTGTAAAGTAATTGGATAACTTCTCAGGATTAAGTAATCCATTAATGTAAGCCATTACTTAACAGTCATTTGACTCCATGTAACCATTACTTAATTTCAGCACAACACTTAAAGGACAGGGAGTGCTATGCTGCCTCAGTGCCAGATGTCAGTCACTGTTGTATATTTTAATCAGTACCTTTTACACACTAGCACCAATCATAATAAACAGTCACATATCTGCACAGCCATCTTTTAGAATCACAAAACACAATGCTGTCTTTGCAGAGTGTTCACATGTACGCAGTATGCCCCTATATGCACTTGTATATACATACATATTTGTGTTTATTTATGTATATTTTTGCAAGCTCTACTTCCATATCTCTGCTCTTTGGAGAAGGTATCTAACATACATTAAGAAAGCTTCCAATTGGGATAAAAAAAAGGAAGAGAGAAAAAGAAGTTAAAGTGTGTGGTGCAATGAGAGAAGGAAAGGTTAAAGAGGTAAGTAAGTCAGGCTAAGTATGACTTGCTAGGTTCTCACCAATCCTAAAGCCAGCCTTGCACTTAAATCAGACTGAATAACTTAAGGAATCACTTCAGACTGATAGCTTTTATTCAGACCAAGCCTGTTCAGAATCTTAGACTCAGTAAAATATCTGCCTTGCATGCACAATATTGTTAATAAGCAGCATTTTATTGGGAAGAAGCAATGGTTGACAAAAGGCTTTACTTTTTCTTTAGAGTTTTCTTAAGATCCTGTGCATTCTTTCTTTCAACAGGTTTCAATATGGAGAGCTAGTAAAGAAGGATTATCATAGTTTAACAAAGTAAAAAACTAATTGAATCATTAACTGGCCATTCAGATTTAAATATCTTCCTTCCATTTGTACCCTTGTTTATACTTCTGCTTTACTCCTGCACATCTCTCTTTAGTTTGCCTTGTTTGTAAAACTCCTTAGGCTTTAGCTCTACCTTAAAAAGGTCATGTGAAAATGCACATCAAAATGCCAGTGAAAGTCAAGGCTTTCAATATTAATAACCCTACAATTTTTTCCATCAAGACTTTTGCTCTTAGTGATTGAAAACACACACAAGAAAAATTTGGTTGAGATTTTACAACTGTATTGATTTATCCAACTTTTTGTTTCATACAATTTTCCACTTTCCATGAATAATGCACACTGTTTAGCAAAATGTAT
Source organism: Apteryx mantelli (assembly GCF_036417845.1). Classification (NCBI taxonomy): domain Eukaryota; kingdom Metazoa; phylum Chordata; class Aves; order Apterygiformes; family Apterygidae; genus Apteryx; species Apteryx mantelli. Next base: position 96,214,599 of record NC_089980.1, on the reverse strand, counting down.
GATTAAACACAATATTCATAAGTATCAAACAAATAATGATTATGAATTTGCAAATTAAAAATGTTCCCTTTCAGTGTAAATTAGGTTCTTGTTTATCAGCTACCTTGGTTGTTGTAGTGATAAATTGCAACAGTTTTCTCTTTTCATTCCCAATCATCCTTTAGCAACAGCAATAAAAATAAAAAGAAATTTTATATACAGTTATGGGATCTCTCTGGTAGAGTTCTAACATGTTTCTGTAAGGACTTGCCTGCATTTAAGTGTCTGTCAGCAATTTCTGTTTCCAGCTATCCTGTCTGGATACCCTATTAAATCTCACACAACCTGCGCTCATTTTTTTCAGTGCCTTGAACCAGTCTACTTAGTAGCATTAGCCAACGCATACATTAAAAGTTAGGTTCTATGATGCTCAGATTTGAGATGCAAACTTAGCTCTTGTGTACACTTTTCTCATTCTGGTCAAGTGATATTTTGGATTTGAAAGTAAAAATAAACTTTGGTTCTTTAATGTAACTATGGCTTGATGAGTTAACAAGCGGTCAAATTTCAAGACCACCGTTAACTCTAGGTTTATGAAATCTAAAATGTACCTCTGGCCATATGACATGTCCCATTTTAGGGTTAGCAGAAAATGTCACTGTGATGTGTCAGTAAACATAAGGACAATTGTAGGAGCTACAATGTAGGCGCATTTTCTCGCAGGAATGCAGTGGGATCTTCTTCCAGGAGTCATCATTGCTAGCAGGAGAATCAAATATTGATTGGATCTATGTATTTGCCTAGGTACAGCATGCAGTTATGTATTTTTCTGATTTTCTTTTTTCATCTTCTCTATCATTCCTATGCAAAAGGGACAGAAACTATAAAGGAGAGTAATGCCAAGACAGTGTACCTCTTCACACATTCATGCACATATTTTAATTATACATCCCATTGACTAATGAATATTTAATTACTTTTGTAGCCTCTCTGGCAGGTCAAAGGCAGGATATAAGTATAAGGGTTAAAATACACCATATACTCAAGCTTCACTTATAAAACAAACAAAAATAAGCATATTCATGTAAGCTTGCTGTCTTTTTTTAGCCTAAGAAAACATTCTTAAAAAAAATAAGTCAAGAAATTAATTGGAGAGTTGAGAAGAGGGAAAAGCTCCATCCATAGCACTCACCTAAGGCTACCTGCAGCACCCTGAAAATTCACTCTTTCATGTTACTCTAATTCTGTTACACTTTCATGTGTGATAGTTTCTCCTTAACTTAAAGCAGGCTAATATTTAGCACAAGGAGTGCTACTAATGCAAATGAGCAGAGCTTAGCTGATCCCTCAGTGCACATCCCAACACTTTGGGGCAGAGAGTGCTCTGGTTTGGGGACTGCAGATCGGCATCTAGGAGTGTTATCAACATTGATGCTATGCCGGAAACAGTTTTATTCAGAGAGTAAAATGATAAGTTATTCCTGAACTGCCAGTTAAAAATGGCTCTCTTGCCCCTATCAGTGCCTCCCAGGAACTGTATCACCCATGTGCAACTTGCACACACACACACACACACTCCCCATTCAGGCTCCAGAGGCTCCCCAGCCACAGGTTGGACAGGTTGATGTTGGCTTAGCAGTACAGGCCAGATCAGTGTGACAACTATGTGGGAAGACAATATCAAAGTCCAGTCTCTGGCGAGAATTTGCTCATCAGTATTGGTACTATATCAATGGAGGATATCTCATATTGCACACATTTCACAATTACTCACGTTTTCTTTTGTGAGATAATAACATTCAACATAGTGGTTTTTTTCAGCAATCAATATATTACAGACAGGTTCAGATCTATGTAACAGCAAAAAAGTCTGGAAATTCCATATCTGTCTACCTATTTCTCTATATATCTACCTATCCACCCCCTCAAGACAAATTTCAGTTTCTGAAAAACAAGGAATCAAGTATAAAGTCTGTAATTTTTACTTACAATGTTGGTTGGTGCTATTTTCCGTTTCATATTTTTTAAGCTGGATCTCTTAAACAAATGTCAAATAAATAATAATAGATAAAAAGTAAAAATCCACTTTTTAGTTAATGGGCTAATGAATGTGATGTGAATGTCAGTTAATAAGTTCTCATTAAGTAATTATTCAGGATTTTCAAGTTCCTTATAAAATTCATCAGCATCAGCAGTAGGCACTTACTTTAACGTGAGAAGAATGGCCTTTTCCCAGTGAATAATTACTCTTAAAATAAAATGAAAAGTTTGTTAAGTCTGTAACTGGTTGATCATAATGATATTTAAAAGTTACCTTCCCTTCCTTGTTACTTGATAATGAACAAGGTTTAAATTTGCTGGGTGCTCTAGTAAGTAATTAAGACGCAATTAAGATTGTTGTTTAATCCCTGTGTAGCACTTGGAGCAGGGCAAGAAACATTAAAGGGGAAATAACTTGTATGTCAGTTTGGGGCTGACAGCTGAGCAAGTAAGAATTACATCCAGGCCAGAGCAAGCTGCTGCACAGAATTTGTAATTTACCTGTCTTCTCCATGTTTTAAGGGTGTGTTCAGAGGAATATGTGATTTTGTCTGAGTTTGATTCTCACTTACGGTGTTCTGCGCTTGAAGCAGGGGAAGAGCAAGGAATTTGGGAGTGCTAGAGAGTAGTAGTACAACTCATCTGAGTTTCTCTTCCCTGCGGCAACTTTCACATTTTCAGTTAAAAATGTAAAAAAATGAAAGTGAATATTTAAATGAAGAAATAAAAATTTCCAGTGAACTCAGATACTTTTTTACCCCAAGGTGCCCTTAAGTCAAAACCCGCTTTTCCATCATAGAGCTGCTTAAATGGACAAAACAAAACAAAACCCCAAATGGGGAAATTGGGTTGAATCAGCTTAATAAATGTTTTTCCTTTTCCTCTCCCCTTTCTATCACTATAGAAAAATAGCAAATATTCTCTTTGGAGCATCTGAGTGGACATTTTTTGCATAAAATTGAAGCCAAAGAATATTCAAAAGTTCTACATATTTACACGCCAAATTTTACTGTTTCCTAGAAAGTGCATGACATGAACTTGAGAAGATGAGAAAATTATTTTGAGAGTGCAACTTTTAAAAAACAAGCTTTCCTAAAAACAATTCACCACTAGTCGTGTTACCACCTTGTTAAGTTAGTGACAGTCTACGGATTTTTCCTACAAACTATTTTGAGGAAAAAAATATATATATTTTTTTCAGATCATTCTTATTACCATCATCTAAAGCACAACAACACCTTGAATAGCATCAAGACAGTCTTCCTAACTGCATGCAAACAAGTAACAAGGAAAATCTCCCAACCACAAAGAACTTGAAATCTCATTATAAGACAATAGACAACAGATGGATGCAACAAACAGATGGAGGAAGAATAAGGTAGCAATGAGATGATTATAATCAGCATGATAAGCAGTGATGCATACCAGCAAACCGGCTGCCTAGCTATTATTTATGTGTATATGCATGCATGTTAAATTACCTAGAATACCATTTTCATGAAATTAACTGATTCTGAATGTCTGATATCATCAATTTAGAACAACCAGGAACCCAGACTCAGGCAGTGACCTTGATGACCTTCTGGTAACATTTGGAAAGAGTATCGGAGATGACTGATGATACTAGCAGATGAAAGGGTGGAAAGGAGTTTCTGTTGGTAGCTGGTTTGCTGAGATTTTGCAAAGTGATCATTTCCCCGTGTTACTGGGAATCATAAGGTGAGGAAAGGTGTTTCTGTCTGGAAGACTCACGTCTCTAGATTTTGTGCTTGTGCATTTTCTAAATCATAGTGAATTAAAAGGATAATAGAGATAGATAAACGTGTCTTAGATAGGAGATACTCTACATGATGAGGCACAGTCTGAAAGGCTCTGTTGCTAAACCTCTGAGGCCATTTTGTTCTGTTAAAACTGAATTTCAAACAGGTTATCCAGGTTATCCTTCTCCTAACAACAGAATTATGATGGAAGACACTGCAATAGCATTGGAAAGCATTTGATCCATGTTCTCTTAAATAAAACAAAACAAAACAAAATAAACCCCTCTTTAGTCTTTAAGACTAAATGTTAAGACAAACACTTGTTTGTTAAGATAAACATTTAGAAGGCAAATACTAGTGGAAAAAATACAGGTGTACCTCATTCTCTTTGTTGGTGCAAAGGCAGATGTTTAAAGTTTAAATGCAAATAAATAAATACATAACAGATAATTCTACATACTTATTTGAGTATTAAAAATAATTGCCAGGAACAGTGAGTTGTGGTCCCCTCTGGCCTCATGACAGCTTTACTATCACAGGATGGCTGAGCTTCAAGAAAAGTTATGATAATGGCAAAGTTCTGCAAACTGCAGCACATATTTTTGTAATTAATTAGACAATGGAAAACTACATCTAAAATGTACTACTGAAATTATTAGCAAAAGATGTCCTATGCTGAAGTAGACCATATTCTTCCCAGAGCAGTATTCAAAAATGTCTTGCAGAGTATTCCTTTTACCTTTTTGCCAGTTCCCAGACAAACATTAATGATAGGGAACAATTTGGTTCTGAAACAGATCTTTTGGTGATGAAAATATTGCATTTGCATTTCTAAGAGGGGTGGGAATGAATAGAAAAAGGGATACTTTTAATTTTTCAAACAATTTTAATTCTGAGTGCTTAAACCAGTTTCTCATGGGTACTTTAGGACTCTGAGTGTTAATGCTGTTATAATTCTTGCCTTTACTTAAATTAAGCCAAGGTTTTCATTCAAAAAAGACTAAGAGGAAATGGATTTCTAATCCAATGCAAACAAATTCAAAGTAAACTTTTCGAATGGATTGTTATTAATGTTCTGTTATTAAAGGAATATTTTGCAAGTAATATTGCATTTTTCCTCAAGATTTTTAATTCATAAATATCCTTTATTCTACACTGCATTTCATCTGACCTGTAGATATAGACATAACCACATTTTTAATAGCTATAACTGCAAAGAAATAATCATTTTCAAACAATGGGATTTTTTAAAGACATATCATTTTAATAAACTCTTCACAGATTAACATGATGGCGACATGTGAACACTTACTAAAAGCACAAAAGCATTAGGAAATCTTAATGTAAAAAAGTCGGTAATTTTTTCCTTCACACATGCAAATTAACGTAATTCAGTCATCCTGCCATTGTTCCTTGACTTCACTGAATTCAACAGATAATTAGACATACCATGGCAGCCATTGATCTGAAGGAGAGCAAGTTGGAAACTGCAAAAGGTGGCCCAGACCTACTGGAACACTGATTCATTCTTTGCCTAGGACAAAACTATATCTGCTGGAGTCTTCTGAAAATGCCGACAGGACTTCTGTAGACATGTAGGTTAATTAAGCAGGTTCTTTAATGAAGCTTTCAGTTTCTTTTCTGATATATTTGCTTGATGATTGTGCTTGATAGCTTTGAGATCCAAATGTCAGCCATTACTCAGGTGAAATGAAATGGTCATTAAAGTACTAAAAGTTAAGAGAATGTTAACATGTCTTTTTTTGTAATTGTCATGTAATTTCATGAAAATGAAATTTTTCTTATTTTTAGATATGATGTCCAATGAGATGGCCTATTTTAGTAAACAGCAGGTTGTCCTTTCTTTGGAGAATTAAAACACTTCTACTACTTGTTTCATTGCTTTCAAAAATTTCTTTCTCTTTTTCAACCCTTACGTCTTTTAATAAGTGTAAGTAAGAATATTCAACATCAGAATTTTAGAAAACCAGGGGAACTTTTGTAAATGTCTGTTGTGCCCTAAGCCCAGAGAAAGTGGTCTAAGGACTAATAAAAAAAAAGGTGTGTGTGTGTGTGGGGAAATAGGACTGAACAGAATTACTTTGACCATTATTTGGCCATTATTGCCTCAATATTTAATGCCAAAGCTATAGCACTGAAGTAACATAAACAGGAAAAAGAAAGTAGATAAATGAGTAATAGTAAAGATGAAAAATTGCATGAGAAGGAAAGGAAGACTCTTGCATATTCCATTTTATAGAAATATTGTACCAGAGACTATTGTAGTATGCAACTCTAATTCCAGGTATTGCTAGATTTTGAAGATGTATTGCTTAGCCAGATGACTGCCTGCCCTATTCAAAGGGGTGCAATACTATAAAGCATTCTACCATTTCCAGAATATGTTGAACATGGAAGCATATATTTAGTTAAAGCAATAGGCCTTTCCACTATTTAGGAATGCAGTAAGAAGTAGTAGGTTTTTCACATTCAGTGCCTATCTAGTCATTGCCATCCAGATGAAATAAATCCCAGATCACCCCAGATCAAGGAATTGAAGTGGAAAGGATCAGCACCTTTTCTTCCAGTGTCTCTGGCATATATTTGTGGGTGAAGATCTTCAAATCATTTCCTTATGACTTTACTGAGACAGAGAAGTACAATGAACACCCTTTAGGAAGCAAAGCACATACTTTCTGAAGTTATCTGTAATCATAGATCCTTCACAAATATGCTTGTTAGGTATTTCATATGCTGAATTTCATAGTTAAAAAAAAATTCCATTAAATATTTCCGTTATTCACTCAAGTCTAATACCAACTGCAGTTAATCCAAACTTAGCTTTCTGTTTAAAATCTCTTGAAGAATTCTCATCTTTTTTATATCTGAAGAAAACACAGAGACTGAATGTCAAGCAATTTTTTTCAAGATTTTCCTATGTGTTTTCTCTTTCACATTTTAAAACTTATTTTACAGATTATTGACACTTAAAAAAATCAACCATCTCTACCCAGCATGAATTAACTCACTTGGAAATAATTGATACTTTACAGTTCTGCTGATGATATTGGTAATATGTCAGGTTTCTGACTGATTGATATAAATCTAGTTTTAGGAATTACAGTCTGAATACACATGGTTACAGATTTGTAAAAATTTTTTTACAGTATTCACTTGAAAAGTTTATTATTTACTAGGTCTAATATCTTTTGAAAATGAAAAAGTGCAAAATGAAGGGGAGTAATTTGGAATATTCAAGCATCTGCGAAAATATCTTCCAATATTTGTCCAGAGCTATACGGTGTTTTGTTTTCATTTTCTAAAGACAGCACTAAAACTGCTGTAAGATATTCTTCTGATAAGCATCTGGTTTAGTGACATAAGCCAGAGCTATTGTACAATTGGCAGATTAAGCTGATAAACCATTTCATGGACACTTAGAATGGAAGTCAGAATAGCAGTTTTGAGTCCAGTATTATGTTTTCCCTTTCTCTCTCTCTCTCTCTTTTTTTTTTCTCCTTATGGATATAGGTACAGTCTATTCATATTCCATGTGATGTCAAAGACGTTCTTTTGCTTTTTCTCTGATAAATTTCAGAGCATTTTACTGATTCCAGACTAACTTGGAATATAAATCTAATCCGGCCTATTCTAAATAAGTAGTATTATTCCCTTTCTGTTGTTATTGTCTGTTAAAAGTAAGTGTAAGATTTTAATAAAACATGGAAGAGCAGGTATGCAAACAGCAAAACATATCCCATCTGTTGGTAGATTTGAATATTGACAACCATATTAAAAAGAGATTTAGATAGTGCTGAGAGTCACAACACCTAACAGATACCTGGTTCTTGGGCCAGAATTCACAGCAACAAGTTAAGCACCCAAGTTAACCATAGTTTGTAGGATTACTATCATGTACCTGGGAATTAAATTTACAGCTGATGGTGCATCAAGGAGAGAAATGCCTGGGTGAGATAATAAGGACACATCTAAACTTCTCTCCCCCTTTGCTGGACCCTTTCTTAGCTGTAGCCTTCAGAAAGACACCTGTGAGAAACTGAAAATCCCTTCTGGAACTGTAAATCTTGGCTTAAACACCAAATCTTGCCACTGGATGGTGTTGAGCAACACTTTCTTTTTATAGAAAAATAAGATAGGAGAAGAAGGGAGACAGTGGTTGAATGACAACTATTGTGTCATAGATTATTATAGAGAAAACTGGTTCTGAGAGCAGGAAGTTGAAATGTTACACACTGCTTGGCCTCATGATGTGTGATCACACAGTTCCCGCATCGCAGAAGGAGTTGGTATTTGCTACCAAGCTGAACATACCTTGTCTGCCTCCTACTAAAGCTCAGTAGCCGAGGAAGACAGAGCCATGGGACCAGCGAGAAAGAAGTCAGCTGAGTATCCTGGTAATCAGGACACTCACTTCAGATAAGGGACACCTCTCTGGTTTGTCAGGAGTACTCCTTACCAGAGAAACCTGGAATTAAAAAGCAGTGTCTGGCCTGTGCATGCATCATGTTGTAGATATTATGAGGGCCCCGAGGGACCTCCCTGTCCCTGTCCCCCTGGACCTCCCCCAGCCCCAGCCCCATCTCAGCCCAGCCCAGGGCTGTCAGTCTCTGCCCTGTGCCCCTCCAAGGCCCTGCTCCCTGGGTATGGGGGGACGGGCCCAGGTAGCCAGGTCCGGCTCTGCTGCCCCACGGGCAGCCCCCTCAAGGCACTGGCCCCAGGGTGCCCCTGGCCCCCGTGGCACCCTGAGAGCCAGCACATCCAGGTTAGGTGCTTTAAGTGAAACAGCCGACAAACATCACACAAGCTGGACCATGTGGACTTGGAATGCCTCGAAGTTTATTCTGGTCCCTATTCCTAATGACATGATATGAGACTGCAACCTAGCTTTCTAAAGCCAGCTGAGCATGTTTACCACTAGGCTACAGATCCCTTTTGCTTGTTCTTTCTTGGTTTTGTCTGTAAAGTTGTCCAGCTTAAATGGCAAAGGCTCATAGTGCTCCCAGCTGGGCTCTCCTGCAGCCCGTGGATTAGTTTATGTTTCTAGGAAGCAGATGTTGAGAATTTGTAACCCCATGTGCCAGAAAGGGAACTAACCTCGTCCTCCTTCCAGAACGAGTGTGCCAGCTACTGAATTTTACGCAGAGCTCATATACTGACGTCAAACTTCCTCTATGGTCTTCTCTTTTTAATGAGTTTGACCATGACTGCAGCATTTGCCTTTGCCAGAGTGTGTTAGTCACGCCTGAGTTTCACTGATCAGCTAGCCCAGGGAGCATGCTGTGCACAGGGCTGAGTAGCTCGTAGATCTCAGGTCTGCTTAGGCAGATGATGAGCACCTGGATACTCAAAGCAGATAAGAGGCAAATGCTTCAGGGCCTGATTTGTAGCAGAATCTTAAGGGCCTGAGCAACTTGTGAGGCAAAAATATGTTCCCTGAACAGGCTAAGTAGTGGTTTTACAGACTTAGAGGTCTAAATCATGTTTTGCATCTTACACTCAATTCATACCTTTAAGACACCTAAATGGTCTGTATTGTGGACAGCTGTTCTTCACGAGTCAGGTCACTGCTAACGACTCTAATCCTCACATCCAGACAAAAATCTCCAAGGAGAAAACTCTCCTCTCCTAGAGAGACATAACTTAACAAAGCTGATCATTGTAATTTCTGTAATTATTCTTCAAAAGGTGTTTACTAGTCCAACTTCCCACGGGAATGAAGACCCACTTCTTCAACCTCATCTACCCTAACCTAAATACCTAACACAGTGTAGTTATATTATACCTAATAAACGGGGAAAATATTCCCACACAGTTTCTTTCTTGAGAGACAGATAGTGAAACAAAGGCAATTTCTAACTTAATGCACTAGTGGAAGGTGCTCAGATGACTGCATAAGTCTACAAAAGATCCTGAGCAGAATAGAACAGATCTAATAAATTAATTATCCAGACTGAGCAGTAAGAATGTGATCTATTTCTGAACGTGACATATCTGGTAACTGTATCTGTGTATAAACAGACGTAAGGACATACAGAAATAACTCCCTGGATGGGATTGACAACATGTTGGAGTTAGGATCAGAGAAGAGGTAGGGTAACATTTTAGAAAGTTAATCATTTCCGTAACTACTGAATCCTGTAGATGCTTTGGAAAGTTGGTAGGTTCTAGGATCATTTCAGGTGTGAATAAGAGGATGGGGCTTAGTCAAATGCTGGTGGCAGGGAAACAGAAACCAGTCAAAGCAGTGGTATAAGGAACAGAAAAGTAGGGAATGGAGTAGAGAAAGGAAGTAAACCACTGCAGGGTTTACTCCTTCGATTATGATCCAAACTATTAAATGAAATGAAACTTCCAAGTCTTTCAGTTTTTATTTATCGTGGTTGCTGATGACAGGATAGAGACTGGAAGAAGCAGAAGAATCACTAAAGGACAACATTACTATCTGTTTAATTCGAAGTTGTGAAAATACAGCTAAAAAGAATTCTCTCTTATGTATGCTACAGGTAGTTTATATCTTTGCTAAAGAAGAAATGTTTTCTTCACCTAAGCTTGCCTTAGACATAATAATGCCTTCTCTGTCACCCTTTTAAAGAAAGCCTTAGCAAAGGAAAAGTTTATTTCTGAACTTCCTAACATATTCTTCATCCTTATAAAAAAAAGAAAGAAAAAAAGAAACACACAGAAGCTGAAATTCTTAACACCAAAGGATTTTTTATAGTAATAACCTCATGTGTAAATGCAGACTAGTGTGCAAAAAGCCCATTAAGAAGCTGAGTGCTAAGAAGATTTGTGATCGACTCCATTTACCCCTGAAGGATAGATGATTCTCCACAGAATACATTGACCCCTTCCAGGCTCCAGAAGCTCATTCAGCCATCTTAAACATGTCTGTTTGGAAGTTCCTTCCCACCAATATAGCTTAGGAGCTGAGGGGGAAAAGGCATGGCATCTTTGTCTAAGGCTTCGATGCACTTAGACTTACCACAATTATTTTTCTATTTAGTTTGTTCAGTTGTTGGATAGCTCAGTAGGTAAAGCCATGGATTAAAAAGCGAGAAAGAAAATAAGAGGTGGTCTGAGATAGGCTGAGCTGTAGTATAAACAAGGAGAGAGTGACTGTGCATTATCTTCATGTGAATGGAGATTCCTGGGATAATGCTTATGGCTCTTAACTGCAAAAAAAAGACTTACCAATAGCCACCCATTGTCCTGCTTTTGTCAAGACTGAAATAAGAGAAGACAGGCTTTTCAGGTCTGGTCCGTAAGAATGGCAGGGTGGAATGCAGTTGGATTCCAGCTGAGTGTTTGATGTCTTCATTTTTGAGGCCTCTTCTGAAAAAGAACTGGCAGGAAAGTGTGGCCTTACATAGAAAAAGGGCAAGTCCTGGAGCAAGTCGCTTCCCTAGTAATGAGTAGACATCCAATTCTATTATAGTAATGTGCTTTCATTGCCACAGTGGAGCTAACAGAGTTGTGGTGACTTCACACCTGCTGCAGCTTGGCAAAAAAAAAAAAAAAAAAAAGTCACCATGAAATCTCCCAGAAGGCTACTGCTGTCTACGGGCAAGAGTGCAAGTGACAGATAAAGTGTCTGACAATGACATATTGCTTTAGGACTGCAGTGAAATGACTAGAATGCTAAACTATAATCTCCAACTTCTCTGCCTCTGAATATAAGAAAAAGGCAAAGAAGTGACACTTGCAATTAAACATTACCATTTTTTTTCTTGGTTAACTGGGGAACTGTTAGTATTCCATCTGAGAAGGCTAAATGAGATTTTTTCTCCTCATGGCCATGTATGCCTATTCAGTTCAATAATGTTTTTTATTATTCTTAGAGAAGAATAGTTACAGTATTGTAGTTTACACTCATTTTCGAATGGAAATTTGTTTTAAAAAATGTCAGGGTAAATGAAAATGTTTCCAATGGCACAAGACTGCTCTATTGCTTTTCTTCAGATTCCACTGATAAACACAAGCTGGTTTTCTTAAACAGCAAGATGCCGTCTTTTTGACAGATACAATATGTAGTTATGTCATTGCATTATGATAAACCTTATAGGGAAGACACAGCAGGGTCAGAGAGATTCTACATTCCCAGCACAGTTTCCATGAAAGGAATGTTTACATGACCCATAGCACAAAGTTTAAATATATGCAGCAGTTTTGCTGTTAACTCCCTGAACTTGCTTGCTGAGCAGTCTGCAACCAGCAAAATTGTGCTCGACTTGTTGTTACGGTGTTACTGTTAACATTTTCCTGTCTTGTCAGCTGTTTTGGACATCTGCTGTGCTCTATAAAATGCCTGCACAGGGGTGGTTGGGGGGTTTTGTTTGGTCTGTTTGAGAGGGCTGAGGAACATAAATATTAGCCTGTCCTTTTGTTTGTGTTGTCTGAGGGCAGATGAGAGAAGAGAAGGAAATCTTGGATATTAAGCCAATGAAAATTAGCAAGATTCTTGCCTGACAAGTGCTGTATTTGCCTTTTGTGACTCATTTCTCAAATCCATAACGTATATGTAAACAAAAAGTAGGGTACATATGACCTAATGTTTTGTTTACATGTGATTTAACAAGACTGATTCAGAACTCATTTTACTAATAAAGTTTTTTCATAGTCACAGTTAATATCTTTTGGCTTAAATGTGATTGCTTTATGTACCAGATGACTGCCATACACTGGAGAAATCAAACTGGTTAAAATCTTTTTAACATTTGCAGAGCACTTTACGTTATTCTCATCAAGGCCTAATTAAAGCAAGAAGGCAGAATAGATGAAATAGTAACTAGTCACTGGTTGAAATTTATGGAGATAACATAGGTCAGAACCAATTTTGTTTGTTTCACATGTTAGAAAATTGTATCTTCCCGTGGATGGCTCTGAGAATATTCTATCATATTTTCTATCCATAGTCTTTAAAGGATATATAAGAGATGTTATTATTCACAGTCTACAGATGGGAAAACTGAGGCACAGAGAAAAACAATTATTTCTCAAGTCCAAATGATAGAAATAAAAAAAACTTTCAAGAATATGTCTGAAGTGCTGGCCGCAGTAGTATCAAATCCATATTCACTAACTAGTTTAAGGCTGGTTAAAGCATTAGAAGTTACATCAGCCTGAAGATAAGTGTGGACTTCAAAACTGCCTATAAATCATGACTGTAAGCTCATAATAGGGTCTTTATTGCTGTGGTTAATCTTATAGAGGTGCCTGCACTACTTTGTTTAAAGCTAACTTGAGTATGCTTATAACATATTACCCCTGTTTTTGTGACTGCTATTCCAATTTCTATCCACAGAAGAATGCCCCTTCCTAAAGAGCTCTAATTAGATTGCAAGTTTTGAAAGACTTTCTGAACAAAACTCAAAACTCTGGGGAACTGCTCACCACAGCCCTAATTTTATGCCATTGTTCAAAACTTTTAAAAGTTTTTTTAAAAGAAAGACCGATTAAGATTGCAAGTCACTAACAGAGCAAACTTGAAGATTTGAACATCCTGGCCTTGATTTATTAGAAGTTCCTCAACTGAAGCATTTGACCTTGTGGCAGTTTTTTTTTTTTTTAACTTGTTGGCCTGCAGTTAAATTCAAGCATGTTTCATGTACTTGAGCAGAGTCTGATATGACTGTGGTTGTATATACAGTGAGATGCCTAGTATCTTGTATGTGCCTATTAAAGCAGGGCTACTTTTCAAAATGTGGTCTCTGTTACCTCTTTAAAACATTATGTTTTCAAACATAAAATCAATTCTTGCCTCTTATTTTTCTATCACATCAACTTATATGGCAATTATCTAAAACAAGACTGGCCATATGTATTTTTTTCCCCCCTTTCCCATTGGTTGTATTTGAAATGTCTTTAGTAGTTGCAGAGAACCTGCAACTCAGCTCTACAAACATATTGTGTTGATTCTTCTCTCCAAACACAAATTTAACCAGGATTGCTTCTTTAGTTATTGGCCTGAGATCTGTCTCTATATGTATGTTACATCTTAATTGCAGGCATGAGGTCTTCAAGAGTTTAAATTAAAAAAAAAAAAAAGACTCTGTGACTCACCTTTTTAAATATTCTGCACTAAATCAGCCATATCTGAAGACCTGAAAATTAAACAAACATTTGTCCATCTGAATGCAAATTCTAAAGGAATATCAATATATACTTTCTTCCTCACAGAAGAAATTGTAAGGTAGCAACTCAGTCATGCAGTCAAGTTGAGATACTGACAAGATAGGCTGAAAGCCCGACAGTCAGATATGAGGGAAATGAGGCAGAGGATAAATCTCAGCCTTATCTGTGCTGCATGAATTAGCTTAGCAACAGAAGAGTGGGACTGAGTATTCTTTATGACAAAAATGTTAGAGATGGTCAAAGGAATGCTGCCAAGGAGCATTCCTATGGATGCCGCGACACAACAGCAGCAACACCGAGACAACTGGCTCTCCACTAGCTAAAGGTGGATAGAAAGCACTGCAGAAGAACGAACATTTTTCATAATTGCATTTGAAAGCAGGACATAAATGTTATTCTTGTGCTGCAATATTTCCTGCTATAAGCCTGTCTCAAACCTGCCAAATTACCTGGATTCACCCTGTGCTTGCTTAGATTTGCTCATTTAGAGTTCTGGTACTTCAGCGACGGTTAATCCTGGAAACTAACAAGGAATCTTGGGTTTTGATCTCTCCACCCTTTCAGCATGTCCCACAGATGGATATGACAGCTGTTTGCATCTGACAGATTAAATCTGGTAACTGAACTTGCTGTGTGTGCACTCAGCCAGTCCTTGAACCAGAACCCTGGGGGTTTATAGAAAGCAGGTTTACCAAGTGTGTCAAAAGGGAGCCTTCCACTAATAGCTCTGCTAAGCTTCTCTCACTTTGAAGTCAGTTATTTGCAAGTCTTACAGCAGTTCTTTGACAAGAGAGATTTTTTTTTCCTGCAATGAAACAAGAAACAGAGACAATGCTAATAAGAAGAGAGACGCTACATTTTGCCACCCTGAAATCATGTGTCTGTTTTATTGCATTAGGTTCACTGCTGTTAAGGATGTCACTAGTGCCTCGGTATAGAAATGTGACTTGTATCAGGACTTGAGAGGGGGAGAGGTTGAGGGGTTGCTTTTTTTCATTTAATTAAATGGACTCAGTCATTATAGACTTTTAAAACAGGACAAAGATCTTCTGTCTTTGTGACCTGATAAAATCAGGGAAGGCTAGGAGAAGCCCAAAGCACTATACCTATCAACCTTATTTGCAGCAGTACTGTGGTCAACAGGGAATGAATAATCATAAAAGTTAGAACCTACTGTTAGTTACCTAAAACTGTCCTTTGAGTTGGGTTTTGGGGCCCCTGACAAAGCTGCAAAGGAATGTGGGGCATCTGCCATAGGAACAGATGACAACTTTTTTGATCTGACGCTTTCAGTGTCACCTCACCTCACTAAGCGGGGCACGTGTGTCTTTGCCAACAGGTTGGCCAACCTGGTAAGGAGGGCTTTAAACTAGGAAAGATGGGGGAAGGGGAGAGTTATAGTGACAGGGTAGTTGACAAAACACAGCTCAAGTTGGGATGCCTCCAGCAGGTGCATGCAGCCAGGAAAGTGTGATTGGGATGTGGCTATGGAGGATCCTCTTTTACCCCCCTGGGAAACCTGCATACTTGATCACCTCTCTGAAATGCCTGTACACCAATGCACGCAGCATGGAGAACAAACAGGAAGAACTAGAGATCTGTGTGCGGGCGCAGGGCCATGATCTCATTGCCATTACAGAGACATGGTGGGATTGCTCGCCTGACTGGAGTGCTGTCATGGATGGCTACATGCTTTTTAGGAAAGACAGGCCAGGAAAGCGAGGTGGTGGAGTTGCTCTTTATGTGAGAGAGCAACTGGAATGTATTGAGCTGTGCCTAGGGGTGGATGAAGAGCGAGTCGAGAGCTTATGGGTAAGGATTAAAGGGCAGGCTAGCATGGGTGACACTGTTGTGGGTGTTTACTACAGGCCACCTGATCAGGATGAGGAAGTCGATGAGGCCTTCTACAGAGAGCTGGAAGTAGCCTCACAGTCACAGGCCCTGGTTCTCATGGGGGACTTCAACCACCCCGATATCTGCTGGAAAGACAACACAGCTAGGCACAAACAGTCCTGGAGGTTCCTGCAGAGCATTGGTGACAACTTCTTGACACAGGTGGTGGAGGAGCCAACAAGGAGAGGTGTGCTGCTGGACCTCGTACTAACAAACAAAGAAGGACTGGTGGAAGATGTGAAGGTCGGGGGCTGCCTTGGCTGCAGTGACCACGAGATGGTGGAGTTCAGGGTCCTACAAGGAGGAAGCAGGGCACTAAGTAGGATCGCAGCCCTGGACTTCAGGAGAGCAAACTTTGGCCTCTTCAGGGACCTACTTGGAGGAATCCCATGGGTTAGGGTCCTAGGAGGAAGGGGGGGGGGGTCCAAGAGAGCTGGTTAATATTCAAGTATCACCTCCTCCAGGCTCAAGAGCGGTGCATCCCTATGAGTAGGAAGTCAAGCAAAGGAGGCAGGAGACCTGCATGGATGAGCAAGGAGCTCCTGGCAAAACTCAACCAGAAGAAGGAAGTATACAGAAAGTGGAAAGGGGGACAGGCCACTTGGGAGGAATATAGGAACGTTGTCAGAGTATGCAGAGATGCGACGAGGAAGGCTAAGGCCCGTTTGGAATTAAATCTGGTGAGAGATGTCAAGGACAGCAAGAAGGGCTTCTTCAAATACATCAGTAGCAAGAGGAAGACTAGGGAAAATGTGGGCCCTTTGCTGAATGGGGTGGGTGCCCTGGTGACGAAGGATGCAGAGAAGGCCGAGTTACTGAATGCCTTCTTTGCTTCAGTCTTTACTGCTCAGGCCAGCCCTCAGGAACCCCAGACCCTGGAGACAAGAGAGAAAGTCTGGAGGAAGGAAGACTTTCCCTTGGTGGAGGAGGAGTGGGTTAGAGATCATTTAAGCAAACTTGACACCCACAAATCCATGGGCCCTGATGGGATGCACCCACGAGTGCTGAGGGAGCTGGCGGACATCATTGCTAAGCCACTCTCCATCATCTTTGAAAGGTCACGGAGGACAGGAGAGGTCCCTGAGGACTGGAAGAAAGCCAATGTCACTCCAGTCTTCAAGAAGGAGGAGCCAGGGAACTACAGGCCAGTCAGCCTCACCTGCATCCCTGGAAAGGTGATGGAGCAGCTCATCCTGGAGGCCATCTCCAAGCATGTGGAGGAAAAGAAGGTGATCAGGAGTAGTCAGCATGGCTTCACCAAGGGGAAATCATGCCTAACCAACCTGATAGCCTTCTATGATGGAATGACTGGCTGGGTAGATGAGGGGAGAGCAGTGGATGTTGTCTCCCTTGACTTCAGCAAAGGTTTTGACGCTGTCTCCCTACCGTCCTCTTAGGCAAGGGGCAGTAAGAGTTCTAGTAAGATGATTAAGGAACTGGAGCATCTCTCTTATGAGGAAAGGCTGAGAGAGCTGGGACTCTTCAGGCTGGAGAAAAGAAGGCTGAGGGAGCGGGGGTGGGGGGGCAGTTATCAATGTGTATAAGTATTGAAGGGAGGGTGTAAAGAGGATGAGGCTGGACTCTATTCAGTGGTGCCCAGTGATAGGTTGAAAGGCAATGGGCACAAACCGAAACACAGGAAATTCTGTCTGAACATGAGGAAAAACTTCTCTACTGTGAGGGTGACAGAGCACTGGAACAGGTTGCCCAGAGAAGTTGTGGCGTCTCCATCCCTGGAGATATTCAAAACCCACCTGGACACAATCCTGTGCAATGTGCTCTAGGTGACACTGCTTGAGCAGGGGGGTTGGACTAGATGATCTCCAGAGGTCCCTTCCAACCTCAACCATTCTGTGATTCTGTGATTATGTCAAATAATGCCTAAATACTGATCTGGTGAATGGAATATTTCTGATTTCTTTTTTTTTTTTAATTTACTGAAATTAGAAAAGAAGAGAAATAGAAAATACACATCTCTAAGAGTTTTATATCCGCATACAGGATTGATAAGACTGATATTAGAAAACTATGTGTGCAATTCCAGTATTCATAATTTTAAAAGTCTGTTAAGAATTGGAGATGAGGTAGCTAAATCCATAGAAATGATTTACATTCTAGAGAAAATGTCTTACAGTGAGAGATGTAACGGGTTTCTTCTGTTCAACTTAAAGTAAAAAGATGTATTTTTAATATACGAATATCATCATAGGTGGAAAATATAGGGTATTGAAGACTTTATAATCTAGTAAAGAAAGGCATAACAAGATTTATGTCTGCAAGCAGAAGCCAGAAAAATTCAAATTAGAAATGAAGCATTTTTTTTTAAACAAGTGAAAGTGATTAATGAATGGAACAATCCACCAAAGGAATGGATTCTCTGTCTCTCAACATCTTCATCTCAAGAGAAGATGCCTTTTTGGAAGCTGTGTTTTTGCTAAATACAAGGCATGTTTTAGTCAAAAATGGATTGGTGGCTTCAGTACAGGGGTAAAGGGTGAAATTTAATGTCCTATAGTAAATGAGTGAGGCTAGATGATCCAGTGTTCCCTCTGGCCTAATTTCTGTTAATCTATTTTCTCTCAGATATCTGTTTAAGAAAAAAATAAATAAATAAGATATACTTCTATTTTATTAAGAGCATCTTGTTAAACTAGATAAGCATGTTTCCCATTTTTTTTCAGTACGTGAGCTGTATTTGAATAAAGGTAACGGGAGAAAACTGAGTTTTGATTTACCAAAACCAGAAACCAGTTCAGAAAATTCTTCATCTCTTTGCTCACACATAATATCTTTTTATGTGTAAGCTACAGATAATTATTGTCTGTAACAATAATCATAATAAAAGCAAGGTTTTTTATTTTGTGAAACACTCTCCTCATTATTGCATAAAATCTTCCAGTTTAGATATGCATTCAATATGATCACAGTTTGAACTGCAGCCAACTTGTCACATTGTTAGGTTTGGTAAACCTCCTCTGTGTTTGTAAGCATAGTCACTGTGTGGAGGATTCAAAATGATGAAGATAGAGCATGATATCTGGGATTTTCTAAAGTACGTTGCAGCAGTGGCCTAATTCTGATTCCTTTGAAATCAACTGAAGTTGTGCTATTGATATAATTGACAGTACCTTCAGGTCGATGCCAAATGCTTTTAATAATCATAAGTGATAGCTCTGCAACATCTTTCTTCTTTCTGAAACATAGTATTAAATGCCAGTGAGGGAAACTATGAGTAACTGTAAGTGGGAGCATTTATTGAATTAAAAGGAACTAGAGAGGTGTGATATGATGGCAAGCACAAATGTAAATCAGTAATACCACACTGCCTCTCTGAGATAGGAACCGCTATTATTGTAAGCACCAGAAAAATATTCCTTTTTTTCCTGAATTTTAAGTGGAAAGACATGGATAAAGTTACCACTACTAATTTGAAAATACATTGCTTTTTTCTATCATCTCTAATGGTCCCCTATACAATCAGCAGGAGACATAATAATATGGAAGCTTGTCACCATAAGAAGAAACCCAAATTCTTTTAAAGACAGTTGATAACTCTAATGATACAAGTCAAGAGATAACCACCATCCTATTCCTCTCCGCTTTGGGTGTTGGGCATTGAGGTGTAAGAGAAGACTGTTATTAGATGCTTAAAAATTGTTCTATGTTTGTCAACTTGGTTTGTTTTGCTGCTCCCATCTTCTTGCTAACCGACCACATCTCTTTAAAGTCAGTTCTGGTTCCAAGTCATCCCTGGGAAAAGTATGATATGAAACAGAGAAATTTAGGATCTGAGTTTTCTAACATAAAACAAATATAGAATCCTTATCAACAACAACAGAAATCCAACAACAACAAAAATTGGAGCTACTTCTATCTATTTTCAAAGTTTAATGAAGGGTAACATTTTATGCTTTACAGTTCACTTACACAGGTAAAGAAGTTCTGATCAGCTGTGACTCCACAGGGCATAAAGGCATAGAGAGAAATTACTCTGCAGAGAGATAGACAGATAATGTGCAATCTATTTAGAAAGAGTAATCAGTTGGGTAAGACCTTGATCATTGATTATAATTCATCTAAAATCTAATTTAAGTATTCCGTTTGAGAGGCAAAATTATTCTCTCAAGATTTTTCTGTGAAATTAATTTTTTTGGAAGTTCCCAAGTCACCTACAAACCTAAATCTCTTGTCTTATGTTCCTAAACAACCTTAGTATATCTGAATGTATTATCCAGGGATATTCAGTGAGTGCCTTTTCCATATTTGTTACATATTTCAGTTCAGCTTTTATCTGTAATATGCCCGTACTGGGAGCCAAGTACTGAATACTATAAACCTTCTGTTATTGCCAGGGCAAATATAAGAAGTATTTAATAGTACTTGGAAACCAATTTATATATATGTGGCAGCATAAAAGAATATATCTTTACAGCAAAGACAGCATGGTTTAAATAAAATACAAATAATAAAAATACATGATAATAAAATGTCTGGAGGGAATGATGCTTCCTTTTGAACATTTTTTAGATCAAGCTATCATCTGAATCACAAACGAAAATGTCTGAATTGCTGTTCTGTGGTCTGCTTTCATTAGTCTCATGGTCAGATTTAAATACTCCAACTTCTTGTCAGCACTTCAGCTGAACACTTCCATTGCATCTACAAATAGCAGTAGTGATAATCATTTGCCTACATTTTCTATCAAGAGAAAAAATGTCAGACGTTTCCCTGCATCTGGGGTAAGGGACACGGGGGAGCAATGCATACTGCTTTCTGCTGATGGTGTTGGGCTGGGATTAATGATAAATGATTAAAGAACAGATTAGTCAAGCATCCATCGGGAATGGGGCAAATATATTTGGAACAGAAAGATAGCGTAGGTGACTCCTCAAGGTTCTTTCCAAGTCTATCTTCTATTGTTCTATGATAATATTTAAGTTCTTCCTCTCTTGTTATTAGGCTTTTGCCTAAGGGCACATCTCTATTCAAGGTTATTCCTCTAGCATGATGTGCCCCATGATTATTCTCCTAAAATAGTACTGCGCTGGCTTAAAGTGGAAGTATATAGGCCAAAATTTCAGCTATAAACTAGGGTGCTTCTGCTGGCTTCCCTGGAGCTCCTGCAGTTCATAGCACCAGAGGATAAGGCCCCCATACTTCAACTTTCATCTCCAAAATGTAGTGAGCTCATTCTCAATATTTCAAGTGCCAGTGTGGATGAATTCCAACCCTGGAAACACAATTGAACTGGCAAACAGTCAATGGCTGCCATCAGGCATAAGCACTTGTTATATCAAGGCTTTGGCACATTATTTATGGAAGATTTATTCTAATGAATTCCATCCACACCTGCCAGATGTGCAGTCCAGGATTATGCCAGCTGTTTACCAGAATACTTGCTGTCCAACGTTATCATGGATATAACATGACATTCAATTTTAATGTTGCTGACTAAGGAAACTTTGTCTTAATATCTTGCAGAAAATGAAAAAAAAACAAAAAACCAATGTTTTCGCATATCCAGATTTGAAATGTTAGTGAGATGTAACACAGACACTTCCATCTTAACATGAGGAAAAACTTTTTCACTGTGAGGGTGACAGAGCACTGGAACAGGTTGCCCCGAGAGGTGGTGGAGTCTCCTTCTCTGGAGATATTCAAAAGCCGCCTGGATGCAATCCTGTGCAATGTGCTCTAGGTGACCCTGGTGGAGCAGGGGGGTTGGACTAGATGATCTCCAGAGGTCCCTTCCAACCTCAGTGATTCTGTGATTCTGTGATTCTATGTAAGCTGGTCCAGCCCCTATGAAAACACATGCCCTTCTGTGCACGTAGCCAACCCCAATTGCATCTGTATGAGGCTCTTTATTACTTTTAACAATTAAAGCCTCATACATAAAATCTCTGGCACAATAAAACACCTAAAATGATAAAGGAACAGAATTACCTAAATAACATTCACCATTACTCCTACCACTACTCCTCCCGAAGACTTGCAGCTGAAGAACAGGTTTAGTGCCCTCCAGGATGAGGAGGAGATGGGCATGGCTGCAAGGGGAATACCTGGGACAACACACCCTGTGCCCTGCCGGAACGTCCGGAAAAAGCGGCGGGTGATTGTTGTGGGGGACTCCCTGCTGCAGGGGACGGAGGCATCTATCTGCCGACCAGACCTCATGTCTAGAGAGGTTTGTGGCCTGCCAGGGGCTTGTGTGAGAGATGTCATGCAAAGACTGCCTAGGCTCGTCCATTCTTCGGACTATTACCCACTGCTGCTCTTCCATGTGGGCGCCAATGACACCAAGGGCAAACTGGAGACCATCAAGCAGGATTTCAGAGCTCTGGGGATGGTGGTCAAGGGTCTGGGAGCCCAGGTCATCTTCTCCTCAATCCTGCCAGTGAGGGGGATGGATGAGAGGAGGAGGAGACGGACTTTCCAGGTTAACGACTGGCTGCACCGCTGGTGTTGGCAACAGGGTTTTGGTTTCTACGACCATGGGACCCTGTTTGAAGATCGACAACTGATGGCAAGAGATGGGATCCACCTCATGAGGCGGGGCATGCGGGTCTTTGCCAACAGGTTGGCCAACCTGGTAAGGAGGGCTTTAAACTAGGAAAGATGGGGGAAGGGAGAGTTATAGTGACAGGGTAGTTGGCAAAAGACTGCTCAAGTCAGGAGGCCTCCAGCAGGTGAATGCAGCCAGGGAAGTGCGCATGGGATGTGGCTATGGAGGATCCTCTTTTACCCCCCTGGGAAACCTGCATACTCGATCACCTCTCTGAAATGCCTGTACACCAATGCACGCAGCATGGAGAACAAACAGGAAGAACTAGAGATCTGTGTGCGGGCGCAGGGCCATGATCTCATTGCCATTACAGAGACATGGTGGGATTGCTCGCCTGACTGGAGTGCTGTCATGGATGGCTACATGCTTTTTAGGAAAGACAGGCCAGGAAAGCGAGGTGGTGGAGTTGCTCTTTATGTGAGAGAGCAACTGGAATGTATTGAGCTGTGCCTAGGGGTGGATGAAGAGCGAGTCGAGAGCTTATGGGTAAGGATTAAAGGGCAGGCTAGCATGGGTGACACTGTTGTGGGTGTTTACTACAGGCCACCTGATCAGGATGAGGAAGTCGATGAGGCCTTCTACAGAGAGCTGGAAGTAGCCTCACAATCACAGGCCCTGGTTCTCATGGGGGAATTCAACCACCCCGATATCTGCTGGAAAGACAACACAGCTAGGCACAAACAGTCCTGGAGGTTCCTGCAGAGCATTGGTGACAACTTCTTGACACAGGTGGTGGAGGAGCCAACAAGGAGAGGTGTGCTGCTGGACCTCGTACTAACAAACAAAGAAGGACTGGTGGAAGATGTGAAGGTCGGGGGCAGCCTTGGCTGCAGTGACCACGAGATGGTGGAGTTCAGGGTCCTACAAGGAGGAAGCAGGGCACTAAGTAGGATCGCAGCCCTGGACTTCAGGAGAGCAAACTTTGGCCTCTTCAGGGACCTACTTGGAGGAATCCCATGGGTTAGGGTCCTAGGAGGAAGGGGGGGGGGGTCCAAGAGAGCTGGTTAATATTCAAGTATCACCTCCTCCAGGCTCAAGAGCGGTGCATCCCTATGAGTAGGAAGTCAAGCAAAGGAGGCAGGAGACCTGCATGGATGAGCAAGGAGCTCCTGGCAAAACTCAACCAGAAGAAGGAAGTATACAGAAAGTGGAAAGGGGGACAGGCCACTTGGGAGGAATATAGGAACGTTGTCAGAGTATGCAGAGATGCGACGAGGAAGGCTAAGGCCCGTTTGGAATTAAATCTGGTGAGAGATGTCAAGGACAGCAAGAAGGGCTTCTTCAAATACATCAGTAGCAAGAGGAAGACTAGGGAAAATGTGGGCCCTTTGCTGAATGGGGTGGGTGCCCTGGTGACGAAGGATGCAGAGAAGGCCGAGTTACTGAATGCCTTCTTTGCTTCAGTCTTTACTGCTCAGGCCAGCCCTCAGGAACCCCAGACCCTGGAGACAAGAGAGAAAGTCTGGAGGAAGGAAGACTTTCCCTTGGTGGAGGAGGAGTGGGTTAGAGATCATTTAAGCAAACTTGACACCCACAAATCCATGGGCCCTGATGGGATGCACCCACGAGTGCTGAGGGAGCTGGCGGACATCATTGCTAAGCCACTCTCCATCATCTTTGAAAGGTCATGGAGGACAGGAGAGGTCCCTGAGGACTGGAAGAAAGCCAATGTCACTCCAGTCTTCAAGAAGGAGGAGCCAGGGAACTACAGGCCAGTCAGCCTCACCTGCATCCCTGGAAAGGTGATGGAGCAGCTCATCCTGGAGGCCATCTCCAAGCATGTGGAGGAAAAGAAGGTGATCAGGAGTAGTCAGCATGGCTTCACGAAGGGGAAATCATGCCTAACCAACCTGATAGCCTTCTATGATGGAATGACTGGCTGGGTAGATGAGGGGAGAGCAGTGGATGTTGTCTCCCTTGACTTCAGCAAGGCTTTTGACACTGTCTCCCATACCATCCTCGTAGACAAGCTGAGGAAGTGTGGTTTAGATGAGTGGACAGTGAGGTGGATTGAGAACTGGCTGAATGGCAGAGCTCAGAGGGTTGTGCTCAGCGGCGCAGAGTCTAGTTGGAGGCCTGTAGCTAGTGGTGTCCCCCAAGGGTCAGTCCTGGGTCCAGTCTTGTTCAACTTCTTCATCAGTGACCTGGATGAAGGGACAGAGTGCACCCTCAGCAAGTTTGCTGACGATACAAAACTGGGAGGAGTGGCGGATACACCAGAGGGCTGTGCTGCCATTCAGAGGGACCTGGACAGGCTGGAGAGGTGGGCGGAGAGGAACCTCATGAAGCTCAACAAAGGCAAGTGCAGGGTCCTGCACCTGGGGAGGAATAACCCCATGCACCAGCACAGGTTGGGGGTTGACCGGCTGGAAAGCAGCTCTGCTGAGAAGGACCTGGGAGTGCTGGTGGACACCAAGTTAAGCATGAGGCAGCAATGTGCCCTTGTGGCCAAGAAGGCCAATGGTGTCCTGGGGTTCATCAGGAAGAGTATTGCCAGCAGGTGGAGGGAGGTGATTCTCCCCCTCTACTCAGCCCTGGTGAGGCCACATCTGGAGTACTGTGTCCAGTTCTGGGCTCCCCAGTACAAGAGGGATGTGACACTACTGGAGCAAGTCCAGCGAAGGGCTACAAAGATGATGAGGGGACTGGAGCATCTCTCTTATGAGGAAAGACTGAGAGAGCTGGGCCTGTTTAGCCTGGAGAAGAGAAGGCTGAGAGGAGATCTTATCAATGTGTACAAGTATGTGAAGGGAGGGTGTCGAGAGGATGGGACCAGACTCTCCTCAGTGGTGCCCAGCGACAGGACGCGAGGCAACGGGCACAAACTGAAACACAGACGCTTCCATCTGAACATGAGGAAAAACTTTTTTACTGTGAGGGTGACAGAGCACTGGAACAGGTTGCCCAGAGAGGTTGTGGAGTCTCCTTCTCTGGAGATATTCAAAACGCACCTGGATGCAATCCTGTGCAATGTGCTCTAGGTGACCCTGCTTGAGCAGGGGGGTTGGACTAGATGATCTCCAGAGGTCCCTTCCAACTTCAACCATTCTGTGATTCTGTGATTCTGTGATTTTCTGTTTATTTAAAGGTATTTGCAGGAATAAAAGCACAATATCTAATAATGACTAATAATTTCAATTCACATTGAGAAGACTTCCTCTCCACTAGGGATCCTGTTAAAATCAGTGGTATCTCTGACAAATTCAGGATTTTTCAAACATATGAGAAGATAGCAGAATCTAGTTCTGAGTTTTTTATTATGTTATACTTAGGGAAATATGATTTTTTTTTTTTTTTGATGTAACTGCCCTCCTTGATTTGGGGGCCCATCTTACAACATTGACATAATTTAATGTTGTACATTCAGCTTCTTGGGCAGGAGTATTTTGCTTTCAGCTTAATCACTTCTAATGCATTGGCTTCATGGGCATCGTATTTATAAATACTGATGAGAAGGATGATTCATTCTGTAAAGATCCATTTAAAACTGGGAGCGAAATGAAGACTTCTTAAAGGTATTATGCTTTCTGGGCTGATAAACATTTGTGATAACCCATTAGGCTTTGTAACTACATAAGATATTGACATATCATTAAGAAGAAATACATTGTGCTGATAACAATTCAAATATTTTAAAACTTCTCAATTTTTTTCAAAAATATAGTTTCTCCATGTGTCCCCATCTAGATAATGAAAAATACTACCAATTCACACAAGAGTTACCCTTGCTTAGAGAAAAATCAAAACATGGTATCAGTTCATTGCACTGTTTTGTAAAATAGGTGTATTTTATAAATTAGCTACAAGGAAGCTGTTTTAAAAATTCCGTTTCCTTCAAACTGCTCATCAGATTAGGATTCACTAAGTCTTGATCTCAGAAAATGAGCACTGGCACACAATTGATCTTTTTGTGGTTCAAACTTCACTAAATATATTAGCATTCCTTGCCCAGAGCTGTGATTTGTTGTATTACGATCTACTTCTCTGAACATGTATTGTTAATGAGAAAGTAATTTTGCTGCTGATGCTACTGCATTGAAAATTCTAGTTTCTGACCTTCCAGCTTGATAGTCCTAGAAGTATAGCATCACACAATGTAACAACATAGCCATATGCTGGGTACATACGTATTGTGGTTATTCAGAGATAGGGCATGAGGAGATTTATAAAATATTTGTGTTTTATTCTACTCGTAGAACAGTGATAACGCTTGTAATCTATTCTTAAAGTCTTCTTTATTTCCCTTGTGGGCCTGATTCTATACCAGACCCGTAGGGTCATATCTTGCAAAACAGCTTCAGATTAACATTTTTATGTTAAAGTATACTATTCCTAGGCTTTCATCTGTAAAAGCATTGTTAGAATTCCTGCATCTCAATCGTGTTTGATAGATGGACAATACTTGGCAATGTATATCAATGTCTTTTATTCTGCTTCTGGTAGCAAATATGTATGTGGAAAAAAGTGAGAGATCTTGGCAAGAAAAATGTCTTCCATTGTCAAAACAGAATTTCCTCACCCCTCTCTGAATGAGCTTTATTCATCAGCTTTTTCCCACTGCACTGCAGCTCTGATCCAAAACTTATTGAAGTCAATAGGCTTTGAATTGGTTCCTAATGTTCCAAGGTCATGAACATCTTTTCTATCTTTGAATCTCATTAGAAGAACAATTCTGTATATTAAAAATATTTTAAACTAAAAAAAGTGTGACTGGAAGTAAATTTAAATTCATTCATTCAAAATTTGGTTAAACCATAAATTTTGCTGGTGAAATTATTCTTCATTCTCTAGCACTGCTGACTCAGAATTTAGTTCTACCACAGATATACCTCCTTTTCAGTCATGATTAAATAGTTCTGTAAGTATAACTAATGCAAAGTACTTTGGGTTGAAATATGACATTGATGATTTCAGGCATTTTGGAAAAGATTATGATCTTCCCTACTTTGTTGAGCAAGGAGCACTGTGTATTTCCTCAGGAAACATCCAAAAAATATGTATGCTTGTAAAATGATGGAAGAATAACAATCAATGCATTTTTATTGTTTGTGTTTTAGTTAGCATAATTGGCCTTTTAAGAGCAGGACGAGCCCGTGTTAATAAACTCTGGGGAGAAAAAAAAAACAAAAAAGCCAGAACAGTGTGAATAACATCCTTGCTGGTAGTGTTTGAGTGTAGAAGTCTGAGTGAAAGAAGATTTCAAAGAAAAGGGGCAAGAGAGTGAATATGAATATGGTTTGAAAGGTATTTCCTAGCACTGGTATTAGTGCAGTCATGTAATGAATTCCTGATCATCTCTATCCATTTCAGTAGGTTGCCTGGAGACAACTTAACCCATCCTAAAGACCTATACAGGATCTGTATCCAAACACAAAAGCCTCAAGCTCACTTCAAACTCTCCAGGAATATTGGCAGAGAATCCTTATTTGCTAATCATGCCATACGCAGGTAAAAAACTTGCCAAGAGTCAAGACCCGACCAAAAGTATCTCCCAGTCAATTATGTGTTTGCATACCATTCATTTTCAGAAGCCAAACTTGAATAAACAAATTCTTCCGCTATTTGTTCCCATCGACTTTGCTCAGTCTTAAAAATGCAAAAGTTATCCCTTTCCTAAAACTTTTCTCTTTGGACATGTCCCCAGGCCTCTGACAAGTAATAGCAACTCATCGTTCATTTTCATTTCATTGGCAAGTACATTTCCTTACACTGGCCAGGGAAAACTGGAGCTTCCTGTCCTCATAAACTTTCCAAGCATCTGCTAAAGAGATAGCATACTCTCTGGCACCGAGATATCACCAGTCATCTCCAAGAATGTAATATAAAAATAAAGTAATGAGTGTAACAGCAAATAGGAGGGAATGTTGTACTTTATGTGGCCTTAGTTCAAAAGTTCTTCAGACTTATCCTTAAAGTGATTACAGAAGGTGATGCAGTTTAGTAGTCTTGGGTATTTTTTTTTGCTGTTTCATGGTAGAGACAAAGTTGACTTACTAGGTTTATTGTATCACTGTGCATTTTAACTAAACAAAATTGTTGTGATCAGTAGAAAAGCATTTAGCCTTTGGGCAGTAAGATATGTAATGTGGACATAAATTCAGTGCACTCGAAACCTGAAAGCAGGCTCACAGCTTAAAGGCATATCTGTATAGATACAACCAGTGCTTCTAGGTATTTGTCACCAGGGCACTGTCTATATATGCTTTAATCTAGCTTTTATCTAGCTATTTAAAATACCTTTATCTTTGTCTATACATGTATGTATGTCGTGTGTGTATACAGAGGAAGAGAGAGAGAGAGAGAGAGAGAGAGAGAATATGCCCTGAGATTGAACAGTCACAGTAGAGTCTCGTAATCTTTTATTAATAGCTCATCACTTGCGCCTTTTTCAAATGCAGTTGTATACCAAAAAAAAAAGAAGAGGCACTGTAATTTAAAAAAAAAAAATTTAGAGGAACCCCTATCTTCCATAAAAATGAAATAATAATTTGATAGAAAATGCATCCCTGTTGACACTTGAAGGGAAGTATTTATTGTATAGTCTCTGTATAACAGAGACAAAACTCTCATACGTGCATTCGCTTGCCGTGTTATAAGAGTGAGCCATAGCTTACTATAGAAATGAAACATTCTCTGCCCATTTATTTAGGTTGTAGTATGTCTCTTTTGTATGCAACCTAGTCATATAAATATCCTGGTTCTACAGTAAAAGTATTGCCGATGAAATATAAGTACAAATTGTGTCAACTCTAATGAAGACGGTTAATCTTGTTTAGAAGCAGGAATGTATTAAGCTAGCTGTAAACCAGCTTTAACACAAAGAGCAAAGTAATGTACCTGAGAGTAACCTCACAAGCATGGGGATGGATCAGGACTCAGCTGACACAGTCTATAGACTTTACCAACTCATGGAAGGGATATGTATGTTTATCCACAAGTCAACACAGATTCTTCTTCAATATTCTTCCCTTTTTTTGCTCATGTAGGGGGAAAAAGGTTTAGAGATTTGCAGATCTTTACAGATTTGCTGATGAGGAGGATTACACAAATTTTCACTACCGTCTAGCATCTTGGTACCAATCTCACTTCTTTCATTAAACTGTGCAGCTGATTAGAGATGCGCCTAATGGATTAGGAACAGATAAGTAAGGAACTACTTCCTTCTTTGTTTATTTATTTTTAATTGCTGCCTGATACAAAATAAAAATAGGTTTTAAGATGATTCAAAATGAAAAATATTTCTCTTATGTGCTGAAAGTTAAAGCTTAAAAAATGTCCTATATCATTCAGGTCAAGATTCAGATTTCCTAATTCCATTTAATTTGATACTCAGATAGAATTTTAGGCATTTATGGCTAAGATCAATCTAGTCTACCTAAGCTGGTGACATGAAAATCTGGACACCTTCAGTTTGGACAATAAAATTCCTTATGTGTTTAAACCTAAGCTCTCACATATGTTTAAAAGCACCTGGTTCCTGCCTAACCTACTTTATTCATAGATGGACTGGGAGACAACTAGATTCATTTGAAATTTCCAATATGTTAGATTTGATCTTAGCAAGGCAATGCATTCAGACAGTCTAATGTTTCAAATAAAAGCTACAGCCAGATGAAAAATCTTACTTCAATTAACTCTGGTGGTTCAAGCAAGTACTTACCCAGAAAGATACAGATGTGGATTCTAGCCCTTCTGGCTTGAGAGGGCTCCCGCCACCAGGAGAGGGACTTAAGCACCAAACAGCAGGTGAGGCAAGAACAGGCTTCATCTGCATCACTCCTGTTGAACTTGAGCTACTCTGGAGAAAAGCCTGTAAGAATAGTGGTCCAGAGAGCGAGACAGGAGTACGGTCTGTAGTCTAGTCCTTAAAGTACTTGCCTCAGGTTAGGAACACTCCAGCCCATTTCCAAAGAGCAGTCACGTATTTTAAGGAAAGATTTTGTCATATAAGAATACAATGATTCCTTAAATAGATGCTAAAATTTAACTCACTACTTTCTGCCCTTACCCCACCAAAGGGAACTCTCTACCATTTTCCCAGAGTCATGTTCGGATTTATGCTCTAGGCTACTGTGCAGAAGAAGGATTTTGTAATAGGATTACCTCTATGTTTTTAACTCCCACAGCTGAGTTAAAATAAATTGGCAGCCACAACTTAATTCTCCAAAGTGCAAAATTCTGTTGATCAGTCTTGAATGTGTTCTGTCAATGGTTTCCTAATATAGTTATACAGTGGAATCAAGCAGACTGCTTTCCAACTCTTTTCTAGGTTTTGAGTGGGTTTAAGAAATAAAGCTGTACAGACACATAAAAGTAGAACCTAGACTGGGAATGCAGAGTTTATCATTTAGGTACCTGAGGAATGTTCGTTTCAAGCACTAGCTTGTCTATATGCTTCAGCACTCTGACAGGCAGGTATCAGTTGAACGTGGAT
This sequence comes from Apteryx mantelli, assembly GCF_036417845.1. NCBI lineage: Eukaryota > Metazoa > Chordata > Aves > Apterygiformes > Apterygidae > Apteryx > Apteryx mantelli. The sequence continues at coordinate 96,183,776 of NC_089980.1, read as the reverse complement.
TTTTAGGAGCATAAATTTGGACCTAGACACACCATGCCTACTTTACAGCCTCTTTTGTGCCTTACCTTTTGAAAATATTGGCCACAGCAGTAAGAAAAAAATATATATCATTCTCTGACATTTATATCACTATACTATTAGAAATGTTGATTAAAGTGATTGTCTAGCTTGAATCTTGAACCCCTCAATTGATTAAACATTTTTAACCTTTTTGTTTCAAATTATATCATATTATAGATTATCTATTATATTATAGATTATATAATGTATGTATATAATATATCTATGATATATAATCATAGATAAATAACATGTCGGCTTATGCATTTACTTACAAGAAGATGTTGCTGATCAGCAACTTTGGCTGGAAATAGTCATTGAACATTATTATGAAGACAAATCTGAAAAGAGTTGAATAACTTCAAATAAACAGTTCAATTTAGTGTTTAATATACTAATGTGTAAATGGCTTTGATGAAAAGTGTTTTGCTTTCTCTGAAAGAAAAATGAATCATCCCAAATCTGCAATCACTGAAAACTACTATAATTGTATTTAACACACTTACTTAATTTCAGAACTGAAAAACTAGAGAGAGATTCCTTTAGAAAGGTTTTATTCTAGGTTAAAAGACTTATTCTAATTTAGAAAACATGAGCTTTCCTTCAGAAAGAAAGGAAGGGCTCAGAGAAAAAGCCCCCGCATATCATGGTATAATGCACAAGTGTCTTAATAACATCAAAATAACACGAGAATCCACTTGAGGATTCTCTGCTGAGCTGCAAAGACTTGTTCACCAGTCACTAGACATTCAAATGGAAGAAAGCAAACCCTTGTAAGATCAACAAAAAGGCTGTGAATCATTTCTCCTTTCATCTGACAGACTTGTCTTGGACATAGAATGCAGAAATGGATCTGGAAAATAACAGAAAGCTGCACTTTTACGTTTGAAAACATTATACAAATTGTGGAAGTCGGGTCAGGTATCATACTGAACTTCCCCTCTAATTGCTTCACCTTAGCCACTGCACTAGATTTTTCTGAACTCTAATATTATGATGTGTTCTTCTGCAGAATTTGTTTGTACGAATAAAAGGGAAAGCAAGGATAGATTTATCAAATACATGAACTGAAAGCACACTAAACCACTGTGCTGTATTCTTTCCCGGAACAAAACATGGCCTGGGATGATGCTGAAGCCAATATTTCAAGCAGGCTATTGAGGCAGAGCAAGTACAGGTCCTGGTTCCCAGCTTCCTAGTCATTCCTCCATTTCCTGAGTTACTGCTTCAAATGTCCTCATTAATGGGGAGACAGTGGAGAAAGAAACATCTCCTCATCTTTTTGTTTATGCTAACTGTGTGATTTGGAAACTGTTTACATGATTGACCCAAACACCTACACTATTGGGACTACACTTTGCTCTCATCTGTTATTCAGGGAAATATTCAAAACCACTTAAAAACAGGTGCCTTACTTGCTTATCTCCACAACCTAGCAAGTCAGACCATCCAGACTACCTATACAGTCAGTGAAGGAAGACAGATGCCTCCACACAGCAAGTCAGACCACCTCTGATATAGCAAGCTAATGAAAGTCTAGTGGAAGTACTCTGAATGACTCCCACTGAGTCACTCTGAATTTCCATAGTTCACATGAGCAGCAAGGTAGCCTAGGTTTATAGCCTGTTTTATAAGAATAATGAGGCCTTTAAAACAGATAGTGTAAATACCCCAGAAAGTGTCTGTTTTGGAGCTTGATTCTCTTACAAAACTATAGGTGCTTAGTGCAATAGGAGATGTCCCAGGGTACCCAGCTGGCTTCCAGTTGCTGCTCCAGTGGGACAAGTTTCCACAACCATATGTCATATCTGTCATTCCTCTGCTGATGTCTGCTATACTCTTTATCTCAAGTGGCTCTAGAAACCTATGTTTAGATGGCTGAGCCTTAATGTTCATTTTGTCCATTTATGACTTGGCTGCAAAACTACATTACTCTAGGTTTTGCAGTTAGTTTTTATTCCCTTCTCAGGGATGGTTCATCTTTGCTGGCCAACTCACCAGAGGACTCAGAGCCAATGTGCCATCATTCTGACTTTGGTTTTTTTGCTTTTTTTTCCTACAGGCTGTGGGTAAGGGAAGTTCTAGATGCACAGCTTCTGCTTTCTGCCCTGGAAGCAGCCTCATGTGGGAAAGCCTGTGGGAAAAAGGGATTATGTTTTTTTATGTCACTGTACACCATTATACAGCTATGCAGTTTGGACCTTAAATGATTAGAATAAGTGTGTTACACATGTCTGCAGGCATGCCTTCATAGTTTACTTGAGAAGTTAAAAACTGCTTGACGTCTAAATATGCGATACACTTTTTTACATTCTTTGTACCATTGGCATTAATCCAGTACCCTGCTGTTAACTTTCTCTCCCCTTCTTGAATGCTGGAAAGTTTTCAGATAATATCTTCTGATGGCTTACTATCCCTTGTATTTCAGTTTAATCTTGAGCTTAAGAATCCCTGACCACACAAACAGTTAAATGTGCGAGAAGGTCAAAGAATAGGGGCAGAACAGGGGAATGCTCATTCCTACAGTGTTACCTGCTCATTTTGGAATTGTGAGATATTATTTTATATATCTTTTCCAAATCATTCTATGGTGATCCTAAAATAGAATATTGTTCATAGGCTCCTCCAGACTTGGAACTAATTGTCATTTATGGGTCCTTTTGATTAAACCTAACCTAAGTCTAGAAGTCTACATTGTTCTTTTTCTTTTGGTATCATATTTTCACAAGAGTAAAGCTTTAGGAGTTTTGATGGAGAAAGCCTTTTTTATAGGAGGGGGAAGAAAAAAACAAATTGAATGAATTACCTTTGCAAACAGATCTCTGATTACAGTTGATGTTTTGGGACTATAAACTCATGTTAAGACCAATAAACAATTTGCTATTACTAAGCTGAGTTCTAATTCTCTAGCTGCTAATTTTAGATAGAAAAATTGTTTTCATTCTTAATATGCTTTTCTTTTGCTTATGTGCTTTTGATATCCTTTGTTGAGTAAAAAAGTAAAAATATGCTTCATTCAAGCCTGAAAAGATAATTTTACTCTATTTTTTCATCTTTCAATCAGTATTATTGCCTTATTTTCACTTTAATTATCTTTTTTTCATATTTGAATAAGAGAATAAGCAAAATAAATTCTAATATTAACACTAGAGCTATCTTATGTGATCCTAATGGAAAATACTTGCTTTAACTAGAGATAGGATTTTTTTTTTTTTTTGATTTTCGGATGGTTATATTTGTATTATAGGGAAAAATATTAAAAAGAACACAATAACAATGAGTCTTAAAATTTGGGCTCTTCAGATTTTCAGTTTAAGAGATTTAAGTTATTTTTCAGATATGCTGAGCTTCCATTAAATTGGTAAGAGGATAACCTTTGAAAACCATAAATGAATAAATAAATAAATAAATAAATAAATAAATTTTGGCTGAAAGATGTGATCCCAGTAATATAGAAATCAGTTGTACACCCTTTGCTTTTAAAAAATTTCTCTTTCTTCACCTATAAATCAGGAACAATTATATGCAACTAACAAAAAAGTATTAACTGCAGTAACTAGGTGTTGCATATGTTTAGAATAAGAAATACTCTTGTATGTAAGATGTCTACCTTTTAATTATATCTTCACAGAGTTGTCATGAAGCTCTATAAGTTTGTAAAGTTCTATACAAGTGCTAAATGTTATCTAAATATTCTTAGTTGCACAGAGGCTGACAAATTTCTGGTTTAAGAAAAAGAAAAAAAAAAGAAAATATAAATTAACAAACTATCTATCCTGAGAGAGAGTCTGGAAGGCTGGAAGGTAGAGCTATAGAAAAGTGGTTTCCTGACACATTCTTAATGGACTGGAAAGGTCCACATATCTCAGAAAGAGAGTACGTAGACAGGGAAGGCATTGCAGTTCAGGCAAAGGAGGACATAATCACAGAGCTTTTTCTCAGAATAATGAAAAGCATTGCCACCTCTGCCCTGTAGTCCTACTGTCTGTGGTGGCAATGCCACTATGTGCGTGACATCGGTGGCAAAATGGGTGAATGGAATCACAGCAGGCTGAAAGAGCCCAAGGTACTTGCCCACACACAAGCATCTAGTGCCATTTGAGAAGCCATAGTCCTCTGCCTACCTGGCCTCCAGCTGCTGCTGAAGAAGGGCATGCATCTCCCATGGATCCTGCGTCGCATCTGGGCAACATAGCCTCCTACATATCCAAGACCTTTGCACAGGCTGGCTGATACAAGACTTATGAAATACCTGCTTCCCGGACCAGCGGGAGACCAGGTATCCCAGTGCCCCTAAAGTGCCTCTGGACACCTGTGTTTTAGCAATATCTAGGCATCTATCTAAGGTTAGCTGAATCATTCAGCTCCACTAAGTGTATTAACAAGATTTCTGCTGAGTGTAATAGGATATTACTGTCTACAGGTGATGTACAGACCTTAATGATGTACAAACACCTACATTTAGATGTCTTAATCTCAAACTGAATCTCACACAAAGAGTTTCTTCACTGACTCCATGATGGTAATGATATCCAGTACACAGAGTATTTAACACCCTCTTTCCTGTTGTATCCTGATAAAAGAGATAAGTGTTGTTAATAGTGCTCCCCTATGTGTTTTTTTTCCTGCTGGCTGCTGGCAGAATTATCCTGCACAGCAATTTCTGTTTAGCTCACCCCCCTGAAGTTTCTGCTGACCCAAATCTGTTGGGTCATATAGCTTTTGGCTGCCCTGTGTGAATCTCTTCCTGGTTGAACCCCAGGACATGTATGAAGTTAAAGGATCTCACAACAGGTTCCTGGGTGCTAGCCATGGTAGTACTTTTTAAAAAAATTTTGTGCAAAATTATCAACTGTAGCATGTTTGGTAAGACTACAGTTGCTTTCAAAAATGCTACCATATTCTTACATGTATTGAAAACATTTCTAGAGGTTCCATTATTCTCTTTTTGCCCACTGTTATTTCATCAGCTCTTCTGAGCATTGAGTTGACTCTCGGGGCTGCTTTCAAAATGCCTTTATGCTTTTCTCATTCAGAAAATATTTTATAGAAGTCTCTCTTCTAATGATTCTTTCCCAGACATGCCTGAATATGATGGCAGTCTTTGGCTAATTATAAGACTGTACATTTAAAACTATTTGGGACGATGTAGCTGCCAGAATGGATAAGTCCTACATTATGCACTCGTGTCCTATATTATAAAGCACTCTCCTGGCTGTCCTCCAACATTAAAGAGATGTCACCTGGACATAAAAATTGCTGAGCAATGGAAGCAAATTGTAAGATAAATAGACTACCACAGATGTGAACTGCAAAAGTAGGGAGAGACTGGAGAACTGACAAAAGTTGAGTAGTTGTGTGCAACTGCTGCACGTATATGTCTGCACATACCACAGAACAACCAACATCATTCTGAGGTTAGCACACTCCTGCTTCAGGATATTAATTCGTTTAAAAAAAAAAATTATGTGTGATGGCAAGACAGTAACTAACTTAAGGGAATTTAAACACCTTAATGTAAATTTACCTCCAATCATCCCCTTAGTCTTTATACACATATAAAGTCTCCTTACCTTTCTTATTAAATGTATATGTGATTAGAAAGAAAATGATCTCATTTTATTTTTGAAAGATAGATAGTGAGCAATCATCTTTGTGCTTGCTGTAGAAGAGGGAGAAGACATTAGGTTGAGGAAGAGAAATCTTCCAGAAACAGAGGTAAGACTAAAGACTGGTGCATAGAAAGAGTAATGTAAAAATGCTGAGAAAGTTAAAGAATGGAGGAAAATATTTTTTTCTTCTCTTTTTCTAACTGAAAAAATTCCAGTTAATTAGAAAGGGACACAAAACCTAATAGCCAAAATCTCCCAAGTTCCAAACATGCATCTGAAAGTGACTTTGCTGTAGCAGAGGGCAATTTACTTAACCTTGCTGAGTTTTCCCATCTGTAATTTGGAGATAAGTATTTATTTGCCTCATAAGAGTGGCATGAGAAAAATTAGTAAATATATGTCTGAAGCTTCTATGTTGAAAAGTATTTTGATTTTAAACAGGACTTGTTTATTTTGTCTTATGCGTCTTCAGTGTTTTTCCTGTGGTTGGTGTAAACACAGTCGTGGTGTCAGACATTCTGATCCAAAACCCTCCCACAGGAAATTTTAAATGAGATTTAAATTAACCAAAGGGGATCAAACATTGTTCTCTGAATGTAATAATCTCTGCCTTTTAGAATTATGGAAAAGTAATTAAAAAGTTGAATATAACGACTCCACATCATGTTTCCTAGTTCATTCTTGCATGTAAAATTTCGTGAAAATCAGATTATGTTGTTTAACTTAAAAATTATTGGGCCAGATTCTCAGCTGAACTGAAATCAATGGAGTGGAGTTGATTTACACAAGCTGTGGTTTTGATCCATGACATTTATTTAACTTATTCAGAAGTCTAAAAAAAGAGAGAACAAACTTTCTGTGTAATCCTTTCCCCTCAAAGTAAGATTATAGCTTTTTTTTTTTTTTTTTTTTTGGTAAACAATATTGAACTGATGAGATCAATGCAAAACTACAAAGGGCTGAAGTTCAACTTGGGCATGACTCCAAGAAAGAGTGTGCCCACTCCCACTGCAGCCACAGAAGGCATTGTAATTCAGACTTTTCTGCTTCCTTTTATGTCCTAGGGGTTAATAATTTATAACTGGAGGGGCTCAGCATTGAACACCTATGCTCCCACTGTGAGCTGGTTTAGTTATTCTGGCTACGGAAAAGGGGAGGTGAAGTAAAGCTCTGTTCATTCCTGGAGCTGCTGTGACCATTCCTCCATTTCACATAAAGAAACCCTCACCCAAGGCTTATAGTAGGGTGCAGCAGGAGAGAACAGTATAGACAGCAAAACAATCTATATGCTTTGGAACTGCAGCAGCAGATGTAAACGACATCTGAATGAGGCATGGTAATCTCCTTGACTTCATCCATCATTTATCACTAGCTGAGAACCAGGCCCATAAATGATGGATAAAAATTGGTTGAAAAAAGTTAATTTGGCACTGACCATTCTCCAGCTTGCCCAGATTGTCTTGTTATCTCCAGATTCTACTGAATTTGAAGGGAACATTATCATAGAGATTATGGAGGGAAATAGAAAGTTAGGGTCAAGTTCCCTATGTCTGTCTAGAACTATAATTCCATTTCCAAATTTGGTTTAATAATTACTGTCACTTTAATTATCATGATTTATTGGAAGAGACAAGGAGATCCATATTAGTCAGGTGGGTGACAGAGATAGCAAAAAATCACATTTTGGTTTCTAGCAAATGAATAAATTCTTCATTGGCCACATGTATTTTTAGTTCACTGTCCAGTGGGATATTGTAAGTATTAAGAATCATCTTCATTAAAGTGTTCATTATTCAAACATTTCCTATTTTTCTTTTCTTTCTTTTTTTTTTCCTTTTCTAGGGGGGGTGTCTCTTTTTCTCCAGTATTGTGTATTATCATTGCTAATGGCTAGAGACAAGTACAACAGTTGGTGTGGGTAAGTATTATTTTGTGGAACATCATGAAAGTGTTGCTCTTCCTTTGCTTCTGCATAAAAGTTGTATGACAGTAACTCCTTGATTAAATTGCAGTGGGCAACATGTATGTTTGTACATCAGTTGATAGTGAAAAGCAGGAGGGACCCCAAATCCATTAACTCAAGAACTGAAGATACAGAGTTTGTATTCAGAAACCCCTCAGTGGTTTTCAGAGTCATTTGAAAGGGAACAGATATTGCTACATTTGCTACAGAAACAGATATTGCTAGCTCAGGAGAGAGTGAGGTCTAACGAAACAAATAGGAGATGCAGAGACAGGGTTACCTAAATTCTAATTTATGTTATCTTGAGATAAATGGAAGAAAATTAGACAGATATCTGGCCAGACCTCATGTGGAATATATATTTTTGAACATTCTGAGACTTCTTGTGTGTTTCACCTACTGCCATATTTGGATTAATACAGCTAGAATATCTGTTTCTCTAAATTAATCAACACGTCCACATGATCACTCTCCAAAATCTTAGGATTTCTTCATTTTGTAATTGTTCTCTGCTGGAAAACACTTCTTGTTAGTCTTACCCTATAAATAGGAAATTGCACTGGGCATGGAAATCCATGATATAGGTATGAATCTTCATACAAATCTGTTGAAATAGAGAACAATTTGCATGGCTTTTTCATATTAAGAGCCATGGAGTTCACACAGCTAAATGAAATACTTCTGGAATATATTTGTAAATGAAGAGAATTTTTTACTAACTTGCATGTCAAGGAGTATTTTCAATGTAATTACTCTGAGTGCTGCCTGTGACATTTCATTTCCCTAAAAAAGCATTTATTCTGCTAAATTGTGAATTACAGATGCAAAAGGGATGATTTCTGGGCTGTGTTTGAACTGGGAGACCGAGAAGTGCTTCTGAGCTCAGGATGCATGCTCTGGCCATGACCCACACCTGCTGCCTCTCTCTGTACCTTTGCTGCCACAAGAAAGAAACCTGGATGTACAGGCCTTGGTTCTGACCACATCCTCGTGGAGCTGGCCAGCCTGATCCAGCCAGAAAGCTGTCATGATTGTTCCTGTAATTTGGAGGTGAATGAAAATCCCAAATAAACAGAGAGAAAAATTACTTATTTATCCACAGGAGAGAGACACAGAATATTTAGCTCTGTTTCTTCAGATTGCTGTAAGACACCAATAAAATAATTTAAGACTCTTGGTGTCTCAGTGTTCAATCCATAAATATGAATAGTAATATCTTTCTCTTAGTTTTGTCTTTTCTCTGTACTTAAAATGTTACCCTAAGTGTTTGTGTCTGGAGGAATGTGGGCTTGCACACAAGAGCATGCAAAAAGCTAACACAATAGGGCTGCAACACACATTTTCAGAAATAGAAATAGATAGAAATATTTATTAGGATTAGAAATAAATTATTTTTGTCTTACTATAACAAGTTCTCTTATAATAACTGAGGTAACTCTGGCCTCATTAGCTAGGCCCACTTTAGTAAAATAAACATAGCATAGACTCATGCAAAAATGCTCAGTCATGAATACAGATTTCTTTAAGGCCTTGTAAATAATCACCCCTACATGTTTCTGGATCCAAACTCTCCTCTAATGGCACTGTGTTTGTTTTAGACAAAAATAATAGAAAAAAGTACTGAGCCTCTTGAAAATTGTTTGTTATTTTCCTTGTTTCTGAAAGCAATTTTCCCTATAGCCATCATAGATAAAAAAATAGTCAATGACTATATTCATGCCACTTACTAGAGGTGTCAAATATAATCATTACAGTTACTTCTGTACTCAAAGTCAAAATAGGAATCACAGAATCACAGAATGGTTGAGGTTGGAAAGGACCTCTGCAGATCATCTAGTCCAACCCCCCCTGCTCAAGCAGGGTCACCTAGAGCACATTGCACAGGATCACGTCCAGGCGGGTTTTGAATATCTCCAGAGAAGGAGACTCCACAACCTCTCTGGGCAACCTGTTCCAGTGCTCTGTCACCCTCACAGTGAAAAAGTTTTTTCCTCATGTTCAGATGGAAGCGTCTGTGTTTCAGTTTGTGCCCATTGCCTCGCGTCCTGTCGCTGGGCACCACTGAAAAGAGTCTGGTCCCATCCTCTCGACACCCTCCCTTCACATACTTGTACACATTGATAAGATCCCCTCTCAGTCTTCTCTTCTCCAGGCTAAACAGGCCCAGCTCTCTCAGTCTTTCCTCATAAGAGAGATGCTCCAGTCCCCTCATCATCTTTGTAGCCCTTCGCTGGACTTGCTCCAGTAGTGTCACATCCCTCTTGTACTGGGGAGCCCAGAACTGGACGCAGTACTCCAGATGTGGCCTCACCGGGGCTGAGTAGAGGGGGAGAATCACCTCCCTCCACCTGCTGGCAACACTCTTCCTGATGAACCCCAGGACACCATTGGCCTTCTTGGCCACAAGGGCACATTGCTGCCTCATGCTTAACTAGGTGTCCACCAGCACTCCCAGGTCCTTCTCAGCAGAACTGCTTTCCAGCAGGTCAACCCCCAACCTGTGCTGGTGCATGGAGTTATTCCTCCCCAGGTGCAGGACCCTGCACTTGCCTTTGTTGAACTTCATGAGGTTCCTCTCCGCCCACCTCCTCAGCCTGTCCAAGTCTCTTTGAATGGCAGCACAGCCCTCTGGTGTATCAGCCACTCCTCCCAGTTTTGTATCGTCAGCAAACTTGCTGAGGGTGCACTCTGTCCCTTCATCCAGGTCATTGATGAAGAAGTTGAACAAGACTGGACCCAGGACTGACCCTTGGGGGACACCACTAGCTACAGGCCTCCAACTAGACTCTGCGCCGCTGAGCACAACCCTCTGAGCTCTGCCATTCAGCCAGTTCTCAATCCACCTCACTGTCCACTCATCTAAACCACACTTCCTCAGCTTGTCTACGAGGATGGTATGGGAGACAGTGTCAAAAGCCTTGCTGAAGTCAAGGGAGACAACATCCACTGCTCTCCCCTCATCTACCCAGCCAGTCATTCCATCATAGAAGGCTATCAGGTTGGTTAGGCATGATTTCCCCTTCGTGAAGCCATGCTGACTACTCCTGATCACCTTCTTTTCCTCCACATGCTTGGAGATGGCCTCCAGGATGAGCTGCTCCATCACCTTTCCAGGGATGCAGGTGAGGCTGACTGGCCTGTAGTTCCCTGGCTCCTCCTTCTTGAAGACTGGAGTGACATTGGCTTTCTTCCAGTCCTCAGGGACCTCTCCTGTCCTCCATGACCTTTCAAAGATGATGGAGAGTGGCTTAGCAATGATGTCCGCCAGCTCCCTCAGCACTCGTGGGTGCATCCCATCAGGGCCCATGGATTTGTGGGTGTCAAGTTTGCTTAAATGATCTCTAACCCACTCCTCCTCCACCAAGGGAAAGTCTTCCTTCCTCCAGACTTTCTCTCTTGTCTCCAGGGTCTGGGGTTCCTGAGGGCTGGCCTGAGCAGTAAAGACTGAAGCAAAGAAGGCATTCAGTAACTCGGCCTTCTCTGCATCCTTCGTCACCAGGGCACCCACCCCATTCAGCAAAGGGCCCACATTTTCCCTAGTCTTCCTCTTGCTACTGATGTATTTGAAGAAGCCCTTCTTGCTGTCCTTGACATCTCTCACCAGATTTAATTCCAAACGGGCCTTAGCCTTCCTCGTCACATCTCTGCATACTCTGACAACGTTCCTATATTCCTCCCAAGTGGCCTGTCCCCCTTTCCACTTTCTGTATACTTCCTTCTTCTGGGTGAGTTTTGCCAGGAGCTCCTTGCTCATCCATGCAGGCCTCCTGCCTCCTTTGCTTGACTTCCTGCTTATTGAGATGCACCGCTCTTGAGCTTGGAGGAGGTGATACTTGAATATTAACCAGCTCTCTTGGACCCCCCCCCCCTTCCTCCTAGGACCCTAACCCATGGGATTCCTCCAAGTAGGTCGCTGAAGAGGCCAAAGTTTGCTCTCCTGAAGTCCAGGGCTGCGATCCTACTTAGTGCCCTGCTTCCTCCTTGTAGGACCCTGAACTCCACCATCTCGTGGTCACTGCAGCCAAGGCTGCCCCCAACCTTCACATCTTCCACCAGTCCTTCTTTGTTTGTTAGTACGAGGTCCAGCAGCACACCTCTCCTTGTTGGCTTCTCCACCACCTGTGTCAAAAAACTATCATCAATGCTCTGCAGGAACCTCCTGGACTGTTTTTGCCTAGCTGTGTTGTCTTTCCAGCAGATATCGGGGTGGTTGAATTCCCCCATGAGAACCAGGGCCTGTGACTGTGAGGCTGCTTCCAGCTCTCTGTGGAAGGCCTCACCAACTTCCTCTTCAAATGAGAATTTTGAATCATTCTGGCTAAGATTTGTGCACCTGGCCAGCTCTACTGTCAATGAAGAGAAAATTTTCAATAACTAAATTAAGCAAACAGATTATTTGGGAGCCTAACTTAAATATCACTCTTGTTCTCTCCATTGACTCTAGAGACTGTATATAAGCCAAGCTGAAAGACTTGTTCCCTTGATATTTGCCATCATGATGTTTGACTGAAACACCTTTAGAAGACTGAATACTGCCTTTGAGTTTTGTCTGAAAACATTTCTTCATAATTTGGGTATGTATGGTATGGCTCATTTGAACTGGCACACTGAGAAGTGCCCAGTTCCTGAGGTTTAATATCATCAGGCAATTCACTGGTATGCACCAGAAATAACAGTACGTTTATTTTCTTGTTTGTTGCAAAGCAATAATTTTCTTCAAAACAAAATTATTTGTATTTAACTAAAAATATTGTTAAAAGTTTAAATGCCACTACTATTTCTCTTCTTAATTTTGCTGTTAATACCTCGACTTTTTGGAGAATCACATAGCTCCTTTCTGCCTATTTTTATAGAGTGCACAATATTGTTTGCTACTAAAAAAGAAAAGCTGGATGGTTGATCCAGCTGTTAAATCATGTCTACAATGTTTCATAAACAGGCCAAAGATATAAAGCAAGAATCTAATTGACCAGTGCTTGGATAGTGTGTGACATTATATAGATATTTTAGCTGGCTTTGTAACATCACAGAAATCTATAACTTCATACTTCATGAGTCAGAATCAATAAACCTGCCATTACAGTCTCCAAAATCAATCTTGCCTTACACGTTCCCCTCTCCTTTAAGTCTTCCTATTTTCCTTCTACTTTCCAGCAGAAAAAAATAAGCTTTTAGTGAGAATTTAGTCTTTTGTGCTAACTAAAACATGAATTAGAAACAAGGATTCTGTGGGGAATCTCACTTACCACCCTTTTTAAGCCTGCATGTTGAAATGAATATGTTTGGTGTTGGCACCTGCACCCAAACTGATATTCCAATATAGCTGTCATCCCTCATTTCTCTTGCGTATTTTCAGGTCATTGTAGCTTAAGTTTGGCATTATCAGCTTTAGGAAAATGAAGGTTTCAAGTAAAATCGAGAAGCCAAGCCCTAAGTTATTCCATAATAACTGAAATTCCTCTCTTATTCCTTCTGAGAACTCATCTTAACTCCCCGTCACCAATACTGTGATCGCTGTTTTTGCCATCCTCCTGCACTTTTTACCACTCTAGTTCAGGACTCCAACACTGTAGGCACTATCCCTCACCTACTGATCTCCTAAACCACGTATCCAGACTTCTTAAAGACTTCATCTTGCAAATGTCATTGACCTCTCCTGGAAATTTCATATGCTCAGTCACTGCTGTCATTCTAAAAATGTTACTATAGCAGTTGTGTCATGAGAATGACTTGTGTGGTAAATCTTTGACCTCACAGCACATGCCAGGTGATTTGAAATCATTACTCCTTCAGGAAGGAGGAGTAAGCTACTTTCAGTGTCCTACAGAGAAAAAGCATACTCAGGTTTGTCCTAATTATCAAAAAGAGAGAGAAAAAATTGTGAATATTACCAATATATAAATGACCAAAATGATGGTAGAAACTGCTCCTATGTTACTGTCATAGGGAATTCTGCTGATCACTCAATTTAAATCTAGTTATTTTGGTGCCAATGGCTTGGCTTGATGTCAAAGTGTCTGAAGGGGTCATCTCCAAGGAAGTATGTGAATGATATAAAAAAAACAGTTTTAACAGGTAAAAGTGTGGTAAAAAGAATTACCTGTTTGAATAGGACAGACCAAATACTCAAAAGCAGATGGGAAAGGGGATGAGAATGATGACCTTTGATTTGGTCTTATTTACAAAATGTGTCATTTCAGTATTCTTCACAAAGACAATTCTGCTAATAAAGCTAAGACTTTAGCTTGCAAAATGGATACACAAACAATACATTTTGTACACTGCATAGCCCCTGGTATTTACTGAACCCCAACAATCTAAATACAAATCTCTTCTGAGCACAGTTTTCCTGTATTTTCCTCATTATTTATTTATATTTCCAAATAGCTTATACACCACTTAGGATGTGGTTTAATAACCCTGGCTCATACAGCTGAGCTATTAGTGCTCTTGTAAAGAGCATTTTTTGGCATTTATTTTGCTGTGTCAACCCACTGGAGCACTTAACAGAGGTTTGTAAATGAGAAGTTTGAGAAAGGAAGGAGAACAGTTAGCAGGTGTCATGCATTTGCAAAGCTGCACTTGCTACACTTATATCTAAACATGTAATCTGAGAAAGATATTGGCTTAGAATGGCAGACAACAATAAAATGATGATGATGTATGACACAATTATTTTTTCTTGGCATATTTTCACAGGTCCTGGCATCATTTTTGCCCATTTATGGGGAGAGCAGAGCAGTTCCTCCACACAAGATGCCATGTCATCCTTAACTGGCTTCTCTGATCTCTCCAAAAAGGAAATATGGATTCCTTCCAAGATTAATAACTGTTCATCTGTTAGTATAACAGTGAGGCAGATTTATGAACAACAGACCTACACATGTATCTGAAGAGATCTGGGGCACTGTATGAATTGAACCATGTAATTATAAAAAATGGGCCATTCTATGAGTCATCTGTATTTTGATGGTATTTGATTCTGTTGTGATATTTTAAATGCTCAGAGTACCACAGTCAACTTTCTTTGCCTTGCCTTGCCTTGCCTTGCCCTGCCTTGTCCTGCCTTGCCTTCTCTGTATGGGAACTTCCTCGATAGCAGTTTATTAACTAGAAAGAAAGATTGCTGAAAGATCAGTCATAAACCATGGTTTCATATAGCTGAGCAGACTATGATGATTGAAAAAAATAGCTGAGCATTTCACCAATTTTTGAAATCATCTCTCCTGTTTGGTAGAAAGATTGCCTTGAGCATGGCGCTGCCTCTTATCATCTCTGTCGTCATAGGCTGTCTTCCCTTCCTCTGACTGTCCACCAGTAGTTCTGGGGTTGCTACAGAAACTTCCAAAAGTGAAAACAATATTGGCAAATATTTCCAAAAAGTTTTAAGCTTTCTTTATTGTGACAGCATCTGAAAACAAGAGAAAATATGATCCTTGCTAGTCAAATTTAATGAATCATCTCTAATTGATTGCAACAGAACTTGGAAGAGAACTCGGACCAGCCAGTCCTTAGTAGACCACCATCAGGTTTTGCTTTAAGCAGTTTGGAGGCTCTTCAGATTACAGAACATTTTTAGTTTGGATGCTGTTTGTTCTATTTTCAATTGTGCTACCACAAACTGTAAATGCAAGCACAGAAAAAGAGGGAACAACATAAAAGCATACATTTTAACAGTAGTGTATGAAACAAGGTTAACTCAGAAAACTGATCAGAAGGCTTGTTCTCTTAAGTAATGATAATATTGTTTCTGTGCAGATAAAATTTCCACTGAAGTATACTTCGCCTGAGAAAGAATTGAGGAGAACTTCACAGGTAACTCAGTCATGCTACCACTTAGTATGAATCCTTCCTTTCTTGCACATGAGAAGGAAGTGCTGCCAATAACACAGATTTTGCCCTAATTCTGTAGGGATAGACTACTTGTGTACATTGGATTAAAAGTCTGACACAAAGAGAATGAAAAGAGCTTGTAGATCTCAGTATTTCCCCTTCCTACCAAAGCACAAACCGCCACTAATTGCTGCCACCAGCCTTCTGTAACTTTAGATCTTTTTCCCAACAGTCCATTAGGAAAGTGAGAGAAAGCCTCTGAAAGCACACCTCCAACATTACATGCATTTAGTAAAGACAATATGGACAAGCAGTAGCCATTTGTTTTCTTCAGGACACCCATAGGTTTGGGGAAAAAAAATGGTCAGCATCTCTCTTTGCACAGGAGAAAGAGGTAATTATGCTTTTTAGTCCAAGGATGCAAGAGAAACGTCATGCGTATTCAAACTCTGATGTTCCTTGTGGATTATTTTGGCCCTGAAAAGAATGTAATTTTTAGTCTTGTACAAACATGTTATGCCATTAACAATGACTCATCTGCATGTACAAAGCAATAATAATTCAGGAGAAGAGGTGAAGAACAGATCTAACTGAGGATTCTGCTGCTGTTATTACTTATTAAACAATAGTATTAAGCTAGAGATATTTGTCAAATTAGAAAATGGTAAACCTGATTACATAACAACAATAAGAAAAGGGTTGATGAGATAACCAGCACTAAATAACAAGGAATTTTTTTTTTGTTGTTTTTGTTTTGTTTTGTTTTTCCAGTAATACACAAGAAGGCTTCTCAGTAAAGGCTAATCTTTATCATCTTGTATCACAGCACTGGGAATCTTTCATTTTTATGCCAGCTCTACTGATACCTTGTACCAAGGTTTGATAAAGTCTTAACCGCTTTCAAGAACAGCAAGCATTTGGTCTCTGCACATTGTTTTTTTGACCCTTTGGAGGGGCCTGATTTTAACTTATAACTACAGTTCTTCAGAACTGTATATCAGTTTTCATGTGTTTGAGGGAGAATCTCGATGAGAGCAAAGTTTCATCACTTCTCTCAGAGGATCTGGCTTTTTTCAAAATGTAAGTTATAATGCTTCACACGTTGTCCCTGGAAGGACATTTTCCAAGCAAAATGCCAAGATTTGCAATATGAAAATAGTTTCCCACCTATCGAAATTGCAGTGGTGAAGACATGAAAAATATTTCATTTGACACAGAAATCATATAGAGGGATTCTCTTTGCCAGTGGTACGTTCAGATTTGTAAGCATGTGAGTAACTACCTGACCTTGGCTAGCCTGCTCAGGAACATAAAGGTCAGCATGGGCTTAGGTGCTATGTGAAGGAGCTGACACCTACAAAGACTATACTGAATTAATTTTTTTACTTAGCAGCTATAATTTGTTCTCTCCTCCTTTACCTTTCCAGAACAGTATCCCTGCATGCCTTTGTGAAAAGAGAAACAGTCTCTCTTCCTGATTCTCAGTCAGGAGGAGTTAATGTTTCCATTCTTGCCCCTGCATCATTTTGTCAAATGAGCCATTTAAAATGACATGCAAGAGCTTGAAGTTAGAAGCTCTCTAAATTATGTATTTCCAGTGACACTGCTCTGCACAGCTGTGTGGGAGGCATGAGCTTGATTTCACATCCCAGTCTCATATTCCTGCTCATTTAAACAGAAAAGCCATGAATAGTAACTTGTAATTAATAATCCTCTCCAACTTGTCATCTCCCTCTCCCCTGAGATAGATATTGCTTCCCCCACCAGCACAATACACGTTGCTAAAAAAAAAAAAAAAAAAAAAGTGGTGGATGGTATTATCTTTTCTGTGGTGTCTCTTAATTTATTGCTTTAAGTCTAAGAAAAATCTGCAGCCATATAATGAGCTAATATGCTCCCCACTGTAAGAAAGTTGGGTCTGATAATACTGAAGACAGCTATATATGTTTTTTCACCAAGGAACATATTTCTTTGACCATTTTTAGGAGTGAGAGACTAAGTTTTGATCTGCCTTAGAATGTCCATTCTTAAATTCCAGTGTTGGGCCTCAGCACCAATGGCTGCTATATCTTGCAACTATGCAACTAGGCTGTGGTGGGAGAAACTATTTTCTGGAATATAGAATAGACCCAGAGTAGACCCAGCACTACCTGTCCCTCTGTAATGGAAATATCAAAAGTGCCAATATGTTACTGCCTACCCTGCTTCACTGGAGGCCACCAAATCCAAAGAAAACTTTGAATCTGTATTTTTAATTCAAATTACTTGTGACGTTGAATGATATTTCTTAATAAGTAGATGTAAACACATTTGAACACTGCAATGTGATTGGTTTTTTTTAAAGAAAAAAATGCTGTTTAAAATATATAATATAACACATATGTATAAGCAAATATGTGTATTCATGTCTATACAGGTCATAATGATGTTTTTTTATTATCATCAGACTCATTCTTACTGCATTGACTGCTCCACAACTGAGTTTTCAATGAAGATTTCTTTGCTGAACTTTTTGAGCCATATACCAGTGAGATTCCATATATGTAAAACAGTCTGCCAAAGCAAAGTGAATTGCAAGTCTGGGAATTTAGTAAGAGCATCATGAAACTGCAGGAAATATTTCATGAAAAAGATTCAATTTTTAAGAACCATTGCATGCCCACAGTATTGTACATTTTTGTGAAAATGGTGAATTGAGAAGAAAATACATTGCTGTAACATTTTGTACAATTTTGATTGTGAAAAGAATATCAGTTAATCAGATAATCTTAAATTTAACAATAACATACAGATTTCAGGCAGAACTTGGAGCAAAGAAAGAGTGCACCTTTAAGAATATTTAACGCTTCTGCCTTACTTTTCATTACAAGGTCTCAAAGTGCTTTATAAACGTTAATTAAGTCACACTCGTCTCCTCATCTACTTCAGGTGAATAAACTGAAGTTCAGAGAGATTAAAGGGATTCTCTATAATAAAATAGTAAATCAGTGGCAGAGCTAAAAACAGAATTCAAGAGTTTGGATGAAAAGACTGTATTATGCAAAATTTTCATAATGAAATTAAAAAAATGGCTTAAATATAAAAGAGATTGATTGCTACAGATTCATAATTGGAGCCCCACTGGTGAAAACAACTTTTACATGTTAGTGGGAATAAAATTATTCTTGTGATGGAAGTATTCAAATCACATTTGGGACTGTTTTCCAGTAATAACATGCCTGTTTCTGAGTGAAAATAGATCCTTGAAAATTGCTTGCACCTTAAAGAATATGTGAGAATTGATGGTTTTATATATCCACATCTATGTATGAATGTGTGTAAAAATATATTTATACTTATATATACACACATATATATATAATCAATAAAATCATATTTTGAAACTACAAATATAGTAAGAACAATGGAACTTACAATTTTACAAAACAATGACATTTTTCATGCAAAACTGCACAAAATCAGAATGGCAAGTTTAACCCAGCTGTAGCTCTGACCAGAGATAGAACCCAGAGATAGAGACCAATATGCTGCATTATTTCAACTGACGACTTATTTCAATTTTCAGATAACTGAATGGTTGTTTTGTAATAGCTATGATTTCTTTTCAGAAAGAGTATTCATTCTGCAAACAGAGGACAAAACTAAAACAATGAGGCTTGTTTTAGATATTTATTGTTTTCTATACTGACAACACAGCAAACCCCAGTGAAACCTTTGGTGAACTTAAAACAAAAGTAGAACAGCATTTCACAAGCTTTCTGATGTTTTTGTTTCTGGAGACTTATTTGGCTATATTATATCTGGCACTAGTTGGTGAACATCTAACAACATAGCACAGTGGTGACTGCATGATGCTGTCTCTGTTCTCACTGTGAGCTGGGCAGAGATTCCTATTTTACGTATCCTTAACAATTTGTTCCAGTGGTGGAAAAAAATAAAGTAAACTTGTCACACACTGACAACAGTGAAAATAATATTCATCAAAAAATGTTTCTGTCTTGTTAGTTTTGGAAAGTTATCTGAGATGTTAGATGCGTAAAGCAGATGTCTTGGTGATTGTGAGGGGTTATCTCTTTGAAACCACCCAGCATCAGCTCAGCACCCAAGTGCCGATGGCTTTAGCCAGAAAGATTGGGTAAGGATTTCACTATGTTGTATTGCAAGCTCCCTTGCACCTTGTCATTTCAATCTTTCACACTTTTTGCTGTTTCATATCTCAGTAAAATTTCATCTTCCCAGGCAACAGTCAGCTGCTGCTGGAATATAGCTGACACCTTGACCTCGATCCCACTGAAGTCAACAAAATGATTTCCATTGATTTCATCCGGACCTGGATCAAGGCCTTTGCGTGGAACAAAGCTCATTTCACGCTGCCTTCTGTAACACTCCCAGCAAAGTACTCTGCCATACTCTTGGCTGGCTAGCAAACTCACAGTCAAATTCCTGCTTGCCTGACACAAGCAGCTGAAAACAAGTCATTTCTGACCCACCTGCAGAACTCAGCAAAAGCCAGTAATATCACTTTACTAGGGTGGGAGAATGAACAGATTTTTTTTCTTTGCTCCAGCCTGTTTCTTTGCCTATCTAATCATCTAGTCATTGCAGTAGAATATTTGATAATATCCAGAAAGAAGTTTTGGTACAAGTTTCAAGGATCCCAAGAGAGTCTTGTTCTATAGGAACCAGGAAATATATTTTTGGATATTTCTTTTGTGACAGCCTTTCCAATTGCAAAGAACAGGAATGCAACCTTCTTCATAAGAAAATATTGCTGGTTCTGGAATTTATGTATTTCCTTCATTCATGTGGGTGGAATTCATCTCGCCTAACCTTCATTCATCCAAAAGCTTAGCCACATCACCTGGGATTTCTCTACAGTCATGAGAGAGAAATGCATGCATATGGTACTAAAACAGGCAACTCAGATAAGTGGAATGAATTGCTCTCTAATGAACCTTGTCTTTCTGCATCAATTATAGTGCCTAGATGATTAATTTAGACTAGACACATAGATTCTCTGTCCCGCTATTTTTTTCATCAAAAGAGAAATAAGGCCTATTCTAAACACAAATTCCAATAAAGCTGCGAATGCGTAGTTATGCTCATGACTAAAAGCATGCTTAGACACAAAATATATAATATATGCACATACACAGAGATGTACATATATATATTTGCATACATATGCATATATACACAAATATTATACCCACATCCACTAGGTCCGCATATGTCTATGATAAAGTTTTTCAGGTGACTTTCTACATCCAGTTATTCTGTTTCTCCAAACATTTCTCACTAATTAACCTATGCACTTCTCCCTGTGGCCTTCAAGATACTTCAGCGTTAAGAAAATGACATGAACCATTCAGAAAGTAACATGGTAAACCTGAATTTGTTTTCTTTTTTAGTTGGTCTGCCTTTAAAAAAACAGATTTAACTCACCTTTCATCTAGTTGTTGGTTTTCTTCCTTGCTGTATTGTATTGTATTCAAAAATATCGGCTACATTTGATTAAAAAATTATTTAAAATCTCATGAAGTTTCCTTTTAAATTTCTAACATTCAGAACATTTTAACAAACATGACTTGCTTCTATTTCTAGTGAAGCCAATAGAAAAACTGTCACCGGATTCATTTTGGTGATGCCTCTGTTCTTAAACAGCCGTAATAAGGTCTTAAAGTTCTCCTCTTGTTAAGAAAATTTTCATGACAGTGGAAGAAACAGCTCATTAGTAGGATGATAGAGAGGGACAGTAAATGCACTGTAAAATAGCCGTCATCTTTACTTTCAACTTGGTATTAATTTTGTACCAGGGAAAGTGATTCTATTGAGAGTTATTTTATGCAGTAGTTTTTCATTTTCAGTTTTGTATTTGAGTTAGATTTGAACCTGACATGCCAAAGAGCTGCTGAGACACTACAGCTTAAAATTTCCTGTAAATGTATTTAAATTCAAAGGGTGTTGCATCTTTTTTCAGCTTGCATTTTTCCTCCAGATAAATACTAACCTTATACAAGGTTGTCATCATTACCAGTAATTGTTAACAATAATATTGTTAATACTAATTAGCAGAAATGTTCCTATGCCCAGAGAAAAAATAGGCATAGCTAAAAATACAGGGGAGGCACTTGTTAGGAACCTGATCAAACAAGCTTAATTATGACCCCCAGATAAAGGGACTGCCATTAAGCCATTAAATTATCACAGATAAGACAGACTCTCAGTCACTGTCTGATGATAAATCACAGCTAACAACAGCAAGGAAATCAGAGCTTGAACTGCTAATCCTTTTGAGGTTTGTGATGAGCCCCAGCTCCCCTACTGTTCTGCATTTATTTATATTGCACTCAGAACCCCCAAATGACCTCTGCTTATCTGCAGCTCTAGATAATTTATGCCTATTGGTGTGTCACCTCACAGTGGAGGCTGTTATCAGGAAAGAGGAGTTTTAGGAAATCTGATCCCTTGAAATGTTAATCCTTCAGAGATTACTGCACACAAACAAGTTTTCTGCCATGATTTACTTTGTTTATTGCTAGCAGAGATTAACACTTTACGATTGCCATTGCAGATACCTGTTTAGTTTGGGAATAAAGTGATCATTTAATGTGCAGGATTTTCACATTTGAAGCTATCCTGAGTCTAGCAGTCAGATGGCCAGATAGTCATTTTTATTTGCCTGTCATCTCTTAAAAATATTTGTAAATATTTTTTTAATATCATGAAAGGCTGATCTTAAATGTCTCATCCCTTACACTCCAATCCAGAAAAGCATCTACATTTCTGTGTAATTGTAATCATGTGAATTATCACACTAACTTTGACAGGATATTCTTGTTCTTATAATATAAGTGTGCTTACGTGCTTTGTTGGAGCAGGCCCCAGCAATGCAGTAAGTGCTCTCAGGTTTGATTCGACTGTGGTGGATACTTTCTATGTTGAAACGCTTACTGCTGAGAAAGGATGTAGGATCTGGAATTTTATTAACAAAGCTTTTCTTCTATCTTAATACTGTTGAACTGCTATGAAATCTTATCTTTCAGAATGTGTTGGGGCTATTTGGCTGGTAGTTAAATGTCTCACCTCTTAGTCCTACAGGGTATTCCTAAACGAATTACTTCCAAACTCTTCAAACCCATTCATGCCTACTAGTGTAATATAATGAAAACTTGAATTGCAGGCATGTAATATTGCTGAAAATAGGTGGACCAAACACATTGTCTCTATTTCTAGTCTTCTATTTCCTTTTTGTGTTGTTGTACTCAGGTTCAATAGTCAGACTGGATGAGATCACACCAAGTGACATGACTGATTACTAATTAGCCAAGAGTTCTGATGGTAGCTGTTGGTAGCAGCTATTGAGATACAGTACTATGTGTCAGGGAGATAAGGAGAGGTAAGAAATTAAGTTGACCTTGAGATTTCATTACATTTGATGTCACCTAATAGCATCAGATATTTTTAATCCTGGTTACATTCTCCTTCCCAAATCCATTCCCATTGGCAATCATGATAAAAAAGAAAAATGTGAGTTCAGAACTTCCACACTGTTCCCCCCCCCCCCCCTTTGGGAACAGTTCAGTATAAAAATGCATAGGAAGGCTGCCTAAAGGGGAGACAGTGGGGAATGTAGTGCTCCCTATTTTCAAGGGTGACAGAGGAACAATTTCATTACATGAAAGTGCATATTAATATATAATCTTCAGTTTTTGCCCCAAGCCTGAAATTTCTGTGTCTCTTGGGAGAATGTAGTCAGTCAGTGATTCTGTTAATCTTCTCCAAAAGTGAGGAGGCGTGTGTGTGTGTGTGTGTATGTGTGTGTGTGCGTGTGTGTGCGCGCGTGTGTGTGTGTGTGCGAATAAAGATATTCTAAAAATAAAATAAAAGATGGACACAGAGACAGTCAAGCAAGAATGCAGGTTACATGTCTGAGTGCTCCTTTTTGTTGGATTTGGAAAATTACATCTTTATCCACACCAAGACTTCTGTGTACTTTCAGTTTTGACATTATGCAATGGTAAAATTTGCTAAAAAAGTTGTTTAATCTTGAACATGTCTCCAATTTCTGGAGATGAGACGTTTTGACTGGCCTCTGGGCACATGTGCACATGAATGCCTGTATCTATTACGTGTATGTGGATAAAATTTCTGGTATCTTTTAGCAACATCTTTTTATTTTTCCCTAAGAATTTGATCCAGATCTACAGAAAGACTAATGCACTGTTTTGGTGATAATTATTAGGATAAGATGTCACGAGTTTTTCGGTTCTTCCTTTTCCTTTTTCTATTCAGCCATTTAAATGGATTTACAGTTATTGAGCAGCATACAGATAGAATATTATATTGAATGGATTAGTATGACAATTCCTACCTTTTTATTTTGTGGAGAGGGATGATAATATGTTGTACTAGCAGTAGACTTAACTTTGTCTCATTAATAGTCTGCTCTTATCTTTTGCTGTGAGCCTTGCCTACCATTTCTGTAACTTATACTTAAACTGTAAGTTTTCCACAGATTTTAGAAAACACTATAGCATGAAGATTTCAGAAAAAAAAATGTAATCCATATATTTTTACAGATTACTTTGCAAATTCTTGACAGTATCAAAATTTTACAATAAGAAAATTGCAGACCCTAAATTTTCTAAAGAAATTTCTGCTGGCTCCAGTTATTGGGATACAATTTTAAAAAGATTTTATTCTTCTGGGAATAGTTATTTCAATGGCTGATTACAACATGGTTTGAAATATATTTATCCCAGTTAGTATTAATTATGTTTGACAATAGTGCATCTTCTTTTAAAGTTTTACATGGCTCAAATAGGCAAAATCTTACACGGCTTAGTCATATAACCAACTCTTAGCATTTGCTAGAAAACATGCCTCCAAATTGATCATCCCAATTTGCTTTCCTTAATACTCCAGCTTTGATAAAATATTTGCTCATCGGCTAAAAGTTTATTTGTTATGTTAAAGTGTAGTGGAGAAACTGCCTCTTCTACTCCAGAAGGTGGAGAGTTATATCACAAGCATATGTATGTATGCATTCATAAGAAAGAGAGCAGCTGAGCGCACATTAAAAAAATCAAAGAAAAATCACTGACAGGCTGTTCCTTTAGTCTAAATATTTTTTTTCTATTTTCTGTTTGTGATAGACTGAGATTTCCTGCATTTAAGAGCTTTAGAAATCAATACTTTAAGAAAAGTTAGATTCTTATGAAGTGTTTTAAGTTGAGTGCTCAAAATTCTGGAAATCTTGGTGCAAAGGTATATTACAGAAAAAGTTTTCTTTCTAAAGAACTAGAGAAGACCTTTTCTTTTTTATTTAAAGAATCCATCATTCCTCACTTTCTAAATTTCAGGGTTATGGATTAGTATCAAAAATTTAACTGAGGCCATCTTTCAATAATGTAAGTGTAATTGACATCCAAACTGCAAAAGACACAAAATTTTAAATAAAACCTGAGACCAAGAAGCAATGAAGAGATGCGAAAACAAGTCCATATAAAGGCAGAAGAAGGGTTAGAGACTGTACTGAAAAAGAGCATGGACACCAAGTCTTTGAGTATACATACCAAAAAAAGAACTAGAAGCGGCTGGTGATTTGGCTTGTGAACAAGCAGTGAGCATTCCTGAAAGGTTGGTGCCATCACAGTAGCAGAACTGGCAAAAATATGCCAACTAATTTATTGCTTTGGAGTGTCTGATTGAGTTTAAAACAGCAGCCTTTTTACCAGGTCTCTCCTTTGTGTCACTGAGTCATGACTTCTTGGTTTTGGTATATTAGATTTCCTAGGCATAGACTTACTGTTACATGGTACCAGTGCATAAAAATCCAATTTCCTGGCCATTTTGGCGTTGTATGTAATAATGGCTGTACCCGTCTAGTACTTACCATGAAAGACTAGTTGACCTGAGATTTATTAAGAATTTCCCTTTAATCACAGATTTCTGTTCACTCTCTTTTATTTTATGGCTGCCTGCCTTTGTTACTCAATTAGTATCTGTCATGTTAGAAAAGCAGAACCCACTAAGGTTAACCTCAACTAAACAAGGAAAAGACAATGCTGAAGCAGAGGAGAGTCTGGCACGACATCCATATCTAATAAATTGAGAAGGTAAGAAATTAATTATGAAAGTAGGTACTAGCTCACTCTTAATATAGGTACTTAGCAGATCATTCAGAGTTTAGTCATTTCAAAAGTGGTGTATGGCAGTTTAATGATTGGCTGGTCTGTGGACTCTCTTAATTTTTGGCTTATTAGTTCCCAAAGCTCTACTGATTTATACAGAGGAAGGTTTACATGCATCCACACTGTAATGAAACAGATAGAAATTCATAACATTTTCTCTAGCAACATCAAAAATCTCCTCTGACAGCTAGTTCTCCTTTGTCACAGGCCAATTGAGTATAGCTATAACTTTTGAGATAATTATTTTTGTAACTACAAAAATATACCCAGTACTATATGTTTCTGTATTTTTTTAACAGAGGCAAGTGAAGAGGTTTATAAAAACAAATAAAATAAACAAGCCCTTCACTCCTCCTCTCAAAAATCCAAGATGCAGCTCAGCTTTGGAAACTATAAATGTCAATCATCACCCACTTATTTCCCCAACTGTGTAAGATTTCTGATATGTTATGAATACTAATAACTCAAGGGGTCTACTAACCTGCCTAGAATTACATACTGTCAGTATTCATGTACAACAGTATGGGTCTTGGCATAATCCTTGTGTAGACAGAGAATTGGTTTTTGGAGGTTTACTCTGATGACATTTCAGTGAAGTTAAGACATGGGCTAAACAGCAGTGATTACATTTTACACAAGCAAGTTTAACAAATATGTAAAACCAAGGTTCAAATTATTCTCACTGTCTTCACTGGTATTGTAACAAAGACCCAAGTTTAGACCTACAACGGAAATAGGTGGTTAACTAAAACTTTGGATGCTCACACTGACTGTACTCCCTCAAAGTCCACCCAGTTGTCTCCTAGTCCTGGAAGTTCAGTATTTCCTGGGCTAGAGAGAAAGAAAGGGATCAACGCCTCAACATGGTAGTTTGAACATACACATTAGACGCTAGAGTTCACTGCAAGGAGTGGTGCAATAAGCAAGAGGCACAGCTACCGTGGGAGAGGAGGAGCACCCTATAGTCCCATGAGCGGGGCAATGCTGAGAAAAACACCTATATCACTACATCATTCACTTGTTTTGCTTTCCCTGTCTGTCTGTTTCTCTAGCTCGCTTAGACTGTTCCCTGTTCAGTATCTCAGCACTAGCAGATGCCACTGTTAAACACCCAGCTGTCCTCTTCTGATGTACAGAGAGGTGCCTAATCTGGGTTTATGGCTTCTGCAAGGAGTCAGGACATCTAAGAGGCTAAAGGCTATTCCTAAATGCACTTTCTTGATCTAGCCCTTGGCAATTTTTCACTCTGAGGGTTGTATAACCAGTCTGTCAGAACTGATGGACAATAAGAAGGTTCAAATTCTACTTTTAAGGATTCTAGTTAATAAAACATAAATGACACTAGCTTGAAGGCCTCCCTCCCCCATCCTGAAAACTGCAAAAGTGAATTATACCAATTGGGCACTTAAGTGTGTGCAATGCTTCCTGGATTCTGAGGCATGAATTAAAACAAAGGATTTAAACAAAAGTAATTTTATTAATAGTAAAGGTAAATATGACAGCTAAGAACTGTCAGATGAGAAAACCTGATACAAAATGTTTCTAAAAAGTTAAATCAGAAGCTGACTGTGAAGAAATGAAAAATGATTTCACAATTTTGAATGCCATTGGCAATAAAGTGGTGATGAAATTTGATAAGCACAAAGAAATGCACAAGGGAAAAAATAAGCCTAACCACATACACACAGGCAGGGGCTTTGAATTAACTATTGCTTGAGAAGAAAGAAATCTGGAATTAATTTTAGACAGCTCTTTGAAAACATCAAGTCAAGCACTCAGCATCAAGTAAAAATGTCAAATAGGATATCTGGATGATTAAGAAAGAAACCATAAACAAAAATA
This sequence comes from Apteryx mantelli, assembly GCF_036417845.1. Lineage (NCBI taxonomy): Eukaryota > Metazoa > Chordata > Aves > Apterygiformes > Apterygidae > Apteryx > Apteryx mantelli. The sequence continues at coordinate 96,156,270 of NC_089980.1, read as the reverse complement.
GAAAACATATATATATATACATATATATATAATATCACTGTATAAACACACTGTATCGCTATATCACTGTATAAATACATCATACACTCTTATGTTGAATAATTCATGCAGCCCTGGTCATTCCACTTCATAAAATAGAAAGGCAAGACAGAGAAAGAAAGAGAGAAGGAGAAAGTAAATTCACAGGATCTAGGGCAACTTCAGACTATTAAACATAGTTCATCCCTTTATTTAGAAAGCGCTTCAACTGTACATGCAGGATATAGGGCCCTGACAGTTTCTGGAAGTCAACAGTTGAAGCTGTCCCTAATCAGTAGGGGAGAGGGGGCCCTAATCAGACCTGTTGTTATTCAACAAGGCAATACCCCTACGAGGACAGGACACCTGCCAGGAACACTGGGTAGGTGGACTTTTGGTTTGAGTCAGCGCAGCTATTCTTGCTTTACACACAACCAAGTATCATCTTCAAAAAGCTGATAGCCAACAATAGGCAAGGACAAGCTATAAAAGCATAGGCAAGGTGAAAAAAAAAAAAGGCAAACTAAGCATGCTCTCCTTTACTTTTATTTTACTTAACTTTACTTTGTGTTACTCTCTTTTTTCAGCCTTTTTCTTGTAACACCCTGTTGCTGCTGAGGTTCCTGGAATTAAATGCCTGCCTAAATCATGCTTCCAGTTCACTGTCTAAACTCAGATGGTAGGTCAGACTGCAGTTTTCAGAGATTCTGACATGTTCCCAATTGAAATGCTCAGCTTTTGGGTAGCAGAGAGAGAGAAGATGCCACAGAGTGGTATCCTCTCTCAATGCCAACAGGTGCACACATTTCCCATATCTGCTATCATGCCAGAAACAGAGAGAAAATTTAAGCAGAATCCCTGGGATACTGAAGTCCATAGGAGCTTAGCTAAATATAATACATGGAGATGATCACTATGTTTTGATATTACTTTATGCTGAGTCTATTATTGCAAAACAAGGTGTATGCAACTAATCATTAATGGGCTTCTATCAAATATGTAAAAATGATATGTAAAAAATTCTGTATGATAGGGAGACACAATGACACAGCTTTTCAATTTTTTTCTTTTTCTTAATGATACATGGGCTGTTATAAACATTTGGACTTCAATTACAGAGTCACAGAATCGCTGAGGTTGGAAGGGACCTCTGGAGATCATCTAGTCCAACCCCCCTGCTCAAGCAGGGTCACCTAGAGCACATTGCACAGGATTGCGTCCAGGTGCGTTTTGAATATCTCCAGAGAAGGAGACTCCACCACCTCTCTGGGCAACCTGTTCCAGTGCTCTGTCACCCTCACAGTGAAAAAGTTTTTCCTCATGTTCAGATGGAACTGTCTGTGTTTCAGGTTGTGCCCGTTGCCTCGCATCCTGTCGCTCGGCACCACTGAAAAGAGTCTGGTCCCATCCTCTCAACACCCTCCCTTCACATACTTGTACACATTGATAAGATCTCCTCTCAGCCTTCTCTTCTCCAGGCTAAACAGGCCAAGCTCTCTCAGTCTTTCCTCATAAGAGAGATGCTCCAGTCCCCTCATCATCTTTGTAGCCCTTCGCTGGACTTGCTCCAGTAGTGCCACATCCCTCTTGTACTGGGGAGCCCAGAACTGGACGCAGTACTGCAGATGTGGCCTCACCAGGGCTGAGTAGAGGGGGAGAATCACCTCCCTCCACCTGCTGGCAACACTCTTCCTGATGAACCCCAGGACACCATTGGCCTTCTTGGCCACAAGGGCACATTGCTGCCTCATGCTTAACTTGGTGTCCACCAGCACTCCCAGGTCCTTCTCAGCAGAGCTGCTTTCCAGCAGGTCAACCCCCAACCTGTGCTGGTGCATGGAGTTATTCCTCCCCAGGTGCAGGACCCTGCACTTGCCTTTGTTGAACTTCATGAGGTTCCTCTCCGCCCACCTCCTCAGCCTGTCCAAGTCTCTTTGAATGGCAGCACAGCCCTCTGGTGTATCAGCCACTCCTCCCAGTTTTGTATCGTCAGCAAACTTGCTGAGGGTGCACTCTGTCCCTTCATCCAGGTCATTGATGAAGAAGTTGAACAAGACTGGACCCAGGACTGACCCTTGGGGGACACCACTAGCTACAGGCCTCCAACTAGACTCTGCACCGCTGAGCACAACCCTCTGAGCTCTGCCATCCAGCCAGTTCTCAATCCACCTCACTGTCCACTCATCTAAACCACACTTCCTGAGCTTGTCTACGAGGATGGTATGGGAGACAGTGTCAAAAGCCTTGCTGAAGTCAAGGGAGACAACATCCACTGCTCTCCCCTCATCTACCCAGCCAGTCATTCCATCATAGAAGGCTATCAGGTTGGTTAGGCATGATTTCCCCTTGGTGAAGCCATGCTGACTACTCCTGATCACCTTCTTTTCCTCCACATGCTTGGAGATGGCCTCCAGGATGAGCTGCTCCATCACCTTTCCAGGGATGCAGGTGAGGCTGACTGGCCTGTAGTTCCCTGGCTCCTCCTTCTTGCCCTTTTTGAAGACTGGGGTGACATTGGCTTTCTTCCAGTCCTCAGGCACCTCTCCTGTCCTCAGGCACCTCTCCTGTCCTCCATGACCTTTCAAAGATGATGGAGAGTGGCTTAGCAATAATGTCTACCAGCTCCCTCAGCACTCGTGGATGCATCCCATCAGGGCCCACGGATTTGTGGATATAAGAAACGGGAATCTAAGCAGGGTAGATTTTGTAAACTGACACAATGATTGTATGGTTTAACTCTAATACCCTTGTTCAGTAACAGTGTAGAGAAATTACTAAAGTGGGCCTGATCCTTTGAGCACTGGGCCTTCAAGAACTGGGCATTATGTTAACTCTCTGTGTACCTGGCACTTTCTGCAGTAGCTGAAATCTCTAGATTCTGCTCTGAAAGATCTCTAGATCTGAAAGAGTAGGTCCTGTAAACCTCATTGCTAAAATGGTACCCTGAAATGATAGAACTTAACTAGCTTAAGCCAAGTTCGAACTGCAGACAATAAAAAGTGTATTTGGCAGCTTCTGCTATCTGAGAATCTAATAAGCCACCATTTACCAAAAACTTCAAAGATGGACAAACCCAACCAGTTAAGGATCATCAGTACTATTTCAGCTATGACTTTCAATTGTCTCCTCCTCGCCTAGATAAATTATTTGAATCCTATCCAGATTTGCCAAGACAGTCTTAAATGAGAACCTTGTCTCCACTAGACAATGCTTAAATCATTCTGCCTCTAGAAGAGACTAAAAATGGGCATCACATTCATAAGGTGTCACAACAACCAACTTGATATCGCTCTGGTGTACATTCAAGATGAATGATTCATGCAAAGCTGTGTTATGCTGAAGGAGAGCAATTTATCCAGTGCTGCCCTCTAGAACTTATAAGAAAAAACAGAACCAGTGAGTACCTACAGTACCCTAAGCATCAACACTTTGCACTCAGAAATACCACGCATAAAGTATCTATATATGCCAAAGTAATAAAATACTCTATCACCAGAAGTAGACTCTCAACTGTCATACCAATATATTTTCCACACTATAATTATGTCTAAAAACAGTTTCACTGGAGACAGAAAGATCTGAGGGTTTCCAGAATACTTTCTCATAAATTTTCCCAGGAAAAATGGAAGCAGCTGTGATGAGGATTTAAATGGAGACATAGTCTGTTGCAAAAAAGTGACTTCCTGTAAGCATATCTAGTTAATAATTCTTAAAGAATTTGGCAGTATGCCTTTTCTCAGGCAGACATTGAAACTAGTTTTTGCTCTTTGCAGCCCAATCAGCAGAGATGTCTGATCACAGAGGCAGAGGAGAAGGAAGTGAGGAAGAGATGAGACTGGCCACTTTGTAGCTTTCTTACTCCTGAAGAATTCTTACCTTAGAATTCAAGATAGTTTAAAGTGTCTGACAGTCTGAAGATGTCAATTTTCTAGTGAAAAAAAATCCATTTTTCCATTTTCCTTCTAGAAAAAAGACAATTTTCTAGAAAATGTCAGTTCAGAACAATTAAATGATTCCCAATTTTATCATAATTTTTGATGGAAAGTTATAAAATGTACTTTTCAGTGATCAAAAAAGCCCCTATCTTCTTTTGTAATATAGAAATGATTATTTTCAGCTCTAAAAGAAACCGCCCCAGTATTTTGCTTCCATGTTTCCATTTCACTGTAAATGATTTCTGCTTCATTCTGATTTAGAATGAAAGGAAAATTAAAAAGTCCTGAATTATTTGGAGTATTGAAATTCTATTTCTCAGCAAGGCCTATATGTAAGTAGTGGCAAAGACTCCCATTGATTTGTCTGCACGAGAAAGGTTAGCAGGATGCTCTCTGACCAGTTGCTATCAGTAGCAGCAACAGTAGGAGTAAGTTTATATTATCCCAGTTTAAACTTCTTCCCCAGCAAGCCTTTTGAAAATGTTTGATTTAGCTGCTTCTCCTTCTCCTTTGCTCTTCTATATACCTATTTTGTGTATAAGAGGGGAGCTAGAAAGAAGAGGGGGAAGCAGGGTTAGGTTAGAGTGAGGAGCTTCCAGGGCAGGCTTCGAGGGCAGCTTTGCTGGTTCTTCTCTCCCTAGCAGCATTGCCACGTCCTGCTTTGCCATCCTCCTGAAATCATCTTGCTTTTCCGATGTGGTCTTTCATTCTTGGCATTAGTCACAGTCCTCAGTTTGTCAGCTGTGTGTTCTGGCCTCTCCCATACACCTGTGTTTACTCTTCCTCCTGTTGCCAGTTTGTTCCTCCCTTCTTCTCCATTCCTTTCCATGCTTCTTTTCTACATTTCCATCCTCTAATCCCAACTACAGTTCTTATGTGCTTTAAAAAAATGCCTCATAGCGATCATTGTGCCTCCAAACCAATCTCATGATCTTATGGTTATAACTCTTGTTCTGCTTCCCCTTTCTGCTTCCTTTGTCTCCTGCCATTATGTCAATTCTATTCAGGCTGCCATCTCTTCTGGAAAGGGATTTTTCTTGTTCTGTTTTTTGCAAAGCACTTGGCTTGTTTTTGGTTCTGTCAAACAAATAATAACAACAGATATGAAATTGGCAGTGCAGCAGAATCCTGATATCAGGAAGTAATAGAGGCAAATTACACTATCATCGTCATTGCCATGTATACACTACTACTTGATAAAAATTCTAATTGGCTCACTAGGCAAACAACAATAAAACCAAAGATCCCCAAGCAAACATCTCTAACATGAAGGAAATGTAGTTGTGTTTCACACTGGATCTTAATGAACTACAGGGTTATACCTGACAATTTCAGTTTTTGGAATAAAGGAAATGAAGAAATGAGGTGCAGCAGTTTTTCAGATGGGTGTTTGGGTATTAAATTAAGGATTGGAAGAAGATGTAAATAACTCTTTAAAACAGAGAAGTGGAAAATGGTGGAATGGGTGTGTTAGTTCAACTTAAATGCTACTTAATTAGAAAAAACATACACATTGTAGCTAGATTCTAGCACAGTAATTAGTAAGGTAGAATCTCCTTTAGCCTAACTGATATTATCAGAAGCTCTCAGTATTGCTGAAGAATCTTATAAAACAGTTTAACTGACTTGTCTCAGTTATTACAAGACATTGGGGCACCCCAAGACTATGTTTATGTTACTTACGTTGCCAAAAAAACCCAAAAGCTGAAAAAAGAGAAAAGGAAAGGAAAAGAAAAGCTGTAGATTTTACTATATATTTAGTGACAGGCTAGCCATATGAAATCTTTAAAAAAATATAGCTTTAGGACTAATGGATTTAGGCCAGGATTTAACAAAAAATATTATACATATGGTTAGTAATCACTTAACTAAATTATTTGAAAATTCCTGAGAGAAAAGCAATTTATTACAGACTTTGAGACAGGCCAATGTAACACTAATACCAAGGAAAAATAAACCAGCAAAGAAATGTCCCCCTGCCACACCAACTAATCTTCTTACAGTTGATTCCAAAGTACAGGCTGCCATTCTGGCACACAGATTAGATTACTTAACAGCGTGAATCAAAGGGAAGATTCTCATTCAAGAAAAGAGTATTATTAATATATTGTAATATGCCATACATCTCCATCACCAAATTGGACAAAATGGGAGCAGATATTTTATGATAAGCCAAAAAGAGGACCTGACAATATTAATAGCCATAATGTCTGAGGTTTAGCAAAAACAATTAGAGGAAGCAATCTGATGAAGGAACAGAATGTTTTTTTCTATCTCTATGTAGCGTCTTATGGACTAATTCTACATGAAGGGAAGGTATTAACTAAGTTAAATCACACTTCTTTTTTTTTTGCACCTGTCTTTTGAAACCCTAGTAATGCAAAGAATGCATGAGAAAAGAATGTAGCAAAAAGAACTCTGAGAAGAAATCCTTTCAAAAGGAAGAAATATTTTGAGTCTGATGGTTGAGTTTATTTATTTATTTTTTTACTATTTTGAAGGCAAGTAAGTCTTTGAATTAGTAAAAATGATTGACATGCGAATTTATTCCAAGGCAAAAGATAGTCACAAATAACACTTACATACATACCTACTCACAAAGGTATTTAAAACCTCAGGTTACATTTATATTAGCTATGCCTGTACTTTTTCATCAGCACCAGGAAGGTCTACAGCTCAAGAGACATTCATGAGATAGTATGTGTCTGTCAGACCCTGGACGCTGGCATGGCTCTAATCTAGGCTGCACCTGGTTCTTATTGACGAGGACTGGTTTCTCCAGAGCAGAGACCAGGTGCAAGCTAACAAGTATGAAACATCAACAGCTGGGATATTGGAATCCCTGAGTGACGCATGGTAAATCCATTTGATAATTTCCTCGCATATGTATGACCTAGGCATATTCACTATCATAATGTTTCGTTTCTAGCTGCTTTGCTGTCCAATGTCATTCACAGTCCTGAATGTGGTACCCTATCTTTTTTGGAAGAATTAGAAACCTAAATCAGAAACTCTAGAAACTGAAGGCCAGTCAGAGCCAGTGGCTGACAAGCAGTGCTGAAGTGAGGACAGTTCTTCAGTTCTTGGCTAGGGCAGCTCTGTAGCTGGATTTAGTACTCACTTATCCAGACTCTGATGCATGCCAAAGCTATATCTGTAGTCAATTGTGGGGCAAAACCAACACACACACAAGTTATCACGCACACCCTAACTTTCACAGAAAGGAAACCCAGTGAGAATAAGTACTAAACATGATTAGGAAGCATAGGGTCCTGGGTATGCTATCTTGCATCCCAGCAAAAATATGGATGTGTCCTTAGGGAAATGTTTTCAGGGATTCACAGCCTCAAGCCTTCTCTGAAAGTAGATACTTAAATCCGTCCTTTCAACAGGAAACACACATAAGAAAAGATCAAAGAGATCATACACATTTTATCTAATGATATGATATGAAATGATATGGGAAGTCCAAACTCAGTGAGGTTCCTCTAGACCAAAGTATCTGCTCTTCTGGAACGTGACAGGATACTCAACCTCTTCCATGAAAATACTCCATTTTGCTTAGAACATAAGGCTCCTCGTTCCCAGACAAGTGACTTAAATATCAATTTTAGAGTCAGAAGAGGCAATTTTTGGCAAGGGAATAGTGTTTCAGGAAAGTAAAAGGCTGTATTGGTGTAGAGTGCAGGAAGAAGTTTTGGACATAAAATCCCATGGGGGCATACTGCCCGGTCTAATAAACCTTTCCCAGGCAGTGGCTCCTACTCAAAGGATTTGGTAATACATGCATTACTGCAGGGTCTCTCCCTTTCCCACACAGAGGTTAAAAGTGGCACGTTGGCCTTCTTGTACTACCTTCCCGTAACCCAAAACTGATGGGTCAGATGAACTCTTACCACCCCTTCCTCACCAAAGAAATGTGTCAATTTTCCATCTGTATCCCCAGAAAAGGAGTAGGTCATTCATCAAATCAAAAAATGTGAGCCTTCCTGGAAGCAGACTTGGAGGCAAAAGGATGGTGGATAGGTGTTGCATTTACATTAGCTGTGTATCTTGAACTGTGTGTAGCCATGATTCAGCTGTCAAAAATTATGAGGGGAGACAGACTTTCTGATATTTTGTTCTGGCATTTATACTAGGTGAGGAGAGAGAGGGAGTTCAGTACCAGCTGGACACCACCCCGTGAGATGTCTCCATAGTTTCAGGAAATGGCTTCTGCTCTTTCACACAGTATTCGTCTGCTCACTAGTGCTCACTGACCTTAACTAAATTCTTCAGAAAGGACTTCCATCACCAAAATGCCTTAAATATGAAAACAACAGAAACAGCAAAATAGAACTAAGGGTCTAGGCGCTACCAAATATAAAGTTCTGTTTAGCAAAAGTATGCTGAGATGGCTCAATGACAGACATGCTAATGCATAACTGTATGCTAAGATATGTGGTATCTGTTTTCCTATTATCTAAAGAGAAGCATTGTGAATTTGGATCTGGAAATTCAACCTTAAATATCTTGTAACTACTTGTAAAATGGGTATGAAACATATAATATCCGTTGTTCTAGGATTTTTAATTTAATTAACTTGACAACATCTGATGTAAAAAAAAAAAAAAAGATAAATTCAGCTTCACACAATCCTATTTCCTATTTTACAAGTACTCACTTGTAAAAGTAACTTACTTAACTACTTTGAAGACTTATTTTATAAAGACTTTTTACTAGTTTTACATAATTATTAAGATATTTCCCTATACTGAAAGCAGGCAGTATTTCTAGGGAATATCTTCAAGCTAAAAATGTAATTTTAGTATAAGCTAAAGGTTTTTTTTTTTTCAGCAAATAATTCAGAAACAGATAACACAGGAAATGCATTAGTTTCCATATGATTTTCTTTAATTCAGCTATATTCATCTCATAAAATCTGTAAGCCATAGATTTATAGTAAAAGGATGAGAAAAGACTTTTACCCATGCAATATGGGGAGTATAAAATCATAGAAGATAACTCTTTCCTCCCCTGCCTTGGAAAAGCCCCATCACCAGGTGTTTTGTTTTATGTTATTCAGCTCCCACTACACTTGGATTTTTCTACCCGTGAGTAGCTTTGGTTATTCTTTTAAACATACTCCATTAGTTCATATCATCAGTGCTGCTGGTCAATTCATTTGTAAGCCTGGCTGGTTCAGCTATTTCATAGAAAAGTGAGCTGGAAGGAGCTTAGCAGCAATACTCAGCAAGCAGCACTAAACACCAAGAGAAAGACGGGGCAGGGTACAGAGCACTTGCACACTCACAGAAATCCCAATGAATTGCCTAATGGGATTTATTGTCACTGTAGTACTAATTGTTTCTTCCTCATTGTCCTCTTCTACTTATCCTCCAGTAGAGCATGGGTGCTGCTAGGAAATAATGACTCATGTCTACTGGGGAGAAATGCAAGCAGAGGATACCACAAAATTTGTTTCCTCCTTATGGTGAGGGAAATATCCCTCAAAAGCTAGAGGCATCCCTGCACAAAGAAACAAATATGGAGACCTGGAAAGGGACTTTGGTGTTGTGATGCTCAAGTAACTACCACAGAAAGTCAGGTACTGTCTTGGGGGCTGGAATTAACACCTCCGTGTTAGGCAAGAAGTTTGATGGGGAAAGAAGCAGTTTAAGTCTGAATTTTGCAACAGGCGGCAAACAGGGTATCTGCGATACTTTTGCCATCAGTTAAGAAGAACCAAATAGGATTTGTCTTTTGCACAGGTTTAGCTAGTTTTAGGCATTGAGACAAATATTTCTCTTGAAAAGAGCACTACAAAGAAGTGCCTGAAAACTCAGCTCTCTTTTTCTTTTCTTCTCTTTTCTCTTTTTTCTTTTCTTTTCTTTTTTCTTTTTTCTTTTCTTTTTTCTTTTCTTCTTTTTTCTTTTTTTTCTTTTATTTTCTTTTTTCTTCTTTCTTTTTTCTTTTCTTTTTTTTCTTTCTTTTCTTTTCCTTTCTTTTCTTTCTTCTTTCTTCTTTCTTTTTTCTTTTTTCTTTTCTTTTTTTCCCTTTCCTTTCCTTTCCTTTCCTTTCCTTTCCTTTCCTTTCCTTCTCTTGGGAGTGGATTAGTTGGAGTGCGTAAGGAAGTTATTTAGTAAGGTGCAGCCTTTCTCTCCACAAGAGCAATCCAAGGACCACTTGTCCATTGTAGTGAAGACCAGAAATACTAAAACAAAATCTTCATCAGGCTGGCCAATTGCTTCCTGTAGGCATGTGGTCTGGATTTTTTGGCCCTTTTTTCACTTCCTTTCCAGCAGCCCATGGAAGTGCAAACACTAGCTACTAGGGAAGAAGACAACAGTTATATTTTGTGTGGCATAATGTAAGGGAGGACTTAAGGAGCTAGTTGAATAGAAGAGCCAGGAAGATTTGTGAGACCTGGGATGAAGTGGGCTGAAGGTGAGGGTCTTTCACCTCAAATGTCCTGAAAAGGAGAAATACAAAGATTGCCCCAAACCACCTGCTGCTCCCTCAGGTCCTCTCTCTTCTCAGCCTCTTCTTTCCAGCCCAGCGAGCCCCCTCATCCCAATCAATCCCATTCTCCCCTTTTATCTTCTGGACTCCAACTTAGTCTTCCAGTCATCCCAAAGGGAAACACCATTATTGCCACCACCAAAAATAAATGCATAAATGTGGAGAAGTCTTGGTCTAACCTGCTACAAAATTAATTTCTCATTTCTTTACCATATGGACTCATACATTTTGCATTCATGGTCTATTTTCAATGACAGTTACTGAAGATATCTTCTACCCAGAATGCACAATAGTTTGGTAGAGTGTTTTCTGGAGGTGTGAAAGCTGCAGACACAAACCTCTGAGGATGATGAAGATGATAAACCCATCTCTTTCACTTTCTGGACAAAACCCTAACCACCATTTAAAAATTGTCATTTCTGGGTGGCCTTCAAGAGGTACCTGAATGATTTTGCTAAGATCATTCCAAGTAAATTAGATTTCTCATGCAATTTACTATGTGCAACCTTGGTGGGAGAACACATTTAAATTACAACTATAACCTAAAAGAACACCCTGGAGAGAACTAATCTGAGATTGTTGCACTTTCTTATTCGCAAAATCAGGAAAAAAAAGAAAAAAGTCTTGCATTCTTGGCATAGGCTAGTTGGTCCCTGAGAAAAGGAAATTGAAGTATGTTTTCCAGCAACTGTCTTAAGAATGGGCATGTAGTCCTTCAGTAAACCAGTGAAAGTTAGCATGGTAAAACAGATTGAATAATAGTCAAGAAGTTGCCTGAGTAACATCTCTACAGACATGAAATGTGAAGAATCAGTGTATCTACAATCTTTCGTTTCTTCCTCAATTTGGCCTCTTCCAAGCGAAATGTGAATGCCTCAGTAAAACAAAAGGATAAACAGCCTTTGACTACAGTAGTCTCTCGATTTGCCCTCTCAGTGAGACTGCATCTCTGGAATAGGAAGTTAGTTTCTTAATGTATGAGATATACTCATGTATTTCATGGTAATTCTAAGGAAATAACCAGAAAATGTCATTAAGCTTGAGCAACCTTTTGATTCCTTCCCTTTTTTGGCAGAAGAGTGGAAGGCTTTAGTTATGCACTTGGGACTATACTTTATCCAGTTTATAACTGACCTGAAATAGCTCAGAGTTTTGGAACTCTTAACATCACTAGCATAGATCAGTCTTTGGGTGTAACTATGGATTAACCATTGTATGTGCTTTCCAGTATTAACCATATTATGATTCATTTGATGAACTCTAAGTTTTAGTTTTTCATTATTAGCATTAATTATTACTAGCAACACTGTTCCACAATTGGTTATTTGGTTCAGTTAAATACAGCAGCTTTGGCCCACAGATGAACAGATTTTTCTGTTCCTGATTTAGCTCTTCTGGCACTAGGAATAACGTCTTGTTTTGTCCAAGATTCATTTGGCTGGCTACATGAATTTCATATGGTTGTATCTCATCTTTTTCACAGTCTATCAAGACATCAACTATTTTTTGACTTGTGATTATTTCTTGGTCATTCTAATTACACATTAATTTCACCCAATAAGTATGGTATCAGTGCTGAAATCTGGTATTGTTACCCTAGTTTTAAAGAAAACTATTCTAGAACCCTCTGAGAGTAAATACCATCACAGTTCTTGTTTTATTTTCAGACTTTTAATGTAAAATTTTCCTTTCATGTCTCTTTCAAGTCTGCTTGAATGAGCTGTGAATTACCAGTTGCTTTCCCATCTGTCTCAATTTTGTCTCTTTGACAAATTCCAATCTGGCCTGAGGAAAAATCGGAGCACTGAAACCACTCCACATTAGATTATTAGGTATATTTTATTAACAATACCTCTTTACTTAAAAAAATCTTGATGTTCCTTAACTTCACTGCCAGCCTTTGGAATGCCTTGTGCAGCCCTACAACTTAGTCTTGCACATTCTAGGTGTCTTCACATCCCTCTTTTTCCAGTCCCTGTCATTTTCTGGCTTTTCATCAGGTGCAAAAGTTTCCTTTGCAAACCTTTCATAGTCTCACTGCACATAATCTACACGGTCACTACAGCATCCAAACTCCAGAGGATTCTTTTCACTTTCAAACTGCACAATCTTTACCCATCCTAAAGGTGCACTCACAGTTTCATAAGTGTTACAGACTCATTAGTTTGTCCCTCAGACTGTCCCAACAGGCTCTACACTAAAAGTGTGTGTTTATTGTCCTAACTTTAAAATCTTGCAGAACCAAATCCAGACGGGACGGGGGGGGGGGGGGGGAGGGGGGGGAACCTCCCTGCAAATGTAGCTTGCATTCTGTCTCTACTCAGTTATAAGAATATTGCAGATTTTATGCCTATGGTTTAATCTGTTATATGCTTCAGTAAGCATATATTTTTCAAAGTACTATATGGAATGTGTTACTAAAAAGGTGAACTCAGTCATGCTTTGGTTTTCACAACTCATTTGTTGGCTTAGGTTTTTCTTTCTTTGTTTTTGTGTGCCAACCCCCCCCCAAACCTTTTGTGTCCACCCGCTCCTCCCCCAACCTTGCTTCTACAGGAAATATAATTATAGACGACTGCCTATTCCTAAGTAAATGAAAGGCTGCACTATGCAAATAATAAAGATCCTTGTTTAAAAGTAAGTGTTGGCTAGGTTTGACAGCTGTTAAGGGAATAGTGGAGAAAATATCATCTGCTGCCCAGAGTTTCTGTTTTACTAGAAATTAGTTTGAAGATAAGCCATTTGAGTAGTTTTTTGAATCCAAAAGCTATCATCTATCTGCAAGTGCACTCCAAGTAAGTGGGGAAAAAAATTCTCCTATTTCTACGTATCAGCTAATTCCTTAGAAGTATGATCCTAACAGGTCCTAAACACACATAAATTCTATTGCTCTAGTTCCTCAGCAAACCATAGCTTCAACTGCCTGAAAATCCTTGAACCACCTGCTTCCAGAATTACTGTTAGGCAAGAATTTATATTGTACTTTTCTTTAACTGGGCTTGGCATTCTGTCTGGGAACTCTTCTGTTCTCTTCCATAGCACCCCAAATGACATTTGTTCAAAATCAAAGAAAAAAGTCCTGAACAAGTCATGAGCATATCAGTTTCTAACTGCATACCAGGTTTTAAGGAATTAAGCATTAGCTGTAAAATGTCACATATATTTTTAAAAGGTGAAATAACCCTTTTTTGGCTCAGCTGGCCTTCACTCCTCACATGCAGCCAGTGGGCTGCCTCATGTGATTACTTGGTAAAAGAATGTCAGCCAAACCTGCCATTGTGGCAGTGTGTCTCTGCATCACTTACAGTTATGGCTGGAGTGACAAAGTCATCTTTTTTCAGTTAGTAACTGAAAGTTGCAGAATTAAATCATTCTCAAAATTACTGTGTACGAATTATTTAGAAAGTTAAGGAAAAATTATTATTTTTTTTATTTCCACTACTAACCAATAAAGGTAAAAAAAAAAAAGCCAACAACAAAACCAAACCAAACCCCTTCATCCGCCACATAAAAGCAATAGTTCTTGTAACATTCAAAACAGTGGAAACTATTTACCGTGTATTACTATTAGCGTAGAAAAGCAAATTTAATTTAAAATAATTCAAACTCCCTCAGTGGATGCCAGATGACTCTAAATAAATATCAAAACCTCATTTTTAAATGGAGAATAATACAGACACAGCTTAGTGATGGAGAAGTTAAGGGCAACATTCAATTTTAGATATATTTAAGCATCTTTGCCTCCTGGAGATTTTTACGTGACAAGGCTTTAGATAAACATGGTTTTGCAAACAGCAACTATCATATCTGACCACATAACCTCTGGATTGAAGCAGTATGTCAACAAATATTTCAGATTATTTAAAATATTAAATAACTGTAATTTACTAGGCAGGTCTTTCTTGGAACAACCACAAAATTTATCAAGAATTAATACCCATATACAAAGAGCATTTAGATGATCTGTTACAAATCTCTGAAGAAAAAAAAAATCTCTCTGTGATAAAGCCCAGTTCAAATACATTCTGGCATATACTAGTGGAAGAACTGCCTTTCTATGACGCTTAGCTTGAAGGGGAAACTATGTAGCAGCCAAGGACATATAGGGTAGTAATCATCTCACCTAACTTTAACTATCTAAAAATTAGATGCCTAATTTAAGCTAATCATCCAGGATCCCTCTGCAGGCAATGAAGATAAGCACTCCCAGAGGGTGATTCATCCCGCTTGTCTTAGACATCTCTCTTTTAGATGCTTGCGGATGGACAAACTCAAGAAAGATCAACCTCATTCATAGCCTGAAATTCTGCACAGTTCCCAAGTTCAACAGAATTAAGTCAGAACTGAGCCCACTTGTTTCACCACTCAGCCTACAATTCTGCCTTCACCTCCACTTTTTCTTCTGCTCCTCCCATGAACACCAACTTTCTCTGTAACTTTTATTTTTCTTATGCTCATCTACCTTTTCCTGGAACTTGGGGAACTGCAACTGACATCAATATGTTGCTGCTTCACCAATTACAGATCCTTTTACATGCATGTGCTCTAAATTGCAGTAATGTTCTGAATAGATAGATATGACAGGAATATTGATATTGATTGTGCTTTCCCGGTCTACTCTACCACTTTCAAATGTGTACATATCTGTGGCAACATTAAGGCAGTCAAGGTATATAGATGAATGATAAAATACATTTACTATTCAAAGAAGATGGCTTAAATCAAATAAGGAAAAATAAGGAAGAAATAACATTAGGACCCTCACTTGTACATGTGTGAGCTTGAAGATAAGACACCACACATGCTTTGAGGTCTCTGTGCTTCAGAATATTGAATAAATCCTAAAGGTGAAGCATGGCCTCATGTATTTAGGGTTTGCGGGTTCTCAGCAATACCAGCATTGCTGCATTGCACCTTTAATCACCAAGCCCTTTGAAATAATAGCCAAGATTTGTAAGAAAGCTGGTGTCTGAACTTAGATGCCTAAATTCATAGTTAGGTGCCTAAAGAAACAGCAAAACTGACAAGCACCCTGCGCAGATGTTGGTCATGGTGACCCCGGTAGCGAGGCACTTAGCATATGTTATAACACAAAAAGCATATAACACAAAATGGATGCTTAGTAGTTAATGGTGGTCCAATGGCTACTTTCAGTGCCTTGGCTGAGTGCTTGTGTGCACTAATTTCAAAATTGGGCATGCAGTACGCTCTGCATTTTGCTTCTACAACATTTTTAAAAAATTAATTTTAATAGTTAAAAAAATCATCTTGAGCTGCATACATGAAAATAACTCCATTTCTACAGAATGACAATCTAATATGAAATAAGAATATTCACCTTTTCTCTTACTCTGCCCAAATCCAGGCAATAAATTAGGCTTCTCAGCATGACTGTAAAGTGCTGCGAATTGTATAAACAATCATATATGGACACTGAAAAATAACCCTTATGCACATTGCATTATAGTTCCAAAAATATATTTACAGTCTATTACAAAGATTACAAATGGAAGTGTCTATGTAACGGGATTATGCTAATTAAAAGCTTTTTACAGATTTTCTTCAACAAAGGCAGGGGGACAAAAATTAGTATAACCAAACTGATTTTTCTAATGAAACAAATAAATAAAAATGTCAAATATAACACTGTACAATGATCTAAAAAGGGGAGAAATAAGAAGGGGAAAAATGATGCCTTTAAGTTTTTGATAACTATCTTTGGTCCTAAATGTGGGAAAACACATTATGTAGCACTGAATATACATGTTCGTTTGTGACGCTCTGCAAGTAAAATAGAAAAATATAGTGCATTTTCAATGTATTCAGAGCTCACCACACATAAATGTGTGTACAAAACAAGACAGTATAAATAAAATTTACAAGTTTTACAAAGGAACATTTACAGGGTTTTCTTTTGTTTTTGTTTTTTTTGTGTGGATGCCCACATTATCAAACAAGACCAATTTATGACTGATCCCTGGGATCTTTCTCTATCAAAATCAATAGAAGCAGCCCAATTCTCTTTGGAAGTACAGCATTTGGTTGCTGGGGTAGTTCACAATTTTCAGAATTTTTTAAAGCATTTCTCTGTGGTTCATATACATTCCTGCAATATCTGTAAAGACACACTTTGTTATTGCTTATGGTAATTAAATATTTTAGTCAAACAAAATACATATATAAATAAAAATGGTGTAAAAAAGTACTTCATTGAGCACGTTTGCATCTGTGTTCCTGATGACTGTGTGTGTGTCTGTGTGAACATGCACACGCATGTTTGTTCAGAGCAGCAAAAGCTAGTAAAAAACATGAAAATTTTGAACTGCCCCTCGTCTCATGCTCTACAGTTCTATTATAAAATCTACATCCTTAGTCTCACAGCTGGACTGCATTCAACTTAAACTCATATAAAATATATGCCAGCTATTTCTCTCAGATTTGCTAATGCAGAGTATTGAAAACAATGTGATGTGCTCAGATTAAATGGTTCGGTAACACTGGAGAACTGCACCCATGTTCTGAGACACTTCTACAATCACTTGTCCATTCAATGCAGTGCCTCAGCAGGTTTACAGTTTCTTAGAATATGTCTCACTTTAACTCTAGTCCATTAAAATCATCTCGCAAACAATTTGCTAAAAGTGCCTAGAACTACATAGGGGTCATTATTGCTTTTCCTTTTTTTTATTTTTTTTTTGTCTTTTATTTTCTTTTAAAAGATAGTATATGTGTAACCTTAAAAAATTCTTTATAAAATATCAGAGCTCTTGGCAACTTGCATTTTCCTGACTCCCTGCCAATTAGCTAGCCATGTCAATATGGTACTGATTTAACAAAAGAAAATGGTACAAAAGGATACCAATGTTCGGACAGATATACATTGCTTGGTCATGCTTTTTAAATTTCTAGGAACTCAAATAATCCTTCAGAGGTACCCAGTGTAGTAATGTGTCATAGAATTAGCACTAAAAAGGTCCAAGGATATAAACATCATACTAAAAGAAAGTCTTTATGAAGAATAAACACAAATGATTAAAAAAAGGTTCAGAAATCACAGATTTAAGGAAAATATTTTGTTGAATTTAACAATAATATCATGATTTTATCTGACAAATATATTCTTTTTTAAATTTTTATGTACATTTAAAAAGTCTATTAGATAAAAAGGAGGTTAGAGAGCTCAAGGTGTTTGTATGTTTATTCAGGTAGTACTTTGTTTATTGTCACTGCTGTTTTCCTTGCCACCACTGGTGGATCCTAATTCCCTTTTCATAAATTCTGGTGGCACTTAGGAGTTCAAGTCTGTAGGTGCTTCTTGTAGCTCTTCTATTCACTGCAGGAAGGACCCAGGAAATCAAGTGTCTTCTAGCAGCACTTCATATATACTGAAGGCCAGTGCTGTTCTCTCAGTCTGTCACCTCCCTCATAAGGGAGAAATGTCTATCACACTTGGATGCCAGTGCCGTGTAAATGTAGCATTTGTGCTCTCATAGTCTGAATGCTGCTCATGATTTTCTTTTGATGACCAACCAACGTGATCCCTAAACTCATCACATCCCTGGGGAAGATAAATGCGTACATTGTTAATTTTTCAACTTAGATTGCTTTTGTACGGTATTCAACTGTGACTTAAAGCTACATAGTGGTCTGGGCTACAGGTTTCTAACATTGATACTGAAACCTCAGCTCAGCACTGTGAAGTTCATATCAGCCCTGTTGAACTTCTCAGTGAGGAGTGTAAATACAAGGCATATGCCATGTCATTACACTGCATGTGTCTCCACATTTGAGAATGAGGTATGTTTTGCACTAAGATAATCTTTTCCTGTAGTTTTTGAGGATACTCAAAGCAAAAAAAAATCTCTCTTGTAAAATACTTGGAAGGCTTTCAGGATAAAATTATGTATAAATACAAGATTTTGGGGATCGTAGTCTGCTTCCTAAAGAGATGCCTAGAGAAACTCTTTGCATATTGACCCATACCCATCATGCAACTGAAAGAAGGCCAGCTGTCTCAATTCCATCGCTACTAGTGCTACCAAACTACTAGAAGTTGTGGGGTATGGTGATGGTTCTCTGCTATAGACAGAGAGCCCCAGTGATATCATGCGGATAAGAGTGGGGTTGCAAACTTGAGTGTATTGTTTCAGATTTGTTTAGAAAAATACTGCTCTGTAGGAGGAATTACAAGTGTTTGGTAGCTATCAGGATAAGAACACAGTGCCAAGAAGACCCGTTTAAGTTGGCAGTACCAATACAGGCCATGCTTGCTTTTAGGAAATTGCTTTGCCCCTGTAGACTTTTATCCTGATGTAATTGCTTTGCCCCTATAGACTTTTATCCCGTCATTTCTTGCATGACATAGCCCCAACCAATTAGAAGAAAATTCCACATCTTCCTAGTATGTGTCTGGAAAAGGCATCAACTGGGTAGTGGAGGCAAAGTAGGTATTTTCCTATACTTTTAAATGGGCCACATTCTCTCTCAAATTCTAGCCCCTTCATATTATTTCCATTGACCAAAAGCAAGGAAAAAAGTAACACCACACGTAGGCGGCAGAGTATTTGTCCTTTTATGGGATGCTGAATATAACATTGTCAGCTGCTAAACCAGCTGGTTTAACCCTAAGTACCATCCTTGTACTCAGGGTAAAGTTTTAGTGTTGAACATTGTGTATTTTTTTATCTAGAAGTTCCCTATATGCAAGTTAAACATGCCCAGTACTAACTTACTCAATAGTCATCCTGGCAACTGATTCAAGAGAGTTGTAGCCTGCTGCTGTGAAATTATCCTTATATCTTTCCATCTTAATAGCTTGTAACCATTCGCCTACGGAGCAGAAAGTGGTAAAATCTGGAGTGTTCTGGTCCAGAAGAGGGCTAATTGGTCTATGGAGAAGGAAAAAGGAAAGTAAGTTGTTTCCAAAGAGAGCAAAACATCAGGGAGTATTTAGCAAGGTCAGAGTCAAATAAGTTTGGGGTATTAAAATACTTCAGGAGAAGAAAGTAATAGGCCTTTATACACAGTTTAATGTATTCTGTGAATAGCTCTGACTATTCTGTAGCTCACAATATGTATTTCCTAAGCTTATTCATGTAAAAGATGAAAGGTCACAGTGAGCAATATCAGCCTACTAGACTATTGTTACCAACAGAAAATCAGTCTTATTACCTATCATGACAGCAGCTGCAGCTGAAGTTGTTGAATAAAATAAAGATACTATTCTTTTAAGCATTTTAGAAAATATAATTGCAGTCATTTCTGTTATTCAACTGGATTAGACAAAACAAGGACAAGGGAAGAGCAGAGACACAAAGTAAGTTTTTTAAGGTCACACAGCAAATCAGTCAGGAGCAGAACTGGGAGCAGAACACAAACCACTTGATTCCCTAGTGCAGTGATCTAGCTAGTGGATCAAAAGATTACCATGATTAAATAATTCACCTAAATTATATGAAGAAACCATTAAATGCTACACCATGAAATACAACGAGATGCAATCACTGGAAGAAATTAAAGCCAGAATACTAAAGGTAAAAATCTAGAGTTTACAGTGTAGCAGTGTTAAAGTACCTTGGCCAGGCATGAGTAATATTAACTACTGTTTCTACTCTGCAATTCCTAGGGCAAGGAATGCATCATACAAAACTAAAATAAATGATGATCCATGCCATCAAGTCTTTACAATTTTAAGAAGCAAGAAAACAAAGACTGCTGGTGGTGAGAGTACAGAGTGATGAGCAGGCAGTGGTTTACCGAGAAGCGTGCTAGGTCCATGATATTTGCTTCCTTTATTTTGGTTGTTTTTAACAAAGTCCTTTTTGGTTTTGTTTAGCATGATACAAAGAAAGGGCAAATGAGGGAAGGGAAGAACAAGAAATAGGAGGAAGGAAGAACTGAGAGACACATGGAAAAGTGTGAACTGGAATCAGCAACCAACCAAAACATCCAGAACCAAGCCACACTCACTGTCATATAAACACTTACTAAAGTTTTTCTTACCTGCTACAGGTTCCCAGTGGGGTTTTCAAGCTGTTTGGGTTCCTAATCATTTTGTCCAGAATACCAACTATCTGCTCAAACTTTGGCCTTTCACCACGTTCCTTCTGCCAACAATCTAGCATCAGCTGGTGTAGTCCCGCTGGGCAATCCATGGGTGCTGGCAAACGATAGCCTTCTTCGATTGCTTTTATAACCTAGTAGCCAACATAATTAATCATTTTTCATCAAGGGAGCAATATTTAAGGAATGCATATTTCTAAGCAGCTCAAGAAACATAATACACTGGAATTTGCCATCAAAGTGTTGCAAAAATATGAGTCTGTTGTTTTGACACTAGCCCTCATGTTTTCTAATAGCACCCCTGATTTTATCTTTGGGCTTATTAAACATATTGTGCTCTATGTCAATAACATAGCTATATTACCTAGTCAAATGAACATCAGGGAGCAACAATTAAATTCACCAAGGGTGCAACAGATAGATTGATAAACGGAGTTATTTCAGAAAGTGTTATTTCTCACCCCAAGGCTTTTATGAGAGAGTGTGTGGTAGAAGCAACTGATTTGTAAATGGATAGGGATCTATGCATGCACATATAAAATCCAAAAAGCCTGAAGATATAAAAGTGTCTCAGAAAAATATTTAGGGGACAGAAATTGTTAGGAAAAAAGTTGTATTCTATGTCTAGCCATGTTACATTAGCGATAACATAGCGCAAACTTGTCATGTGCGTGAGGAAGGCCTGGTTGAATGGTGTTTTAATATATCATCTAAACAGAAGGTTAGATTTAATAAGAGATGCTGCCAGGTGATGATATGATCGAAAGAGAGCATAAGCGTCTGAACCAAAAATTACACTCACTCGTGGACTTCCTTAGCCATATCCATTTGGATTTAAGTGAAAAATAGAAATGGCTAAAGTAAAATCACAGGAAACTGCTGTAAACCTTGAGGGCAGGATAAGAAAGCACATCATGAACCAACGCAGATAAGAAAAGCTGGTGAAAAAGGGCTAAAACACTGTTCATGAGGGATTTCAAGTATACTGACATTGACTGACATAACAGTGTTAGAATTGCTAAGGAAGGGTGCTTGTTCCTGAAGGTGCATAGAATTGTTTTCTCTCTGTTTGTACAGAAAGCAAGATCAGAAGCTGTTTTGGGCTTAGCCCTAGGAAATATATTTGGTATGATAAATAAAGTTGGTGAATATCCAGGGTTTAGTGAAAATAACAACTTCAGATATAAAATATTCCATAGGTTGTGTGACAAAAGTGCAAAAGCAGTGAACTGCAAAGTGAAGAGAACTGCGAAGAATACAAAATGACCTTCGAAAAGCTGGCTGAAGAAATCCATGATTGTATCAAAACCTCCCGCAGAAATAAAGTTTTGTGAAAAGAGGAAGCAAGGAAGCATAGCCCAGGGGCAGGGAACTTATTCCAGGTTTGTGTCACAGAATATCAGTCTGACCTCAGAAAGTTGCCTCATCTTTCTGGAACTCAGTTTTCTATCTGTACATTTAGAATTACAGTACTTTACAACACAAAAATGATGGAAAAATACTCAGTTCCTGCACTAGTATCAACACCTTGAACAATGAGTGTGGTGACCTTTTAGAGACAGTAAAGTTGTCTGTCAGATGGAGTGGGGAGAGATGGTGGCTACAGAAGAACAGGGAATTTGGAAGAACAAACCTATGTGTGAGAGAAAACGTCAAAAGTAAAATGCAAGATCTTTTCAAGTAGTATTAAGAGGGAAAAAAAAAACAAAAATCACACTTAAAAGTAGCAGTGGATAAAAGTGAAGAATATGCTACAGTTTGTATAGAAAAATTGATGTGCTTTGGAAAATAGATCCAGAAACTTCTGCTGGAAGTTAATCTAAAAAAAAAGACAGTATTAAACCCATCATTGCATACTACATATGACCGATTACAAGTGAAGCAGTTGCTTAACAGGTCAGTATCTCAAAGACAGCCAATGAAGAATGAAAAAGTATTTCAGACACCACCAACAGCAACACATCACCAAATTACTCCAGGGACTTAGAACTGATAAACTGTCTAGACAAGGCTATAGTTAAGAGTGTAAGAGACAGTGAAAACAGAAATGAGAGGATCATGAACAGGACTTTTCTGTGTTCCCTATGTTCTGGAGAGAAACCTGAAGAAGGGTAGGAATTAAGGTAATGGTATTATTTTTAAGGGCCCTGGGGATACTATAGAATCAGCTTCTGTGATGTATATTCTGAGCAAAACAAATACGAAGGATGAAATTGGGAAATGTAAAAGGAATTAGCTACAGCGTGAATGGCTGGCAATATCCAAAACACTGGAAAAAAAGAAAAAATACTAAACATTAATAAGTGAAGTTTCTTTTTTTTTTCAAGTTCCTACAAAACTTGGGCATTGATGGATACTACCAGTGTCTACTATGCTAAGGAAGGGGGAGAAAAGTTAAAAATTCAGTGTTCAGAGATAACGTGTGAAAAATTTTTTCAGAGGGATGCATGAAAATATTTTTTAATAAACAAAACTACAGATAGAACACAGCTGGAGTTCTTACTAATAGAATTGATTTATTTTACATATGCCACAATTCTTCAAATTGCCAAATTGCCAAAATTCTTCAAATTCTGTTTTTGCCACAAAAAGACAAAAAGGAAACACTGTTTACTTGAGAGTCATGCATGCTTCTCCCATAATTAAGCTATCTGAGGATGTAAAGGAGGTTAGAAGAGGGCCAGGTCTGCTCACTGTATGTATTGGTTGCCAACAAAGAACAAAGAAGTAATAAAAAAGGGTAAGTGGGCAATGTAATGTTTTGTTTGCTGTATCACATTGCTTCTGGGTATGTAATAATAATAATTACTGCTAATAATAATAACAATAAAAATAAATCCAGGAGTCCAGCAAAGAAAAATCATATGAGCCTAAGCTCTTACCCTTTTCCGAAAACTAATCCACCTCAGCACTAGGGTCAGTAATCAAATGAGAGCTCGAATTAGCAAATACAAGAACTTTAAAAGAGCCATAGGGTTAAGTGCAGCGGTTTGAATGTTCCTGTTATCAGCAAGGATTAAGCAACTGGATGCTCAGTGCTCAGAGAAGTTAGGGTGGTTTTGTTTCAGCCCACCTCTGTGGGAGAGCTTGCGGGATGAGTGCTCTTTTGGCACGCCCCAACCAATGCAACTGTTAAAAGGAGGCCTTTTGCTTAAAGAGAGATGATTGTGTTACAATGTAATTTTGTATCCTTTATCTATAAAAATATAAAGGAAGAACAGCCATATAAAAGAAGAGGGGGAGGGATTAAAGAAATGTCATTCTAAACTGCAAACAGAGAGACATATTTTTTGGAAGAGCCGATCTAGTACATGATATACCATCTATAGTCCATCTATACCCACATCCACATTTAGCAAAATGATGCACTTAAGATATATAAACTGCCTCAGTGTGTATGAAAAATTAGAAGAGACACATTTAGCATTTCTGCTTCCAGTTAATTACTCCTATTGATCATTGCAGAGGAGAATAAATAACTAATCATAAGCTGACTGCAAATTTCTGCCTAATATATTGGTCCGTGGGGTTGGTTTCAGGACATGTGTACATTTTGGAAGGTATATTTCAGGACACACTTGCATATCACAGCATATAAGAATATTTTAAATTATTTTACCAAGCAATTGATACATCTTTCATCAATGCAATATTTAAGACTATAATGTAAAATGCTAAAAATAGATGAAACAGCAAGAAGTTGCAATTAGTTATTTTATGAAAAAAGTTAATTCATGTGCTTTACTTGCTATTTTCAATAGAGAGGAAATGCTTTTCAAAATCTAACAAGAATCATGAAGATACTGGAATTTCCCCCCATTTAAAAATTTTTTTCCTTATTGTTCCTTGAAAGATAGGTAAGGTTTGCCTTTGAGGCCTCTTATATTCCTGTCAGACTTCTTTTATGTTTGAATCTAGTACAGAAGGAAGGTGTCAAAAGAAATGAAACTCTACTGGGTGTCCAGGGAATGTAAATATTTCTCTTTCTCTGCCCCAAGGACTTGTTTGCCCATATTTTGACAGTCCATGAAATCTTTGACACTGAGACCTGTCAAATATAAACAACTTTGCACTGTGCCAAACTGACTCATCATTTACACTTTTATCTTTTTTTTTTAACTTTGATGTCGATCATTCAATCAAAAAACAAACAAACAAACAAAAACCTCAGGCCCCCAACCCGAGGAACTTTAAACGAGAATCTTTCTGACATCTTTCTCACCTGCATAGCTTTTTCCTATACACATTCTATATTAAAAGATACTCTTGTCGGAAATCAAGATTAACACCCATCTGTTCCATCACTGATGACCTGTTGCTCTAGGTCATATTTTATGCAAACAAGGATATTGTTAAATCAGCATAATTAACTTGAAAAAGCCAAGGTAGGTCATTAACTGCCACTCAGACTTTCAACAACTTTTTTCAACTGACTAATCATTGCTCTGAGGTCAGGAACCTCAGAAATATATATTTTTTTAATTGAAAAAACTTAATTCCTTGTATGTTTAAGTATAATAAAATAAAAAGCACATATTACTATTTTTGAAGATCCAGTTTTACTTTATGCTCATGACAGAAACCTGCAACATCCACATGGCAGAATAATGATTTAGAGATTTAGGTGAAAAGTGAAATCTCTGTAATTTTTTACTTTGTGAGAACCATATAGTATTTTGATAAATCTTATTCTTAAAACAATATTTTGTACATGTATAGTGAAACATAAGTGTATGCATTTACAGATGTGTAGTTCTTAGGGTTTTTTTAATACACAAACAGACAAAGTATAACCTACATCTTGATTTGACATGTCCCAGTAAGGCCGTTCTCCGTAAGACATTACTTCCCACATAACTATTCCATAACTCCATACGTCACTGGCTGATGTAAATTTGCGATACTGGATGGCTTCTGGAGCTGTCCATCTCACCGGAATTTTTCCACCCTGTTTAAAAAAAAAAAAAAAGTATTCTTTTTTCCCCACAAAATTTCCATGGCATTTTCCTTAGAGTATATTTATAATTATTTCCATCAACATAGAAACCAGCACTTGTATCATTTACTATAGTTGACTAATTGTAGAATTTCAAAGGATTCTAAGGAAGTTTAGGCTCTTAAACACTTGGACTGTAGAAACTTAGACACCTGCCTAAGATAAGTTGGATGCATTTCTCTCTGGATATGCTTCACTCTCCATAGATTTTGAGGACTGCTTAGATGTCTAATTTAGAGTAGACACTTGACTCTTGCCTGGCTGAAATTAGGTGAGGGGAATCTCATCCTTTGCATATAAATCCCATTGAGTCGTCATACAGCTCCTCCATAATCTCACTTTGACATCTTAAAACTAGGACCCCACTTGGAGCCCCCTCACAGGAGTGACAGCCGTGAACGCCAGTGCAGTTTCCTGGATCCCTGCGCCTGTCAGGACAGATTCCAGGGTCCCTCCTTCCCTCGGCATGAGAAAATAGGTACAGCAGGGCCCGAAGGGTGGGAAAGCAGAGCTGGCTCAGCAAAAGAATAGAGAGCACAGTGTGCCCAATGAATGGTTATTTTAAAAAAGGGTCCCACCCAAATCAAGGGAAAATACAGCAGTTGAGATCTGTCATAGCCTAGCCTCCAGCTAGTCAACTTTTTGGTGAGATAAAATTTAGTTTGAAAAATAGTAATACCCTACAAATATTTTAATTGACTCCTATTAGGTGAGATGATTCACATTTTTATGGATAAGACTTCCGTATTTGTTCAAATAGAAGATCACAAAGAAAAGAATAATGAGGATACTGTGCAAATAATGAGGATGCTATGCTGTGCAAACTTTTTAGAACTTTACCAGATAAAAAATTATGCTCTTACAAAAATATCAAACTGTATTGAGCCAGTTTTCTGCAGAGACTCTTTTCCTTTTAACTGCTTAGCATTTCTCAAGTAATTAATGTGTTTCTTTTATCTGTGTTCTCCAGAAGATATGCTTCTTCTTAATAGTGACATCTCAAAACCATTCTAAAATATCAATTTCTCTTACGGTAGTAGTGTAGACGGCCTCCGGATCATCTTCTATAACTCTGGAAAGGCCAAAGTCTGACACTTTACATACAAGGTTGCTGTTGACAAGAATATTGCGTGCTGCAAGATCCCTGTGTACATATCCCATATCGGCCAAATATCTCATTCCAGCAGCAATTCCTCTCAACATTCCCACCAGCTGAATGACTGTAAATTGTCCATCATGTTTCTGGAGGGAAGAAAGGAGAAGCAATTCTTGTTAGTATAGCTGAGAAGAGAAATAAAAATTAGTTTCACAACTTTAGCTTTCTAGTTATTTACTACCTATGTGGCAATTCATCCTGGGGCAGTGAAACTCACTTCAAACACGGTTTTATTTGTTTCAGACATAAAACAGTACATCCAGTTAAGAAATGTATCAGTAGCTAATGTACTGGAAGAGAACTTGCTAACCGCTATAAAATTCTGGTTAATTCACGGTAAGTCTAAGAGAGTTTATCTATGTACCCCTCTTCACCTCTTAAAATAATCATATGCATCTAGAAAATGAGGACTACCTCCTTTTGGAATCCTAACTACTGATAATTTTATTCATATCTTGTCTTTATCAAATATAATCTTTCTGCTCTCTATGCAGGCTTTACAAGTCATTTTACATTTTCATTCTTGCACGCACAGTAAAGAGATTGCTGAGCAGTTCAGAACACGCACTCAACAAATGCTAAATTGTTGTGAACTTGTGTTTCTTTTTCCTCTGTTCTTCTCTGCAACATTCCTCTGTTTTTCTCTGAAAAATCATTTAGGGATTCTTGGGTAGTGATTTTCACCATGCTGGAAAAAAAAAATACTACTCCAAAAAGGCAGAAGGTAGGGCTTCAGGTATCACTAGTGAAAACCCATCATTTCTATACTACATTAAATTACTTAAATCCTTAGACTGCTTTAGTGTGATCCTGTCAGGTCTTATGAGTTCTGATCTAATTTTGCTGAAATAATTTAGAGATTTGATAGTATTTGTCAAGTTCCATCTCAGCCTGAAAAGCACTTTTATTATGTTAATAGCATGTGTGTGTGTATATACATGCACATATATATATAAACAAATTTTAAGTTATATATTTTATTTATTTATAAATATATGTACACACACACAAGCATATAAAATCACTTTTAAAAGAATATGTTTTTATATATATTTGTTTTGGTACTCACCCTAAGAAATGCATCAAGGGCCCCATTCTCCATGTATTCTATTACAATCATGACTGGCTTCCCTAAAAGAAAAGAAGGTGCATTTCACTTGAGAAACTATAACGTAAATGGAGTGCCTTTTTTTGATAAAACATATGTTATTCCTTTGAAGGGCTGAATTGTTGAGACATGAGCATTTCTGAAGCCTCCAGCACTGTTACTGAGCTCTAATAAGTTCTTAAATGTCTGCATGGAACATGCTCATGATTCAGAAAATTAAACCATACAAATCAAAATGTCAGTGTGTTCTCCTGACTACTGCTGTGTGAACAGGACTCTGGAATAATGACACTTCAGATAATATGAAAGGACATAAGAAACCTTATCTCCCTGCATGGTCTTTGAGGCTAAATGAAACTAGAAAAAATAATATATTTTAAAGTACTTCTTCTTTTAATCATGCATGCATCTTAATTTTTTCCTCAGATTGTAGCATAAAGTAAGTATTGTTTTAGTTAGTTACGCATCAGGAGAAAATCCATTAAGAGTGTGCAGCCTGTTTATAATTTGAATCTTTGACCGTGGATAAACTAAAGTAATTTCTGCCATTAGGTTATTATTTGACTGACGGATCAAGCCCCTGCTTACCTCTGGTAACAACCCCTTCTAAGTGAACAACGTTGGGGTGGTCAAACTGTCCCATGATGCTTGCTTCACACAGGAAATCTCTCCTTTGCTTTTCAGTGTAGCCAACTTTCAGAGTTTTTATGGCCACTGCAACATCTCTCTTGCCGGGAAGCTTTAGACGCCCACTGCACACTTCACCAAACTCTCCTAAAACGAAGTAGAACAACACTGAATTACACTGACTATAATATCACTACCCTTTCAGGCCTTGATTCAACCAACTGCCTATGTATGTGTTTAAATTTAACAGATTAATGTTTGTATTTGAAATGGATTACTTAAGAACACAAAGACAGACACCTGCTTTAAGTGATTTGCTGACTGGGTACCTTACGGAGTAAACACTTCATGTTTAAACAATCTATAGGACTATTATTTGAATCTTGGTAAAAGATTTGTTAGTTATTTGTCATATTTGTCATATTTTCTTTCAAAAGTAGAAAATAAAAATGAAGTGGCTTTCGTAAGAAAATACTATTACAGAAAAACTAATACCATTTCTAAGTGAAAATGTCATTGTGTTCTACATGGTTTCCTTGCTGTCTTTAGCTCCATGTTTTCATTTTTTTTTCTTACAAAAGGCACCTCTTTTAAAGCTGCTTTTAATTTAACACTGTTATGGTGTTAAATGAAGCACTACATTACTAACTTCAAGCAGGATAATTTATTTTGCAGATTATAAAATGAAAGGTGTGACTTATAATAATTTTGTTAAATTAAACAAACATAAGCAAATGCTGGGATTTTATCTAAGGCTTCCAAATGAATGGACAATAGGAACCTGGAGAAGAAGGTGAAGAAAAATAGCCAAATAACCAGCAAGAATACCAAAAAAGCCTCAACAATGCTAATTTGGGAGAGAAGTAAGCGGACTCCATCAGACAGAAAAGAGCAAGGAAGAATATGAGATGTGGGTCTGAATGGTTATATCTCACTGTTATTGTGTTTAAGATGGTAAAAGATTTAAGGACTGTCCCTTGCCTCACAGTAGTGTCAGAAGAGAGAAAGAAAGACCCCTAATCTGTAGCCAGGAAGAAAAATCTCTTGGGATATACAGAAGAATGAGGTAGTGACATATTTTACACTGATAAAAGGGGACTATATATTCAAAAAGAGAAAGACTCACCACAGAATATTTAATAGTCTGGTACCTGGCAAATTCATCAGAAGTACAGAAAATATAGGGTCACATCTCCTCCAAATAAAATCAAGGGGGAGTCTGAAAATTTATCTCATCTCCTGCATACCTGCAGAGTGCCTTAACACTAAGCTAATTGAGTATACACAGGTATGCAGACACACCTACATCCAAGACTTGTTTTAGGATGAGTGCTGGAAAAAAATGATTAAGTTAGGAAAGACTGACATAGACTATTTGATTAGAGAATCCCCTTGGGATATAGCCTGAGGTCCTGAGAAACCTGGTGGGATCAGGACTTAAGTGAACATATGCACTGGGAAGAGAGTCTAGCTGGCAATAGAGAGAGAATGAAGCCTAGAAAAGGCTTAAGGGCCCAAACAGGCAGGCAGATGTTAAAGTGTCCTGATGGATGAGTTCTGAGAAATCTTGTTTAAGACACCATCACCGCTCCAAGACTACTGTTTTACTGTTACACCTGACAGCAGGGTTCAGAGACGGAAGAAAGCACTGCCTGCCCTCAGCTTCTTAGATCACACTTCCTCCAGCCCAGAACAAAAAATTAAATAACTTTCAAGAGTAGAATTTTGGCCAGATCTTAATATTTCCTTCTGACTTGTTTGGGCAAATCCTCACTCAGCCTGGTAGATTTTATGAATCTCGTAGGAGATGAGTGCACACACAGTCGAATTCCTCTCCCTCATTCTAAGCTAGCAGAGTAAAAGTCAGCTCCAACTGCCTCCATATACTGCTGCTAACACTGTGTTTTACCTGAACTAACCAGCCACATGGAGGAAATTGTTTCTGTCTGCGCAGGGGTGGCACTAGGCTATGTTATCTTCAGACACTGGAGATACAGTCTGATCATCTAACTGGTGGTTAAGAATTGCACAAGGTGGGGGCATACATAACAATTAGCCACTGCTTATGCCCTTCTGTGGAGTTAGTCCAGGGTGCACAAGATAATAGCTTGGTAGTTTAACCTTCCTCCTGCACTTCATTAGCAATATGGATAACTATTAATGAATTCACCACTCACATCACTCACAGTCCCTAGCCACCAGAACTGACTAAAGGATAACAATTTTCTTTTGCAAATCTTCCAAAATTGTTTTTATTCCACAGTGAAAACAAGACGTGAGTATGTGCATGTGTGTGTGTGAGTATGATACTTCAGAGCCAGGTAATTAGGGTTCTTGGCAAGGAAGACACAAAGGCTTAACTCCTTTCCAGCTCTCTACAGTTTGATTTTGATTTATTTCCAAAAGCAGATCACTCACACTCAGGCAAAGCAGAAACTTGAATGTGTATGTCATACATTTCAGGCCAGGATGCTAGCCACTGAGCTACAGAATATGTGTCTTTTACTCCCAGCAAAATAGCATCTTTAGATGAAATGATGCCCAAAGAGGATACAGAAAATATGACAACAAGAGCAGGAGCACTGCACAGCCACAGAGCCACTAACTCAGCATGTCCACAAGGAAGAGGCTGAAACCAAGGGTCTGTGATGTGAGCAAGGGTTCAACATAGTGGACACCAAATTTTGTACCTGACAGGTGGCATCAGCAGGATGTCAATGAAAATGTTAGCAAGGAAAGCACACATCTAGCGTGCAAACTGAGCACAAGCATACCTGCACCTTGCTTGTCTGAGAGAGACATAGCACTACTCAAAAGTTGATGTGGCCAGCATTGTTGAGGCATATTGAGACTCTGCTAAGTGGCTTTTCCGGTGCTGTCACTAGTAAAAATTCTAC
This sequence comes from Apteryx mantelli, assembly GCF_036417845.1. NCBI lineage: Eukaryota > Metazoa > Chordata > Aves > Apterygiformes > Apterygidae > Apteryx > Apteryx mantelli. The sequence goes on along the minus strand of NC_089980.1, from coordinate 96,124,970 downwards.
ATTCTTCTTCAGTGTATGTGGTTCAGCTGCTTCCTTCAGTCTTCTACATTCTGTTGTATCTGGACTACCTTTCATTTCACTCTTCCTGGCTATCTACATCCACAGGTTAAAGCCATAGCTAAACCCAATACACAGTATGCTTTCACCATAGTAGTGATGTACTTCTAATTAACTTTCTTCAGAATGTCTGCTGACACACTTTAGTTTTCTGCTACTGTTATACTCATGAAAATCCAGAATAAATTCAGCTGCAGTCTACAAAATTAATATGCTGGATTTACTCTGTCATAACAGAGAGAATAGTTGTGTCTTAAGCTGTATCCTCTTTGCAACTGAAGTGTTTTCAGCATTTTCCTCAATGCATAGGCAAAGTCCAACTGAATATATCTTTGTGCTCTGAACTGTTGCTGTGCTGATAGTTTTTCAATTCAAAGCAAAGACAAAGTTCAATAATTCTTCTATGATAATATGGAATTTAAATCTTGTAAAACTGTGTATTTATTAGAAGAGATGTTGACATTTTAGCATCACAAACATGACTAGTTATAAAGAGCTGGATTCTTACACCCTTACTCATCTCAAGTAATAATATACTTAATGTTAATTTCAACAGTACTGCTTCTCGATTAAGACATGATTCAACATGAGTGAGGTTACTTTAAAGAGGCATTGTGAATTCTAAGTGTAAAGACTTTTTTACAGCTTAAACTAACATTTTAGAGATATTCCTTCTTCTCTTTTTAAATAATACTGCAGTATGTAATTTACAGTGCATGCCAAACTACAGGGTGATTTTAACAGTATTCTACTAATACTTTTATAAAACAACAGGAAAGCAAAAGAACATTTCCTCCAGGAATCCAAAGTATTTGATATTTTTCTTACCCGCAGAAACTTAATTTCACTACATCAAGTAGTGCAATAAAAATGTCACATATCTTATTAATGCAAACAAATGAAACTGCCTTTTTAGAGCATGAACACCATGGCTTAAGTAGGTGGTAGACAGTTCAAGAGGAAGAAAAGCAATGTAATGCCGGTGCAATTACAATCAGTCATGAGAAGTAAAACAATAACTTTTTGTATTCACAAAATATCAAAAAGAAAAATGGTAGAACAAAAAAACAGCCTTAGGGAAGATTTTGTTATACAGAAACAAGACCTTCTTAGTCTCTATATAAGATTTTGTGCTGCAGCCAGTTTTCCTTACCCACTTGAGGAAAAAATCAGAGGTCAAAAAATTGTCTTAAAAAGGGAAAGTGAGCAGAATTTGTACTGACACCTAACCCCTTTACTCTGACAGTAAATAACAGGCAGAAAAACTGCTTTTCCAAAAAAACTGTTCTACATTTTTTAAATCAGATACAGAATTAGAAACCCACAAGCTTTCAATGCCAAGCAAGCCTCTTCATTTATTTGTTTTTTCCATTTGTCTGTTTGCTTTTTGCATTTTAGAAGCGAGCACGGCTTCATTGCTCTTAACCGCTCTGGTAAATGCAAAAAGTTCCTCCATACTTGAGGTATAATTATTTGCCTGTCATTATGATGTATGAGTTTCGATCCTGGCTAAATGGAACAGATGAATAAGGAAGCCACAGCAGCCTTACCTGCACCAATCACCCGCTCAATTTTAATACAAGAGGCATCTAGCTCCTTGGCGAATTGATGGACAGCTCTATTTGGGTCCTCGTAGGTTTCAGGGTCAATGTAGGTTTTGGTGCCTGGAAATTTAACTGTAATGATGTAAGAAAGCATGACTGTGATGAAGCAAAGGCACTTATTGTGCAGTCAGCCCAGGATTTTCATTATGCAGAGTGCTCCCTGGAAGAGTGAGCCTGCTTCCACATCGCCCGAATCACAACGGCTTTCGGAGACAACTTTAGTTTTAGGCATCATCTGCAAGTATGCCCACACAAATGCACAATCCCACCTCTAAACATGGCTAATGTTAGCATCTGCATCTCCACCTTGAAGTGGAAAATGTAATAAATACTAAACAGTGTTCGATGGATAAAATGCAATAGTTGAGTGGGAGTAAAAAGAAAGGGGGGGAGGGGACTCTAAGAGCAGTAGGGGAGGTGCAACTTTCTTTCCTGTGTAAGAACATATCTTCTTTTCCCTGCTTGAGCAAACAGCATTTCTTTACATTATCCTTGTCTTTGAGAAGGATTGGAAGCGCTCCTCCACTAATTTCATTTTGCTTAAACTAATGTACGCTGTATTATTTACATACTGTAGCAACAGTCAAGCTAAACTGTTCATAGCTGTTAGAATTTATGCTGCTAGGTACATCTCTTATACTAGAATATGAACATGAGAGACACTTGTAGTCAATTCATAAAGGCATAGGAAGGGAGAATGGACTTTATGGGACAATTACTCCCTTGCTCAAGCACCTAAGTGAATAATACGCAGAACTTGATTTCTGCTCTCTCTCTTTTTCCCGTATAATGCTTGGTGTAACTGAGGCAGCAGCATAGACCTCTGGCCAGCATATAGTTTTCCCCTTAGTTTGCCGATGATTCAACAAAATTATTAACCCTTCTTGTTCAGAACTTCTGGTGAAAGTAGAGCAACCCTAAAAATCTATTAAAACCAAACAATTTTTATGAAATAAATTTGATTCACAAGCATTACTAGGTTTTAATTAAATCAGTGAATTAAATCTCGATATGAGAAAAAAAAGCAAGAATGTTCCTATGCTAATTGATGTACTGAAATAAAAGAATTGAATCAAGGCAATACAAAACAAAAAAAATTATGGTTGCTTTGTAACCTGTTGAACATAAAATACTTTAAATTTGAACATATATTGAAAAATGGCTTAGTAATCATGTATTTATTTTTCAGATGGTATTACTGACAAAAAACATCATGAGAAGGAAAAAATTAGAGAAATTGTTTGAGGAATCAAATGAAATTACATCCACAAAAAATTATTCATGATTTTGCCCAAAGGTTATTGTCTGTTGTATTATGCATTTACAGATATGTTCTCCTAATTGTACTGATAATGCTTCAAGTATTTAAAGTGAAAAGTATTTATTTATTTAAATCAAAAAGGTCCAAAGAAGAAGAGAAGAAAACAATAGGTTAACTTCCTATTACAGTGCTTTCAGGCAGGGAGACAGAGAAAGAGCCATCCTCTTGTGTTTGTGATAAGGTCCCTGGATTGGAGGTAACCTTGTGAATCTCAAATGGGCCTCTGATGGTTCTTTATCCAAGCTGTCATAAAACATTTTGACAGGTCAAAGCTATCTTGGCATACCAACATGAAATAGTGCTGGCATGGAATTGAAGACATTGTTAGAAGAAAATGGTAGGAGGTAACAAAATGTAAATTGGAATTGCTTGACTAAACGCCTCCATTGTATTTATATCTTTAACTGCTGCTCTTGAGGCCATGGACAGTTGAGGGGGATTGAAAAAAAAAAAGATTTGATATTCTATTAAATTCAGTGCTTTAAAACCTAGTTAAATGGTTACTTGTAAGTTTTTGTGAAAATCCAGTCTGATGTCTCAGCATACAAGAAAATTGTCTAGATATTATGGAGCAAAAGGACACCAAATCGGTGTTCACAGCACTGTGACCAAGCTGGTGACCACAGAACCGTAGTTCATCTCATTCTGTATATGGTTATCAAATAAAATTAAATACTAAGCTTTCAATCAACATCTGATGAAAAAATGGCTGGGTAAAAAGTGACTTTCTTTTGGTAATTGGTGCCACGGTTTTAAAAAGGCTACGTGTATTAACTGTTCTGATTGATTCATTTTCTGCATAACCATATTTCTCAAAAGAAAGCAAAATAGGAGAAATAAACACTTAAAAAGACTCAGCATTTCTGGATCAACTGCTAAACATTAAGTAGCAGCTTTCATATTAATACATTTATGCTTTCACTGAAACAAAAATGTCCACACATAAGGGATGGGGGAAAGAATTATCCAGCAAGTCTTTTCCTTTTCTTTATACACTCCAATACAAGAATACATGGTCGATCTTTTCCTTCAAGGACATAATGGGGATTTAAAAAGTGAACGCAATAGCTCTTTTGAAGATGTGAAAAGCTTATAATGCATCTATGAGAGGCAAATTTCAAATCCATTGCTCCCAAAATAGCATTTAAGTAACATCAGATTTTTGATGAATTCTTTAAAATCAGCTGCACTGCAAACAACATGATAAATAATTCTTATCCCATTACTATTTTCCACCTTTCTTGTACGGCTTATATATTGATTGATTAAAGCTGCAATGATGTCACTACTTAGTTTAATACTCTCTGAATTTAAAAGAAATGATTTAAGTCGCAACACACCCAAATACAGGGAGCATGAACGAATTCAGGCTAAGCTGGTTTTGCTAGGGCAGAAAGGTGAAACAGCAAACTGGATCTGAGTTTGACTGGAGCTTTGGCTAAAATTGCTAGTTTAGAGAGTTGTGCATTAAGAAGATGCTAAAAGTTCGTGTTTAGTGGCTACTTCATTCTCTATGTGATACTACATCTTGATGATAGCTTATGATTTGAACAAATGTAAAACAAGATAAACCATATTGCTTTCATAAAAAATTCTGATAGATTTAAACTACAGCTGCAATTGTTGGCAGACAAAGGCTGCAAACAGCATAGCATGACTAAGTGGCAAATTCTACCGATATTAGAGTTATCAGGTATGGGAGAATACTAGAAACCTGTGCATTGTTTTTTGTCAGAGCTCGTATTCAATTTAATTCTATTATTCGATTTTGCAGTTTTCAATGTCCAAAAACTTTTTGCAACTAGTTCTATTGTATTTCCTGACTAGATCACCGATTCTAAAACAATTTAGAATATTTTTAATTTTCCATCTCAAAATGATATTACAAGTGAAATGAGGAAGGGTTAAAAAAGAAAGCTTTTGAAACAAAATTTTTCTGTAAACCTCTAATTATTTGTTCTTTCTTAGTGCAAAAGCCCTCCTCTCCCCTTAAATTTTCAATAGTGATTGACCCAAGACAGATCTATTTTATTGAATCTTCCCAGGGTTCTGGTATAAGTTCAGATAGTAACTATGGTTTAAAAAAGAGAGGCTATGGGTGCTGTTCCTCACTACTAGGCAATTGATTCTAGAACTGAGAATAGTAATTAAATAGCTGAGCTTTCTTTTCATATTAAATATTCTATTTTTTAAGAATAGTATATTCTGTAAATATCAACAGAGTAGCTACAGTATTCACAGTTGCAGAAAGCAGCTTTTGAGCAGAACACCTTCACTGTTGGGGTGACACAGTGACCCTCACTTTCTTAATCCAAAGTTTGCCTGAGGTAAAGATCTTATTTAGCCAAAGACCTCTCAATTATTGCATCTCAGAGGGATCATTAGGAAGGTGTGAAACATGTATTCAAAAACAACCAAAAGAAAAAAAAATGCAAAATGAGAACAATAGTATATCATACAGATGTATAGAAATAAACCTCCAGTGGGAGCAATGTTGATTTTGATCTGCATTATTTTTGTGTTGGTCATATTTTTACAATTTTAAACTTCTCACTTGCTATTTACACAGCGTTTTGAATTTCTTATGGCTTTTTCTTTCATGGAATGTTGTTTTAGTATAGTCTATGCTACTGCCAATACCAATCTCTTATAATTGAGTTGGGAATTCCTGAAAGGGGAAAAAAAAGGCAAAACACTTACAATGAAAGTAAAGTTCTTCATCCCCTTCTTGATCAGCTTTGCTATAGCCACAGTGCCTGAAAAAAAAGAGGCCAGTTTTACTGGTAAATAATGATTTACTTCCTCACATCTAAAGTTCTGCCACCATCAGTTTTGCAGGCTGGGATTTTCAGGCACTGAGCACCTAACTTCCATAGGCCCTTTAAGAGTTTAAGCTATAATTCTCTCAACAGCAGAGTTTTAAATAAATCATGAACAGTTGTAATCAAAAGGCTTCTGTATCAAATACCAGTTGGGACAGGTCCTGAACAGAAAACTTCTGAAAAGCTTCTAGGATAAAACAGAGGATTAACAAACTTGAAAGCAGAATGCTATTTTATATGAGGGTATTCTTAAACTTACTGCTGTGCCTCTTTTTCTTGAATATAATGTCGTTTAAAGGCTGATTAGATAAAGTGTCAGTCTTCTCCATGTGAGAGAAACTGAACAGAAACTGGAGCTTTGAGGAGCCCAGGTAGAGAATCTGCTACGGGTTTTTTCTGCTATACATTTACATAGGACAAAAAGAACATCTTGATTTAAGTGTGCCTTGCTACAGTAAGTGGACTAACTGAATACTTGATAATGGGATCTAAAAGTATATTGTCATGATTAAGCATTATTTCCATTTTAGTTTTGCAAATTATCATCCCAGACTAGACTATGTCTGAAGAGTCCACAGCAATGGAGTCAGATATGCTTATACCTACACAAGTTGCAGTACCTTCTCCCAATGATGAATCCAAAGACCATGAAGACCAGAATGATGGTTCCTGCCACAGCAACCACAGCTATGATAATAACAGGATTCTGTTCACTGGAAACAGCCGTGGCTACAAAAAGGGCAGGGAACAGAGATTAGCTCAAAATTATTCCATATAAAGGAACGGTCACAGGTAAATTAACCTTCATGAATTGCAGATTGTTGGTTTACCTTTTCTGTTGCCTGAAACTATTAAACAGATGTTAATGAGGTTAAAGAAAGACATATATGAAAAATTCACCCAAATGCTGCATGAGTTAATAATCATCTGTAGGGAATAAAAAGGAGCTATGCTGGAATTAACTTGGTCAAGGTGGTAGATCCAGCAGCTGAAAGTCAGCACCAGTAAATTCTACTCCCTCCTACTGTTTCACTAATATATGCCTATAAAGGGGGGGCAGAAGAATAATTCCTGAAGAGTTCCACAAGGGCCTCACCCCTAAAACTGGTTGATTTGACTTTGATTTTACCCCTATAAACAGTATCTTTGTAAGATGAAACATTAACTATTTTTAGCACGTTAGAGGATCCGTATGTGCACAGATTTCATACTTAACTTATTTCTACCTCTTTTAATCATTTCAAATTGCTATTATTACTTATCATTTGTTTCCATTAGCAATGAAAAGGTGCTTCCACATTTACAAAAAATTTTCCATGTTTCAAGGAATTTGCCCACTAAAAATCCACACATTGTTCCTTTTCTTATTCAATTATGTCACTGCTATTAATATATGAAAATGTATGCATGTCAGGTTAATATAAACTCAGTATGTAAATACTTAGCCTGAGAAGCCTCAGAGTTTGTTAAACATGTTGTTTGCCCATCATCTAATGTGGGCAGCCATATACTCAGTTACATTAAATGAGAACAGCTCTGCTGAACTTTGTGGAGCTATACTGATCTGTAACAGTGAGGATCTGGTCCAACAGATTGAGAATCAAGGAGGAGACATCAGGCAGTGATGCTGAAAAAAAGGTACTGTCGAAATGAGTCAGGCAGCAGAGAGATAAAAGCAAAGCAAAAAAAAAAAAAAAAAAGTTGATTAACTAAATTTTAGATGGTATATTAATACGGTTAACTCCTGGTAACGTTAACTAAACAGGAATGTCTACATGAGAATTTTATGAATTCCACAGAATCAGGTTCCTGTTGCAGATTTCATAGGTTCCCATAGAAACAAACAAAACAGTATTTTCTTTGCCCTGTCTGGGGAGAAGCGAGCCAATCAACATGATTTATTTTATCACTGACACTGACCTGTACTAGCTGGTTCCCTCAAAAATGTAACAAACCCCTTGATATGCTACAAAGATACAGAATATTTTGCATTGAGGGGAAATTTCCTCTTAACCCTCCCCCTCTTCCCCCCCTCCCCCAAATTTTATTTCCTAAGGAAACTTTATAGTTTTTCTATATTCTACCTAATGCAGCTGAGGAGGATCTCATTACTCATACCAGTCTTAATCTTGAGTACACGGAAAAGAAGAATGCTTACCTTTGAGTATCTATAAGCTTTTGAGATACTCGGGTCACCTGGATCCTACTACAGGCCTACATATATTCTCTTTGTGGAACTTGTAGGAAATTAGTGGTCAGTATCTTGTGCAAGAGGGTAGGGGCATAAGTGATACCACTCAGTTCCTGTATCATTCTCAGCCCATCAAAATAGAGAACCCCAAATATGGGAATATCAGATTCACACACAATACAGCATTTCCTAAAACTGTTCCATTCCTTCTTTGAACCTCAGTGCAAACTTCATTTGAAAGTCAAGAAGAGGCAGCATCCTATCACAATGGTGAGCATGTGAAGATGCATCCACCTAACAGTCTGGAATAATACCCACCCAAGCTTGTCACCTTATCTAGCAGCCAAATTGAGTGCATAGAGGTTGACATATGCGAGTGGGTTGCTCTGCGTAGCTGCCTCACAGATTTTGGATACTGGCACTTTCTGGAAGCAAGCCGCAGATGTCATTTGGGCTCTGGAAAATATTGGGAGCATGGTACACCAGCCAGCTGGTAAGATAGGTGGGATGTGATGTATTAGGTATTTTTACATCTTTGTGAGGGAAAGGCCTGATTGTGGGTCTGGTTAGATAGGACCTACAAGAATTCAGTGACAGCTGTCCAAGACATCTGCTTTTGTTCATGCACTAGTTCAGTGCTGCTTCTCCCTTCTGTGGGATGAACTCAGGCTGTTAGTTGGTTTAAGTGGGATTCAGAAGCCAACTTTTGGCATGATCGCTGTGGTTTGGCAGAAATAAAGATACTAGAGTAGCCTTAGAGGAAAGATTTCAGATCTTTCAGAAAAATTTTTCAGTGACTCCATGGCATAGTTACCTGTCACTAACATTGAAACAATGGTGGTGGTAGGGGACTGGCAGCAGGATAGGGAAGTCTGCCCTTACATTGGTTTAAGCTGCACTATGACTCAGAGGGCAAGAGACAAGGAATTGCTACTTAGGCAGTCAACTACAGCTGACACCCAATATGACATAGTGATATCTGTATACACAAAGAAATGAGGCAATGTTTTGCTTAGAGGAGTCAAGACTACCTTCTGTGTACACTGTTGGAGGGATGGGGAATGTATATCCAAACACATTTGGAGGATTCAAAAAAGGAGATTAGCTATAAAAGCTGTGCTGCTCCTCCAGCAATATTCTTTCATGCAAGCAACCTAAATGTATGATTTACAGAAGATAAATCTTGACAAAGTGCACCATGAAAACTTCAACAAAAATATAGATTTATGTAAATTAAACATCATTTTCATTTTTTCTTTATGTCTTCTATAAAGATTTGTAGTAGTGTTGTTTACTTCAGATATTAGAAATAAATTTTGCATTTGCATATTACTTCAATCTTCCTTATTTAAAGTGATTCAAGGCACCTGACTAAAATCAAAGTCTTCTTCACTCCAGATTGTGCTGAATCCTTTTCATTTAATAGTGAGGCATTTAACAAGTGTTTAACTCCCCATCAATTTTTTTAGACTGTTCAAAGGTAGTGGTACGTTACACCATATTGAGATCAGGTACCACATGTCTTGCCATGACTGAGAACATCCAGGAGGGCTTTCTGTCATCCAGCAAAATTGCTGAGAGCATTCCCAAAATCTGTGTGTCCCAAGAGTGTTTGTCATAGAAAGGTTTTTGCACTATGCTTTGTATACATCCAGTCTTGGCTGAAAACCACTGAATTTTCACAAACAATTTCACAATTGTTTTTCCATTAAAATTCTGATTAAAAGAAGTCATCAGGATTTTTAAGTTGGATGCATTCAATTATTCTTGATGCTTACTTTGTCTAATAGCTAGAACACAATATGTATCCTCATACTTTTTTGGAGAAACAAAAAACACAGAAACCTCTTTAGACCCACTGGCTACAACTGATTTAACATATTTTTGAAATAATTTGGTGAATCAAAATAGAAAATTCACCTGAACTGTCTGTGTTCCGGCAGCTTCACATAGAATTTGGATGGACAGTTCAACCAAATCAAAAACAGTTATTTAGCATATATGCTCCTCTTTCTAGTTTTAATAATATTGCTTATGACTCTTCCCTTTTGTGTTTTACTTACTGCTTCTACTGAAAATGTTAATTGCCTATAAATCTAAATGTTTACCTGTGGCTTCTTCTAGTGTAGCAACATCCAGTCTGGGACTATAATTTCCATAACCAGCAGCAGTAAAAGCACGAATCTGGAAAACATACACTGTTCCTGGTTTTAGGTTATTAATAGAAGCTGAAGTGGACTTGGTTTTCACCGTTGAATAGGTCCTCTCTCTTTGATCCTGGAAATGAGAAGGCAAAAGATTAAATGACATTTACAGGTCAGATTTTATCATGATTGAAGATTAGCAACAGACAACTGGTTTGGGTAGTTTATTTCAATTTACTGAGTGCTATTTTGCCCAACATAAAAAACATAGCACACTCTGAGGAGTATTACAAAACACTGTCACTGCAATGAGAAGTCCTTAAAGTAACATAAAATTTAAATAGGATGCTCATGTTGTCAGTCATAAAACATCCAGGCATAAAATGACTGTTTTGGGGGCTCTGATTACATTCTGTCAATTTTTGATGAAAAAATAGCTTGACCACAGCTTTCCTGGGACAGCTGAAGGGTCTAAACAGTTCAGTGACAGGAAAATCTGTTCTGTCATGGTCAGAATACTTTCCCTTGTTGCCTTCCAACACCTTTCAAAAGTTATTATGGTGCAGTGTAAAACTGACTGAATATTGCCTGAATTCTGTTCTTTAATTAAGTGAAAACACTTAATCTTATCTCTGGCTCCTAGTCTTTTCTCAAGTTTCGACCCTATGGCATCAAGTAAAACCCAGGGAAAGAAGTTGAGTATGTAACCTCCCCAAATTTTGAAGCTGTATGATTACAAATCCTGTGGGTAATAACTCACTTCCAAATGTTACAAAAGTTGTATCACAGACCATTATGGTATTCAAACAGCTCTACTTATTCATCAAATTTAGTGGTCCAAATTATCCTTCAGTGTAGATATGTGCAGCCCTGCTGATTTCAGTGGCATACGCAACCCCGATTTGAAGGGCAGAAGGGATGAATTAACCAACCATCTGAATGCATCACATGATCCCAATGCAAGCATGAGCCATACGAGGCACTGCTAATGAGATGGACAGAGAGGGAAGGAATAAATCTGTAACTGATTTCAATAGCACTTTGCCAGCTTAAAATGATGGAAAACCTTCCGCTTTGCATTCAGTGTAGCAGCAAAGCCTTTTGCTGAAATACAGTGCTCCATACAACGTATCAAATTTCTTTTCTAAGATGCAGTAATGGCTTCTCCTGAGCCTTGCCTGTTCTGTCATTTGAGCAAGCCTGTCAGCCTGGGTAGCAATATTTTTTCATATCTTCTCTAAGAAGATTTAAATCATCTGTAAGTGAAGACCATGGTGGAATGTATGTTGGTATGTGAGAAAGAACAGGAACACTTGAGAGATGTGAAACAAGCGTAAGCAAACAGTAAATAGTAGTATAGGTTCAGGATTGCAAGCCACAGTGGAATTTCAGAGTTTGGGTTTTGATGCATAAATGAGACTTGTCCGAATTGCCAGCAATTCTTCAATTCAAAATAAATAAATAACAAAGAAAGAAAAATAACTTAAGCTAGAAATCTCATAAGACAAGCTTACTTCGGAGATTTCTGGCAGTTAAGTTCCAGTCCTAGCCAGAAAAGAGAGGCAAAGAAACACTTATCAGAATATTTCGGAACCACAAAAATGTTTGATTTGATTTTGGCTCTAAAAGAGAGTTCAGGTCTATTTTTGAATTAACAGAACAAAATGTGAACTGCTTCTTTCATCCTGAGCAAGAAGCTTAAGAAGTACTTTTCAAGCTAAAATACATTATTTTGGAAGGAAGGCAGACATTTAAGTATTTGTGTAAAAAATATTTTGCTGAATTAAAGGTATAAAGTTCTGTTTATCTGTGAGTGTTTGTAGAATAACAACCTTATCCTTTTTTATTTATTTGACTGTAGTAAGTATAATATCAGTAGGTTTGCTTCCCTTACAAAAGAAGTCTAATACCAGTTCTTGTGCTTTGCAAACACAGGAAACTGGCAATGAAATTCTGCTGTTTATTTAAAGTAACAGAAATATATAGACAAAAATAATAAAATCTACATTCTAAGAGTCAGCATATATGAAAAGTGTTTTTGTCATTTTTATGTTATTTTCCACGAGCTATTTAAATGGTTTATTTTATTTTAACAGACAAGAAAGTACTATGCATATAGAAATGAAAAAGCTGTTTTTTTTTTTGTCCCCCCCCCCCCCGACAGAACACTTTTTCCTTAGTAATTATGTAAACTTTCTTTTCGCGTTTGGACTTCAGTTGTGTGTGTGTGCATACACACTCAAGGGAGATAAATTACCTGCCAAAAATAGAACTCCCTTAAAAAGATTTGCAGATATCTTTACATATCTAGTAAGTTTTGTCATAGGAGTCATTAAACTGAGTAATTTAAAACTGGGACATAGCATCAACAAATAAACATTTTATTCCCTTTCCAAATCATATAAAGATCTTTTGATAAATATATTTTTTGTAATTCAGCACTGAAAATTAGATGTGACACCTGATATTAGATCCAATCTGGTCTGAATTTACCTAATTATATGTTATCTAGTAGGTGACATGCTCTTTTCTCTTTTTTGGCTCTTTTCTGATATAGAGATTTTATTACCTTGTTTTCAGAGATAAAATGTCTTCACAAGAGATCACAAAGGAGCGCCTATGTTTATTTCTTTATATTTTAGTTCTTTTTTTTGTTTTTCCTTCTTCTTCTCCCAGACTGTTTCATAAAAAAAAATAAGAATACTTTACATGCTGCAGCAAATTTCTCAGGGAATCTGGAGGAGCAACACTTACTCCAGGTCCCAAGACAAACATGTAGCTGCAGAACCTGCCTTTATCCCACTTTCATTCAGCTTATGGTAGCATGTGGCCTTACTTATATGCCTGTCAGATTTTTTATTTATTTTTTTATTCTGGAATACCTCAAAGTTATCAAGAATGAAGCCCCAGACACACTGAAATGAATGGCAAAACTCCGACTGACATCAATAAGATTGCAATTTCACTCTACCAAAAATAGAAATCACTTCATCTACTATTGAGAAGCAGTCCGCAATGCATTATTGTGTTGAGAGAACAAGTGAAAAATAAATCTCACATTGCTAGGAGTTTTTCAGAGGGCAAACAAGGAATATTTATCTGCTGAAACTGTAGGAAGTGTTTTGGAAGTTTTCAGACATAAGTCCAAGCTGCCCAATTCATAAGGAAATACCATATGTAGTCAAGAGCTCTATTTGATGTCTCATCTCAAGATTGGAATTATACCGACACAGAAGGAAATGGAAAGAGCTTTAAAAACAATGTAGAAGAGACAGAAAAATGATGTCTCATGTTAAAATTTCCACTGTCCAATTTAATAATAGAAAAATCAAGGGGGGGGGAAGGGGTGATTTCAAGTGGATATTTCACTTTTTGGATACCAAAATACAATATATGGAACATATGATAACCATAATAATTGCAAGAAATAGTTAATAGATGATTGCTACAAATAAGCAAAATCACTGTGGCTTTGAAGAGATCACAGCAGAGAGGATAGATGACAGGACTGTTATGGCTGTAATATTGTTCCACAATTTAGTGAGCAAAGAGCACACTGTTGTACATTACAGATAATCTTAGCACTTACTTTCTCATAATACTTGATTTCATATTCAGTAATGACTCCATTGGGATGTTCTGGTTCCTGCCAGGAAAGCTCCACACTCCTCTGAAGCACTCTTTCTTTCATTACTCCACTAACTTGCGAGGGAGCTGTTTGGACAAGATGTGTCAATAAATAACAAGCAAATTTGTTGGATCCCTAAAATCAAATGTCATTACTGATCCACCCCATGCTGAGCCACTTTCATTAAGGTAAAAGAAAGCACCTTTTCAAAGCTCACAATTCAACAGCTAATGAATATTCAGATAGGACCCTATTACTGTTCATAAACTATAATAGAAATCAAATTACAGTGCAAACAGCAAAAAGTGGCATTGTTCAAGTTTGTGAAAAACTGGGGTTTATGGGATAGGAATGGCAATTAAGCAAATGAATTCTAATTAAGCTAGGAAGGTAGATTTTTAGATTAATTTTGTGTTAAATTAAAAATCTAAATATTTATTGCATACATTTCTGACATGCTTGCAAAAATAAATAAGGTGTATCAAACAAAATCACATTTTAGATTGATTTCATACAGTTGCTTGCAATTCTGCTTAAAAATAATCTCTTGTGTTATTTTATTATGGCATGACTTGGTAGTGAAAACAACATTGTTAGAGACTAAAAACCTTCTTTGCATTCATTCAAACCTTTCTAGAACACTCCTTCTTTAAAGCTGAAATTTCCATATTTGGCCTTGTTATTTTTTGAAAGTCTGAGAAAATCTACGTAGTTCTTATGAAATAAAGGGGTGACTGTCCTACTCCACTCAGTCTACACAGAAGTGTGTACATGCACACATGCAAACGTACACACAGTTTCCTAGTATGTCACCCACAAACAGGTGCTTTTTGAAATTAAAAAAAAAAAAGTGCACAAATTATAGAGCCACTGACTCTCATTTAAATAAGGTTAATAAGGTTAAATAAGGTTAATTTAAATAAGGTTAATAAATAAGGTAATAAAATGTGAGTGATTAAAAAAGTAGCTTTCTTGCTCCAGTTATCCTATAGCTAATGAAAAGGAAAGATGGCAGATTTTCTGCTGACAGGTTTTTCCAAAGGAGTCCCAACATCACGTTTCTTCAAACATATGCACTGCATATATATATGCAGCACAGAAGTTCTGTAAAACTTTAGCTGTTTAAAAGAGAACATGGGATTGGAATGAAGCAGGACTTAGTCTTGTTTTCCTTCAATTCAGTGGAAATAGTTCAGTTAATTTCAAGGGTGCTCATACAAAAGATACAAAGAGAGGATCTGATCCTCAACCCCCTGCAGTTAAAGGAAAATTTACATTTATCTGTTTAGAAACATGATCATATGCAGAGAGCAGGTTCAGAGACATGAATCACATAGAACCATATATAATCCATAGACAGGAAAGAAAACAAAAAAATAGATATAAATTTACTTATATCTCTTTCCAGTACAGAATCCACAACTTTGAACAAACATTCTGAAAAATTTAAATCTTTCTCTAGGGAAAAAAAGAATAGCCTTATTTCAGAACTGTATATACAGCTTTCACTATGTAAAATGATGCAAAATCTTCAGATAAAAAATAATTCTTATCCCATTGAATGAACCCAGTTCATTAGAACTACATCCACCAACGTGCATTCCTTTGCAGGACAAGGATACTTTGCTGCAACAAGTAGGTGAACTTGTTGCTGCAACAAGTAGGTGAACTTTTACTATTCACCTCAAAGTCTAATTAGAGTAATTATTATTCTAATATTCTTATGCACACCCACTTTCCTCCATTTAATTTAAAGGATAAGGAAATAAAACATCTAGAGTGCACATTATGTAAAACTAAGTATATAAACACAATGAAAAATCAAAAATTTGTACAGTACAACCAGGATAATAATCCTCTAAGACATTTAAAATTTGATTGTTAACTTCTTATTTTAATTGTGAAGTTCCTGTCCTGGCCTTTTTTTTTTTTTTTTTTTAACTGTATATTTGTGTAGTTTTTAAAGTTGAATTTATTTATATTTCATTAGAAGCTCCAAGAATCCATGGAAATTAAAAATACAAACCATGCATGATAATAGTCATCATGAACTATTATGTCATATATTCAATATAATCAAAGTTGAAGACCCCTTAACATAGGCTACCTAACTGATAAAATCAAAACACTGTATCATGCAAACATCACGAATGGATAAAGCATTCTAAATTCAGGATCTCTCTCTTTCTCTGTTGCATTCTCTTTCTAAAAGTTTTGAATATTTCTACTCTTTAATTAGTGGAATATATTCTTTTTGTAGCTAAGAGTCTGGAATGCAGCAAAGCAATTTACTCTGTCTAATGTTCTTTGCTATGATTAACTAGTTGTCTTTGTCTAAATATGGTGTAGCACAGTATCCTGGCTGAATTTCAGAGAGGTCATTATGTTTCATGAATCACGTTCTATATCATCCAGATAAACGTTTTCAAACTGTTAATTTTAGATTTTTATATGTCCAAAATTGTTAATGTTTATACCTATTTGAAAAAAATTTGTATTACTTAGGTCACTGGAAATTGTTCTCAACATTCACTGCCTTTTGTTTTAACATACCAAATTTCTTCATTCTGTTGGTCATAACATTTATTTTTCTTTTAAGCAGTGAAGCAAAATGAACTTACTTCCTTTGGAATTAGTTAACTTTGCTTATGTGGAGAAGGAACAAGGATGCAGAGAAAGAGGAACAGAGAAGGGGGAAGATGTTAGCAGGGGAAATGAAATATTCCCTACCATTCCCATTGAACATCTGTACTAAGTATACCACAAAAAGGCAAATTCCATTTCTTCAGGAAATTCAAAGAAAAAGAAAATCTCAGTGACTTATTGACATTGTAAAGTAGTGTGCAAAGCTGTCTTGAATAAGTGAATTATATTTCCTGTTAGTTAATATTCTTATTTTCTTTCAAAAATGATCAGATTAAAAGAAAGGGTTTTGTGTTGTTTTGTTTTTGTTTGTTTGTTTATTTGTTTTTCCTCTAGTTGAAAAGGCTGTGCTATATTTCAGAGGTAGAGATAATTCTGACCTTGAGTCTGGATCTTCCTTTAGGGCTCTGAAGAGAACGATGTTGCATATAAGCCCCATTCTGGATGATATTCCTAAAATGCAGTAAGTCACCTAGCCTTATTCTGTCTCACACTTTGAGCCCTGACATATGTCAGGGGAAGAAGAGAATCATGAAATGGGCTGAAGCCAGAGTGTCCTCCTCCGGCAAGGTACATCAGCCTATTGTTACTGCAAAGAAATAACTGTAAGAGAGCAATCATATTGATATTAGAGGCTAAATATAAAAAAACCTATCGCTATTCTGCCTTTTGGGTTGTATTTTTTGATCTATGCTTACGGAGCATGTACATGTCAGGAACATTTTGTTCTTTATTCTAGTATAATCATTTTCTCCATATACTCTCTGCATCTTTTTTTTTACAGCCTGTTTTGCATTCACACGTTTACTTGTTTTGGCTTTCTGACTGCTCTTTTTAAAACTACAGACCACTTCACATTGCCTTCCCATGTTAATTAATTAAAAATCGATTTATGTTTTTGTAACAGCTATGTTTGAGTGAGCTTGAAAATGAGTTAAAGCATACAATCCATCCCTAAATCCAACCTAAATATGGTACTAAATCAGAATAAAAGATACATCGGTAAAAATAGATTCAAACAAAAAATACCACTTTTCGTGGTAGATAAAACAATAATAATAATAATAATAAGTAAAACCTTTTTCTTTTTTTTCCTTCAGTAATCTAGTTCTTACCACAGGTTCCATAACAAAGATGTTTGCAATGAAGGCACTTCTTACAGCATTTCTAGACAACTAAGTACCCAGTCCTGAATGATTTGAGCATGTATAATCCCTACTGTATCACTTTGGGTTACAAAGAAGCATCACCTATCAGAATCATTATTTCCATAATATATTACACTGGGGGATACGGGCTGTTCAAAACACCATTTGCTATCAGCTTTCTTTCTGATATACCTCATCTCTTCTTTTTCTCCTTCCTACTGACACAACATCCAATGCATCAAACACACACAGCCTCGCAGGGCTAACTGGCAGATGTACCTACACATGCTGCATAAGAGAGTATTTTGAGAATGACAGGCCCTCAGCACACTCATTCACCTTTTTTAAATGCTTCAAATATACCATTCAGCAAAAGGAAAAATTGATTTTTCACTAGGTTTCAACATCAAGCCACAGAGAAATATAACGCTGCTGAGCTTTACTGATAAAGCCTTCCAGTTACATAGATCTCAAGCTGGTCATCATTTTCAGATCAAGTTATAGAAAAAGTTAAAACTGAAGTGTCAAAAAGAGCAGGATATTCCAAGGAGTTTCTGCTCCAGAGAGAATATTGCATCTGGTAGGCTGAAGTGTTACATTCATAATGCTAAGCCAACCATATGGTATATTATTAATATGTGCAAATATTTATATATAGAAAACTGCAGTGATTGTTTTGGAAGGCATTGCTTTTAGTCCAAAGTTCTGTGAAAATGTTATTATATAATATTGTTCATGCCTTTTATCTCTGTCCTTAGCTATTCCATGGTTCATATGTCTGGCATATCCCTTGATCCAAAGTGTATTTTCCAAAATACAAAGACATGCAAAATGAAATCTTTTCCAATTTCTATTAATCTAAGAAAAGTATAAAATAATAAAACAAACAATGTAAACTAAAAAATCAAAACATGGGAAGCTGGACATTCCCATGTGTAACGAACTCGGCATTATGCACCAATTTCTAGCACAAAATCAACTGTAACACTGTTTTCATAAAAAAAAAAGAAAAAAAAAAACTTAGCAAAAGAAACCTACTCAGCCATTTCTCTGAGATTTCCTAAAGTCCTGCATCATGAAAGTGCCTCAATTCTACCCAGTAACATCAGTCATGGAGACTTCTCACCTGATACATTTTTTTTAAAACTCTCTTTAGAAATAGCATTTCCAGCCACTAAATCATTCACGTGTACAAAACTGTCAAAATTTCTGAGAAATAAGGGATTCATTCCTACTATCCCGGTTTGTGCAAAAAGTTTCCCAAACGAAGGTGAGTAAATTCTCCCAGTGCAGGACCAAAACCCATATTAATAAATGTTACCAAGTCTGTTTGCATCTCTGGTTTCATGATTTGTTATACAAAGACTAATGAATGAATGGGCTGACAGCCTTCCTTAACTATTTTTTATATTGCTTTATTTTATAATAGCAATAATGTGCTTAGGACAGTTTGAGCTTTGTCTTGTACTTGCTGAAATCAACAGTAATACTCTCACTTACTTTCATAGCACAGGACACTTGCAGCACTTACCAAAGGACAAAATCTCTTGGCTTTTTGCCTCTTTTCTTTTCATATCATGAGGATATGCAGCAATTATTCAAAAACACGGCTTTTTCGTAAAGCAGGGAGAGATCAATTTTTATACCCCTGTAAAACTGCATCTCAGGGCCCAATGTAAGTTTTAAATTACATAAAGTATTAGCAACATTTTTTCTACAAGAGCTTTCTACAGCAGTTGGGAGGTGCTGTCAGTGTTCAGTGCTAAAAGGGAACATTGCTAACAAATGCAAATAATGGAAAAACAGAGATAACAGAGTCCCAACAGCTATAACATACTCTACTATTTCTATTTAAAATGTCATAGCTGTCTCCTTTTTGGGAAGGATTTTTTAGACAATGGAGTTTCTTTGACTGTACATCTATTTTAACTGAGACTGGAATCTGGCTTTGTACAAACAATGAACACAAAATGAACCCATGTGTATATATGAAAAGAGTAGCAGAGAATTATACTGTTGATAGCTCCTAAGTGGTTGCTCAGGAAGAGATTACAAAACTCCCTATACTCTGTTACCAATCCTGCATCAAGATTACCCAAACGGCACCCTTCGGCACTGGTTTCCTTACTAATTTGCTCCCAGGAGAAAACGTATAAATGAAGCCATAACCTGTTTTTCCACCACACTGGTTAGTTTTTAAGGGAAACTTAGGCACCCAGATTGCCTTGCTAGATCAGAGCTGCAGGCAAACAGATTACGCCCTTTGAAGAACTGCAGCCACAGCAATGAGGAGCCTGGGGTCAGGGTGCGGCACCACACTGGTTTTTATACTGGTCTGGAGCAACATGCCTCAGGATATATGCCCACGCTGACTTATAAGGAGTTATCTGATGTACATGGATGTTACTTGAAATAAAACCTTGACAAGGGTTTGCAGGTACTGCACAAATTTTAAAACTATACAGTGTAGATGTTTCCCTTACTTGTTTACTGAGTTTTCCATAAATATACAAGGCATTTGTGTGAAAGGAGAAATAATACATTTCAGAGTACCACAATATGGCAGTGCTACTCAAGCCATGACAGAGATCGGCTTTAGCTTGTCCTTAGAATGCTTGGGAAAATTTGCCTACATTTATCTTCATGTTTGCACTACTATGCAAGATAACTTTCATACTATTTTGTACGACAATCCATGCAAAAAATATCAAGAAAGAATATGACAGCTCTTAAACCGAACTTTTTAAAATGGACAGATGGAAATTTATAGCACTTTCTTTTTGGTTAAAATGTATTTCTCTGCCCTCAGTTAAGTCTCCACATGACAAAGCAGCCCATGATAAAAGGTTATTGAGTACCACTGTATTATGCCATTAGTACCCATTGCTTTGGATCAATGACAGACAGATTCCCCACTGTGTTTACAAGCTGCAGCATTCAAAAAGTGACCCAAATAAATCAGATATTTTACACTAACAATATCCTACCGAGAAGCAATTTTAACTTCCTCTCTGACACACTTTACTTTCCAGCTCATAAATATAACACAGTGTGCTTACAATGCTCTGCAAGCCGTGAGCAGAGGCACACACAGCTCTCGGGCCACTTGGGGATGTGAGGAGTAGAGGGTAACAGGCAATGTAGTCAAGTAATACTTGGATGCATTACTCCATTACACTTCTTTGCCCTTGCTTTTGTGGTTGAGAAACTCTTAAATTACCTGCTGATCTATGGAGAGTAACAGAAACAGAAGTTGCCTGAATACAGCTGCAAATCAATTAAGAAATACAAGAAGTCAAAAAATGAGGAAAAAGAATCAATACATTGTGGTGTCCCCTAATATTATTATGAAGTTCCAAGAAAGCATACACTTAAATAGTATTCTTATCAAATTTGTAGTGATTTACTAATCTTCTGTATCTTTTTTATTTCTGATACATTTAAAAATTAATGGTTTGGTAATTCCTTTACCAAGCCTGTACCCACTAACTGTGTCAGCTTTCTATGCTGCCTACTATGGTAAAGTTTTGGGAAGGGAAACCAATAAAAAGAAAGAAAAAGAACTTACTAGAAACAAATGAAACAGTTTAGAAATATCAGTGCTGACAGTTTGTCTATCATGTCTTTTTTCTGGTCAGAGTCTACGTCTAGACCCGTCCTATGAACTCCCCTGTTTCTCTTGCCTGACATTTGGTACGAATATTATTGTCATGTCTGTATCCCATTTCTTCCAAAACTGGCAGCTTGGGCATCAATCAGTGCTGAACGGATGCTGAGTTGCGTAACAAGTGACAACATCAACTCCCAAGGTATCCACAAATCTTGCTTTGTGAAGTTTTGACATGTCAGGCACAAACCTGATTCTTACAAATGCATTAGAGCAACAAACCAGCCTTACAAATAACAGAGAGGGGCTTTTGTTCTCATGTAGCACTTGTTTTCTCTTGGAGAAGAAATATTTCTATGTTAATTAGATTTTTCCTTTGTCCTGCCTTTTTTAGGATTCATCTTTCATAACTTTCTTTTTTTTTTTTTTCAACTGAAACATTTGCCAACAGTCTTGCACTAGATCCTTGGCACATAACTATTACTCTTCATTAAGAAAAACAAAACCCCGCAAAACTCCCAAAGGTGCTCTTTTCTTTGGTGAGCTACTCGGATACTTTATATTCTCTTTCTGCCTCTATTCATCTCTACTGACAACTGCCAATCACAGACCAAAGTTTTAGGGAATTGAAGGATAAAGAACAATTTACAAATACTTTCCTGTGGAAGTAGACAGGTGTAATGACTGAGACTGTTTGCTGTAATTGAATTTCATGCTGTCATCTACTCAGTCACAAAAAATTATCAGCTTCAAGGATGGTACTCATGGAAAAAACCTTAACACATTCCCATTGCTACTGTCTAGCTAATACTGCTATTCCAGTTTAACTTGTCTAAAAGTTAAAGCTATACTTGCTGCAATAAAATATGATACCAGGTGATTAGCATTGTGGCTTTGGAGGCCTGCAGACTACTATGATTATGTTTATTAGTCTAGGATGTCCAAGAGACAGTTGAATAAATTCCAGCCTCATAATAACAAAGTGTTTTGTTTCGGACACAGCCAACAAAAATCTGGAAGGAAAGTGTCATGACAAAAACTAAAAACACTTAATCAAATATTAACAGAACAACATATAACTATTCTATAAAGATGTCAGCAGAAAACAATAATTATCACTGCACCAGAGGTTTGATCAAATGGCCACTTTCGAACATGTAATTGTTCAATGGGGAAAAAATATGACTTTGTTAACATTCCTAAAATGTGTACAACTTCTGTTTCAGCCTTCCAAATTCATGTGAAACACATTATAATGGCACTGCTAAGGCTGGGCAGATTTCTGAAAGCAGCATGGGTGGTATTCCCAGAGAAGGCAGCAAGAGTGCCTTGCAAAAAGGGCTTGCAGCTATTCATGTTATGAGCCTGTACTCCTTTTCCCAAAGAGTGATAAATCTCCTTTATTTAAGGAGATGCATAAATACCCTCGGCTATAGTGATAAATATCAGGAGTAACTAGCCTGAAATCAGTGAATATTTATACATACAGGAGTGAAACTTGTGTCCACGAGAGGAAGCTCAGGCACAACAGTCAGCTTAAGACTCCCTCACTCAAGGCTTACTGAAGAAGCAGTTTCACCAACCACAGTGAGGTCAGTCCTGTGGGTAATTGCCACTGATATAAACAGAATATTCAAAATTTCCCTTGAAGTATTAAAAAATCACATAAATTCTGACAAATGAGAGAAAATCCACTGGATACAATGCTGGTCTGAGATACCACTAATAACAAAATAAATCATTTTTGGAGTGTGCATGAGCTGTTCAAAAACTAGCATCATGTAAATGCAGAAGGAAAAACTATTACTTTAGGGAAAAGTATTTTGTAAAGTGAAGGTGGTTGATTGGTTTGAATATACAGCATAATTTAACAGCTACATATTAAAGTGTTAATTATTTTAGAGAAAATACACAGATTTGCTTAATAATAACATATACAAAACTTGTATGAAAATATCTTAAGTTTTTTTTATATATATCTTCTCTTTTTTTGCAACAAATAATAATAAAAAAAAGCTACAGGAATAACACATTACCAGGACTTATGTAACTATATTAGTATGATAAATTAGCATTTTTTTAAACAAAATGAATCTCTACCACCCATTGCAGAAAATATACTCTAAATTTAATTTCCAGAGTCCTTAAACATTCTTGACTTTGAGTAGACATTGGTTTCTAAATCTCCTTATTTCTTTAGAAAAGCTCTTTTTTTTTTCCTTTTTGTTATTTGGGTACATGCTTTCATTCAATGCTTCTCCAGCTTCTCCTCACAGGAAAGCCTTGCACAGAGACTTGTCTTATGCAAAAAACATATCAGATTGGAAAGACATCAATCATTTAATGAAAAAAAAATACTATATGGTTTTAAAAGCTGTACAGAATCATCACCATTTTATGGACTTTCTAGTGGCTTCATTTCCCTGAATGCTACGAGGCTCCCAGGGAATCCAGCTTCTATATCTGAAGGTTAACTTCTTAGTGAGTTAGATTATGAAAATGTCAATCGTACAAATTATAAATCCATTTAGCTTTCTGATTAGTTCCACCTTTAGGATAGCATTTAGGGTTCGATTATGACCTCTCACCAATTATATTTTAGTTTAGCTACATTGATTTCAGCTAAGTTATCCTTGCTTTACACCAGTGGAAATAAGTTCAGAAACAGGTCCTAAGGGTAAAGTAATTAAAAATGTAATTACCACAACTGATCATGCAGCATAGCTACTTCATTAATTGATTACATTTTTTTTTAACAAAAAGATTAAAATTCCTTTTCCAGTTATGCCAAGAAAGATTTTTACTTTTTTATTTGATAAATAGTTCTGGATGAGATCCAGGCAATCTAACTTAGGCACCTTGGTGCACCTACCCTTTAAATGACAACAGCTCTCCTAAATTAAGTGCTTAAGTTCCCTGAATAGCTTTGCTCCCTGTAACAGAGGTAAGTGCATTCGAGGGATCCAGAAGGAGATCCTGCCTGTTCAAACTGAGACCCAAGTGAGATCTCTTCATTTTACGGCCACTGAAAAACTTTCCCCACTGGCTACATAGTGAATTTACGCACTGATTTTAGGAGAAATATATTACCTGGAACACCTAATAAACCTGACACTTAACATTTACATACTTTTTAGGTGAGGTGGACCCTTCTTCGTTATACAGTATCTAGAATTTCCTGCTATTCCTAAAGCTTCCTTGTGGATTTAAGGAGGTGATCTTTTAAGCATCTTAAGGCAATTAGTCCTGCTCTGACTTACCTCTAATGCAAATCTAGTTGGATCCAGGTTTCTAGGTACAATAGTATAAGTTTAATTCTTGACGAGTTTACAGGTACTTTAGCAAGATGCTAGCTAAATGTGTAACTACTTACATAACTGCAACATCCCAATTGCAGGGAATCAATTTAATGATGAAAAAAATTCCTAAGTAGGATTAAAGTGTGAACCAACATATTTAGAAGAAGAAGAAGAAGAAGAAGAAGAAGAAGAACAACAACAACAACAACAACAACAACAACAACAACAACAACAACTCTGGATCTGCTTCTCTTTTAAATTTCAATGGTGTAAATTAGCAGTGCCTGCACTGAGTCCCTGGAACTTATTCACTAAGAAATCCAGGATGAAGGAGATGAAAATGGGGATCTTAACAGTAAAAGAAATCCACACATACTTTTAAACAGAAAGCTTACATTTAAAAAAGAGAAAAAGTTGTTTCTGTTTTATTGCAGAGTTACTCAGTATATTGGTAAAATAAGCAAATTTCATAAACATCGTTGAACAGCTTATTGTAGGTCTATTTATCTCCAATTATAAGCTTTAGATCCAATTCTTCATTCCCTCACTCATATTGAGCTTTCAAAATGTATTGGGAGAGTGTGGGGTTGGTCTCGTTCAGACTGCACACATCATGTGCTGTCCTGTCAAATAAAGTATGGAAAAATGGTGTTTACACATCTTATGAGTCTTTCCAGGCTGTAAAAGATATAGCAAAAAGAAAGCAAAACTGGAATGTCACAAGAGAAATGAAACTTAAGTCATAACCACAGCACTATACTGTGTTTTAAAGAAAATTATCATCTTCCTACACAGACTGCGTAGACCATTTTTCACTTACTATTTTTCTATGAAAGATGCTCCATGTCTACAGTAGAAATTATTGCTATATATGTGTAACTATTGCACAAAAGTTGTATTCACCACTGACGTCAAACAAATAAAATTTAGTAATTCTAAGGCACATCACCAACAGAGCAACACATTTTACATCAGTGAGCATAGTATACAATATGGTTCAAATTTAGACTAGTCAAATAATGTGACCATTTAGACCAAGAAAGTATGAAACATCAGAATGTGCAAGAGAGTTTCTCAAGGTTACACAGTATGTAGACAGAATCAGAAATAGGACTATATCTACTGAGTATTAGTCCATTGCCTTATTCATATGGACATGCTCCAGTGCAATTATTTATACTCATGAGTGTATTATAATGCATGCATTAAAATGAATATACTTCAGGACCATGGGCATCTATAGCTTGTTTTCTTAATGTAAATGGTCACAGTACTGCTTACTGTATGAAATTAAATATGTGCATATATGTATATATATGTATATACAGATACTGGAATTTTACAGGATAATAAATATAATGAATGTGCATTATATTCCTGTAGATGTGTATGTAAAAAACCCTACCTTAGAAAGTAGTTTTGCTAAAACACTTAGAAGCTCCTCTCTTGGTTGTTCAATGATAAAAATGCTCATTCCACTTTTTAGCCCATCATACAAGGTTCTCTAGTAAGAGCTAGAGCCCCACTGAAAAGTGGAGAGGTATTTAATTAATCAAAGCTGTACTGCACACAATCTTAGGCATAATAAAAAAGGAAAAAAAAAAGTCCCTTTTTCTCTGAGTGTGCAATACCTACTTGGACTGATCCCATCTGATTTTTGCACCTGAGATGCTTACATTAGAAGCTGAGATTCCTTAAATTTCTTTCAGTTAGTTGGGAGAGAGAGATCTTCTGGGTGATTTAGATCTTCTAGGTTTTTTGCCTCTTTTTTTTTTTTTTTTTTTTTTTTTTTTTTTAGTTCTTTAACCCAGTATTTGTTGTCCATGGTAGAAATACCCACATTTTCATTTCCAGTATTTGTGGCAATGTGTCAAAGCTAGAAACTGGCCTCCCTAACTTAAACCTTTGAGCTACACAGTAGGAGCCTAATGAAAAACTCTCCCAAGCTCCACATCTAATCGATGAAAGGCACTGCCTTTATAGGTCTCCAGAGAGACATCCTATCTGGTGCAGTTCAAGCACCTCGCTAAGGAGACAGGACTTCCCTTGGAGGGACTTCAAAAGCATTTGCCACTCTTCAAGAGGTAAACGAGGCATGTCCTTTAAAAGCACTGGTTTAAACAAGCTTAAAACTTGTGATCATATGTAATACACAGTGAAATTAGGCAGAGGGACTCTACTTCCTGCCTACCTTTCTGCTATGATTGTAAACTTTTCTCCAGGATCCTTAGAAAGCACTCTCATCCTCTAGGTACAAACAAACCTTTGATTTTCTTCAGATAATTTCCACAAGACAGCATTCCAGGAAACACACTATCCATATAAGATCCATACATATACACAATAGATTACAATTGTGACTAACGCGGCTTTGTGAGGTGTAATAGGCAAGCAGCTAGTCTGCTTTTACAGTACGATAACCATGTATCTGTGGTTGCGGTTTTTACTGGCTGACTTTGAACTGAAGATAGAGGATCATCCAAAATTGTTTTTAAACCTTACATTTTATTGTACAGCCAGACTATCCACCTGACATACAATATTCTAGTGTTAAATATGTACTTATCCTCCCCTTCTTAAATCTGTGGTAAGCTGCTGACAAATCACCCCAAAGAATTTTCAAAAATAAAAGATATCATCTGTATGGTATTTTAAAGTACTTAGAATACATGCAAGTTTTTTGTTTTGTTTTGTTTAAAAAACAAGCTCATTTTCAAAAAAAAAAGAAAAAATCACATCTGCAACATTTTTACAGAATATGGATTCAATTAGTGTGAAATCGTCCTATTTGCTCCTTTAGCTTAGTTTTCATACTAGGCCATAGCTCAGGGAATATGACACAAGAAGGTAGAAGAAATGAGTAGGGAGGGAGGAAAGAGTGTGGTTTTTTTGCAGACGGTGCTCCTGAGAAATCAGATGTCTGCATCTGTCTCATTCACTTTAACATGAAGAAAGCATAATTTAGAAAAAACTCCTGCTCAGTCCTGACTGTATAATAGCACGTGAAGTGCCACGACTGGTCGTGCGTACTGGCTCAGTACTTCCAGCAGGTCAGGAATTCCAGCAATTGGATGGAATTTAAAGTGAGCTAAGGAGCTTAACTGGTGGAAACAAGCCATTTCAATGACTTACCACAGTCTCTGAGCAAGTTAAGCTGTCTGCATAGCTATGACCAATGACAATAAAAATAAGTTAGACTAAAGAAATTCTCCTCACCTACAGAATATCAATGTTTATCACAGGAACTTTATCTTGTTCTTAGCAAGTTGAATCATGCACAAACAAGATCAATAAGGGAGGATGTCTTTAAAGCTCCACGGCTGCATAATGGAAATTACTTTGAAGAGCTGGCTGTATGTGCTCATGGAGAGTTAGCAAACTGTCCCTCCAGGCACTGGTGACATTAGGCAGCTTAAAAATACAGTATTTCACTTGAAGCATATCTGACTCATTCTATTGGCATAAACATCACGTTTAGCATTAACCACTTTTAGAACCTGCTTTATAAATATATTTTGTTTCTCTTTCCAACAGCTGTCTTCTCCTTTCTTTTGTTGCAAATATTTTGCTTGCTACTTTTGCCTGTGACAGTTTGATGGTTATTACCTTAAGACATTGCAGGTGTTCTTTAGTTCTTTTCAACAAACCGTCTAGATACATAAAGCATTTAACACATTAACAGGTAACTAATTTTTAATGGTAAGCCCTAAGAGAATAAAGCCCAAAGGGATACAATATAAATAAAAATAAACTGGTTGCAGAGGCACTTAGTTTTCTCTTAAAACTAAAAATAATATTTTTGAAACTGAAAAGAAGAATAATCTAATCACTGGCACTTTATAACATGACACTGCAACACTCAGGTTATAACAAATGCAACACCCTACCCTCTTAATTAGGCTATTCATCAGAGTGAAAGGTGGATCAACAGTGCTACCATTTGCTCCAAATACAGATTGCCAAATTGTCACTGGTTATCCAGAAAACGGCAGATCTGCAGGAATACTATTTTTGCTTAATCAGCACCCTTTGGTCTATTCATTCCAGCCCAGAGAGTAAATCTCCCTTTTTCCATTCTTTCTCTCCACAGCAAAGTCCCTTTGCCAGGAATCATGACTTTGGAAGAGAATCACTTCCCATGAGAATGAAATTCTTGAATTTGAGGCTCAGAAATATCTACAGGCTTGCACCAGCTTTTCCTGGATAGTCACACTCTTTTCTGAAAGGAAGTTGGATATGGACAGTTTTCTCTTTCTCTCTCCAAAACAGAGCAGACAAAATAGGAAAAAAGTCAGCCTTCCTCTTATATATCTATTATCCTTTTATCTCCTTTCTTAAAAATGCCTGATAAGATTGAGCTGAATTATTTTCTTCTTTGCAGGCCTCTTGTCTTCACTCCACCTTCTGTTATTTTGTCTTGATTGAAAAGTAAAACATAGCACTGACTCAACTACCATTTATGTTATATTTCATGAATCTAAACATATAATGAGCTCTGAGGTTTAAAATAAAGTTATGGCATTTGAATAAGAGGTAGAGCTTAATGAAACCTAAATTCCACAGAAGGAGTCTCTACTGCAGAACTAAAGAAAAGGGAAAAGACAAGCCTCTTAAATAATGCAAAACTAGAGGTTATAGGCTTTTTTCATTTATCACACCCCTTGAAGGATGGGTACGAAAGGTGACCGCAAGTTACCTATAGTTTAGAGCAACTTCAGGAAATTATACTTCTAGGTTTCTTCTAATCTTACTGCAAAGAAAAAAAGACTTTCCTCTGTAATCTATGCCTTTAGAAGTTGAAGTAGAGTATGAAAAGCAATATAAGTAAAACAGAGATGTACTGCTGTTGAGTGGTTCATTAAAGAGAGGACTCTATTTGAACAGAGATTGTCTGAATTTGGCTCTTGTTGACATGCTACCATTATTTTTCACCTTTTTAATTTTAAATTGTTATTTTACTTTAAAATAATAATAATAATAATAATAAACACTGTACCACTCACAGACCCTCTCAGTCTCTGCCCAATGACCTAAATCTAGCCAGTAGAATGGATCTAGATCACTTGCTGGTGTTCCTCAAGAGACCGGAAGGGAGGTGGTATGTACCGCTCAAGAGAGAGAGGCTGTGAGAGTAGGACGTCTGCCAAGGGCAAGAAAATCAAATTATATGTTTTAATCATTAGAATCATCCAGCTTAGAATTAAATCACAGATCAAAAAGGCAAAATTACACGACTAGAATAAAACAGTGATCTTAATGAATGCATTTTTGTCCTCATTCTTTTTTTCTCCTGACTCTTTTGTCACAGTATTCAAACACAGTTTTGTTCTAAATAATACCTATGTCTTCTCTTACTTTTTTTGTCTCAAAAAATTCATTTTTCAAGTTAGTTCTTTTGAAATTGCCAGCCTTAACAAAGGATTACTTAATGCATTCTGTAAAATTATTTCTGTTTTAGACATATACTTTTTTTTTAATTTAGTGATTTGGTGTTTCCCTCTTTCTTTTTACTTTCTAAGTTTATTTTACTATTTGCATTCTTTCATAGCCCTAAGGTAAACAACAACTTCACCTATGTATCAGGATATGGCTTTTTAACTCAAACCCCTACACAGTGAAGACAGTGTGGATAGGTTTTCATTCAAGACATATGGCCTGATCCTTTATTGTTTGGTCAGCTTATTAATTTTCTGGTCTGATTTATTGGAACATCAGTCATGAATAGAAGCTAATATAGCTGTTTTGTTTTAAACTGCTCACAAGTGCAAATAATCAATAGTGCAAATGACTTGTGCATTAATGCTGTTAGAGAAACAAAAAAGTGTTAAACTGATCACCCTCTAATTATCTCATCTCTATTGAGGCAATGGCAGCATATTTATAAATGCTGTTGGACTTTTGTATTGCCAGGACATTGATTTTTGGCAATTAACGGATCCTTGTATCCTGAGAGAACACTATTCTTCCCTGAACTAGAATGACACAGATCTCTGATTACAAAGTATAGATGTTCTTGGGAAAACACTATATTTTTTCATTTCAATGTATTATTATTTGTGAAAAATATTGAACTAAACCTCCTGGAATAATTATTGTTCCCCAAGCCACCAACAAAATAAAAAGCTCAAAACAAACAAACAAAAGCATCCATCGAGGTGGTATTGATAATAGAATAAATGACTACATTATGTTTGCCTGACAAAGAAAATGGCAATGTCCCCATGTGAAGGGGAGCCTAAGGTTTGCAACACAGCTTTTACCATAACCAGGCTCTACCACAGTGTGTTGGTACATTTCTCCTTCTGTGGTTTAAGTCTTCTTGATATAAAATTCCACTTAAAATATACATGTATACATACACAATACTACTTTTGAAGTGTATTGCTTAAAAAAGCACAGAAAACAAGAAATTTCAGTACTGACAGAAATACAGACTTCTTAGATGTTAAAGAATTCCACTGAGAAATCATGTTTACAAAAGCCCCTGGTTTTATTTTGTGTTTTATCCCTAGAATCAAAGCTGAGCAACTAAACTACCTGATGTAACAGCATCTGTACTGGCAACTGGAAGGTGTCTGGGTGCCTCATTCTCCAAAGCTGATTCCAGACCAAAAACCCTGGGTTCATCACTGTGCAGTATTAGGCACTAAGTGAAACACCAACTGAGAGACATTAAAAATAGGCCTCAGTCCTTATCTAGAAAGTGTACGTGACTGAACTTGCACAGATATATTGTCCAAGGGGAGTTCAGAAAAACACGGTGTTTTGATCAAAATATGATCTACTATGTAATTCCAAACTCAGCTGTACAGGGGTGGGCCAAACTTTGTCACAAAGGTCAGCAAACTAGTGTATGTGACAAAGCAAAGCAAAACAAAATCCTGAATGACAGCCTAACAGAAAAGATTATTCAGATTGGAATTAACAGTATTTACTTGTTCAAATTTTGATTTCCTTATTCTGTCATACCTTGTTCTGGAAATGGTGGGAGGCCCTTTTAAAATAAGGAGAGAGGAGAATTCAGGGCACTCAACTCACAGTACTGTTCCTGCTAAAAGCTGGATCTGTTTAAGTAGAAACATCAGTCTAGTGATATATATTGAAGAAATACAGAGGAAACAAGACTCTGAGCTTGCTGCGAATCTCTTCCAAACAGGTTTCTCTTCTGTCCATCTAGGGTTTCTCCTTGAGCTATAGCACAAGGAGAAAGTGATCCTGCCATTCAAAGGAAACGGTCTCTTCTCTTTGCCATTCCAGCAATTAGTGCTTATATGCTTTTAGCTTTTAAATGCTGAATACTAAGCATTTAGTTTTTACTTATTAATTGTGCACATTTTTTCTTGGTATTTCCTGTTAAAGGTTAAAGCCAATTTATAGTAAAATCACTACAAGTTCTGCCATTGTGGAGAAAACTTATGAATGTTTTAGCAATTACTGGTACTGTCTGTGAGGATTACTCTGTAACAGAAAGGACGAGCAGATGTGCCACACTGAGTGTCTCAGGTGATCAGTGAGTGTGCCAGTGAGATGCTCCGATACCTCCGTATCGCAGCTGTGTATGAAACACCTTCTGTTAAGTACGATCATTACAATTCTCTTTATTCATCAAAAAAGAACCTTTGTCTTGAGATCCTGCCCCCTTTTTTACATGGAAGGATGTTGCAAGGCAGAAGAAAAAGTGGCTGCCATCATTTTATTTTCAGGTTGCTATAACATTGATATAACTTCAACCTCTTTAGAAGTAAATCAATATCTTTGCTTAACAGAAAGCATATCTGTCACATATGTATACTTTGAAACACTAGTGTATTCTTTGAAAAGAAAATTCTGTACAAATAAAAGTCCAATGCCTTGTAATACTAAGATTAAAAAATCAGCACTTTACAAGACTATCATATAGCAATTAATATATATTCTAATATATATTATATAATATGTAGTATATAATACATAATATACCTGTAAAATACAGGAATAAATAATCAAGATGAGAATGAACTGACAAAAATCTCTAGTAATCATTTATTTGCTAAATGTTTTGTTTTTAGCCCCTTAAAAGGCAAAAACAAGAGCACCGTTCAATTCTTTGCAATACATTTGTTTGCAGCAAAGTTCTCTTTGTCATGAGAATATTTCCCTGGCAATTATTTCTATTAATTACACTAGAAATGTTTCTTCTTTAAAAAAATGGCAGTGAAAAACAACAAACTTCAACATCAATGACTTGTTTAGAAAAGCACATATATATTTCTCTGGTTTTTTGTTTTGTTTTGTTTTGTTTACAGTTTTTAACCTGAAGCCTGGGTGAAATGTGCACATCATCAGTCCTCCAGAGAAATGATATTTTAGTTACAGTAGATCCCCAAAATATGCTGGATTAAATTTTTCCAAGACCCCAAAATTTCACGTAACACATACATCACCTCCACCTCAAATAAAACAGCACATATCCAAACAGCTTTTGACTGCTTTTCCTAATATAAAGTTCAAGAGCTGTGTAATGCCTTCTATGCCATGCCTAAGGAAAGAAAAAAAAAAATCTATGGCAGAAATTTAGGAAAGAAAACATGAGAAATGTGTGTTGAACCCGCAGATGAAGATTTTCATCTAAAACAGTGGAAAGAAATCTGACGAATCTGTATTGTTTCCCAGGCAGAGCCATGGTAAATTGCTGTAATGAGCATGTCCTAATTACTCAGGAAGCTCCAGAAATTATAATCATAAAGCTGTCCTTCAGACTAAGGACATTCATCTACTTTACCATGCAATACTTTGGAATGAGCAGTAAACAGGGCGTTAGCATTTCACCTTGTCTTTGGCAAGGCATGCCATTGTTACTTAGAGTAAAAGCTTTGGGGTTAGAGAACATTGTTTTATATGTGTATCCAGTGGCTAATACAGTCAGACCGAAGCTTGATGGAAGCCTTTCAACGCTATTCTAAAAAAGAAAACAAACAAACAAACAAAAAAACAGTATATATATATAAAAAAATGATATTGTCTTTCAGCTAGTTTTGTGGCAAAGTCTCATACTACGCTGCAGATGAAAGATAATTTTAAGTATACTTCCAATAATAACGTGAAAAATTCTCTTTGCATAATGTGATTCCATGGATTTAATAAGACATATTCATAGCAGAAAAATAATATAATTATATCTACTTTTCTTTGCTTTACACATCACTTCTTGCTATTCTCTTCCTTTATCAGAAATAGCTGTGAGAGACAGGACCAGCTACCTCTATTTCCATCTCAGTTAGCAGGACTCAAACCTGCAGAAAAGTCATAAAGTTGATTTGTGACCTCACAAATACTTTTCAATGTAACAGGTCTTATTATAAATTTTGGATTAAAGATTTCTTGCACAATAAGCCAGGAACAGACGGGTCACAAGCAGAAAAATCATGAAAATATCTGGAAAAACATGTAAATGGAATAGGAAACAAGATAAAGAGGATAAGACATTCTGAGTCCCAGTAAAAGCATGCTTTCCTAAAATATGTACCACAAGTGCATTGTTGTTTACATGTACTAGAATTTGTATTTAATTTCTCTGAATATTTATAATGGACTAGTAGAATTCTCTTGCTTACTCTAACATTAATAATCAGTAATGTCAGTGGTATATCCAGACAGTGATATTACCAGTGGCATATGGTAATGCCAATATTAATGGAATAAATACTTTAATATTACAATAATGATAGTTTTCAGTAGCTCCTAGAAGCTCCCACATATTATATGAACAATACAAGGGGCATGGTAACATATGTGCAATATTTAAAAATTTCCATTACCCTCTGTTTGCCAAACAGAGTTCATGAACATCTACACAACACTGAACAAGGCACTTCTCCATAAAGGGTGCGTGGGTGATGTGGACAGTCCAAAGATTTGCCAGACCAAAAATGAATTTTATCAGAATATTAAAAAACAAACAAACAAAAAAACCCAATAAGCACTATTTCCCTGCCAAAATATCAACTCCCTATTCTTGGTCATTTTGCTGCTAGTGTGGTTCAAATGAATACACTTACACAAGTAAGTCATAAAAATGCATTTTATCTGTTCACTTTTCACATAATACACAATTAATATTTTACTTCTAATGTCCAGTTTTCTTCTTTCACAACTAGTAAGCAAAAACCAGAAACCCTATTAGTCTGAAAAAGTTTTGCCAGAAGGTTAAGAGCTGTAATAGAAATGCTTAAGCAACTGTAAG
Organism: Apteryx mantelli; assembly: GCF_036417845.1. Lineage (NCBI taxonomy): Eukaryota > Metazoa > Chordata > Aves > Apterygiformes > Apterygidae > Apteryx > Apteryx mantelli. The sequence continues at coordinate 96,090,284 of NC_089980.1, read as the reverse complement.
TACAACTATTGACCTTGCTCTATCTTGCTTTTGTCTGTACCCACATCCAGTCTAGGATTGTCATGAAACTAAATATGTCTAAGGCAGCTTTAGCTTTATAAAACCAGTTTTACTTGGAGATTCTTGGTGTCAATCCTGTGGCAACAAGTGAGCTTTTGTTATTTGAGGAGTACATATCTCCATGGTCATACTTCTTAATAATAAATCCAACAATTTAGTATAGTAAGAAAACCTTTCTTCTTAATACAGAAAGTACAGGAAGCACAAACTTGCCATGAACTAAAAACAAAACAAAACAAAACAACAAAAAAAAAGTTTTAATAACTGGATCCAGTTATGCCTCACGAGTCAATTGTAAAATGAAATAAAACAATGTAAATCAAAAGTAATAACGATGGAATTTGTTAGCTAATGAGCTTTACTTGATAATCCTGAAGGGTTGCTGAAAGAAAAGGTATTTTAGAACAAAAAAAAGTCCACCATATGATACATGGAAAGGCACATTATAATTAACCCTTATCAAGGGAAGCACTACTTGCTATCAATTTATGAATTCTCTAAACATTAGCTAGATTTTGAATACTGGTAAAGTTTCTAAACACAGAGAAATCTGGAAATGCCCTAGAAGTTACCCTAAGGAGTGTTACATCTCAGACACCTCCCTGTGGGTCAATGCTCCTCTTTCTCTTCTACTGAGCTTTGAGGTTGGGGTGAAAAATTTGGATTTTTACGTCTGCCAAAACTTCTCTACAGCTACTTTGTTTTGACTGAGTAGCATAGATGGGGGGAAAAGAGGAGCACGCAGAAGAATGGAGTTGTGTAATCAGGCTTTTGAGCTCACTGTCGCTGAGGGATCTGGTTGCGTGAGTGTGCAAAGAGAGGGCTGGGAACAGGAGCCCTGATCCCGGGCTGCAAAGCGTGGGAAGGCAGGGGCAGCACAGCCGCTTGGCTGGGCACAGGTCTCCTCTGTGGTCCTTGGGTTTGGGCCCTCATCCATCATGCTCTGTTAGTGCTTCAATTATGTAATAATACCTTTTAGTATGTCTGGACTTATAAAAGCTATTTCATTTGGGAGTTTACAGAAAACTTAGTTAAGGAACTATTTTTAGGCTTGACCCTTCAGCCCCTATTCCAAACTAATTGTAACAGCCCTGTTCCTGTTTCCTGCCTTCCTCCGGCAATACACTTATTGAAGGTATGCTCCTAGACCAGAATGCGGTGGTTTTCATGGGAAGCTAGAGGGGATTAAATTATCTATCCTTTTCTTTGCCTCAGGATGATATCTAGGTTACAACATAACACTGAGAAAACAAAAACAGAGCATTTCTTACAATATGAATGCAAATATAAATGCATTCTTGTGTCCTCATGTTATTTAGATGCTCCAGCTACAATAAACTTTCATGATTTCTCTGAGCTTCCAATATTACAAGCAAGATTCTAAGGGAAGGAAATCTGTGTGTCAAGCTATCACAATTAAAATATCTACAGTGACAATAAATATGTAAATTTTATTAAGTTCTTCATGACATGTCTCAACTTCCAGGTTAACACTGCAAATGAAATTACATGCTAGTCAATTTAATAAAACAGTGTATAACTACAGCTTTAAAAAGATACACACCATTTCTTATGAATCTTCTGGTGTCTACTGTCAGTTTTCATGCTTTCTGGAAAGCAGGTTTATGCACTTTGAGAGGTGGGAAGGAGAATACATTTTTAAAAGAGGATGAAGACTCTTTGTATTCATGTGAAAATGTTGAAAACCTTTCCATAGCTCTTAAATTTCAACATTTTTTTCTTATGAATATGGACAAGGATTTTTCTTCTTTTGGTTAGGATTTCATATCAGACAGCACAAAAGAATAAAGTGAGAGAGAAGCTTTCTAATGGTATTTTCTTAAAAGAGAGACAAGAAAACCACACTGGAGGCACAAAGAAAGTTGAAGGGGTGGAAGTATACAATATATTCTTTATCTTTCATGAAATGGTCACTCTTTTGAAGCCTTTGAGGCTTAATCACTAATGAGTGATGTGCCATACGATAACACAAAGGTCCATCTCAGGCTCTACCCACACCAAATGTTTATTGCTCCTGAAAACTATAACCTATTTCTCAATGGCTCACTGAATTGAGCTCAAATACACTCTTCATCTCTTGCTCTGGCAAGTGCAAGAGCTTTCAATAAACCCAAAGAAAGGCCTGTCCAAGCACTGCCCTTTATTAGCAGAGAGCTTTAGAAAGAAAAACGTGACTTTCATTCCCCTTCCGAAGTAAATCACAACTAATCCACTTTTTTTTTTTTTTTTGAAGGAAAGGGAAAAGGAAAGGAGGAAGGGGAAAGAGAGAGCAGCAAAACTCACAGCTGGGGAATGCTGCCCTACAGATTAATCTAGTCTAATCTGCAATAAATTCAGGATATGATTTGCTCCAACCTCATCAATGAAATCAGTTTGAATTTTACTTAATAAATCATTCAGTCATTCTTTAACAAGATGAATGTCTGGCAAGATTCTTTCCCTCCCTTCCTCCTGGAAGAGATTACATTTTGAAAAGCTTTAATTTCTGAAAGCCTTCAGTATGCTAAAATATGGGCTGCTTTGAAAAGCAGCTTTAGCTCTATATTTCAACAAATAAAGTGAGAGTGAATACACAAAAAGAATGAAGATTTACACTCACTGCCTCTCCAGGTTACTGTGGGCAAAAGATAAATAAATAACTCCAAACCACCCATTTTATACATAAACATTATCTTGTTACTTTGCTGAAATGCTAATTCTAATACAAAATATCACAGAGATTGTTTGTTAAATCAGAGCTTTGCTACTGATGTTTCCAGGAATGATACTTTATAGCTAAATTCATCCTGATACAACTCTGGGTTATGCTAGATTTGATTTTGGGCCACTGTGAATCAATCATTTACCTGAAATGAGTCACAAAGCCAGAGAAAGGGTTTTCTGGTTTTGATTTTTGTTATTTTTTTTGTTGTCATTTTCTTCCTGAAGGATAGCACTGATAGAAAATAAATCATATTTAGCAGTTATCCCATTCTAAATAAACAGTTTCATTTTCTAATTCTGAAATAGTTTAATCTGATGCTAGAAATAGGTAGAACATGTAAACATACTTTTAACCAGCTCATCTGTCCGCGAATACTTTGACAAGCTTCAACTCTGTAAATTCTGAAAGCTGTGCTTAACTTTAAGCATACAGCCAATTAAAGTCAATGAGATTTAAGAATATGCTGACTTTTGCTTACCTAGTTTGTTAAATGGGGTATATTGTGGGATCAAGTCCAAAATAAATAATCCACCCATGGCCAACTGCCTAATTTAAATCTAGTCCACTACCGTCCCATACTCTTGCTGCATTTAAAAAGAACAACGACAAAATACATCTTGCAGACAAAGGTTTAAAAACTGGAATGCATACAGGTGTGAATTCACACCATATATGTGGATTTTCCCTACTTTTATTTTAACTATGTGTAATAGATACTAGGCAAACTGTGCTCAGACCAATTCTCAGTGAAGTTAGTCTGGGTTTATAAGTGGACCCCAGAGTGCTTGCAAATACTGTGTTCGGCTCCGCTGAACTCCTCCTTTCAGTAACTTGGAGCCAAACTCTCACTGAGGGACCCCTTTTCTTGTAGTTTGCCCCAAGTCTAATCAGCCTCATATGTGCTGCAGAGCAACAGTAGAGAGGTAAGCCACCTAGAAATGAATACGCTTGTTGCCACATTAACTTCAAGGTGAATTTTCATGAGCTTGATCCTTCCTTATTTTTCTCTTTCAAGACTCCAGATTTGGAAGAAAGAAGAATGGAGTCTTGCAGGCATCTTACATACAAATCCTTGGGAATAAATATTTAGGTCCAAAATAAGAATCCTATGAAGCTGACTATTAACCTTTCATTAAATAGTTTCACATTTATGAATTCTATCTAATCAATAAGATTCCATGGAACTTCCTGTATAACCTGGGCATAGTACTTCTACTTTGGCAAGACATAGTTTGTAGACAAAGACAATCAATTCCTGCAGGAATCATATACGCTATTATTTATGCATACCATACGTGCATCTATCTATTCAAATAAGATCTTAATATTTGTGTGTATGAAGTCCTAGATGCTTCAAGTTAGATATACCTAATTAGTGGACTGTTCCTGCTCTCACAGTCAGAATTTGGTCTGAGTTTGAAAACTTCACTTGGGTATTTATCTCTGTTCTCAAGGTGGCTCAATATATATTAAAAAATAAATAAATAAAATAAACCAACAAACAAAAACAAAAAACAACAAAAAAAGCTGTTCTTAAACCACTTACATTTATAAAGAGATGTCTTGGTTTAAATCAGACTTATTTTGATTCAGTTCAGTTGAAGCTACACTAAGAAATTTTCTTTTACAATAGTGACAGTGACTACAAAGGGATGTATACAGATATATAAATGGACACAAACATGAGTATTAGCTATATAAACATAGCTAATACATAGTATATAAAATCCTTGCTGTGAAAATTGTACAGGTTAGTCCTGCATCATAAGAATACCTGTGGGATTCCTGGGTTTACATTCTACAAATGTGTGATCAGATTAATTCTTTTCTCCATTTCCTTTCCCATGCAGATTTTTTTAGATGTGAATGGCATTGAACACAATAATTTAAATATAGTTCAAAAATATGCTTTAATAACATGTGGAATGCATTGTCTAAGTTCTCATGACAAACTCCCAGAAGATATGGCTGATAATTTGGGGAGGGTTAGCTTTAAAAATGTTCTTCCTTCACTGAGAGGGGGGGAAAAAATCAGTTTCTGCATTTGTTATTTTAGAGACATAATAATCTACTGTGAAATCTGTTTGTTAGATTTTAGGGCAAAATTCAAATTCTGTCCTGAATACCATACACAGAAATAGTTTTTGTGTACATTTGTTTGTCTTTTAACTTCTACACACTGAAGAAAAAAAAATAAAATAAATACAAATTTTATAAAGAGCATTTTCAAACTCTGATCCCAGCTCTAACCAAACCCACAGGGGCTCACCTCTATGTCACGGTGTAGCCAATTGATTCTGACAGTATAACATGCTCTGTCCCTGGCAAGATATGCAACAAAGTCCTGATATCATAATAAGGGCCCATGATTGCTACTGTCAGTAATGTTTCTAGTCTAATTCAGTAGCTAAAATATTGTACCTGGCTCATAGTTCTTAGGTAAATCAACACTGAAATGTTTTTATAATGTGAAGTTACACTTCAACAGGTGTGGTCTTACAGGTTTTTCCCTTGAGTAAGCTGAAGAAACCAAAAGTCATAACTGACATTCAGACCCAGGGGGGAATAAGGACAGATACAGGAACATTGCTAAAGTAGCAGGCTTTAGCTTTATTCATTCAGTATGCAGGACATGCAAGAAGACCCAGTACAGAGATAACAGGGCTCCCACCTCCTTGACTCTGTCTGTCCTAAACATTCAGATTTTTAAATTGTCTCATCCTTTTACTTGGGGGGAACAGAAGGTATTCAAGAAGAAATTCAATTGTCAAAATCCTTTGGTCTATGTTTCTCTCACAAGAAAAAAAAAAAAGGCTCAGCTACTGAAATACCAGGTCTGCTCCTGCAAGATGAGCCTTCAGTAGACACAGCAAACATGAGTCACAGGCTGAACTAACTAAACATTTATACCGATCTGGTTATTTGCTTCTAACTAACAGCTCTTTTCCCCTCCTCATAAATGTCCCCAGGAGGAGAAGAAAGAGGAGGGGAGAGGAGAAGGAAGTACTCTCTTCATTGGGAAGTACTTTCTTTAAATCTCAGGAGAAGAGGATTGGTCATAGCTGCAACAAGGTTTCCACGTTACAAGTAAGGGGAATGAGACAAAGAGTCATGGAGATATTTAAGAAGAGTCGCGGTTCAAAATATTGAAGTGAAAAAGGCACACTCATCTCTCTCTTCTCTGTGGTCTGCCCATGAAATGCAGAAGTCCTTTGCAGCAGGCAAGTTTTCCCTTGTAATGCCAACTGCATACTCCTTGACTTCCTCCAAAAAGCTTTTCCTCGGATGAGGATCAATCAGCCTCCTATCTGTTGATGTAGGTTCAGATACTATAGCAAAATCAAGGTTGTTAAAGACTCCTGTTTAAAAAGCTTTACATAATGCAAACATTTGAAGAAGTAATCATGTTGCTCTATCCCATAAATTGCTACATTTGTACAAGAAGAATAGGTAATTGCATATCAAAGCAAACTTCCTTATTATGACTGGAACCCTCTGATATTTGAGAATAATGTAGTCAGGATATTGTTGGGAATAAAATTGTTTTGCTGTGATGGCCAATAAAAATACTTATGAAGTAAATTGACTTTAAATGAAGAAAAGAAGTAAAAACCACACACACACACAAAAAAAGGACCCAAACTTGTAAATATATTACTCTGAGGCTTGGGGCCAGGAGGGGGAACCTTTTAAGAGTATTGGTTATTGGATTTATTTTAGTTTGGTATAGAGGAAATGGAATTCTTTAACAGATGGACTCCTTAAATTTAAATTTTCTATTATTCATTTTCAACAAATGAAAATTGTCTACCACTTTTGAAGGAAAGACTATTTTAGCTAGAGAACCAAAACTGAGAAGCAGCTGAGACCATACCATTGAGTCCCAAAATAGTGGCAACATTCAGGACTGAAGACTCAGCTGAATGTTAGCAAGGACAAAGCAAGACAGCTGCAACTGGGGTGACTTAGGGGCCAAAACAGTGCATCAAAAAAGAAAATGAAAAACTGAACAGCCAAGTTGAATTTCTTAGAGAGGCTGGAACTCTGAGAAGCTAAAAATTCCTGCTCACAAAGATGTTAAACCAGACACCTACTGCTTCAGAAGAGCCACTACTACATTCTCTTGTCTTGTGCTGATACAAGACTCTAACACTCCAGGACCCCAGGTCTCTCCAATATCTCTTTTATTTCTTTAGGAACCCTCCTTCAGATCAGAACTTGTTCAAAAAGAGTCCTCAAAAGCTTCTATCACAGCCATATATTTTCTATGGATTGAGGATATCTTTTTTTTTTTTTTTTTTTTGACTGATGGAACGAAGTTGCCTTTCTTGCTATCATGTTCACATAGCCTGACCAACATCTTGCTTATCAATCTTGGGTTAGTTCCTCACAAACTATTCCTTTTGAAATGCTCCCCCAGTCCCTTTAGATCATATTTTGAACATCTGAACTAAAAATAGACTCATTTTATCCTACTTTCTTTTTTATGTCTTTTAAAATCCAGGCAATACTGACTTTTCTGTTCACAATGTATACTTATTTTAAGAAATACCATTTCCACTGAGAGTTGCAGCTTGATTTACAGGTTCTGATTTGGAAAGTTCTCCATCCTTACGTGGAACATGGAAAGATAATCTGTCGATGTGTCTCCTTTCCTGATCTATTTCCTATATCTTTTCTGTTCTTCCTATATTTGGTAATACTTTGCTCAATTTTTGGAATTTCTATGAGTCAGTAAATAAATCTTACCTGACAAATCCTCAGCACTTTTATGATTTGAAAGAGATCTCTTATACCTTTTTAAGTTTAATGCTCTGCTAATCATGCCACAGTTAACTTTATCTGATCAGCATATGAAGAGGCAAAAATCGGGGGGGGGTGCCCCTTTTTTGGATTGGAAGACTTTTCTAGAAATAAATATATACATCATTATTTTATGACCAAGGATGATAGGAATCTGGCTTTCTCTTGCTAAACAAGCTTTTTCCATTTCCCCTTACTTAGGTAAAGCATAGTAGATATATTGAACAACCCTAAAATATTCAGGGAGGAGTCACTAAACTATCTTTAAGGTAGGAGAAAAATCTAAGTGAGAGATAACTGTTGCCTAGGAAGCCTGACATTAAAATTGTTGTGGTGAAGGGTTAGGAGGGAGAAGTGACAATGGGAGGGGAAGGAAGTGAAGGAAGCAGTATAATGAGAGATCTGAACTCTATTTTCTTTGCCAGCCCCACACCCCTGTGGTAGGAGATATAGCCCAACAAAGGGTATTTTTATAAAGTTGCTTTCTAGAGCAAAAGCTTTCTGGAGCACTGATAGACAGATTCCTGCTGAAGACAGGTTTGAAACAGGACATCCTAAAGAAGTGAATACAGCCTCACTCACTTCCCCCCCTTATTGTGCTCAGTTATTGCAACACAGATTTTTCCAATGGTGCAGAGAGGTGGAATATATCCAGCAAATTACAGTTGCCTTTTTCTGCACAGCGTGCCAGGTGCAGAGCTGAAGGGGCCAGGATGCTCCTGAAGACTGTTCAATTCTGAGAGTTTCCCTTGGAGAAGCTGCCCTGTGAGCAGAACAAACATCTGCCAACACCAATGCAATGATAGAGGGGCTAATGCTGCTTTGGCTGTGCATACAACTTTTTCCTTCTTGATCTTGGCCTGGTCTTGGCTGCCAGGTGACTGTTGATCCACTACTTGGAGGATAAAATAGATGGAGAATGCAGAACATGAGATAAAAGACAGAGAATAAAATCAACAAGGAAAGTAGGAATAGAGATGAAGTGATTTTTTGCCTAAAAAAAAAAAGGTATTTCCAGGTGTCTACTCAAAATATAAACCATATATCAGCCAGACTGTCTTCCCTCTTCTAACAGTTTAGGGGAATGCAATGTGCGTGTATACGTTAAATAGACAATCTCAGAAGAAAGAGTAATTACATTATAAATTCACCACAAAGATCACATTAAATAAGCAGTATGATCCAGCAATTAAGGAACAAAACTTGCAATCGAGATGGTTGCATTCTAGTCTACATTATTGCAAAGATTTTCTTTAAGACCTTGGGTAACGCATGACATGTCTTCATCACAAACGCTTACTGCAACATGGGAAAATAATTCTTACCCTCATGTATGATTTATATTAAGATATATATATCTTAATATATATTAAGATAATAATTGCCACATCATATTTTTCCCAGTGATTTTTCTATACTTAGCACATGAACTCTACAAGGCACATCTCTGTGAAAACACGATGTAATTATTGCATTAAACAAAAAGGTCTTTCACTGACCCAACTCTGTCTATTTAATAAGAACTTTTTTGAAAAGATAAGACTATTACTGCTATTTGTATTTATCAACAATGTGCTAGGCTGTGAGATTATCCTTGCATCTCTACACCCACCAGCAATTTTTCTTCTCTCAGAGATGACAACCATGAAAAAGATTTGCTTTGTAATACAAGATATCCTTATGATTTATTTACTATTATTATTTAGCTTTTGCAAAAACTATATTAGCAGACTATACATTCTATCATGGCTAATTAGTAAAAAATCCATAATTCTGAAAACATAAGATTTGTTAAATTCATTATATTTTAACACACTGATTTTCTAATTGCAGCAACAGGAGCAGATAGGAGCAGCTGCTTCCAGAACCTGCAAATGAATGAATCCATCATGCCACGATTGGTGGGTTGTGAAAAGGCTGTTTACAATTCTAAAAATCTTTGTTTATTGAAGCAAAGCAAACTATGCTAACCAGGGTGCAGAAATGACTTCCTTCAATTCTGTTCTAACTTATTCAAACAACTATTAACCTTTCATTTTATGTCAAATATATTTTACATTACAACCCCGTGTGCTAACATTACAGCAACAACAACATATTCTGTGTTTGAAATTCAGACCAGTAAAACTCCTGTGGAAAAAGCACCATTCACTAGCCCAAAGTGAATGACCAGGAATGAAGAAACTATATGCAGGAGCACCAATTTCAAATATCTTTATAACAACTTATTCTTTTTGTACAACAAAATGCACACACAAAAGACTTTCTATTTTTATGCTTATCACCGTCTATTTCTTTTCTTCTTCGCAATATATAAATTGAGATAAACAAGTTACTTCAATCTGGCAAATGGAGAGAAGTTATAAAGAATGAGCAAAACCTACAATAAAGAAACAAAATGGCCCCATGAAAGATCAAATTTACTAAGGCTGTCTATGACTTTGGCTTCCCAAAACACAAGCAAGCACACTGCAAACCAGCCACCGGCTTACCCTCATAAGCCAGTGAACATGTGAAGACAGTGGTACACATCAATTCCAACCTGCACTTGCCTATATCTTCTGCATTTAAGAGAAGTACACTCAGACTCTGGTAGCTTTGAAGAAAGTATGGGATATGAAGACAGCAGTGTATCAAGGTATAAGCAACAGGAGAAAAATGTGCAGGTTTTGTTTTATTGGCAACAAGTTGAGATATTCATTAGGATTTTAATTAGCAGATTTGTTTATCTTATCACTTGCTTTCATTGTTTTATTCCAGGTAGACTCAACTGCCCACATTAATGTCTCCATAGCAATGGTATGTCAAGTATATCAGTATGTATTTGTAAAAGTAGAATAAATTGTTAGGATTACACTAGATCTACAACATCCCTTGAAATAATATTTTTATGCAAAGCACTTTCTTCCGCAGAACACATTCATATTCATTTCTTTATGCATTGCTATATTAAATTTTAATCTTCAACCCCTAATCATAACAAACAGGTTATGCAATGGTTTTTATTGTTTCTCTCTTTATAGCAGCTAAACCTTCCAACACTCCAGTCCATTTTTCTCACTAGCAGTCATATATTTCCACCTATTTATAGAAGCCAAGCGAAATACGACCATTTTCCTAATTTGGATAATTCTTATTGCCTCTGTTGTTCACTGCTTTGGAATACACTTTTGATTCTGATATCTTCTTGAAAAGGCTAGATCCTGCTGGCATGCAAAAACTCACCTTAAGAAAGATATGGTCCTAAATCTCAGATATACATTTCCTTATATGTTTAGACTTTAATATTCACCACCAGTTGTTAGTGAAAACTGCATCTGGGTTTAGCTCAAAGTCCATCTGCTAAATTTCAATTTGATATATGCCATGATCCATCATGAAAACAAATTAAAGAGATGCAGCTGAGACCGGAAAATTTCTTTTTTTCCCACACCTGCCCTTAACAAATACTGTTTTATTAAATGCTGAATTTCATTAGAAAAGAGGACCAAGTGTGTTTTTAATATGGCAAAGTCTTAGTGAAAGTATATACTGATTTTATTGCAAATGTATGTTACCACATCCCCCCTTGAAAACAAAGTTCCAAAAGATGACCTTTATATTTCAATATTATGCCCTGGGGATGAAGACCAATTATATCAGCTGATTTTAAAGGAGTTCTTCTGTTAGTATACAGAGCATTTTAGTCCAAGTTCATTACACAAGACAAGAACACATCCCTTAAATTTAGATTATATTTAGATGTCATATAATATATTTTTTCATAATTTAGTGCTATAATGAATATATATATCAACATAGAGGTCTATCTGAAAAATATAAAAAGTGGGACAGTCTTTCCAGTTATCAGATTTATCCTAATATACTAAATTGCATAAATGTTAGTCTAAAAATATTTTTTGACCAAAGCTTGCATACTTGTGGTAATGCTCAGTGCTATGAAGTCAATATGGTCCAACACAATTAGTAAAGCCCTGAGACAGCATTAAAAAGCTAAAAGGCAAGATAAGAATAATCTTACTGACTCATATGTCCCCAAAAGAATCTGGATTTCAGCTAGGACATAATCCCATTTCTAAGGAGTTCTACATGTTTCTGCATACAAGAAACTCTATTTCCCTTCTTGTTGAATTAGCAAGAGTCAAATCTGTGTAATAAACCCATTGCCTTATAAAACTTGATGGCTGTTTATCTCATAAAGTATTATTATCTCACCATCATTAAACTTGCATAATTATAATTTCATTTTATGCTATCGTCCTGTTGTCAGATGAGTGTATTGGATGTATGCACTTTAAAAGTGACATCACCAGTCTGAATGTCTGAGTAATGTTTTTTAAGCACTGTCTACATTTGAAACGTCTTTAAATGCTATTACTTAATTTTCGACAAAGGAGAAGCACAGCACTTTGATTCTGTACATGCTTAGTTTTTTAAGAAGCACAGTTCCATGAAATGTAGGATTAGGATGCTTTTCTGGCACGTTTTCATTTTTCCCAGGCTGGACTATGATAGAAATTGGAAAGAGCCCCAGGAAATGACAGCTGAAGGGCTCTTTCTGTATTATAGCAGGCTCCAAGGATGCCCTAAGGTAAACTGAATTGCTTAGAGTTTGCACAGTGCTGCGTGCTGTTATTTTGTTATTGAAGGAAACATCACATTTTAGTACACTGTGCATTCATGACCCACTGGCAAAGAGGTGACAGGCATCACTGGTCATCTTGTAAAGTAGCTTGGTTCCCTTCAGATTGTCACATATAATGCAGCCATTTCATATGCCCAGAGAAATACTTTTCTCTGCTACTTATGCATTGACAACAAATGAAGGAGTCTACTTTGGAACATCACATGCCAAAAATGAGGCAAAATTGCTTTGCTGTCTACAGGATAGAAATATAAGTGAATAAATCTCACTTCCTGTACGTTACGCCATCTGCACTGGAACAGATCTTGGCTGTGTCAGCATTATGGAATATTGTATATTGCGGAGATGAGAGAAACACACTCCATTTTTTTCAGAGTCTAAGATGCATCTATGATATCTGGGAACAAGTTGTGTAGGAAGAATAATTGTACTGGGAAAAAAACATTCATTACTAAACTATTCATCCTTTTAAAAATGTAATTCCAGCAATAGTGTTGAAATCAGGGGTCCAAATTCAGGCCTGATATAAATGTGTGAAATATTTTTAAACTAAATAGAGTCATATCCAACATTTGCACAAGAGTATTGTATGGCCTGGGGCACAGAAATAGTAATATTCTTTCACTTGCATATATTAAGGCTGTTCTAAGGGGATTTAAGTTGAAATCCATGCTTGAAACGAAGTTTTCAATGCGTGAGTCTGTTTTATTCCTTCAGATTTCCTGGCACAGGGACTCCCCCCTACTGTTTGTACACTAGCCCAGCATAATGGGATGTCAAGCCACATTGCGTGCATTAGACACAACTGTAAAATCATTATAGTCTACACATAAATGTTCCCTTTCTTTGGTACCTCACTCTTCTTGCACCCTCTCCTCTATGAAACTTCAAGTTGAATGCTGTCCATGAAACCAGAGACTATGTTGGTAAATATGAACTATGCAGATTCTGAAATCTGCCAGCAAAGCACACATGATAATTAAACATTAGCAGATGCGTGATATTTGCTAACTAGGCCTTAAACATCAATATATCCTGGGTTATGCTCTGCACTCCTCAGGCTATTTATTAAAACATAGTGATAGTAAATGTTTACCTATTTTGACATATTTTTTAATTTTAGTTTTAAATGTTTAACTTCCCTCTGGATTAAGATGATTCCTATGAGGCTGAAGTATGGAAAATAAAAGAAATTTGCTCCTTACTGTTCAAATGAAATATCATCTCAGCTTCCAGTCATTGCTGCTTTTTAGCATCTTTGAGCCTGACATCAGTTTTGGATGCAACTAAATGCCAACTATCCCGATAAACATGTACACTACCAGCTGTGGCTCCATCTGCTCAACTAAACATTTTCACACCAAATCTTCCGGGGAAAAAATATATTGTTTTTGGAGTTGGTTTGTAACAACTGAAATATTAAAATCTTAACTCCAGGTGGCCCTTCACTTTTCTCTTCCTCTGATGAATATATTTAGGAGAAAACAAAACCAGCTATTTATAGTTGGCCTCAAACTCACAAAATCCAAAGGAAAGAATTTGGTGAGAAAAAAACAAAACAAAACAAACAAAAAAACAGATAAAGGAAACAGAAATCCAGAGCTGATGAAACTTCAGCCTATTCTCTTCTAAAGCCCTTGCCAATGCTTATGTGACTGCAGGACCTGACCAGTTTGCAGCAGCAGATATAAATAGCTCCCTCACCTTCTGTCCCACCCTTGCAATCAACGGTACCACCCATCAGGCAGGCAAGGCTGGCGTCTTTGTCAGGCTGTTCACACGGTTTTCAACCCAAAGTTGAAACTGGTACTTCAGTAAACCGGTATGACAGCTGCAGTGGTTTAGAGCCTTTTATGAAAGCAAAGATGCTCCTCTCATGGGAGCGGGGATACCAGAAGAAGTAGTAAAGTCTAACTTCAGTACCAGAAGCCAGAGGCCTACCTTTACTAAAATGAGTAGTCTGAATTGAGTTCCAAATACAACACACTCTGAAGCAGTAGCTATGTACATACCTTTGTAACAGCACAGAGGTAAAACTCACTACTGTTAATATCTCTTTTTCGCATTTGAATATTCAGATTTTCTTGAGCAAAGAAATACAAGTACGGTAGAAAAGGTAAGGCAACACCAGGAACTTGGCTCTAATCTGAGCTGCTAAAATCACATAACAAAGTCTAGTGCAGTAACAAGGGGCCATCAGAAACAATACCTGCCACTGTGTTAGGGCAATAATCTTAATATACCAAGTCTGAGCAAAGACCAAGCTTTAAATTGTACTAAGCCAGTGCATTTTGCTTTCCACTCCCTTGCTGGTAATCCAACAGGAGGCATGGAGCAGCCCAAATGCTATCAAGGTGAGACCCTGAGCAGCTACTGTGAAACAAAGATAGCACAATGGCTAAGCAGAAGGAAAAGACTAATCCCAGCCATGAGAAGCTCAAATATATATACTTTTTTTTTCCTGCTATACCTGCAACAGCCTGTACACTGCTCCTTCTGAGATTCCTTGAATGCACACGCCAGAATTCTGAATTGTGCACCTTCATGAACAATAGACTGAAAATAATGGATACCAAATCTATATGACTTGAAAGACCAGATGATTCAGACTGGCATTTGTTTTGTAGAGTGTCATCTTAAAAGTAAAAACAGAACAACTCTCCATCCCCAGCTGGGAATTTCAAACACTTGGAATAATATAAGAAGTAGAAAAACAGCAAGATAATGAGTGAACAGAGTGTGTTTTGAGTTAAAATTGAAAGACATCCTAGTGGAAACTTAAGATGGATTAAAAGGTCTGATGCTTCTGTAACTTATGTTAATGAAAATCAAGAGTAATTTTTTTGAAGTTAATGGAGTTATGCCAAAATTTTAATAGTAAAGAGAGAGATCAGACCCATTTCGATATGAAACATTCCTTGGCACTGAATAAATTTCTGTTTAAAAAATTTAAATTGTATTTTGGATACTATACCTTCTTCTGTTCTATTAAATACATTCCTTTCAAAATGAATGAAAAAGAAATTCGTTCTACATCGAATAATTTTTCTAATTAAAAAAAATACACAGAAATATGCTATAAGTAGATGTGATAAGCTATTAACAGTTTAGACTCTTAATTAAGAGACTTCTGAACTTTCTTGATACAGTATTCTTGTGATATCGTATTTCCTTCTAAGTTTACTCTTACTACAAAGCTATAGTAGATAGGAAATCCAGCAGGTTTTTCTAAATGCTGAAATTAAATAACACAAATGAAAACAATCAAGAGAAAGGGATCCAAATTCTGCATAAGATTTAGGTGCATATATTTTATCAGTCCTGTTTCACTCAACACTATCTTGCCAATTTGCACTAAAACAAATACATCAACAGAAAAAGAGTTTTAGCTAGAACATTATATTATATTATATTGAATAATTTTATCACCTAACAGTTCTTATTGCTTAATATGATTAAATTCTGAAAAATAAATGTCCATCTTTCTTTCCCTTCAAGTTTTTGATTCAAGAAGCAATTACAAAGAATCTCAATAAATTGTGAGAGACTGAAGCTCCAGAAATAAGCTAAATATTATGTAGTTGTGTGCAGAGGCACAACACATATATAACCCACTTCATCAACTTCTGCATTTTGAGATTCTCCAAGAGAAGTACTATTATCATCAGTCAGAGAATACCGAACAGTGGAACATGAAACTTTACTTTACAAAAACAAAACACCTCTCTCAGTTATGAAGAATATAAGTAAGATCAGTATCCAGAATTGTGTATAAATAGATGGTGTTTTCCATTGTTCAGCAGCCAGCATCTTTATAACAGTGATGAATAATATTAAGAAAAAATAGTCAGGTCATAACTTTTATTTTATTATTTTGGTATTTAGCTTCAGTGTAGATATTGCATTGTTGTCTATGTCTGTGATTTATGACAAAACAAAAAGTAGTCTAGCGGCTTCTTCAGAAGAAAAGCTTATGAGCCGTATAATACAACAAGTTCTTGTAATAATGATTTCCAGTCTCTATTTTCACATGCTATAATTTGACATATTTTCACAGGAGTCCTTTGAGCTGTACTCATTTATAAAGCTGAGGATATTTACAAAGATATCAAATGTACAAATACAAATATTAAAAGTTCACATACTTTTTCTTTCAAAAAGGTCCATAATCTAGACTGTTCTATCAAGGTATGAATGCCAAATTGCACAGTAGCATACATTCCTACCACTAGTACAAAAACTAACATTACTATACCATCAGTTACAGTTTTCTCATCCTTTCTCAAGGAGTTGAAGAAACAGTAACAGAGCATCTAAGCTGGAAAGTATCTTTTTGTTTTAACTATGTATCTTTCTGTGTAACTGTATAAAGACAGAGGCAAGTCCAAGAAATTTTTATCACACAGGGAAATATGACAATATTTTGAAAGCTGTCAGATCCTTTGGGAATTAATTTCAGAGGTTTTGGTGCAACCTGTACTGCTGTTCTCTCTTTCCTACAGCTAAGCTTTATATTTACTGTGAGGAAATCTACTGGAGGACTTCCAGCAGTGAAGCTATCACACACAGGAACTTGAGATAGCCTTTGAGATATCTGGGCCCAGGCCAGAGAGTCTTGAAGATAATGGTGGAGACTGAAGTTAAGCCTAATTCTCTGAAAAGCCAGTGTAAGGCAGTCTGATGTGCTCATGGTAGTCTGAGTTGCTGCAACCTTTTGTACTAGATAAGGTTCCCTAACCAGTAAGGGCTTTTTACCCCAGTATACTGTGTTGCTGTGATCCAAGGGACAGGCAATAAATGCATGAATAACTGCAGCCAGTTCAACATCCACCAGGATGAGATAGAGTTTCTTATCCAAACAGGAAAGACAGCTTTATTTACAGATGTTGCTATGTGGGAGCTTTAGTGTCAACACAGAACACAAAACTGCTCCTAAATTATGGACTGTAGTGATCAAAAGAGGCTGTAATATCTTTAACTATAAGCTATTGTACTGGGCCTGGAAACTCACTGACATGTCTCCTTCTTCTTGCCAGAACCACCTCTGTCTAATTTGGGTTTAGTTTCAACCAACTATTCTTCATTTCTGAGCTGTGTTCTTGCAATCACTTTCCATCACAGTGAATCTGGAATGGTTACAGGTCATGAAGTAGAAATGGAAGTGCATACAATCTGCATATTTCTCAAACAAACCATCTGACCCATTTACACAGTAGGTGGATATAGATGCGAAAGAGGACTAGCAATAAAACTGATTCTTGAAGGACATCAGAATGGAGAACAGAAAGGCAGCCTGCCCTGACTACTCGTTGGATGTGTTTGTCTGGGAAGAATGCCAACCATCAGAGTGTATTACTTTGGACCCTGCTAACTCTCTCAAGCAAGAAAGTACTATCTCATGATCGACAGTGTTAAATGACTCAGATATGTCCAAAGGGATGAGAATAGATGTCTGTCCTCACTCCACTGACAGGAGTAGATTACCTATTATACATGCCACTAAAGCCATTTCATGCTCTGCTTTAAATTCAGACTGTGCTGGACCTAGAATTTTATCTTAATTTAGTTAATGCAGTTGGCCTTTGGCTAGCTTCTCTATGAGCTTGCAAAGAGTTTCACAATTATTGTGTGTCTGTTTGTGGGGACAAAGAAAGATGATTACAGTTAGCTGTAGGGTGAAATGTGGAAACTGTTACAGAGCACATGGAAATGTTACACAAAGGTCTGGGACGGGAAATGAATAGCTTATCCAACTGAAGCTACAGGGGAATGACAGGGATGTGAGACATAATTACTCAAACTGCAATTTGTTTGGGACACTGAGGTTAACACCTCTCCTCTTACAAATTGTGCCAAGGCTACAGCTGACAGGACTTCAGTTTTATATCTCATTTGAAAAGCATAAAATCCAACGGCAAAATTCTTCTTTTTTTCCACGGAGAACGATGGGTTCAATATAATATGGTGAAAGAGAAATATCTTCTGAATCCTTCTTACTATTTCTTTCAACAACTGGACTCCCACCGCAGGTATTCCATTCAAGTAGTCACCCAGTATAACCCTCCTCAGTTTGAGATGTGAAGAGACAACAGCTTAAAGTGGTATAGCTACAGACCAAGCATGAGTCAAATATTTGCATAATTTCATCAGAAAATAGACTGTCTTGCCAACTAACGAACTACCTAAATAACAACACACAGTGAACTAAACACTAGAGAATTCGTACCGGAAAAGTTCTAGGTTGTTACTTTAAGTTTGAACAAGGGTGATAAGTAGAAGAATGCAGGTTATTAAAACCCATATAATTGCACACGCACATGCACACACACACATGTAAAAGAATCAATTTTATAGTGTTCAAAAGCTGTACAAAAACTAATATGCCTTAGTGGGATTTTACTGATCTTCCAAGTATGACAGATCAATCTGTTAAAGGGGGGGAAAAAGGATTAAAAAGACCACAATGTTTTAAACAGCACTTCCTTTCAGAGTTCTATTTTTTGAAAAATTAACTATGATCAGCAGCAGAGAAATCCATTTTCTTTTCTAATTAGGTTTCAAAAAATGATATACAATAAAAATAAAGATATACTCATACACAAACAATTCATATCAATGTCTGAATTTTCAGAAGTAGCTTCTACTTTTCAATTCCTTGTTTTTTGCACCTAAAAGCATGATTTTCAGATATGCTAACGGCCTACAAGTCCAGTGGCACTTAAATTGTACACTCAGACCCCAAAAGTCTGGCAGGTGTCTGCTTTGCTCTGTGCCTGAGACCTGCCTGATCTTCTCAGCGCAAGGGTAACTTGTCCCATAGCCACAGCTTCTTGCCAGACCCTTTGAAAGGAACAGCTCCCCACAGTAACCATCGCTGAAAATCAGGCCATGGGTATTAGTCAGTGGGCATCCAGCATTTGAAGCATTCAAAGAAAACAGATTTTGAAACTTTGGTTATATTTCTACACCATTGGGCAATTATGTCATGACTTAATTAATAATCACTGTAACTTTGCAGACCCTCCTCCAGGGGATCCACGCCACATAGCAAGTTAATGACCCGTTGCAAAGCACCTCCCTATAATGGGATTCAAAATTTCATTTTAGCACCTTGATTATGAATGATAGGCTTCCTCTTTCATTGCCAGCAAGGTGCTGAGTCATTAGCAGCACAACATATGAAAACAGAATCTTTTCAGGCATTAGATATGTAACATTAACAGAGCTAGGATAAACACAGTCTTCCAAAGAGGCCCTTAATTTGGACACTACATAAGACTATACTATTATTAATATCTGTAGCAGAAAACTCTAATATCATTGAGTTCCTGCATAGCACACAGTGAGTAAGGCAAAATTTGTTTAAAATACATCATAAGAATAAGTTACTACTGAGGATCATAAATCTTCTTTTTGAGGAGGTATAATATAAACATTATTTTTTTTCATATTTGAAGTTATCTAACTGTAGTACAGATACATAATCAAATGAAATGTCCTCCCACACATTATAAAAAAAGGGTTTGGATGAAAAATGGTCAGAATAAAGAAGTCAGAATGCAGTCAAATATACTTTTAGTACTATATACTTATAGTACAAGTATACTTATAGTACTTTTAGTACTATATCTGTAATTTACAGATACTAAAAGGTTAACAAATGTAACCTTCATTTAAAAATAAACAAACTGATGATGTTTTTGCTCCTTCTAAATTTACACTATCCAATAAAACAATACATACTCTATCCTGTATCAGTCTTGACATCAATATTAAAACAGCTATATAAACTGCCATAATTGTTTATATATCCTTTCCAGCAGTTTCAATGGGAACAGTGTCCTACTGGTTTCTCTCCCTACATGCAGCTATTTCATCATCTCCAGTTCACATATCATTTACTAAACTTCTCTGGTCTCAACAACTGTTGTCTCTGGACAGGATTTCAGGCTCTCAGTCCCACATATACTGCCACACTTAAGTAAAGGAGCTATGTTTTTGGCTAACTAGCTCCCACAGCTTTTCATTCAGCGTGTTGCTTCTGAATCCTTCTGTGGCACCTGATTTTCTACATGCCACATACACAGGCAGTTGAGGTGAAATTTCATATTAATCTTGATCTCTTCTAATTACGGGCTGCTGATGAAACAGTCCTGTTCTGCCCTGTGCTCATAACCACATTTCCCCGCCATATACTTTACATTAGATCTGGAAACTGTGGAACCACAATTAAGCATAACAGAAAGCTGCTCCTTTACCTCCTTAACACTAGAGTCTGGATTATGAATGAGGGACCCACCATTTCGGTCTTTTCAGGCACTTTGTATCTCTTCTTTTTCATCTATATAATGGAGCTAATTAGCACTTCCTTAGACAGAATTAAACTCCTTGACGGGGGTTTCTCCAAGATCTCCCGGGATCCCCACGCCAAAGCAATACAATCAAGTTTGGTTTTGGCAAAGTCCATGCTGTACCCATATTGAAGATTGTAAGACAGTGGGGGTTTTTTTTGTTTTGTTTGTTTTTCCAAAGTGACCAACTTTGGGCTTTTTTAGAAGCAAATCATTTGGTGAAACTCTAAGATATAAACGCTTGCATGCCTTATTTAAAAAGCAAATTCATCACTGACATTAATTAAGTACCTGACATTACTAAGCTTCTAGTTTCAAAATTCTCTTCATTTTTTTCTCTCCATTCTCTTCATTTTACAGTTGAAGAAAACAAAGCAATGACAGCAATATAGCAGGTTATCCCACAAAAGCGAAGAATTTATTTTAAACTCTTATAGGAGTCTGAGCCTCTTGTATTTTATTCTCACAGTTAATCTCTACAGATATTACAGTATATTAAATCTGCACTACAGCCATATCTGTTTTGAGCTGTTCTGTTATATATATGTTCATGACAAGAGAAAAACAAAACCAAAAAAAACCCAAGAGATGTTTCATGTGCTGAGGACATTAGAGTGGTTCTGGATTAATTTGCAACCTGTTATCCAAGTCCAACTGTTTTCAGTTTTTGCCAACATTTTGCCATAAGAGAGCCTGATAGTGCTTCAAATTTACAAACTCTAACATAAAATTTAGCATTTTATCCACTGTAACACTTATAATCACCCTATATTACTTATTTTTTTCTAAATGAATTTAATAATATAATTAGTGTCTATGGTCACCTAACATGATCATTTAGTGAGAAGTTAAAATACATTTTAAAGTGGTAATTTTAGGTGTTTTTTTATTGCGAGATTACATTTGGGATGATTCAGCTCAATAATCTATATATCTGTAAAAAGTATTTGTGGCCAGGTTTTTCAACACAGCTTGTATTTCAGTGCAATCAGCGGGAAGCAGCAACTGTAAGCAGTTTTATGTCTACAATTTCTAGAGTACAACAAAACAATTAGTATTCTAACTGGAAACAGACATGTGAAAAATTATGAGCCCAAAAATGAAAACCCTCAGAGAATTCCCTTGAAAAAAGTTAAAAAGGGTGAGGAAAAACATTTTCTGGGATTTTCAGTATTTTGCATATTTGCAGATAATAATTACTGATGTTTATAAAGTCATTAACAATATTGTTAAACAGAAAATAATACTATTTGCAATTGAACAGATTTAAAAAAAAATCAAAAAAGGTATTACCTATGCACTTCAAGGTTAAAAGAGTAATGTATTCATATGGGTCCCTGATGATCAAGGTAGGATTAACATATTTTCACCTTCACTAATAGAACTGCTTTGGTACCAAATACATTGTTCTGCACTGTCATGATGCATGGCTCATATTTAGAAATCTGACAGTTTAGGAGTGCATTATGGCATTGCATTAAATTGAGTACATTTTTGTACTGCATTGGAAAAGATAAAGAGGCCACAATTTCTGTCTTCTTTTAAAAAATGATGGGTTTGCTCTGTTTTCTCACTAAGGTGGTAAAAATTTTAGAAAATGTGGTATTTACCAGACTGGTAAGTTCTATTCACTCTGTTTAAAAAAAAGAAAGTGTGGAAGAAGTAACTCTTTATTTCAAATATAAATCCTAACTGCTTTACAAGAACATGGACTACAATGACTGACAGAGGTGTAGGTTAAAACCCTTATATAAAACCCTTATTCTACAAGTAGAATAAGAGTAATTTTGAAAAGCTTTGGAATTTCACCTATAATTGGACTGTGATGTGTCAACTTCCGAATGATAACAGTAAAGTTGACTACTTGTAAATGTTTTACAGAAAACCATCAGTGATGAGGAAGGAGGGAAAGAGAACAGGCATGGAGAGGGGCTTGAGAAGGCAAAAGAAAGAGGACTACAAATATATGACTGAAGCTTCATGTTAGGACATACATTTGCAATGCTCCTTATTCCCATGGTGACAGGATAGCACAAAGTTTGATAGAAGCCCCTAGAATGGGGAAGGAATATTTATTTAAAAATTGTATCTATTTTTAATAAATGTTTGGGATTGTTCTAAGACAAACCCAGCTACCTTGTACATGTTGTAGCACTGTCCAAATCCCTGAAATGTCTTTCCTCTCAACAAAAAGCCAAAGGATGTTTCTTAAATACTTTATCAGTTGACTTTTTTCCCTTTAATCTTTCACTCAAATTTCTCAGGAAGAATAAAGAAAACAGCCCTCTCAATCTCCCATTTCCCCAGTAAGATGCATTTAAATTGCACAACAGAGAAGAAAAGCAAAATATTAGTGTTTGAGCAGAACACGGGAACATACATGGAAGCATGGGAGTCCTTTTAGCACTGGACCCAGATAGGTAGCACACTGTAAGCTTCAGCTCAGTATTTCAGCTTCTCTCTTCCCCTATGGACAGATCAACAAAAAGTACCAATAACATGGGGCACCAGAGTGGAAAAGAGACCACAGTGCCACACTGGAAATGTCTGTGGTGGACGCTAGCTATGAGAGAGTGCGGAAAAGGAACCAGATTAACAAGGTTTGATAGTGCTGCCTTCGCTCAACACAATCTGCAGCTGTGGGAAACTGTCCTTAGTGTTTGTCCCTCAGACCTATTCTGTGGTTACCTCTTTATTAAGGGTCTGAATTTGCTGAAGGTCTGTGGTTTTATTTCTGGGTTACAAATGAGTTTTTAACTGCATTCCAAATCAAAATAAAAATAACAAAATTGGTCCCAAAAGTTTAGTATCTTCTGTTGTTCTTTACACCGACTGTTCTGATCTTATAAGACCATCAGATATAAAATTGCCTGTCCTTGGATCACTACAACAGAAGCTAAAAAACTTATGCCCATATGTCTTGCACTTTAATGATTGTTGTAATTTGGCAGAAAGGTGACACCCAAGTTTTAGAACACTTACAATATAAAACAACCCTAAGATCTTTCCACATAAAGGATAAAGAGTAATGGTGCTGGTCTCCATAAAATTATTGCTCTCACTTGGAGTAGTGGGGTGAGAAAAAACATGAGCCGTGACAGAGCACTTTAATGTGACCAATCTTGTTATTTTAGAGTACTGGGCGAACAGCTTATTAACTGCAATAAGAACCAGATCTTCCCAGGTGCAATTAGGGAATGCATCACTGCCACGGTTTAAAAAATGCTATATTAAAGACCTGCTTTTGCCCCATTGGAAACTTACCTAGAACAGTGCAGAAAGATTCACAAGGGTTAGGTTGCCAAAAAAATGTCAGTGATTAGTGATCAAAAGCAAGTTCCGTCAAGAAAAATTATTTCAGGAAGGTCACAATCTCAGGATTTTTTAGTAAGCTAAATGCATTATTAAAAGTCCTAAAGGCTAATCCTGCTACCTGCCTGCTCTTTGAGTACATGGAAATTTCTAGTGAGATTTATTCTTCTCCACATGTCAGACTGGTAGCAACTAGCAGCTACTTGGTGCATCCTCCAGCAGAACTGCCGGAGACCTAAGCTTCCTTAGCTAACTGGTGGTATGCCCGATAGTCCTGTTTTCAACCTCTCTTGCATTATAGGTCCCAGGGAAAACATAAAGGGTCAGAAAAGTCTGTCAAGGGGTGTTTACAGGAATTCCAGTCAAGAAGAACAGGCCGTTATTGAACAGGGAAGATCAACAGTTGTAGATTAACATGAAAACAAGTGCTTAATTCTATTATACATTTTAACAGGAAAAGAAGAAAAAAATGCAGGAAGATAGATAATTTTAAAGCTATCTTTGTACTTTTGTAGCCACTAGCAAAACAGTATTTGAACACCTTACAGCCACTAATGGATTTTTCTTCACAATGCTCCTTTGATGCAAGGAAGTCCTATTATCCTCATTCTTCACATGAAGAACAGCAGCACAGAGAGATTAAGTCATTTATCCAAAGTAACACAAGATGCTTATAGGACTGACTGTGTAATTTATCATGGATCTCCTGAGTCCCAGTCCAGTGCCTTAACCAGTAGACCATTCTTGTCTTCTCAACAGACAGAGCGGCTGTACAGTACCTTAAATGCCCTCTCAAAATGGCTATTTCTTATATGTTTTTTGCTTTATCATCATTCTAAAAGAGTTGTTAAAGCAACGAACTATGAGAAGGCTTAAATTAAGCACTTCGTATGTTGTCTCAGCATAAACCATGAAACTTGGGAACACAAATACTTTTCAGACCAAACATTATCTTTCTCTTCAAAGTTAGCAGAAAAGCTAAAGCTTAGCAGCCTAGCAGCTGGCGGAGACCCTTCAAGTTCTGAAAAGAAAGAAAAAAAAACCCTCTACTCTTGGGTGATCTTTCCTTGTTACATTCAATGAACGGGTTCAGTTTGAATGGTTCACTAGGAAGTAATTAAAATGTATATTAAATATGTTTTTATTTTACCTTGTTGGACATTAGCACATTTCAATGCTTTTTTCAGCCATGTAATTCAAGCTGCAGGAGCATCCATGGGACTGACAGTCATTGTTCTAGCACACTGGGCCAGTGTCTGTCTCTAAAGATTTAAATTAATTAAAATATTATATTTAATGAATAATCTGATGAATGTTATTGCACTGAAGAATTACTGAAGTTCTCTCTTTATCCAGAGAATACATACAGCACACATCAAGAACTTAAAACTTTCCAGACACTACCTTCACCTGAAAGGATCATGACCAGGAGTGAAAAGCATACCAGGTCAGGCTCCTTTAATCTTACCTTCTCTTTTGGGTGACTGCCAGAAGCAGTGCTTATGATGATGTTTATGAAAAGGAAAATGAACTGAAATTATCATTTAAATTTCACACAGTTCACAAACAAGTTTCATATGGTACCAGTTTTTGGTCCATGCTTGGGTTGACTGAATTTGAATTGGTGACCTAAAGGTGAAAGATTTTGTGTTCCAGTATCAATCTCCATACTATTCATTGTTTCCTTTTTCTGAAGTTCAAACTGGTAGAAACGAAAGTTGTATTGTTAAACACAGTTAATTCTACTTTTCACCCAGTTAAATATTTTCAGATTTTTTCTTTTAAAACATTTATAGATGTAAGCCACAATTTTATCAAAATTTCTAACATATAGAGAACTTATGTACCTCTTTAAATAAGAAAATAATATTTTAGCAGATAATCTTTTTTTTATATTAAAGAAGTCTTGCAAACTGTAAAGAAAAAGTGGTGTCGCAAGTTCACTTGTGCCTTTGTAAAACTGTCTGCTTATTTTAAGGGTTTGATGTTAAGGTATCAAACAGCCTGGTTCAGCTAACTTAAAATGATGATGAAAAAAAAAACCCTATCATTTTAAGATTTGAGAATTTCCTTCACAAATTTTCATACTTTTTAAACGCAATTGAACTTTTTTCTACGTCTACAGTTCTGTTCTATATTCAAAACATGACACTTAACTCACACACACACAGCTTCAGCAATAAATCAAGTAAATATATTTTTAAAATTGTAGAAAACAGACCTGATTCAGGAAGTTTTGAACATAATTTGGATTTAAATGGTTTATTACAAAATCTGAACTACTGGAATTCAAATTCCCCCTAACTTATAAAAACACTTTTTCTTGGGGGGGGGAGGGAAGTGAGAGGAATCAGAAAAGAAAAACACTTTCAAAAAATTACAAAGAAATTTCTAAAATAGACATAATGTGTCTAATGTGTAGACAACTAAATGAAAGAATCTTACTATGCTTTTATTTACTTTTATGCATTAAGATGGTATTTTTTGTTCAGCTTTGCAAATACCTTAACTCTTCACCATTTTTAGCAAGACAGAAATGAGAAAAAAGAATAACTTCTCCTACAAATGTATTATCAGGTTAGTTAGCCTGCTGGTTCAACAGCACATTTTTAAAGGTCTATTTTTCACCCACAGAGGAATGAAACTCAAACCTGAATACAATTGCAAATCCTTAATCTCAGATTGGGAGGAGGAATACTAATTTGCCCTCTTTAATGCATCAGTTTTCTACAAAGTAACCGTCTGGCATACAGACTTCATACTACAATAGTTATACATTATTCAAGGACTAAAAATTATTATTTTCTCTTCTGTACCTAGTTTCACAACCTCATAACTATTTCTTCAAATACTGATTGACTTTTGTGATCTGTGCTATTTTAATTATTTTTGTATCAGTCACCATTTGCTATGAGTGCCCTTTTCTGCTTTCTATTGTACAAGCCTCAACAATGTCAACCAAAGCAATCAGACCACAACACTCTACATTCTTACAGATACACTAAAAGAGAGAGAGAGAGAGAGAGAGAGAGAGAAATAACCTGAGGGACCCAAAATTTGTTTCATGGCCTATTTGGTTTAACAACAGACCCAATGCCCATTCAAGCACATATAATTCAGAAGGCCTGCCTGCCAGCAATAAAGACTGAAATTGGATACTTTGTGAGATTAATTACCTAGATAGGGCATGATAATGCTAGTCAAATGGGAAGGTAATTAAAGCGCACCTTCCATGAAAATTATTCATTGCTGATGGATTAGGTGACAGATAAATCAAAAGGCACTTAAAAAAAGCTACAGGTTAACTTGTGGAAGGCCTTTCCTCCCTGGAAGTCACAGTAACTGCAGCTCTTGAATGCGGTTCCACGGAGTTGTTCCCATCATGGGACAAAAGACGGGACTGTAATGCAACCTCTGAGAAAGAGGAACCAGCAGAAAAATTATCAGCATTGTGCCTGCAGACAAAGGGGCAGCTAGAGTGGAACCAGTTGGCTGGCAGCTTTCAGATTAGTATATCGCTCTGCTTTTATGCCATCAAGGGGTATCGTGGCCATAAAAGGCGGCAAGTGATGAATTAATAAGTTGACTGGTCTCCCGGGTGCAATTCTTATAGATGGAGGACATGCTGTGGTAATCAAACGGGGTTATAAATTGTGTACATTGAGTGGCACAAAATGCGTCTCACTTCATCACCGTTAAGTCAAGACTTCCTGAATTTGTCATTAATTCTTTAGCGTCAATATATTTACTTAAACACTAAAAGTAAGAGAAAGAGCTTAAAATAACAAAAGGGCAACTGATATTACCCAGTGGGATATACATTCTAATGAAGATCACTGACTCTTGTTTTCTACAACTACCGGTGTCTGACTGCACTCCTCCTACATCAAAGCTCCCTTGAGATGTACTGAAGAAGTTGAAAACATTCAACTAAATGCATTTCTGAACACAAATTCCTAAGTATTTATTCCCTACTTGAAAAAAATAAAGCTATTTACATGTGTAAAGTTTTCCCAGATCCCAGATTTTTATAGAAAAATCAAAAATACCTGTATTTTGGATTTAATATCTGATTATTAAGAGTGTGAAAATGGATAATTGAATACTATCTTTTTCTCTCAACAATTTTTTTTTGGGGGGCGCAGTCTTTACATTCTAGGTTGTGAGATGAAGATAGTTCTGGCTTTTCCATGGAAATTAAATGGAAAGAATTTTTGGACCATATTTTTTATCTTTAATGACAGTAATAGCCACAACAGAATCATTTTCAAGGGCTCGGAAATCCACTGGGGTTAAAGAAAACTTACCACTGACTTTGAATCAGAGCAAGACAAACAAGCAAGAATCTGAGACAATCAGAGCAAGAAACAGGCAAGAAGGCAAGGTCTTGAAATGGTCTATTTAATTTCTTCTCCCCAAAACATATTAAAAGTTTTCCCACATTTTGAACAATAGGTTTTTTTTTTCTGCATTTTTCATAAATAAACACATTCTAAACTATTTTCTGAGTCCTCTGAATGTGTTTCCCTTCCCTACGCTTCATAGGGTGTAGTGAAAATGAGAGTTTTAAATGAGCACTGAAAACTGATGTTCAAAAACATGAATTCCAAATTGAAACCCTTTTCACGTGCTCTTTCATACAAGTCCTTTGAAATTTTAGAGAATCTCTTCTGATGCAGATCATTAGCAGCGGGAAAATAACCGATTTCATTGTAAATGAAAATCTGTTATTTTGTTTTCTTCTAATTTGTTTGTAAGTTATTACCTTTGATGTACTCATAACTTGGAAAATATGCAAATTACCTCTGGACAACTCAGAAGAGATAGACAAAAGTCAAAACTTTAATATGAAAACAAAACAATGCTAAAAACAAAAATACAAACTTAAGAAACATTAATAACATAAATATAAAAAAGAGATTTTAAATTATACTGGGTTTTGAACTTCACTTGAATTATCTGAAAAAAAATTACATTAAATTTGATGGTTTGTATCCCTATGGTAAATGTATGCTGCAATGTGTAATTTTGATCGGTATTTTTCCATATTAAGAAATACGGTGAAAAGATGAGCCCACTGCATTGTTAGAAATTTATTTCATTGCAAACTAGAAAAGTGAATTGTACTCTATTGTTTTATACACAGCTCTTGTCACTGCCTCCATGCAGAATTTTGGTGAGTATGCTTAAGCACATAAAGTTTCATATACATAACAGTTCTAACTAACTTCATTAAGGATTATTCTGCTTTACACAAGTACAGAGCAGCAAAACCAAGTTCTCACATTCTCACATTGGTTTTATAGGAGGCTTAAGCATTTTCAGAGACATGGTTACAGAGAATCTCTCAGTTAAAACAGATTTTCTCCAGAATAAATATTCCAACTACCTTTGTACTTGTAAAAAGTTGTATGACAATGTTCCTTTTCTCTTTTTGATGTTCAAACTGCAGATTTAAAAACACTTATGTCTGTATGTCTGTACTTTTGTTTATGTATATATATTGTTAACAGAGTCAGTTGGCTTCAATACTGCTTTCTAGGAGGCGTTGCTGACCCATTTGCAAAACTTTGGAAAGGGATGAAGACGTTATTTAAGTGAGTTTAGTCTTTCCTCTTAAAAAGATGTTATCAGTTAGTAGTCATGCGCACTTTTTGCTATTTCTAAAGATGTGCCAGTGCTGGAGTGTTAAAGAGTTCCTTCCTATGTCTCCCTGTTCTCTGTCCCATGCTCAAAGCTCATATGGGACCACTAAGAATCAGCAAGGCTGCGGTGTTTGCAACATGCTGATGACGTATCTTGCAAAAATCTGGAAATGTAGTTCGGGACCTCAACCATTTTCTAGCTGAGGGTGGATTATAGACAAAAGAACAAATTCAGCTGGACAAGGTGGGGTCTCAAGAAGCAAGCAATGGATGGAAAGGGTAACCCTATTTCAAAAACAGAATTTCTGACATTGGCCATTACTGTCCCCACTTTGGGAAAATATCCTCTATCCACAGGAGTTTATATGATCATGTCACACAAAGAGGCTGGCTAGCTGTTTACCATCTGGACCATAGTTGACAGCTGTGGTATTTTCCCCAGGAAAGGAGTTTTGCTGATTTTATACATAGTTTTGTCACTTAGAGATTAGCCTATTACAATGTTTTCAAGAAGTCACATTTTATAGGCCTCTTAGGTTATATATATCTTCTAGCAAACTAAATATACTGTTAATTTGTTAGTGTGGTTAGCTAGCTGGGCACAGCTCTGGCCCAGCTAGCTCTCTTCCAGGTTAGAAGGGGCAAGAAATGTCCCCAGCAGGCAACCTTGATGTGGCCACAATGTTTTGCCACATAAACGAGTTTAGCTTTGTGAGTGTGAGCTGTGCTATGCCAGGGAAAAAGAGCGGGCCCTGGTCCCTTTCATGTAGCTTTTGTAAACTGGGAACATAACATTAGATTCTTTAGGGTCTCACTGCTTCTTATGCTAGTATCCAAGCAGAACTTCAGGTATTGTTTTTTATCTATAAATTGCTAAATGGGATGAGGCTTGCCTGCATGAGAGATCACCTCCATCACCATACCACTGCAGCAGTCAGCAGAGGTGTGAGTGGTAGTTTTCTCTTTGGCATCTAGAAATTACCCTCCAAGGCATCATGAATGTAATAATATTCTGGGAGCCTGGGGTACCTGCTAGGGCAAAGGTGGAGAAACTGCTCCCTGGAGGATGGTGAGAGAGTTCACTTACGCTGATTTATTGCTCATGGAAGGTTATCTGTTTGTAATTATCTTGTGCCACTGGATAGCTGAGGTAATTTATTACTTACACAAAAGTTTATAACACTGATGGGTGGTCATTGCTGCATTATTGTAGGTAAGATAAACTGTAAGGCAGCTACTGTCATCCTAATGGGAGCTATTAACTGGTATTTAAATAAAAAGAAAGTATGGAACAAATATTTTGTTTCTAAGGTATTTTAACATTAATGCTATAGACTGTAATCAAGTGAAATATCCTTATTTTAAAACACACCTATATATGCATATGTTTACTAAACATCTCAGTGCAATCAATAGTAAAAGGCCTCACAGCCTTAATAACATGAACTACTAATAGGACTAGAAAATTGTTTTAAGGAGTTTTAAAATACTAAGGACAAGAAATTATTTCTAGCTTTGCTCATTTGTTTAGGATTTTGTTGAAAAAAAGGAAACTTCTAAATATTTAATATCAACATTGCGGCAGAAATCAAGATGTGCATATGTGTGTGGGGGGAAGAGGGCATTCATGATATCTAGCTATTGGATATTAATTTAGGTGTCTAAATAGGGAGGGTAATCTAAAACTTCCTCTATAATTAAGGATGAGTCAATGCACAATTCCTAAATTTCGCTCCTGTTCTGAATCACTCCCTAAAGAAACCTATCAATCTCTGCTGACTACAACAATGTAAATATCCACCAAGATTTAAATGCTAAAGTTTAATGCCAACATCACAGAGCAGAATGTTTAGCCCTAAAATGCTTCATGTGATTAACTTTACACAATGAGAAGAGTAATGACACTTCTCCCTCTTCCTTACTAGTTAAGCTACAACACACAAAAAAATTAGAACTCGGTGAAATTTTGATCTCAGCTACACAAGGGAATATCTGGAATAATTCCACAGGAGGTCCATAGAGACAGATCATTAGAGTGTTGGCTCTGAAATATTAACATCTAGTTCCTCATTTCACAGGCATGATTAGAGGCTCTATGAACTTAAATAGACCCTTTGGTGAAGTAAATAGCATTTCTCCATAAACACCAGGGTTTACCAGCTCTGAATCTGACCTGCTGACTCGGCTGCTGCTATCTGAAAAGAGCTTGGATACTACAGAGAAAAATGAGCATTCCATGATGTGTCAGGAAATAGGGTACTAAAAAAACAGAAATACTTAGAGCCAGAAGAGGTCAAAAGGAGCGATGCTAGATACACTTATCAGCAGATATGAGAGAGAAGATACAGAAACTGCAGGGTATGTGAGTAGTAAGCCTGGATTCAATGGACAATTGTGTGCAACAAGCTGTTGAAATGTAGGTAGAAGCTTTGGAGAGTCATCCTCAAAAAGGAAAGCTAAGAATTATAGTGACAGCACCTGATTGCTAAAGTCTTACAGCTCATTTCAGAGAAAGTGATATCTAGCTTTAAAATTCTGAAAACTGTACTAAAAGCCTAGAAAGAAGGAAGACGAAAAAGATTAAGCTACATGTATGTATGTGGGTGCATGTGTGTGAGCATCTTTCCCTCTTTTTTCCTCTCTCTCTTTGTGCTAGCATCCGGCAGAAAAAAGATGGAAGAAAGATAAGAAACATCCCATACTGCACTTCTAAGATTTCTTTCATTAACATTAGAAAAATATGAGAAGTTCTGTGAATATTTTTATGGTTTTCTGTGTTTCCTCTCATGTGGAATTCTTCTAATGCCTAATGCATGATTTAGCTCATTCAGTAAGGCATAGGTCTTCATTGGACTGTTAACTTCATGTAGAAGCCTAAGACTTCTACCTTTCTGTCAAACATAGTTAAAACTGGTCAAAAAATGCTGACAGAGGACAAAGGAGCTGAAAGAAAATTGTCCAAAGAGATACACTTATAGCACACACACATAACCTTGTATCTTTAAAAAAAACAAACTAAAAAATAACCCTTTCTTAATTTGCATGTATTTAATACTAAAATGGTCTGAGTCATATGACTTATGCTGCTTGCTGTGACTATTAGCTTGAAAATTAAAGTGAACATATGAAAAATCAGCAAGTTAGGGAGTTTAAGCTGCAATTATTAAAGCCTGCTTTATTTTGTGGGTTGCAGTCACAGTCTTAAACTATCTTACAGAAACATAAAATGCAGTTTATAAGCTAGAATTTAGGACACTTGCATTGGTCATACAATAAGAAAATTTCTGTGTCATTATCACGAGCATGATTTAGCTGACTTATGTTCACACGCAGACACAGTTATGTAACACTTAGCTCAGACAAATGGCCCTGTTCTTGATCTTTCCTATTCTTCTGTAGTTAATGACCAAATATTGTTAAAAATTGGGACACTAATTATCTGATGTCGACACGTTATGGATAATTAAGAATTGCTCACTCTGAAGCCATGCTAATTGTTTTTCACAGGTCTCCTTCTCTTGTCCTTGTGTCCTCAACCAGGCAAGCAGCTACAGGTTTAAGCGTACATCTCTGTCACGTACTTTATCACCGAACATACATCATCCTTTCTGGCTCATCCCCGATTAATTTTGCTGGCTTGCAGCAATTATCTCTCCCTTTGTGACTGACCTCCTGGTAAATGGAGTGCATGATGGCTGGGTAATTTTCTCCTGTGTATTTTCCCACTTAACTGATCCTTGTTGGCTGCCCACCATAGGCTATACTAAATTTAAGTTATAAAATGGTTGAAAACGAAAGAAAGGCGTAACCATGTTTTAGAAACTGTAGTTGACAGCTGTAAAAATCAGATCTTGATAATGTTCTCTCATTTACCCTATTACTTGGATCAGTTGGTTAAAGCTGCTAATGATCCTCTTGGATCAATGTCTTTTGCTTGTAGCTATAATTTACTGCATTGGTGGATTAGTACAGATGTTTTCATAGATAGATCTGCATCATTCCACCAGATTGCTGTTTGCATCAAATTTGCTTCCATTCATCACTAACGAAGCAAAGAAAAAGATAATCAGCATCTACTATCTTAACATTATGTATAGAACTCAGGATAACACTTTTATTGTTCTCAATTTGCAGCCTTCAACCATGGCTTCCTCAGTAAATTGCCCTGAGAACTTCCCCTGGAAATAGATCCAATGACATATTTTGCCTATATCAGAAAAAGACTACAGAAATGTCAAACTGTAGAAAATAGTTCATACACTAAGCAGCAGTAGATATCACTGTTAAATTAGGAAGGTTTTCTATGCAGTCAGGGCTGTTTCTACCACAAGCAAAGTAGAAACTGCATAGAGCAACAAACTCTCAGAGATGGCAAAATCTGCCCAGACTTATTAATTTCCTGGACTGTTCTAGGGCCTGGAAAATCAGCTGCCACCTATGGTGATGTCGTAGTGGATAAGGTGGCAATGGTTATTGCTATTATGGAAGATGTATCCCCTTCTTATTATCCCAGTAGCATCAGAAGGATGCTCTTTATGGAAATTTGTTTTACCCTGATTTTCCAACCCAGCTCAGCTATCTTCCCCACTCTTGCCAGGCAGAAGTGAATCATTCATTCTTGGGCCATCAATACTTCTTAAATTGCCAAAAGACCATGGGCCAGAGGGAAAGATTTGCACTTTTAGCCAAAACTCTATTCTTCCTCCACAAAAAGTAGGATTGTTGGTACATGCAACAAATAAAAAATAAACAAATGAATAAAAAACGATCTGTCCCTAAAAAAGCAGTACCAGAATCTCTGACTCCATTTATAACAGGAATAAAGCAGACTGGAATTACATTGCCTTAAAATGCTGCACAAATCTACTTGGTGCCTCTTTCTAGACAGTTAATTATGAGACTGAACCTCAACACCAAGCGGTGGACTGGACCTTGCTTTAAGAAAGCTCTTGATTCAAGGCATTCTTTGTCTCTTCTTGCAGTGCATTTTTGGCATACAAACTACACTAGCTATGAGATTCACTACAGAGCTCTTCCAGCTATTTATTAAACAGGCACTAGTGTGAGCATTCTCTCCCATCTAGATGTCTTAGAAGCTGCTCTATCATTAATGGAGAAACTTCTTTAGCTCTCCCTGTATGAACCATCTTTTCTCTTTTAAAGATTTCCACAGGAGTCATTACGGTGGGCTGGCTGTGTGCCATACTATCATCAAATGCTTCACCCTGTAAAGTGTTACAGTTAAAGAATTTGTAATTTACCACATACAAGCTCAATTAGGATTTCAGATATGAGAGTATTTATGCATTTGCAATAGTGTCTTTCAGTAGTGATGTTCATTTCTCATTTAAAAGCAACTGTGCACGTATAAGGTTGTTTCTTTTTCTTTTTTCTTTTTTTTTTTCAAGTAACAATGGGACACATTCTTCAAAAGGTGTGAAAAAAAGCCATCAAATATTAGGAAATTCAAGGTCAAAAATTTAATGTCTTATTTAGCAATAAATATGATCCTACTCTTTTACTCTGAATTTGTTCTTTCTAGTCAAAAAAGGAAAACAGACACATACACAAAAGCAAATGAAACATCTTAATAAACTACACTGTACTGAAGTAAGATCTTATAACTCACAAGCAGTGTTTTTTGGTTAGATTAATTCAGATGAAGTATATATTATTCTGTCATACTAATATGAATATTTCACGGTTTTGTGCATTGAAGGCATTCAAATCTATTTTGCAAATACTGAAAAACAAATCCTCACCATTCTTTTATGAGGCAAGCTAAACATTGTTGTTATTAAGCTTAAACAAACAAACAAAAGAAACCGTCAAGCAAATCTATGACAGAACCAGAATAGACTTTTCTTTTTTAGCCAGGTTTTTGTCACTGTACTTCTCCTTTACTTTTAGATTTAAATATAACCATCACAGTATTTTGCCTAATACGATTTCCTATGGAATTTCTAAAGTTTCAGAACAAGTATTTATCTGCATTTTTTGGTCAGAATGCTACACATTTGGCCAATATAACAAATACAACCAATACATTGACTTCATGAGATCCTGCTGATGGTGTTCAACACTTATTTAGACCCTGTGCCCAGACACCATATCACAGTTCAAAGGAAGCAAAAAAAGGAAGATGTGGAGTCACAGTTCTCCAGCCAAAATCAAAGGTCTACAGAATTGTTCCTTCCTCACACATGAGATAATTAGCTACACTAAACTGCATATCAGTGCGTATAAATATATCAATTTCTTGTCTTCACACTGCAGGTACCTTTAAAGTCTTTGAGGTAGAGAAGCTCTTCACAGAATTAAATATAAGATTATCCCCAAAGAATATAACAAATCTCAAAGAGTAGTATTTAGTTTCCACTCAGTTCAAAAGGGTTTATGGGCATGAGAAACAATCCAACTATGGGTAAAGTGAAAGCAGCAGCCCAGCATATTTATAAGGAGCTAAAATAATCCACCCAGCAGGAGTCACAAGTAGAGCCCTTTTATTTTACAATCTTTTCTGGAATTGAGCATAGAAAATGTGATGTTATCACTCATGGTTTTTTCTTTTCAGGCTCAGGATTAATTTTTCATGATCACTTTTAATGAGACAATTTGTGTAAGCCGTGAACATCTGAGTGGATGTCTTCCCTGTATTTGTAACATTAAAAATAAAAGTATCACCCAGGCCCCTCCGTCACATTGGTAAAATACTCTCTTTCTTTGGCTAAGTTTTACTTTACGTCATTCAGCTTCTTCCTTGCATACACAGTTATTTGTCATGCAACTGGTGAAAGTCTGATTTAGTGGAGCACATTTGACTGTGGTGATATAACTTGCTATTTCAATAGCTCAGCGCATGGGAAAGTAACTGCCCTACTAGTGGGCTGTCATGCTCCTCCCAGCAGGTTACTACTAAACTTTTAACAAACATAGTGTCTTGATCTGGCTGTTTCTAATTCAGAGTTTTAGTTGTGCTAAGATGAAGGTTTGCACTGTCTTCGTAGCTGGAGGCTCTAATGTAGTTTCCCATTATTTTTATTTTTAAATATTGTAAAATTCACATAGGCTCTACCAGAAAATCTTACTTTGTTTCTTGATAAAAAAGATGATCCCTGTTTCTAAAAAAACCCTGCCACAGTAAAGCTGGACAGGGAAGAGTTTGAAACTCACTTGAAAAACATAACAAATTACACTTTTAGTATATTTTTCAAACAAACAAACAAACAAACAAAAAGTAATATAAAATGATATTCAGCCAGGAACTGATGTACAAGAAAACTTTGACCTGTTACAGTCACTATCAAAATGTGATATGAAATTAAAGTTTCCCTTCAGGATGTGACAAAGTGCCCATTGCTTTGGTTCCTGTGCGTTCTGACAGGGCATAAGGTTCAAATCCTGCTCCTATTGAAGTCAGTGACAAAACTTCCATTGACTTCTGCGGTGCAGGATCAGACCCTAAGCAACACAGCTAACATCTGCTTTCCTGCTTTCTCTCCTGTCTTTCAGAGAGAAATATCTACCTAAATATTAGAACAAATTAATTACCATCAATGGGATATCCTGCAGTAAGTTTTCAAAAACATATTGTCATTTCAGATTTCTATATACATACACGTATGTATGTTTGTGTATATATATATGCACACACAATGTATGAATATATATATAATATTATCAATGTCTAAACATCATATGCCATATCACATTTTATCCTGTATAGTTGATTCCATTGTTGTGAAAATCCCCCAAATTTATAACATTTAGCACGAATCTTTTTAATGATGCCCTACCTAGCAATTCTATAATATCTCTATAACCTTATACATTTTACTACATTAAAATATGACCTGATACAATCAGTGAATGAACAAACTGCTTTCCCCAAATCTGATGGCATTTGCTATACAGAGAGGAATTCTTCTCAAGTTTTTATCCATTAACTTAATTGAGGCATAAATGCAGTTACCACCTCTTGTCAAAATATCCGTAACATTAGTCTGGGGTAATGTGTCTTGAGATCAACAGGCAGTTTTAGTTCCACAGAAATAACCTAATCCATTTTTTAAATGTACTGAAAAGACATATAAAAAACTAGGGGAATAATAACTACCATATTGTAATTCATCTTTACTCTAGTTTTATCCTTTTTCAGTTGATGGCCATGGAGTGCAGAATATTTGCAAAAGAACTATGCTGTCTGTCTATTGGTCTAGAAAAAAGTAAAAACAAATTAGAATATATCCCAAAGATTATTAATAGTAAGCACTAGCAGTAACATCTTTGTAGCTCCCATTAAATAAGCCAAACAAAATCATAACCCGAAGTGCAATCATCATAACATGTATTTCTGAGAGTCACAGCTTAATGCAAGTGAATATTGGATTTGAATATTGGTTTTGAAAGGTGACTTTTACATAAAACAATTCTACCAGCTCAGCAGGTGGAAAACGTTTGGTCAAAAAGAAAAGAAAATTATGATTTTTGTAATTAGAATTCTTTTTAAATGAAACATTTTTTTGAAATATATATGCAGATGGTGTAACCATGTAGGAAAGCTGATCTATAATTGAAGGTTAGTAGATGAAGCATAACTCAAAAAGCACAGTCACTAGCAGGAAGTCAAATGAAACGTGAAGCCACAAAGGAAGTCAATGGGAAATGGAAAAACATATGAGCATAAAGAGCTGAACACTGAAACTGTTTGCAATATGCCATTACGTATCACCAGAAGTGAACGCTGGATGGAACGAGTAGATGAAAGTAGATGAAAACAGCCTGGAGGCAGAATGGGAAGACACCAGAACAGTCTGGGGAAAGGAGAGAAGCGAGAATGGATCTAGACCTGCGAAGGGCTGGTCGAAGCACCTGGGAAAGCAAGCCTTGCACATCTTCTTGATTGCTGCCTTCGCTGTGGGACAGCTTATTGCTAAAGGAAAGTCAGCTTCAAGTGAGACTGACAGGGAACAAATAGATGGCCAATAGTGCAGAGGCTATGAAAGAAGAGACTTTCAAAAATGAGTGGAGATAATTGAGAGCAGGGGAAGTAGCGAACGGAAGCAACAGAGACAGGAACGATCAACAGCAACAAGCAAAGGAGAACATAAGAGTAGGGGAGACTGCAAAGCATCTTGCCACTTCAGAAAGACTTCAGAAGTACCTAAGAAAAGCAGAACCAGAACCAGCTTTACAGAAGAGACGGCTGTGTTTCCTTTATGCATTTATTTGTTTCTTCTTGCTATGTAAACCAATGGCAATGCTGCAAATAGTGATGATTTCATGGCATGTGATGCTTTCTCTTCAAGTCGCTGGCATTATGGAACTTTGTAAGATTCAGATTCTTCCCTCCCTTCCCTCTCTTTTTTTTGATACGTGAGTGTCAAGATCTGGTTTCTTCAGGGAACAGTCTGAAAAATAGGATCTCTAAAAGGTCAAAAAAGGGAAACCAAGTAAACAAATGAAAAATAAATTATTATTAAAAGATCAGGATTTTTAACAGCGAGTCTTGATTTTGGAACTGAATCAGGGTTTTTAACCACTTCAAGTTGTCAGCATTGAGTGGATCTGAATGGGCAGCAGTGAGCTAATTGTGCTGTAGAGAGCCTTTCCCTTGCTGTGAAGAGGGACTTATTAGGAAGCGCTCCCTGCATAAGAACAGATAGTATGTCTAGGAGCAGGCATTAGCATTATATTCTTATTTTCGTTTCTCATTTTTGGTTTGGTTACTAAGATGTGATGAATGTCATGTCCACTTGGTTATGCCTTTTTCTTCTCCAATGACTATAAAGACAATTTAAAGATAGACACTAAAGTTTTCTCAAATGCTCATAAAGAGTGGGATTCATCTAACCTATCTTAAGTTTTCCCAAAGTTAAGTTAGGTTGGATGAATATTGCCCTTTTTCAGAGAGCAGTCCATTCAGATAGGCTGCAGAGGAAAGGATGCAGAAAGATAGTTTTTAAAACATGCAGTATTGCACTATTGATAACAGATCTTTACAATGCGTCAAGAGAAAAAACATAAGATTACTATTAAACACATATATTTTTGAAGGATTTGAAAGTGCACAAATGCCAAAATCTGATGAATATTCACCTATTGTGACACATAGCCAATTACATTAGCATTTTGAGTGTTGTAAGGAAAAAAAGGAAAATGTGGAAAGGAATATGATGGATCAAAAAGAATTTCCAGTAATGCCTAAAGGTGAATATCCTATTAGGGAAGTCAAGAATTTTATCTTCAGTAAACAACCATTCAATAAACTTGCAAAGGCTGTTTGTCAGCTGTTTGTCAGCTGCATCTCTTCAGTACAGTCACCTATTGTAACAAGGGCTGAGTCAGATTTAAATCTGAATTCTGCAAGGATGCAGGGGTTCACACAGATCAACTTGCAACACTAGGGTGTCATCCTGTACATTTTATATGATGCTGGATAGGCAAGATATGAAACAAAATGGTTTACTCCTTCAGGGACTTATTGCACTTAATCTTTTACCTCTGATTCTGGCTCAGTCTTTTCATGCTTTTGTCAAAAAACAAAACAAAGCAAAAAAAGAAAAGATCATGGTTCTGGGCTGCGGCATACAAATATGCCCTATAATAACTGATAGGCTAGTCACAAAGACTTTTTAACACAAGGAATGAATGGTGAGTCATATGTATGTATGCAAGCAAAGTGAGCAATGTGAAATGCTGCCTACCTACTTGTAGTCATTTTGTTGGGTTATTTTTGCAAATATAAATAGCTTTATGTCAACCACCTGGTTCCTTTCTGTGACATGCTCTCTTTGTCACATCAGAAGCTTGTTATACAGAAGCTTGGGTGAAGAAACACTGAGTATGTTCCAAACTCCCATTCTTCTATCAATAATTTCCTGTTATCAGTACACAATGATTTGAATTTTGTGAATATGACCACAAAGGATCAATTCAATTAAGCAAAAACCACAAAGGGAAATTCTCACTGCAAGCTTCTGTGCAACTGGTGAACCTAGTAATTATATATAGCCACCTGTTGTGCTAGCATAATAACATGTGAAGAAAGTTTAGTTAGACACATTTACACACATAAAAAGCAATATGGGCATAGAAAAAGCCACTTTTGCCAAAAGTATAGAACAGTCACATAGTAACAAATGAGAGCTGCATGAATCCTAGTTTACTTGGCTATAAATAAATCCAACATTTTCCTTCTCTCCATGGTAAAATAAAATAGGAGCACAGACGCATAACAGTCTCCTTTGAGCAACTAGTCTCTTTCTGTTCAATTATAGTCATCAATCTGTTCCACCTAAAATATTTTCCTCCTTGAGAAACCAAAGAAATCAGTATTAGGATCCAAAACATGCTGTTTCAAAATAATGTAAAAGAGGTCTTTCCTTTCTGTAAATGCATTTGTTCTTAAACACTGTAGTTTTGTAATTCAGGTGAAAAAATGCTGCATGTTTATGGCATTTTTAATCAGAAAATCTTGACGGGATCAGTAAAGAAAGATAATGGTTACTTTGCTTTTACAGATAGAGAAAACTGCAGCAAAGAGAGCCAGATTTTTCAATACCTGTTTCCTATGTATAACCCTTTTAGATGCCCAACTGAAGCATTTAAGTCCTGATACTCAGAAGTGCTAAACAGGCAAAGTCTCAAGTGTATGAGGACCCTTTCTTTCAAAGAGGACCATGTTTACACTCTGCAGACACTGGGAAACATTTGCCTGTGCATAATACCACAGCAAACTGGAAGGACGGAGTCAGGTGTCCTGCTTCCCAACTGCATCTATAAGACGTATCTATGCAGGTGAAGGTTCTTCCATCCTTTGAAATCATTAAGTCAAGTCTAGCTGGCTTTTCTAATATATATGCAAGCTATAGCTCCACTAACATCTCTGGGCTTCCTGCAAGAATCATTTCATAAAACCATTTAGCTCATGTTATTTAGAAGGTAACACAGGATAACCATATTATGTCATCTGGCCTGAAAGAAACCCTATACATCTATGACTATGCAAACACAAGAGAATTAGCTATAAAGAATTATCTTGGAGACAACACACTAAATTTATGAGTAAGCCTTTTTCATCTTCCTGAGATGTGATACTAGCCACTCAATTACACTAGTTCTTCATTTA
Organism: Apteryx mantelli; assembly: GCF_036417845.1. Classification (NCBI taxonomy): domain Eukaryota; kingdom Metazoa; phylum Chordata; class Aves; order Apterygiformes; family Apterygidae; genus Apteryx; species Apteryx mantelli. The sequence goes on along the minus strand of NC_089980.1, from coordinate 96,048,613 downwards.
CCTGGTGTGCCACTAAACTGTCAAAGTACATAAAGTAAAGTCTACTTGATTAGCTAAAAAGAAAAAAAAAAATTCTCTTTTCCATGTAGTACGTTCATACCGCTATCTATAGAGAGCAGAACACTGTCCACCTGTGGACGTTTGAAGAGTTATAGAAAAGTATTTTAAAGATGAAAAAGCAAGATGCCAAAATGGTACAATCTGTGAAGCAAAAATAGATGCAGGGTATGTTCCCTGTGCTCATAATCTCAGCAGAAACTGCAAGAACTGAAAGAGAATGGAGATCAAAGAATCCTTACAGCCATGAGGATGGTTCCAAAATAATAGGAAATGTGTATTTGGTATCCAGGAAAGCACTACAGGGATGATAAACAACCCTGCCACAGCCTAACTTCAACATCTATATGAGTCTTTTTTTTTTTTTTAAGCAAATTTATTGTCCTTTTCTTTTTGAGATGACAGTGCAAAATAACTACAGTTTTCCCTACTTGTTCACTGCCTCTCTACAGTGATTTTGATCTCAGTTCAGAGCATTAATGTATAGGATTTCCACATAAAATTATGTCTGAATTTAAAAAGAATAGCTTGATCACAATTAATAAAATGTTCTCCCAGATGTAAGTATGGGATATCCTTTAAAACATCGCTTAGCTGTTCTTATACCAAGCATCAGTCATTCACTTCACATTTTCCTCTAAGACATTTATTTGGAAATGGGATCTTGTAATTAATGTATGGTTAAGACTTTTTGTTCAACCTATAAAAGGTTAGTTTTTACTCTCTTAAGCTAACAGCCCAAAGTGAACTACTGTAGATTCAGAGGCACATGATTATTATCAGCAAGCACCTTATCATTTCAGAATACCAAATCAGAGAATTCATACAGCATACAGACAACTAAAGCTCTTTTTCCCCCTGAGGTGATATGCTAGGTTGATTTTATTTTCCCTGACATTTCACCTGTCAGATTATGATAAGTATAAGAAACAAAAAATAATTGTCACATTCTCACTGAATCGCATAATCAAATACCTGAAAATATACAATAAATTACAAACATAATCCTGAGGGAAGACATGAACACTGAATACAGTCAGATATCCATATCATCTTCCAGCGACCTAGGACTCTCATGGAGGTTTAAAATATTGAGAAAGGGAGCACTTGCACGAGATTGTCACAGCATCTATTTTTCTTCAACTACTAGGGAATGACCCTACAATTATGTAAGAAAAAGAATTCTTGCAGAGACTTAAGAAAATCTATTTAATAATAAAGTTATATGTCTTTCATGAATGTTTTCTGGAAGCAATCCTGAGGCCAAGAAATAGGACAGGTTATCATGAAATAGTATAAATTCAAATTAACTAGTTGGCAAGGTGAAAAGATTAATGAGCTAGACACACCAAACATGCTCCTGCTATACCGCATCTGCAGTCTGCATGTTCCCAATTTCACTTAGTGCCACAGTGTTGAGATTCATAAATAATGAAAACTTACCTGCTTGACCCGTGGTAATACTGACAGCTGCAAAGAGCCTCTGGGAACGACTCAAGTCAGAAACCCCATTTACGGCTTCAACTTCAAACGTGTAGTTAGCATGAGCCAGCAGGTCCATGACCGTGACATAGTTATCGACTAATCCAGTTTGCTGGGGCATATATCCAATGTTACTCCCACAGGGAACACATTCGCCCTGCTCCCAGCTGCACCTCTTGCACAAAATGCGGTAGGTCACATCATTTCTTCCCCCACTGTCAGCAGGAGGACTCCACTCCAAACTCACGGTAGTCTGGTTGATATTGAAAATGAGATTCTGTGGTGCAGATGGAGGTCCTTTGTAAGACACAGAAAAGCTCAGTGTAAATACACAGAGTCAGTGTGGGACATTTAGCTAGCATTTTAATTACTAAGACAAAAAATAGCTGAAGCATTTTTCTTCACATAAACATTTCATTATTTTTACTACAAGCTACATAAAAGCCTCCTTGAACTCACTTGGCAAGAGCTTTATTTATTTTCCATTAAGGCATCAGGATAACAATTGGCTGTATATTTACTGCAACCGACTTCAGTCGTTTCTCTTCTATACAATTAAAAGGATCAGTTAATGTACCTTAAAGGTAGCCTTTTATAATTTTCCTAGTACAGAATTTGTTCCTCTCTTTTAAATATATATCACCAAAAGCATCTAGTCCTTCTTTTTCAGCTCTGATATGATTTACAGAAGTATTTGGTACGGCTTTGGATTTTGGAGACTTCCATTATTTGAACCACCAATCTGTGTAGGTTAGTCTATTTGCAGTTGGAATGTTAAGCCAGATCCAATTAACAGGTCAATCAAAGCTCGTATCCTCACAGGTTACTTTTCATTTTTCATATTACTCATTTTGGTGATATATTGCATCAAGCACTTGGTCTATGACAAATATAAAGCCACAGGAAAACTATGCCTGTATTCTATCTGTTACGACTAGTAACCCATTTACCCCATGTGTAACGTTTTCCAAGGTTATATCAAAGAAACATGAAAATTGTATCTGTGTAGATCCTATATTCACTGACAACTTTTCTCCCACTGCCTTTCAATTTCATTTACTGTTGTAAATACACTTTTCAACTACAGGAAAGGCCAATAGAAACTACTAGTGAGAACTAGATACAAGTGGCTGCACCTGGGTGGTTAAGCAATGTCCTTTATTATTAAATTCATGACTGACTCACTTGTGCATGCAACATATGGTGGATCAGAAGGTGCTCTATAATAGCTATCTTCACAGTCACATCTTGAAGATCCTTCCTTGTCAGAAAAGCTGTGAGTAGGGCAGCGGGAGCACTGCAGATCTTGTGAAGATGATTTGTAGAACCCACGGCCACAAGCTAAGGGAGAACAAAATAAATTAAGGTTTCAGTTTGCATGGACTATTATTCTGCTTTTTCTTCCATCTCTGTCGTATGAGATATACATTCCTGTGAACATCTAAACTGCCTATTCTATTATGTTGGCAAAAGCAAGCTGTTATGCTCACAATTTCTTTTTCTTCAGTTGGTGCTACTAATGATTTTGTGACATTTTTACAAATGCAAGCATACAAATTCCTCAGCAACTGGCAGCAGAATATTTTAACATGGAAGGCCACAGAAACATAGCAGGTATCTGTTTTTTTCTCCTAAGAAGAGTATAATGTAATGGTGTGCAACTGCTAGATACCTGCAGTAGTTCTAAACAAGGGGAAACAGGCTGGAGAAGCTCTGCTCTAAGACCACTGACGTGCTTCTGGTATCCAAACTAGCTGATTTGGCACTAATGGTGCATAGGCCAGTTACACTTCCCAGATCTGAGGAATCAAAGAAGATGTAACCTACCAATGAACTCTGGTCCCAGGAAAGAAGGAGGCATTAATAACTGTCGGACAGAAGATGCTGGTAGGAACAAGCAGAAAGAGGCAGAGGGCAGACAGCATAAGCTGCACAATTGGTTTCTCCAGTCTCACAAAGCAGGACAACTGGGATGAAATGAATTTACCGAAACTTTCAAGGAACAATTAAAAGGTAGATAATATGAAATAAGCATATAGGATCATTTCATACTTTATTTTGGGTGCTGTGAACCTGTGCAAGTAAAAATAATGTTTTCTTCCAAAATGTTTAGAAATACTTTTATCAGCTATTGTCACAGTTCCCAAAGCAGAAATACCCATAAAACACACTTATAATAATATTTGCAAGCAGAGGACTGCAACCTAGAAAGGTAGCTTAAGAACGGCTGAACTGTGAGAGTTTTAGGGGATGAGGAAGAAGGAAGTGGGGATCACACACCACTAAAGCTGTAAAAAGATTAAGACTCCATTTCAGTGCTGAAGTTATGGGATAACTTAGAAACACTGTCAACATCAAAAACAGAACATAGAAGTCTTCTAGAAACTTCTAAGAAAGCAGATTTTTTTTTCATTGGCACTACTTTTCAAGTTCTTTTTTCTAACCATCGCAGACAATTTAACCTTCTTAAGCCACCACTTGTATGTACAGAAAAGGGACTGTGGGCGAAATTTAATATTGGGTATCAAAATATTAAAGACAGTTAAACAGTCATTCTGAATTCAGAGAGAGAGGATTTACATTGGTTATATTCATATTTGCTTGTATGTTTTCTCAGAATAGAAGTGCAAAGTATCCAAAGACACTGATATTTAGAGTAGTTATTTCAGCTGTCTGGTACTACTGTGATGGAAAGAGCATGAAAACAATGAGCTTTATCCAAATCTCACTGAAGTCAATGAAGAGCATGCCTTTGACTTTAATAGCCTTTGAACTAGACCCATGGCATAGCTAAAACCACATGACTCTGGTTAATCTGATGAAATTTATGCAACTGAGAAAAAAAATGAAATCAGTGGCAATACTTCAGATAATAGTAGATAAAAGTTGTTCAACTGGGTAAATCAACACTGGCTCATACCACTATATGATAGGAAATTCTGGCCCTGTATAACTCTGTATCAATATATTGATTTTATAAATAAAAATATTCCCAAAGGACAGAAATCACCATAACATTTAGAGGTTGCCACACTGAAAAAATAGTGGATGGAAGCTAAATCATCTGGCAGAGACAATTAGCATGCAAAACATGTATCCCTTGACTTTGACAAAGGGCCATGAGTCTGCATTAGGAGAAAATCTAGCTCTGCTTGTAAAACATGCTATAGTTTGATCCTACCACAGTAATTGTTATACACACTATTAAGAAAAAAAGACAGAAAGATTTTTAGAAAAGCACTTTGGATAAACATGACCCATTGAATTCGCAGTTGTGGCAAATTTAACTCAGAATTAGCCTTTTGCACCTTCATTCAAAATTGTTTCAGAATTTCCTGATCAAAGACAAAAAGCACAAAAGCTGAACTGATTTGTATGCATGTACCTTAAGACATATATTTAAACTCCTGTCTGCTCTTTCAGTACTTCCAACTGAAATGGAGCTAAAATTACCAAATAATAGTTTCCTGCCTTTTCTTAAATAGTCATGTTCCCCTCATGCTGAGCAAAACACTGGACAAACACACTGGATCTTCCAGCATGTGGCCCTCTGCAAAGCAAAGAGCAACTTAAAAGGCAAAGATCCCTACTGTGTTTCCAGTCTGTCCTTCTCAGCAGGGAACACTACAAAGCAAAGAAGCAGAGAGTAAAATAGAGATTTCAGACAGAAATAACAAAACGTAAACAGAAAACCTCCATTCTTTTTCTTTTTCTTTTTCTTTTTTTCTTTTTTCTGACGGCTTAATCAAGACATTTATATGCTCGGTCACTTATTATTTAAAGTAAGTGTGCATTTCTTATTAGAGTTCAAAGGATCTGAATGTCTGCTGCTAGTTTACATGACTGAAAGCCATTTATTCTGCTGCACAGCATACCAGAGGCAGCAGGTTCAGGCACTCATTGTACCATGCTACAATTCCATTATCTTTTTTTTCCCCTTAAGAGGCTTATATGATGACATTTAATAGCTATCCCTTCAACCTACACACCTCTTAAATATAAGGGGCAAGAGTATTCCAGCAACAAAGTTTTTAATGATATAAAAAGGTGCTTTTAAAAAGGACATAAAAAACTTGATAGATCTTTAGGAAGGAAACAGCAGTGGTATGCATCATAATTAAAAGTACTCATTTGAGGAACATAACTAACCTATTACCCCATTTTTTTCATAAATTTAAATTTATCACAAAAATTTGGTCTTTCACCCTAGCAGAGGAATATTTCTACTACTCAAAAATTGGGGAGCAATTTTTTTAAAATTTATCATTAGCCTCACCAACTGAAAACTTTATCAAGACAATGTGTTGCATGGACCACATATCAAGGTGTAATGACTTGCCAGTGGTCTACTACAGACTGCACGTTGGAAAGAATTTTTCTAAAATATTTTTGACTCTTTTTTTTCCTTTTATTTTATCTCATCAAATTGTTATGGTCAATTTTTTGAAATTATAAGTAATTAGAACTTAGTATTTTGTTCTAATATATTTTAAATACACATATTTTGATCCAATGTAATTATATACTTTTATATATATATATATATATATATATAAAATATTTTTAAAGTCACAGGGACAGGTGGTATAAAATCCCCACTGCCATTAGCTTTGTTAGCAACATGAAAAAAATGCTAACTGTTAAAATCCATTAGCCAAACATTACTTGGAGCTCTGTGCATGTAAATTTAAAGGTGATAAATACAAGCACTGCTTTGCAAAAGTATTTCGCAGCAAAGTTTGAGGTAACTCAAATTGCATTTGATCACATTCATTTTAATATCGCAATTCCCTAGCGCAGGAGAGCACTCCTCAGCGGCACTTTTTCCCTATACAGAAAGCCTGTACTGTAAATCAAGGTATGGAACTCGAGCAATGATGGGAGAGCAGCAGTACGGTATAACTGGAGAGGCAGCACTCTGATGTTGTTGCCGTAATCCTCGCTATTGCTGATCTGAATAAAATGTGAGCCTATTTGATCTTACTTAAGCAAGTTAAGATCCAGGAGTAGTTTTGTTACTAGACAGCTTCTGAGGAAAAGGTAGCGGGAGGGAAAAAAAGCCAGCACAAAATAAATTTACTTTTATCCAGTTTAATGTGTCATTCACAGCTGCTAATTTAATAGAACAGCTCTTCCCAGATGAAACTTCTATTTTGTTCAAACAGCTGCTCCGAAGTTTGGACTGTCTTATATATTCCACAGAGAGGTTTTAAATGCTGCAGTCACACTTTACTGACAGCATAAACAGGTAGAATAAAACCTACTGGCCTAACCTAAAGCAGCCTACAAATAATGCATAAATTAATTGCTAATCCTTCCCCCTATATATTACAAAATCAAAAATAAATATAGAAAAAGTTATAGTACAGCAAAGTCACAATTCTTTGCTTAATATCTTAGCCTCACTGCTGTTAGGGACTGACCACCAGTGACCTCCCAGGGCTGCTGGGCACCTTGGATTTGTTTACTTATAAAACAAAGAGATTCGTGGTGCCCAGAAGCTGGGGTTTTTCCATCCAGCAACACAGCGGCATGAACAACCCTCAGGTGAGACAGACTCACACAGCTGAAGTCTGAAGCTGAACGGGGTATTGCTGCTTTATATTTAAACTTCCTTGCCTGAAATCCTTAGATAAAGAGGCATACTATTCTGTCTGTATATGATGAAAGACCCCGGTGAAGATGACACTAGCAATCTTTCTTTGCTTGGGCTAAGTTGCTTTCTACTTCTACAGGCCACCATGCTTAACAATGATGTATCGTGACAGGAGGACCCAGTACGTGGCCAGGTAGACTTACACTGTCAGTGCCTGAGACCTGTCCAAATATGCATTTAACATATGCCAATAAAATCAGTTCAGTCACAAACATTTTGAGCCAATGTGTTTGGTATCGTTTAAGGGGCCATACAAATACCATAAATAACAAATATAAATACTGCAAAAGCACCAGTGTATACCAAGAAGTTAACACATTGTACTAAGAACAATGCTGCCACATCTGTGCTACAACAGGGCAAAAATCATTGCAGCTAGAGGTGCTGGCTGTATCTTATGTAGAAAAATAGCAATTTCTGTGCTGTGAGCTCAGCACATGCCTTCGCAGCCTGGTACAGATCAAATCATGTATTTATTTGTATTTTCATATTTCTAAAAAGGACTTTTCCAAGAAACCCTGGAAGAGAGAATGAAGGCAGATGTCGAGAGCAGCAAACAGCATTCTGGAGTCCCACTTGTGGGACAGGAAAAAGGGAAAAAAAGAAAGTGTTAAGTACTGCTCATTTTTATGTAGCCTTCACAGTATAAACACTATGGAGATTCATTTTGCTTCCACTGGAGCTAGGGGGCTTAAATTGGGAGGGAGGACGGGAGTACTGTAAGGACTATGAGTGACATGTGTAAAAACTGATGTTTATATAACCAAAGGAGAAAGGGCAAACTGTTGTATGGTAGTGACATATTAATCACGAAAATTATTTACTACCACAGTAACATTAAAAAAATTAGAGAAAAAATCAGACTTTGTAAAGTAAGTGCAGGGCTTCCAGGTAGCATATCAGCTTGAGAGTCAAAGGGCATGCAATGGTTTCAGCGTGTTAGACACTTAATTGAACATACATAGCTTTTGATTTTAATTTTTCAGTTAATATGAAAACAATAAAACGTAAGGAGTAGCATGGAGGTAACTGCACTAATTACTGTTTGATACCATTACAAAAAGTAGATTGGTGGAAGGGAAAAAAAATAAAGATGAGGGACTGTCTTACACGAGTAAGAAAGCTTATCTGTTTATTCTGTTTATTCATCACTGGCCGCATTTGCTATCAAGTGTAAATTTTAGTGGCATACATGTCGTAGTTTTATGCACACTGCAGATGAAACTAAAGTTTAAAAACTGATACTTTTTCAAGGTCAGCATCAAAGAATGGCAAAGAAGTAATCACAGAGGGTCAACAGCAGCATATCACTTAAGGCCTCAGTCCCACTGAGAGCTGTGGCAGACTGACTGCCCACCGTGGTAGAGCTCAGGTTTTCCCTGGGTTCCTTCTTCTTGCACATTTGAATAAAGTTGCCTAAATGTTAAAGAGATCCTATACATTGTATTTTTCCTATAGTCAGTGGCTAGCATTTGTTTTATATTTACATGGACATAAACCTCCATTTTTGTGATTTGTTTTGCATTATCCTAAACAACTCCCCATCTTTCTACTCTTCCCAAGCCTTGAACATTAAGGACAATTCAGCTAACCTCCTTTTCACAGAAATTGTGTATACACAAGGAGTTTGTGCAGATGTTTCCTGTATGAAGTTATGCAGCTGCAAAGACTTTATTAATTATAAAATGCAAAATGGATTGTTCTGTAATTGAAACTCTCTGGGGCTCTGATACATTTGAAAATTAACATACATACGTGTATACTCAGAACATAGATGGATTCTGTTAGATTATTTATTACAGATGGATATTTTAGCTAATGCAGAAAAAAGGCTGGTTTTCTCCACTGGAGCTTTCAAATATTTGCATCATATTTATGTCTATGGTTCCATAATTCAGGACTGAAAGCACAGCTTGCAGAAACAGTACTCCCACTGCTAGTGTTGCTGACCTCATCTGCGATGGACAGGTCCAGAATCTTTATTTTAATCCTATTGACAGTACCTCAGTGGGAGTAATTATAACAGTCAGCCACAAATCCAGACCTCCTGTCACTGATATATTAGGGTTTTTCACAACGAAAATGAGCAGCAGACAAGGAGTATGAAAACAACATGGGGTAGAGATTATAGGAAGATTTGTCAACCCCCTTCTGTATTAACCTGCTACAAACATATGACAATTTGGCATGGGAGACACCAAAACTATTAATGTTTAATCTTGCATGGTATCAAAAATAAAAATTTCAAAAAAGTTTGGGGGTGTTCTTCTCTTATGACACACTTGGCTATTAGATCACAACTTTAGCCACAGGCACGTTTTAGCCAACAGGTCTGAAAAGTTTAGATAAACTGAAAGCAGGCCATTATACAATAATTCCCAAATGTGGATTTCAGTGTGAAAGAGTAGACATAAGAAATACAGTAACAAAAGGAGACTTTATAACCTCTGATCCTCTTTTCCAATAATTTGTGTATGTCTTAAGTCATGACTATGTTCGAAACTGTAAATTACTTTTATAGTGAGAGATGGCATCTGTTATGCCTTCTCTGGCACCTAATATATATTGTTTTATAAGGATCTCAGACTGTAGTATTTTATTTGTCTAACTACCATGCAATGATAAATGTCTAGCTGAAAAAGATGTTTATTTTAGCTTGATTTTTAAACTGCAACAGCATCTAAAGATTATTCATGTTTCAACCAAGGAATTATGTTGCATGGTTTAGCCAGAGTAAACTCAAGACTCTTAACGGTGCCTCAGCTATAGTGTGAATGACATATCTAAATAAGGCTGTCCCATGGCTGCATACCATCATCTGAATGAATGTTTGCTGTTGCCCGTCAGGAGTCTCAGACCTCATATTCACTTCCCAAGCCTAATATGCCCTCATTTTCCAAAGTCCTGCTAATGTCTTTTGAGAGATGTTCACACACTGCTGTCCACACAAATAAGTATCCAAAAATAGGTTTGTTAAGTAATAGTATCTTCCTCATTTTTTACACTGAATGAAATGAAACCTTTAACTCTCTACAGTTCTACTTAATAAATAAATAAATAAATAAATCACTGAGTATGTCAAGATGCTTGACTATTTAGCTTTGCTGATTGCAAAGAAATTTCATAGGCACAAAGCAATACTCTGCAGTGTTTTGCTGGCTAATTTATACACAAGGACAAAGTAATCAGGCTGAAGAACATAGCACACAAATCAAAGAATACCCAGTTTCACTTATACTGTAACAGCAAAATTACTTATAACCTAAAGATTATGAACGAGAAGATAAGAAACTACATTTAAATAGGAAGTAAAGATACTCTAGTGCAGTCTTGAGCAGAATTAAATAACTGGATAAATTAAGGTTGTGCATTAATGCTATGATGTAATGATTCTTTACATATTCAGAGTTTGTAAAGATTTCGACATGTTCCTCTCATGGGACACATGAGGAACATGGGCTTCCTGAGAACCACAAATCTAAAGCCACCATGAAACTCTGGAAAATTAACATGTGAGATATACAAACACTCAAAAATGCAGACAGATTGGAATTCTCTTACTAAACACAGAGTGCAGAAGTGAAAGTGGGTTAGAGAAACAAATATAATGGGAGAGTTTCCTATGAAGGCCTCAGAATAATCTGAAATCTTTTTGTCACAGACTAAATTATTGAGATCTTTTGGGGAAGTCTTAGAGCATATGGTTCACAGATAAAGTTCTCTGTAAAGGAAGTGGTGCGAGCAGATCTCTTGCTGTGTATTTTCTGAAGCTTTGACACAATCCACTTGATGTAGACGTGTAATTTCAATTAACTGTAATGGTGCTTAATGATTGGCTGGCAAGAAACAAATCTGGAGGGCTTATTTGTAAAGAAGCAGACATCCCTATAAGCTTTCCAATTGAAATGAAATTTAAATAACTTAATAACACATTTCTGTTTCCTTTGGATAGTGACCTACCATTACCATTCCAGGCCTCAATCCAGCAGAAGCTTTTCACGGGATTCTTTCTTTAACACATTCCTCAGGGCCATCATTATACAGCAGGCAAATCCATCCAAACAAAAGATCAGCTTCTAAGAACCCACAAGGGCAAAAAGCTCCACTTCTGCACACCTGTGCTACAGAATTGAAAAGTAACTTTAGGCCCGGATCCTAGTGTCAGATATTCCCACATTTAATGTTCATTGTCCTGCTTACTGAGAAAAAAATGCTTATGCCTATCAATCCGCTATTGTGCCTATGGAGGAATATTTATGCAAAAAAGGAACTATTCTTCACAGTTATATTTGGAATGGGGAGAAATAGAAATACTTCAGAAAAAGAAACAAAAGTATATTTTAATTCCTTTATGGAGGGATTCATTTCTAGTTTCACTGAAACCAGCAAAACTTTCATCAATGCATACAGACTGGAAATTTAAACTTCCTCTGTAAGTTTTAACTATAATCTCACAAAATAAAAATGGATTTAACCTGTTTATCTAAAGAACAGAGTATCAGTTTATTAAGAGATTACAAACACACACCTTCCCTTTAATGAAGAATAAAAATAAAAAAGGAAAAGCATTACTATGGTAATTCACTGATATGAAATTGAATTGGAATAAAATGTGAAGAAACATTTTCTTCGTTTGCTTTGGTAAGTCTGTGGTAAGAAAAACATTGTTGTAAGTTTTTATGAGAAAACTTCCCAGACTCTCACAATGCTTTAATTCCAAATAGTGCAGCATGAGTTGTGATACTGTGAAATGAAGTTGTCTTTACTAATTGCATACCCTAAGCAGAACTGTATCTTAATGTAGAGAGTGTATCAAATCTCTTTGGCTGATCCTTATGATTTGGAAATGTCACTTTCTACTAAACACAGAGAAAATAGGGAGGGGCAATAAAGCAGCTCAAAGATATCAGCCATCCAAAAAGATAAAGAACATGCTGAGGAAAAGCAGACAACAGATTGTGGAGACAGAACAATCACAGATGGAGGCCAGGTGGGTGGGTCAAACTTTTTTTTTTTTTTAAAGGTTTATTTTCATATTTAAACAGTACCCCGTTGTGTAAATGTTCAGCAAAGAACTGATAAGAAAATGGATTTGTAAGTGCATCTGAACAAACAACATGTCTTATAGTCAAGAAGGGTTTAGTCATATGTAATCAAGGGATAATGTGCATGGTTGAAGAGTGTGTGATACAACAAGCATTTTCTGCAAGTGATTAAACACCACTGCAAAACAAAGGAGCTAGATACCTGAAGAAGCTTTATAGAGCCAGCATGGCATAATCTGAAACCATGAACTTTCTTTTTGTTATAGAAAACAAGAGGATATTCATCTAACCACACAAAAGTTGTTTGTTTTTTTTTCACTGCAGACACTGGAAACTTCTGTGCTGTTTTTGCAGCAATAATCAAGATCTTTAACTAAGATTATCACACTTTCTATTTCAGTGTGCAGTACTATTACATTTAATCCTTTAATCCCCCTTAGAAAACAGCTCTGTACACATACAACGCCCAGTTGAACTGGAACTAATTACAGTCATAGTTTTCTGCATGTTTCCAGGAACTTAGTGGCATTACTCATCTGAGTAAATTTAGTCCCAAGAGCTTGATCTAAATCCACTGAAGAAATGGATGTCTCGGACAGTGGATAACCTGAATCATGAAATAAAGACAAAGCTAATGAGTAAGATCAGAGGTTCATCTATATCAGCACCTTGTTTTGACCATGACCAATGTCAGATGCTTACAAAAAGGAACTAAAGAGTAATGTGAAGGCAGAGGGGACCAGCATCCAAAAACCTGAGTGATCAGTCATCTCCGTTTCTTTGTTTAATGCCCCTTGATAAATTTTCTTTCACAAATTTGTCCAAGTACTTTCTCAAACCACCAGAGTTGATTCAGGTAACATCCTGAATGTTAAAGCACGTTTTACTTGTTGTAAGAAAGCACACACAGCACATGTCTTCACTCAATTCCTTCAGTAGCTGTAGCTTGTGTAGACATAGCCATGCCAACACTGAAGCTGGATATTGCTGACAGTAATGTTACCGCAGTAAAGAGCTCAGCATGCTTTTCAAAAGCCTGAGAGGCTGAGTAAATACTGAGTTTCAAAAACCTGTCTTTACAGTAGCTGTGCACTGGTATCACTGGCTACGTGGCTACAGGTATGTCACAGCAGAGACTACAGTACAGACACATACACAATCTCTGTTGTACCTGGCAAGCTGTCAGGTATATTTTCAAAAATACTGATAATGCAAGATATGTACAAATCTTTCATGGGTTTTGAAACTTAAAATTCTTATTTGTGTTTGGGTTTTTTTATATATATTTGATTTTTGTCTTTCGATTGTTAAAAACTGAACAGGAATAGGAAGAATGCTAAAGTAACATGGGTGCTTCCACATCAGCACTTTTGTTTGTATCTGAAGAGAATTTTTGAAGTGATTTCCTGGTCATCCCCACCTACCACCCTTTGGTTGACATCACAGAGTAATTTCAGAGCACATGAACTGGATTTCTTTTAGAGTAAATTAACAAGATGTGCTGCAAGAGTGAACCTAAGGCACTCCAGTTACCATTGAACCCGACTAGACCCACCTCAAATAAAACTTTCAAAAACTCATTTAGTATGGACATTAAGTCCTCAGCACTAACTCTCCTGCTCTACAGATTCTTTCCTATTATGCCATGTTCCTTGCTAATGACATCATTATGAGGGAAAAACCTGAATTCTAAATTAGAAGAAGCTTTAATTGTTGATTTTGATTGACAAGTCAGTGCATACATTATCTAAACAAGCACGTAGACCCGACTCGTGGTCCTAACTGTGAACAATCTGTATCTCATAAGATTTTTTTCTGTATACATAATTCTTCAAACAGCTCTGCATAACTTGTTAGAAGAATTCATCGATGTTGGTTTCTTGGTGTTCCAGAGTTTGCACAGTTCTTTGTAAAAGAGAAAGAAACTGAGAGGGAAACTGTGATGGAAACAAGTTGTTCTAGTCACAAACAGATAAAAAAATCAGGAAAAAAAAAAAGAAAAGTTGGTTCACAGAAAGGGGGAAAAATGGGATGTGAGAAAAAGCAAATGTAAACTAAGTTCAGAACCAGGGCACAGTTTGTCCTCACATAACATGTATGCATCTCCCAGAGAAATACTCTGATGTTAGGGAATTGCCCTCACAGCCCATGGCAGAATTCAGTTTTCCACTTAGAATGGAATTTGAGGCTTTCAATTATGCAGCTCTATTCAAAAATCATTCATTCATTCATTCTCAAATGAATGGACTGCCAAGGAAGAAATAAAACATATCTCAAGAAGGCATGAAAGTCATGGTGAAGGCCCAAGGGACGGGATGTGTAGCCACAGATAGAAAGCATTCCCTGATCTCTCCCTGGGCTCTAATACATTTCTCTCTTCAGTTCTGCTACATTACCCAAAAGTAGACTGGTCCTCTAGTACCACTGTCCTTATTCTTGTAGTTTTCTGAGTTAAATATTAATTTTTTTGAATGATAAAGACATGAATATAATTAAACTTTAATTACAGTTGATTTTATAAGAAAAACAAAGATGGAACAAAATTCACAGAGTAGAGTGAGATCCACCAGGAGTCAAGGAATGGGGCTGAGCAACGGGAAACAAAACAGACCTGCAGTTCTGACTTGGGGCTCAGTTCCTGCCTTTCTTTTCCCAGCTTTTTCTGATTCCTCTAACTTCACGAATTTCTATTACACACTGTCACTTTCCACTTCTCAACCCAGCTCCTTGTCACCAGTCCAGCAGTAAGCATACTAATCCAACAGACCTACTGATCTCAGATGGGTCTCCTCTCATAGAGTGATGGGAAAACTACATAAGGGAAAAAAGGTTGGAAAGAAAGAAGGACTGTTGGGTGGGAAACTTCAACAGGAATTGCACCAATGTGATATAGAGCACAATTGTTTTTAGAGCACGGGAAACCCAAATTAATCCCTTGATCTCCACAGCCTAGCTGACTATCAGCCATGGACTAAGCATTCAGCATAGAATTTATTCAAAGATAACAACACCTACATTTTGGTGTCTATATGTGAGTGTCTACAGGTGTAACATGTGCCTAAGTTCTCATCGGAGTCTGTGGAAACTCAGGGGTCAATTCTGAGCTGCCTAGCAATTGCCTAGTCCAATCTGAGAGAAAATCTTGATGAGTTCCTAGCTAATGGTCCAAAAGAGCATATAACTCCTGTGCTACATCTGCCAGCCCCATGTAGATGTCTTGTATACTATATGCCACCTCAAACAGCAACAACCAACCACATTCAGGAAACTAACTCCAGCCCCTTGCAGATGGTCAGTGGAATGGCTCTCCAGGCAAAAGTTTCAAAATAAATCCTGCTCTCAGTTACTTGTTCTAGCATATAAACATATCCCAACATACAAAGCATCCAGTCAGAAGAATCACCAGTAATCCTCAAATGGCACCCAAATGCAGGGCCTCATGAAATATCTCATGTTTTCATATGCAAGTTTATCTAGCATATTATAATACGTGAGTAGGGATGAGAAATGGGAACAGTAGATTATCCACAGCTCTACCAGATCTGCCTCTATCAAGTACCAAATAGACCCACACATATAGGGTTGACCCTTTTATAGCATGAAGCCTCCATGACTGAACTGAAACCAGTAAAGTATACCTACCGGGAATGAGATCCCAAGTTGAGGTTGGCACATTTGAGTCTAAGAGTGGAGAATTGGTTTACTGTAACTAGTTATCTAAATTCAAAGTGAAATAGTGGTGAAGTTAAGCTGCTTATGACTGTGTTAGGTTATTATGACATTTATGTGGAAGATGATGAAAATTAATTTGGAATGCAAATGTTAGCTGGTAATTTTCTGTACTGCTTTAAAGCAGTAGTATAGATAGAACAGACATCTGAAGAATCTTAATTCTAAAGAAAATTGTGAGTGTGTCTACCTCTGTGCACATGTGTACACATGCACATGTCTCAATCACATTAATATTTTAATTTTGTGATATAACACTCTCTACTGGCCTGTTATGTCTCCAAAAATGAATGGTAGGAACAGCAAATAGATTGGGTGAAGCCAAGAACAAGTAAACATTCTTTGTTGTAAGTGACCCCAGAAAGTTCAGTTATTAAAGACTTTAACAAATACAGATGATTTTTAAAAGAATGGAAAAAACAACAACTCTATTTGCCTTTCCATATGTCGTCTTTCTTCAAACTTTGGAACAAACTAACATATGACTGCTGAAATAGCAGACGCAGCAGTCATGTATTGGGCTCTTTGCCCAATATTATACTATATTTAGGAAACTATAATGAGCATTAACTACAGACACTTCTTTGGGATCTGGGAATCCCTAATTAACATCCCACTTTCTTCATTGAAAAGGGTGCTAGCCCCTTTTTCCAGCCATTAGTTCCCCTGTTGAATTCATAAGGCACTTTTGTGCCTCTTTGTGCCCTTTTGCTGTCCTTGCCCTGCAAGGCCCGTAGGTGGCCCAAACTCCACATTTGACCTGCAGCTTTTAACATATTTGATAACCGCTGATAATTTTAATAAAATAAAACAAAACTCTGGCCAGAGCAAGACGGCTTAAGGAAGGGTACAAGGAATGCAAAACTCACTGGGATCTTCCTGAAACACAGAGGGAGGACTTGACTACACAGACCTGCACACCTGACATCAGTGTCACACGGCCTGACTTCATTGTACCCATTTGCAGGACTGAGTCCAAGTATGTATCATCACTGCATGCATACTGTTTTTCAACCAGGCTCCCAATAAGGAACTCTGGTTGCAGTTAAACCAATATATCCCCTCTTTTCTCTGCACGTGCACTTTCCCACTAGTGCGTGAGGTTCGCAATAGCTTCTGCTTATAGCAATAGCTAGATTTCCACTCATTCTACCTTCAGTGCTGAATATAACACGTATTGTGAACTAGCAAACAAAAAAAACGCAAAAAAAACCTGTTTCATCAAAGTCTGAAAATGAGAGCAAAAGGAAAAAGAAAGAAATGGAATTTAATGTGAAAATAGGTAATGCTGGGGCTGCTGTACAGATTTTTTTTTTTTTTTTAAATACTGAATTCACTTGCTGTCTCTGCTTTTTATTTGCAGAGAAGCTGTGGTAGAATTTCCTTCAGCCATAGCTAGTTTACAGAATTAAGGACTACTGCTGTACAATTTAGAAATACAGTTTCTTGACCTTTCCCAAGATGATGTTTCTACAACATCCTTTGGCAGCAAAGCCCACAGTCTAATTGATCTTATAGTAATTGTCCTAAAACTTAGTATAAATTGTTCCTGACAGCACTTAAGCTCATAGCATTTTTATTTATGCGCACTGACATATGAAAATAAACTATTCCTTTTCTCTTTGTAACACTGTTCAACAGGTTGGCAGACCTAAAGGTTTTGCAAAGAAATATAAAGTTCTTGTGTTCTGCCCTGCTTAAAATAGACACACACACACACACACACACACACACACACACACACAAAAGAATGAAGCAATGAATTCCAAGTCATGCTGGTAGATGGGTAGCTCCCACCAACATAAAAAAGTGAACTGTCATGTTCAGATAAGAAAATGAAAACAGAAGAGAATAGGGGACAAAGAAAATCTTAGACTCAGAATAGAAGAAGATCAGGTAAGGTTTATGTTGTGTTGCTGATAAATCAAATCCAATAACACAAAACTTGAGGAAGGGATTAACTTCTGGTATTATCTATATTGTTCAGCTAAGGATTCGACAGGTATATAGTCCATTTGCATGCAGCTCCTTGCATATGCAGAAAAATTTATGTCTCCTGCTCAAGTTTTATATCAATTCTGTTAAACTTAGAAGATTGATTGCACTGCTGTTCTCATGAAGGTCAAACAGGCCATACAAACTTCTACTGCTTCTAATTCTCAAATTTCCAGCCAGTTACCTTAATTCTGTGGTTTTTTTAGATTTATTTTGTAAAGGATGTACCCATACTCAAATACTTCAGTAGGATGGGAAAAACATTTTCTACATAAAAGAATAACACATCATCAGGCAGCTCGTACATCTGCATTATCTCCTTAACTTTCTCTTTATATCAAAAACAGATTAAATCTGCAGTCATTTTCTTTATTCCCCAGTTATCTACAGAAAATTATTTGACATTTTCAAAGAACTACAATCTGAGTAGAATCTGCACTGAAGTACCTATTTCTTGAAAGAAGATGACCACAATAACTGATTATCATCATGATAATTCATCCTCTCTCTTCTATCTTCTCATTTTTATATCAGAGAATCTGCATACTGTTCTTCCCAGAATTGAGAGATAGAATCCTACAAGCTTTCTAGCATCTTACTGCCTTGTCTTCTTCACACTGACTTCCTGGCACTCAGTCCAGTGAATGTGTCTGACAATTTTAAATGACTGCTCTTTCATTAGGGAAGGCAACATATTTCTTCACTGGGTCTGTTTTCACCACAGGCCCTCACTCTGAAGCAGATGAGTAACCACCAATATATGTACAATGCCCTTAGGTCATATATATCATGACAAGTATCTAAAAAGAGAAGACTGGTCCTTCTTTTCATACTTTGTTGCAGCTAGTTGTGACAAAAGGCTCATACATTTAAATGTGAACAAAACTCAAAATACTGACCCTTCTTTCAGATTAATTTCTTCAAGCGTCTATAAGCCTAAAGCCCATTTTTGTATCTCTTTCTTTACAATGATAGTCACGAAACTGGAAGTAGATTTCAAAAAGAGTTGTGGAAAGGTGGACACTATCCTATTTTGTTTTGACTTACTTTAGCTGTGATGAGGTACAGTCTGAGCCCGAATAAATTGTTTTTATGATCTATGTTCTTTTCTGTGCAGAGGTAGAAAGGGAAGTGGACCAAACTCACACCTGATTTACTTTACTCTATTTTGAGATTTCATACTGCTGCTTTGCTAACTACACTAGGTATTTGGCCAGTTTTGTAGGCTAAGCAGTTTGCTTAGTAGAAGAAAATTATTAGAAGTAGCATTGCTCACTAGTTCCAGTGCTGGGTTAAAATTTATATCAGGAATCCATTCCCTGTATGGGTGCTTAGCAGCTTTGTAGCCATAGCCAGCTCACTTCATTTCTCTTGTTTTCTCAGACTTTTCTGTTGAAATAATGAATAATAGGAGCAAATAGGGATACATTCCTATTCAGTGTATAGGCAGTAGCACCTCAGAAGCAGCTGACTCCTCTCCTTGAATCTGGTTGAATCCTGTAGGCATTAATGCAATAAACAGCAACAACAGCCTCCAGTAAAAAATGTGTAGCTTCAGAATAATTTATAATGTTCAAAGGAAAATATCATGAGGATAAAGAATACTTTCTAATCATCTGAAAGAATGAAAGAGCTGACTCTCTTCTCTACAGCTTCACCAAAACAAACCTGAAATGATAAAGTAGAAAAGAGCCTTGCTGTCAACCATAGTGTGTATGTAACAGACAGGAACATTAAAGATAAACACTTTACTCCTGCATCTTTTTTCAGTGGATTTCAGAAGAGGGGAATAAGAGGGCTGAAAGACAAGGGGATTTTTTTGGTTTATTCTACTATACTTTTTCTTGTATAGTTATTAAGAACTGTGGAAATTCCCCATAGCCTTCTGTTTCCATGTGTTTCTCGTGTTTCTAGCTGCAACACTGGTGTTCCTGCCTTTATTCAATTCTTGGAGAAGCAGTTCCTCCTAGAACATTACAATAGCAGCAGATACCTAAGTCACGTAAATGAAGTTAGCACGAGACATGCAAACATTTTGTAATATTCTGAATTCTCCTTTTTTCTACTAATCAGCACCACAGTCATTCAAAGAGCTGAAAACCTTCAACCTGCAGTACCAACAATCAAGACTTTTCAAAACTACATGATGGCAAGAAAGACCCCATAGGATCAGGTTGTAAAAGACTGCTTTGTTTTCTTCTGTTTTTTTTCTTTTTTTCTTCCAACACGAGTAAGAGTCATTGAAACTATCCTTTAAGAATTTGCAGTGGTGTCAACAACAGTGTCAGTAGAGACAGCAGCTTTCCCAGCATCTGTCATGTCAGTTCTAGGGCCATCAGCATAAACAGATTGTGCTAGAGAGGGTTGTCCCATGTGAATCAATAAGACTCAGCCAATTCTGTCCATTCTGCACTGATCACTGATGAAAAGGATTTTCTTTGAATTGATGGGTAAATGCTAGAAGCTCCTTATACCTACTAAAAAAAATAATGTTTTATGTCTTACCTTCCCTTAATCTCTCCTGATAAATGCACACTCCTTTCTGAGAAATTTTCCCTGAGGAGCACCATGTATTCTGCCTGTCCAGCCACACAGAAAAAAAAAATCAACATACAAATGACTAAATATTGATGAATATGGTCTGAATTCTGAGGCAGGTTCTCCCTCCTCTCTCTTGCACTTTCTAATTTACAGACTCTGCAGTATTTAGAGTCACAATGTCAACCAAAGTCAGAAGAAATAGAATTCTAGAAAGCACTACAACCATCATTAGCACTCTCTATCCCAACTACTTATCAGACGCATATAAATCTTGATGTCTATGTGACTCACTATGATGAAATTAAATGAGAGCAAACAGACAAAATGCATGTCTACTGCTTTTATCTCTAACCTAGTCAGACAGTCATCAATATATTTTAGCTATAGCAATATATTCTGTAACATTTCAGAATATTGTTATCATTTTATTAAATCAAGTATCTTTAGTAATTACTCTGTGTACATCAATAGTTTCCTAACAGATAACCCCCTCCAGCATGGACTGAATGCTTCAGCATTTCGTACAACTGTGTCACATTCTCACTTTTCTAAAAAATATATAATTTATTTTCAAATATGTTTAATTTATTCCCAATGTGGTGCAAGGAGAAGTAAAATCGGCATGGGCAAAAGCAGGCGAGCGAAGCAGTTTGATCTTAGAGTCAGTAAGAACGTTAAAGCATGTGGTATCCATGTTCATAACTGCCTGTATTGTAAAAGCACAGAAGCTGTACGTTCATACCAAATCAATCCTCCATTTACTCTCAGACATTTTAATCTGTTTCCTTAAAAGGACAGGTGCTGATAAAGATTTAAAACAGAGACCAAATTAAGAAAATGACAGGAAAAAAGAATCCCTGCTGTTACAAAACAGCACTCTCACTGGGGTTGCATTTCTTGAATATTTTCCTTCAAGGACAAGAGCATATCATTTTTTACATTTAGCCAGGGAAGGTGATAGACTGAAATCAGAGCTGCTAAAACCAGACAGGTACTGTGAAATTTAAGGAAGCACAACACTGAGAACTTAAAAAGAGGAAAGGGGTTAAAATTCTTTTTCATCTTTAGAAAATCAGCACATTATTCCAACTGATTAACAGGCTCAACTGTACTGCAGGATTACAAGGAAGCCGAAGACAAAGGTTTCATTCAGAAACCCACCCTTAACAAGAGATAACCTCCTGCACAGATGTAAAGTCAAGTCACGTCTGATTAAGTTCACTTCTCCTGTGACAGTAGACAACACTTTTGGAAGGAAAAAAGAAAAAGAAATTTTGACTCTATTTTGGTCAGTGTCCTGTACATTGTTCAGATCAAAATTTAATACAGCAAAGAGGCCTATGTAGACATTAAGTATAATTATGCTAAAAATTATGCAATCAAAGATGGATAATGTTAATTTTAGTTTGGCTGCTATCCAATTAAAAAATGGACTCTGTTTTATAGCAAGTTATGAAAAAACTATCTGTTAACCGTCACTGATTTTTCACTCTTTATTTTCCTTTATTACAGGACAAGTTTAAAATAAACCACCATCTATGTTCCTTAGAAATTTGTCTCCTCTTGGTGTTTTACCTGAAATTATTGTGCTTTGTGACATCACAATTAGTTGTCATGGAAATGAATATGAGATAATAAGCAGAATACTTTGGGTCAACTCCTAGTCCAATTACGCTAACTAAGATTCATACCATTCACTTCAGCAAGGCCAAAATTTCACCTTTTAACTTCAGCCAGCAAAAAAACAGCTGAACAAAACATGACATCCAGTTTTTATGCAACGTTTGATAAATAAATTCAGCAGGAGGTTTGGCACTATTTTTCATGAAAACATGGATGAACCTATTCCATGTAAATAAACTGGGGGGGGGGGAGGAGGAGCATAAAAACATACATATGTTGCAATATTTTGCGGAAAGTGATGTTTTCCATACAAAATTTATGATTTTAGGAAGTTATTACTTTTCTCAACAGCCAAATTAAGTAGGATCATTCTACATGTAGACAGAAAATCATTTGCTTGTCCCTGAATTACAAATAATTTTGCTTTGTTCTGAACTTCTGGCAATGTGGTGGGAGGTTATACTAACTCTATGTGCTTACTGAAGCAGCAAGCAGGAGCATGAGACTTTTGATAATGTTAGAGGACTATCTTTTAGTATATCACTTCATTTTGTAAACTTGTCAAACCATGGTTAATCATTATCTGAAATTGAAAATAATAATGCAAAAGCACTATACCCATATAATACACTAATTAGTACCTACCTCAGAACTTTAGCAACAAAGGAAGAAAAGAAGCTGAAATGTAAGAAAGCAAGCTGACACTATGAATATGGTTAATCTGTTTCTGCCCTGATATGTTAATATTGCTCACTTAGAAGAGTAGCATGTGTGCTGACCTAGCACTGCAACCTATTGCAAATGCACAATAGCCAGATACTAATGGCCTTGAATGATATTAGTGCATTGTGGTGAGAATAAATATATCAATGAGTTTTTAATGACTTTAAAAGGGATGCTTCTGTGCAGCAGCAATGACAGGCACAAACATAATAATGCTTGCTCTTTTATTAATAAAACACAATGTTTTTCCTCCATCTAAATGATCCTTGTCAGGTCTGAAATGTGCTATAGGTGATAACTTTGCAACTAAAATAGAAAGACTGTTTCTGTCTTAAACAATACTGTCTTCCTCCAGAGCAGGCAGATTACTTTGGATACTCACACAGCCCCAAATAAATAGTTCACATCTGAAGAACACATCTGAACAAAAAACTTTAAACTCCCTGCCTAATGGTCATACAAAAATGGAAGTCGAACTCTTCTCACTTGCACTGGAAATCTTAAAATATGACCACTTCCCTTTTCCTTTTTTGTTTGTCCTTTACCACATATTACCTTCTTCTAGTGCCCTTAACTACACAGCATTTGCCAAACATCAGAGGAGTTTGACAGCTTACAAAAAAAAAAAAAGAAAGAAAATTGCAGTATATTTCTGCAGGAGCTGGTATTGTACAGGAGCAAATAGACATAAAGTTTATGATAAGACTGCAGGAGTTGAGAAGGGATAATTTGCAGAATGAGCCAAAACTAGACTTATTTTATTATCTAGCATAACCTTACTGAGGAAGTCCTACACTTCATTTTTAGCATAGAATTAAAAGTTACCCATCAGATCCTCCCTATTTCTCCCCAGTATGTCATAGGAATTTAGCGAATGATGAAATATCGCCAGTATAGAGCATTTTTGTTAATACAGCAGGGCACGAGTTCATAATTCCAAGAAGGTTAGATGTCATAACATAAAACAGCAGCAGCAGCAGCAAGGCTATAAACTTCTAGGGCTGTATACTGAGAGCACAGTGTGTTATATAAGTGGAAGTAAAAAATAGCATGCAAGGTTGAAAATGCAGTGGAACACAGTTCTAAAATAATGAGATTGCTATTGCATATCCAACAATTTATTCCCATTTAGCAGCAGTAAAGGGACCAGACATAGCAACTTATAGCTAAACATCTGATTTGCAAGCTGAGGATCACTGCGATCTCCACATGCAGTTGTTCCTGATTAAATCCATTAAAACAGAATAAGACTCGTCCCTATTTAGTTTCAATCACTTTTAAACCTAGATTCCCCTTGACATGCTTGTTCTCCACCAGCAATTCCTGTTTTATCTTGCACTCTTGAGCATGAAGAAACAGGTGTGCCCTGAGTAGAAACCTTCTGCTCCTCAGTGTAGAAGGATATTTCCTTGCTCTTAACCTAAATGTTGCCCACGGGGAGACTCCAATTACACAGACACTGGAATGCGAGTCTTGTGCTCCCTGATGTGCTCCATACAAGGAGCTGTAAAAGAACCAGACCTCATGTGCTGAATGTCCTCTTTCACCTGACCATGGAGGGCATTTTACACATACAGGCTGTAGCAAGATTTCACTCCAAAAGGGCCTTTACAAATTGTCATACGGGAGAGAAACAGCAGTCCATGCTTATGGTCTCCTTGGTGATTTCTGCAACAAATACTCTCAGTTTGCAAGAAAAGGGATATTTTTGCTAATCATCAGTCACACAAACTCAGTCTGCACTTCTGGACTATCAAAGACAGGCTGGCTTCTTCTCATCTTTCATCAGTGTTAACAACATTTCTGCAGTTTAAGTTATGTCCCACATTAAACCTATGCAACACCCTCCCCATCACCACCTTCAGCAACACTTTGTGGCACATTTGCCTTTGGTGATTTTATATAGGTATAAGTTATTAGAACTGATTATTATTACAGTTTGGTAAGCAATCTTATCACTGGTGTGCAAGCCTGTATAAAGGTTAAGAAGTTAAAAAAATAAATGCAAATTCCCAGATTCAGAACATTTCTTCTCTTATACTAAACTGATCTTTTAATTTCCAGTTTTGTGGGTGCTCAGGTATGGGGAGAGAGAGAAAAGAGACATTCCAACCTGCTTAATGGGAAGTATAGAGTTCAATCACAAATCAGGTCCAGACCATAAATTTAAATTGTATCCTTTTTTTTTTTTTTTCCCTAAACTGATATTATACAGTTTCTGCTTCTCTTGCTGTATGGAGAAAACCACAGCCAAGCCTTTTGTATGGGTCAGACAGGACCTAACCTTCTTCACACTCTGCCATTCGAGAGGAAAGGGAAGCAGCACAGCTCTGATGGTTGTGTTCTACCCTGATGTCCCTTAGCAGAGCCTGTCTTCTTATACAGGAAGGAAGAGGAAAAAAGGGCCTTATTCTCCTCTTCACTAAATAAGCATATGGCTGTACTTACAAATGAGCCTTTTTACATATATATATATAATGAAATGTATTTGCACAACATTTACCATTGAAATTTAATTTAACCAATTAAAAACAAGAATGATTAAATCTATATGTGAAAGTACTTTGAAAATTATTATGAAAAAATAAAATAAAAATAAAAACAGGCAGTAGACCTTAGCTATTATGAAAGATAAAGAAAACCTTGCAGTCACTTCAAGGGGACAAGGTCAGGCCTTTCATTCTTATGCATTTGCATTATTGATCATGTGAAACAAAGGCAAATCCCTCTGTAAAAAACTTGTTGTGCAAACCAAAGATACCTGCATGATCATGTGCCACTAGCAATGTCAGCAGCTTCCCAAACCGCATTATACACTGGGAGAGACACTGGCTATTTGAACAGTATTCACATACTACTTCACTGTGTTAAGCAAACCATTAATGATATGTCTACCACAGTGATGAAAACTCTTGTTCTAAACTCATATTTGTCTGCATACATATCCACTGTAAATCTGTAATGTTGAAACACTGATTATTTCCACAGCAAGGTAGAACTTTTATGCTAGAAAACCAAAGCCAAACTCTTGTTACTTGCTGTTTTTAAGATGATGTTCACCAAGGCGTTCCTCACACCCCATAGGCAGCTGCCGATGCTCGGGGCCCACCTCAGGCCCCACCAACAGAAGGAGGGAGAGGACCCAAATCTGGGAACCAGGGAAGGAAGCCAGGGAGCCACAAGGAGTGAAAAGGGAAGCAGCAGGGGAAGGGAGAGAGAACAGAGTCGTGTTCAGAAATCTCCATCCCCATCTCCATCCTCAAGCTCAGCCCCTGCCCAAAACGTTGCCCATAGGCTGAATCTCTCTGTTTAGCCAAGGTACCTCCTTGTCAACACACCCTCTCTCCTCTCTTCAGGGATATATCCCCAGGCTTCAGTTTGAGAGCAAGTGCTTTAAGAAGTTCAAGGCTTTGTGTGGTAAATTATATTATTGACTTTAAAAAAAAAAGAAAAAGAAAAAGAAAGAACCCACATGGAGAGCCTCATCAGTATCCAAAAGAGTAAAGCGGTACATTTAACTGAGACATTTTTCCCCATATGGCAAATTTTGTTTGTTGTAAAATCACATACTTCATTACTGGTAGGTATTTACAGTATGCCGATCTGGCAGCAAAATGGTACATGGTTTAACTGTTCTCTTTGAGGTGATTATTTATTAGTCATATAATCCTCTTTTTCTACTGATTAAGGAAGATGACTCAGTATTAAATATTGTCTCTTCATTCAACTGATTTTTTTTTGTGCTTTTTCCCTCCAATATTATTTTTTCAAACACAATTCCACTGGTTATTCTTTATTAGTATAAATCATCTGCAGATGTGCTAAAGATTTCACAGTACAGCTTCAAAAATCTTTTCTGGAAACCCCAGAGAACAAAGCAATTTTTCATACCTAATTCCATTCTTCTCTCCCCCACTGATGTAACTGCAAAAGAAAATCACAGCTATGCTGACAATGCAATACAGAATGAACTCTGATCCGTGCAGACTATTTCTGCAGAGGCCTGAAATCCAGAGGTGAAAATTATCTATTATTCTAAATAACAGAAGTGCCCAAAATCTGCTGTTGAAGTCCTTACCCCTTACAAATTAGATTAATCAGGAGTAAAATCAACCTAGCTCCAAAAAAAAAAAAAGCACCATCAGATTCCCAGTCTTTGCCAGGTTTCCCCTACGAGAGCAGCTGGACACAGTGACAATGTCACCAACAAACCAGCTGTTGGTACTGCTGAGCTTATTCCTCCCTTCTGACAACAAAGACAAAAACAGCCATCTCCCCATGCACCCACAGTTCACAGCTAGCTATGTCACTATTGGCCTAATGAATCTTCCACTGACATTTAGTATAAAGATTCTGGTTTTTTTTCTTTCTTTTTTTTCTTTTAAGAAAAAAAAAAAACCACAAACAGGAAAGTACATTAAACCAAACACTTTCAATTTACATTAGTTTTGGATCACTTCTTCAGCTGAGTGCCCATGGAAAGTTAGCATTTTGCAAACTTTCAACTAAAATAGAAGCAATATTCTATACCAACAGGATGAAATGAATCAATCTGCTCATGGTTTAGTTCACAGAGGCAAATTTCCCTTTCACAAACAGTCTTGTCCCAGAAATATGAAATAAACTTCTGTACTTCAGTATCCATTTCTGTTGAAGAAGAGGGGTAGAAATAGGTTAGGGGTTTTTTTTTTCACATTCTACCCTTTTCAGAGAATAAAGCCTGACAAAAGGATAGACTATCAAAACTAAGCCAGAAATCAATGAATTTACAGCAGTGTAGTAAAATCAAAATGTGACCCAGAATCTCATTATTACCCATTAAAATTTAAAGAAGAAATGGGTCTTTGTAAAGCCTTAAACATATTAATATGCTTGCTTAGCAGTTTTAAGACTTGTTAAAAGCCCAGTAAGGTGCTCCATTGCTTTCAGTGCTCTCTGGCTCATTGCTCTTTCCGCACTGTTCAGTGACTGGTTTTATTTCAGAAATTTTCTTACAACTTCACATAATTTCAGAATGATTGTAGAATTGACTGACTATAGGATTTGTGAAAAAAAACATCCGAGTTAATCTATCTGGACAAATTGGTCCTATCAGATACCCCATTACAGTTGGTTCACAAAATAAAGTAACCTTTTAATCATCTGAGCTACATGACTGAGCTTTCATATGTCCCAGCCAGCATACAAATAACCAGAAGTTAATGAAATACAGGCCTATACTTCAAACAAAATTAATCACTGATTTCTTAAAATTTGATCCAGAAACGTGGTGAATTTCATTCTCTTTTCCAGTCCCATCTGATGTGAGTTAATATCAAGCAAAAAGCATACAGAGAAATCTCTAGCTGATGAGCTGCTGTCTAACTAAATCTGTTACTACAGGAAACATGTTCACATCTTTCTTTAACAGGTACAATTAAACACAACTGTTGGGGAGAACACAATCAATAAAACAGTTTCCAAAAATCCTAGGACTGTTTATCTTAAGATCAGATCTGAGTGATTTCAATTAAATGCAGATCTGTTCTGGTATTTCTCCTCTTTGCCAGCCTGTCAGATAATTGCCTCCCAAGCAACACCGGTGATCAGGCATTCTTAGTTCAACCATTAACACATTCTTTGACACACATTCTTAGAGACACACACACACACAGAAAAGCACTTTGAAATCTTCTTCAAAACAACAGGTATGGATTACAGCTTGAAAAGTGCTAACTATACTACAATCATCATTCAAATTAATTTTTAAAACCCATACCGTGGCATAATACAGAGGTTTCTGTTATCTTTTGCTGCTTTCTGCCCACAGTGGGAAAAATGTGGCTGTGCAGTTTTTCAGTTGTATCTAGCAATGAATTTGATTAATGACAACTCATTCAGCATCTGCACTTTACTACCATAAGCTATTACGCCCATCTCTCATAAGGTAAGCACACTTGAGACAAAAATATAGCTAATTTACAAGAAAACAACAATCAAGTTACTTTTCATCTTTTGTGTGCAGTACAAACTTATGTGCTGCTGTGGAAGAAAACCACTGGCTGCTGAGAAACATCCTTGCACCATAAAAAGAGCCATAGTGTGTCACCTCTGAGTTGCAAAATATGTTTGACACTGGCTTTTACCTGGGGGAAGTGCAGAGGCATTCCGTTTGCCAGAGTCTGTGTAAGGTTTGGGAATCCATTTGGATGAAAAGCACAATCTAAATATGCAGTTATCATCTGTACACTTCTGTCATAGATAAACTTCTGGCAAAGTAGAATCTATGGAAACTGTTTAACGTTCTATAATTAAACCAATATTAGAATAATAAGGTTTGGCCATGACAACATACTACTGGAGACAAAAGAAGACCTTAACCATTGTTTGCAATAGGCATTTCAAAATAAAAACCATACCCATGAAAGTGGGAATTTTTATATGTGATATATTTTTCTTTTATGAAGATATGTTGTAAAATAAATACTATTTTTCACTGTGTTCTAAAAATATACATGCTTTTGAACTATTTAAAGTATTTTAATTACTCACTGTTTTATCAGCATAAATAAAATTTGCTCATTGACCCATATATTTCTTATCCAAGTGAATTGAGCTACTTCTCCCAGATCATTTAGTGTAGGTTAGTCAGGCTTTGTGAGCTGTGTATAATGATATGCAAACTAAAACCATAAATATGTCAATTTAAGGTCAAGGAGGCCTATTTGCGGTTATTATGGAAATCAGTTTAAATGTGAGGTGGCTAAACAATGTGTCTTTGCGTCCTGGCTCAGCAAAAAAAACACAACCAACCTGTCAACATCTGCTTTTTGAAGTGTCAGATAACATTATTTCCAGGATGACATCAAGGGCCTTCATTGGCTATGCATAAGGTCAGTGATTATTAACTTCATTTACACTTGGCTGAGAATTGGGTGGTGCCAACAATAGAGGCTTAGCTCCTCTGCTGAGCAGGGTTAAAAACTGACAGAAAGCTGCCATTGAGGAAGATGGATGATGGTACTAGCTGACCCTATTCCTCCCTAAGTGTCACAGCTTCGGCCTCTTTTCTATCTCTGCAACAAAAGACCCTCTCTGAGCTTCCCAGTGGCCTTCAGCTTTATTGGTGCTAACAGGTCCAGACATTTTCATCGATTGGATTCTATACCTCTTAAACACAAGAGCTTGCCCTCCCTGGCTAGCCAAGCCTTGGCACAGATGTCTTTTTTTGTAATTGCTTCTCTGCTGTCTGTTGGGAAGGATGCAATCGGACAGGCGAACATCATGTCAACATAGAAAATGCTTCACCATTTATCTCAGTTTCCCAATGGCATTTTAAGGAAAGTGATATGCTGCTTGCCTGGAGGGTTTAACCCTTCGATTTCTCAAAGTGCTTATAAATACAGAGAGAGAAGTTGTGGTAACGTTGCTATAATAAAATCCCAGTCTATTTGTCCTAGGCATAGTTCACAAATTACACGCATTAGTTTTTTCATTAAAAAAAAAAACCTCTGAACATGCATAAATTAGTTTAGTGTTTCTACTGTGTATACTTCTATGTCAGATCTTCAAGAGGATTTTCAGTCAAGTTCAAAGTACTCATTTTATAAATATTAAGATTTTAATTGTAAATAAAGTGAAAGTCTCTGTAATCGCTAGCATATTTAAATTTGAGGCCGCTAACTTCATAAAAATCACAAAAACGAATTATGAGCTTAATAGGACGACAGTATGTCTATTAAACGGAATGAAAAAAAATCAGAGATCTTTTAAAATTTGAATGACAGAATGACTAGAAAAAAAGGATATAGAAAAAAACAGACAGAACTGCATAGAATGTTTTGGGCTTGAAGAAAAAGTGGAGTTTTCATGTCCTTTCATTTTTAAAACATCTGCTACTGACCATTACTGGCAAAAGAGCAATAGATTTGACGAGCCACTTGTTTGATCCAATACAGCAATTCCTGTCTTTCTGCATACACCACGGAAACACTGAGCCTCCTATCATAATTTATATATTTTCCCAGATTCTGGGCTGCATTACATGTGCTCTGTGCCAGAGTGATTGTGCAAAGACACCCTTAAAGGCAGTATAGCCAGCCAGAGGACTGCTCTCCCGCTGGGGAGCAATCAACAGAATTATAACAGCTCTCGCTATGCCCAACATAGATTCATAGCCAGAAGCAAAGGAGCATGGATTAAACACTCTTATTAATACCCATGCCTCATGTTTTCTAGTAGGGACTGGCACAGCTCTGAGAACTACGGATGACATGTAAACAACAAAGCAGATAAAAGTTCATCAGGCTGATAAAAAAAGAATAATGGGCACTGAAACTGATTTTTAACAGCACAGTGGGTTTTGTAGTGAATATTGAGAAATAATCCTCCCAACTATATTTTCGTGTAGAAATGACAAATCCAGAGGAAGTGACAAAAATGGAAAAAATGTAATCCAACTTGGTAGTCCAGTCTATAAAAGCAACTGGCAGCATCAGCCACCAAAACTACCTTTCTATCATTAATTAATAATTTCAGTTTTCCAATGACAGCTGTGGTCATTTTATTTCACATGCATGTGTGCATGTGTGTGTAAAAAGGCAAATATTCTCTACTAGGGGAGAGGGGAAAAAAAGAACCATTTTCAAACTACTTGTGATCAAAACGGATGTTTACCTCAGTCATAAAAGCAGTAGAAAAGGAAACCCAAACACCCTTCAGTCATAAAACTAAAAGACATGCTATGAAAAAGTATGTGTGAAGGTAGCTGAAGTGATTTTTGAAAATACTGCAATAGATTTAGTTCTTGAAATAAGCTGTGTATTGCATAAAGCACAGCACAACGTAAAATAGTGTGACTGGGATTGTACAAGACTCATGATTATGTCTTTCTTTTATCTCTCTTTCCCCCTTCCCACCTCCCCTTTTTTTTTTTACTACTGGTAGGGAATATTGCCACAGAACTGAGGGGGGAAAGAGTTCTTATTTGTAGTAACTTCTTTTAAACAAACTGCTTTTAATAAGCGCTGCAAGATTGGGCCCTTGTTCTTTATGTTAATAACAGATGGTTATGACATGGGGCCAATTCCTGTTTTTCTTACTGGTACAAGTAGTCCCAAGGGACTAATTTTTTTTTTTTTTAAATGAATAAAGCAAGCAAGATTTTACCCAAGGGAAAATAAACAGTTTTGCAACAAAAACATTTGTGGTCCCCTTTTCCACTGAGTAAAAGTAGGGAGCCTCTTTAGCAGGTCTTATCAGTCCCGAAGGAAGCTTTAAGGAATTCCAGTTGCATGCACTTGGAAGGAACAGGGAGGGAGAGAACTGCCAGGCAAATGTAAAACTGTAACAATTTTCACCAGATATCCCCACTGTCAGAGATCAAGATCAGCAAGGGAGCTGATTTTTTCCCTAATGAAAATCATAGGAAAAGGGTTCAGATCTAAGGATATTCCTCTTTTCTATCACCTTTATGCCTTTTGACTTTAGTTAACAAATCTAAGTCAAACAGGATATATTTGCAAGTGTATTTTTAACAGCACAGTGGGTTCAGTAGTGAATATGGAGAAACAATCCTCTTGGATATATTTTCTTGTTAACCAGTTAATCAGTTTCAGTGCCCCCTGCCTATATTTTATCAGCTTTATCAACTTTGTATGCTTCCTTGTTTACAAGTTTACATATATTTATATGTATTTTCATGTAGAAATGCCAAATCCAGAGGAAGTGACAAAAATGGGAAAAAAAATGTAATCCCATCTGGTAGTCCAGTCTACAAAGGTGACTGGAAGTATCAGCCACCAAAACTACCTTTCTGCTATGAGGCAGTATGGAGGTATGATTTAGATGATTTCAGTTTTCCAATGATAGCTGTGGTTATGATTTTTATTTTGCATGTGTGCATGCCTGTGCTAAAATGAAGAGAAATAATGAGAAATAAGTGCTCGTGAGCACATCTTTTGCTGAGGGTGACACAGCTCTCCAGCTATACAGGAAAGTATCAGCCCTCTGCAAGGGCTACACGACCGTACATCATACCACAAGGCTTCGTTAGCTAATTACCGTTAGCTAATTACCACCAGTCATGTAACAGTGGGTGCCCACTACAGAAAGGGCATACTCCATCCACCCCAAAAAGAGGAATCATGAAGGAAAAACTGGAAGCCTAAGAAACTGGTCCTGGAGCAGCAACACAAAAGGCCCCTTACCAAAAGCACATCGGGGGTAGGAACATAATGGGAAGGAGACAGCTATACAGCCTCCTTAGCACCACTTTGGTGCACGCACTCGTAGTCTCAGGACAGGAACTGGTCTTTCACGGGCTCTTCCCCTCCCCGCGCTGCACAGACAGGGGGATGCCCTGCTTGCTGAGAAGGATGCTGCAATGGGTCTCCATTTTACTGAATATAAATACACTACTGACTCAGGGAAACTGAGGTGACATGTATGACTAGAGATAGTTAAAACTCATTTCTGAATTATTTGCAAGACTGAAAGGTGTCTCTCATCTCTGTGTTTCAATATTATATAAGCTAGGGTTCAGGGGGCTTCCTTCTCCTAAACAAAAAGTTACATTAAGTATATACACATAGTAAGTATCTAAAGCACATTATAAAGCAACATGCAAAAATGAAACATTGTTTTAATCTGAATGACTAAACACATCAGCCATTCAGGACTAGAAGGAGCACGAATACACATTACCCATATTAACCGGAACAAACTAGACACTTTTCTTAACTGATGACAATGAGGTTATAAAACTAAGGTTTACCTTACACATGAAGTGAATCTAGTATATGTGGAAGGAAGGAAGGAAGGAAGGATAGCTCAAGCGGAGGATCTTTTTGTGTACGTGGAGCTGATCTATAGTGTTTTGATATGCTTAGATGACCCGAGTAGCCTGTGTGTGCATAGTCTCAGAACATGTCCATCAATCAGTGTCAACATTCTCCCAAATTCCACTTTGACTGGCAAGTGACAGGCAGTTATCTTCTGAATGTTAATGAATACCCTTGTCATCTCTTAAATACACAAAATCTCTTTAAATGGTGGAATTCAAAATATGGGGTTTGTTCTGTGAGAAGTGGGATTGTACTTTCATTTACTCCTTGCATTAATGAGGAGAGAAAAAAAAATCTCCACTTAAAGATTGCACATCATTGGAACTATCATCATGTGTTTTATTTTCTAAGAAGCACTTGTCTCTGCTTGTGTCATGAAATTTTGAATCTCATACTCTTGAATAAGCAATTTTTACATCCATAATACACAATACCATCACTGTGTAGCTCTACATATGACAGAAAATCTTTAAGATAAAGATTAGAAGTAGGTATGTCATTGTCTCCTCCTCTGTCAAACTCATCCAGGAGGAGAGGAAAAAAAAAAGTGTCTTAAAAAGACATTATTTCTCTCCCTCATTTTGGGTCATTATTCACTAGCACTTCCACTAACAAGACCTTTTCAACAGTAAGCCAAATAGAGACTTATTTCAATTGACAAACAGAAGCATACACTTTGCAAAGCCAAAGAATTGCACCTTTTAATCAAAAATTTTATGCCACTAATAAGCAAAAATAAATGGAACAGAAAAACAGATCACAGATGGAATAATGTATTCACAACTCAGCACTATGGGGCTTGATTTTCAACCTGCTTATGATTTTAAGCCCATGATACTTTCACACTTCCCAGCAGCAGGCTGGAGATTAAATCTGGTGGAGAATTCCATAGGCAAGATAATTAGGTGACAATGTTTAGCCTTGGGATTTGCTAACAGTTAAAACAATGCCCATTTATTTTAGCTATTGGTGGGGGGGAGGGGGATGATGTCTTTCCGTATTTCTTTTTCTTGCTGGTGTCAATAAAATTGCTGACATTTTTAAAGTTTTCCATTTGTCTGAATAAATATATTATTCTTACACGGTAGGCATGCAATTTAATGCCACTATTAGAATATATTCAAGAAAGAGAATAATCAATACTAACTTTTACTGAAGAGGTACTGGTATAGAACAAAAATTTTCAACCAATACACAAAAATGAAAATGGCAAGTTATCCAATTATTTATTGTGCAAATAAATTGATTATGAAAAAATATATATATGTTGACATTTTGAAACTTGAGAGATCAAATACCTGAGATCAAACACTTGATTTCAGCTAAGAGACTGTATCATGGGCCTGATCCAACACACACACACGGGGGGGGGGGGGGGGGGGGGGGAATCAAATAAGAATACCCTGCCTTCAGTAGAATTTCAGTCACATTCAAAAATTATATCTAGTCAACAACTCAAAAAAAAAAAGTGTGAATGTATATACACACACGCACACACACCAAAAATGAGAGGACTGCATAAAACAGATTTTTTTTTAGATCACTTCTTAGTAATTGTTTCATATTTTGAGACCTAAAACTAAACTATATGGTCCAATAGAAAAAGAAAAAAATAATATGGCTGTATTTGCTGTGATGTATATGACCACCTTTAAAAGTGCATGAACCATTAGTAGAGTGTTTTCTCCGGTTCTACCATTCACCGACAAAAAGGACATAAGAAATTTCATAATTGAAGAGAATGGAACTCATGTCTCTATATGAATGGTGCTAAGCACCACACTGTGCGTCAAGCTCACTGCTGTATTCTAGACAATAGTATTTAGTTTTCCTGTGGAAAGAATAATAGTTTCAGCAGGGGCTGCTAATGCCTTGTAACACTGAATGTCTGGTGGTTAACATGCCTGCCCTTTTTGGAAGCAAAAAATCCGATTTCAAATTCTCTTAAGAAAGAAAAATAATTGACCTCAATTCAAAAAAAAAAAACAAAAAGAGCTGAATGCGATCATGTAAATATGATCAGTGATCATGGCCACAAGTAGCCCACTCAGGCCATGTTCCACAGACAAGCTGGAGAACGTCTAGTTTTTGAACATGTAACCTGCTCAAGCACCAACTGGGCTGAGCCGTTTGGTACACAAACTACCACACTTTCAGGAAAACAACAAACTTGACTTGTAGAATCTCAGTTACCAACATTCTTCAAGCACATTCACGGTAGCAAAGCAAGGACTCTGAGATTTTAATTTTAGGATTTAATGAGATTATCCATACCAACCATGTTCCTCTACAGACACAGATGGATTGATTCAGTAGGCACCACAGGCAGCTATGTGGTGATGCATAATTTGTTCTCAAGCTCTACCCATACAATAGTTTTGTGTAGAAAGAGATGGTACATTCAGGGAGTTCAAAGAATACTGTTTGCTGCTCATAAATGGAGACAGGCTAATAAGCTGAGAAGTAAAGGGGTTTGGAGGGTTGCAAGACACAAGCATTACTAATTTTTCAGATGGAATAGATCAGGTCATTAATTAAGTTTCCAGATAACTGAGTTTTTCCTTGATGGTTCATCAGAAGTAGGTAGGAAAGGGGCAGGATGGCAGAGTTCCCTATGCAGGGCATTAGACCACTTCTTCTATGAAGAAATATGCATATGTGCTTAGGTCGTAAGGCTGGAAGGAGAATATACACATGGTCATTTGAGAAAAATACACTTAATGAAGGAGCATATCTGGAGGATGTGCTGAGTAAGGTGAAAGAAACATGCAGCTGGTCATACGCATATGATGTAACAACATACTAGCCACCTGCTACGAAAAGATCTTGGAGTAATCACTTTCAAGGGCCACCGTAGGCCTGTGTGTTCCAATCAATGGGAAAATCAGCACCAGACGTCTAGGCTGGAAGATATTTCACATTCACATATAACGTGTTATAGCCATTAATTATGCTAGAGACTGTTTATCTCATGTACCATCAGTGGAATTGAGTCTTGTATATATTCAATTCTCTGTACGCATTCATAGTAACACGACACCTACAAGTCAGAAGAGCACACATAATCAAAAATGCATTTAAATACTTGTTTCACCAGCTTAAAAGCTTTAGGTTTATACACATGCTTACAGTTACTTAAAAGTTCATCACTTTCCTCAGTAGAAAAATATTAACCGACAATATTACTCTCACTGAAGTAGCAGGATACTTGCTCTTCAGTCCAAGGGATGAAGTCTCAGACTACAGTCCTACAGACAGTTCCATGTTAGGCATTACTTACTTAAAATAGTCATAAACTTGTTTTCAGAAAAAGGAGGAGGCCCATTTTAGGGTTAGTCCTGCTACAGCATGTTTACAGTAAGACACAATATTAGAAATATTTCTGTTCAAGACTAGTAGCCAGACCCAGTGCTTATTTCACAATTACAGCAGGAAATAACCTCTGCTCTATTCTACATTTATGTATATTAATACACCATGAAATAATAGCAATCATTACTTTTTTAATCGAGTACTTTCTTTTCATCAATCCAAATCCAATGCATTTGAGGTATGTCAGGTGTCAGAAAATACTAATAATTACATCTAATTAAACTTTAATTAGAAAAATGTTTGATATTGTTATTGCAAGAGAGCTGTATCTTGCTAAAAGTGTCACATGAAACTAATGTAAAACAAAAATTAACTTAAAGTATCAATTACTTAGGATAAAAAAAAGCAGATGTTTCTTACAGACACAAGCAGCTACCTCCTTAGAATAGGCAGCAGTACCACACAGCTAAATAAAGCTATGCAGGTGCATGAATTGATGAGATCAGGACTTTAGGAAGCATATTAACTGAGCCCAGTTCTCATCTCCAACAAGCTTTTACTTCTTTGCCTTTGTTACTCTCAATTATAATCATAAATTAGGTTAAAATTAAGCCAAATTGCCTAAAATTTATATAAGTTTAAAAGATAATTTCCCACAGAAAAGAAATAGTTTCTGCTCTGAACTACAGACTGGGATACTATTCACTTTCACACACAAAAGTGACACATTTTTCATTAGTATTAAGGACAAAAGAACTCTTGGTGAACGACACCAGCAAATGAAAGGATACAAAGTGTGCAGGAATAACAGCTTCTAAGTAGGGACAAGACAGTTCATATAAATGTCTTAAACATATTTGCTATTGCTGCCATTTTCTCAATCACCCAAACTTACAGAGGAAATCAGATATTGCATTATCTTGTAAACAGAGGTTAGTTTTCATGAAATTAAAGACAGGGAATACTGAATTAAACAGTAAACCAGCTCTTTTTTTACTGCTTGATGCCACAACATTTTGCAAAGGCTTAGAGTAAAAAACATTTACACATTTTTCTTGTCACATAAATCATGTTTGGCTTTTAATAAATACTCCCTTTTCTTTTAACGAAACCCATTGCAAATTGTTTTATGCTTAACTCAGTTCCAGCCTTAAGTTTTTATTAGAAAAGTAGTAGCTATAGCATCTCTAGAAGAGGAATACAACGAAGAGGTGAACAAGTATGTGCAATTTATGAGCATTCAGTAATTAAGTCTACTTAGAAAGTTTCATTTTGTCTTTTGCAGATATAATTTCAAAAAAGTTTTACTTGTTTTCAATTTAAAAAATATTTGTCCAGAAGCTGTGGACAACTTACTGTTTTTTTAATAACTAAATTAGTATGCAGACAGAGCCTGTACAGTACAGGGAAAATGCTGAAATTTAATGCAGAGAAGCCAGGAAGTAACTTTTTTTTTTTTTACACTGTGGTTTAAGTGGTAATAAGCATGATACTAGCTGAAAACCCAGATAAAGAGAAAATAAAGTACAATCTCCACAGTTTCCCAAGTAAAAAGAGAGTGATATTCTTAAAGCTCCAGTACTGTTTAATATAAATGGACTGACACGATAGGAAAAAATAAGCATTTTCACGAGAGCAGAGGAAGTTTCAGGTCCAATAAAATTCAAAAACTAACCTAATTAGGCAAACATTTTGTTCACATAATTTTTATTTATTTTAACTTCAGTAGCAAACATGAATTTCTGTGCATGTTTGTCCCACTTTTCCAATATGAACCTCCACTTCTCTTTTGCTTAAGGCTTTTTGTTTTCAGAGAACAATTTCTACTTTGAACTGCACAAATAGTTTGCTTGAATAACTTTGTCAGCATTTTACAATCCATATAAAAGATATCTTACTGATACATAAAGGAAGTTAGCGAAACACACGTTTATATGCTCCCACTTTTCTCTGATCAGTTCTTCTTCTAAATGATCTTTGCTTCAGCTTCTCTGTATCCTACTTAGTCTCTTTTTTTCATTCAGGGAACCTTGCTCTTTTTTGGTTAAAAGATTAACACTCATATTTAACTGAACGCATGTACACTTGAGATTTCCCTAACAAGGATTTCTGAGTCTAAATGACACATGTAATGAGAGAATATTTAACTTACTTTTAATAGGTTAAGTATCAAAAAGTAACAGAAATCCTGAAGAAAAACAGGGACTTTCTAAGCAAGCTAGTTGCTTTTGCATGTAAGAAAAACATTTGTACTTAGAACACAGGAATAAAAATATTACATGCCTATTGCACCTTTCACAAAAGATTTCTGGGCATAAAAGTGTGCTCCAAAAGCTAGATGTACTGTTTTGGGTGAAAGACTTGAGAGCAAGAGATTCTGTTTCTAAATACAAACTAAAGCTCATTTAGAACAAACAGAAAATCTAGACTTTATGGTTGAGGAGTTAACAACCCAACTGTTGAGCAACTGTAGCTAATTCAGCAGTGGCATCCCAGATCTGTAAAAAAAACAGCTTTAGTGCTTCCACTGTAACTAAGGGAGGAATTATTAAGATTCTGCCCGATTTCATTGCTGTTTATTTTAGAAATCCATTGGGAGGAAAAAAAAAAGTTTAACAAACTTAGTTTAAGAAACTCATACTCAGCAAAGCTCAAAGCTCTAACAAGATGCAAAAATAGAATTAATTCCTGGAGACAGCAGAATCTGGAAAGAGGAACAGAGAAAGGGAAAGAAGAAAGGATGGAGAAGGAAAAAAATTCTATGTGCATCTACATTATGCATGTTCAACTTCTAGGATCCAGGCTCCTGATCGCCAACCTGCATATGCTACTTCCCACTAGCCAACTCTTCTGGAGCAAGCCAACTAGTTCATTGGAAATTAAACCAGTCAATGGCTCTGCAGTTAGTTCAATTTAGAGATCCTCTGATCAACACTATGAATGAGAACTATCCAGTTTTGATAACCTCCAATATGGTTCTTCATTGCTTCAACTCAACACAATCTAACATCTCGCATACCTTCATGTCACACTTGAGAGAATGCCGGCCATTTTGTCTAACTTACTTGGAGACCAGTCTTTAAAGAGGATGTATTTAGCAGTAGATGTAGCTCCCCTACCCTTCTCTGTCCGATCCGTCACATCCAAAAGCCTGAAAGACTTGAGCAAAGTAGGTCTAAGAAACCTAACTGACCCATGGAAGCTCACAGATTTGTGGAAATCATCCTTTTTACAGACACTAGACTGTTCTGAAAGAAAGACCAAAAAAATAAAAATAAATAAAATAAAATCTTTCTACCAGAGTTCCCTGACAAGCAAACAGTTAGAAGATTCCAGGGTGAAAGAAAGCCAAGGCACTTAACTTTCTTGCAACTACAAAGGGGCTGGAAGTAAGCACCAGAATGGACTTAGATCAATTCAATAAACAGCATCCTCAAGCAATACTACTCATGGAAACTAATTCCTTTCCCAGGAAGGGATGTCAGGAGATCACAACTCTGCATTTCGTAGCACAAACACCTTCAGCACTCTTCACCCTCTCACTGGAAGGTCTTACTTTCACCTAATAATTATCTGATATATTTTTCTGAATCCTGCCGGGACCCTTTGGAAAGATACTTACGTTATGATTTTTCAATTCAATATTTCATATGCAGCTGGATCTGGAACCAGATCTTACTGACATTTGTTTAGAAAGGGACAGAAAAACTACTTAGTAGCTTAGGGGGAAAATAAAGGAATGCTCTTGTGTTGAACTTCCGCTGGCTTCAGAGGAAATGATAAAGACTGTCAGGAATATTCCTCTCCTCTCCTCTGGTTCACTTTGCTGAGAATAATTAAATTCTCCTCCCAGGAGCAGTTTCGGAGGCAAATGGGAGAGAGGTAACTTTTCTTCAGAAAATAAGCTTTTTTAGAGCCTTGACTGTACAAATGCTGTTCAGGAAGTTTTCTTCCATTTTGTCCCTTGTCCATAGAGCAAAACATTTTCAAACTGAAAAAGCAAGAATGTCAACATGGGTCACTCAAGCTGCAGGTTACCCACAGCTTTTGGGACACATTACCTGGACAAAGCTCCATACCAATTCACAATTCATGCAACCTGAACATTTTAGAAGTACAGTAATTTTTTTTTATTTTTTTAATGAAAAGTTAGCTTATTCACATTTCCTTCTCAATTCATTGCCTTCTAACAGTAAATTTGTGGCATATATAATGCAGTTCCTGTTTGTGGATCTGCTATCAAGTAATATTTTACCAAGTCAAGAGACAAAACTTTGTCCCAAAAAGAAAAAAAAAAAAGTAGGAACAGATGCAGCTTGCAGTCTGGCACAGCATACAGCACATGACAAAGTTTGGAAAGAAAAGCCTGTAGCTCCCTTTTTACCTCACCAAGACAAATGTACAAATAGCTATAATCCCATCCCCATTTTAGGGGCCAATAAAACAACTGCTAATGCATATGGTATCATAAAACATTTAACAGTAAAATCTACTCATTTGGCTTTCCCTAGAATACTGAATTTTTAGACTTAATGCTAAATCATCTATGTAATTTCTCAGTTCAGTCATACTGAGAGATGCTTCCTACCTTCTGAAATATCACTCTACTGCTCAGATTGAGTACAGTTCTCTCCCTTTCCAACACCCCCCCG
Organism: Apteryx mantelli; assembly: GCF_036417845.1. Taxonomy (NCBI): domain Eukaryota; kingdom Metazoa; phylum Chordata; class Aves; order Apterygiformes; family Apterygidae; genus Apteryx; species Apteryx mantelli. Next base: position 96,006,975 of record NC_089980.1, on the reverse strand, counting down.
CCCAACTAACAAGAAACAGATGGAAAATACTTTACACTAGAAGTTCTCAGAGAATCATTTTCTCCTTCAAGTCCCAATCATTGATCCCAATGTGGTTCTTACAAAGGCAATATATCGACTGGACTCCACTGTGAAAAGTCATCTAAGTTAGGAGTCATCCAAGTTAGGATGCTATCAAGAGTTCACTACAGTATGTGGGCAAAAATTTCTTTCTTTTTTCTTTTTTTTTTTTTGGTGGGAGGGGGAGGAGAGCTGTTTTGTTTTTGTTTTTAAGTAACATATGCAGTACATAATGTTGGAAGGGTGAATATTTGCTAAGTACCTTTCAGCACCATCCTTTAAAATATAAAACTTGCAGTCCCGATCCATGCTTGATTTTGTGCACCACACACTGTCAGACATATGATCAACATAGAGGAAACAATGTCCTGGCACATAAGCAACAGAGTCTGCAAAGTTCAGACAATTATCTAGTTTTCTCATGCTTCTTTCCCCTAGCTGTAAAATACTGCCTTAAATGAAGATTGTGAACTCTTTCGATTTAGGCACTACTGTTTGTGTGTGTGTTATCACAATAAATCACTGGAGTGACATAGATTTACTGGCACAACTATAGTGAGAAGTAATCAGTGGACATTGGGGGGAAAAATAATTCAACCTGAAAGATCAGCATTGAAGAAGAAACACTGGAAAGCTCAGTTTCCAGATTATGTTTCCCTACTCATGATTGATTTCTTCCTTACCCTCCCTCCCCTGGCATTACCAGTTACTTATATTCATATGATAAAAAAATCTTCTAGCAACACATCCAGTATAGAATTGTGTATAAATCAAAATTCAATTGTTTTAGTATCTGAACTTGATAAATTTCACATACAGGAGAGAAGCTGTATGCAAAAGGAATACATTCTTCAATCACAGTAAGCCAATCAAGCTAACTTAATACAAATGAAAATCCCCACCGAGTTACAGGTTGAAAAGCTATTTCAAATTACAATGTGGCCATCTACTTGGTCTCCTACCTTTGCTACAACACAGCCAGATAAGGTATTATTCTGTATCTTTAAAAGACTTTCCTATTGTGTTAAGTTAATTCAGCTGAGCTTTAGCAAGTGTGAGAGAGGAATCACAGACTTTTGCCCATCCTGACAGATCACAATGCTTTCTGCCAGGAGTAGTCCCAAAGAAGTCACACAGCATGCCAGGTACAAAGTATTTGCAGAAGTGAGCCCTTCGACAGGACTATAAAAGCTCTGGGTTAAGGAAGCACATACCAACTTGCTTCTGCTTGATCTGTTACACAGCTTGACAGTAACAGATAGCCAGTTGCATTAGTGTCAATGTTCAGATAAGTTTCTCTCAGTATCTGTCACAAAAAACAGACGCTGTATCAGTGTGCCAGCTGTATTATCGGTCACTACATAGTTGATCATACTTAATAACATCCCCAAGTGCAGACAAGGCTAACAAGTATCACAGACTGCAACTACTATTGTGAACCACGGAGTCACCCAGATCATTCTGGGTCTAAGCTGCTAACAGCAGGCACTTGGTGAGTGGCTGCCTTCCACCTTTTCTCTCTCAAGTACATTAACTTGCCTCAATATGGGGCCAGAGTTTGTTTTCAAACTCTTAACAGGATCACTGAAAGAAAAGAAGAAAAATACCATAAATGATCCTCTGGACTGTTTCCAGAGTGGCGTATTTGCTTAACGATTGCTTTGGAAGCAAGCCAAAAAAGGGAAGTGTTCTTGCAAATGAACACACTACTGTTCTCAAGTACAAGTTATTATTTAATTCTTTTGTCAACATCAGTGTGGTTAAAAATTAAGAAGCCTGTTTAATATACAAATTTCTTGAATTCCACTTACCAAACACTGATTTCATCTATTCCATCCCACCCTTACCACCCACCTTCCATCCCCCAACATGTTCCAAAGTACACAGCTTCCTTTTTTGGAGAGTTTCTCTCCTCTGTTGAAAGCCAAATAAAATTAGTGTTATAATTACATAAATCATGTCTAGGTTTGTAATCAAGAGCAAGTTAACTAAGAAAAGGAAAAAAAAAGTCAACTACTCAAGAAAACAGTTGAAAATGTCAAAACAGGCTTCAGTGGGACACAATACTTAATATTTTTAACAGAGCCTTAATACAGTCTACTGAACTGCTTCGTGTGGGCAGTTTTTTGAATTAGGATTATTCCTAATGAGATCACCCTCCACAGTGTATAAGCCTTCATCCCTTCCCAACGCAGCAATGAGAGATCTGTGCAAGGCTACAAAGTGCTCAAATCAGCTCCACTCACTTCACCTTATACCAAATTTCCTAGTACAAACCCATCAGGAATATGATCAGGGATTTTTATTTTGTTTTGTTTTGTTTTCCTCTAAGGACATCTTATTCCTAATGGGACACAATTTCTTTCTTTCTTTGAGTGACCCTAATCCTGTACAGATTTTGAAGTCCTCATATGGCTGTCTCAAACTCAGTGACTGCTGTCAGGTTTAGTTTTGAGATTCTGTAGGTTTCTCCTCTTCACAGATTTGCGGGGCTTTTTTCCAAGTTTTCTGACTTTCACACAACATTTTTCACCAAAAATAAATATTTCTATCTTACGCCAAAAATACAATGATACATAACTTGTGTTAAATGAATATGAAAATATAAGTGTCTAAGCAAACTGCCCATTCTCTTGATTTTACTGTAAGCAAAGACAATGAAATATCCTTTCTCATGCTAAGCAATACATTCTTACATATGTAGCCCTAGTGATAGCAGTGCTAAGGGTAAGTATTCTAAGACTATGTGTAAATGAATCAGTCTGAATTCAAAAGTACAGCTCAATAGTCTCCAATTTGCTCGTATTTCAAAGCATTGTGATCCCCTGGCAAGCCAAAGGTTTAGAGTCAATTTTCCATAGAAAGATATTGTAGAAAGAGAAGCATACCTTGTTTTGGTAACTTGATATTCTGTTTGAAAGATCTAAAATGAAACTCCTGGGTCTGAATCTGCATATACTTATGACAAAGAATTCTAACTCAGTTTTTATTGTATGTATATTCTTACCACTAGAAAGAAACCACACCTCATTCTAAGTTTATCTCTCAGTTTTAGTTTCCTTATAATTCTGTCACAGACCATATGAAAGAACAAATTGTTCAAATACTCATATTGGAGAATATTAATACTGTTCCATGACAGGTATGACTTGCTCAGCATTACCCCAAGAAGTATGAGGAACATCACCTTAACCTCTTTACAACGTTAGTCCTGAATTGGTTATGCTTCATACAACTTATGCTCCATTTTTTTCTTCTCTAAATTTAAAAATACAGTAAGTAACTGCTGATTTCCACATCCAGAAAAGCTGACTGCTTTAGATTAGCCATTGTGAAGTTTATAGATTGAGGGTCTAAAAGCAGACTAATGGCATATATGGCTGAGGGAGGAAAGCAGGAGAAGATGGTAGAACATAACCTATAGTGTAGATACTACAACTTGTATGTTTACTTACGTTCGCACGTGTCTCCTTTCTGCTGGTATCCTGCTTTGCAGATACACTTTCCAATAGGCACTAACCATTCTCCCTCTGCACTGCAGTGCATCTTCGGAGAATTCTCAGCCTCCTCCTCTGCACTGCTGACGCAAGTTCCTCGTACTTCAACTAAAGAGGAAAACTCTGAGCCAGTCACTGTATCAGGAAAAATAGCTAAGTTCTCAATGATGGACCAGCACTTCTTGTAGTAGACTTTGACAGAGACCAAAGCAATGCAGGCCCCTACATCCTGAAATGCAAGATAGAATCCTTTTTTGGACAAAGGTCCAATTTCTCTCACCTCTGTGTTAAGTTTCATTTTTCTCTCCCCAAGATCACCCTGGGTAAAACTTTCATCTGCTGCAATAGTGTCTATTTTTACATATTGGTTTTCTCGGATATTCCTGCCAGTGTCGTAGTCCGTTTCATAATAATACAAGTTAAAAGTTTCTTTACAAGTCCCCAGAACTCCAGGAAGACTGTTACAATCCCTCAAAGTGAATTTCAATTCTACAAAAATCCTTTGTGCATTGCTTTTCGCAATCCAGTTAGTCCGAAGCCAGTTGTTTTGGTTAGGTTCCATGACCTGGCATACCTGGTATGTTCGTATAGGAGTGTAGTTTTCATCCAGTCCACTAATTTCTTCCCACTAAAACAATAACAAAAAAATTAGTAATACAAAACAAGTATGTCACAAAATGTAACTATTGCATATTTGAAAAGACTCCACACAACCCCTTTTTAAACAGTAAGGCTTTGTAAAAAGGATACTATTATTAAAATATTCCTATACACCCAAATGCAGAAAATACATTTTAATGCAGCTGCAAGATCTCTCTCCCTCCATGTCTTTTCCACATATATATAACCTTTAAAAACCATTTTCATGTCATGTGCACAATTCTAAAGCGTAAGTTTCAGAAAAGGCTGTTCAAAATACCAAGTTCTGGTTACACACTGGGCTCAGCCACATTTCATTAAGGTTGTGGGTAAGCAAAGACCAAAAGGAAGACAACTTTGTTTCCAGAGAAATCTAAAACCAGTGAAGTCTTAGAAACTGAAACTGTCTAGCTTGATAATCTGTGTACATAAAACATCCAGTGGAACTTTAGTTCTACCCCCCAAAAAATAAAAAAATCAAGTCTTAAAATCTATGAATCATGATTTTTGCTATAAGTGATGAAAGTGACACACAGAATTAAAAAATCTGAAGGTGAGAAAATATTTTGATTGTCTCCTTTTTGTTCACTCCAGATCATATTCTGTTCTGCTTACAACCAAAGAACTTAACTGGAAGCTCCTTACCCCACATTTTGTTCAGTGGCTGCATCCATGTTAAAAGGATCAAACTTCATTTAGTTGGGAGTTCAAATGAAGACCATGAGATTACATACTTAATTATGAACAACCCACATGATTGAAAGTTTACTGGCTTAAAGCCTGTTTTTTGTTGTTGTTGTTCCTCCCTTAGGATAACAGCTATAAAAAACTGGTGTGTAACAATCCTGTTGTCTTTAAACATAATTTGGCAACACTGGAATTTGCACCTCAGGCAATGGCAAGCCTTCCACTGAAATCAACTGGGCAAATCTGCACAGGTGTAACTAAAACAGTATCTGTCTCTCATCTTTTTTCATATTTCTTGTAACATTTAATTCATAGCAGAAACTGCAGCTGTAATAAATTAGGGATCTTTTTGAGCTATCCTTACCCGATGATATAGGCAACCATGACTTCTCCTTATGGCACTTAGCCCTCTGGCCCTGAGTCAATAATGCACTTAAGCTCACGCTTAAGATCAATGGCAGTACGTATGAGCTTAATGGTAAGCATATGCTTAAGTGTTTTGGGGGACTAGCGTACTCAGGACTGCTGCAGGATTGAGTGCCCACAAACATTCCTTGGGCTGGTAACCCAACGCGCAAGGCGTTGGTTTCCCAGACCAGGAGCCCTGCAGCGTACAGTACGTTGCAAGCCTATTTGACAGCAAATGAGATCATTTTAATGTTGGTCTACTGCTCCAAAAAAAAGCAGATGCGGATAAACCGATGCTGGAAGTTATCACCACAAAATGTATTATGGCTGCAAATGATGAAATGCACAGAAGTTGTAAATATCAAAGTGCATTTCAAAGACCTACAGTTAATATAGATGTGGTATATATGCTATTATACTTACATATGGTATTCAATTATTGAAATATATGGTGAAATGCTCATGAAGTTAACTGATCTTATTACATATGGAACTGTATTCATATCAGAGAAGAAAAAAAAATTATCTTCAAAATACATTTATTAGCAAAACAAGCAAGAGTTTCCTCTCACATAAGAGCTGGTATTAATAAGGAAAGGAAAAAAGGGGCCCTGGACTGGGGCTTTTGGACCTGCCACAATGGAGAAAAGAAAAAATATATATATTAAAAAAAGCACAAACCCTAAAGTTTTACTGATTTTTACATCTCAGTTTCACATCAGGCAGTATATATTTGCCTTGTCTAACCAATCTTCCCCCATAACACCAAGCCAGATTCTACAAGGAGATACTTCAAGTAGAGGAAGCACGGTACCATTGAAGTCAAAGCACCCTAACGCACCACCCACCAAAATCTGAATCCTAGTGCTCTGATGTGGACTGAACTGTGTTCTTGCCATCAAAACTTACCCCAACCCTCTCCCAAACAAACAAACAAAAAAAGCAAAATATATTAACAAAACCAAACCATTCCTCCTAACACAAAAAAAGTGAGCTTTCATGGAGTTAAGAGCCTGCTATATGAGGCTAACTTGACTGAAGCATCAGAATATCTCTAATACAAGGAAAACAATACAAAATGATAGATTGAGATAATGCAAGCAAAAGAAAAGAAGCCCTACTTTATGTTATTCCTGGTACTAACCCCTAAAGTCTAGCTTTCATATTTTCCCAGAGCCATCAAAGGTGGGTTTCCTAAAAAAATACGGAATTATGACTTACAAGCTAACTAAGTAATTACAGAGCTATTACTCCAAGGAGCCCATCAAAAGTATATCTGCTTCTCAACATAAAAAACTTATTAGTATTTCAGGATATGTATTTGCCTACTCCATCTGAGGTCATGTCTCATTAAATCTTTTTATAATGACTAATTTAATGATAGATTTACAGCAAGAAAATTCAACTTTTCTTTATCCTGCTGCTATGTATCATGATAGATGTGCAATTCACTTTTAATATATCCCGTTCTACTGGTTTGTAACATGTGATACGTTAACTTCTCAGTTACTTTAACAATGTTTGATATCATTGTTAGATGTAACATTGGCAGTTGAGTGAGACATTTAACAAGCGTCTGCCGGATATATTCTGCACTGTGATGATGCAGTAGTTTCTCTCAAGAATTTTTTCTGTGTTTCTTCTCATGAAATCTTTATTGTATAGCAAGAAAATTTAATAATTAGGATAAGAAAAAAGTGTTTTTTTCTATATTATGTTATTAAAATGGCGTTTTTTGTTAAATTGCAGACATATACTTCTGAACATCCTCACATATATGAATCCAGTCATTAGTTTTGATTCGCTCTTAATTTCTGTTTGGAACTGGCTTCTACCTTTGAAAGTGACCTTTTACTATTTGTTGAATTTGACTCTACTTTCATCTTTAAGTATGTTGACATGTGTAACATGCGTTGACATGTCCTTCATTAACTACAGGTTAGCCTAATATAATTGCCACCAAGCTAATCTTTCAAATACCTCTAGTAAAGGCTTCAATCAATGCAAAATGCCAATGCCGAAGTTATTAGCCATCATAAGTGTTGAGCTCACATTACATTCTTTCTGAAGTCCTCAGATTCGTTTCCAGTTTATGGCTGTATTGATTTTACAATCTTGCTTTTAAAGAAAGACACTTTCAGATTTTCATTCTTCTTATTTAAAGGATTTGTTACACTCTTATATCCCCACTCACACTTCACGCCCTTCTGGCTCCAGATTTCTTAATGTGCTGAAGATTAAGGGCCTGATCCCCCAAGTCCTTGTTCATGCAGGAAGTTGCAATGGATTCTGCAAGACTGTTTTCATGAATAAGAACTATTCATGTAATTTATGATTTTTCAGACTGAGCTAAGGTAGGACAATATATGTACTGTATATCTCTGAAAATGTTCTTCCTCAGGAGCTGAGGAGATGTGTTTTTCTATCACTTTTAATTTGAGATGAAAGCAGCAATTCTCAGCTTTGATTGCATAAAGATGACCATAATACAGATTTTTCTAAACTTTTCTCTTTTTAATAATGACATACTTCACAATGGTACATTTCACAGAGTACCATGAGTTTAATCAGTAAGTAAGCCAGAGGTGGCCTGAAACACATAATTGGAGCCTAGTTCCAGATATCAAGCTCCTCAAAATGCGGGAATGTTTCAAGTCTGGAATGTCATTTCAAACACATCTGCAGTATAAATGTATATATTTTAGAGCAGTTCAATCTGTGCTGTTCAATTACAAAGAAAACATCATAAAAAATTTATGATCACCCATTATACAGAAAATGAAAAACATTTTTAGGAAGTTTCCACACAGACATAAATCTGTTATTTCTAAAGGAAGAAGGAAAAAGTGATTTAAAATAGTGTTATAAATAAAGAGAGCTTTCTGGTACACCACAAAGGACTACACTACAAAAGAGAAAGCTACTGAGAACGTTTAGGCGAGTTTCTAAAAAGTCTCTTCCTTTTAATTAGCTCACATTTGTACACTGTAACCTGAGGTACACTTCTTTTTGTTCTAGAAAAGAAAGAGCCATAAACACTTGCTACAATTACTGAGAAAAATATGAGGAAGAACTAGTTTAAAGCAAGTGTTTCAATTGCTTTTGTGAAATACCTAGTCATCTTTATGAATTTAATTTTTGCACAGAGTACTTACCCCATTGGGAGGAGAGGAAATCCATTCCAACTCTGTCTGTTGTGCTTTAGAGTCCAGCAATATTACTAAAAAAGAAAAAATAATAATAATAATAATTTCCTCTGTTAAATATAATAAGTGGGGATACAAAAACCAAATTAAATAGTCTAACTTAAAAAAACACTTGGTTATGAAATAGAATACAATTTTTTGTATTTTTTGTTTATATTAATTACTGAAAAAATATTATCTGCAATCATAACTATTAATTTCCTGAAAACAGATGATTAAATGATTATGTGTCATCCACATATATCCAGACACACTTTAATCTTAAAAATTTCATTGCTTATGTCTAAGTGTTTTATTTATCTCAGAATCCTAAAGTTTTAATATTCAGTCCTTAAGATCCATGATCCCTTCATCTCCTTTGTCCTAGAAAGGACATTTCTGATGTGTTGGTTATTATAAAGAGCTATTAAAAAAAAAAAAAAAAAACCCTCAATGCTTATCCAAACTGATTTAGACAGGGTTAGTCCTACATCTTACCTGACGTTCCACTACGAAAGCAGTGGTCTTTTCTTTTTTTTTTTTTTGGGGGGGGGGTGTTAAATTAGCAGTTCCATAAATATATGCCAAACAGGATTGCAGAAGATAGGAGACTCTGTAGTTAGCTCACACACCGCATACTCAAAGTACAACATATACAAAACCAGATTAATTCACTTTACAGCGATGGCTTACTAAAATCTTCATGTCAATATACCTCAGTGAGACTTCTCCAAAGTCATCAATTCTAGTAAAAGTGAAGTTGTTTGCAGCAATACATAATTCTGCTTCAGAAAAAGTGGCTAATCATAGCCTAATAAACCAACTGTTATATATTTTTACATCACATATGGAAAGAAACATTACTGATGTTCTGTTACCTCCAAGCATATATATTTTTTATAATTGTTTTGTATTTAAATTATAGTCATAATCTTCTTTCTTAGCATATTACTATGAGGTTTTGTAAGCCATATAACTAAGTTTGGTACACTTGGAAGATACCTTCTTCCAAATCACATATTTAGCTTCATACTTCTATTTGGTTAAATAAAGGGGCACGTTTCAGATTTAAACATATTCAATATATTTTATATATAAAGTTGTATATAACTTTATACACAGCATTTAATTATAGATATTTCAATGTGAGTTTTAATGCTTCAACTCAAAGTAACTTTGTCAGATTATTTGAAACAGTTATAGGTCTGGTTTAGGCTCTTTGACCCAGTGGAATCAAATACAAAATTTCAAAGAACTACTAGAAATGCCACATGACTTAAAAATATATATATTTAAAGGTTCATGAAGTAATAGCTAAAATATTAGTTGAACACAAAGCAGTAGCTTCCAGGCCTATATTTCAGTAATAAAGTGGGGCTAGTCATTAAGGAAGTTTGATAGCTCCTCTTTAAAAAAAGATTATCTGATTATTTCATTAACCTTGGATCCAAGAGACTTTACTTCGTAATACTTTCTACAGAAAAGCAGATGGGGTACACGGCTTGTTAAACAAGAGCATTTCTAGTGAGCCTGGAAAAAAAGGTGCCGCACAAATGTAACCGTTTCAGTACCAGCACACCACGCCACAGCTGCAATCCATTACAGCTTTTATCTGGCAGCAGCTCTCCAGCACATAGCAACGGGCGGGCACACACTCCAGAAAGAAAAACAAACACAAAGCCCACTGCTCTGCCAGGGCCCCTTGCGAGCAAAAACGGTGCGTTTCCCGGTCGCAGGGAAAGTTAGGGAGCAGCTTCCCACTCGGGCAGCGGGCACAGCGCTTGCCGCGGGGAAACGTTGTGCCAGCGCTGGTTTTGCAGCGCCACTTTACCGCTGAGAAGCGAGAGAAGAGCGAGCGCCGCTGCCCAGAGGGGGGAAGCCCGGCGGGCGCCGACCCTCCGCGGGGCGCAGCCAGTCGCGCTGCTCGCGGAGCGGAGACGCTGCCCGGGCCCCCTCCGCGGGGCGCGGCGGGACGCGCAAAAACGGCGGCCGAAACGCGGCCGCAGGGGGCCGGGGCTCCGCGGGGCCCCGCGCAGCGGGAGAGCAGCGGCCTCCGCGCGGCGCTGCCCCTGTGCCGGGTCGAACTCCCCCCTTTCCCCCCGCCGCGGGGCTCAGTTTTGGGGAGGCAGAGCCGGGGGAGGCAGAGCCGGGGGCGGCCGCCCCGTCCCGTCCCGGTGGAGGCTTGTAATCAGTTCCCGGGGAGAGAAGCCCCCTCCGCAGGTGCGAAGCGGCCCGCGGGGCCCCGCTTCTGCCCTCGTCCGAAAAAGTCGCGGCCGGGAGCCTGGCAGAGCCCGAGGAGAGCCGCACAGGTAGCGCGGCCACCTCCGCGCTCGGAAAGGCGAGCTAACCTGCCCCCTCTCCTCCTCAGCATCCCCTCCCGGGCCTTTTATGCAACCAGGGAAAGAAACTCCGGAAACTTTTTCGCCCTCCCTCGCCGCCGTCTCTCTTCCGTAGCCCTACGGGGAGCGGTGGGAAGCTGCGCGGGGCCGCTGGTCGCGACCGCCACTTCGGCAGGGCCGGAGGCTGGGGGCGAAGCAGTCGAAGTTACTTCCTCCCCCACCACACGCACTTCTTCATCAGGAGTTGTCCGAGCTTGCAGCAGGTAGTCGCTATCAATCACTGCCTGCCGCTCGCCCCCTCCTGACCCTCCTTTTGCTGGGCTGGTTTCCCAAACGATACTTACGCACACATAGTGTTTATACATATTTTATAAATGTCTACATATACTATATATATATTTATATATAAGTGTGTGTATGTATACACACACGTACACAGACACACACTACACACATATGCAGGGCAAGCTACCGGCCCCGAGCGCAGCCCCACGTTCCGGGGCTCTGTGCAGGGCAGAGCGGGGCAGGCAGCCTGCACCCTTCCCTCCCTCCCTCCATCCTCCCCGGCTGTACTCCGCTCCCCATCACCGCCCGGCCGGTCCCACTCACGCTTGCACGCGTTAGTACCCCCCGTGTGTGTGTTTGTGTCTGTGTGCTTTCCAGTCCCTTTAAATAAACTTTCGAAACGCTACTGAGGAAAGGCTCTCTCCTCTTTTCCTCTCTATCCGCACCATCACCTTCTTCTGTTAAGAGCAGAGGACATTTTAATTGAGGGATTTTTTTTTAAGCTCCAGCTACAGGCTCGAAATGGTATTTTTACTGTATGCCAATGGTTTGATGAAAAATATTGACGTATCTTGCTGGGGGGAGGACCCCACATGCATACATATGCGGAGGCTCCGAAAATGCCCCCTTTCTCCCCCTTCCCACCCCTGCCACAGAAGATGGAGACGGCCCATAGCCTTTGGCTGTCAAACGTGAGCAGGACGTTCCTTTAAATCATTTCAGATTTTCTGAGCATGAGAAAAGAGATTCCCGAACGGACTTTGCGAATTGATTTTTTCTTCTTCTTCTTCAGCCACATCAGTCTCTGATAGAAAACTGCCCGCTCCCTCTCTCTTCGCGGGGGAAACAAATGTTCCGCGCTCGCCTTATGGAGGCACCAGTGTGGGATTGATGGGGTCCGGGCAGCCCCATCGCAGTACGCAGATGGCGCAAAACCTCCCTTCCTCCAGAGGGGCCGAGGGTTGGGCAGCGCACACGGTGCGGAGCCGCGACGCCGGCAGGTACCCGCTAATGCCTGCGCAGCCTGCGCGCCCGGCAGCTCCGCAGCTGCACCCCCGCCCCACGGTTTGGGCAGCAGCAGCCCGGCCGGGGCGCTGCAGGCCCGCGGAGCCTTGCGCGGCCGCCGCCGCCCCGACAGCGCCGATCCCGAGCCCCCAAACTGCGCGGCGGTCCCGGAGCGCGGCCCCGACCCCCGGGGAGGCGGGAAACCCGCCCCTCGCCCTCGCCGCGGGGACTGGCGCTGCCCAAGGGGACGAGGAGCCGCTGTACCCACCCCGACCCGGGGGCTCCCCCCCCGCCCCAAGCCCATGCCTTCACATCACGTGCAAACCTCGCCAACCTCATTCCTCAGAAGAAAGGCAGTTGTCCCGGTGCCGCACACACCCGCGCGCACACCCCCGGTGAATGCCTTGCTCTGTCTTCCCTCCCTCCTCAGCTAATAAAAAAATGTTTTGCATTGTTATGTTTTTGGTGGGGTTTTTTTTGGGGGGGGTGGGGTGGCAAGCAGTTTGCAATCGTATGCAGGTTCTCCGCTAAGCCGCCGCACAGACGGCGTGTGCAAAAAGCCATAAATAAGCCCAAACTTTTGTTTTCCGCATCACCTTACCTTCTTTCGCAGCCTGTGCCTCCCCCGTGTGTGCAAAGCGGAACAGCCAGACGGAGCACAAAATAATCCAAGAAGGGAGCCTACTTTGAAAAACCATTGTGCAGGAGCAGGGCTATTTTATATTTCTAGCTATGTATTTCTAGACACTGCCGCTGCCGCCGCTTGGTGGGTGCTAGAGGACGGTGGAGAATTTGCTCTGCTATGCTCTGGCTCGGCGCTCCCTCCCTCCCTCCCGGCTGCCTTTCTCTTTCTCTTTCTTCTCCTTCTCCTCCTCCTCCGTCTCCTCCTTCTCCGTCTCCTGCTCGCCGCTGCCCGGCTCTCGCACCGGGCCGGCCGCCTGCGAGCCCCAACTGCGGGGCGGCCGCCCGCGCCGCGCTCCAATAATATCAATGAGGGGGAAGAGGCGGGTCCCCAGCCGGCAGCGCGGCCCGTCCCTCAAGATGATCGACAGTGGCCGCCAGCCAAACAGCAGCGGCCCTCAGCGCCCGCCGGGCCGAGCCGGCGCCTGAGTCGCCGCGGCTGGGGGGCGGGGCTGGCGCCGCCGGCCAATGAGCGGGCGGCGGTGTCGGGTTGCCGCTGGTGCCAGAGAGCCCTCCGGCTGTGCGCGAGGGGGCGGCGGTTGAGGCGGGCCGGGCCGAGCCGGCACTGGGGCCGCGCCGCGCCTCGCCGCGCCTCGCCTCGCCTCGCCTCGCCTCGCCCCGCCCCGCCCCGCCCCGCCCCGCCTCGCCCCGCCTCGCCTCGCCTCCTGGGCGGGTCTGTGGCCCCTCGGGGGCTGTGCCGCCGCCCCACACGCCCGGGAGGCGGCGGGTCCACCGAGCCGCCCCGGCTGGCCCCGGGCTCCGTGCGCTCGCCCTGGGCCGCCGCCCGCGGGCGTCTGGAAGCGGCGGGAGCAGCCGGCGGCGGGAAGGGGGCGAGCGGCGCCCGGCCGCAGCCGAGCCCGAGCTCGGCGGCTGGCGGCCGGCGCGGGGCCCGGCGCTGCCCCGGGCCGGGGGCCGCGGCAGAGCGCACCCCCGGGCCGTGCCGCCGCGGGGACTTGGCTGCGAGCGGCGTGCTCGGCTCCTGGGACAGCTCTGTGCCGAAAGTCAAGTTCTTCAAGACTGACATCACTGGGGCTGCCTTCCTTTTTTTATTCTTTCTATATATTCCCCAAAATGCTAACTAGTTAGTGACAATAAAAATCTTATCGGGAGTTTTTTTTTTTTGGGGGGGGGGGGGGATTTCTTTTTACCCCGCCGGGTGTAACCAGAAACGAGAGTAATCCGCTAACAATGAGACAATTAAGAGGAGCGGAAAAGAAGAAGAGGGGAAAAAAAAAAAAAAAGCGAGGGAGAGAGAAACTTGCCAAATGTCTTTGTCAGCGCTCACCCCTGCGGGCCGGGAGAGCGCTTTTCCCGGGGACCCGTTGTGCCCACGGCTTCGCCCCCTCCCCTCCATTTTCCCATAATAATAATAATAATAATAACAACAACAACTTGCTCCTTTAACGAGTGAAACAACAAAGCGACGCAAAAACTTACTGTTCCCTGAGCGAAGCTGGGGGAGGGAGGAGCGCGGCTGGTGGCGGCGGTGGGCGCGTTGTGCCCGGCGGGCGGGCGGGCGCGGCGCGGCCACGGCGCTGCCGGCGGGGAGAGCCGAGCCCGGGGAGAGCCGAGCCCTCGGCGAGCGCGGAGCCGCCGCTCCCCGCCGCTCCCCGCCTCCCTCTCTCCTCAGAAACTTGTGCCTTGCCATCATTTTTAACTCACAGATCGTGCATCTTCCCCAGACTTGATGCCCAAAATCTATTTCGTGTGGCTCTGTTAAAAGTGCATCGCCGGGTCCCTTTGCGGGATGGAAGTGCGGTGCAAACTGAGTAACTGGTTACGTCTGGGGAGCAGAGAGAGATGGGGAAACGCATGGGATGTCATTGCGATTCAGGGGCAAGAGTATGTGAGAATCTGAAACAATCCTTATACAGATGGAGACACAGATACGGAAAATGATATGTCATAAATGGAATTTTAAATGGGGGGGGGAGTTGTATGTGATCTTTAGGTAGATAAAGCAAAATTAGAATTTTTAAATATAATATACTCAACATTGATAAGCAACCACTTTATTCCGGGCTTTCAGCACTTCCCTGAAGCCTCATCATTACTTCTGAGAGAAGGGTGTGGAGGTAGTATGAAAAGGTGTGCTGTGTTTGCCTCACTTGCTGAATAACCAATACTCACTGGTTAGAATATGATAGTTTTTTCCATTAAATTCAGAATATTCTTTAGATACTCTGGATATCATAATGACTGTAGGCAAAGTATGCTCTCTTGATTCTCTCATCCTCTCTTGTCTTTCATTCCCACTCTAACACACCTATACTCGGAAAGGGGAACTGTATAGAACAGTGAGTTTACTTGTTTTTAAAAGACTATTTTGTTTTAAATACTTACATGCAGGTATTGTGTAACTTCCTTGCAAGTTTTCATTAGTAAAGCTAGTTTCCCTGTGGCGTAAGTTATAACAGTGACTTAGACAGTTGTAGGAAGACCTTAACCTCGTCAGTCCTCTACAATTTCCTAGCATAAAGTGTTAACAACACAACCAAGCCAAAAAGACAATTTTCAATGAGCAGGGTTTTTTTTAAAGGATCTATTGTAATTGAGATTTGGAATGAATATGTCCATAAAAACACAAAAACTTACTCAATGAACAAAATGATAGAAAAAAATGCATAAGTGGTAATAGAAGATGTACCCATGTCCTGCATATAATGTTAAACAAACCACTTATTTTCAGTGACCTGCATTTACACAAAAACACTAACCTGTTGTACAATCTTGTATGTGTATTTTATAAGGATATTTATATAAGTATATTAAAATTACATTAATATATTAACCATAAAAAGAATATATGTATATGTGGCTGTGTGAATGTGGAAATTAAATAACTGATTTCTGAAAAAATGCATTTTTCTCTTCCTGATTAATTCATTTTAAATGCCCTGTCTTCCTGATAATTGTAAATTGAGCTAAAGATGACAGTTTTGCAGTATCATAGTTACACCAAAACACTGTAGATAGATTATAAGGACATATTACAGCTTTTCTTTTCTTTTTTTCTTTTGCTTCCTACACATTAAATCTTTATGAAATAGACTCAGAAGTTGAAATCCTTTTTAGTGAATTTGATTTTTCCTTTTCCTATGCTTTTTTGTCATGTTTTCTAATACTTTATTGTATTTTGCAGGATGATACAGGCTGTGTTGCATCTCATCCTGCTGAGTGTTGCTATTTATCTTCTGTGAAGAAAAACAGAAAAGAAAGAATATTGCAACTAAACCGAAATACTCAAGGTAAATGTACTATAACCATCCATTTTGGCATCAAAATCTCTGAGGGAAAAAAAAAGCAACTGGGAACTCCATTCAACTCAATGTGTTGTTACATCATCAAATTAAACAGTTAACTGGAACAATGGAATCAAAGATACTAATGTTGTTTTTTGCTTTGTTCTGTTTTGTTTTGTTCTTGAAGATAATCATTTTTGCTTGCTGAAAATATGTAGGCCAGATTCAGTCTGTATTTAAATTAATGTGTATTTAGAAGGACTTTCTTGTTACTAGCTTCCCTCTCTATCTTCACCACATAATTTAATCTGAATTTACAAGAAGTATGTGGCAAATTCTAAGGTAGTACTACCATACATAAGGAACTGGGTGTGGTTTGAAAGTAGTTTAAGATTCTTTTTTCACAAAAAGAATTCCCTTTTTGCAGGATTCGAACGTGCTTTCTTAACTATTGTGTACAGGGCTAAAGCAAATTTAGAATAGTTTCATATAGGTGTTGGAGGTTAGCCTCAGACATAATTTGTGAAATGATATTGAATCTTGTGCCTGTCCACACAGGAATGACCTTTAAAACCAGTTTTGAGTGAAAACTTATTTGAACTGTGTTTTATAATGATGAAAGTAGAAATTACACTGAAGTAGTAGAAAAAGATTTTTAAAATCCTGATTTTGATTAATTATGATCTTAATTCAAGTGTTCATGATACTCTACTTCTAAGTAATGTGTATAATACAATCACTGTATGAATTTTTAAATTTAATGTTCCAGATGTAATAGCATTTACATACCAAATCTGGTCCAGATGTAAATTTTCCTTAGTGTGTCAATTTCAGATCTTTTCTCAGATTTGCAAGTCAAAATAGCTTTATCATAATAAAGAAGAAAATGCATTCAGTAAATATTACTCGTTCACAAAGAAATTGTAGTGAATTGGGAATAGGTAGCCTGAAAAGCATGCTCATATTAAAAAAAATCCTTTCTTTAGTTGAAATTTGTGTAGATTTATTTTTTAACTATTTTAGCACAAATCAAAAAAATGTGCTATAAAGCTTCACACTTAAAAGTCTTCACATACATCAGAATGGTAATAACTGTCAAATCTTTGTCACTGTCAAATTTTGCCTTGGTGAATTTAAAGTTACAAAGTGTACTAAACAGATATCTAGATTCTTTCTTAAAAAAAATCTATAATTTTTCAATAAATTTTCAATACACTGTCTAGAGCTGTGCAGAAATAGGAGTAAGAAGTTGTGTTATCCTGACATTTAATGGAAATGAAATGCATTCTATAGTACAATACAAATTATATTCATGTTAAATACATGTGTGAACATGACACACATTATGCTTTTCATGAGAAACAGTATCAAAAGGAGCTGTACAGAGTCCAAAAAATATCCTACATCTGGGTCCTGCAAGACTGCTTCCCATGATAAATATGAATTTGAAATCCATTTTACTGAGGAACAAGAGCTTTTAGAGCATATACTGTCCCTGTGTTGATCAGTCTTCGGTGTCTGTTAGTGTTCCTCAGTGTGCTAGGAAGCCCTAGCAGGGCTGCCATCATCCCAGGACAGCACCTGAAGATATTCTGAAAGAAGGCAATTTCCATTGCTCATCCATGAAATAAAGGAATGCCCCTGTGCCTAGATGCTACAAGAACTACCCATACAAATAAGTATATTGCTGACTTCAATACTTTATAAGATTTGAAGTTTCAAGTTTCTAGGATGTTTGTCATATTAAAAATTGCATACAGAAGAGTCTCATCAGAAGAGTAGCTAATTCTTGTTTTAGTTAATTAGTAGAAAGTAGTAGATAAAGTCTGGCAGTGTGCTCCAGTAAGGCCAGCATCTTCCTGTTCTTCATCACGACAAGTGACATCTGATCACTTATGTCTGTGACACTCCTGGAGTCTTACTTCTTTCAACCAAGCTGAGTTGAAAAATCAGACCCAGTAGTCTTCCTGTTTCCAGATATTGCCTCCTCTTACAATCAGTCTGAGTCTCCTAATGGGTCTGTGAACGAACATGGGTGTGAGGAAAAAAACCATCTCTCAACTCCTTTCCATGTTGGGAGGTAGGGAGTTAGGAGGGGGAGGGTAAAAGAACAAATGTAATAACCCTTACTTAGTTCTGAAAGATAAACTACAGATTTCAGTGGCAGGAGTTCCAGTGCTTTCATCTCCAGATCTGGGAAGTGTGGTGATGTGGAGGAAACTACCGCCAGGAAAACAGCTAATACATATGGGAGAAGTTGTTCCTTTGAGCAGAATAATTTAAGAACTGCATCCCTCAGGAATACAACCCTATGCACATCTCCCTCTTTGCTGTCTCTTACACATTCTCATACTCTGCCAAGTTTCCATTCACGTATACTGCCAGTTCTATCCTTGTCTGTAAATTTACCTCCCCCAAAAAACTTGTTATCCACTGAGGATAAATCACATCACTGATAATTAATACACATGCTGGTTTGTGATAGTTTGTCTTACCTTAAGAGACTTGAAGTTTAGCAGATATGTTCAATCACAAGACCTTTTTGTATACCTTATGTACTTTATTTTATCTCCTGCTAATGTGGAAGTTCATATGATAGTGAGTTTCATGGGTAAGTAATTCTTTATTCAGAACACATTTACTTTTGGCTTGAATTTGCCAACTGTAGTTTCCAGATGTGATTTTTTCAGTATTTACTGTAGTGGGATGAAGATTAATAGAAATACCTAACAAACTGCCTTTATACAGTCAACTCCATTCTATCTAGAGTAATAATCTTATAACACAAATGCAGGAATGATGCAAATCCTCTGTAAAATTAAGCTATGTGACTGTATAATACAGAAAAAAGGGTTTGCTACATTTGATCCTAAAGGGCAAGCCAACACCTGCTTGAATCAATAAACACAGACTGAAAAATCAACCATAAATATTGCAACACTGCCTCTGGACCCTTCCTGTCCCTCAGACAACCAGAGCAGATGTAATACCACCAAATAAATACCACCAAATGAATAATTCCACCCTAAATAGTCACCACTGAATATTCTTTTTTTAATTTCACATATACTTCCCAAGTCATCTCTAAGCTGTCTCCTGTCTAAAGCCCCCATTCAGGTAACGCTTTCCTTCTGTAAGTGGTTCCATCAATCTAGGTGAGAGTTAGGTGCTACCCAACCTGAGTAAGTGTGACACTCTTAGGTAAACATCTTTAAAGCCCCTTCAGATGGAAATAATTTCATTTCACTAAATCTAAATCTAAATCTAAATCACTAAATTTGTCCTTTTATACATCTTTTTCTGAGAAGGCGATTTCAACTGTAAGCATTAAGCAGTGTGAAATGATGGGATGTGAGGGGGGTTGTACATCAGATTTTTTTTCAAGCTAAAAACTTTGTATTTTTTCATGTTTTTTGTTAGTGAGGTTTTTTTCAATGATGGCACAAAAAGCAGTTGTCACTGAGCTGTAGTGTTTCTAGTGATGTCTAGATTTTTCTCTTAAGTGGTTGCAATAAATTTAAAACCCATCAATCTAACTGAATAGTTCATTTTCTTCTTTTTCTTTCTAGGGAATAACATGGCAGCTGTCTACAGTAATTCATCTGTCAGTGTTGCCCAGTCGCTTACAGGTAGGCCTTCTGATCTATTGCATAACCTTTCCTAATCTTGACGAACCTGAATAATCTTTTGCTATGTCACTGTCCACCACTTCTGCAATAGGCAATAAATATATTAAACCATGCTA
Source organism: Apteryx mantelli (assembly GCF_036417845.1). NCBI lineage: Eukaryota > Metazoa > Chordata > Aves > Apterygiformes > Apterygidae > Apteryx > Apteryx mantelli. The sequence continues at coordinate 95,987,202 of NC_089980.1, read as the reverse complement.
CTCACAGTACATATCTTGGAGCATCCTATAATTTGCTTGCTTTTATGATGAAATCAACCATTTATCAACAAATGTTAATGCACTTTGTTTTCCGTTTCATAGTCAGATGATAATTCTTGGCATTTGTCTACCTCATACCTTGTAATTACACAGGTCTTAACAGTCGTCTTGGGAAGGCTCAACAGATTTTTCTGTATCATTTTATTTTTGCCCTTTTTAGACAATATGACCCAAAACATTAAAATAAAAAGAAACTGTAATAAATGAATTAACAGCATTTCTTATTTCCCTTTGCTTTTTAATTTTGTTCTTTATCCCATTTTAAAATATAATCAGATATTCAAATAACATTAAATGACAGCAAATGAATTAATATAACTGGCGGGCTGAAATCTTAAAAAGAAAAAAAATCAGATTTATTCTGTCCATGAGGTAATCTGGCTTTGTCACTTCTTAATGTATTTTATTAGCAGGCACACTACCAAACATATTTCTAAAATGAGTATGTTACAATAATAAGTCCCACAATAAGACATTAACTTGCCTAATTGAACTTCCAATAAGAAAGAAAGAAAGAGAAAGAAAGAGAAAGAAAGAAAGAGAAAGAAAGAGTGAAAGAGAAAAAGAAAGAAAGAATGAAAGAGAAAGAAAAAGAAAGAAAGAAAGAAAAAGAAAGAAGGAAAGATAGAAAAGAACAGAGTAGTTCCACAGATCAGAACACCTGCCAAGTATGTTTCAGCAGAAATCAGCTTCCTGAATTCTAGGAGAAAAACCCTTACACTACCTCTTCCCTTCTTCAGTGTTAACATATATCTTCCTGATCATCCCATATGGATAGTGGGAGTTTGTTTTACCCCAAACGGGCACAGAGTTCTCAATGAATGTTGCTACACAAAAAAGCAGTAGTGAGCTTTTTACAATTTACAGTCAAGGGGCATGGGAGGCTAAGATAGCATTAAGTCACCTTTGTATCCTTCCGAGTCTGAGAGCTGAAAATGTTCTTAGTGTATTTGAAAGTACTCTGGGGGCCTGGATAAATTATGGCACACTCCTAGGACTGCCCAGTGGGCTGCGGCACCAGCTTCAATCTCTGCCTTCTGTAGCCCAGCCCCAAGGCACTCTTCCTTCCCACAGCCTTGCCCCTAGCTTTGCCCCTTGCTCAGATTTACAGGAGTGTGCTTTGAAGGCTGTTTTGTAGCACGCCTATGCAAAGGATTTCCTTTCTCAGACAGAAACAGTGATTTTAGGGCTTTCATGCTGTTTCAATGCCTTTGTCCTGCCATGTGTCTTGCATATAACCAGCTGTAGCATAATTAAGCTAGATTTTAGGTGCTTAATCAGGCTCAGCAAAATAACAGTTTGTCACATTCCTTCCAGCTGAAATCAGTACATAGCTTTAAGTCTGCACTGCCTCAACTGTACCTGTGAGTGACTGCTGTCAGCAGGCAAGAGCTTCATCTGAATTCAGATTCATTAGTAGATTAATTTAAGATCCTTTTCTTTCAAAACAAGTACAGGTACTTCACTGTATCTGTTCAGACTGAGATTTTTCAGTATGTTTAGGTGTAAAATATGCATATGTATATGTCTACATACATAATTTCCTCAGAAATTCAATAGTCTTAGAAAAATGCAATGTAGAGATAGTATAATTTCATGCACGCAATACTGTGTACGGAGGGCCAGTTCCTTATCTCCTGTGAATTAACATAATTGCAACAACATTATGCTAGTTGGGGCTTTTTGGCAAGAATTCATGGCAGTTACATAATTAATTTCAGTGTATTCTAACCTACTGAAATCTATGCATATCTTTAGTTATAGCTTGTGCAGTCCCAGTGATTTTTGCTTGCAAATTCCCTTTAGATATGCCCTCAGATTTCCCCTGGATACGCCTCTGTGACTGTGTCAGTTTGAGAGTCACTCTTGCAATTCTTCCGTGTATTTAATTCTCATAGAAGTCAGTGGGAGATTTAGATACATATATGCAGTAGGTCTGGATGTTGGTCAAAGCGCTGTAGATTCTGAGCTGTGCTAATATTCCTCCACAGATGCTGCCGATGACTAAGCACTGTGGGCTAGAGCCTTACCCGATGTGGACCTCTGGAGTTAATATGCACCTGTTAAGATTTCTACCTAGTGATGAGTTATACTATTTAAATCTTTCAAATTAGCCTTATAAGACACATTGCTATAACATCAAGTATCTAGATAATATCTGATTTTTCTGAACAAGAATTAAGCAGAATTTTGTGGCAATGGAGATCTTTCTCTTCCCCTCTTTTCTCATTATTTTCTCACTTTCCAGCCAATCTGAATTTGCTAGGAGGCTGGGACTTGTTCCCGAGGAAATCTGCCATGAAGTTGAGACAGTCACCTAGAGCGGGATTGGAGATGTTAGAACTGCCTTCTTCCGCCCAGGCTTACTGAGATATGGCACCTCCTGTGCCCCTATACCCCCTTTCACCCTAAGGATGTGCAGATCTGCATGACTCCACATACTCACCCTCCTGGCTCTGTTGCAACACTGCACTGGAGAAATGAGAGAAGTGAGAGGAGAGAAAGAGCACATCTTGCCTCCATGGCTGCCTCTCCTCCCTGCTGAAGGAGTCCATGCAAGGCAGGAGGGAGCCAGATCAAGGAAGGGGAGTGTTAGGGGTAAAGCCATAAAAAGGGACAGGCTGCTGTGCTGTGCTAGAGTGGACTGTGCAGAGAGGCATACAAAGTTATTGTGGATGCTGTAATAGTCACCTAAGTTTTGGAACTGTTTGATATGATTTATACCGGTGCTTTTGGTACTGTATAGTGTCCAGACCTTACTGACCTTCTTTTCTCACCTTCAATTTTTCTATTCATAGAGAATTATCCAGTGTTGTTGATAATTCTCAGAAATGTCTTTTTTAACATTACTTTTCACTTGTAACTTTGATTTCAAAAGGTGTCTGTCTGTATCCAAATGATGGAAAGCCAGAGGAGTTCATAAGGAGGCTAAAATAACAAGTATATTTATAAATGACATTTGCTTATGGTTTTAACTGTTATGTCCCTCTAGCATGCAGATCCACTTGATAACCCCACTTAACTGACAGCTAGATCACATTAATCAGGCTACTACTATAACTGTTTCCTTCTACCGGCAACCACATTTTGTTTTCAAGCAGAATTCCACGTGGTTACGGCCAGTTTAGAGACAGAGCTAATTCACCAGTGCTTTGCTCAGTTGCATTAAGATGTTTTGATACATGGAAAAAATTTAATTAGTTTACATCAAGGTTACACCACCTTCACTGATAGGTAAAATTGGTGTGCAGTCGTATGAGATGAATCAATGTGAACTGACATAAACTCTGGAAACTTAGCTTTCAATGGACTGCTTAATGCAGCTCAGAAAGGCAAATCCCAGCACGGTATAACACATGAAGTGAAATAAATGAATGAAAATTGCATGATTAAATGCTTTCATCTGGAAATTTTGTTGCAATATTCAGAAACTCTACAAATTCTTCTAATTCATCATATTCTTTGTTTATTGCTAATAAATTAATGTGCTAATGGAAGGAATTCATTACCCTTTCTACACAGTTGAGTAGTTGCAGGTCATTTATTAATCTGTGTTATCTGGTAGGACTAAAACCAGTTGTAATTACATTGTTAAACATTGATTAATAAGCAGCCCACATCACTAATATATGCAACAAGCAAGATACAAATTCTTTTTAAAGATTTAGTGTAAAATTTCAATGTTCCTTTGGGAATAAGGAAATCTGGATCTTCATCAATATTCATTTTTGTAAGATCCCATTTGCTTGTACAGCTGTATCTCTAAACACCTTTTGGAAACAGATTAACAAGCAAATTCAGTTACACTAGAGTAAACTGACTACACTCACAAAGTGGTATTAATGTACTAAGTGTAACATTTAGAATGAAACTTTTTTTTTAGTCTATAGCTAACCAATCTTTTTTTGTTTTGTATTCCTGCTTTAGTCATATAATTAGGCATGCATCTATTTTAAGTTCAGTTGTATTTTACAGATTTAAAAACAGTATAGCAATTGGAAACACATTATTAAAAACACTGTGGGTTTCTATACCCTACTTTTGTGGATTTTCGGTAAAATCAGTTTGATTGAAGTGAAACACAGAAAATTATTACTTGTCAGAAGCTTGGATTATCATTAAGGGCAAATAAGCAGAATGCCTCTGACACTTGACAAAATTGGGGACTTATTTTTATGGTATAACACTGCAAGAAATAAAGCAGATGGAAAGAAAATGCTTTTAGAAAAAATGTTTTAAGACTGTCCTCAATTAATCATAAATGACATATATCTTCTTATTATAGTAGCACTATTGCTAAGGGTATGTCAGTATTTCCATTACAAGCCTATATTTCAAAGATTTATAAATGGGCTATAAAAATTAAGTCTGGGCTGAAATTTTGCATTCACACTGTTCAGTCTGGGATCATTTTTTTACTCACAAAACTTTAAGAAAATCCATTTTGCCTTTTTGAGCTGGAAGGAAGACTGCAAAGGGACCAGAAATGAGAAGTATAGGATGACTTTTTTGTTTGTATAACTTTAAGAAAGGACATAATTTAAGAGATTAGGAGAACTATGATTCAAGGACATGTGCATCTGGGAGTTAGACTTGAGCTGGTCAGAAGATAATGAGGAGTCTAACTCACACTCCCTTTTTTTCTTCTGTCCCTGAAGGATCACACGTTTTAGTGTAATTTCAGTTTGTACAAGGGCTGCTGAAATTCTGTGCTCAGCCTTCCAACCCCTATGGGTTATTTCTTCCAATTTCATTACTGATCAGGGATTTGACAGCTGTTTTCCAGCTCACCCGAATTTATGCTAGTTTTGAACATGTTCTGCAATGGGGATTGCACACTTTGAAGTAGAGTCTCTATTATTTCTATAGAATTGATGGTCTGAACTGAAGTCAGCAGTTCTTGGTGGTTTGATTAAGCTGACTTTCTCATCTGTGGTCACTGCCCCTTTTGAAAGTTGATGCTATTATGTATGGTGCAAAATAAGTATCACCAGAATGCCCAACAAGCATAAAGCTCAGAAGTGCTGTGATTCTTCAATAATATAAGAAGGTAGATGTCCTGTTAGGTTTTTAAAGTCTCTGATAGAGATGGTGGGAAGTTCTTAAATATATTTTGAGGAGCATCAGAACCATGTTTTGAGACTGATGACTAGATACGCATTACCCAAAGATATTAGAGATAGTCCAGTAGTTCTTTGCCACTGAGTTGAAACAAGTTCACTAACTGAACTAAGGAGATTCCAGCTCTACCACAGTTTTCTTACCCACTTTAGCCAAGTCTGTCTCGGTAAATTGTGCCTGTGACTGTCCTCTGGAACTGGTCATCCTGTACAAAAGAGTCTGTATCCCACTGCTCAGCTTGCTTAACCACCAAAACTGGCGGCCACATGCAGATTCCCTATGGGGAATTGTACCTGCTCATGAAAACTCCACACCCAGGATTTGTTTGCAAAAGTCCTAGTTGTTTCTGGCCAGATTCTGTTTTAATGACTTAACAGTACAAAAAAAATCAATGTTTCAGAACATTCCTCAACAGTGCTTTATTTACTAATACAGACACAGACTGTAGGCCATACAAACTGACAAGATGACTATAGGTTTGTTTGGACTGAACTGAAATGTGCAATCGAGGAGAAGTGTGCCAGCACCAAGTGGGGAAATTCAGTATTAGAGAGCCAGACCTTCAAGATGATAAGGATCATGTTACCTGTGGAGCTGATAGCCTTGAATAGACAGTGCATATGTATGCTGATATCTGCACATCATACATCTGCTATAATAAAGTCTTGGTTATTTTGGCAAGCAAAGACACTGTTTTAGAAGAGCTAAATATTCCCCTGGCTCTCCTGGGTGTACTATCATAGGAGAAGAAAGATCGTAGAAGATACCCTTTCAGTCACTACTGCTAAAATGTATTCTTTTCATAGTACACTTACAATAGACACGTGCTAAAGATCACTGCTTACCACCTAGTAAACCAAATGAACCTGCAAATTAACCAGCCAAATATTGCAAGTGAATCAGACAGTCCTTTCAGTGACTGAATGAGAGACTGGCCTTTTTATCTTCTCAGTTTGATTTATGTGCACAACAATATAGCATGTATGTCCACTAAATATACCCTTTACTTCCTGTTGTTTGGCAAGCTTGACTGGCTGCTGTTGCTAAATATGATCCCAAAACTCAACCAAGAGAATAGATTTAAGCAGGCAGAAAAAAGAAAAGACTGGTTATAGAAGAAAGATATTAAAAATATAATTTGCTAAAAGAGAGAGAAGATGGCAAACAAAAAGATAAAATAGAGATTCAGCTCCAAACTCTGAAGTGTCTCAAATACAGTCCAGCTTCTACTTACTCAGAAACTTGACAGATTATTAGGAGGAGTATGAATGTGCCCTCTAAAGAAACAACTTTTGTGGTGAACAACTTTTGGGGTTTAAAAATTTAAGATGAGATGCTTTCAATGGCATTATTATTGATGGCGCTATTGTTATTGTGCAGGAAGTTATAAATTTTCTGTGGTTTTTACAGAAGATAGAAGTGAATGAAAAATATGATCTCAAGTTTCTACTCTCATTACTTAGGATTTGTGAGATTACTTAGTATTTGTGAAACCTAGGCTAATAAAAAAAAAAAAAGCTAATAACTTGGTTAATTTGAATAATGGATGTTTAAGGTGTTGTGGAGAAAAAAATGAAAACTTTTTATTTTGTTCAGGAATAAGTTATTTAATATTTCTTTCAGTGTTGTGGGTTTTTTTTTTTCTTATTTTCTGTTTAATTATCTTTATACAACATCAGCTATGATGAGGACAGTAGATATGATGTTATCAACAGAAAATACAAAAACTAAAATAAAAAGAGGATGAAAGCAAATGTAAATGGAATGAGAGGAAGTGTGTCCAGTGAACAGAGTAATGAGTATTTAGCATATTTTTATCTAGCAAATATCCTCTTCTCCACAAGACATTTCAACAGTGATATTTCAATAAGGAAATAAACTTACTGGAAAAACAGATCTTCTGAAAAAGTTAAAGTTGGAATTCAGGCCTGACTGCAGTATCCAGTGGATTCATTCTATATTTTGGAGGGTAACGAGAAGCAGAATGGTCAAACAGTAGATTTCCCTCGTATCACAAATATTTGCTGGTAAATGTCTTCTAATTTATGAATTCTCGTGATTTATGAGACTGGAAGATATGTTATGTGAAAGACTCACAAAGTAAAGGCTATTTGTGGAGATCTTTACTGATTTCAAAAGTTCCATACATTTTAACATATATAAATATTTCTTAAAATAGGATTATTCCACCTTATTCTGTTGTTTCAAATGTTTCTGTCATGGAATAGAACCAATACTGTGGGACTTTGGTGACCAACCACTTGCCAACAATATTAACTAATAGAAGTAACTTCATAAGTTGGATGGGACTCACGCACATAACTTTTGGCCTGAAAATTGTTGATCCATCCGAACTTTAACAAAAGTAGTCAGTGATTCATTAATCAAAACACTTCTGTGGAGTATTGTTAACCAATAGTTTAATCAGCGGAAAGAAAGAGGAATTACAAAGCAATATTCCAACTAAGTATTATAGCCATTTAATGAATCACCTGAAAATGTTATTAGAAAGGTCTGATGTTTTCACTGCTTATGCTGCTTTTGAAATACTCTTTTTGATTAGCCTAGCTTGACTGAAGCTTTACATTACATAGTAGTGTTTGAGTTACTGTGGTTGGCCCAATACTGGATAGTACTGGGATAGTAAGTCTTTTGGGACGGAAACGAACTCAAAGTATTGATGAAGGACTTGTCTCTCTTTTCTGGAAATACAGAGAAAATTAGAAGAAGACACTGGAGATTTAGAAGCATTTGACCATATTGACCGTATTTGATTGTGGTGTCCCTAGCCTGGTTGTAGAAGTAGCTCATGAGTTGTGTTCATTTGAATTGTAGCCTATATCAATTTTCAGGCTTGCTGCCTCAAACTAAAAGCATCAACAAACATATGTTAAAAGATTTCCTGCAAGGATTCAAGTTAGGAGCACAACTGGAATGAAAATAACCTTATAGAGAGAGTAGCTTTGGATGATAGGAGTATGATAACAAATTGTGAGGATGTCTGATTTCAGCTAGTTTTGATGCATAACTAGCAGGCTGTTCCTGATTTGTCACTCCTCTGCTGTATGCACATTTGCATGTATCTGCAGATATAGTGTTGCTTGATGCAGGCTGAAGGCATTAAATAAAAGGAGAGAGAGAAAGAGAGAGGGGAGAGAGAGAGATAAGCTCTGATATGCCTCTGGAGAAAATACAAAAGATTCTGTGACTGTGATTTTCTGCTATTATTATAGCCTGTCCTCTGTAACAGACCATAGGATGTGAACACAAACATAGGTTTTGTATCTTATGGTGGCATATTTGTAGGGAACCTGGTAATCTGCAGGAAATTTCACTTTTCCAGCTTTCTCAATAATTTCTTTAGGAAAACTCAAAAGAAAAAAAAGAACATATTTTGATATTTGGAGAGTTTTTTATGATGAAGGGATTTTATTTTATTTCAAAGACAAATGAAAAAATAAAACCAGAAATTTTGTCTGGAAAGCGTCTTAGATAAAACCTGTTTAGTTACTTATTTACTAATTGTTATAAGGAAAATTTTTTCAGAAAAAAAGTGCTTAGCCAACTCAAATTATATATTTAGCATTATTATGGGGAAAGTACTATAAAAAGAAGGCGTAGCTACGTCTAAATGTGACTTAAAAAGTGAGGCAAAATCACTAAGTGTATGCTTAACTTTTAGATATCGCTGAAAACAACCTATAGCTACATCTGTACTCATAAATAAAATGGGCCATGGTATGTTCTTTGCTCCTGAAAGCAAGTGGCACAAAATGGTCTGTGTTTCCATGGCTGAACTCTCCTAGAAACGGCCCTGGCTGTTTTATCACCTAGACCAGGCATAGTCCGAGATAGCACTCATTGGCACTGGGCAGCACTCAGACCATGTGCCAGCAATTATGGATGCTATGGAGTATATAGATGATTGCAGGTCAGTGCCTAAGGCCATGCCGTGGCCCTGTTCATTTTCTTAGTACAGATGTAGCAATGAGTCCAGCTTTGAGTTAAAATTTTTGGTATATGCTTAATTTACCTGCTGATCTTGATCCTCAGTGATTAGAGAGCTTGTTCTTGCCTTGGGAGCCTCATTGTTGAAGAACAGAGTACAGGAAAGAGCTTCTGGCTTGAAAAAGGAGTGGTCTGTTTTGAATGATCATTTTTAACAGTGTGTGAACCACCACCACGTCACCAAGAATATAGCAAAAACTCACGAGAAAATTCTGTCAATAGAATTCTATTTCCATGGATTATTTTGTATCATTATAAATTGCATTTGTTGTAATAAATTACAAATGTAATCTATTATGAGTTAATGTCAGGTCTGAGACAAGTCATTAAAAATGTATAACTTACACTTTTTTTTTTCCATAATAAATATAAAGTTTGCTAGGCTCAACTCCCCTCATTAGTATGTGACAGTGCCACTTTGATCCAAAAGGCTAGATTTAAATGCTATATGATTTTTGCTATATGCCATAAATGCATTTTAGTTTTAATTACAATCCAAGAGGTTCAGCATATTGCTTAATAAAAGATCAATGCAGTAATATGATTAACCACCCTGTGTTGCTCTCTCTCCGTTTGTGAGAAGATAGTTCAGATACTGCATGGCAGTGAATAGCAAAATGACTAAATGACAGGGAAAATGAAGGTTTTCTTAAGGCCCCCTCCAACCCCACCCCCAGGGCTTTCTTTGTTGGTAGAATGTTGTTAACTCTTTTGTTTAGGGTCTCTTACCTTTAAGCAGGCTTGTGGAAGAGCTTTTCATATTTTTTAGCAGTAGATTTACTTGCTGAGTAAATACAGCTGATGAAAGAAAAGCTGGTGATCCATAAAAGACCAGGCTGCAGGGATCCTCATTAATCTTCCAATAGTTTTTGCTGTCATTCCTCTTTAAAGTTCCTCACCCTGTAAAGTATTTGTGGAAAAAGTAGCAACACTTTTGCCTTCCACTAAGCAATGATTTCCAGCCAGACCCCAACAAAAGCTCACACTCCCTTTCAGCTAGTTTTAACTTCAGCTGTGTTGTTGGGCAGAGTTCTCAGCTATGAAAGGGAAAACACACTTTAACTGAGTTTTACAAAAGCAGGAGAAAGAAAAAGCCAGAGGAAAATACGGTTTTCTTGTTAACTGCTGATGGTAACGTGACTATATCATTAAATAGCTAAGCTAAGTGGGATATAATGACAAAATAAAAAAAGATTGAGTGCACTCACCTTTAAATAAGAGACTCTCCTTTGGAAATCTTGACTTCTCTTAGAGAAATAGTGAAGCATATGGCATGAAATTGAGAAAGTTAATATAATTAACTGTGACGGACTATGGAAGGATTATGATAACGTTAGGACTGAGGTCTACAGTTTAGAAGGTAGTCCAAAATTGGGATTGCTGAGCCAATGGTCACTGAGCGGGGGTTCAGGCCATGACCTGTCTCTCCTGAGGCTGATTAAACTGAGCAGGATTCAGATTATGCTTTCTATCAACACTGTCCAACATTTCAGTCCATCTGTCAGAGATGCCACCAGGATGTCTTTTTGCCCAAGGAAGAAGCCATAGGGAACAATTCAACCTCTTTCATAAATAAGAAACAAGAGAATCAACAGGTTTTAGAAGATCCTATGGTTCAAATGATAAGAAAGAGTACAAGACATCTAAATGCCACCAGTTTGCGTAGCAGTAAGGGGAAATCATTTTAGCTGAGGGAAAAGGAGGAGGAATACAGTCTTAGATATTATCCCCAATTTTTCACTTGGGCAATGGAATGCCTCAAGGAGAGAACAACACGTTTTTGGTCATCTTTAAGCTATAATTTGGCACACTTATTTTCAGAGCTAGGTGAAAGTATTTTAGAGGATCATTTTTCTAATGAAAAAGTAAAACCTCAGGGCATTCAAAAGCATTTGAACTTAGATTAAGTTTATCAAATAGATTTTGCTGAAGCAAAAAAAGCAAAAAAAAAAAGGCAAAAAAAAAGAGATACTGAAATAGTTCATTTCACCATTTTTGAAACAAAAATGTTTCGGTGTGAGCACTATTCAGAAAACTGAGAGAGTTCCTCTATGGCAGAAGTGATGATAGAAGTTGGCTCTCCATTACTCTTTGTCCATCCTCCCATATCATAGTTTTTTTGTTTTGTGTATGGCACTGAAATGCAAGGCACAAGCTGGAATTTAAGATTGAGATTTATGTTGTCTATTTTTAGACACCTAAACAATAGGTATTTTATTTAAACCATCCTCTAAGATCCTTCTATAGTCAGTGACAAAACATTGACTATGTGTGAATGGCTAAAGACCTATCTAAGGATGAATTTGAGCAATAAGTCTCTCTCTGCTGCTGATAAAGGAAATTTAGATGATTATCTTTAGATGATTAATCTAGTCTTTAGGCAAGTAGACCAAAGTTAGATGATGAAATTAATCCCAGCTAGGGTGTCTCCTCTTCTAGAAGGTCCTAGCCTTATTTTCATCTTCTCTCTCTGTTCCACTGAATATTTAATTATTTATACAACATAGAACTATTCCAAAAAAGACACAGAAAAATGCAGCTCTGAGTGACTGGAGAACTTACACTTTTCTAGGACAATGAAGAAAGCAAGATGAAAAGACTACCAAGTACCCTAAAGGAAACACTTGTGCTCCTAGAACAAATTAATTTTTAATTTGTCTCTGAAATTTGATTGTAGTATTATGCAATTAATTATGCAAACCACCCATCCTCAACACTATAAAATAAGATTATATTATAAACATAGTAACATATTCACATGTTCAAGAGATGCTTAAAAGATTTACTTGCCTTTGGCAATGTATAAAGCAATGATGGTCTTTGCTGTTATTGTGCCTCAAACTGATCTGGAAACTAAAGTTTAACTTTTCCTGTGGAAAAGGAGTAATGATGAGTCAGATGCAGCAACATATTTTGGGTCATATAAGCCCTCAAAGGCTACAGGCACAGGTTCTGTGGCAGACTAACTTATTCAGTGTATAGGTCACCCTTAAACAGATGGCTAGTCCCCAAGAAAGCCTTCAACAGTGAGTTATGGGGCTGCCTGAGGGCAAAGTCTCTTCATGGAAATGAGCTCATCTCTTCCTCCAATCCCAAATTCCTAATTTTTGGAAACACCTGTTCCCTAACCTGGGGCTGCTTAGCTCAAGAGACTTATTTCAGCTCTTTCCTTTGTAGCTTTGTCTTTGTGTCTGTTGGGAAGAGATGGAGGCATCTTTCTGTCAGGGAAGAAGGCACTCTGTGGTGAAGTTTGTGGCTGTTTGTAAAAAACAAAACACACAGCCTCTGATTCTAAGTGGAAGTTATTCCTGAATCCTGCAGCAGAATAAACAAGTCCAAATACTAGCATTAGCTGCTAATTTTTACAGTTATAATTGTGGAGAAGTACCTCCATGGCTAGGCACTGCACAATCAAAAGCAAAAGCCTGTCTCAAAAACTTTATAGTCTAGAACCAAGGAACAGCAAATAACACTCACTGGAGTCATTGATTTCATTTTAAAGGAATGAATGGGCTCAGAGAATCAAGTATGTTAACATAATCTGATCACTAACAAGCACTTAATGTTTAGGAAAGACTTAACATAATCTTGGCTTTATGCTATAAAAATCACCAAAGTTATATGGTCCTTACATTATTTAAAACTCTTTGAACTGAAAAGAAAGAAAAGAAGAACACCAAAAAATGTATATAATGACCTTTTTCACTGTTCATTCTGAGGAAGGCCAAATAGGATCCACAGGAAATTCAAGCTAAGTGTTATACGCTATGTGAACAAGACTAGTCTACTCTAGAGGAAGCTAGCTTTGAGCTGTGTGGATGGGAGCCATTTTGCATTACTTGGCCTTGAGACCATGAATTGCTCCCTGGGAGGAATACCTTTAACAAGTCAGATGTAGCCCCATTCTTTCACGATGGAAAACATATTGTCACCTCTGCTATTGAATTTTGAATTAATCAGTGTGATTATTCCTGTTTTCCTATTTTAAAATGGCACAAATGAGAATAGAGACGGGACAGTAAAAAGTGAGTATAATAGGTCTCTAAGTGTTCTTCACAACATGTCAATATGGTCAGTCAGTTATGGACAGGCAGTTCTAGCATCATGGCTTTTGCTCTGTACTTTTTTTAACTACTTTGAGATGTTGTATGACTGATCTTGCCAAGTTCACCTCCTTTGTTATCCTTGCCATTTCACTTCTGTTGAAGTTATGATTGCTCTCAGAGTTGAAACACAGAAAGGAAGAGGATGAGAAAAGGAGGAAGGACAATAAGAAGACTATGAGAGAAACACAGAATTTTGCTGAAAGAATGAAAGAGGAAGAACATTTGAATTTTGTCATGCATAATCTTGGTTACTGTGTGGATCACCAATCAGGCGTCCTTAGCGTGGACATCCTAATGATCATGGGTTCTTAATGGAAGTCTTGATGATGATGACAATAACAACAACAGTAATAGTATCTTTTTTTTTTTCCCTTCCCCAGGACTCACAATTGAATCCATTCAACAGGAAGAGCTTTTCTTTTTCAAAGCTATGAAGAGTGACATTATAGATGAAACATACTATCTCATACTATTTTATTCAATAGTTTGGCCTTATTTTTGTCATGTTAGTTTGGGTTCATCGATTTTTTAGGCTCATAATTTTGTGCTTAATAACCCTGGTTTTCACAAGGTGAACTTCATTAAAATTCCTTGTTATTTGGAGAAAATATTTTCTGTTCTCTTCCTACTTTCATAGTGCTTCCATCAAACCAGTATACCATTTTATGAACCTTTAACCACTTTGAACAACTGAACTCACCATCAGGTAAATGTTTAGGCTCAAATTTTTACAGTAGAAAAATAAGGAAACAATAAGACATATTGGCTAACATTACAGGCAGTTGGCTCAGCCCTGGCAGCTAGACGGTTGGGAAGTATTTTGAAGGCATCAGGGAAAAGGGGAGTTTTAAGGAAAGAGTTAAATGAAGACAGTGAATTCGTTTTGCAGATGTTCACAAGGAAACATTTCTGAGTGTGAGTCAAAAAAGGGAGAAAACAAGAAGAACCTAACTGAAAAATTAAGCAACTGGGTTTCACAGAATGAAAATGGCTAAGACAAGCCATGAAGACCCTTCCTTGAATGTGAAAGCAGGAAGTCAAGAGTTCAGTGCAAGAAAGAAGGGAAAGCCAAGAGGAAAATTCAAAGGGAGGGGCTGAGATGGCCAAAGTGCCAAGCTATCAAAATGATCTTTACAGAACGATTTTGAATGTACCGAGAGAGAAAGTTTACTTATTTTAGGGCCTTGCAAAAAGACATTGCAGTAACTGAAATGGCAAATGACAGGAAGTAAGCTGAAAGTAAGAGATGCGGGAATGAATAGAAAAGGCCTAGAGATGTTTCAAAATATTTATATACAGTCTGGACACAAAGATCTAACAAAAAATCTAAATTACCTCAGAAGTATCTATTTGTCTTCATCAACTATTAAGAAAGTCTAAATGATTGCTCATCTTTAGTTGTTGAAAGCAGTTAATATGATGGCTAAGTGATAGGTCTAATTGACAGGTAGGATTTCCGTTGCTTTTGTCAACAGAAAGAAAATAATGGAGAAAGTCTAAGGGTACAAGATTTTATTTTAGATGTATAGTCTGAGCTGATCACTAGGTATCTTCAGAAAGGTATCAAAGAGACAAAACAGTATTTTGATTTGTGCAGAAGACAGGTCTGGGCAAAGTAGAACTGTGAGTTGTCATAGCAGACATGGAATAAAATCAGTTTGCATTTGAAGATGAAATTAGCTGCAGAAAAGAGGAAGAAGGGGAAAAAGAAGGTAGCCTAGAACATAGATCCACCACCGTAAGCCGACAGAAGGATGCAGTTACTCCTTTGAAGGATGTACCAAAAATGCAGTTAGAAGCAGGAGAGGATCCAGGAAAGGATCACAGAAGCCAATTGAAACAAGATTTAACGAAAGTTCAAAAATATCAAAACCAGCTGACAGATAAAAATAGAATGGGGCTCTGGCAAGAAAGAGTAATTAGAAACTTTAGTAGGAACTGTTTCAATAAGTAAAAGAGGAAAAGCTGGACAATAGAGAGTTTAGGTTAGAGAAGAACTTCAGAGAGATTTTATAAACAGAATGATCAATTAACTCAAAAGGAGAAGAAGGTGAGATTGATTGAGGTTGATTCCCCTCACCCCACCCCATCCCACAATGGAAAGATTAGATCATGTTAGTGTTGTTAGGATAAAAGTAAAATGAAATTCAGAACTTGTCAATAAAAGGAAGGAACAAAAATGAATGATAAGCTTAAGGGATTGCAGGGTACCTATGATTCAAAAGATGAGCATAAGAAAGGTGCTACTTCTGAGAAAGGATAGTGGATGGAAGGGAAAGTGAACTTAGGAGAAGCAGAAAGTCACATTATATTTTATTCTATTTTTCTCAGAAGTAATTAATTATATTGTGTATGGGTACTGGCCCAAAATTATACATACATACATATATATATACATATATATACACACATATATTATATATATTTTTCTTTCTTCAACCACAGATTACTTTAAAATTACTTTATTATCTTGGGCTGTAACAACTTTCTTGTATGATACCTTGAAATATATTTTTATATATATTTATATATTATATAAAAAGAAGAAAATAAGTAAACATACTAACCTGTACTGCCCTCTCATTTATATATAATACACAGCCAGATAATTATAAAACATTTTTATTCACTGCAGTTATGTTAAAACACTTCTCAGAGTACTCGGGATGTATTAAGAATCTATGCTGCTGGCACAGAAGTAGCTAGAAATGTTGGAATGTATAACGTTTCTTGAAGTCATCTCTTTAATTTTCAGCCATAACTCTACTGATAATTAGATTTACATATCAGGAAGTAGTGAAGTACAGGAATGGTTTAGGGGATCCTGCACAAACGAGACTTTCCCCATGAGAAGCAATCTGAACACCTATATATTTGGGCTGCATTCCTGATCACTTTTGGGTAAAAAAAAATGTAGTGAAGTGCTCCTTAGGACTAGGAATGAATCCTGCCTCACTATCTGTTACTAATTTTGGAGCTGAAGACTCCATGCAATATTAAATCACTAAGCTAAAAAGTTGTGTTAAGCTGGTGTTAAGACTGAAGTCAGGAATATTAAAAGTTCAGAATAGATTTGGGACAGATTGTCAGTGGTGAATAAAGTGGTTCCTAACCTTATATTCTATAAATAATTGTCTCACATTGTGACTAACTGTGGAAGTGGTCTTGAACAGTAGTGTATTGTATGCAGTATTTGCCATAATAGCTTAGTACAGTGGAGCAGCTCAAAACTGAATTATCAGTTAAGGGTCTGTCCGTATCTGTGTCTGATATACACTGTTATCCAAGCTGTGCCCTGGTGATGTGTTGGCTTTATAGGCCATCCATTGCTTTACACAGGTCTTTTTTTTTTTTCCCCCTGTACTACACTCCACATCTTTTCATAGACATTTCAACAAAATTGCAGAAGTGATACTGCAGTAGATGACAATTTTAACTTTATTCAGTGAGGATCTCCATAGTATAGCAATAGTCCAGAGCAAAGCTTGGGACTGAGTTCCTCATTCTGAAGTTCTCTAACTTAATATAAATTGAGGTATGCTCTCAGCCTGGGTAATTTATAGTTTTACCTTCTTTCTCTGCAGGATTTCCCAGAAGACATACATCTATGTGCTTCCAGGAAGCATTGGGTTTGCTGCACCTGAGCTATACAGATGATCTGCGTGTGCACAGTAAATCAGATACATTGACCTGCCATGTGTAGCCAACATGTTTCTGCTGTTCCTCCAACTGAGCTGCCAGGCATCTGGAATTCTCAGTGATTGGCCAAAATACTCAAACTCCACCTGGACACCATTTCCAGGAGGAAAAAAAGAGGACATGTCAGGGAAAACCTGGACATATGGCAGTCCAGTACAATCAGAATAGGCAACTATGAAAACAGCCCATTAAAATAAATTGTGTATTTTGTATTCTGTGTGGTGTGTTGGAAATGTAGCATACCTGTTAATGTGATTTTAGAGTAATTCTTTATTATTTCATCTGTTTATCATGGGGTATCAAAAAAGACATAGGGAAATTCTCTTAAAATATGTTGGGTTTCAGGCTTCTTCAATTTCAACATTTTCTATAACACTGAGCTATATTTTTCATGCTGTTCCCAAGGGTCATTATCACATGTAGTATGGAGACATATGCACAATAATTTAAAATAGCTATAGGGGATCTGCAACTCCTACTGCAGTTACTGAGCAAGCTCAGTAAACACTTTTCCACATTCAGTATCTTTTATGTTTTATATATATGGAAAGCAATCACTACTTTTGTTACTTTGCAGCATTAAGGTAATGGCCCCTTTGAATATGGACATGCTGTGTTGTAATAATAGTACAGATTGCATATTATGAACCTACAATACTGAATGCATAGTAAACATCCCAATGGAAAGTAGCTTCTGAGAATGCGCAGTAGTTGCTTTAAAACCACAACATCTTGTCCAATTTAAATTACTTAAACTGATTATTCTACATTACAGGCTAATTGTCTGCAAAATTTCATTATAAAAATCACAGCTGTTTTCTGGTGCATGTGTGCGTATGATTTTGTTGTTTGTTTGTTTGTTTTTTATTTTCTGTGTTTGAGAAAAGAGGAGTATGTGTCTGAAACACACACACACACAAAATCAGTTTGTTTTTCCCCTTGATTCAGTTTTCAGAGACACATTTATTAGAAAATGTTTATCATAGAATCAGTTTAGGCCTATTAAGCTAACACTTTCCACACCATGTTTCTGTATAGATCCTTACCACTGCACCACTATGGGATATGTGTCTGTATATCAGTGCCTGAAGACATACATGACTTGAAAGCATACAAACTCAATTGGGGCATAATTTATATAAAAAATGGACAATGCCTATGTTTATTTGCATGTAAAAAGTCACAGACTTCTTCAGATATGAATCAGAAAATCCATTTGACATCAGTAAAAGTACATGCACTGAAACTAGCATATGGTTCACAGTTTGTGGAAAACGAGTGTTCTACCCCCACTTTTCCCGTAAAGGACACACACACAGGGTCTATGCTTTGTACTTCCACTAGCTGCAAAATGTAATAAATTTAATTCACAAATGTCTTTATTTGTATTTCTTTATTTTAATTTGGATCTCTACCATGCTCCAAAAAGACTTGTGCTTTTACAGAACATTCAGAGAGAAGATTAATAACTAACATTTTACATAGAATAAATTGCTGACAACTAAATTTACCAGAGCAAAGGACTATATGACTAGTACCTTTAAAGTCAAATTCCATTTCCTGTGTAGAGACAGCTAAAACTTGCTGCTTACATGAATGCCACTAGCTGCAATGGTAATAATGGTGATCATGGTATGCAAGCAAGATAAGTTTGGGAGTCGTGCCTTATATAGTAATTGCATCCAATCAATGAATCACTTATTTCTGTGACATTTCTCCAACTGTAGGCAGTGCCAGATCCCTCCATAAAAGGCTAAAAGTATTCAAACTGTAACTACAGTTACTCCTAACCCTGTGGTTGGAGGGGGTGTCCTGATAGACGCTATTTAGTGACTTCTCAAAAACACCCATGCAACTCAGAAGTTGGAAAGTGGGTTAGACACTTAGGAAAGTCAATAGAAACGAAGCACCTCAGGGCCAGATTTTTAAAGGCCACTATCTTCCATCGATTACAGGAATTAGGAACCTAAATACCTTTACAAATCTGGCACAAGAGGCTAAATCACATTTGAAAGTCAATAGGAGTTAGACTCCTAAGTGCCTAAATCAAATGAAGAAAAAAGATGTGTTTTAGTAGTGAGAATCTTTATAACTGTATTCCCGCTAGTGTAACTGCAAATTATGGGTTCAATTATTCCACTTAGGCACAGCTCAGAGGAAGAAAGTGGTATGAAGCTGCAATGTCCCAGAGGAAAGCAGCCATTCCTAAACTCTTTCAGGAGATGCAGCATATTGCTTCATGAATTTTTGGTGTGAGAGACAAAGAAGTTACAGTTTTAAGTTGTTCTATTTACACCATCAGGATAAGGACTAATGACTGTCTTGGTCTTTATTTAAATAATTGTTCAATGTATTTAAAAAATGTACTAATTATTATTTCTTGCAGTACTGAAAACTTACTTAAACACTTAACAAAAACAGAGTAAGTTTTTTTTTGAGTCTAAAAAACTTAAAATGTAAGGACCAGATCATATCACTATGTGAACGGTGACATATGCTCCAATGAAGTAAATTAATAAGACTGAGAAGTAACATTCTGCTCAACATGAGAACCCACTATGAACAAATGTGGGAAAATATGGCCAAAAGTAAATTGAGGCAAATAAGATAAGACACGAAATGAGTCTGAAAAAGGAAAAGGAAGAAGAGAAAATGCCAACAAGAAGGAAGAAAGGATTTTTTGTAAGAATGCCTTGAAAGGCAAATTAGAATAAGTCACAGGCACAGAATTATCCTATTTATAGTGTGTCTTGTTACCATATTTAGATAAGAGAGATAGTCCACTACTAGCAATAGGTCTGTGATTATATACAAAGGCCATTTTTCTTCATATTAATCAAGGAGTTACCAGTGATTGAGACGATTCGGGAAAAGGCTTTAAAAAGAATGGAAAGGGAATCATTTTCTTCATAAAGAGGAAGAAAATAAATCAGGAAACATTATGTATTGTAAAAAAAAAAATGATGAGACTTGAAAATGAATGCCACATTCATTTCTAAATCTATCTCATCTGAGGAGAAAAAAAAAGTACAGGAGAGATATCACTCCCATGTTCAATAAATTAAATATATTTTAATGCTTCTTTTGGGAAACAAATTATGGGAAGTGAGGAAGGTATATAAGGAAGGATCTATAAAATAAAAGAAGTCTACAAAATCATACATAATATAAAGAAAGTAAATAAGGGACTATTATTCACCAGGTCTCACAATGCAGCAGTTAGGGAGAGTCCAATGAAATTACCAGGTAGCAAGCATAAAACAGAGAAAAGTAACATTGTTTATTTTTCACACAACACATTGTTACATTGCATTACTTTTTGCTATATGTAATTGCAGAGCTGAGAGTCTAGAATGGGGTTAAGAAAAATTAATGGAGAAGGCATTGACAGAGAGTTTTAAACCTGTTAGCCTAGATATAAGATCTGTCTCTGAAAATCCCTAGATCAATGACTGACAGACTCTGGGTAGCAGGTAGAAGAGGCAATTTAGGAAGAAGAGAGGAAAATGGAAGAAAAAAAAAACACAGAGGAAAGATTATGTATACCTTATTCTTATTGTCTTTCCCTAGCACAAATTAGGGCAGGGAAACAGCAGAAGACACTGAACAGAGTCCCCCTAAGAGCACTCATCACCCCTGGAAGGCACCCAAGGAGCTGACAGGCACCATCTGATCTCCCCACCCATTCAGCTTCCTTTTCCTGGTGCCATGACCCAACAGGGCCAGCAGGAAGATGCGGGGGAGATTCCAGGTGTGGTAGGCCCCCATAGACTCACAGGTGTAAATTAAAGGATAAGGAGAAAAGTGGAGCTGTAACATCAATAAGGGGTTCCTGTGGAGTTTGAAGAAGGACTGTAGCTCATGTGCATGGTGTGTATTTGTATCAGGATCTCTTTCTTGCTGCAGAAAAAGCAGGGGACACAAGGAATGGCTCCATGACCATGTTCTGGTGTGAATGATTTTCCAGTTAGTGTTCACAGTGAAATGTGGAGCATGCTGGCCCACAAGGGTACTTTGCCATTTCCTGATGGTTAGAAATCCCGTGACTTGGTGTCTAGATGGGACACAAAAGTGAGGAAATGAAGTGAAAGAAGTATATGTGTGAGGAAATGTTTTCACAGTGCAATTTGGAGACAGAACAGCTAGATAACATGAAGTCTGTTCAATGGTGTGTGGTGTGCTCAAGCTGTCTAGAAAGGCTTAGAAGGGCAAAACCCCAATAAGAAGCCCCGTGCAGAAAAAGGCCACTGTCTTGCAAAGCTTACTTGAGGTAGAAGGGGGTTGAGGGATTTGAGGTGAGGTCATCTTCTAGAGCAAAGGATGGGGAGGGCTGTGGGCCACACAACAGGCAACATGTCCCCCCCCCACACACACAGACTCACAAACCCACTTATTGTAGTCCAGGAGATTTCCAACCTTCCTGACACCATTCTTCCATGTGTCAAGAGGGTGTCTGCCATCTATGCTTGTAGACAAGGGTTGAGCAGCAGAAGTTCAGCAAGACTCCCCTCTTCGGTGGCAACAGGGAACCTAGCTACTTCAGTGAGCTTCTAGGTCCTATTAGCATAAGCTGTTGAAGACAATAGTCTCACTTAGATGAAGCTTTGGTCTAAGCCTGACAGTCCTGACAAATTTGTTTCAAGTCCTCTCACCTTTTACCTTAAAAAATAAATTTAGGCTCCCTCTATAGCCAGGATGGGGATAGGCACCTTCAAAGAGTAATTTATTTCATTCAGGGACATGCACTTAATGGAGTGAGTATAAATTGCTCTCTGAAAATGTCGTCTTTGTCTCTGACACAAAGATGGGTGAATCTAGGCCCTATGAGAGGACTGTGTAGGAGGGAGCAATTCTCTGCATATAGAACTTTGTGTTTCAGAAAGAAACATTGAAGAAATAAAGTTCTTATTGCCTGACTTGGTTCTAATCTGCTATAAGGGTAACTTTCATAATGGAGGATCTAGTTGTCAGACTGTAGTCATAAAAATAAGCTTTCTTCCAGTTTTAGTATGAAGAAACACTTAGTACCCTTTCAGGCTCTTCTTTTGCAGTTTATGGAACAACAGACAATTTAAACTCTCTTTGTATCGCTCTATTAATGCAATAAAGTGACCCTCTGAGAATTTCCAGTGTTGCAATTCTTCCGCAGTGAGTACTATATTTCCCATACAAAATAAATCAGAAGTCATGTAATGCTGCAATGGAGCCCTGTCAATACTGGTTAAGAATACAAGAGGATTTATGAGGTGCCAGCCTTCTGATTCCACAACACAAACAACCCTGAGTTTTGATTTAGAAGCAGTGACTCTTGAAGTTTGCTGCTTGAATATTATAAAAACTTGCTGCTAATTGTCAGGGCCATTACTGTCGTGGGTTAGAATCATGGGTTAGAAAACGGAATCTAAGATTGTCTTCTATCCTATTCATATGTAGAAAATTTATAGTTGCAATTCACATCCTGCCAAATCCTTTCATCTGTAAAATGACAGGTGTGATTTAACCATGTCACTTAGCTGTTAAGCTCAGTAAAATTCCAAGGCTGAATTCCTTCATATTTCTTTTAACAAAAGACATTTTCAAATAAATTTCTCTCTCTCTTTTTTTCCCCCAGTGTAATGACCTATCCGCATTAATTGAGAAAGTATTGCATGTGGGCTCCACAGTTGTAAATGGAAAAGTAATTAGTGTTTGAAAATCATATGGCTTCAGTCCTTGTAGTTTTAAATACTTAATTGAGTGTTGTTCTTGCAAACATTTATGTATGTGAGTGCTGTGATTAAAGTTAACAATGCATCTACAGCTTGGTAGATTGGATCTTTCTGTGATATATCCAAGCATTTCATCTTGTAGTTTATGTGATACATACAAAAAGGTTCATTTATAAAATCAAATGCTTTCAGTAGCTGCTTGTTAAGAGATCTCAAGGTACAATCAGTCACAAAAGAACTTCTTTTCTTACAGAAGCTTGTAAAGGGAAGTTCATAAGTTTTATTTCTAAACCATATGAGTGTTTTTCCCTTATTCAAATTGAAAGTTCAATTAAACACCTGATTTTACCAGTTATTAGGCATAGTTGTGTTTCTAATTAATCTTTAATTTCTAACTTTTGTTTTCAATTTCCATAGAAGACATGAGAATTCTTTTTCCTTTGGGAATTTTAACATTTTCCTACAAATAAATGATCACATTTAAAGAACTAAATGAATCTCTATCATTCATCATTAATGGTGCTTAGAATTGTATTTTTCTTTATATTATTATTTTGCTTTTCTGTGTAGAGCAAACAAGTTATCAAATGATATTGTATAGCTAATCAATTCATTCTTTTGGTCTATGGTACAGAAAATTCCCATTATACTCTGAATACATCAATGTTTCTGCCAACTTGCTTTTGTCTCCTTCTCCTATATTACGACCTCTAAATGGCATAAGCAATAAATTATATTTCTAATTTCAATAAACAAGTCTCAATCATAAAATTATGAGAGGCACAAGGATTTTTTCTAGTAAATGTTTATTCACTTAATAAATTAGACTTTTCCATGGATTTTATAATGACTATAAAGAAATCATTAAATATTTGATAAGAAATGTAAAGATATAACTTGTTCTTGAGTAAACCTTAGTCTCTTACTCTGTCATAGATTCATTGATTTATTACAATTTATTGGATTAGAGACTGTAACTGAGAGGTAAAAATTGTTAACATTACAGAAAAGCATCCCTTTCTTTTGTCCTTGAAATAGGTTTAATAGAGGAGAAGTTTAGTAACCTTCCAGCTTTGCATTAAACAGTTCCAAAAGTATGTGGTATTTATACATGTAATTCCCTTTAGTACTAATTAAAGCATATAATTATGTGTGCAGGACTTTCCCATGTGCCACCTAGTGAGCTGTCTATGATAGCAAGTTTCCAGTCTAGGGAGAATGTCATATGCAGAGGACAGCATGGGGAAAAAAAAAAAAAAGAGTCATGATATTAGAAAAAACAATGAATGGGCTCTTCTGGTTTAATAAGGAAAGAGCATGGTGAAATATGTTCTGTTCTTGGGAAGTATCCATTAAATACTTAAAGAAAAAAATATCAGTAGCTTACATGTATGTCTGAGGTTTCATAAGACAGTGGTACCATTAGTTTCTGTTAGATAGCTAACAATGGACCCGTGACAACTCAACACCACTGACAGGAGAAAGGCTCGCACATATCCATTTTTCTTCCCTTCTCACTCAGCAACTGCACCCAGCTGTGGTGTTCATCAGATCCCTTCGGAGCCAATTCAGCTCACAAAGTTAGCAGAAAACTAACCCAAATATGAAAGTGAGAAAGGAAGGAAGGAAGGATAAAAAGGAGAAAAGAAAGAAAAGGCCCTCTGAGGGTGTTTTTTTCCTTTGCTGTCTAGAGAGGGATCCAAACAACTGACTTAAAATAGACAACTAATTGGTAGATGACTAAAGAGTTATGAGATAAATCTCAACCTTAGAGGAATAGTGTTTAAAATAGATGCAAGACAGAAATGAGCTTACATCTATTATTTTGCATTGCAACAAACCCCATAATCATTTGTTCTGGAGCTAGCTCTTTGTTCTGTATAGCAAGGTAAGAAGAATAATTTTGATTGCAGTAGGCCATACAGTTGTATAGAAAGATAATACATAGATACACTGTTAGAATCCTTCCCTGTATCACGACTGGAAGTACCTGTGTCAAATGACATTATTCTCATCTTCCTTATGCCTAAATCTCTTTTTCCTTCACATAGGCACATCCCCCTCTTGCACCATGACACTGTCCCCTTCCACATAGTCCAGGCTTGCTAAGCTCACCTCCATGTGACTTCTTCTATGACTTTCTGCACTTAGCCACCGCTCTTTGACTGCCTATTATCCCTGTGTGTCATCTGCCCTTTCCTCTGATCTTGCATGAAGCACTCATCTGCTTCTTTCCCTCTAGATTAAATTTTCTAAAACTCTGTTTCTTTTAACTTTCAATCCTCTGGGCTACTCTGCCTCTACCATTGAGTTCCACCTTCCTGGCTGGTGATGCAGAGCTTTTCTCCATAGGTTTTGGCTGGAAATATCTTCCCCAATACCAGTTAATGTACTTCTTCCAGGGACACTTCCAATAGTGATGAGATTTCTAGCCCTTCTGCTGGGAATAGCTGTGGCTTCCTCCCAAAAGGCTGATATCTGGCTCTTTGTCCCAGGATTTCAAAATCTTATAATAAAGGAAAGTTTTTTTGTTTTTTTTTTGGTTTGTTTTTGTTCCCCCCCCCCCATTAACCCCATGTAATTGGCCTATTTTCTCAAACTGATTGGTGTTTTCATTGACTCCACTGGCAGTTGTTTTCATTGCCAACTTGAAGTCAAAGCTTTACAAAATATGCTCAAGTTTCTGTCTTAATCCTTTAATTTAATCCTATAATATTATGTTTAGTTATGGTTAATATACAAAGATACCTGAGCCATGTACTATTTACAGAATCAATTTATGTAAGTTAACATTTATTAAATCTGCATATTTTAATGTTTTCCATACTCACCCACTTGAGACTTTCTTTCAAACTTGATTAAATTGCTCATAAAACTGCTCCAATCTTTGTCCTTTTTTTCTGCACTTTTCTGCACTTACTCCAAACTGCACTGATGTACTGCTAAGCTATGCAGCATAATTGCCTAGCTTGTTTAACATGACACTCTTACTAATACAACCCAGATAGCATTTACGGTATTTGAAATATGTCATGTTGTTGACTCATTTAATTTATCATCCACTAAAATACCTAGATCCTTCTCTCTAACTGTGAAGTTACTGATTTTTATATTTTATATGTGTGTATCTGGCTGTTTCTTCTTATCAGAAATATTTACATAATCTTACTGGATTCTGTATTCTTTTTCTGGTATTATATCCCATTTATAATCATTATGGATACTTTTTTATTATTGATAAGACAGTCATACCAAGAGTTCCTGGTCAGGGCTATCACCCTTCTGCCATGCCCTACACAGATGAGGTAGAAGCAGACTCTGCCGTTTACGTCTGTCTTGTACCACCAAGATATTTTGATTACTTTCAGCACTGTATTTATCTACAAATGCAATTAGCATATTCCCAGCTTTAGCCTCCGAGTCATTAATGAAAATATTGAATGATATCAAAGCCAGAACAGATCCCTGAGAGACCCAGCTTAATATCTTCTGCCAAGCTGATGTTGAGTCATTAATAAGCAGAGTAGAAGAATAATTTGTACTGACTAGTTTACTGGATGAGCCTTATTTTTTCTTGTTTACCGACTGCTAGTGAGGAGATCTTTTTAAATGAAATATTCAGGTTTTCATTAAAAAGCTAATGTGAGAAATCCTTGATTACCATTTTTCTCTTGAAATAAGAGAAATTGCATGGAAGTTTAATATGTTTAAAGTTGTGTACACTGCCGTCACACTTTTAGGACTTGCATACACAGAAAAGTCACAGAACAGAAAACAAGAATGGGCAAAATATCTACTCTTCATTAATTCCCAATATGGATTTGTACAATGATTTCTCTGTCTGGGACATACTATTCACTGTTCAAGATGGTGTAGCTACTACCCACAGCATTATTCTTAGCACACACCAGTAGTGTGTCTCTAGTAAATTAAATGTGCACGAGAACATTCTTGGGTGCTGAGGCCAGCTGGCACAATGCTGCCCACTTCTGTGCTAGTAAACTCTCTTAGCTCCAAAACAGGGCTGTTGCATGTAAACTGTTTATTGGAAATAAGCTAGCCTGTACAAGCTCATGAACTGTCTTTGGAAATGGTTTGAGGCTGTGCTGGTTGGCATGAGCCAAAATTGTTCCAAGGAACATTTAACAGTTTACTCATACAGACAACTGCATTCCAGCATCTGGAAACACTCCCAGGCATGACTGAGTTTAATATTATAGATGTAGTTTAAAGGTCTACACTGAATGTTTGTGTGGCTAGCTGGCGTGTTTTAAATTCACATCCCACTATGCTGTTAAATATTTCTTTTAACTTCCCTAACTGTCTATGTGTAGGTATGGTCTTAGTTCCATTCTCCACCACAGCTTCCAGTATTAGTTTTATCTTAGAGCATAGTCCTGAAGGAAAATTAAGTCAGTTGGTGGTCCATAACTCACTTCCTGCTTTTCAGGCAATTTGACTGCCTTTTCTGTTGAGGCCTTTTATCAGGACTAGAGAAGGAGGACATCAGCCATTGATGGAAGCACATAAAACCCAATTAATATCCAATATTTTCTGGTGAATCTAGAAAGCAATTAGGTATCTGTACCACTGAAGAGGAGGGGATTGCTATTGTCACTCCAAAGAGTGATTCATGGAAGTACCCCAAAATTAGATTTGCCTCAAAACACTAAAAAGGCTAGTCCACTCTTAATCTCCATGAGAAAAATATTCCATATTTTAACTTGGCATTTTCATCAAACAATCATGATAAATTCAACCAACTTAAAATCCTTTTTCAGTATATCCATGACATCCTGAACCTCATTCTGGTTTGCATCTTTAGTACTATTTCATGCACTATTTCATATGTTAAGATCTTCCCAGAACTCCTAATAAGGTGTAAAAACAAACAAACAAAACCCCCCAAATTACCTAGTGTTGTACATCTTATTTGGTGGTGGTTGTTTACTGGAGTAAATACATACTCCTTTCCTTTGCCAAAAATGCTAGAGATGATGATGGGGGTCAAAAGAAAAGTCTAAGCTTTGAAAGAATAAGTTGTTCAATAGACAGTGAAGTGAAGCTTTCATTCCTGAGAATTTTATTCTGTATATCCATATATGTTCTTTCTTTTTGCCACAAACAATATTTCTGTCTTCCACATACATCCCCTGCCGCCTCAGTTATGCAGTTTTTATTACCTGCTACAGGTGTTCTGGTGTTATGTTTGTGATGATTGTTAAGCTAATATACAGATGCTGGATGGCAGATGTCTGATTCCTCTCAGAGGAGGTCAAGGAATATTATACATGCTTTTTCCTCAGGAGAGACAATAATTTGGGGCTCTTCCCTCTATCCAGATTCCAATTATCATATGAACTTTGAAAACTTAAATTCTTTATAATAGGTGGTTGGAATTGGTGAGTGACTTCAAAAGTTATTGTGAGGAAAGACAGCATGGTAGTGTAAGCCTTACTACTCCAATAAACCAGACTAAAGTGGTACATCTGGAATAGATATTGAAACTTCTGCTTATGTATTCATGGTATATTTTTTTATAGATTTCAACAACATTCAGTTCATACAGTAAAATAATTTCCAACTAATCAACCTTAAATTTCTCAGTTTTATTTAATCTGACATAAAAATCTTGTTACACAATTCTTTTAATGTTATTCAGGATGTTTTACATTATTAGATTTTGACCGAGAAATATTTATATAAAATGGCTCTAAGCCAATAATATGCCTTTTGTTTAATAAAAATGCCCTGTGAACAGTTTAAGAGGTGTCTGTGTTTAATGGTGAGTAAAACACTGACTGTTCCTTTCTACAGCCAAGTTGCTGTCTAGCTTGAGGTGCTAAATAACAAAGAGTAAATTTTGTGGTCTCTGCTAAGCTTGAAAGTGGAAACACCAGAAAAATTCCATGTGGAAGGGGCTTCAGAGCAGGATGTAGCAAGTGGTTCAGTGTACAAATGAAATAATTAGAGCAATGAGTCTAAGGGATATTGAGAGTGATGGAGGGTTTTGACTTACGAATGTAGGACAATTAAACTTAGGTGGCTGAAATGGCTTGAAGCAGTCTGCCTTACCCTTTTCCCTGTGGGTGGCTAGGACAGTTGGCTCCACATGAAGTTGCTCCTGAATGGCATCCTTTTACAGCCGGCCTGTTGCCTTTCTGCATTACTGGTAAACTGTTCTGGTCGAGCAACAGCATTAGAGCTGATCCAGCCTTCCCAGCTGTAGCCAGCTTTGCAAGAGGCAAGGAGAACAAGAGGAGGAAATAGCTGCTTCAGCCAGTCAAGTTTAATCTATTTGTGCTCATATGTCAACCCCAAGATGGAGTGAGGTGAGATTAAAGATAAAATTTAAGGTGAGCTGTTGAGCAGCCCTGACTCTAACTTTAACCGTGCTTGAATTTTGGCATGCAAAGCACTTACCAGTCACTCAGAAAAATCATTTCTGAATCTTCCCTGCCTACCTTTTCCAGTTAAAAACCAGCAAAGCACTAACTAGCCTTGGGGATCAGTCCCTTCTCACCTCAGGGCTCAGCTGTTATAGAAGTCATTTTTGAAGGCAGTGGGACTTCTCAGGCAAGGAATGATTACTCACTTGCACAGTCCTTTTTGAGATATGACATTTATGTTTCCTTTTTTTGTCTAGCAGCATTAGTACCATCCAAGGAGTGTTTTTCTACAGCATCCTGAAATGAACTAAGCAAATAAGCAAAATTTCTGCTCTTGTAGCCTGATCTAAATACCACAAAAATTGTTGGCAGGCTCTGAAATGATTATGACAGGCCTTGGATCAGATTCTTACTATAGAGCTTCGTAAGTTTTGGTATACCTAGTGTCCCTCCCACCATCAGAAATCTGAACTATAGATTTCAGGTTAGTTTTAGTTATATTTTTAAAGCTGTAAGATTCAAAACAGAATGAGAATTCTTACTTGATTTATGCATATTTACTGTGCATAGATTGGGTATACTTTCTATACTGTGCAGATATTTTTTGCATCATTAGGCCTTTAAAATAGTATTTTTTCCAAATAATATGAGAAACATTAGTATAGCCACTTTACTGGTCTTTTTTTTTTTCATAATTCATTAAAAAGTAATTTTATTAGATTTTTTTTATCTTCTTGTGGACAGACTGACTCTATACAATCGTCATCTTGTTTCTATGATGCCAGTGGCTCAACCAAGTGTCTCTCATTTTGTTCTAGTGGAGAATTCATGCCCTCAGATCCTTCCAGACCCATTTTCAAAGCTGTCTTTACACTGTCTGAGGAGGAGCCAGCATGAGTTTCAGAGCTCCTGGATATCTTTTTTGATGACATATAAACCTGAAAAGCCATTTTCCATCAAAAACTGGGATAAATGAGATCCTAAAATCTACATTCCCACCAAATGTGTGCAACCCTCTAGTGTTATCTTTCTGAGCACTTATTTGTCTCAGCAACAGTAGGGAGCTCTAGCTCTGCGCAAAATTTTATAGCACTTGAAAGGATACTTAATCAGTGACTCATTTATAATTTAATTTTATTATACTTTAGGATATTATAAATACAAATTTAGGGACTGAGCCTGAAAGTCTTTACTCATGCAAATAGCCCCATTGCACTCAGAAAGACTATTTCTGTGATTACAGAATGAGCTTTTAGTTTATTGGGAAGCTACACAGCTGTTAATCAGACAATATCATTTTCATAATAGTTATTCAGAAAAGGGATCTATAACTATGTCAAGAGGAAAGAAAAAGATTCGCGGAGTAGCTGTATATGAGATAAATTAAAATCATATAATAAAAACACTTGTTTTGTTGCAATATGTAAATAATGATAAACTTTGGTGTACCTCAATTACCGTTTGTATACAAATCTATCTTAGAATTCGTTCTTACTCTCTAAATCCCTATACAGTACAAACAGCCTACTTTTGTTTTATCATCTACAAGAGGAATTTCTTTAATTTTCTCCTGGATATAGAACTTAATTTTAGTTCTGGTCTGTCACTAAAGCCAGGTCTACGTTGAAGAGAGATTCTGGCACAAGTTTTCTGTCTTGAAGAGTGAAAAGAAAGTGCTAGCAGTTAAGATGGATATGTTGGCAAAATCTTCATCTCTGGTGTAACCGCATCAACAGAACAGAGGTTTTGTTTGCTTTATGTCATCTGGGAAGCAAGCAGAGGCAGGCCACAGAAAATATGACCTGTCTGCACACACTTAATCTCCAGTGCCAGTCTTGGAATCTGGCATGATTACAGTGGCTCTTCTGGTGTAAACAATGCCTGCATATTTAGCTTTTGGCTAAATACTCCGTAAGAAAAGTCGTTAGCACAGTAAAAGTGTTATTTAGTGATTTTCCTAGTATTCTTTTTTTACATACCAAACCATTTCCTTTACCATAACTTACTTGTTTACTACACTAAGAAAACCAAGACAGAATACAGAAAACACTAAGAGGGGTGTTATTTGATCCGCTTTTAGCTCTTTAAAAGTTAGCTATTTGCATGTACTTAGGTTACATCTCTATGAGTAAATTAAAGATGACAAGGATGTGGGCCTTATCACTGGCAGCAAGTACACCGTTAAGTTGCCAGTGCAGTTCCTGCCAGTTTGGTCCTAGGCCAGCTGTTGCTTTTCCAGGCAATATCCAAGCACCATTTGGGGGACAACTTAAGCGAGGTACCATTCCAATAGCAGTTTAGGTGCAGCCACCCTGTTTTGGCAGGCAAGAGATTGAGTGTAGTTGAACGGAGGACTCAAACTGTGTCATACCGTTTGGACTCAGTCCAGAAAAATGTCTGTGTCCTTTTTTTTTTTTCCTAATATACATGTAACCTTAACTTCCTCATCCAATCTCTCTCTCATGAGAGAGATCAACACAGAGAGACAGGCATTGCCAGTAGGTGATTCAACCTGGCACTAATATCACTGTCTTAATTAGAAAAATTACATCACCCATTGACCTTAGAAGGAGCCTTCTTTACTAAGGTAGATGTTTATTTTAGTCAAAGTTCAGTGAACTTAGGCTGAGTCAGGCAGGCTGGGAGCTGCAGAGCAAAGGAGAGGAAAATCCAGAGGTGGCATTCATGCTGAAATTCATTACAGAGGGACTGCAAGGTGTTGTGGGAAGCTATGAGGAAAGCTGAGAGGTAATTAATGGGCTTGGGCATAAGCAAAATAAGCAACTATATATGTCTAGATAATTGTATATTATCAAGGCTCCCATTTATACAGTAAGTGAACATATTTAAAATACTATTTGGACATATTTTGATGAGGTTTTAACTGAAACTCACTTGTGCTGTCCTTAGACATAAATGAGATTATGTGCTGGGTGAGGTATGGCTTTTGAAAGTGTAAAATGTAACATGTCATTTTAGTCTCTTATCATTTTGCAGTGCCAGAAGTGGATTACTGTACGGCTATAAAAGGCAAAAATTCTCATCTTCCCAATGGGGTCTTGAACTTGTTTCTTACCTTTAAAAGCCCAAAATATCAGACTTCATAGGCACTGAATCTGACACATTACATTTCACCTGCACTACATTATCTTGGTCATAATCATGCATGGATCCACATCACAAACCCTAGTAAACAGGGCATGTGACAGTCATGTTATTTGTACACTCTCTCTAGGGCTATTCCCTTCTGTATTCATGTTTCTCATGTCAGACTTAAGCACAGACTTCTCAAATCACCTGACAACAGTGAATGACTGGTAAGTAAGCATACAGCTTGTAATTCATGCAAAAGTGTTTTTATGGTGACAGCAAATCTTTACATGTCCTTTCTGAATGAGCATTGTTGACATGGAACCATCAAGATTTGTGGATGACTCTGTGTGCAATGATTGACAAAGTGCTTGTGCTGCTTTGGGTAAACATAACTTCTCAATGGCTGCATAGGTATTATCAGAAATACATTAATGTTTTGACATATTGCTGTTCACTCTTAAAGCTATGATGTGTATGACAATTGCAGGATAGCAACTAAGTTGTTTCCTCCACAAGTAATGCAGTTAAGAGTTGTTTCTTATAAAAGTCACTCAAGCCCAGGCTAGGAGTGGTAATGTGACATCTGGTACAATCTGAAAAGTGGTCATAGTGCCTTGAATTCACTTTAGGCTTAGCACACATTGGACAGAAGAACAAAGATGCATAATGCTTTCTGTGTATGTATTTAACTGAGCAATAGAGCCTCCAGCCCACTGTGAACAGTGCAGGCTATGAGTCCGGATGGTAACCTCTTCTGTAACAGGGCTTTCCAAAGCAGCTTGCACCAGTCACAACTCTGTACGTTTATGGAGTTGGAAAGAACATAGGATCTGCTAAAATGCTTTATAGTAAGATAAGTTAATGAAATAAATTTAAGAGTTCTACACAAACTACCCATGTACTCAGCAAAAATGAAGATGCAATATATTCAGCTGAAACACCTGAATTAATTCTTTTGAGATATAAGAACATGTTCATAGCTGATTGCTACATTTAACATAATTAGAAAACACTAGGACTTTTTGCTTATGTCTGGAAGTTTAAACTGCATGCATTTACACTAGAAACAAGACAGAATGTTCTTAACAGTGATGGAGTAACCAACGGAGTAACTAACCAATATCTAACTAACGAGCAGAGTAACATTTTCAACTTTATGGTGGATTCTGCATCACTCTGCAAGTGTTCAGAGTGATGCAAGCCTTCTTTTAAATTGTAGTTCAGAAGTTACTGAGTTTTTCTGGCCAAGCGTCAGGTTTCCAAATTTGTTGTCCTATGTTCTTATTATATATATACATTTATTGAATTGATAACGCTATATATGGCATGAGAATAATCTTTAAATAGCCTAATTTTGCCTTGTTGACCATTACTGGTTCTCAGACTGCAGTTACTAGCAGTTGCCCTAGTCCAAAAATTAATTAATTCATGGAAGACCCTTAACTTAAGGCCAGACTGGATAATCATGAGGATTCTTTAAGATATTATAATCTGTGAATATCAGTGTTAGAGACAGGAATAAACTTCAAGAGTGTAATTAGAAGACAGTAGTCAAATGGCCTTCTTTCCAAGTAAACTCTGTCCTAAACAATGATCCCCCTGTATAAATGTTAAGAAAATTTCCTACCCCCGTGCTAATGGATTTAATTCACTTGAAAGATAGATGAACAGCCAGCAGAAGGATGGCTGAACATACAGAACATGCAAGCTTTTCTAAAGACTTGGAAAATGGATCAGCAAATGAATTTGGACAAGAGAGCAAAGAATCCTGTTAGTTACCATTCACTGAAGAGTGGATGGACACTCTTTAGGGTGGAGCAGCTACTTCTATTCCTGAGGGGTTCCCAAGCAGAATCAGTGCAAAAGTAGGTAATATGCTCTAAAAAAGGAATAAAAATTATCAGCTCTCCTTCTGTCAGTAACTCCAAAGAATATACTTTTTGCACTTTACTTCCTAAGGAATACTTTAAATATAATCTCTTTTTCTTTTTCTCAGTAATCTTGGTTTTCTTAAGATTACTATTGCACAAATAATTTCATGTAAACATTCCTGGAAAAAAAAAAAGGACAATAAATAGTATGGAGAAATAATGAAATATAAAAAAAAAAGTTGTTAGTTTCATATTATTCTTGGCTTTTGGTCAGGGGCATAAGCAAAGGTGTGAATTACATTGTTGACAGGTGAGAAGTTAAAGACAAATGTGGGTGGCTAAAAGACCAAGCTCATACTGGTAAAAATAGTTTCATGACTAGTATCTTGAGTGCCTGTACAATAGTGGGTGGACAGACACATACCGTTTAAGATCCACCATTGCAGCATGTAGATCAGTTAACTTTGTTTTCCGTTTGTTTGGGTTTCATATCTAAGTCATTTTTCTGAAATATAAAGCCTCCTTCTAAAAATCTGCACATATGTTCATCAGCTTCAAGCTGCAGGGTCTAAATTCTGACATCATTTGACGTTCTGAACTCCCACTACAGTTTATATATTTAAAAGTTTATTTGATCTATTTTTTAGGTTTTGTACATGAGCTGTAAGACAATATTAATGTTCAATTATATTCAATAAAATTCACCGAGATAATAATACTGCAGTGAAATATCTGTGAATCTTTATTTAAAACTTAGTATCTCAAAGCACTTTGAAAACGCCAGTTAAGCCTCAAAGAATAAAAACATAAAACATAGAAACATAAAAGTTTTATCTTCTCATTTTGCAGAGGTGGAAATGGAAATTTTTGACTCATTAATTCTAGTGCATTTAGCTGCAATAGCTCAAGATATTCATCAATGGTTTGTGTTTTTAAACAGCAATGAATACACATAGTGAATTCCCATGGCTGCTGCATGTGTCTGCTTCTACCACCTGCCTAGATGAAATGGCAAAAACGGTACACGGGCAAGAAGAGAAGCTACAGTAAGCTTCAATAAGTCTCTCTTGTACGAATAATTGAAAGGCCAGGGCTGTACATCGTGGAAGACACCCATCCCACAAAATGGTGCCCACGAACGACAGCATAAAGTTTCTATCCTTCTCTCCCAACTGAGGAGCGAGGGAGTCCATGTGATTGTATCAAGACCATTTTCTTTTTCCTCAGTGTCAGCATCTTCCTGAAGACAATATGAATTTTAGCGAATTTGCTCTGGATTTGGACTGAACTGAATCTCCATTCACAATGCCTCAAGACTCCCTCTTTTTTTTTTTTTTTTTTTTGTAAGACATCTTTGGCCAGCCCTGTGCTCTCAACAATATCAGATGCTTACGCTACCTTTCCTCCAGCTCTCCTGGCACTCAGGTCACCAGGGAAGAAGGGATGTGAATGTATCTTGGATAGCATACCTAGAGGCTTCTTCTGCTGAAATATTTTGAATGTGTTGTCTTATTGGTTATAGAATATATATGATATACATGTATTTATATTGTAAATATCCAATTCCTAAACATAAACCCTTCAAAAATGTCATTAATCAGCAGAACAGACAAAAGCAGCATATTATAATAAAAACTTAGCTTAGATAAGATACATGAACAACAATTAGGTCCTCATATCAGGAGTCTCATGATAATTCTCAGCAGCAAATATGATGTCCTTCGGTTGGGAAGTATTGATTTTGAAGTATGTATCACTTCACAGTTTACCTGTTTTGGGAATTATGTGGCATGTATAATGTGGAAAGCAGTGCATTACTTATGAACATTCAGAATCAGGGAGAACAAACACAAAATATTTTGCTTCTCTGTTTCTTTTGTTTCTGAAAAGCAAAACACATTGTCTGAAGTGTGAGCTTTCCATAGAGGTTATCCAGGCATGGCAAAAATTTATATTGGTGGCATATTATGTACATTTTCCCATATCTACATGAACCTAAAAACCAGCTTCACCGAAATAGTTGACTGTGAACTACTTCATTAGTGACATGGAATGAATAACTATGAAAATACAGGCTTTAGAACAGAAATGCCTTTTAAAAAAGACACTAAGTGCTGTACAGTGCTAGAGCTGCCTAATTGAAGAAGTAACAGAAAAGCAAAATTCCAGAAGTAGTTTTGCATTAGAAATCACAAATTACATTTTTCAGAATAGGATAGCTAAGGTTTGAATCATAATCACATTCTATTTCAGGCCTTCTCAATTTTATTTCAGGTAACTTTCTGACTATCTCTTGTAATTGCATATTTTATCTAAGTTTTGAGATATGTACAAAAGATTTCTTGTCCTAAAGTACTGAATAGCATTGTTTTGTGACAGAGAGCAGATGGGTTCTTCAGTCTATATTTCATTGTTTCACATAGATATTGCAAAGTTAACTAAGTTAACTAATATGTGTAAAGCAGTTGAAAATAATTCCATGAAAGTTACACAGCTAGCACAGAACTAAAACCCTGGATTGGCTGGATCCTTCACATTTGCTGAAGTTCAGAACCATGTCTTGGGTGTGATGAGCCCAGACTGTGACCAGCAACAGAAATGAGCACCTCCAAAGGACAGTTTATCCTCTCTATCTCAGATGCCAAATTTAGGATGAGAGGGATCATAAAATTATCTTCTCATATCAATCTATTTCTCATCATTGATTGTAGGAAAAACATATGCAACTATCATAGAATGTCTTTGCTTTCTTAATAGCTAACATTATGTGAGATGAATCCCATGTTCTGATGCAAATTTGCATTCCTTCATTGATTTTAATGGAGCAACACAGAACTGTGAAATACGAAGTTTTGATCCAGAAAGAGGAAGTACTCAAATAAAAAATGGGAATGTGTCTGGAAATTGCAAGCTATGACTTGTAAGAGTATTAAAAGAAGATAAAAAAGGTTTGAGTCATTAGCAGTAAGGGGAAGACTAAGAAAAAATTGGTCAATTATTCAGCCAGTGGCAAAGCTAATAAGAAAAACCTTTGAGAACAAAAAAGTGCTATTGTCTTTGGTACTTTCTCTCTCTCTTGCAGAGTTTAGCTGTGGCATATGACTAATACAATTGACACCAATTATATAATGGTACAAATTCAAGTTATAATAGAAAAAAATATATGTTAAAGAATTAGATAAGCTAGAAGCATTCAGATCAAATTTACCTTTAAGGAACTGGTTAAAATAATCTTATACCAGCTAGTATAAGAAGGGAATACCACTATTCCCCTCTTTGGGAAATGAAGAAGGACAACTGAAACATCAAAAACCAAAAAAGGATGTGGTGCCTAACTTCAGGTGGTAAGATGGAATGTATATACTGGATTTCAGGTCTTGGAATAATAATAATAAAAAAAATCAAAATCTATTTGTAAACATTTAGAAGATAATAAGTCTGTAAGTAACAGCCAAAATACATTTGTTAAGAACAATCATGTTAAATCAATACAATTTCTAACCATTCCTTGTGGAAGAGAGAGGTGGAATATATTGTTTGTCTTGGTTGCACTAAAACTTTTAATACTGGTTCAGTTGACATCATAATCAAAGTAGGTAAATACAGTATTGATAAAACTATTGTCAAGTGGGTGGACAGAGCATGAGAAAAGAAGTAGTTGCATTTTGTTCACAATCAAGGGCCTTATAAAGCTGAGTTGTGCAGATGTCTGTTTTCGGTCTGTTTCGGTCTTACCATTTCTTTTTTAACAATAATTGGGACTACATTTATTTAAAAATAACAAGCTGGAAAAGTTACAAGTGCTTTGAAGGGCAGGAATAGAATTCAAAATGATCATGACAAGCTGGAGAAAAGCTTGGAAATTAGGAAACAGTTTAGTAAGGATAAGGGCAAAGTGCTACAGTTACTAAGAATAATCTACAAGATGCAGAAAGATTGTCTAGATAGTTCTGCAGAATGTCACCTAGGGGATATTTTAGTTCTAAAACTGATTATCAGTCAACAATGTCACACGGCTGTGAAAAATTCACATTTTTCTGTGTTATATAAATAGGAATTATATACAAGAAACAAAATAATCCTTCCACTGCCCACAAAGGGGCTCAGTTGGGAACAATCCAGAGGACAGCAAAAAGAATGATCAGATGTTTAGGAAAAACAAACATACAAGCAAAAAAACCCCTAAGTTATAGGAAGTTAGACTGAAAGGAGTGAATCATTAAGTCTTGATATAACGGGAGAAAGCAGACAAATGCGTAATTAAATTGCTCTGATTAGGGAAACAAGAGCTTGTTCTCTGTGTCCACAGGGATTAAAAGGTGAATGAATTGACTTGGATAACAGCAAGGGGGATTTAGTTTACACCTGAGCAAAATCTGTTAATCTGTAAGGGTAGCTAGTTTCTGGAATAGAGTATCTAGGAGAGCTGGAGTGAATCACAGTAAAAAAGTATTTTTCTATGTTCAGATGGAATTTCCTGTATTTCAGTTTGTGCCCATTGCCTCTTGTCCCTTCACCAGATCTTAAAGTCTGTATTTTACTCCATAAATTATAACTTGTTTGGAGGAAATGCAAAATCTCTTACTTCTGGGACATCCCAAGAAAGCAACCAAGGACAGAAGACAGACAGAAATTTATGACTTAATATTAGCGATATAATATCTATAAGAAATCCCATTGTATAAAGTAAAAAAGTATTATGTGATATTTCAGTCCCATCTTTCCATTTAAAGTCAGTGAGAATCCAGTACTTAATACAATTTTCAGTGTCTGGCAAATTTAAACTTTAATGTTCCTTTGATTTGTGAGTGTGAAAACTTCATAATACCTCAAACAAAGTTTAATAAAAGAGGGTATTCTTTTGTACATGATGAAATAACCTTTATCATATTGTCATGCAAGTTATGAAACTATAAAGACTCTTGAAATGTGCATTATTTTTCCCTTGATAATGAAGATCTCATTTTCTTTTTTTAAAAACAATGTTCAATGAAGAAGTCCAATGAGAAGAAAAAGCTGCTTTTTAGACTGAAATAAAATGTGAGTATATGCCCAAATGAAGTTTACTATTCTTATTTACATCATCATTCTTCTGTAAAATGAAGCAAAACTTTAAAACTGTAAAACTGAAAATGCACAATAATTTTATCTGAAAAAAACCCACACTATTGGAATTGTTTGTAATGAATTAATGTTTTTTAGAATTTAGAAGTAGACTTTAGACTATTTCTATTACCTTAACATTTTTAAATACTGAAATGTTTATGATGTAGTTTTTCTGTAGAGGGAAGTAGTATAAAAACATTCCTTTTATACATTTTCATTGTCACAGAGCATTTGATCTGAACCAAACTAAAACAGGAATATTAAATATTTGAATTCATAAGATGTTCTCAAGCTACCTGAGACAAATTAATGTAACTAAAATGTTAGGCCAAGACTACTTGAGTTCTTACCTTCATTGTATATTGAAAACAATTCAAAGATCCTTTTCACATCCCTTTCATTAGCTGTACCTCAACATAACATTTAAGATGACCTCTTTTCAATTAAGTTCTAGATTTTCTCTTTTCTCTTTAAACAGATTGTTTCATAAACAAACATGTTTGATTCTTAGGGGGAGTACAGCTTGGTAGATTACTTAGTTTCCTTGGCTGACTCCTTGAACAAACTATAAACATAATTTTAGCACGGCTTGATAACTCAAAACACAAATCACTTCCATTTCCACACTCATTCTCCTTGCTTTATACCTCTGTTTCCTTCAGAAAAATGTCAATACATTTTTTTCTGTATGTTTGTCTTCCTTTTACAACAATTAGGCTGAATGATAGCTTATCTCCTGGTCACAACTGCATGTAATATTGCTTGCAATTTCAGTTGATGAAGAGGGAGCAGTTAGGTGGCATTTGGTGCCTCAGCCCTTTGCTGGCTCTAGTCTCATATTGATATTAATTAATAAAAATGATATATTGTCTTGCACACAGAAGGCCTCCATAACACTTATGCAGTCAAAGATTTAGACAAGTTTTAAAGTGTTTTATCCATTGCTTTTTTACGAGAGTCCTTTGCCTCACTTGGATAAATACCCATGTACTTTTAAATGTGATGTTTAAGGTGTTAGTCATGGATGTACTCTTATCTTTCAAGTACAGAATCAATAGACTGTGAATTTCTCAGAAAAGGGAAAAGAATAAAATTTATAGAACACTTGTACCTGAAATTAGATCTGTTCATCTAATGCATTTTTGAATAATTTATTTTGCAAAAAATGGTCAAATTCATCAGATAATCTGATCTGCAATGAATAACTCAACTGTCTCGACATGACATAGCATTGCCTGCAGTTCCTGTTGCTATAGTAGGGCTAAAGAGAAAAAAAGTACAGAACCACCCACCTGCCAGTTCTGCAGGAAGGGAATGAATTTTGAATTTTGCCTTCAGGAAAGGTTGTTACATGTCTGGAATAACTGCTCTGTAAATCAGAATAAAAAGTTTTCAGATGACTTCATCCCATTTGACTTTTGCATACTACTGTGGTAAGGAAAACTCTGATGAGAAACCTGACACCTTTTAGCACTAGTGGGCGTCAATCTAAGCACTGTTGCATATACAGTCGAAACAGATGGAAGCAGGGAAATTGCAGCATCTGTCACATAGGCGGGTATGAAATGCATAAACAGCTTTGTGAAGGTGAAAATTTGCAGATTAGTCTTCTGGTTGTAATACAAGATCATGAGGTCTGGGCTATAAAACTAGCTCCTATATGAATCATTCTCACAGGTAAGAGTCACCAGTTTCTCCACCTACGCATATGTTCATCCTGTTCTAGATCAGGAGTAAGTACAAGATAGTCAGTTAGCAGTGGCTAGAATAGATGGCTGTTGGGGAAGTGGGTGGATAATGCTGATAAGTTTAACGAATAGCTGCGTGAGGTGGTCTGGTGTGCTGGAGGCTGTCCGTAAGGTGCTTTAGACTGTCTTGCTTTTAGATACCGCTAATATGGAGGTCTTCTGATTGTGCTATTGTTAATTTAATCTCTAGGCTTTTCCAGAGGCAAGAGCTGTTGGATGGGGAACAGAAAGTGTGAACTTAGTATCACAGTGGCCACACAGCTAGGAAAAATGATACCTGCACCTACCTTGGAGTGCATGGAAGTTCTACCAAACATGTGAATATCAAACAAGACATGGGAGCTTGTCTGCAATATAATTTGTCTATAAAATTCTGCTACTGTTGTCTACTATTTTGGGAGTTGACTCAATAGATGATTTTTCAGTGTTATGATACACTAGGATTTTTTTTTTTTTAAATGGACATGAACAGGTAAAAGTGGAAAAATAATTCAAAGAAGACAGAGTGAATATTACTGTCCAAATTAAGTGAGATAGATTTAAACAAAATTCCAAGGCAGAGGGAAAAAAAATACAAGAAAATGAAATAGATTAGAGGTGTGTTTGAAATCAGAACAACTTGGGAGCCTTCTCTGCAAATAAACCAAGCTACGTAGAGAAAGAAGTCATTCAATTTAGCTGAGGTGAATGAATTAACTGCTAGAATTCGATGCTGGTAAGCCAGATATATAATGTAGAGACTGACTCCCTAGTCAATTCAGCTGATAATAAGTCATCTTACATAGTAAAGGGTAACCTATTTGCCTTAGAAGTCACATAAAGCTGGAAACTAGATGATTAAGAAAATGTTAATTGTCAAATACGATATGTAATTTAAAATGTAAAAATTGCTTTATAATTTCAGATATTAGCACATCATTCACTGCCACTGAAAAATAATGTTCTTCACATAAAAAGCTATCTGTCTGAAACCAATATGTTTTTCTACACTGACAGAGCACACAATGTCCATTTCTACAGCCAACTATCATATTATGAGGTGATCAATGTGGTACCATAAAAAACATAATGAGTTAATTGTCCTTCATCACTGCATTCCACAACTCAAAAATGGTTTTCAGCTGTGTGTGCAGCAGCATAAAGCTAGGGCTTAGTCAGTCTTCTAGCTATTTGGTGCACTGTAATGAAATGTGAAAGTGAGGTGCTTCAAAATGAAAAATCATGAAGAGCTTGGTGAGTTTCCTGTTCTCTCCTTCAAGCCTTTGGAATGATCAGGACATTAATGTTTTACTGAAATATGGTATAATAAAGTAAAGAAACTAGATATCTGGCAGACAGCAACCACCAAATACACCAATTATTCTTCGCAAAATTATTTGGGGCATTAACTCCATGTAACAAAGGAATTTTTAAGTACTGAACTTCTAAGACTTAGAAAAGGTCAAATCTATGGGAGGATTGAGGTTCTGCCTTATGGCTTGTTGGCATCCAATTTTACACTCTATCAACTGCTATCCTGTCTCTTACCTTAGTTGATATTTCTTATATTGTTATTTCTGAAAATTGACATTGACAATAGGAATACACCAGTGAAGTAACCCAAAATAGGGAATCTCAAGACAAAAGTCTTGAGATAAATGCCTCAGGCCAACAGTGTGCAAATAAAGAGCAGTTCTAGGAAGATATTACCTTGCCTCAGGATTAAATTCCCTTGGACTGGAAATGAGGTAAAGTTTCTTGGTTTAAGGCAGATTTACTTCAGCTCAGCAGTCTGCATTATGTAGCCTTAACTGCTTCTTTGAATTAAGTGGGATTTCTCCATATTATTCTATTCATGTGCTTTGCCCTCACCTTGCAATTGATATTGCTCGCTTTCCAAATATATCTTGTTATTTAATTAATAATTTTGTATCCATTTCTATAATGTCAGTCTGAAGTTATATAGA
This sequence comes from Apteryx mantelli, assembly GCF_036417845.1. Taxonomy (NCBI): domain Eukaryota; kingdom Metazoa; phylum Chordata; class Aves; order Apterygiformes; family Apterygidae; genus Apteryx; species Apteryx mantelli. Next base: position 95,944,347 of record NC_089980.1, on the reverse strand, counting down.
AGCTAATTCTCAGTACTTAGCATTTGTTTTTATATGTTTCTTAAAAAAATGTATTATCAATGTTCATTATGATCATTATTTCTGCATTAATGGCAGTGTAAATACTGTGCCTTTTTGCTTTTAGTAAATTAGCCTCTCATTCAAAATACTTATTTTCTGCTAGCTCATTCGTCAGTCTCAAATGTAATGGGCTACAAAAGTGAAATCTACAGTACTGGAAATCCAGACAAGGTTTTGTTTGGATGATGTTTCAAAAATTAAATTCATTAAATTTAAGTAGTGTTTGTTGTGCTTTACTGTACTTTGATAATTAACAGTTGACTAGAAATTGGTGCAATATCTCAACCTTCTGAAAATGTTGACTACTGAAAGAGATAGCACAGTTTTCTTGGAATAAGTATCCTCTGCTTGTAAGAATGCCAGAACATGAAATAATTAAGTAGAACTTTGTCAGTGACTTCACTAAGATATGAGCTATAATTGAATAAAGATCAATTAGTAAGTAAATGATGAAAATATTGATGCAGCTTTACATTTAAACTTGACAATTCTTTCCCTGATATCTGCCAATTGTGAAATGTGCATAAGACCCCTAATAAACTCATTATAATCAAGAACACTTCCTGAGCATTGTGGTAGTCTTTCAGCAACTCTTGCCCACCAGAATTTGCTTTTTTCTTGTGAGAACCAATTAGTGTACCTTGCAACATGGCAGGTTAATCCAAGAAAAGAGTAGTTCAGCATCTCCTGTTTCTGAATCTGAACTATACAACCTTTTTTCTGACCCAGTATGTGTTTTCTTATCTTCTGGTATGTTACTTGAATGCTGGAGTTCAAATAAAATGCTGTCATAATCTAAAGACTGGCACTTTCACACTCAGCTTTAGAATTTCTGTATTAGTTGATAGATCTATTTCTCTTTTTTAATAGCATGGCATGTTCAAGAGTATGGCAAAACAAAGAAAAGAAGATCTGCAAGCTAAGGAAGCAAAGTAGATGTAGCCTGATGTCCAAAATAGAATTTGTATTTACGTGTTATTGGACAAATTGAATACAGCTTAAGTTTCTAAAAAATAAACTCCAAAATTGCGACCCACAGTCCCTTCCTCCTTTTCTGGAGCAAAAGGATTCTTTATCCAATCTGCTCAATTAGCTGCCTGAATTCATGGTGCCTCCCTGTTTGATCTGAAATTTCTAAGGCATCTGTTTCTTTGAACAGACTGGGTGCTTCCTCCGTGGACACAGTAGATGTGTACTTATCATTGCCTATGCCTCATTCGAATCCAGAGGCTAAAAAAGATGGTGAAGACGTCCAGTCAGAGCATATCTGAAAGGACCAGGCTCTACAGAATAATATTTTTTTAATGGAAATAATTGACATCTTTCATATAATAGCCAGGAAACATTATTGGGACATTTGAGATATATGCTCTTTTGTTCACTCCCACATGGTACTAACCTACAGTAATTAAAATATTTAAATAACCAGAAACAAGTATAAATTATTGGCAATGATCTCATTTTTTAATCTGCTTGTTAAAGCTTTTTAATTATGTTATAAATATAACTACTTCTTATTTCCCTGATCTATGCCAATTTGAGATTTTCTCCAAGTTGAAAGCCCTATCTGGGCTGTATCCATTTTCCTAGTTAATGACAGGAAGCAAAGCACAGTAAATAACAAACTCTCTTCCGTTTCATTGTCAGTTTGTATGTTTGCATCAGAATGTCTTGAAAATGCAATGGAACTTCAAAATAAGCACAAGCAAAGACCAAAATTTCCACCTCTATTGTGGGAGCAAATGTAGAACTACTCTAAATTGTTAAGTCTGTATACAGAAAATATGCACCATTATAAGAAAGGATTCTTTTTTATTCTTGCGATTCTTTTTATTTAAGATATCTAATTTTGTAATTAAATAAGCAAACAAAAAAGATGAAAATTTGGGCTAGATGAAAGCTAAAATAGTATACCAGGAAAGGCCCACTCAGCCTGGCTAATTCTTATACTCTTTCCCAGAATCTCGATTACTTGCATTATCTGAGACAGGTTTTTGAGTAATATTGTCCTTGATTCTGACTATCTTAGCAATTCTTACCCTCCTATTCATTTTATCCTGAAAGTATCTCACTTTGCACACACTCAGAATGCAATACAGCCTTTAGACTATTTGTTGAAGGAAATTATACTTATTGCAAATGTATTTTAAGCTGATGTTAAGTGTATTTTAAGCCAGTGATGCTTTGCACATATGGCTCTTGCTAACAGGCCAGAAATTAGCAGAGAGAAGAGAAGTCAGCTTGTAAACCTCATCCTTATGTAAGTGAGCCATTACTCACATGAATGATCATACTGAGTTTTCACTCTTGTTACATCTAAGAATTGCCTGTGAAAAATCATTATTTTGTAATCAAAAGATAGGGACACAGGTTAAATTTATGATAAAAAGCATACTTTCATTGTGAGTTTTGTCATATGCAATCCACCTCAAGCCAATATATGGAAATACTCTACTCATATAGTCTTATAGTTCAGATTTATTTTCATACGGCATTTAGCTCCAATGAACACAGTTTGTTTGACGCACTTGAAGTATTAAGAATCATATTCTAATTCCAGCTGGTTACTTCTGTGAATTTCTAAACATATGGCTTTGTTGTTGTGCTGGAAATTTTCAAGAAATGTGGAGGTGTGTGTTTGAGGTTGGAAGCTGACCCATAGCACTGCAGTACACAGTGTTTTGGGTTTTTTTTCCATAATGGTACATACAGATGAACAGAGTTTATCTATTTGCACTGGTTAACTGAACACAAAATGTATTTCTGAATAATGATCTCAGCTAGATAGATCTATTAAACTCTTCTTACTTTAGATTCTCACTTAATGTCTTTCACAAGGATATTTGCAGAGCACAACACAGCACACAGTTTTCTGCAGAGAAAAAAAATTGCAACAAATATTTTTTCTACTCTAAATACTCCTCGGGCAGTGCGATTTTTAACTGTTTTGAAAGAAGCATTTTGCAGTGGGGTGGAGGTCAAGAGAAGAATGGAGTTGAGCAGGAAGAAGTAGAGAGAGAGAGGATATTTACAGCTAAGTCTAGAGAGCAGTGCCTGCAAAGCACAAAAGATCCATGGGAAATCAAGTTCTGATCATAGGGTATCTGTGCAAGGATTAGCTCCCATCCTTCCTTTACCCCTGGCAGCACAAACTTAAGAGCTTTTTTGCTAATGGCTTCTCTGGCTTTTCACTTAAGTGACTGTCCCTGGGCTCACTCCTTCTTCAAGCTGACAGCCTCTCAACCTGCTTAATACCAGACATGCTGTGTTCATGAGGAGACACTCTTGGGGCCTTGTAACCTGCTATGTAAGCTCTGTTCCTGTTCCTACTGTTCTCAGGGCCTCAATACTTCCCTCTGTGTTTCTATATTTTCCCTCCAAGCAATGCAGCAGAAAGAGCTTTTGACTAATTCCATTAAAGCTATTGAAATAACATACAGAAATGCAAATAAATGTAGACCAATTCACAGTAAAAGTGTTTTCTTTCCCTTAAACAGAGTATGCTTTTTTTTTTTTTTTTTTAGTAAACTTACCGTACTGTTTCGGGGGGGGGGGGAGGGGGGAATGATTCTAATCGATTAGAAATAATTTTACCTATGAGTACAGAAAAGAAACCCCAAATATTTCATAATAAGCACCCAATAGGTGCTTACTATATTAGCTACACAGTCCAGTCCCAGAGGAGAGCCTTTTACATGACCAATATGCTACTGCCCTGAAAAACAATACAGTACCCCTCATGGTACAAGTATTATGCCAGTTCTTGTTTTATCCCTATATACTAAATAAGGATTTCTTTTTAATTCATGAATTATTCACATTACAGAGTAATAATTCATGTAAGTCAATTCATAATCTTCCACATTTACACTAATGCAAAAAAATATTTTTAATTTTTCCAGAGACTTCTTCGGTTCTGATCTTGCCGAGTTCAGTCTACCTCCAACACTTCCTGATCATTTGGACCTTCTTGCTATTTCTTGTCCTTTAAAATTCAAACAGTTTTCCCCTAGGCCTTCCCCTTGTAGGTTTATTCCTGCACCTAAGGAATGCCCTGCCTTTCAGTTCTAAGTTCACTTAGCATACTGATTATAATTGTTGTCTCAAATTTCTTTTCACAGAGTTGATCTGGACTGCTTCCAAACCAGCTCCAGTTGTCTTCACACACTGAAACTTGCCTGGAATGCCTCTAACACTGTCTTCCAAGCCATGGTCCTTCTTCTTTCTCCTTGTCCTCCCTGCTGGTTTTCAACATTCTTGCTCAGTTTCTCCTTAATTTTTTTTTTCCCTCTAATTTGACTTTAGGCTGTTCACTGTTTCTGAACATTTCTTTATTAATTGTTTCTATGGATTATTTTCTTCTTTCACACTACATTCTGTAAGCATCCTACACATTGCCATCTTATTTCCTTATCTCCCTTTTTGGGGGAGGGGGTGATCTCCGGTAGTTAAGCTATTAAGAAAAGAACTCCCGTTTTCATGACAACAACCTATAGTTCAGATTTTGGTCATCTTATCTCTCATCTGTAGTTCAAGGCTGCATGGATTCAATCTCATGGATTTAATTTTAACTCTATATATGTGTTGTTCTGCTTTAGCAGTTTCTTGTCCTTATTGACACCAACACTATCACTCTGCAGCTACCTACAACCAAAGGACCATTCGAACTCTCTCCCTCTGTCATGATCCATACACATAAGTTTTGCGAGCTGAGCTATCTTAGTTGAAAAATGTAGAAAAAACTGCACACACCACAAAACTGTACAGTCTCAGCCTTCATAAAAGTACAAATATACTAACCAAAAGTCATTTTACTAGACTAATATATTTTATTCAGGAAGTGACTATGATTTTTTTTTTTTTTTTTTTAAGAAAATGTTCTGTTGTGCCCTGCCCTGGAGTGCTTGCCAAAATAGTTCTACTGTTATATTCTTACTAGCAAATTCAATACCATCATGCACTGTGTGTTAATATTTCTAAATCTAGCTTTTTGCTATACAGCCCAAAAATTCTTATTCAGGCTATCATCTCCCATGTAGCTCTCTCCTATTGGCCCCTGCAAAATTATAACTTTCAGTGGTGGCTTTTTTTTCTCCCGACTTTTTTTGTTGAATACTGCTTCTGTCAAACAAAACTCCGTACTGTCAAAGAAAGTATTTTTTTCATGGTCCTGTGTCACTGAGAGCTGTGATTGCTGGCATACTCAGTTTAACTCCAACTGGTAACCCAGCTCAACATTTCTGCCCTTCCATCCCCTCCATGCTTTGTGTGTCCTTTGTGTCTCTCAAGTCTTGTTTTCCTTGCCAACAGCTATGTAAAAAAAGAATTACTCTGAGATAAAATACAAACTCTGCATCAAACCAAGACAAATCAAAAGCATAAAAACACAGAAAAAACACAAACAGAAGATTAATGGGACAAACACTATGGAGGGGATTACACTAACTTTATAGGTTCATTGACCAACTCAAGTTTAAATGGCAATGCTCCTATGACCATTGACGGGCGAGTGAAGAGTTAACAGGACTAAAGTCGTCTGCCAACCGATATGCGCAAGGACTGATATGCGCAAGGCTGCGGAATGGCAGCACTAACAAGACTGAAGAGGTCTGCCACCTGGAATCCGCACGGACCCCCGGGGAGGGGAGAAGCAATACGGAGGTGTTGTGGTCTTGCCTCGCTAGCAGGGTCCTCCCAAGCAGACAAACAGACAGTCCTGTGATTGTGAAACTCGCAAAAAGTCAGCCAAAGCAGTGTTTGCCCAGAGCCCCAGCCGTATAAAAAGAGACTTGGGAGCCAGAAGAGTTTGAGCAGGGACGGGAACGTGACCTGATCATCCTCTCCGGCTGGACCTGAGTATCCCCCCCTCCCCTTTTCCTGGGACGCTGGGTTAAGGTAACTCCTCGAGGTTGAGAGCCCTCTCACTAGGAGAGTGAACAAGAAAGCTTTCAAGCAGGGATAAGCAGTGCTTCCAATTAATAACGCAGTAATCGACGGTTTCAGGTTATCCTTTCTAAATTAGTAACTGATGGTTTTGTGTTATCCTTTCTAAATTAGTAATCGCATTATTTTAATGGATGTTACTAATCCAAGAACTTGTGTGAGGAAATAAACATCTTTTTTATTATTATTATATTACTGTCTCAGTTGTTGCTATCGAACCTTCATAGCATGACAGTGTGACAACCATGGTCACTGGGGTATTGGTCATCAAAGAAACACGAAGAATAAAACCAGCATAGTATAAATGTTAGTGGGCAGTTTAAGGCAAAACAGTCACTCTGTTCAATAAATATCACATTCTTCTTTCAATCATAAATCTGCTCAAAGAATTGAAGAGTTTGAAAAGATGCTAGAAGATATGCTTCACTATCTGATCTTTGAGATTAGTTTTTTGCACATTTTCTTCTGCTTTTGAACTAACACTAAAATGAAATAAAAATCAAGCTTGATAGTTATTATTGTGCACCAGATCTACTGCATGCTCAGAACCAAAACTTACAGACATATGGTCTGAGTTGTGTTTTTATTTGTTAGTTAGCTTCTTTCACAAGGAGCAATACCAACAACACATTCCCTCTGAAGAAAAAAAAAAAAGTGTTACTGTTTTTATTTGTGAGAAGAGAACGTGTGTCCCATAAGAAAACTTCAGTGAAAAACTTACAATGAAAATACAACTTCCACCTACTACATTATGCATTTCCAATATAAAAGCCAGGTTCAAATAACCTCTCTAAATCTGGGGAAACACCTAATGCCAGATAATACTTTTTGTACCTGTAAATTCTAGGTACAGACGAGGGGTTGAAGGGGCTACTCTGCAAAAACTCTGCTCTGTGAACTACGTACTTATATTACTTTGTGGGATTACTTTTGAGGTAAGATAACCCAATACATAATGTCTTGCACTGGGACCCAAGGGCTATGACCATACTAACAAATAACAGACCCACGCACAGACTTTAGCGTTCTCCTGTGATCATCTGCTCTGTTTAATAGCACGCCATGCCTCCCAGCTCAGTTTCCTCTACGAGCTAACAGGTACTCCTGGCAATGCTTGAGCACAGTCCGGGGAATGGCTTGGTCTCTGAATTTTTCCCAGGAGGTCGTATAGATTAGCTGATAGGACAGCTCAGCTATAAGGAAATGCTCTGTTCCATGCCACTTGCCCTTTGATAATGGACCTTGGACATTTTATTAACTTATATAGTTGTAACCAAAAGTTCTTACTTTGATATTCCAGTTTAGCCTCTCAGGTGACTTTGCACAAAGCAGTTCACTTATCTGAGCCTCTGTTTCCTTACCTGTAAAACAGGGACAAATGGTATCAAAGTGGTTCCCTAAGACTGGTCAGTGATACTGGCACACATTGAGAGCTGCTGATTTTAATCACAGGAGAGATAGGATTCATTTTAACTCATAACTTAATGGAGTAGGAATATTTAACTTCATAGCGCCAAAGGAAAATTTCTCTTCTATACTTACTTTAACCTTAAAATTGTATTACAGATCTTCTTCCCTAATTTATATTTTATTTATTTTAATGGGAGAGAGATGACGACTCTAGGTTTTGGTTTGAAATGGATGAGAGGTGTATTTGATAAATAATGGTGAAGAGAGGAGATCCTCTTCTGGTTTCCGTTATCCATTTTTCTACTTTTGGAGATTTCATTTTAGTATTTCCATGACTAAAGAAAAACAAGAAAAACATTTCATAATTGTAAAAAAAGCATGTAAAAATGCTTCCACTGTGATTTACATGTTAAAAGTTTTACAGCTTCATCTGCTGGTGGTATTTGTAAGAAGAACCTCTCACAGATAAATGGCAAAACACTCTGCTTTTGGGGTGAGATCATCTCCTTAGGACCTGCACAGCCACTGAAAATTTAAAGGAGTCACAGATGTAGCATTTAGGTGAGGTAAAAGTTCCCTAATTGGAGAAACAAAGTTAGATGCATGCATATAGCAGCCTTCCTTTTGCTGCTTTCTGGAGAAGACATATGATGCCTAACTTCCACTAACCCATGTGAATCCATCCATGGAAAAAATGCAAACCCACGCTAAGCCTCATCAGATGACCAAGACACCAGACTACAGAGAGAAGACTAATATCTTCTTAATCAGTGCCAAGAATTGCATGAAAAACAATGAGGTATGTACAAATATCCTTCCCTGAAAAGGTTCATGAAATTTGATATACACAAGAGCTGATGTATTCTATACTCATCCTTTAAATAAATATAAGTAATTACAATCTAATTTTATGAGTGTCTGAATTTCATACTGTTTAAGTGTTTATGTCACCAGGATAATGTAGGTGGGATATCAGAATTCATTTAAACTGAAAATTTGAGAATTCAGGAAGGTTTTTAACCAGCTTTACCTATAAAAGGAGGCTTTGGGAACATGCTTGGCTGTGTATCCATTTGTGTCTCTCTCCAGCAACTTTTTACGAAAAGTCTAACTGTCAATTGATTATTATAATATCAATTGTAATATCAGCTGAATTTGACAGAGGAGTAGAGATCTCAAAAACATTAAGTTTGCAATCAAAGGTAAGAAAGAAAATGGAGAAGAGCTATGTTTTCAATCTCAAAAGGAGCAGATGAGTGAAAGTTAAGAGAGAAGTTATTTAAATGGATCATGGAATGAGTAGGGGAAGAATTCAGGTTTACAAGGAAAAAAAAAATCACAGTGATTTTAGTTGGAATACTGGAGTGGCAGACTGACAACCAGAATTATGTAACTTTATAATTTTTGGTATTTTACTTTTAAACCTACATAATCATAGTTGGAGAATTATAATATCCTCCCACCTTGCTTTCACTTCCTCTTATGTAGTGCACAGAATTTATTAATAAATTGTTAATTTACTAAAAATCATCATTTGCATGGATGTGTATTTTCTGTGTCAAAGCTCAGCAGTTCATAACTTTTAGATTGTATAAATTTCCTTTTCTCTTCCCTGAGGTCTTCAGTTGTTTCCGAACTTTATTCATTTTTCTACTCTAAGTAAATTTTGTGATATTCTTTAATGGAAGAACATAAATACACTCTAACAATATGTATTTTGTTTTTTGTTTTTTTAACTCTCAGAGAAAAGCACTCAGTTTTCATACCTGCAAATGTTTAATTTGTAAGCAATTAGGACTGCTAAATACAAAAGTTCTCTAGGAACAACCATACATATGGTAGCAATAGGAAAATAGAGGACACATCTATCTCCAGTCCCAAGGAGTTTTACAAAACAGATTTGAGTGGGACTCGCAAGAACCTCTATTTCATTTCCTTCCTCAAGACTTAAATGATAAAGCCCTTGTCAATTCTGACTGAAGTTTGTCCCACCTGTTTTTAAAGATGGCTAGTAATGGAGATTCCATAATCTAACCACACACTCTATTCTAAATATTTTATTATTAATTACATTAGAAATTTTTTCCTAATATATAACTTGATTTTTTCCTGCTCCATTACTTTTGGTCCTTTTGATTTGTCCTTTGACTGTCCTTTCTGGAAGCATAAAACTGATTATTCCTGTTCTCTTTGCAGCAGCCTATGTGTACACATAGGCATACACATGTATGCTCATACATAAATGTATATAACTGTATATAAATACACACATATATGCTTCCCTCCTCTGCTCTTCGTCCACTTCCCAAGTTCTCTTCTTGGCTTAAAGTAGGCCAACTCATTCAATATATCTTTTCTAAGCCATGATTTTTAGATTTATGATTGGTTTTGTTGGTCTTCTCCGGCCCACATTTTGTTTGGAATAAACACCCAATACTGCACTCAGTATTCCAACTGGAGTCTTTCCAATGCTGAATAGGGAGGAAGGACTGTTTCATAATTTTATTTTCTCATCATGTTCACATAAAATATCTGCATTTTTTTTGCAACAGCCTGATATTCTTGGCACGTGTTCAGGCTATGATCCCCCATAGCCTCCAGATTTTTTTTCTGATTAACTGTTACCTAATGTTATCTCCTCTTTTTTTTTTTTTTTCTCCTCCTCTTTTCTCCTGGGTTTGTCCAGCTGATTACTGCTGACTTAATTGCTGCCTGCTGCATATGTGCTTACAGTTCCATACTAATTGCTCCTCTTAAATGTTCCTGACAAACTGAGAAACAATTTGAATTCTAATCTTGCCCTCTAAAGTACTCTCAGGTTTGTGACACCTGAAAATATAATCATCCAATTATTAAGGAAATCATTGATCAGAATTTGGCCCAGGACAAACCCTTGCACAACCTCACTCAATATATTCTTCCATCTGAAAGTGAACTGATAAGTGTTCTTTGAGTATGGTAACCCACAAATTTTGGTACTCAATTTAGTTTCATACAGCACATGTACCTCTAGTTTGCTTATGAGAGTGTAAAATCAAAATACCTGCTTCTTCTGTCATGGAGGAAAAACAGGCTTCTTTGATGTTTTTTGCTCTTAACAGACCCATATTGTCTACCTCTTATCTTACCATCCTCAAAGGTAAGATAAGTGTCTACAATTTGTAAATTTAATCACAACACATGGTACTTAAGTAATAATAACTGTAAGAAACTTCAATTACCCCATTTTTAAAGATATATTTGTACTCTCTGCCTTTTAGCAGCTCACCTGACTCCACAGGTCCTTGAAGAAGTTCTGACGGCTCCTCATTTTCTTCCAGTTTCCTGTGGCAACAATGGCTCCACATGCTTGCAGGTGTCTCATTTGTCTCAGCAGTCTCTAACCTCTCCTTCCTCTGTCCTGGGACGTCAACCTACATCACAGCTGCAGGTATTAACTGTCCAAACTCACTGTTGATTTTTTTTTCTCCTTAGGGACCTCAGCCTTTTGAGTGTTGCCTGTTGACCACTGCCAGGACATGAGGGGCTGGTAGGAGGAATCTTCTGTCGAAGGTCATGGAACAGAAGTGAATCATAAGTGGCAAGGCTGAAGATGCTTAATTCCTCCTTCTCAACATCAAGGAAGGATTGAAGGAACCAGTATAGAAAAATATATGTTTCACAAACCAGATAACTAACATTTTTATGTGGCCTGAATGGCTTAACCAAATTCTCTAAGATATAGGAATTCATTTAAAAACAAAAGCTAAACATGTGCCCTCTAACTTCAGTGATAAATAGCAATGGGTGCAGTAATATGTGCCTGAATGTGCATGTATCCTGAAACAATTAATTAGAGAAGTGGACTCTCCTGTTTCTAATTAACTGATTGGAATATCAGCTCTGAAGCTCAGCAAAGGCATATTGCTGTTGACATTAACTATTTATTTGCAGTTTGTAAAGTGAGGGCAAAAGATAGGATTTAAATACTTTGGGTTGGAAACTAAGGATTGTGCAAAATTTGAGGTATGGAAAAGAGCAGAGGAAATGATAAAAGGAGGGTAGAGAAATAAAAAAATAAACAAAGAATAGAAAGACTAGTGGTCAGGGGAGGAACAGATCTTACTTGTTTATAAACAAATGTGACAAAGAAAGATTTAGACAATTAAATAAATGTCTTTTTTTGATTTCTTTGACAGCTTTCTAATGACATCTGAGAGTATTGTGCTCCCTGCATTGCAGAGTATATAGTCCTGAATTTATACATCCTGCTACAAATAATCATATTTTAATATTGCCCAAACCTAATAAACATGTAAAACTCATGAGTCAGGTAGGTAATCAAACATATGGAACTGACTTTTAAGTTAAGATGTTTAAAAACAAATAGTCTTTCTCTATACTTGCTGCTTTTTGAGCCTGTGGGGTCAACCTGAGTCATGTTCCTGGGCTGTTTGCAGCCATGAAGACGCGGGTGGTTTTTGGCTGACACTGAAATTCTCGCATATGCATATGACTCCAGAAGGGGGAGCTTTAGCAGGCACAATCACAGTAAAACCATCTAATTTGCAATGAAATGTTAAAACAATTGCTCTCTTTCAAATAAATTCAATACCTTTGGTCACGTAGAAACAGAATTTGATCTGGTCAGAACACAGGTCATGCTCTAACTTTTTCCTGACACCAAGAACTATCTCTAGTAATTATTATTTTTTTTTAATAAAAAAAACATAACAAGGACTTAATACAGTCTTAAATCTTCTTGAAGACAAATATATTTAAGCTTTGACACAAGTTTAAGTACAGACCTAAAATTGTACCTTGCATTCTTCTAATAGCTCACAGTGTGAGTGTCCTTACAAATAAATAACAAACCGGCTGCTTTCCTCTCAGGCTAGGTAAGGATAAAAATATGTGCTTCTTTGTTTATTGATAGCTTAAATAATGAATAGGGACTACAAATTTAGATAACTCCTAGGTCATTTTAATAATTTGAGTTTCTTGGGAGACCAGTATAAATACACAGTTGTTGGGAACACAGTAGCCTGCAGGTATATTTATGTGTGTTTATGTGCACATATGCTTTAAACATGAAGGAAAACAGAAAAGAGCTTGAAGACAGAAGAGACCAAAGCTACACTTATAATTAAGCCCTTGGTGAAAGCCAGTAAGAGGGCTTTTTGGGGGCAAAGTGCTGATTAGGAATACAAGAGTCGGAAGAAGATGGTGAATCAACTGTGCCAAGACCAAAACTTTTTTAGTTCCTAACTCTCTGCCTTAGGAGACAGATAGTCCTCTTGTTTTCAGAGTAACAAGACTTTATAAGATCATTAGGATGAATACATTATCTCACATCATCATTATTTTTCCCTAATACAAAAAAAAATCTACACAGATATGAATACTCTGGGAAGAAAAGAGTAATATTTTCTTTTATTTCTAGTTTTCTTATAAGAAAACAAATTTGTTGTTTCCCAAATAAACACTAAGTGATCCTGTATATTAATGTATATATTTGCTAGGCTAAGTCACTAAAGCCAGTAGAATTCAAAGCATTCAACTCTAGCAGTTTAGAAATTGCTCTGCAGACTCCAAAATGCAAATAGGGAGCTTTAAGAAAACAGAGTAAACACATAGGGTGCTGCTCTTCCATTTTGTGTGCAGATTCTCTGACTGCTGGGGAGAGCCTGAAAAGCCAACGATCTGTACTTGCAGAATTATCTCATTCTCTAGCAATGATAGCAATGCAGTATATTCTGGATGTGTCCCTCTTAGCCTGGATGTTGGAATCATTAAAATATTTACTACCTAAGTTGAGAGAATTTTGCAAATTCTATCCTGGACACATTTAAAAGACAAAAAGTACAGACTTACGAATTTATCTCAAATCTTATTCTCCCTGGCTGCCAGTTCATTATAGTTTAACAGACAGTGTTTTAGTTATCAGATATAGCTGACCATTTTCAAGAGTTGAATGGCAGGGCTTCCAGGTCATTCCTTTCAATTAGGGGTGAAAAAATATAAAAGCTGCCTACAAAGTACATTTAGAAGACCATCATAGTATCAGACACACTGCGACCTGGTTCAATGATTTCAGTCTTTTAAAATTGTGATGGGCTATAATACCCCAGAAAGTATTCACTTATAAATTCAGACAATGATACAACTTATGATGTATGCAATGGTTTAATTTACAACCCTTTCACGCACTTCCATTTTTATAGGTATTGAAAATTGGCAATAAGTCAGAAAGTAACACATTCCAAAGTATTATTTCATGTCACAGCAGATCAGTTTTGGATATATTGTTAAAAATTAGAAAATTATTATTTAAGTAAAGTATAATCAAACAAAAAAATCATCAGTTAAGGGACTTAAAAAGTCTTTTTAAAAGCTACACATGCCACAGTCACTTCCTCTGGAACAGAAAATTCTAGTCAAAGGGAAACATAAATGTTCTATTTTTAGATCACTTTCTTTCCTCATTATATTTACTCATTATGAGTCCAATGCAAAGCCCGTTACTTTCAGTATTATTCTTTCTGTTGGTTTGAAGGGGCATAAAAATACACTCTCCCTGAATATACACTACTTTCAATGTATAACTCCATTTTCTTTGCTGATATGATATGAAAAGTATCCATAGCTTTCTGCCTTAGTTTCCAGACTCTTGATATTTTTGCAAAATAAATTTAAGCCTCTTGGCAATAAAATTATTTCTCTTAGTAAAATTTTATGGACTGCTTGGATATATTCATTGTCCCTTAGGGCTCACAGATCACTCATCTTCTATTCACCTGCATATTAAAAGGCCATTAATATTATCTGTCCTCTCCAGCTGAATCCACTAGCTTATGTTTGGCTACCAAAAGACATCCAATTTTAATTCAAAGACATCAGAAGATGGAAGAGTTGTGATTTCGCTTGTTACTTTGTTCTCTTAGTACAACATAGGCACTGTTAAAATGCACCTGACTTCTATACCTTATATTATAATTCTGTAAAGTCACAGTCACTCTACAGCTTTTAGAAAGAATTCTTAATTTGAAGAATAAGGGACAAGAACTGCAATGAATAATCCAAAGATCAGCCTAAAAAGCACAGCCCAGGTGTGTGTCACAATTTTACAGAAATTCTTCAAATTCAATGTAGTATGTCCCTAGGTTTCATTCACTAACTCTCGCAGTGCCTAAGGCAATGTACCCATACAAGAATGATTCCAATAGTGAGATCATGTATAACATTCATAAATTATTATAGATTAGTGCCACTTTTTAAATGCATGACAATTCAGAAAATCCAAATTAAGGATTTGGATTGCCTGTGCAGGTTCCTGAAAAAAATAGAATCAAAGGGGGTGGGATTGGAGTGAAGGGGAAGCATTGGTTGTGTGGCTCGTATTTCACCCTAGAACCCAAACTTGTAGATATGAGTGCATTTTGTTTTCCTAACAGTAATATTAACAATAAAAAAAAATAAGTTTGTTGGCAGTCTGAAGAAAATCTGCGTATTTTTAAGATTTTTTTATTGATTAATTTGGAGAATCATTTATATAGATCCTGAAACAAATAAATATCCACGTTCAGTACCACTGTGTTTTCAATCCCCGAGGTAAGCCATCAATCATTATTTTCAGCCACCAAACCAAAAATAAAATTAGAAAAGAAGGATGACATTTGGATGGAGGAAGGGCAGAAGTTATTAGACTTAGAACCTGAATTTGACTGCTTATTAGGTCAAAGAGTATAAAATCATTCTATAATACACATATCAGGAACATGTGACAGTCACAATACATGTTAAAAACATACCAAAAAATCCAGTAAGTATCAAATATTTCTCCAAATTCCTCTTCCAAAATCAAAATGTGTAATGTTGCTATTTTGAACACACACACACACACACACACACACACACATGCTTCAAATTGCTTTACTGGTGTTTTTATTAGATAACAGGTTTCAGATAACTTTTGCAGTAACTTTTGACAAAAAAAAAAAAAAAAGCACAAGGAAAAATCTGTTTGGCTCCAAGAAAAACAACTTGGAAAAGTTGTTTTTGTTTTTTTTTCTAGGTTATTTTTGGTCTATTCTATTTTTGGCACAGCAGTGAAGTTAGATTAGGCATTTCAGAAACATGCATTGAGGATGAAATCTATGTCTACACCTTTAACCAGCATCCAGATTCCTGGAAACATAATATGAATGATAAACTTCCTTCCCCTTTCTGGCTTTGCTTACACTACTAGCTATAAGACACTCATAGCTCATAGTGGTAAGACCCTGTTCAGTCTCTGAGCAACTTAAATTGTGGGGTTTATGTTCTCCATCAGTCTATACGAGGTTGGGGATCTTCTAAAATGATTCTGTGGTTGACTTTGATTGACTTTGCTCGTACGACATTGCTAGAGGGAAATGAGATTTTTTAATGTAGATGATTGTCCCATCTGCACTACAAGCAGTAATAAGCTTGGGCTTGCACCAAAGGATAGCCTGTACTCAAAGGTCATATAGTTTGAGCATACATCTAAAAATCAAGGGCATGAAGCCAATTTGGGTCAAGGAAAGGACTGACCCCTCACTCAAATAGAGGTGGACCTGATGAAACAGTCAAAAAAAAAAAAAAAGAAGTCTGACTGACTTAGGATATTTGGTGGTGACCAACAGGCAAGGAATCAATGTCCATTTGTAAGATCTTGCCCCAGAAAATTCATCTGAAAATATCTATCTAAAAATCAGCTTAACATCCTGATAAGTGTAGTAGTTATGCATCATGATTGTTTAGACATTAACTTGTTGAAATATCTGAAAAAATCTGTTGGATCCCTGCAGAGCATCTCACTGTTGCAAGTTCACTAATGAACAGCTTCCCAAAAGTATTTCATGTCTTGTCCGTTGTATTAGGCCTACTCAAGATAACTGAGGTAAAGCTCCTTCAAAACTTCTTGGACAATATGTTCTAGAGCAAATATGTTGAAATAAAGACAATAGAAATTTTTCAAAATATGGCAACATTTTCTCTCTATATATATCCTGTATCTCAAAACTTTGCATCAATTGCCTTAAATTGAATAAAAATCTCTCTGCTGCCTGAAATGTGCTCATGAAGTCTTTGAAATGGAAATTATGTTTTCTGGAAGGACAGTTTAAGTGAAAAGGCACAAACCTGGGTAATAAGTAACAAAAAGCAAAAAGCTGGGGAATGGTGGAATGACAAGGGTCTTGGACTTATGTGAAGATGGTGCAAAGTGGATATGAAGGCCTATGACATGAAAATGGCAGCATTATACAGTCACTTTGCAATCTCTCTGCATTGGTGCAAATAACTGATTTAGCACAGGACAACAGTGAGTTGAACTTATATTATATAACCCTATGGAAAATAAAAGCTAGCCCTGAAAATTGGTTAGACTTAATTCACCATGTCTTAATTCTAATTGTTTGACATTTGCCTTAATTGACTATTTGTTGTACTTATTCTGGTTTCACAGGAAATCTGCCATCACAAAGCTAAAGAAGTAAAGTGATGAATCAGTTATTCTAAAAGCATATTAATAACATAAGCGAGTCACATATTTTCTGACGGATTTTTTTTTGTTGGGAAAAAATCTAAATAGGTGAAAGTGCTTTAGAGAAGGAATTCAGTAATTTGGAAGCATTTCAATGAAGACAACATACTATTTAATATTTCTGAAGCAGAATTTTTTGACATTTATTTGGGAAAACTTTTTTTAAGCTTATATGATATAAAAGATAAACACTGAAACTAAGGAATGAAACTGGCAATGGATCTGAAATTAATTTAAATAATATTATAAAAGCATGTTAAATTATAACTGTTAATGCAGATTTACAAGCAGAACAAAATACAGCAATTTACATATTTATTTATTCTACACTATAAAATATGGCCCTATCAGATACTTCGCATATACACAAACACACATACACATGTACACACAGTTGGATGTACTACTTATATGATTCACATTTTTTAAAGTTGATCAGCACTGTATATGGTGCATAGCTGGTTAGTGTTCAGTCGCTCTCTCAACAGGGTTATATTGATAATGATAAATGGAGAGAGAAAGTGCTGGGCTGTTTAACTCTTGGAGGAAGAAAGGAGGAAAGAAAGAAGGAAAGAAGGAAGGAAAGAAGGAAAGAAAGAAAGTGGGAGGAAGGAAGGGAAGAAGGAAAAGAAGGAAGGAAAGGAGGAAGGGAGGGAGGAAGGAGAAGAAAAAGGAAAGAAAAGGGAAAGAAAAAAGGAAAAGAAAAAAGAAAGAAAAGAAAGAGAAAGAAAGCAAGAAAAAAATAAATAAAAGAAAGCAAGAGGGAAAGAACAGAAAAAAAGAAAGAAAGGCAAAGAAAGCAAAAGAAAGGAAGAGAGAAAGAACATCTTACTTCTGGTGGATGACAGGAAATTCCCTTAAACTGCCCTTGCATTGTTATTTCTGAGCCTCCACTGATGACTAGAGGTGCAACAGTTACGTTACTCAATCCCACAAGAGCTGAGAGGATCATTTTACTGTTTCCACAGCTGCAGAGTATTAAATGCTGACTGCATCCAGTTCTGTGATCATTGCACTGTGTCTAACCACACACCAAGTCAAGTGTTAGATCTGCTGCTGGCAAAGGTGCTCTCTTTCCTCTGGGCTGTTGGACTCTGATGAATGCGTGTCCTCTTGCTTTCCTATCTGCCCATCAGCCATGAGTGCCTCTTATTGACTAACCTCTTTTAGACTTCTCTCTTTCTCATGCACATCCAAACACATTCACACATGCATAACAGAGAACTACCTGTTTAGAAGCCTTGATTAACTCCTTTTTTGTTCTTTTCCTGTTGTTTTTTCCCCCCCGAACCCTTCCAAATTTGGTCAGCGGTGAAGGTAAGGGAAAATGCTTAGGCAAAATAGTGGAGTAGAGGAATAAAATGACTGATATGCACCTGTTCTTAACCATTCTGTCTGATTAAGAATTGCTTTAGAGTTTGCAGAGTTTGAGGTGTCCTTTTCCTTTATTATGAACTACTAGAAGAGCCAAAAGCCATCCTTTTAGTTACAAGCAACAGTTCAGGTTGTTCATTTGATACCCAATTAATTTGTCACTCAGCAAACCCTATTTATTTTGGTCAGTTCAGTGTGAAAAGCTTACAAGAAATGTAAAGAAAAATTGGGATAGTTGTTATCCAGCTGTGTTTCAGGCTTTATAACACCATATAGAAATACCAGTAGCTACTGGGGTCAGGGCTGAATATCCTCAGCTTTCTCTCTGTGTTCCTGAAGATATTAATAATGGAGCACAGTCATTTGTATCCAGGTCACTTTTTGGTATTAAATGTATGCCTTACATGATTTCACCAATTCCCTGGATCCTCCCTTTGAAGAATTTGTAGGAAATGGCATAGAGGATTCTGGGACACTTTTGTGGCATGCTGCTAGCATGTCACCATAGTTGTGGAACTGCAGAATATTTCACCCATATTGAAATCATCAGACAAAACTCACTTGATACAGGATTTGATTTACTCTTCTAAAAATTTGAAATTTTTTTTATATTGCATATGTTTTCCAGTTAAATTGCTGTTTCGTTATCAGCCATATATTTTAAACTGTAAAAACAGAGAGAGGAGCTTTAGAACATAAATTGAGCAAGAATTACCCACAAAAGGAATTCTTGTGACTCTTTTTATTTAAACATTCTCATTCTCCTTTTATGGTCCTCATGGAAGGGATTTGTCTAAATGAAGAAATATGTAATAGAATCAGACAGAAATTGGAATGAGAGACACCTGTATATGACAATTTGGGGAATCTATCTACATAAAGTTTACAAATTCTTGTGAAGGAAAAAATTGTATTACAAAATCATCACTGCTGTAACTGTCAGTATTGTGACACTTTTTTTTTTCAGATCAAGGACAATAAGGAACAATTAACCATAGCCCCATCCTGTGACTGCCTTAACAATATTTGTACAACCAAGGGTGATCATTTTGAACAAATTTGTTGGCAGAGGAGAAAATGGGGAAAGGAAAATCCTGATTTTCTTGGAGAAAGATGGGCATAGGGGAACATAGATAAGTGAAAGTCACAGAACATGATGGCAAGGTTTTTGGCAGAGGAGAAGATGATAAGCCATGCTGTACTATCAGAAAGTACTGTTTGGCCGCCAGATAAACCAAGATAAAACACACCTGTTCTGTAAAAGTGCATAACAGCTTAGAATTAATGGCACATAACACTCTGAAGAGAAGAGTCAACCACTGGAGGAGAAGCAGAAGTAATATGTTGTGGCTATTGGCATCCTTAGACTCCTCTGAATTAGCATGAGCAGCCCGGAGCTTTGAGGAAAGAGAGTCAGGGAGAGTCATGTGGAATTTAATATTTTGCATTTGCGTTATTTTTCATGTTAAGTAAAAATACATTGCTTTAGACTCTCTTGTGATATATGTAGATTAGGAATTTCAACTGTCATACGCCCTTGGGTATTCAAATGGAATACTCACAAAAGTGGAATTCTAGGAAAAGCTTTTTAAAATTATTTGGGGGCCTGAGGAAAGCAGAATCAGCCATACTTGGCAGCAGTGTCTTTGGCAGTAGGATCACAGCTCCATTTCTGCAGAAGACCCATAGACAAGCTGTTCAAAGCAAGAGTATCAGAGAGGACAGGAGAAAACTGAGTACTGTCACCTACACAGACCAAGGGAAACATAAGAGCACATGAGATGCAGTAAAATGGGAGCTATCCATGCAACCTAGTGAACAGATTTTTGTCCTACCTGTGTGTGGTAGAATGTATCTTACTGCTAGCTCTCCAGGAAAAAAAAACAAAAACAAACCATAGGATTGGGAGAAATAGACAAGGAAAGATTTTGGTGGCACTTGAGTGGGCTGGTGTGATGAAATATAGAGTCAGACAGATATGTTTCAGAGGCCTAGAAGTTTTATAAAAAGTCCCTTTTTAACTCAGATAATGTCTATTGGTTTTTTTTTTTGTTTCTTTTTTTTTTTTTGGTGCTCTCCTCTGGATACAGCATAATGGACTCAAAGGGCTGGTGTCAGACATAAATTTCATGTTCTGTCATCCCAGCTTCATCAGTCAGGACTTCATAAATCAGTTGAGAGTTCAGGGCAAAAAGACTTCCTAAGGTAGTATTTAAGAAATAATATCTCACAGTGCCCTCTATATAACTGAAAATGATAGCCTCCATTTCCG
The DNA here is from genome assembly GCF_036417845.1 of Apteryx mantelli. Taxonomy (NCBI): domain Eukaryota; kingdom Metazoa; phylum Chordata; class Aves; order Apterygiformes; family Apterygidae; genus Apteryx; species Apteryx mantelli. Next base: position 95,923,741 of record NC_089980.1, on the reverse strand, counting down.
AATGAGGGAGACCTCTTGCAGAGCCCTTTGCAACCTTGTGGGAATCTCTTCTCAGCGAGCTCCCACAGACAGCTACTCGTCAGCTACCTGTGGGAGTGGGTTTCCACTCATTCAAAAGCCACAGCAGGTTCACAGCCAATTCTCCAACAAAGGGGGGTCAGATTTTCCTCAGAAAAGAAGAATGGAAGGGACTGCCTGAATGGCTGGCTACAGCTGCATCTTGTCACTGAAGCAGCCATTTATTAGCACCAGGGAGAGCTCTTCATGGCTGCACTTCTATTGCCTACAGTGCTCAATTACACGAATGGCCCCCAGCACACTTTTGGCCCACATTAGGTATCACTCTTCCACGCAGCCTCTGGGCACAGTGTGGGAGTTAGGACTGACCACTAACTATTCCCAAAAGGCAGTCTGGTAGCAGCTACCTTATTTCAGTGGGTAGGAGACTGTAACAGTACGGACACAGGGCATTTCATGCCAACTGACATCAGTGCCCATGTTTAACTTACATGCATAAAACCAGCAACCTAGTACCTCTCTCTGTTATAAAAAGATGACACATCAGATAATTTCTTTTATAAATGAACTTCTGTAAACTTCCTCCATCTTAAAATCAACTGGTTGTTTGACTCTTCTACTTCTTGAAAGAGTGTTCTGGGATCCAACTGATTTCCAGTAAACTGAACTTTTCTCTCACTTCCAGCCTATTGTGTGTTATTGGCTACTTTATTCTTTTTTTTTTTTTTTCCAAAATTATCTTCCAAGTAATTGGTTCTTTTCCCTGCATTGTCTTCATCTCTTTACACATTTGGCATCTGTATGGGTAGCAATAATACCTGCCCTGTGAAATTTGGTCCTCTGTAACTGCTAGTACTGAATGATACAGAAGAAAATAATATTTTAATAGTTTGGAAAAGTAAACTTGCCTATTCTCTTACAGAATTGGATCACGCTCATATTTCTACTCCGTGCTTGTATATGTATTTTTTTCAAGTAGAATCCTGAGTTTTGTATTTTTTGAAACTTCTCAGAGTTCATGATTGATATCCATCTGCTGTGTGCAATGCATAGGAGAATAAAACTCCCTAAACATTATTATCAGTGTCCATTTTAGTTATATATTTCAGAGAAAAAGAAATAGGGCATGGACAATAGCTCTGCCTTTCTGAAAATAAATAAATAAAGGAATCCACTCTTCTAGCTCACTAATAAACTCTGAAAAAAGCCTAGTTCTACAACTTTTTGTTGTTGTTGTTTTCATTTAAACGGTGTTTTAAAAGTGCTAAAAATCAATATACTGGGGTTCTCGAGACATTATTCTGCAAATCAAAAAAAAAATTATGAATTAAGTCCTTTATTTGGATTACTTTAACATATTGCATAGAATTTTCATACATGTACACATTGACTATACATATATCTCTTTAGAATTTAATAGAAAATATAACTTTGGTATGGAATTCTATTAAGCAGCTACAGTGCAGAAAGTTTCATAGTCCTTTTTCAATTCTGTAGGAATATTTCATAGGGATTAATTGTGTGAACAGTGTGTATGTATAAATGAATTTAAACTATTTATGAACAGAAGCTGTAGCTAGAATATATTTCTAGGTTTGATAGTAGTGTTACCAAGAGCAGAATTTATCCCATTAATAACTAGAAATGGATAAAAGCATTACACCATTTCATTTTAAAATCTGAGTTCAGTGTACTTCTCCCACCTTGTAATTATCACAGAAGATTAGAAATACTATGGTGTCTGCCAGAGCAGCATTTGCATATTGTATTGTACATAATCTTTACCCTGTTACAAACCCACTCAAAATTCTCATATTTTAAATAGTAAAAGCCCTCAACAAGACATCAACAACCAACAAAACAAAGCCTGATTGACTGTTGCATGATTTTTCAAATTAGCATTGTCTAGCAACTTTTGCTTCAGCTGTCTTTTCACAGCTCTCCTGAGAGGGAAAGAAAATAAGACTGCCCTTTGCCACACTTGTGAAATTGTTATTCTGTAAGGAGGGATGATCAGAACAGAGCTGATCAAACCAGCCCTTCTGGTTTCTTTCATAATGTGACTGCAGTGATGCTTATTTTAAAAATGGGCGCCTCAGTCATTCCCTTTTTACAAGATTTAAGGTACTTGAGCCCTGTAATGAAATGCATTTTATATTGGATACACCATCACTGGAGCAGAGAGGGATCTCAGCACTTCCAGCCCTAATTAACCTGTGGGTTTCCTCTTGTGGTATGACTCTGGCCTATTAAATCCTGTATTTCTTGTTACAAAGTGGCATAAATTCAGTGGGAGGCATGGAAAGTGCCTTTCCCTTCCAGAATACTGTATCCCAGCAGTCAGGGAAAGCTGCTGGGAGGTGGAAGCTGTAGATTTGAATTCCCTCCAGCTGAAGCAAGAACTCAATCCTGTTGATTTTCCAAGTCTTTAAAGTAGTGTCAATAGCACAACCACCTCTGGCTATCTTTTAAAAGAATGGACCTTTTTAGAAGGTTCTAACTTGCTAATGTCCATAAAGATAACTTTTGTAGAGATCTCCCTCTTTTCTGGATTCCAGTGGGATGGAGGCAGAAGAGAGGGGCAGTACTTTATGTGCCTACAGCATGGAATTTGAGATACTTAGCAACTTTAATGTTAAACATTAAGGACGTGGGAGATATGACAAGATCCTACCAGAGTTAGAGGAGTGCTTAGAAAGTGGGGAAAACCAGGAAAACATTTGTGATCTGAGTCTGAAGTTAGATAATGTGAATTCCAGTTCCATTAAGTGCCTATAAGCCTTTAATTTATGCTAGTAAATTAAACTGTGTCAGAGCACGGGCACAGGCACTGAAAAAAATGATCATCTGTATTGTTAAATTGCTAGTACACTCTCCGGCACAACCTTGGCCTGTTCCAACTAGCATGCTGCAGAATAATTCTCAGGCATGCTTTGGAAATTAGCAGAGAGTGGGGACTATTCCCAGTAGACAGTTTGAATGTTGCTAGCCTGTTTTTGATGGCAAGAGAGCTTAATAGTAAGGATGTGCCAGTTGGCTTCAGTGTCAAAGAATGCCCCAGGCTCTGTTTAGTTTGCTGGTGTAGATGTAGTCCTATTGGTTCTAATATAATCTAAATCTTACTGTATTTTGCAGAGAAAGTGGAAGTGGTTTTGGGAGGCTGCCCCTTGTGATTTGGAACTGATTTTGCAAACTCTTATTCATGTAAATTATAACTAAAACAATATCACTGATGATAACAGGCTGCCGAAGACAAACATTTGTGAGCGAGGTTTTGCAGAGTCAGCACATGGTGGGACAGGTGCAAAAAAGAGACTCAAAATCTGATTCCTATGCAGTAATACATCACACTTAAAATCCTAAACACCAAAGCACTCTGTCTTGGATTTTTTTTTTCCCATGCATCAGTTGATCCTGTGGCCTTTCCCAAAATCAGTAGTCACATGGACTTCACTTTATTCTCTCCCCCTTATAGAAGTAGATGATGAAAAGTTAGAATCCTAAAATTACTGACTTTGTAAGAACAAGTGCATTATTCCTCAGTTTAGTAGTTATATCACCTCTATGATTTCTTCTTTTCATCCTCAGTGACTTTCTTGTACTGTTTTGTTTTTCCCTTTCCATGACTTTCTAAATCTAATGTTGTGTACTCCCTGCACTTGTTTTAAATATTGAAAGTTAAGAAATAAAGTGAAATTAATTGTTTAGAAAAGGAAATTACTGGCTATTGTTATTATGCTAAACTCCAGTTATTGTTATTATGCTAACTCCCGGAAGCCCCAGTGAGGAAATGGAGGATCAGGTCCCCCATGTGATTTGACCTACACAAATATAAAGCAAAAAGATAGACTTTGAACCTCAATTTGGAAAAAAACAATGATGGGCAAACCTTAAGAAAGTTTAAGAAGCAAGGAACCAAGTAATAAAATCAATTCTGTTCTTTTACTTATGCTACCTATAGCCGGTGAGATCTGGCACAACTCTGCATCCATCCCACACTTTCCGTGTGCTCCATCACATTTGCCCCTTACATGCCAGTATGGCCTATTTCACATCCCTTTCCTTTTCACTGTCCCTTTTTTGTTACATCTTGAACAACCCTTCTAAGAAAGATTGCAATCATCTTCATATTTCATTTTCTTGAACTAGCTCCCACAGACTCCTGATAATACCGCTGTCATCCACCTCTTGCATTCCCCACCCAGCATATAGAGTACTAGGGACTTCATTTCTTCTACTCACAGAAATGTTGAATGATAGAAATCTTGGCTGGAAAGAACCTCTGGAGTTTATCCAGCCCAGACCTCCCACTTGAAGAGAGTCTATGCCAGCACTAGGCCAGGTCAATGGTGTCTTTGTTTTGCCGAGTCCTGAAAACTTCCAAGGGTGGAAATGCCTCCATGCGCTGGGTAACTTGTGTCAGTGCTGCACTACCTTTCTGGTGAAGTTTTCCTCCTGTCCATTTTGACATCCCTGGCCACATTTGGCAGCCTTGTTATGTCTTCTTCCATTACTGAGAAGAGTTTGGTTCTGTCTTCTTTGTACCTGCCTTTAGATTGTCTCATGCTTCCTCTTCACCAGACTGATGAAGCATAGCTCCTTCAACATATCCTCATAGGTCATGTGTGAACCTCTTGGCAGCGTTGGCTAGACTTCAACATCCCTCATGGACTGGAAGGCCCCAAACTAGACATTCTTCTGGCACTTTGAACCTTTCCATCCTCTCCCCTTGCTGTCTTTCTCCTCTTTTTCATCTACCCCTCTTTTAGACTGTTACTTGTTTTTACAGTTGAACTCAACAGATTTTCTCACTTCGTCTCCTTTCCTTTCCACACAATTTCTATCATTCTTTCCTTCACTATCCTCATTAATAATAACAGTTTTCCTCAGTGAATTCAGTTTTCTTGTTGCTGATATTTTTAATTTTAAGATTCTACTTTCTCACCTCTATTCTGCTTGCAGGTCTCTTTTCATACTTAAATGCAGAAAAAGCTATTAGTATGGTGTTCATTTGGGAGATCTATAATTTCTCTTCTTCTGATATCCTCATGTATGACCATCATCTGGTCTTCACTGCCAGGATTCATCACCCCTGTGCTCTGTAACTGCACTTTTTAGTGACTTTCAGTTCATCAGGAGTGATTGATTTTGTTTGTTCTGAGTGTTGATGAATACTTCTCCTTCTTTTTTATCGTATCTCTGTGTCCTCAGTCCTTTTTTCTTCGTCTTCTAAATGTAGGCAACCTTATTCATGCTAGTTCACCCACAATTCACAGATCTAGGCTCTCTTGTTAACTTGGCAGAGTTATTCCATTTATCACTTTCTTCCCTACCAGCTCTTTGCCATTCTTCCCACTCTTCACTGGAATAACTGTTTCACTTGTTTGCTCACAGTACGTATATACTGTTTTTTATTAAAAGCTTGTGACTGAGCAAAAAAGAAGGCCTAGTGTTTTTCTTGCCCTAGCTGCTAGACTCTAGGTCATGTGAAATTCTGAATCAGGTCAGAAGGGAAGGTTTTCCTGCCCTGAGAGCAGGCCCATGCTCAGCTAGGGGAGGTTCTAAAGTGAAAGTGAAACAAAGAAAGGGTATGAAAAACTTAGTCAACAGAGAGAAGGAGGCATGAGAAAGGGTCGCCTAACTTCTAAGATGACTAAAAAAAAAAAAAAAAAAATACAACCAAACCTCAGAGATGGTTGAACCAGTTTTCCTAGTAATCCAGAGTGTACAATACAGAGGTTCTGTAATTCTGGAAACTACTGGGGGACCAAGAACAAGCCCTACGAAGACAGAGCAAAGAGAAAGACTTTAAAAATATATATATGTTTGACTTGTTTTTCCTTTTAGATCTGAGTTTTCATTTTAAGAAGTGATCTGTTTTAGTTTATATTCTAATAAAACATTTGTTTGGATACTCAAAGTCCTTTTGAGGTATGCTCACTTGTGTCAAGTATGCAGATAGATGAATCTCAAAGTTCTGGATGACCCAGGGTCCTGCCAAATGCCTTACCAAATCTTGACACTGCAAAATTGTCAGCATTCACTTCCTCCACTGATACTCTGAGAAGGAAAGTTGTTGGATGAAATTCTTGGACGAGGCTCACTTTCTTACAAATTTGCTTCACTCTTCAGGCAGTGGGTTTTTTTTTGTTTTTTTTTTTGCTAAAATAAGTCTAGTTCTCCAAATTAATTGATTTCCATCTAAAACCATAGCTTCTATTTTCTTTGAGTACTCCTCACAACCTCCTTTTGCCCCCATTTTTCTCTTCTCAGAAGACCTTGCAATTTTTTTTTAATTTTAAGTGAAAGGAGACAAAATATGTGTCTGTTCTCCTTCTTTGGTTCGATTTTTTTTTTTTTTCCTTTTAACTCTCTCATGCTTCTCTCATGTTTAGGATGGGGAAGCTTTTCATTTCTGTTCTCCTCTAGGTCGACAACAACTTGTTCTACAAAATCTCATCCCATCTCCTTATCTCATATTGTCACACTTACGACCTCTTTGACCTCTGGCTTTTTCTCACATCACAAACATGCTTTTTTTTTTTCCCAATCTTGTAAAACATAACAGAAGCAAAAACGCCCAAACACACCCTTGCACTTGCTTCACCATCTTCTTTTCCATTCCCCTTGTTCTCTTTAGTGCAAAGAAAATTTAATTCCTCAGTTCTATCAAAAACCTATTCAGATATAGCAGCTGTGCACCACACTGCATAAAAGCACTATTACCTTTGTCAGTTCCAATGGCAAATATTAGAACCAATGTTCTGATATTCTCACTCTCTGCTTTGCCCATTATTGGCAGTTATCCATCTTCAAAATTGTCATCCATTCTTTTCTTGAAACAATGTCCTCTTTTGCTGTGGTGAATCTGTCCTCTTCCAAGTGTCTGTTGCCCTTTCCTATAGTGACTCCTCTTCGTCTTTTCTTTAGCTTTCTGTGGATGTTCCATATATTTCCGTTCTCAGTCCTTTTTTCTTCCTCTTCTAAACATAGTTAATCTTATCCATACTATTTTACCCACAATTCATAGATCTACCACTTCACTATAAACAATCTCTTTCTGTTCAAAGTAAAATTTTGAACTGTTTCTCCAATATTTCCTCGTGACTATCTAGTCACCTCATCAAGCACAACACAGCTAGACAAATTCTTTAAGAAAAATCTTTAAGAAAAGAGACTGTGTTCTTCCTTCCTAATCCTTCCTGCATGAGGAAAACACCTATGCCTGCCTTTCAGTACCCTTGACTCAGACCACCACTCTAGGTCCCAAGAAATAAGTTAGATTTAAATATTTTATCTTCTTTTTGTACAATAGCTTTATGACACAGCTTTTCCATTTCATCCCTATTACCCATAATATAATTCTCTTGGATATTATTTGTCTGACTTCAAGTACTTGTATATAATATAGATATCTGCATCTGTGTTTGTTATTAGATTACCTTCTTAATCAGTGTAGGAAAATAGTTACTTACAGAGTGACATTCTTACTAAAATAGACAACAAATCTTTCTTAGAAGTTCCTATATCTGTTGAATGACTACAAAGGGTACTTCGGGTGACTAGCTCATATGTAGGTATTTATGCTGCAGATGTCTAAAATTATTTGAAATCAATACTGTCTTCTTTTTCCCTTCCCTCTTTAGCACTGTAATTTCTTTCCTACCAAAGGCAAACTGTCCCTGCTCATAGTCCACTTCAAAATATTGGTGCAGGGTCATTTTCCCAGGCTGTAACTTTGACTATATCATTCTATTCATACATCCCTTCTGTACCTTTCCTCTGTACCTTTCTAGCTATACCTTTCCTCTGAAATCAAATATATGCTACTTCTCTTGCTTACAGCCTTTCATTTCTAATTTACTGTTCAGACATGTGGGTGTGGGTAACACCCACATCCATTTACCCACTGCTGCAAGCCCATATTGTTCACTTAGGATATTTTTGAACAAGCACATTTATATTTTCTCCCAGGCTACCTTGCATATTTAAGGGAATATTCACATAAACATCTGCAGTGCTGTTGAAATTACCTTTCTACAAAACCCCATCAAATATCTTCCTTCCTGTGCTGCTTAGAAGAAGCTTGTCAAGCGCTCGGTTTCTGCTACTCTGAGAGCCCCGCTCTGTATGTTCAGCCATAATTCTCTGCTTCCTTTTATTCCTTGGTTTGTCTCCCTCTGTCATAGAAAATAATACTTATCAAGAACGGCATTCAATCTGTATTTGCACCACACCTAGCACAAAGAAATTTTAAACTATGACTAGGTTTTCTAAATGCTAGGGAAATTCAAATAAATAACACTAAGAATGTCAGATATTTTTGTAAACAAAACACTTCATGTTTTAATGATCTCTAAACCTCAAATGAGCAAAATCTGCCCTTTCTTTTGTACTTTGAAAATACAAAAACAATATCATTTTTATGATGCTTATAGCCATATATATTACTCAATTCTTATAGGGTAAGAAGGAAAAGCCTGCATTTTAGACCAAATTTTGCACCTGTCTCTACTGGGAATGGCAAGCTATTTACAGTAATTCAGGAGCATTCCTACCAGATAACTCAGGAGTGACAAGACTGGATTATGTGTCATATTTTAGGTCACAAGGAGACAAAAGGACCCATGAAAAAAAATTGTTTTCCCCAGTCAACTCTAGTGCACTTTGCATACTTTGACTCTCATATATTTTTAGTTTATGTGTTCTTTTAATTTTTATAAAGACAGATAGCAGTATTTCTCTGGGTTTATTTCATATTTACATAGGCTGCACATTGAGTTAATTAAGCAAAGTTAAAGCTGAATTAAAAAAAACAGTCATATTGGTACTGACATGTAAAATCAGATTAACTAAGGAAAATAAAACAGTTGTTCATATTTCTGGAGCACATGATATTTTGAAGGATCTATTCTGTTTTGTTCTTTAAGCTGTATCATGAAGAATTCCATTCCATATAGATACTATTGAATAAAAGAGTATACATGTTGTGTTATTGCCTTTATCATCTATAGTCAGGGAGTTATTTTTCTTAACCCAATTTTTTCCTTTTTCCTTTATTTATATAATCTGGAGATATACACATAAACACAGAAACTTTCCTGTCAAGTTTATGTAACCTAGGATGCAAAAAGCTGTCACTTTATTTCATTAAGTTCAGATCTACCTTGTATGGCTGAGACATGAATTTGCAGTGACTGATTGCAGCAGAAAGAACATCACACATTAGCCTAGAGAGCCACTGCACTTTTTCAAAATGTATTTATTTCCATAAATGTAAGTGCTTAGAAACTTATTTCATTAAAAATTATGGCATATTACATTTAGGATCTCTATTTGCATATTTTCTCAGAGCTTAAGTATTAGTTTTTGAAGTGCCATTTTAGGCAATTTTTGCAGAGTGACAGAAAAAAAGGATAAAAAAAAGGAAAAAGGATAGCGCTTCCAAAAATTTCCAAAGTCAACAAATAATAAGGTTACACGGAAAAAAAATCAGGAAATATTTTGTCTTGTTTTGCTCTGATTGCACTTTTATAGGGAAAAAAAAAAAAACTTATTTTTTCTTCTTAGCAGGAAGAAAGAGCAGAGAATCACCTGAAATGCTGGTGAGATTACGCTATGCTCTACTTTCTAAACTTGTAAAACCCTGTATTTTCCTCACTGATATGATTTTTTATTCCCGGCCACATTCATACATTCTCATTAGTCTCATGATCCAGGTTCACAGTCCCATCTCAAGGGAGACCTCCACTCATGTTTTGACTCTGCCCTCTGTTTTCAAATGGGGAAATGAACATAATTGATAGCTGTCCTTAGCTCCCTTTGAAGCTCTTGAGTATAGAACTTAGAAAAAAAAAGTGGTTTGTACGCTTATGGGGGAAAGGAGACTGTAGAAGGACAAAGGAGGAAGGAAAGCTGGTAGATAAAGGAAAGATGGAAGAAAATCATGAGGGAACTGCAGCTGAAGATAAAATGCAATATAATATCAGATTTCAAAAGCAGACAGACAGAAGTATAAGGAGAGAATTCCAAAAGGCAGTTCCTCCAGAGATTTTGTGTCACAGATGCTGCTGCTGCTGAAGAAGAATAGGATTTAAAAATCCATCAGAAGCCCACTGTTTCCTGGTGGGAAAATAAATAGTTCAACAAACTGCTCATCTATACCAAAGTTACCCTGTAAAGGCTTAGAAAGTCGGGAAACATGGGACCAATGAAGACTTTTTCTCCATTCTCTTGCTCGCCTATCTCTCCTTTCTCTCTCTCTTTCTCTCTCTCTCTTTGTATATATAACTATATAAAATATCTGTGTGTGTCTGTGTGTGTGTGTGTGTGTATAAAATATACAAGCATTATATATATGATGTATGGATATTTGTGTTGAGGTCTCTATCCAGCCTGACTGAAGTCAAGAAAAAGTCTTATTTAGAAGCTGGCTGAAGTGCAAAGGGAGCTTGCATGCAATAACTTCATGCAGGTGTGCCCACATGCACACATTGCAAATTCACAGTTTTAATGTTTGAGTGTAAAATTATCAATTAAAGGTTAAAATTAACTGAAGACTTATCAGAATTGGAAATATTTCCAGAAGGAAGAAGTAAATCTAGTAACCTGGAAAAGTTTGGAATTCAAACTGGATTCATATCCAGTGTAATTAAACAGTATAGCTATTCAGCATCATTTTTTAAATTGGTATGGATGTGGAATCTTTTTTTTTTTTCCCCTCTTTTCTTTTTCTAGTGGGAAACAAAAGGATTAGACAGGCTTTGGACAGAATTGCTTGCAAACACTACAGATCTAATGTTCTTTCATCTTCATCCCAGGAAGTCTCTAGCCTGGACAGGACTGAGAAGTGTGAGGCTCTTCCTGCTTGTAAAATAGTCCTAGTAAATTAATCAGCTGAGCATGGCACGAAAAGACAGCAGTCAAAGCCCAGTTTTCACTTTAACTTTACTGCTGTTGGATTCTGTTGAAATGAATTAAGATGATCAGATTTAAGGCCAAGCCTCCATGTTTGTGTTGACTAGAACTTGGAAAAGCTGATTATAAACCGGGTACAGCTAATACAGAAAATGTTTTCTTTCTTATAGTGTTTAGTTGTTTTCTGGTTTTGCATAGATGCTAAAAGAGTGAATATCCCCCCCCATTTTTCTTCTCTTCTTTTTTTTATAACACTGTAAAATTATTATATGGTTTATTAATTAGGAGCTAGACTTTTGAACTTTGATCTTTGGCAGAGGATATATTTATCAGAATGGAGTTCTGGTAAGTCAATGGGAGCCTGTTGAGCTGTAAAAATCTGTGTTAGTAAGGGGTAGTAAAAAGTACTGCTGTCTATAATTCTGTTCTTAAAATTAGTTAAAGAATTGTTTGTGCTGGCCTGACAAAGGCTGATCATTGGTAGAGCTGCTCTCATTGCTCTAGTCCCATTTATTCAAGGTTCTGCAACATAACAAAGAAAGGCATGAAAGAGAAACTGCTTCCCTCTTCACGATGTTCTTCCAGTTTTCCTACAAAAATTGTGAGGTGTATTTAGCCCACACCCACAGTTTTCCTCAGAGCCATAAAATAACTTCCAGCAGGATCCTCATGAAGTTCAACAAAGGGAAGCACAAAGTCCTGCCCCTGGGGAGGAATAACCCCAGGCACCAGGACAGGCTGGGAGGGATGACTGGCTGGAGAGCAGTTTTTCAGAAAAAGATATGGAGGTCCTGGTGGACAACAAGTTGAACATTAGTTAGCTATGTACTCCTGTGGCAAAGACAATCAGGAACCTCCTGGGCTGCATTAGGAAGGGTGTTGCCAGCAGATCGAGGGAGGTGATCCTTCCTCTTCGCTCAGTTCTGGTGAAACCACACCTGGAGTGCTGGGTCTAAGTCTGGGCTCCCAGTACAAGGGAAGCGTGGATGTGCTGGAGTGAGTCCAGCAAAAGGCCATGAAGATGATTAAGGGTCTGGAGCATCTGACATCAGAGAATAGATGATCTCCAGAAGTCCCTTCCTACCTCAGTGATTCTGTGATTCTATGAAATAGATGATTACCCACCTGGGAAAGTCCTGCCGGTGTGTCTCCCTGCCTTCTTCCTATGGCACGGCAATGGTGTTACTACAGATGCTGAAGCTTTCTCTTGCTTCCTTTCCCCTCTGAACCGTGGACAGGGCACTGCAGAAAGCAATATGGCTAGTGGTGGTTTCCAGAGACTGATGAAAAGCATAGCAGCACAGGAAGAGGGTCCTTATCTTAATCTTTTATTTATGCCTCAGTAGTATCAGAGGCCAGATGGCTGAAGGGGGAAAGCAGCCATGCTCAGAATACAGTCACTCCTGCTAGGGGCAATCCTCCCTCCAGGCAGGTGCTGTGAGCTGCATCAGCCTTGAGACAATACACCACTCATATTTCTGTATCTTGACAGACGGCTAGATCTATATGTCTATGGGCTTCTTCAGTCACAGGTATAGATATGCAGCTCTATTCCTCTGCATACTTACAGAAATGAAGATTACATTGTCAGTAATTTATATACTTACAATTTTAAACCCTTTTCTCCCTTGATTAAAGCACAGCAATTTTAACAGACTGTCACAACAGTTCGAGCTGAGGTGCCTTCTAACACTCCTCTAGTAAAGTTTTGTGAAGATCCAGGACTTTGGAGCGAGGATACCTGAAAGTGACTTTTCTCTTGTCCTTATGGAGGTAGCTGGAAGGAGATTACAGTATATAGTGTAAATTTAATGTCACCCTGGTAGGAGGTGGCAGGTTAGGAATCCTGTCAGTCACTGATTTACTGCTTAACAGTAGGAAAAGGCTTTAGAACAACCCCCACAGGAGCATTATAAGCACTTCTTTATTGTTAAGATGTCAGAACACAACACTGGATAGCCACTAAGCTTAAAAGTGATTTATGAAAAAAAGACCATCTGGAGATTATCTTATTTTTATCATTTTAAAGGGGCATAAAAAATCATTTGTGTCCTATCTTTTTCCTGGTCAGTACACAAATCCACAAAGGAGCAATTTACTCATAAAAAGGCCACTGATGTTACAAAATTGTTCTAATTTCTAATGTTGCATGTAATTTATTTCTGTTATTTAGAAGGACCCATGCTACATTTTACTAAACTATTCTCCCCCTCTCTCACCAAATTTTTTATTTCCCCATTCAAAAAGCTGAATTTTCCCCAAGCTGCAAGAAGTGTTCAGAATTTGCTAAATACTTTAATGTTGAGACAGATGGAGACCTGAGAGTGTTGTTAAAGGCTGTGGCATTTTGTACTAATTTTCCATTAGTGGATAAAGTTTCAGAAAACTGCAATTTAAGACATTCTAAAATCCTAATACCAATCACATGAAATAATAGCTTTTGCCACATAGAACCAACAATAAAAATAACCTTTGTAAAGAATAAAAGCTACTAGTAGAAGTTATAAATTGAAAACTTCAGTGTGGCTGGATTAATAATAATAATAATAATAATAATAATAATAATAAAAATCTTCCTCAGAATCCCAACAAGCTACATTTAATGTCAAGGTCAGAACTCAAGCATAAAAGCAACATAAAACAAAACAGAGTATTATTTTTAGCAATAATAGTACCATGTCCAAAGTCTTGCACTAAGAGCTGGTGTAAATCCAGTGCAGACTTTTTCTACTCTTCTTTTTTTTATTATTATTATTATTGATTGGAAAGTGCATCTTAGTTTTACAGTTCCACTGTGTAGCACTTCTCTTATTAGATGGAATTAGTTCAGACTGAATGAGAACACTTTCTGTGAATCTGTACCATGGACAGCCCAACAGAAACTGTTCTCAGAACTGAAAATATGCAGTCTTAACAAAAGGCTATTTAAATTTATGATTTCCATGGAAAATTTTCCCTGTCTTGAATATGGAATAAAACAAGGCCTGGCTGAAGCTTCTCAGCAGTATAGACAAAACAGAATTTTCCAAAGCTAGGAAGGGAGAGGTGGAGAGAGAGGGGCCTGCTCATGAACAGACGTTCATGGCTGAGGAACTGAAGAGTCAGGTTGGGAGCTGGGAAGGTGTCCTGGGTGGGAAGAATTCTGGAGAACAAGGTTTGCTTTCATTCAGCTTCCCAGAGGCTGGAAGTGATGAAGATCCAGCTGTTGCTTCTAAAAAGAAGCAGCATTCCTCTTATTCCCCAAATGATGCTGACTCTACCTTGGCAGTAACAAAAGTTGAGTTTACTAGGGGTAAGGCACAGGAAGAGTGACTAACACTCCTGACAGTCAGCCACTGCCTTTTGAGTAGAGAAAAGAAGCAATCTCCTACTAATTAAGGAAATATGCCCACTTTCTTTCTTTCTTTTTTCTTTTCTTTTTTTTTTTTTTTAAGTGGTATGCAGAATATTTACTATACTAGCTTTTGCATTCCCAGAAGCAATGAATTTTTCTTCTGACGTTAGATGCAGGGCCTGGACTATTGCTCTCTGATTCATCAATTATTTGTGACTAACATCTCTCTCCAAAATACCAGAAATCAGAGGATAGTTTGTTCTTGGGGCATTTTTTTCCAGAAATGTAGATGCAGAACACTCGGATATTACAGAGTCTTGGTAGACTTTAATATCCATATCTGAGTTGAAGTCTAACTACAGAAGTTTTGGGGTTTGTCTACCCCAAGGCCAAATTATGCCTTAGCAAAGCTACACTAGTCTGTGGAAAAGTCGTGGGGAGATTATGCAGGGAAGGACTGAAGGAGTTGCTGCCTGCCCTGCTCCATCCAGGGGATGCTACAACGAGAGACCAGCAGTGCAAAGAAAAGCAAGTTCCTACACTCCCTGGAGCGAAGCCACTGCAAATGGAGCTGGCCTTCTGCATGGCAATGAAAAGATGTGGGACTCAATTTAGACCGTCTGCCAAAGAACCTTTTAAGGGCCTGTTATGTCCTGGTCTTGGCTATTCCTTTTAATGCCAAGCTACAGAATTAAATTTTTTTTCACTGGATTTTATTGCTTTTTGTCACTCTGTCTTATACACAAAAAAACAAAAACAAAAAACTCACTCTCTTTTTCTTTCTTGTCATCATTAATATGCAGGCTTTTATAAGTTTAGCCAGATTGAGTCAATGTGACTATTTAGCATCTCAGTTCCAACCTTTAGCCTATCTTGGTGTTTGTTTTAATTCTGGTTTTAGGTGAAATTCCTAAAGTTCTGAAAGGTATGGACCTGGCAATGTAAAATGAGGACTTGTATCCCATTTCAGAGAGTATTATAAGCTGATTTCTTACATGAACATTTTATGGATTGTAATAACTAAACTCCACTTTTCTGTCAGAAAGATTGAAGTGCAGTGCCTGATCTTGTGAGATGTGGAGCACATTCATTGTAGATGCTGGGCACCCTCAAGGTAATTTCAAGCAGAGCTCAGAAATGGCAATTCTTTAGATTGCCCAAGTGATTTAGGTGTGGGACGAAGGGAATTTTCTCTCACATACTTATTTCCCTTACCAATAGTAATAGCTGTAGTGTTTATTTTGTTACAAATCGTTAATGATTATTTTCTAAGCTAGAAATTTGTATTCTTATGTCTAATTCCTTCCAGTCAAGCCTCTGTTGATTCTGATAATTTTTTATTTCTGTCAGTGTGTTTGTTATTTGCACTCATTTGCTGGAAGTAGAGCGTTGAAAGCTTGGGAGAACCCACCTGACAAATATAATTTGCTAAGCTTATATGCCTAAAGATAGCATAATTGGACAGTATACTACTTTTGAAAGAAGGGAAATTAGGGCAGGAAAATGAGCAATAATTAAAAAAAAAAACTCTTGAAAAAGACTGCTTTGGCAATTTGAAACCAAATCTGTTGATAAAAGAAAGGAAAAATGATGTCTCAGAGAAAAGAAAAATCAATTTTTTTTTCTACATTTAAAAAAATTGCAATAGGCTCATCAAATTCTTTTTTTCATCTCTGCCTGGTTTGGGACATAATTAATAAAATTAATAAACATAATTCCAAAGCAACCCTTTGTAGAATGACACTGTGTGATCTAAACCATGAAATAAGCTTCATTTGTGTCAAACTGGAAAGTGTTATCAGATAAAACTGTTACGACATCTGGCTGTTTACATGTATGTGCATACTATAGATTAAAAAAATTACCATTATGAGCTGTTACTAGTTACTGCATTTCGAATTCTCTGTTACAGAGTACAGGTTATGAAATCTTTGCTCCTTCCCTGGTTACTTTATTCTACATAAATGGACCATTGCTGCCTAAGAGTCCATTGTCTGGGTGAGGGACAGTTATTCTAATGAAAGCATGGTGGAGACCACTTCAGGGCTGCATTCAATGGACCCTTCTGGTGAAGGGAGTGAGAGGAACTTATTTAAAAAAAAAAAAAAAAAAAAAAAAAAAAAACAAGGTGGGAGATGTAAGGATGGTTGTATATCTAAATGAGCCAAGCTGAAAGTCTGGGGTGACTATACTGGATGTTTCTCAAACTCCTGGAGCAGTCAGGGAAATGAAGGTACCAAAACAGTTTCCTCAACTGCCCTCCAAGGAGGGGCATAAGCTCTTCCAGGACTTTTGATCTCAGCAATTAAGAGAGTGATACCTTTTTGATCTTAGGTAGTAACTTGCTCGTAGGTAGTAACAATCTCCATCTTCCTCCCTCCCCTCTTTCCTCCCCTTTTTTTTGTGTGTGGGGGATAAATCAGAAAAGGCAAGCCTATGGATCTTGTGGTTCTGAATAAACTCATATTTACAGATAGATGGATTACAAATTTATCATAGGAAATGTATATGCATGTTATATTTGTACCTGTATTTGATGATGTTTATTGTAATACTGAAGCATATATGCATACATATATTCATATACAATATAAATATACACACTAGTATATGCAATATATGCATATAAGCTTACACATATGCACAGTGGTTTAATTACACATAGAAAAGATATTTGTCTTGTAATTGGACATTTTTCAGAACATCAGACATATGTATCACCACTTTTACAGCTTTTCTGCAGAAAGGAAACAATTTTGTACTAGATTCTTAAATTTTAATCCAACCACTAAAAATATAGAATGACTGTTATTATAAATGCACTGTATATGGCTAAAACATATATGTACACATTCAACCTCTCACTTATATGTATATGTGTGAGTGTACATATATGTGTGTGTGTGTGTATCTGTATATCTGTATACACACACACACATGCACACATATATATCTACAACAGAAAAGATTAGTGTAAGCGATATGTCAACTGATACTCCTAAAAGTGCTTTCAGTGAAAGTGTGTGCGTGCGTGCATGCGTGTGTGTGTGTGTTCTTTTTTACTTTGTCCATATATGAATGCATGGAAAGATATTGTTTTTAAAAAAAGTTTCATTTTTAATTTCATTTCTTTTGTTATTTTCTCTCTCCCTCCCACCTTTTTTTCAAAAACAGGGAAGATTGTTGCATACTTTTTTCTTTTTCTTTTGAAAAGATAAAATAATTAAAGAAGGTGGAGTTTTTGCTTCTTTTTCTCCCAGTTTTTTTCTAGTATTGAATGGACATGGTTATAAATATAATCCTTGTATGGGAAAAAATACACTTTAAAGTGTTTTTGTAAAGCTCAGTTTTCTCTCTTCATATCTTTCTTCTTTTGTCAACCTATCTCATGTTTTAACCTCAGATCACACTTATCAAAAATACCTCCAAGTAATTGTATTGAAAATAGATCATAAAACACAGATTATTCTGAAAATTACTTTTCACTTTCAGCTGTTCTGATTTCAGTTGCATTTCAAAAACTGTAAAACTTTTTTTGCAGGTCAGATGATGCAGCTGATTTTCTGTCCAGTCTTACTCTATATAAATCCATTAAATATTTTATAGCAAAATACGTTATTCTGGAATATTATTTTTTCACCTGGAATCTCTGCAAATGTGTGTGCTCAAATGCTCCCAACTGTCAGTAGCTTGCCAAAGCAGAATGAGCTTTAGTTCTGCTTAGGGCAGTTTTTCAGAGCTTGTTTTTCCTGAATCTTTTCATATTGTGTTCCCTCTGTATTCATTCACATGTTTCAGCGATCCTTGATATAATATAAGCTACGTAAGTTTGTAGCTGTTTGTAGCTCTTCTGTGGGAAGCTATTTAAGGTTGGAAGCATTTCTAGTTAATTTCTTTCTATCCATTGAGTTTTAGCAAGAAAGTGAGTTTGTGACAGTTTTTACAATAGCTCCTTATCTAAAAGACTATGTGCAGTGTAAAGCTATAAAACTCTGTTGAAAAGCTTCTGGATAAAGATATTTTCAGACTCATAGGCATCAAATGAGAATTATGTTCTTCATTTATTTCTTCTCTGTAAATAGCGGTTTCTATAGTTACATTTAATTGTCTGCTTATAAAGATATATTTATTTTGTTTCATTTTAATTATGCTCTATTTTTCAGTAGCTAGTAAAGGTGCTGGAGATCCTATAGCAACACCATCTGTTTATTTTAGATTATGTTCTTGTAGGTATCATGATGTAAAAACTCAGGTCCAAATATTCAAAATGGTGCCACTTGGACTATATCCCTGCTTGTCCAAAGCAACATCGTTCTAAGATACCTGATGAGCATAAGTTTATATGACAACAAAATTTGTGTTGCATTGTTCCCAGCTCTTCTATAACAAGATCAGAGGTTAAAAATCACTGAAACCTTTTGCCCTTCATGCAGTATAGATGTATTGACCTCAGTACATGTGCAGGCCAAAGGAGATTGTTCTGCCTAACAGCACAGATAACCATCCAGGTGGGCCTTTGTCTGCCCCTTACACATCTGTATAGATCACATGGTCAAGATACCACCCCTAAGCTGAGCAAGCAAAAGAGTGTGCAAATGTAGATGCCACTTTTTTTGAGACATCCTTTAGAAGGATTTGTTTTATGGTTATTCTTTTTCTTCTTCAGAATTTGCTCTCCTTAAAGAATTCATGATTTCAGATATATACACTGTGCAATCCTTACTAAGACTGGGTACATCCTTGTGAATGTAGCTATACTGAAGCCAATGGGAATATTTTCATGAGTGAAGTTAATCATATGAATGAGTCTTGGGAAGACTGCACTCTAAGAAAGACTTGAACTAAGCTTTGCCTTTTGCTTTTGTCAGATACTATGTAAAAAAAAAAAAAGCATGGCAAAACTACTTTAAGTTATTAACATTTAAAAGGGTTGCAGCAAGATGAAATAAAAACTACTTCATGAAACACTGTATCTAAAAATAAAATAGATATCAATAAAAAAACCATGGTAATTTCAAAGCTTGCAAGATGTTGAATAGTGTGTTCTCTTCTTGGCTTAGACCACTGGAACATAGAGTTTGAAGACTATATATCTGGAAATACTTTTTTTTCCTTTTTTTCTTTCTTTCTTTTTTTCTTCTTTTTTAACCTTTCAACCCTACCTTTTGATTTTGTTGCATTGTCTATTGGGAATAGCCTGCAATCAACAAGGAGGTAGTCTGTAGCACTGAACTATCCAGCCTAATACTGCTTTACCTTTCCTGTAATATTCATAGATGTTGCTGAATTATTGCAGGCTGTTGCTTATTCACATTTGTTTTATATGTGGTAAAATGGACTGTTGACAATGAATGTTCACAGGCCTCATGGCGTACTTTAACCATCCCAATATCTACTGGAAGAACAACACAGCAAAGGTAGCAGAAAGCCTGCACAAATGAACAAGAAGTTCCTGAGAAGACCTGAACACAGAAATGAAGCATAAAAGAAGTGAAGAGACAGGAGACCCAGAAGGAATGTAAAGACACTGTCTGAGCATGGAGGGATGGAGTTAGGAAAGCCAAAGCCCATATAGAGCTGACTCTGAGGCGAGGGACGTGAAGGGCAACAAAAAAGGCTTCTACAGGTATAGCCAAAGAAAAACTATGGAAAATGCAGGCCCACTACTGAATGGAGAAGAGGACCTGGTGACAAAGAACATCCTCCGTGCTGTCTTTGACTCCTTTGCTGATAAAACTTGTCTTCAGGAATCTCAGGCCCCTGATACCTATGGGAAAGTCCAGAGCAATGAAGACTTATCTCTGGTGGAGGAGGATCAAGTTAGGGAACACTTAAACAAACTGGACGTATACAAGTCCATGGGCTCTGATGGGATGCACCCATGAGTGCGGAGGGAGCTAGTCAAAATCATTGTGAGGCCACTCTCAGTCATCTTTGAAAAGTCATAGTGATTGGAAGAAGTGCCTGAGGGCTGGAAGGAAGCAGATGCCATCCCTATTTTCAAGAATATCAGAAAGGAGGATCTGGGGAACTACAGCTGGTCAGGCTCACCTTGATTCCTGGGAAGGTGATGGAGCAACTAATCCTGGAATCCTTTTTCAGACATAGGACAAGAAGGAGATTGGGAGTAATGAGCATGTATTTATGAAGGGAAAATCATGCTTGACCAACCTGACAGTCTTCTATGATGAGATATGTAGCTTGGCAGATGAAAGGAGAGTAGCGGAAGTTGTTTATCTTGACTTTCAACTAAGGCTTTTACATTGTCTCCCATAACATTCTCATAGACAAACTGATGAAATACAAGACATACAAATGGACAGTGAAGCAGACTGAAAAATGGCTGAACTGCTGGGCTCAGAGGGTTGTGATGGCACGAAGTCCAGCTGGAGGCCAGTCACATTAATGGCCTGGATGATGGGACACCGAGAACCTTCAGCAAGTTTGCAGGTGATACAAAACTGGGAGGAGTGATTGACGGATCAGATGGCTATGCTGCCATTCAGAGGAATCCTGACAAACTGGAGAAACTGGCAAAAGGAACCTCATGAAGTTTAGCTAAAGAAAGTGCAAAATACTGCCCCAGGGAAGAATAACACCATGCAGGCTGGGTGCCAACTGGTTGGAAAGCAGCTTTGTAGAAAAAGACCTGGTGGTCCTGGTGGACAACAAGCTGAACATGAGCCAGCAAAGCAGCCTTGTTGGCAAAGATGGGCAAGAAATTCCTGGCCTGCATTAGGAAGATCATTGCCAGCAGGCTGACAGAGGTAATCTTTCCCTTCCGCTCAGCACTGGGGAGACGCATCTAGAGTGCTGTGTTCTGGTCTGGGCTCCTTAGTATAAGAAGCATCTAATATGTGAGAGGCTGAGAGAGTAGGGGTTGTTCAGCCTGGAGAAAAGAAGGCTCCAGGGGGTTCTGATCAATATGTATAAATAGCTGATGGGGGTGGGGAATGAAAAAGATGAAGTCAGACTCTTCTCAGTGGTGCCCGGTGACAGGAGAAGAGGCAATGAACACAAGCTGAAACAGGAAATTCCATCTGAAAAAAAGAAAAAAAAAATTTCCTGTGAGAGTGGTCAGACACTGGGATGGGTTGCCTATGGAGGCTGTGGAGTCTCCATCCCTGGAGATATACAAAACCCAGGTGGACACAGTCTTGGGCAACTTGCTCCAGTTTGCCTTCTTTGAGCAGGGGGCTGGACTAGGCAATCTTCAGAGTTCCCTTCCGGCCTCACCCATTCTGTGATTCTGTCATTCTGTAATGGCACATACAACTGATGCAGTGGGGATCTCCAAATAAGATTGCTTTCCTCATACATAGAGTGTTGCTCAAATCAAATAAAATGAAGATTCAGTGAGAGAAAAAGGGATTAATGTTCTTTAAATTCTAATGGAAAGGAAATTTGGAATGAGTGTCCAGTTGAAAAGATTTTTGAAAATATTTTGAAAATATTTTTCACCAACTTCATAAGGAAGTTTTCAGGAATTTTTCAAGTGAATTCTAGGGATATATACAGAAATAAATTGCTTCCAAAGTATCTTACAGTAGTTAGATTTCTTGTTTAGAATTTAAGCCAAACTGAATTATACTGAATGAATATGAATGACAGAAACTATGGCTGGTCTAGAAGACACATTTTTAGTTCATCTTAGTGTGATGATGAAGCAAAGAATAAATCATATGTACACTTTTCAAAAGGTGTTATTTCATGCTACTGTTGTAATCAGCAAAACCTGAAAAGCATGACTCAGATTTGGGGCAGGAGTTTGCCCAGTTACGTAGCAAAGTGTATCCTTAAGACTCTAGTATACAAAAGTTTCTATATGATTTATTGAGGGAGGAAAGTACAGATCTGCAAATGATTTAGAGAGACTTTTTTTTTCACAAAAAAATGTTCAGCGTAAGTTCACAAGGAATTCATGAAGGGACAATTTGCTATATGTTGAAGTTACAGAAAATCATTGGCATTTCTTGGATCACTGACCATGCAAAGAATTCTGTGGTTGTCCATTTTCCATGATTCTCTTGTCTTCTGCTTGAAGACAATAGATTGCTACTAAGGATGGTCCCAAATATACCTTTTTTCCACCCAAGAAAGGGATACATTAAAGCCTGGCCTTAGAAGAAAAGGATCATGGGAATAACAATGTGTAATGTGAGGATCTGTGACAGCTAGAAGGGCTAATAATCATGAGTAATGGCCTAGAAGGGGGAATAAAGGTGTTCCACAGATGTTCCAGTCATGGCCACTGACAGCTACATGACTCCAGCTGACTCCAGCTTTCCTCTGATGGGCTTTCTGTATATTCCTATTTTCTATAACATTTGAGGAGTCCTCATGGCTTTAGGGTTTCTATAATACCAGTATAACAGCTTCAGAATGGCTAGGAGAATTGAGGGGTAATAATAAAATAATTGTTATTCAGATGCATCATGAACTGCCGTTATTGCTAAGTCCGACTGGGGAGCTGAGCTCTTTTTGTGAACAACAATAGCTCAGAAGACAGAAGCACCTTGCAGTCAAATCCTTGCTCCCCTTTGACAACTATGTTTAAGCTGAAAACTGTTCAACACCTATGCTGCTTCCTCAGCTCTCTCGTTGCTTTCCAGAGCTCTGTTGTCACACATTACATACCAGATACTATACTCAGGAAACATTAGTAAGTGTCTTCTGTGCAAAAGTAAGTCCATACTCTCAGTGCATACTTATAATGACACTGTCTTGAATGATTTGATCACAAAACATTCTTTCCAATGACCCCTTTTGATTCAGTGGACAGAATGGACAACAGTTACTTATTGAGAAGCTTTTCAATGTTTTGTTTTCTTTTTGGTGCTTAGTGTATACTTCCTGCACATTATTCAAACACTGCTGTGGAAACAATGTTACTAACATTTGCACTGGCTTTTTCTATGCCATTCATCGTAAGTACTTGAATATGTTATAAGCAATAAAAAAATTTTACCTAGAATTCTCACTTTGAAGATATTTACCCTATTTTAAAGATTAAAAAATGCTTTAGGAGATTAGGAAGATTAGAGGAATTAAGGATATTTTGTAAAAAGAGTATACTAAGTTTGACAATTAGAGACAATTCAGACTCAGTTTTTCAAAGCACTTAGCTTTATGCAAAACATATGTTCAAAAAAAAAAAAAAAACCTTCAAATGGCTTCTGCATTAGTAGCATTTAGCAGTTCTGAAAATTAGACCTCACAATGTTAGATAAGACACCAAGAAAATGAGGAAAACAGGATCAATAAGCAACAGTTTAAAATATCATTTAAGTGACTTACATGGACATGGGTCACTGTGGCAAAATCAGGGACAGAATCAAATTCTCATGGGCAACATTCAGTTCTACTACACATCAGACCATCTTTCTTTGCGGGTAGTTCCCTAAAGTCTTTTGTAAAATTCTTTCTGAAGTAAGTGAGGAAAAACTCCTACAGATAAATAGAGATTAAGTAAAAAATGGATCACTAAATTTTCTAATTCATATGTCACAGGTCCCCAAAGTTCATCCTGCTGCAAATGAATTGAATCCTAGAAGTTCTATCTGACATGTCTGGCATAACTTGTGATTTTAAGCCATGACTTCCAGAAGGGCATTTTGTCTCAGGTCATTTTGCTTATTTTATATTTGGTTTCTCTAATATACAAACATTATTAAAATGTCATTGTCATTCATCTCAATTATTTGTTTCCTTAAGACTCTTGGATATCTTCTCTGGTGCAGCTAATTTAAAGAAGCTTGTTCCTATGAGTGATTAATTATGGAACTGTAGTTTTTTAACTTTCTATCTAAATTTTTGTAAGAATTTCCTTATTTTTGTCAAACTTTTCAATACATTTTTGTGTTTGTTTTTCTATCTGTAACAACGTCTGCCCAATGCTCTTCAGCATTGGGAAATTATTCTGTCTGAAGCATCACGTGTATTGTTGGCTGGGACTTTCCTCTCTTTGCCTGCATATGACATAATTTGTTAATGAAATACTCATTTCCAGTGCAATGATTCAATTTAACTTTATTAATCATGATGAAATCCAAATTACACTTGCTACATTTGATTACAAAGTGTACCCAAAGGTACAAAATAATAATTTACTCATAACACCATTTTGTTTTCCACATCCTAGACTGCTGTTCCAGATACAACCCTTCCTATTCTCTGGTTTGATACTCTGCTTGCAACAACCTTTGACCAATGTGCTTCCTGAGTTTTGTGGTCCTTTTGCCAGTTTCACCATTCTGTCTTTCTTAATAATGTTATGAACAATTATTTCAATGTTCTAGCCATATGAAATGTTCCAACAATTTTCAGTAATGCCAGTTACAGCAATTTTATTCTCATTAATTAGGATTTCTATTGCTTACATCTTTGGCTCTGAGCACAAATGAAAATTTCAGCTGAATTTAATTTTATAACCTCCTCCTTATTTCTGTCTCTTTTATTATTGCAGCTAACCTCCAGCTAAGAATATTGGTCCTTGTAACTCAGATTCAAACCATTTCTTTTGTGTCATGTCCTCCTATTCTGGAAACTAGCCCAGTTTTCCACAAAACCAAAATCTTCAGCTTCCCAACAGTAACACACTATAGTGAAAGGATAGATACAGGCCCTGTAGAATGTGATTCATCCTGTCCTAAATGTGATGTCTGAGACCTTTCGGACATTTTGAATAAACCATCTTTATTTATTTATTAAATTTGAATAAACCATTGCTGAAATATTGCAAGCCAAGGAGCTTAAATTAGATAACTTGCTTGTAAGTGGTTAAATTTAGATATCTTGAATCTCATCCTTGAAAATCAACTTTGCTCCTTTCTTTCAGCAAAGGTATCAAAAACTGTGAACTTCTGGGCTTCACAGGTCAGGATTTGGACCTTTAGCTTCTAACCACTTTCAGTTTGTATTTTCAAGGATGATTTTTGCTTGACTGAAACACAAATAAAAGCCCAGGAAAATGGATTTGCTTTCCTCAATTTTAATTGATCAAAAGAATTAGATGATCTGAGCTTTATCATATTTATTAATACTATCCTACAATAGCCAATATGTTTAACAGTAAAGCAACAGTTATGATGAAGTACTTCTGTTATTCTTGCTTAAGTCGTATGTTGCAAATACAATTCTAATTAAGTATGAGAGAGAATACAGAAAACCATGGAAGTATGCTATTTAAACCTGCTTAAGAACTTTCTGAGGACTAGCAACTAAAAGTTAAGTTTACAGTTAAAAAGTATATCCTCTAGAAATTACATTCTGGTGGAGGCTTAATTGTCCATCCCTGCAATTTTCATTTTTAGTGTGGAGTATGGATATGTTCGTACAGTCAGAGCATCACATCCTCATAAGAATTGATATGTTTAGTATTAGACTTTAGTACTTAGTATTAGATTATTTAATCACATATATTTTTGAAATCATATAATTTATAATATTACATTATTATCTTATTGAATATTGACAGTTTTGGTCAAGCTATTATGCACCGTATGGTTTGTATAATTGAAGATCTATACTTTAACACAAAAATGTCTGTCTTTCATTCCATTTTTGGATAGGAAAAGGTTAAAATTGTAGTGTTAGACCAGAGGGAGTTTTAGGAAATTCTGCTGGGAATTTGACACAAAGCATTAACAAATCTAGCAGTAAGTGTCACAGTATCTTGCATTAAGGGTCTGGGATATTACATTTCTATGCCATCCATATATTCTTTCAAGTATCAACTAACTTAGCCTCACAATGGCCCTTCTATATAAAGGACACCACTTGATATGCATATTTTCGGTCACCAGTGCTAGGCTAAGCAATATCCAAAAGCTCCATCTCTGTTCCTGGCTTTGTCCATGCCTTGGGCCGCTCTTTATGCAGTTTGTGTGGGTGCGCTATGAACTAGGATGGGGAATTGATCCTGCTGCAGAAAGATTGTATTTCTTTTGCTGGGTACCTTTTTAACTGCATCAGTTATTTAGTCTCATTCACGGTATCAACCTATGAATGCTGAAGACTAGCACATAGGCACAAATGAATGCTTGGGACAAGGTGTGGGATAGGAAATGTCTCATGAATTGTTGAAATTGGCTTAAACTGTGCTGTTGTGGAACATCAGTGCCAAAGTGGATTAACAGACCCATCCAAAAGCAAAAAAAGATGTTGTGATAGACTGAGCATGGAGCAAAAAGGATTGAGAGGGAAATACTGAAAGAATGAATGGAGGAAAAAAAAGGAAGAGAAAACAAATGCAGGCAACTGATTGAATCTTAAATGAAATCTAAACACTAATCCCAAGCTTGCATCTTACTTCATAAATACTTACTTTTTTTTTTTTTTTTTTTTTTTTTAATTGAAATGGCAGAGATGTAGACCAGCGGTAGAGCAATGTCATGCCAGCTGCCCTCGGTGACAAGCAATGAGCCCCAGGTTCCAGAATGCATTCCAAAACGCATTTTATGAATTGTGTTCCATGTTGTCCAACATTAAACACAAAATCCCCTATCTGGAGCAGACCCCAGTAATTTCCTTCACCAGCTCTGCCCCTTCTCCCCCCACCTAGGCTCCCCAGCCATAGGCTGCAGGGGAGAGGTCATACAGATGAGCTCTTGCTGGCTTAGTGATGCATAGGTGGTGTCCTGCACAGCTGAAATATTTCTGCAGGAGGTTCTCCCCTCCTTCACCTTCCCCAAATTAGTAGATAAAGAAATCAGGAAAACACATGTTTGAAGCACCCGGGTCCCCTACATTCCCGTGTGAAAAATTAATCTATTAGGAAGCGTATGGAAGAAGAGTGATGCTAGTGTCCCCTCTTTCTCTGACCAGATTTTAAAATAAAATAAAAATAAATTCCTTTCTCTGTTACATGATGACAAGGTTTGTGATGTGTGAAGTCAGAAAGAACTTCTGTCAAAAAATTTATAAAAGAAAAAAGAAAACAAAAATCCAAATGATTTTTAAAGTAAACTAGGGAGTTTTTAAAGCCTGCTGCATTGCCAGAAAGTTTATTTTGCACAATACTGTATGCAGTATGTGTATGTACACGTGTGTTAGGAAATGTAGGAGATGAATATTTGCCTGCGTGTTAGCAGATAAATAGAAGTTGATAAGGTTTTGTGTGCTTCATAACTCAGTGGTCAAAGTGTACAATCTATGCACAAGACATGCATTTCATTCTTGCTCCTTGTATTTCAGTTCCAGAGGCTTCAATGAATGTAACAACAAAAAAGCTGCTGAACTGCCATGGGCTGTAATCATGTCAGTTTTCATAAGCAGAGAAGCTATTTAGCTGTTGGGGCTGTTTGGTGCTGGTTGGAAGAACTTCAAGGAGAAAAAGGGACTGTAGAGCATATTGATATATTGCACATAAAACTGCCAGTACTATTTCATTTTATAGATATTTCTGACATTTTCCACATTTGTAACTTTAGAACCACATTTTCTATAAAATTACGGACAAAAGATAGCCACACAAGATTAACATTGGAATTACTTTTTAATATGAAATCCAAGGCAAGATAAACATTGCATTCTTTCTTTCATATGAGTTACAGAGTACTTTCCTTCCTTTCATGATTGAGTTACATACAAAGCAGAATTAAAAGTATTTGTGCTGGAGATTAAACTTAAATTTTTAGTGCAAATTTCAGCTTTATACTCTTTTATGTATGGCTACAATTTTTAACCTTCCTACTGACTTTCTCAGATAAGTGTTGCATGAAGGGAACCCAGGTTTGACAGAAGTCGCTTAAAATGATCATTTTTCTAGTCAGTGGTAGTTAGGAATGGAAGGTAGGAGTGAAATCCCTCAGAAATTTTTTTCTGGGTAAAAGGAAGTGAAGTCCTACTGCCCTGTGCCCCTTTAGATACATGTACGGCAGAGGCTCCTGCAGACAAGCTTCGGGGACATTCCTTGCAAAACAAATCATGTGTTTGCATACTCAGGGAGACTTGAGTATGTCCTGGACACTGCTCAAGAAATCCAAGGCAGTGAAAAAACCCACAGAAGGTTACTTTGTTTTAGAGTGGACATCACAGTCTTCTAAACAATAACAAGATTATAGAGCAATTCAGGACTGGGAAGCCATGAGGGAGGTTTAACACCCCTCCAGCTGTTTTCTGTCTCTCTCTGGTACCTCTTAGGAAGCTAAAAGAGCTCTCTCCCCAAGTGTATGGGGACTGGTTTCTCTGCTTAGATTCCTGGACCCGCTGGGCAGCTCATGTCCCCAGCCTTTCCGAGGCAAACACAGTGGAACTCATTTGAACGGGTAAGTGGTACACAATACAGTGTACATAGCACATGTTATAAAGAAGTGCAATTCTTTGGCATTATGTGACCTTGTTTTACTTGCCAAATAGAACTGTGTGCTAGACAGCTTTGTGTGGTGATGTAATGACCCTTTAATTGTGAACTCATGCAGAACAGCAAGTTATGGCTTAGCTCCAAATAGTTTAAATTTCATAATCCAAATGTATGTTGCGTTCCTACACCTTTCGTTTGTATATTTGATTGGCAGAGCAATGTGTTGTGACAGCATGACACCTTTACGCTGCTATATTGGCATAGTTATCACTCAATCACATGTTAATTATTAATTCCTCTTAAAGAACGTGAATTACTTCCTGCTGTTTTAACCTGTCTCCTACCGGTGCCTGCTGGAGTTACATGATGCATTGATTAATATAGAAGTTTTGAGTAAAACAGAACAATTGTGTGGGAGGGAAATGGCTGAAGCAATAAATAAAATAGCAAAGGAACGGCCCAGCTGGAATAATCTGAAACTATGCCAAAACACTAAATAGGAAACTATAAACTTAATTTAAACTGCATTTCACAAAGTAATACAAATACTAATGTTTAATGCTAATGTAAATAAGTTACAGGGTGCATTTGAAGCCTGTTGAGAAGCAGGCTATAGGTACTTAAACCCAAAACTTGAGCTCATCTTTGCTCAATAGTTGGGCAAACGGGGTAGGTGTCTATCAGAAAGTTCTCTAGATACCTAGCAGCACCTGCTGGTCGACACTCTGGGCAGACTTGGAAAAGCCTCAGCCTAACTAATTTAGTGTCCTTTCTGAGCCTGAAGATTTTCAAATGTATATTCTAATGCCTTCAGAAGGCCTTACCTGTCAGGGTACGAATTAGGCCTTCTATCAAAAATGTCCAACAGACATTATATACATAATATACAAAATACAACAGAGTTGAAACAGAGCAAGGAGCCTGAATCTGTAGCCTAAAGGATCAGTCACTCAACTGAAAAAGTCCTGGTTCCTTTCTAAATCATGCTCTAGGCTCCTAGTGGTTCAGGAGCTTCGGCATCTGACATGGAGTTACCTGCATCAGGTTTTGGATCTGGCCTTTTTAGGTAGTAAATTGCTTAAATATTTTTTAACATAAAAGGCAAAATTGAATTCCTCAAGATTTTGAAAGACATTTTGAAGATATAATTTCACAGTATGTATAGGAAAACCTCTTAGTTTATTGTTTTTTTCTTCAAAATTGTGAAAGCATTTCTTTTTTGTTGTTGTTTTTGCTTGTCATGTCTTGGGCTACTCATCTGCTCAGAACAAACAGTCCAATATTTTACTGAGAAATCAAACCTACAGTGTGCTATATTCCATTATCTTGGCACTGTAATAAAAAAAAATCAAAGCAAAAAAAATCCAATTAAACTTTCTCTAGTGATATTGACCAAAGACACAGTAATCAACAACTGGTGGTACAGTATCGCTCGGATTACATGGAATCTTCTCTAATATTTTTTTTGTGGAGCAAGGTACTTTTGGCTAAGTGGAGAGGATTTGTGAAATGCAATCCAGTTAACATCAGAGATGTCTCTGCCTGCCACAAATTATCAATTTAATAGACAAAGAAGTTCCTTTATCCTTCAATATGAGATAAAAATCTTTGTTTCAACTTTCAGAAGTTATAGATCTTTGTTTGAATATGTATTAAAAAAGAAAAAAAAATCACAGCCTGAAAGATAGCTCCAAGGAACAAGCAACAGGGAAGCCTTTTAATAGAAAGTCTTCATTGATTGTTAAATACATTGTACTAAATTTCAACTTTGATATAATTCAATTGACTTCAGTGGAGCTGAATATACGAGGGCCTGACTCTCCAATTATCATGGTTGTCGTTGAAGTCTTCATTCACTTAGTTTTTATATCTATCCTTTCATATTAAAAGGAAATCAAACTTTTATACTGGCATCAAAAAAGGAGTGTGGTTTGAAGTGGAGATGCAGAATAGATATTAAATAATTACTTTTCACGATATCTTTGTCAGGTGGGCAAATGAGCATTATTATTGCTGTTTGGTGTATACAAAAATATTGGCAGAGATGCTAACATAAGATCACACAACAGTTCAGTGCACAGCAAAAACTCAGAATTTCAACCCTAAACATGTTGTCATAAATTCCTGATCACAATTTTTTTTTCAAGAGGTCCCACATTCTAATGGTCTGAAGACTTTGTGAGTTGAACATATGTAAAATACAGTTTTGAATGCATAATGTAAATCTGCACATTTATCAGCATATGCTGGTGACCAAAACCTGGAGTGATTTATACTGCTTCTGCTTCCAGAAAACTGTGATAACACTTTGGCATGTAATGTTGGACTTTGGTGAAATTAAAGCCCACATCTATGCTAATAAATCAAATAGTGACCAGGAATTTTCCCAGGCACCAGGACAAGATTGTTATATTAATAAACTGTTACTAATCCCTTGCACATGCCAATTAACATTCTCCCAGACAATTTCCAGACACAGTTTGGAGGTAAAATATTCTAGGGACTGTTCCTTTTATGCAGTTCGCAAGCAGCCATCCAATTTTGGAGGTCTGGGGAAGGTACCATCTTGACCTACCATCTTGCTGTCTCAGTTAACCAAAGAGCTTAGTAATATTCATTGTCACATTTCAATCTCTTGTATAGATACAACTAAAATGGCTAAATACAAAATTGTGATCCAAAATATGAGTACCATTTACACACTAGATGTTCCTTCCTTTTAGACAGGAAATTTCTTCCACTACTGAGGACATCTCACGATTTAGGATCTCCACCTCTGATACTACTTTATTCACAGTAGGAAGATGACTCATACAGTTTTGAGGAGGGAAATATTTTTCAATTTAATTTTTTTGGAGGTCTCAAGTAACTTTAAATGCTGAAATAATGGATTTTGAGTTTGTCTACCCTTTTTCTTTCCTAATAAACACAACCATTTTATTTGTTTTATTTTACTTTAAAATGAAATGAACATTTTGAATGTTTCCTAAAAATGAGATTTAGAAATCAAATTATGAGTGTTTACTTACATAAGCACTCCCATGACAGGTCAAAGATATCAGCCCTAAGTTAGTTAGTCAAGTACTTCATCTTAAGTGCCTGCAAGGAGATGTAAATAAATATATGAGTAAATGGTTCCTTAAAAGGATTAGTTTTGTTAAGGGAATAAGAACAAAATTTTAGTGTGTTTAAGAGTGAGATTTAGTATCTAATCCACCAGGTGAAATAAAAAATGAGTTAGTATGTACCTTTTCTCTGTGAAGAAAGCATAACAGAAATTATCTTTCCTGTAACAGCTGTTAAAATCATACATCAGGGAGGGGGAAAGGGGTTGGTTAAAAGAGGAATTTTAATCAAAATGTCATAATATTTACTGGTTTTAGGTACTTCCTGATTGGCAAATAAAATTTTGTTCCTGCTAATCTTCTTGGCATTCACCAGGAATAAATATGTTATTTGTCAGCTAAAACTCTCGTGTACTTCTTTAGTCCCTTTGTCTTCAGAAAAAGCACAACAGACAGCAGAATTTTTGCATATTGAAATATACTGACAATTTATGTGTAAGGAAAGTGAAAACCAACTTTAATTTCTAACACCAGAAAGTTCTCTGACAATGCAGAGGGATCCAATTTTTCAAGTAAAATGAGACGCCTTATTGCATAATAACTTCTCAGGTTGCTTAGGAATATGCTTAAAACAAATGGGTTGATGAAACACTTGAAAGCATAGAGGCGTTTTCCAGCAATCTTGTTTGAAGTTTGTAGGGTATTTGTCGATAGATTTTCCTCTTAAAAATCTCAGTACTTATATTGGCACACAGGTTATGGAAATTATGGAGCATCTGTCACTGGAGATTTTTTGCTGAGGTAAAGGAACATCTGCTAAAGATATATTAAAGACATTTGATGCTGCTTCCATGCAGGGAGAAGCACTACATGACTTCTTCAGGTCCCTTCCAATCTTACATTTCCTTTAACTCTTTATTTCAGTAAATTAAACATTATTAGTTTATCTTGGTATGGGTTCTGGTTATCAGATTGACAGCTCTAAAAGCTAGGATATAGTTGTGCATCAATATTAATAAACAGTATCAAAAGACAATCAGACAAACTGAAGGGGGCAAAGGACTTAAGACTGATTCAGCATGCAGAAACTAAATTTGAAAGTGACAGTTCTCCTCTTCCTCCTGTCTGGTATGCACTAATCTGTCAGTTTTGCTCAGCTGAGTCCTGACACGACACTGTGCAAAAATACATATTTCTCATTTTTTGTGGCACCAGCATTGAAGTAAATATAGCTGTTACTGTTTTGCACGTACAGTTTTTCACACAGCTCTGTGGGGAGCTATGTAGTCATAACCAGAGATGATTCATGACGCTGCAGGAAAATAAGAAATATTAGTAGAGTTAATAAACTAAACTGTCAAAAGATGACTGTCTTGCATCCTAGTCATTGTTAGTGGCTACTCAGTGATTTTTTTGATATATTCACTAAGTATCCATCCTAAGCTTTGACTAGAGACAGGCAGGCTAGTTAAGAAAACAAGAGCATATCATTTTGCTATTTGCAAGCGCTGCTGTATAAGGGTTTACACAAATACATGTATTTGTCTGAAGTAAAGGGATGCTTATAAATTCTGCAATAAAGTTGTATGCAGAAAGACATGTTTTGTTTAGCTTAAACAAAAAACCACAATGATATCTTTGTCTTGTCTGCCTTCTTTCCACCTTCCCTTCAAAAGAATTTACCTTAGCAGATGAAGTCACATGTTTTGTCATATTTTGGCCACAAAGAAGGGACTAAAAGCAATGCCTTTAACAGGCCAAGGCCAGCACTCATTTTCCAGGTCTTGGAAAGATAATTAGGCACTTATTTGGACCTGCTTTTCTCTGGCAATAAAATTACAACTCCAATCAACTCAAGTAACTGAAAGTTCATTTGCTAGCACTACTGTTCTTTTCTTTGTATGGTTTTATTTTGCTTTGTCCTCAAGGATACAAACTCAGACTTAAGTTTAACAAGAGTCCATCTCAGTTTCTTTCTCCCAAAAGAACAGTTAAATCTGCAATGTTAAATACCACCTAAAAGCTGTTAACAGAAAATGTCCTTAGAAATGAAAAGGAAACAAGGCCAAGAAATAAGAAAATTTCCTAATATTTTCCATTTCAAGAGCTTCTTCTGTTTTGTTTTTTAAGTTTCCTTCCTTGTTTCCTGCAGCTTTTCAGAGAACTAAGAGGCTTTTTAATTATAATTTTTTGCCTTAGGATGACCTCATAGCTGTAAATGCAAGAACTTTTCCAATGTCTTGTGTAGTACAGTGACAAAATCATGTCAACACCTCTGACTCTCTAACTCCATCAAAAATGGACACCCTTAATATATACATTTATTGGATTTATGTACTTAAAGACCATTTAAAATTTTTGTGGAAAAATCTCTTTTCTAAATATTGGGAAAACCACTTAATCTCTCTCTCCTTCTCTTTGTCCAAACAAACATACACCTATATGTACACACCTATTTGTCTGAGTCTGTATGTAAACATATAGATGCATAATACTTTCTGCTAGTGCTTGTAATTTAGGCAGGAGTTGCAGCTATGCCATCTAGAGCTTTACCTCTCTAGAGCTTTACAGGAGACAAATAAGCCCTAATATTGCATCATAATAGCTATACCCCCTTAGCTCAAGTTGTCGATGTGAGTGTTTGTGCATAACAGGATCACACCTTCTGTTCTCAATAGTATCAGTAGTGGTTTAGAGAAATAAATTTGTGTGTATTAGCAATGACCATAAAGTGTTATAAAACTGTTGGAAGTGTATTTCAACTTCTATACAATCTCTAGTGACATTATGCTGGTAATATACAGTGTTGAATTCTCAAGGACTGTAGAGTAACCACAGAAATAGGAGAGAAAATTTCAGTCAGGAAAACCCTAATGAAAATTGATTGGAGAGGCTGAAGGAGAGACATATACTATATCCGTTCAGCAGGAAAGCTAGTTGCAGTCGTCTTTTTTCTTTTTTTCATCTTACTTATAGGCTAGAAACAAAGATAAACCCAGATCTCTGTATCCAGAGGAAAACTAATACTGTATTTAACGTGCCAAATTTTCTGCTGGTATATCTTGATACAGCTCAATTGACTTTAATGGAGCTTGGCCATTTTTCGCCAGCCAGGAATTTGGTCTATTGTAGTAGGAAATGTTCCCACTGAACTTGCAGGATGCTTTCAGTTATATTTTTCCTGTTATTATAATTGACTTGTACCCTTATGACAGTTTAGGAAAGTTTTGCAGTGAAGGGCTGAAATTTCTATGATTAGTCTCAGAGAGAGAAGAATTTCCTTGAAAATAAAATTGTTTATCTACTTTGAAATCATGTTAAATTAAAAAAATATATATGTTGGCCTTTTTTTTTTCAAGTGCTCTAAAAGATGTAGATGTTACTTTCAACTGAAATCAATGGCAAAATGTATTTGCCTGTGTAAAACACAAGTCTAGCAATACCTTTAATATCTAGATACATTGGCTGAGGCTAAGTGTTATAGCATAAAGCTGGACATGTCTCTTCTGTAATAAAGCCACATAACAGTAAAGCCCAGATCATATAAAAGGCAAAGTTATAAAAAACTTTTAGAAGAATTACAGAAAAAAGATTGCATCGAATCACAGAACATCCTATGCCATTTTGAGACTATAGAACCATCCTTTAAAAAAACTTCCTTAATGTGTCTAATGGTCCTGTTTAAGTGTATAAAAAGCCTCCAAGTGCGTTGAATGGATTAAAATTATGATAAAGTTGTGTTCTTTTGGATTCTTATAGAAAATAGGCTAATCTTTTGACTTTATTATCAATAACTTGAATGAAGTTTTAAAGAGAAGGAGTAATTGAATGTGTTTTTAGGCAGAAGAACATATTCCCAAGTACATATTCCCAAGCAGGTGGACAGTACACATATAAGAGAGACCTCTAGCTGTGGAATGCTGATAAGGAGCTAAATATACTCCTATTAGGAGTGGTGAGCTGAATCAATAGATTCAAATAAACGAAGTCAATGGGAGTAAGTCCATCCAGAGCTTTGATAATACCAAAAAAACAATTTTGTTTCATTTTCAGAGAGAGAAAAAATAAGTTTGATTATATACCTATCCACTGAATTTTGTGTTTGTGGGGAGACTGTGTCTAGTTTTTGTTCTAGCTGACAGGGTATTAGGAGATGAACATCTATTTTATATATGTGGTACTGAGTTTTTACATGAAGCAGTCACGGAGTTGTTCATTTTGTGATTAAGCCCAATATGAAGCATACAGCAATTTTTGGAGTAAACAAACAGTCAGATAAGCAAACAATCGGCTCATTAATGTGTCTGCATGGTTTAGGTAATTCTCAGTCAGCAGTTGAAAGTGAATTTCAGGTTCATTGTTTCTGACACAAATGCTCTTCAATTATTATTTCTTTATTTTCACTGAATGAAGATTCTTTTCTGGTTTTTGACCTCTTTAAAAATAGTTGGGAACTTTCATGTACCTAGAAATAAAAGACTTCTTGGAATGACTAGCTTTGGAAGTCAAGTTCTTCCTCACATGTTAAAAAAAAAGTACTTTCATCTCATTTGTAATTGGACATCTGAAAAGCTTAATCTTAAAGTGTGAATGACTTTAAAATTTAAAACAAAAGTCAAAGCATGAAAATAGCTCCCCAAGCCTGACACTTTAAGCAAAAGGAGGTATAAGATACTGAAACTGGAGGGAACAGGAGTACAGATATTTTGTTATTCAGAAGCTAGAAAAGGGTGATTATATTGTGCTGATGTACAAGAAAGTCAAGTTCATTGGGAGGACAATAAAGGAAGTAGAAAGGGCTTTGAGGAAGCATCTGAAGCAAATGACAAAAGTGGTTATTTCACAGAGTATAATTTATTGACAGTATTCACTAAATTCAGGGATATTTTGGAAAGGTACACAAATTTAAGTATGGGCTCCTGTAGCAACTGATGACTGCTAAACATCACGGTGACTAGCATGTTAGAAAAAATGGAGATAAAGGGATTGCCATAGGGATGAAGATAATATTAGTTAAACACAAGGATGCCGACAGGGAGCATTTACATTAGTGTTTCAGTTCAGAAGAGGAGTGCACTTTTGAAGAGATTTCTCTCATATTCCCTTTCCTTCAAGATCTAGTATCTAGTATTCCTTCTCCCTTCACATTGTGGAATGGTCTCAGAGCTCATGAACTGGATTTCTCTTAGATGGAATTAAATCAGAGGAAGTACTTCCAGACCACACGTAGCACACTCCAGCTGCTAGTGAGCACACACCCCATAGTATCAGGCCAGAGTAACTTCTCTCATCATCAGCTGTTTCACTCCACACATTCACTCCCATTTCACTGTATTATTTGTTAATGTAGACCACATTCAATTACCAGCTCTGCAATGAAATGTATGATCATCTTCCACCATCCATGAATGGATGCAACATCATTTATATGAATCAGAAGGAGAAGAGGGGAGGTAATCAAGATTCATTCATCTAGTTACAAATGTTTCAAGATCGCAAAAAGATTTACTCCAGCTGAACACTTACAGTAATATCAAAAACAAAATTAGACATCTTTCAGTCTTGAATCTAGAAACCTTTTCTTCACGTGGCAAAAATAGATTTTTTTTTATTCCAGCAGACATCTATATGAATACATGCATATAAATTTGTATAAACACAAGCATACACTGAAAGTTCCATAACGTGGTACCAATGCCAAATTATAACAAAATTTAAAATTAATTAGACTGTTACCAAACTGCATGGAAAGATTTTTTTTTCTTTAGTGTAGCAGAAATACCAGCTGCGTAGTGCCGTGTATGATTTATTTATAGGCTGCTAATGAAGACATAGCTAATCATCATAATTAATTGGTATTTTTGTGCTTTGGGGCCTAATCACAGAAACTTTCATATGTTGGCTTAAACTGAACTTAGCCATGAGGCAAAAATTCACAGGAAAACTTGATTCTTCTTTGTTCAAGTTTGTTTCTCCATTGAGCTTGACTACTGTGTGCTAACTGCAATTTAACCCTCAAAACACCAGGATACATTAAAGTGCTGTGAAAATTAGCTAGGGAACAGATGATTTGCAGGGATACCATTACATGACAACTGTTTTATATTTGCTGCGGGAATTTGCTTAAATCAGGCCTAATTTAAACCCTGCTTAATCAGTATCACATCATTAACATAATCCAGTCATTTTCATAATGATCCGTACAATTTCATAATATTTCTTGCTGTTTTGTATGGTAAACTCATTTATATGCACAATCTAAAATGTCCTGCAGCTTTGTAAATGTGCTGCTTACTTTAGGTTATACATTCATGCTATCTTTCTACATTTCCCATTACTCTACTCTTTTGAGGAATAACAGCTACATACCCATTCAGAAGTTGTTCAATAGGTTACAGGTCAGAGACTTGGCAATGATATTTGGAGAGACAATTTTCCATCATTTTAGAGTGCTGCATGCCAGAGACAACTGCTTTGTTCCTCTGTTTTGAAAATAACTTGCAAATAATATGGGTGTTTGATGCCATTGATGATTATTTGGCAAGGAATGCTGGGATAGCTGATTCCTCCAAAAGTATTAGGATGTGGAGTCAATAGATATGTTTTATAAGTTGAAAGTGTGGTTTGGTTTTACTTGCAGAAACTGCCTTTTATTGTAAATGAGGGCAATTCCCTACAGCTCTTATAGAATTAAACTTTGTTCTCTATTTTAAATAAACTCATATATAGAAATACATAAAGTGCAATATAGAAATATATATATATATATATACACACTCTATGGCTACACAGATACAACTTCATCTTACAATCTTCAATCTTTTAAATATGGCTAACGCATATAACATTTCACACTCTTGAAATGGGTACTCCCATCTTCCTGAGTCATAAATGACTTGTGTATGATAGGTCATCATCACAGCAGCAGTAGCACCTTCATTTTTACCTAAAATATCTATTCCAAAAGCTAGCTGCAATAATCATCGCCTGTCTTGCCAGGTATTGGCTACAGGGCAAGGGGAACTGGATACTTTTACCAGTGTGCATTATAATTGAAAAAGTAATAGATTGCATTGTACTAATTTTCCATTGAATCTAAAGTTATATAACTTTTATTAAAGATACCAACTTGTGTTTCAAAATAATTTTACTGTGTTATTTAAGTCTCATGTATACCCCTCAACCTTTGTTGGTTTTCATTTTTTCCACTTTCCAGAAATGACAATTTTATTTAATTTTCCTGACAATCTCTCAATATATATCTGCCATCTCTATTATGTTTCATTGATGTGAATTTGCAAGGATTTTGAGTGTTCTGCTGCAGTGAATGA
Source organism: Apteryx mantelli (assembly GCF_036417845.1). Classification (NCBI taxonomy): domain Eukaryota; kingdom Metazoa; phylum Chordata; class Aves; order Apterygiformes; family Apterygidae; genus Apteryx; species Apteryx mantelli. The sequence goes on along the minus strand of NC_089980.1, from coordinate 95,884,774 downwards.
TATTTTCCCAAGGATTTGTGATTGGCATGAGTTGTCTGTCTCCAAATATTTGGAAGCAATCTCGTTAGTTGTCAAAGACACTTTGTCCTTTTTTGAATGTTCATGAATATATTATCAGAAGAAGCATACTGTGTAAGGAATCTGTCTCTCCTGGAAGTTGAACTGAAGACCCTTGCATTCCAAAGCGTCGACTTTACCAATTGAATTGAAAAGAAAAATCTCCATTAGCTGTTAATTCTAGTAGCAGCAACTCTTATGAACCATTTCTAGGCCTCCAGATGAGGGAAAGGCCATTAAATACTTCCCTTACTTCCTGTAAAGTGCTTGAACTCAAGTGAACAAATGCAAAGATATTCTAGTACAATGCATAAATGGCAAGCATACCATTCCGGCCAGTGCACTTTTAAGGGTATCACATGAAGTTCAAGGAAGACTGAATCTCTCATCCGATGCCAATATGAGGAAATTGTCTTTGCTGAGACTTAAGCAACTGTTTTTTTTTATTATTTTTTATTAGGAAAAGAGTAACTTAATTTCTCCTATCCAAGGAAAAACACTTAGCTATTTTTAAGAGTCCCATCTGAGTTCCACAAGAAAATTATTTGAACTATTAAGTAGCTGTTACTCCATTGTTCAAGAGGAGAAATAGGAAAAGAATATATGATTTAAGCCTACTAGAAAAAAAAACACACACACACAACAACAGGGACATAGTTAAAAGTAGCAACACTTATATCATCCTTTCAGTTCCCAGACATGAGCTGGTAAGGCCATTAATATGACAATTTATAACAGATGGCCATTCTAGCTTGGGCATACACATACATCATCAAATTTCCCTTTGAGTTTCACCTGCTCTAATTCCCACTGAAGTCAGTGGGAGTTTCATCTGTATAAAGGAGAGCAGAAATGGACCTACAGGGTTTTTTTTCCTTTGTCTTAAGTGACATATTGTTAAATGTGGGGATTAACACAGAAAGAAAACTGTCATGGGAACGAACTGACAAAGAGTTTTGTTTTAATGCTTGTGAAATAGAAGTCTATTCGTATTTAACTTTCTGAAGGTTAAAATCAAAAAGTCCTTTAATGAAACCAAGGATGAATATATTGTCCATAGATGCTGTGTACCTACATTTCTTTCTCTGATGTCATACTCCTTGATGATCCATAAGCAGTCAGGGTCAATTACCTGTTTTGCTGTTCTTCAGCATACAAGGACAGTCAAATAGGGTATATCTGACTGGAAATCTGAGGAATTTATAATTTATGTCAGACTATTAGCAAGTCTTCTGTTCTTCCTCTTTGTTGTTTATTGTCATATTAAAAAAAAACACAAATAAACAGACAAATGAGTGTGAAAGATACACAAGCCTTTTACAGCCTGAATAATGATCTACACTTTAAGAAGACACAACTTCAGCTTTAGATTGCCCTATAGAATGCTTTTGATTTTTGACTAGCACAGAGGCACAGGAAGAACTGCATTATTTTATGCATAGTTTACTTAGCCACGTCATAAAGGCAGAAATATTCCCCAGTGCAATTTGATATATGATGATATGGGCTGTAAACCTATTCTGACTAATCATGTTTATTCTGATTGACTGAGCTAATTGAAAACCAACACAGATATTCCCCTGTAGATGCATTTTTCTCTTATTATATTTGTATGATAATAAAAAAGGGATGTTTTCAATTCTCAAAAAACAATTATCTTGGCTCTTCTTAGCCTGCCAGAACAGATTGCTTGTCTGCCTGATATTAGTCAAACAGGTAAGCAATCTGTTTTCATAGCTTGACCATAGTAAATTTAACTATTAAAGGTCTAAGTATGTTTTTGCAATGAGATGTTCAGTACACTATGCCAATATACGAATTCTGTTCCTGAATGACAATATATCTGCTTTAACACTGTTGTATGATCAGAAAAATGGTTCTTATCCTTTATCACCAGGACCACCAAGCATCTCATACATTTAGCGATCTTACCTACATTTCCTTGGCTCTCAAGCATAAGCAGAAAGGCCTGGTAAATCTCACTCATCCTTGTCTGTTATAGTGATCCTGGTGTTTGGTGGCAGCTATGCATCTACGCCAAAGAAACAAGGAAAAAGCTTGAAATAATCTTTCATGAAGAATCCAAAAAGAAAAAAAAAAAAGCAGAAATGCAGACTCAAATATTATGCTTAACTCCCTAACTTGCACAATGACTTCTTCAGAAACCTCCTGACATTTCCTTCTTATTTATGAGACACTACAGAACTGAGATTTGTTCTTTACAGGGAGAAAAAAAAAAAAAAAAAGGATGATCAGCTCTTCTTGGATTAGCTTACATGTATAATACAAAGGTGGATGAACTTCCAAGTTTCAATAGCTGAGAGAAAATAAGCAGCAAAACTTTTGGAAAGTTATCCAACATTTATCTGGACTCAGTTTAAATTTATGTTGGAAATATTTCATGAGTAGTTTTCATGAAATCTATAGTACCTTTTCTTCTTATTTTGATAAAATGTAGGATATAGAAAGATGTTTAAAATTTTACAAAAGAGCTAGTCAATGCATTAATTGCTGAAAATACAGTAGTAATGATGGAAGAAGATATAGCTCATGACATTTAAGCTAGCAAACTAATTAATGAAAATAAAACTGTTTTCTCTAAGGAGAAATTAAGACCAGGAATATCTACCGTGAAAGTCCCATATAATCCTTTGAAGGAAAGAGCCTGCATCTCTCTGTTGATAAAATTTCCTTATGATATCCCTTCAAGTACATTAAAACTCCATCATTCCCAGTGGGCCAGACCAACCAGAGCCAAAAGAACAAATAAAAGCATAGGAAAGGTGTTCCTGAGATCAACAATTACTTTATAGTCTCACAGCATTACTGATTCATCAAATCTTTCCTAGTTTCAGTTCAGCTGAACCCTTGAATTTTCTTTTACGTTTTGAGTTGGTTCCAGTCAAGTACAGTAAAAGTAAAACTCTAGATTATGCCAGTGAATTTATGAGATTTCACTTAGCTCCACATATTTTTCAAATATTGCCACAATAAATATTTTTATGAAGTCTAAGAACAAACATGGATGTTTGTACTAACCAAGGAAGACAAATGTACACCTCTCAAACATTGTTCTGAATTGTAAGGAAAGATAATACAATTAATTTCCATATTATATCCTAGATTATAATCTCATGTCTCAAGTTTTGCAAGGTTTCTTTGCAAAAGATTGCCACAAATCTAAGTACGTGTGAGAATTCACACCAGGAGTGTTCATGAACCTATCTTGAAAGCTTTTGGGGAGTTTGGGAATCATTCAGACATGGACCAGGAAAAATGTTCTGTGGCATAAAAGACCAGTAAAAACAGGGAGAGCATTAACAGTAGGAAATAGCATGGCTTTTATTAATAGATCATGAGTTATCCCATTTCACAAAAACAAAGAAATAGAACTCAAAGAATAATCTGGGATGAAGTTATCCCAGTCAAACCTTCGGTATGTACTGTTCAGCTTCAAAAAATATCATGATTGACAGTACCCTACTGTTTTCAATCCCTAGAAAAGTTTGTCTTTACCTATATGTATCACAGGGAGATTTGAACCAAATAGTGGGATATTTTGAACACTAAAGAGAAAACAATTTCTATTGTTTGATGGAAAAGGTGATTTTAAAGGATACCCAGTGACTCTTCCTATTACTTCACTGCACGCATATCTAAAACACGATTGATTCCAACATTTCCCTTTTCAACCAGTTATTGGTGGCAGAATTCTATGAATAAAAATCAGAAGCTATTGTTGGTAGGCACATCACAATACATTATAAATGGGTATGAGTTCAGTCCATGAAATAGTTTATTGGCTTCTTTCCTTGTGATTATAAGATAATGAGCAAATGTTCTTTCATCATAAACCATATTATTTTGTACTGGCTTGCTAAATAGAAGCTGCATTTGATCATGACCACCAACAATACCATTAGCTGTCATGTTGTATTAGTTATAACGAGGAGCTGTATTCAAGCATGCTCTACAGTTCTAGAGAATTTTGTCCTGACTGGAAGGATACATTGTGCAACAAACTTTTTTTTTTTCCTTTTATCTGTTGATGTGCTCGTGTTGGTGATTTGGTCTAAAATGTGTAGATTCCATTGTTTTTCTCATCTGTAATGTAGTTATAAGGACAAAGCTAGTCACCTCAGAAGATTAATCTGTCTTCCACCATTCTTTATGTATTTCCTGCATCTTCTCTCATGTGCAGTCTTTCCAAAGATTAAAGAGCTGCCTAAGTCAGCTCCGTCTATTTCCTCTATATTACCACAGTATCACTGTTTCTTTTCTCATAAAAGAAATAATCTCTTGGGAAGATATTTTACTTGATTTGACCAAACTGTAGAAAATGTAAGGAAAACGTGTGTCTGTGTAACTTGGATACCGTCAACACAGACTGATAGATAATATGCAGAATTTCCAGACAGAAATCAGTTGGTTGTGCAAACTTTTGGCTTGTCTGACACTTTCATATGTATCGTGTAGTTATCAGCTCAAATTTGACATGGTTAAATTTTAAATATCCTTCCTTTCCTCCTCCCAAGAGATCTTCATTTCTTCATTTCTTGATCATGATGGACAAAGCCATCCTCCTGCCTGCAACCTCAGTTTAAATTCCATTCAGGTGTCGTTAAAGGTCTTCCCATCCAGATTATGTTTAAGTATTATATGTCTTTGTGCAGTGTAAACTAAAAGTTGTTTCTCCTGACCCGCAGGTTAAGTCTGTTGTCCAGGCTTTCTTCTCCTCACATCTCAATTACTTCAAAATACGCTGTATTAAAAAGCAACCTTATCCAAGGCTTACAAAATGCCACTGAAAGGATTCCATCTTTTTGACTTTGTTACTTACTTCCCTGCATCTGCCTGCTGACTCCGTCTTTTCATTTTAATCAAGAAATGTGCTTTTCTCCACTTTTCAGAACATTACTGATCTATCTTATCATTCTACCAAGAGCTGATTCCAGATTCAAGTTTCTTTGATTCAGATTTTTATCTCTGAATTTTAAATCTTTAATACATTCTAAAAAAATATGCTCCATGACTTCTTCTGTGATATTCTCCATGCTTGAGAGACTCTTTATACACTTAGCTGCCAAACAACACCATTATACTCCTTCATCTGCCTCACAATAGCTTGGCTATTTCTATCATATTTTCTGTTTCCTTATAAATTCCTCACCTATTTGAATGTATCTATTTTCTCTTGTTCTACTCTCTGATGGAGCAGCTGATTGGAATAAATTCTTACCTGGAGTACAAAACTCCTTTTTGCTCTCTAAATATGCACATTGCCTACTACAATAGGATCCTAGGCCTTAGATTGGGTTTGAAACACTGCTGGACAGAGCAAGATTAACAAGGTGATGACTGGGTCATGAAAACTGCATTGTTTCCACTGTCCATACAGAAAATCACTGAGGGATTAGTGACCTAAACACTCCAGATTTTGAATCACTGAAACCAGATAGAAGTACACTGTGATGCTAAGGGAGGCTCACCAAACAGCTAACATGCAAAGTACATCAACAGAAACATTTTCCTTTTTGGCAAAGGGTATGAAACTCTGGTAATATGGACCATCATTTTAACAGAAGAAGTATTTTTCACTTCTCTGTAGGACTTCTTAAGAAATATATTTGCTTATTATAAAGCTAAAGATTCAGATATCCTTTCTGTGACCTTCAAAGAAGACATCTAACTATCCTCTTGCACACGATCCACTGAGATGAATTTTCAAAATCCTCTGAATGTCAAAAATATTTCAGGTTCTTTTTTTCAGGCAAAGAGGCTGTGACAGAAGGTAAAAAGCAGCACCCTAGGAAGGCAATTCAGTTATGTGCAAAGAACCACTTTATCTTTCTGAAAAAGCAGGTAAGGTTCCTAGCAGGAGAGGACCACATACTCAACCAGCCTTATGGGCACATGCAACATCTCATACCACCAGAAAACGTCTTGATGAACTGGAATATGCTGTTCTGGTAATTATAACAAATTTTAATTAAAATACATTCCTTCATATATAAACCATCTGATGTGAATCCCCTGGAATGGTTCTGTCATTTTTTCCAATCTATTTAGGTTCCAGTATTTCAAATTTAAAGTATAGTTAATTATAGACAGAATATAAATATGCAGGAATGGTGAGTTGATTCTGATCACATCAGCTCTCACACAGAATCCTGTAAGATCCTCCTTCAAAACTTTCCAAAGCATGAAGTCTGATATATTCTCATATCTTTACGTGAAAATCTCTAGGGTTCAGAACTGTGTCTACTGTTTTACTTTGGTAAGTTTTTTGTCTGAACTTGTCAGCACACCACCTGCCGATCCATTAGTGACTTCCTGAGATACACCTCTTTCTCCTTCCTAATTTAGATCATATACCTTACCTTGTACACACAACTAAGATATCCAGGCTGTCAGAGGAAAACTTTCTTGACAACACAGTAATACTTTTATGGAGAACTTCTGAAGACAAGCATATACATTTCCATACCTTGGAAATCTCTGAAGTTTACAAGGCTGGTTCAATGTTGATTTTGTTATGCTGGCAGGAGTCAATTTTTCCTGAATATCTTAATGCCATATGGAAAAGAAGTAGAGGCCATTTAAAAGGCTGTTACACACACACAGGTATTGGTCAGGTGGCCTTAATACAAACTGTACAAACCAAAGTAGATAATTACTGTTTAAAATTAATAATAAATACTGTTTAAAAATATATTCAAATTGTTTGGGGGGGGAAGGGGGAAAATAGCATAGAAAAGCCCTCTCCCCAATGTCTTAATACCATTTCATGTTTCACTGATATTGGTAGTGCACATTTATGACCATGTGAATGAACATATTTTGTATTTTCTCCTGCATCCCTTCCTTCCCTCTTACATACAAGAAAAAGAAAAACCAAACTTGTTCCATGAACGCTTCCATGATTTCCAGTTTCTTCCTTTCCAATGGAGGTTGTCTCAAATCAAACAAACAGCAAAACTGTTGGCTTTTCTCCAGAAAATCCTTTTTTTTCTATTCAGTTACCTATTTTCACAAAGTTTGTGGAGTCTCGCTATCTTTGAGATATCTACCTATCAAAGTCAATTAAAACTGACCAATAATTTCAAAAGCTACTGCTGAAAAAAAGACTCATGTATACTTCCACATGCACGTGCACATGAACACAGACTCACAATAAGGTCACAGTAACCATATTTATTTAGGAAAACAGACAAACCCAGAAATTTCTAAAATATACAATTAAATAATTACATATTGTAAAAGGTTTTTACACCAGTTATATCTGATCGCCAGAAAATTTGTCATGTAAGTAAGGTAGAGAGCACAGAAAAGTGAGCAAAACATCTATCAATGCAAGGCTTAATAGAAAAGAAGAAAATAAAAATAGATTCAATTAAATGCCACAGTGGCAATAGAATGCTTACCTCATATGCAAAAGCATAATTAAGTGTAGAGGCAAAGTCTAGTTTCATAAATAGCTATCCATAATCATATACAATTGGCATGTCATTATTCCTATTACAAAAAGAACAAACAAGAACAGAAAGCAATATTAGTCTTATAGAACTGAGTTCCTAATTAAGTCCTCATCCAAATAACTAAGCTTCTCAGTCTCTTCTTCCTATTTCATTTCACAAGGATGGATTATTAAAACTATCCGACAACATCATATGCAAAACATTTGTCTCCTGCCTATTCTCCATAAGAACAATGTGAAGCTTAGCAAGGAATAGGCTGGTTACAACACATCAGATCCTAGTTCAGAAAGTCATCTGAATAGTGTAAGGAGTATCAAGAAAAATAATGCATTCTTTTGTTCTTAAAAAAAAATATATTTTTTTTCTACATGTCAGAAATAAAAAAATCCTTATTTTTCATTGATCTGAAACATATGACCAGAGAGTGACAGCAAGAGTATCTACTAATAGTGGAATGATCTGGAATATTCTTGATGGACGAAATATAAAGAGAAAGCAAAAAGTTTCCCTCTCTTGTTAAAGGACGATCAATATTTTTTTCCCAAGACTCCAAAGAAATTGGGAGATTTTCTCACTGATGCTTTTCAGCTGTTTTTTCAATTTTTTTTTACCTCCTTCAAGGTAAGAAGGTACACTACACACCTCGCTACAATCCAACTGTCATTTGAGCTTGTGTTTATGTACTCAAACCTGCATAAAATAGTTGTATTAGAGATGGGCAACAGCATATAAAATGGAAGTGCAGAGACCAGGATGGTTGTGAAATCTTGCAGAGTTAATGCCGGCTTGAAAATCATCCCAAAGCTGAACGATATGGTGCTGCAGCGTACCTCGTCATCACACTAAGGTGTCTATAAAATCAAATACTGAGGATGCAGTGTATCCATGACATCGATGTGTATTTTTGGTAACTTTATCTGCTTTTAGTTATGTAGTTTGGAAGCCTGGGTTATGGGGACTTTTATACCTGTGTTTTGAGATTGAGTCCATATCTGGTTATTTCTTGGTCCACTCTGTCCATTTAACAATCTCTCTCTTTTCATTTCCTTACTTAACACAGACAGACTCTGTTACCAGAAATCTCAGGATAGACATTACAGCTTCTATACATGTGCATTACTCTCCAAACCCTCAAATACTCTTCAGGTAAGGGTTTAAACAAGTGGACAGGGGTGGATTAGGGATATCAACCTGCCTGTTACGTGTTTGCACATGCAGAAGACTCCAGTTTCCAACACCATCAGTCCCTGATTCTCATAAATTCTAAACCTTGACTAGAAACAGTCTAATGGTTGAGAAATGCGTAATGCCTTTTCTATTTCAACACACAAGAGGGCTTTAGAGTTATGGCCTCTAGCAAATGAGAGTGTATTATGGAGAAATGCAGAAAAGGAGCTGGGGGTGGGATTTAGAGAGCAATGACCAGTGAACGATGCATCCGTGCCACCTACTTTAACCTGGGACATTAGATGCAGCTACAAAGAGGTCTGAACAGACAGTTGGGGAACTGTAATGCTCTGTGACAGGCTGCCTTTTCCCTCACATTTCTGCTTTAGGAATTAGTGAATTTGGCTCATTGGAATTACACCTGTAATGGACTAAAGTAACCCAGTGGTAAATTGGGCCACCTATACACAATTATATGAGCACTAAGCCAAATCCATCACTGTGGCCCACCTGCTTTGCACATTAGTAATGCAAAGCAGGCTAGTGTCTGGCCTTCCAGCCAGCTAAGCTAGTTTTACAGCATATTTCATCACTGGAGTACTTCACAGCAAAAAGAACATATCAGTGATTACAGTGTATTGCATAGCAAGCCAACTGAGTATAGTGTGGAAATAATTTCTAGAATGTGGTTCAGGAAAATTAGAAAAGAAAACAAAATAACTTCTAATGTTAATTAATATGTATGTCTTAAACATCTAAATATAATTTTTCATTATCATCCAAAAAAGGAATTTACTGCCTGTTCAGTCTACCAGACATTTTTCTCCAAATCTGTAATTTCCCTAGCTATCTATAGTATATATAACTATTGCTTGTAGCTTGCTTACAGGTGTATTCTTTGTAACCTCTAAATCAAAGAAATAACAAAGTGAAATGATCCACTCTGAGCATCTGTTACTATTGTTTTTTTTAAAAAAAGCGAATGAGGTTCCACCCCTTCACTTCATTTACTTCTTAAAATATTCCAGAATTAAATAATTTTTTTTATTATTTTATTTTTCTGGAAATAGTTTATGGTAAACAAAACAAGAATGTATTTATTTTCATCTCTCCTCATGTCAAGGGACATGATGATGCATTGCTTTAGAGATGCATCTGTCATATTGAACTACATAAAGTGACATGATACAATGTGACATGTTGATGAACAGTGTGACACAAGGTACATATTTCAATATATCATTCAAGACTGGGAATAATAAGAACGGAAGTCCCAGATTTAAAAGGAATAGAGACCTTTAGATTCTAGTTTTACTGCTTCTTTCCAGAAACTCTAGAGATTGCCTGAGAAAATGTCCCTTAATAGTAACACTCCATTTGCTAATGTCTTGTTAATCACATAGGAAACATAATTGTTTTCTTAGTATGAGTTATTAGGTCAGCTACCAAAATACTGACCATACCTGGTAGGTAGGAAAGGTTTTTTCAAAGGTTATTTAATTTTGTTCTGGCTCTGTGTGGCATCTAGTTGTGACTAACGTAGGCAGAAAGAAAAGGTAAATTTATCTCTAGAGAAAACTACAAAGAATTTTTAGCTGACAGCTGTTGATTAAGAGAATGTATTTTAGTACAGTTATTGCATTGTGCTATTACTGGACTGTGTTATACTTATCATATATGTGGGAGTTTGGATGCAGAAGGAGCACAATACTGTTTCCTTAGGTAAAAAGGTTTATTCTGCTAAATTAGTTGAACTGTTCTCATTGGTTCTATACAAGGTGAAAGTATACTAGGAGTGAAAAGATTTGTTGTACAATACAACTTTGAGAAGCAAAGTCCCTTCCATGTTTATTTATTTATTTAATAGGTTTCATAGTTAAATAATACCGTTACAGGATAGAAATTATAAAATACCATGGGATATGGCTGCAAGATTCAAAAAGAATTTGAAAAACAGAAAAAGCCAGAAAAATAAAGGAATTTTGTCTTAAAAAATTGTAGGAACTGCAAATGAAAAGATTCTTGTCTCCATGCTGATGGGATTTTAAAGGGAAGAAAAAGAACAGGGGATAATCTCTAGAATAGCTCTATATGCTTATGTTGTATGTTTGGCCCTGCATCTGAATCCAGGGGTTGTTCCTTCTTTCACTTGTCAGTCCCCAGGGAGTGAAAAAGAACCAGCCTTCCTGGATAAGCTTGAAGCGTCTCTCCTATACACAGTGTGCTAATGAGGGTTGAAGAAAATCAAGTCACTCAGAGATGGTATTACTGCAATCTGCTGGCTTGAGACTACTCCCTGCACCAAGGCCAAATACAATGTTGATGCAGCCCCAGAGAAACCTCACCATTTACCTTCATTGGTTTAAAACTGAATTTTCTTCAATAACAGGTTCAGATTAATATAGCTTAGGCTTACTAAAAAGAAAAGAGATCACACAGAAAGTTTTAAGATCATTATAATGAGTGCAAGCATTATGCTTTCATGATACCCTACTGAAGATACGGAACAGGTTTCATTCATTGTAAACCACTGATGCACAGTGTTTAGGAACAACAAATAGAAAAGAAATAACTTACAGCTTTATTTGCTTTTTCCCTTCTCCATCATCTCTAACTATCAGCTTTGTAGCCTCTGGTACTGGCAAGATGCTTTGAACTGCATTCTCAAAGCCAACTACTGGAAAAAAAACCCGAGTACATGATTCTCCTTTTCCGTTAAAATTCACTCCATGGGGGTGAAATCCCAGCCCTATGGAAGTTATTGGCAAAACTTTTACTGACTACACTGAGGCCAAGATTTTATTCTTGGTTTAAAAAATATGTCAGGATTTGCTTCAGACTGCTGCACTGATTTCTTTTTACAGCCCTAAATATTCACTCCATTCACTAAAACCTGCCTCCCCTCAGTCCCTTATTATGTGAGATACCATTGTAAGGTACCACTATACCATCATATATATAAATTCTGTTTTCCAGTTCCTAAATGCATAGGGTTGATTTAAATGCAGGTGATACAAGTCAGTACAGAATTTGACTCATTCTAAAAATGGGCCTGAAATCAGTGAACAGCATGTGGAATGGTGCTGGCTTTGAAGAATAGATTGTTTTCAATAATTATGGTGCCTATGATAAGTACTTTGACTTTTACAGTTCCCTGTAATTTACATGATTTATATGTATAGAAGGGGGAGGAAGGAAACAAGAGCTTCAGCCTATTTGCAAAGGGGGGAAAAAAGGGGAAAAAAAAAACCCGAGTGGAACCAAAGTTTCATTTCTCAAAAGAGCAACTAGATAGACTGTGTTTTAGAGCCATCAATACTATCAGCATTTAAAAGACAACAAGAGGGTGAGAATAAAAATAATGTGATAAAGCAATTCACAACTAATATCAGGAAAAATGAAATTTCAACATTGCTGTCACTCTGCTGACTGAGTTGATGAGCTGAGCTGAGGTAGGGCTTTTTAAAGCTGTGATTGGCCTGCCAGCATGGATTTGTGTTGTCATGCTGAGGGCCCCTCTAATAGCCCAGAGGTAGCAGGTGACTGCTGACTTACAGAGGCTTGCATCTATTTTATTATTTGTTGGCTCTTTTATCCCTGACAGATTCAAACACAAATAAATTCAATCAAGAACCTCTACCTTTCTATGATTCCATTTGGTATTTGAAGCTAGCTGCAGCAGGTTTCTGAAATAGCATGACAACAGCCCCAGTGACTCGACTAGAAGTAAACAAGATGCTTAGTTGCAATGGCTGGGTGTCTGAAGCAAAGAAGAAATGAAATCCAAGTTTCTCATGGAGCTCACTCTGCGAACAAATAGTACGCTTTAAGACAGAGACTTCAGCTAAAAGTCAAACAGCGAAAAATACAACAAAGTATTGTTTTGAATAAGAAATGAACCAAGGTGTTTTGAAAAGTGTACTCAAAACCATGAAGTGCAGAGAGCAAGAATATAATGACTTGGTACAAATTAGTCATGCTTTAAGTGTGTTCCTGAATTTCTGTGTTCCTCACCATGCACAGACTAAAAGTGGCTTTAAATAACTAGAACAATACTAAGAGATCACCAGCCAAATCAGTGGTGAAAAGTAGATATCCACAAATATACTGTGCTATCAATGATCCAAAGGAGCTGAATGTTATCATTTGCTAATTCTCAGTCGATCTTTGAATGTTGATGCCTCAGTCACCCAGAGCTTTCCCCTTTTTTTCTTCCAGGGTCTCTCTGATCTTGCTCTTTTGGTGAGTGCCACACTTGTCTGAGGCCCAGGTTACTCTGTTACAGAAATTGAGACCTGCTGAAAACTAAAGTTGCTTTAAAAGTTGAGCACTGAGGCTGTTTGCTCTCAGGATACTTTAATTGCCACCAGCAGCTCATTGTCATGAAGTGCCTCCAGAATAGGTTCAATGCAAATGTGAGATTTGCCCATGCATGGTATAACTTGTGCTCTGTGGAGGTAAATGCCCTTCATTATGAGGAAAATATCAACTAGTAAATACAGCTACGCATATCTGTAAGTTTTTTTCTACTTGTCCTCTTCACAGAGGGTTTTGAGAAATCTGTTTCTAACAGTAGTTTTTCAATCAAAGTAAAGTTCTCCCCCTCTTCCCATTTATGTTTCACTTGAGTTATAGGGTAACGTATACTTAAAGCAGACATGCATCTCTCAGGAAGCATCTGCTTGATCTAAGTGAAGCACTCACTCTTTTGCCATTTGTCTGGGCTGAGAAGCTTTTAAGACGTTTTCATGTTTCAGAAAGGGACTGTTTGGATGAAATGACCTTGTTACTTTTTATCCAGAAAGCTGTATTCCAAATTCCTATTCAGTTATTTGATCTTATTGATGAATTGCTCTTCTCTTCCTTGAAATGAAAGTAGCAAATAGGTGGTACAAACCTTGAGACAGAACATGGGCACTTGGCCATGCTTCCTCTGGCCCTCCCTGGTCTTCCCTTTACTCCCTTCTCCCTCTGCAAAGAGTAGGAGTGATATTAGGACATTTGGAGTGTTTCACTATGTTCTCCAACTGCAGCAAATCTTTGCATTCCTCTCAAAGACAAGCTCAGCAAATCAGGAGAGATGGAAGCAGTGCAAACTAGCAGGAGGAAAAGTATGAGTCAAAAGACAAAAACATTGAGATGTGCTAGGTCAGCCAAAACACAAAAACGGGAAGTGAAAATTTTCCTGTTCAGTGATCCAGCCACTGGGATTCAACTGCAAAAGTCCCAACAGTTGTTTATCTTTCTCATGAGTTTCCTAATACAAAAGGACATAATGCCTTAAAATTTTGCTGCAACTTTCTTCTATTTCTTATCTATTTCAGTGCATCCACCATTGTTTATGTCTGCTGTAATCAAAACACTTGTAAGTCTGAGTACCTTGCATCTTTTGCCATATTATTTTTCTATATATATTTTCCCTGATTTACGATGAAGGCTGCCAAGTTTTGTCTGCCTACAGAGATTCACACTGTGATGTCCCTGCATTCAGCTCATGAGTCAGCACTTCTCCATGCCACCAGACCTTGCTGTATAAAAAATAAACATTCATATAATTCTGAATTAAACAGTAGAAACTCCTGGACAAATATTTTATGTCCTGAAAATTACACACTTTAATTCCATTTTTCTATGGTTGTGCCTAGTGGTGTGTGTGTGCATGTGTGTGTGTGCACGCACGTGCAATTGTTTACTGGTACTGGAACTTTTTGTCTTAAATAGAAGATAAAGAAAATGAAAATGATAAAAGTATGGGTTAATGCATGCTGTGATAAGATAACTTCTGTTTAGCCTTTCCTACAGTAAGATAAAAAGGACATATAATGACATTGAATCATGTCAAATTCAAAATTAAAATTCAAAATTAATTAATGAAATTTGTTTCCAAATAGCATCAGTTTAGTCTGTTGAGTATATTAACACATTATAAGGTAGAGGATAAGATCATAAAAAGATCATAAAAGGATTTGAAAAGAGAAAATGAAATTATATATAAAAATACACATTTTAACCTTTTACATAGAGATCTTTGTATTCACATGATAACAATAAATTTCAAATCAATAATAAATATTTTGTGAAAGTGTGCAAACTCTGACAACCAAAGCACAATCCAATAGCTGAAGAGCAGGTTGTCACCTAACTGGTCCCTGTTCAGGTCTGGTTTTGTTCATTTTTTGTGTTAGTCCTGCAAAATAGCAGGCACTACCAGAGAAAGGCTCCAAAAGACTCACCTGTGGTCTGAGTGATAATTTGTATTCACAAGTAAATGCAAGCATATAGTGGCACAAATACTTAAGTTCAGCCAATTTAAACTCAGTTTAGGATCCAGGGGCAGGTTATAGAGTAGAGGCTAAGCAGGTTTATGCTGTTCTTTTTCATAGATAATTTCAGCACTGACAGAGGGCTAGGAGCAGCTGGGAACCACTGCTTGTACTCTATGTGTTTCTTCCTTCAAATCTAAATATGCTGTAAGCAGGGAGGAACAGGAATGGGTGGTGAAGGGGCAAATATCTGGATTTTGTGCCACTTCTAGACTGGTATTCATTGGAGGAAATTCCTTTTCCTATTAGCTGTTTTTTGACTTGTTTCTCCAAAACTAAAAAACAAAAGAGATATATAAAATTAGCAATTCATTGCTCCCAGGCAGGCACACATCATCAAAAATGACCAACTGGGAAATACAGGAGGAAATGGGATTTCATTGGTTAAAAGAAGGAAGAATCAGAATTGACATGATAAAGCCTTCAAGTTTATTAAAGACTGCTTTGAAGAAGCAAATAGTCTGTTCTACTGGTTCACAATGGGCAAAATAAGAAGTAAAAAGATTAAATTTCAGAAAGAAAGATCTACTTCAGACAACAGTAGAAAACAAAAGAGATTAAGAGATTATTGTTACAGAATAACTTGAGAAGTTTTTGAGATCTTTCAGAACAAATAAGACAAAACACATCAGTCTAGGAAAGGATAAGCTAATTTGTAGTGGTCCTTGTAAACATAATCGTGCTATAATCTTGATGGTTCTGTTTAGAGTCTTCTAACATTTCCAGGTGCTTTGTGTCTACACATTTAGCTATAGAATGCTGCCTAAGAGCAAAGG
This sequence comes from Apteryx mantelli, assembly GCF_036417845.1. NCBI lineage: Eukaryota > Metazoa > Chordata > Aves > Apterygiformes > Apterygidae > Apteryx > Apteryx mantelli. The sequence continues at coordinate 95,868,973 of NC_089980.1, read as the reverse complement.
AAAGTGGACGTTGATAATTAAGTAATTGCATGATTGAAGTGACTGAGGTTCAGTTCCTAGACTTAGGTAACTTTGGTTCATTGGCTCAGCTTTGAACCTCAGATTCATGTCTACAGAAAGGAGATGATGCATCCATATCTCGCAAAAGTAGAATGAACATAAAATTTGTCCAGCAATGTGTGAGTTAGCTAGATGTTAACATAATGAATGTCTTGGAAGGCCTAGGAATCAAGTGTTTAGTCACTGAGTCACAGTGAGTCATATCCTTGACTTCCATAGCACTGTTTATCCCAAGTAAGAATATAACCCAGTTGATTTGTTAATGTTTCTATGCATATCTTGGCAAATTATATTTGTTAACTGCTATAAAATGAATGCAGTATATACATCAATCACTTTCAGTCAGATAAATTCAGACAGACATCTTAAATATATATCCACAGAAGAGTGTACTTGATGTCAGAGTAACGAGACAGTTGCAGAACTCACACCCTGTAACAAATTAAAATGTGGTGTCCTTTTTTTTATTTTTTTGACAGATAACTACTTAATCATAACGTCATAAATATTGATGCTGAGATGAGCAGAGGAGACCAAGTGTATAGGTAGACTGTATGAGAAGCTTTCTAAAGTATAATCATGTCTTTTTAGGGGCATTTTTTCCCAATCCTTTTATAAAGGCAAAAGTAATCACCCCAACATAATATAGCAGCTTTGGCTGCTAGATTAAATTCTGTTTGAAGTAATGGCATAAGCTATATCACTGAAGGAAATTTGTATCTTCCTAAAGAAAAGTTGCTTGGAAGGTTTGCTTGTGACATTCTGCATATTTTCCGGGTAGACATATCCTAAGAACCAAATTCAATGGTGCAGGTCCATTTCTAATCGAAGAGATTGTAGAGTATATAGATCCTTCCTATATTAATATATATATAAGCTACTTCTTTTCTTATACTGCTGTATTCACAGAAGAAGAAACACTCTTGTTCGCACCTGAAAAACCTGCATTTAGTCTGTTTGCATATGAATGCTAGTTCTTGCCTAACCAAACACTATTTGTGGGAGTCTGGTGGCTCTCTGCCTTTTGAGCTTACCAAACAGGTTTGCCACATCTGATTTATTAAATATTTGCTGTTAAAAGGAAAATTACTCTTAAAAAATCACTGCTTGAGTTGAAAATACAGGTTTCAAGTTGTTCAGTAGAAAAGCCAGACACTGTGAGTCAGTCGGTGTGTGCAATGCTTTAATTTCTCTAATAAGACAGCATAATGGCCCATTATTGTTTTTACATGCCACCTTACTGTGCTCTTTGAACAAATTTTCTGTCAAATTTTCTTTTAGCCTCCATATATTTCATTTGTATTGACCCTAGGCCCTTTCAAAACATTATGTTAGAGAAATGTTAAAGTGTTTCACTAAAAGTGTTCAAAGCCATTTAGAGCCTTCCAGTAAATATGTACTTATTCTGCTGTCCATTAAGGGTATTATATGGAAGAGTATGTATGTATGAATATGAATATGTATATGAATATGAATGTGTGTATTATATGTAGATATGGATATATATACACACAGACAAAGAAATGGTAGAATTCTAAATGCTTATTATTAAAAAAATATATTATATATACAGAAGCACTTTAAAAATTCCCAGTAAAGCAGATAGATAGATTAGCTAGATCAAAAGTAGCTTCTGTAGCTGATAGTCCTTAAGTCTTCTAGAGTTTGCTTCTTGTTTAGAAGATATTTCCATTACTGTTTGCAGTGAAGGCATTATGCAACTTGAACATCCATAAAAACTGGAAGCCTGTGAATGTACCATTAGTTCAAGACCATGAGAGCTTACTAAAGACTCTATGCCAACACTGAAACAATTTCTGTCCATTCGTTGTATAGGGACCCGGGATTTGGGATTCGGCACTTCTAACATGAGTTACATGGGGGGTGATCTGAGTTCACATACTATAACAGTCACTATACTAGAAAGTAGCTCTAATGGAAGTCAGAATACAGGGTTGCTTGGAACTGTCAGGGCCACAGAGTTTAAACATCTGTAATAATCAAAAGTGTTATAAAAGTCCTCATTTGCTCCATCTCAAAAGTAGTCAGATCTCTCCCACAGACTAACACTCGTATCAGCTTAGTCTCCAAGGACTTTTGTTCTTCTGAGTGTTAAGAAGCATTTCCTAATTTTCATTCAAAATTTATGCATGGACACTTTATGCTTGTTTATTCTTATGCACATGTTAGCTTTTAGCTTAAATAGCTCTTCACCTTTCCCTGGCTGCTTTTATCCTGATGTGTTTATTGACTGATGTCCTATCCCCTCTCAGTCTTTGTTTTGCTAATCTAAGAATACCATGAGCTTGCAGTCCTTTCTCAAGACGTGATCTTTCCCTTCTCTAGCTGTACTTAATAGCTCTTTTCCAAACTGACTTCAATTTGAAAGTCCATAGTGTAAGACCAGAATTATATATAGTGTTCGAAGGTAAAGCCTCAACATATTTTGTTCAGTAGTATAAATGTTTATCTATTATCTTCATGAATATTTCTCTAGTATAAGGTTTCCTCATTGTTCTTCTCAAACACATATAAGGAATCGTTTTGTACTTTGTGTGTTCAAAACATGAAATTTCAGAGAGAAAACAAGCCTAAATGTTTTCAAGAGTCATGAATGATCTTGGGAGGGGAAAGAAGGAAAAACTATTGTGCGTCTCCTGCTACAATGTATTAAATCATTTTTAAAGTGTTTTGGGACATTCAAGACATTGTGGAACAAAGGTGTTACATGAATGTCTGTAATTATCATTAGTGGAAAACAAATGATAATTACAGACATGAACAAGAAAGGTAGAGACTGATGACTGATGGAAATACATAACTAATTGCAGTGCATAGCGAAGAAGCAATAGGAAAGAGAAGAGAGCTATGACAAGATCATGCAGTTATATAAAATAACTATTACACACCTTAGCACTTTTAAAGTCTTTCAAAGCATGAATACAAATACATGATTTCTGTTTGAAACTTTTTAGTCAAAAAGTGCAAAAGTGCTGATAATGATATTTTGGAGGAAATTTTGCTCTTCAATTTTCTATTTTGAAATAGAAATTAAAAGCTGGAGAGGGGAAGGGAAATGTTTTTTGGTATTTCAGTTCCTGTTCATCACATTTTCCCTATCACTACCTTCATCTCTCTTCCCATCTTTTAGCAGATGCAAAGCAGAAAAGAAAAAAATATATATTCACACTGAAACCCCAAATTTTGATATTTTTACATTTTTCTGCAGTAATTTTTATTAGAAAATGACCATGTATTTTAATGAGAAATTTTAAGTTCTGTTAATCTGAAAAAAAAGGAATGTACTCCCTTTAACTGTCTTGAACATCCATCTGCTCAGTTGTCCACACCTATATACCTCTTATTTCCAGACAGTACAAAGTTTCATATCGTTTCCTGTTGTTCTAAAATACAAACCAAGCAAACAAAGAAAAAACATAAGATGTTGCTAGAATTGGAATGAGATTTTTGACCTTCAAATTAATCAAATTAATCTGATTTGTGTCAGTACCGACGAGCCACTCAGTGGTCCAGGTCCTAGTTGTGCTAGGCATTGTATGAACACATGCATGAAGCAAGAGTTCCTGTTTGAGCAAATCAAGTCTCTAACTATGCAAAAAAGAGACATTAGGTACATGCAGGCTGGGAGAGGGAAGGAAGGGAGGTGTACTGAGAGCAAAGAAAAAATCACAACCCTGGTCAGTGTAAAAGGAGAAGGGGGGGTTCCACTAATGACTTTTTATAGGCAGCAAAAGGAAACAGTAAGGATTAGTGCAGAAGGACAATCAGGTGATTTTGGTAATGTTTTTGGGGAAGCACTAAGCAGCAGAGACTATCACAGAGCAATGTACACATGTATTTTCCAGAAAATATAGGGAGGAGAATATGGAGGCCAAATAGAGATGGAATTGACATCTCAGTAGCAAACAAGAAAGACTGAGCAGGCACACACCCCAGAGAACCTCCAATGTCAAAGTGCATGATCTCTGTCCAGGGTGAATTAATAGGAAGTTGCATATAGAGGACTGCCATTATCAAAGCAATGAACTACGAAAATGATGTTTTGCCAAAGTTCTTTGAATATGATGAGAACCTGAATGAAAGCTTAAGTAGTGTAGCTGTATAGGAAAAGATACATCTCGTGATTTAAAGTAGATGTGCTGAAAGTTGAGTGTAGCTTGGATTTGACTATAGAGAAAGATGGCTGAGTCAAATATAACTTTCAAGTTTGAGGGCTTTCAGTGATGAGGGAGACAATGATGACACTCAGAAAAATTGAAAGGAGGAAGAGGAAAGAAAAGGGAGAAAAATTATTTTATGCTTAATTTTTGTCACCTTGACCTTATATTTCAAAAAATGAGCCTTACATTCAGGGAGACAGACCAAGATTTTGTTTGGACAGGAGGTGACAAATCTTTAAAGCAGAGCTAGATCTGCGAGGGAAGTATTTTCACACAGACAAATACCATCATGTGAAAAAGAATGTACTCATATATGAAGATGATATATTGAAAAGCAGTGCTCTGAAAATATTCTTCAGGGCACAGTGGACAATTAAGTGCATGTAAAGTCTTCATTCAGAGTTGTGGCAAAAAGGATTAATGGTATTTTGTAGTCTGCCAGGGTTTAGAAAAGTAACTTTATTTTGGTACATACAATCAATAAGACTTATATTGCAGTCTATGTACAGTTTTGCTATCCACATTAAAAAAAAAAAAAGTTAGAATGAAATGGATACAATGTACCCCTGCTGCTCCCTCTCCGAAGAGACAATAGGAAATGACAAAATGAATATAATTAAAATATATTTGATCTGATTTTGAATTTATTCCTACTTTGGGTTGGGGGTTGGATTAGGAGACCTCCAGAGTTGCTCCCAACATAAACTGTTCTATGATTCTATGATAATGATATTTTCATAAAATAACAGGCACTAAAGGGCATAACAACAGCTATTTGACACATTCAAAACAGAAAGCAGACACGTTTTTCATATGAAGAGAACTAGCTATCAGAACAAAAAGAATAAAAATGCTGTGAAGAAAAATGCTGGATTCTCCTTTTCTTGATACCTTGAATTCAAAGTTGCATGCACTCTTGCAAAGCACAAGTTCTGCTTTACTCATATACAAGCGACTGGGCTCCATACAAGGATAACTAGATGAAATGCAATGTCCTGTCGTTCGGAGGGGGTCAAAGTAGATGAACTAACAGTCTCCTCTGGCTTTTTACTCCATGAATATTTGAATTGTATTAATCTCATTCTGCCCGATACTGATAAAGTCTATTTTTAAGCAAGTTGTTCCTTCCTCAAAATTGTTTTGTTTCGTCTACCATGATCTAAAACAATTCTCTATGAAGTGACAGATTGCACATGAAAACATAACAGTCTCATGATTTCATCTGACGGCACTAAATGTATGAGAAGGTTCAGTTCCCGAAGGAATTACTCAATTGTAAGGATTAAGGGTTGAATGATACCTTAGCATGGCCTTTAATTTTGGGCCCAAAAGTAAGTGGAGAAGCAAGACTGACACAACTCATTGTGTGTGAATGAACCTCTTTCAGATCTCAGATACTTATGTATAAAATAAACATCTTTTCATACATATTGGAGTCACACCCTAACTTATTATTTCCTTCCACAACAATTTAACATGGAAAGAAAAGACTATAGAGATGATTCTTTTTTCCATTTTGTTTTCTTTTCATTTCTCTTAAGAATAAAAGGAGATTAAAAATAAAATACTGATATCTCAGATAGTTAAAGTTAAATATTCTGGTTTAGTGCCTCAAAGCTGCCTGAAGGGATTTCAACTCCTGTTTTCTATTAATTTTAAGGCAAATAAATGACTCAGCCTCACTTTTTAAGGAATGCTATATCTTAACCAGCACATCAAAACACCATCTCTTCAGGATAGCTTTATTAAATATAACCACTCTCTTATCTTCTTTTCTTATTCTTTTTCATCACGTAATAGCCTGCTAATGTGTTAAATACCTTCATCATCGCCTTGAGTCTAGATAATAATTAACAGACTGATAAAACTTTCTGATCAGTGTTTAAATAATTTTAAAATGATTACACAAAATGGAATTTCTTTTTGTACAATATAACAGAAAATAACTCTAGGTGTTAGCAAGCTGCCCTTTAGGACCAGAAATATTTGTGAATTCTAAGTGTAAAACTATTAACTAGATGATCCTTGATCCCTGACATGAGCTGCCATCCGCAGCCCAGTGGTTGCCTGCTCTTTCCCCTGTGGGAACCACAGTCTTAAGAAGATTACACTACACAAATAACAATCAGCTCGGATAGAGGACGAAACAGGAGAGAGTCCATTAAACCTTTCACATCATTACAAGCCTCATTGTTTTGCAGATGAGCGACATAAAGCAGAACATATGCAGGAGACCTCTTACCGACTCTCTGGATACCAGGGATTTCAACTATCTGAACCTAGCTGATTGCGGGTAAATGAATAAAGAACCTTGAGATAATCCTTCCTTTTTGCCAGAAAGGCACCGTGCTTAAATACCAGATAATGAAAAAAATGTTCTGTTTTACTTTATCATATTCTTGATTCTCTGTTTTCTATGTACTGCCCTGTAATTGCTATGGTCACTGCTTTTTGCCATCTGCTCATATTAGGAGGCGAAAATGGCATTTTGGAAGGAATCTTATTAAGCAGGAAAAAAAACTTTGTAAGTAGTCTTCATGCAGTATCTGATTTAAGGCACAGGTCATCTCTGGAAAGGTTATTTTTCATAGGGACCTGGAGTCCTGAAGTTATCAATTTCCATGGCTGTATGTCACAACAAGGCATAAAAGGTGATTTATTCAAAACTTAACTGGCTGGTTTATCTTTGTAATGTGCCCCTACAAAAGTTATTTTTCATTTTCTATGCTGGGTGACTAAGTTGATCATATTTCATTTTTGTATATTTAATATTCATTTTTATGTGATGATTTTTTTTCAGTATTATTTTCCTCAAATGTCAAAATGCTGACTTGTTTATTTGATTTTTGAGTTATTGCTATAATAGCAGGAAGCTCTAAATATAGATCAGAACATCAGTATGCTGGTGTTTTAGGTGTCTCATTTAATGACAACATGCATACATGCAACTAATAGCTTGCTTAGTACCAGAATTCCTCCTTAAAGAAAAAAAAAATACAGAAAGCAGAAAAAGAAAATAGCAGAAAAAATAACATATAAGCTCCCACAGTTTTTCGGGTATATGTTACTATTTTTAACAAAGGGATTATATAATATTTTTCCAGTCTAGCATAAACTAAGTAACTAAAATAAATCAGGAATCAACAGATTCTTGATGTGCTACAATGTGGAAGACATTGATGTCTATTACTTTTAATTTTTCTGATCACATAAACACTTGTTAATTTAGTAGCTTTTTTTTTAACACTGCATGTGTTAGTCTATTACACTATTAATGATCCTAGTTAATATTTATTACTGGTATGTATATCTTGCATTTATATGTCCCTCTTCTCTGTAGGATCCCAAAACATTGGACAATGCAAGGCTTTTTTGTGTATCTTCTCAGGTTTGAACGAAAGTACTCCCAATTGGAATTTTGATCCTAATAGTTTAGGTTCTCTTAATGCAGCTCTCTGACTTTAACAGGACCACAAATAGCCTCAAATAGCATTACTAGTGACTCCCAATTCAGGATCCCGATACTTCCTATGAAATAAATGATATGTGAATGAGGCTGTTTTTGTATGTTTAATGAAAAGGGGGGGAAAAAAGTCTCACACTGAGTATATGCATGAAATTCTTCACAGGCTTTACATACCCACTGAATATTATACCTTACTTATTCAGCCTAAATGTTAGGAGGTAATGATGGGTGAAACTGGAAAGGTTGATTGGTTTAGTTAAGACTTGCAAAGAGGACAGTGATGCTTAACCAAAGAAAACAGTCAAAACCCAGGATCCATGAAGCTGATTTTCATAAGAAAAATATAATGATAAAAAAGTACTTCCATGTGCATCCAGACTAAAAAAAATAAAATAAAAAGAACTTGGGAAAAAATTAACAGAAACTCAAAAAAGATTTGATGTGAACCCTTTGCCTTTCAAAATGAGTTCTAGGGTTGATTATTACTTCTATTCATTATAGGTCACATACCTATAACAGAGAGGGATTTGTTTTTTCCCTGAACAATGGGAGCCCTGTAAAGCAAAGAAATAATAGGCATTTAGAGCATGAACTAATGTGTAGCTCAGATGTGTCTGGAACAAAACATAGCAGGAGCATATCTTAGGTAGGAAGTAGATAGATAGAAACTAGTTGGGTCCATTCATTTTTCCTTTGACGTTTCTCATAAATCCATTTAATTCCCTTCCTGTACTCTGCAAAGAAGATAACATCCTTCCATGGTTCTAATCATAAAACCTTCTCTTGTCATGGAACTGTTCAATTGTTTTCCATCAGTCCTTGTGGATCTATTCACTTTCTCTTCTACTTTCCTCTTGCACAATCCGGTGTGTGTGGGCAAACTTTGCTTATAAAAAGCCTGAGATTAGAAATAAGGAGCTATTGCAACTTCTTGCTCAAAACCAAGAAGAATTAATCCCCGAGGAGCTGAAGGAAGCTTACTCAGAACGTGTTTGTATTTTGCTTGGCTCCTTTGGGTCCCATTAGTCCCTCACTTCCATAATCCCAAGTACCAATTCATTTCACTTACTCTCACCTTTCCCCATGGCCCTATTACACACAATACCATGATGAAATGATTTTATTCTTTTTTTTTTCTCCTCCTTCTATGAAACTTTATTGATATAATAAATAAAACACAATTTTCTGATGTATTTGCAACATAAATAAGCTCCTACACTACAGATAGCAAATTCATTCATATCATATAAATATTTTATACAAAGACAACTCCTAGAAATATAATAAATAACTTGAACATATCAATAATGATGTCATAATAAATGCACCTTGTCGCGTGAAAGGGAGGGACGGAAGGCCCTTCCTTATCTTTATAATTTACGTTTGCCTGCCAGAGCCCCCCTGTTTGAGGACTTTCCCTGGGTCAGTTTCGCAAAGTAAAAAGAATCTGTGTAATTTACATTTGCCTGCCAGAGCCCCCCTGTTTGAGGACTTTCCCTGAGACAGTTTCGCAAAGTAAAAAAGAATAAGATTTTATTAAAGCGACAGATACAACAGGTTCGGAATTGCCGTTGATAAATGCACTTGCTGCTACAAATTTTCTTTCCATGAGCTCAAACTAACAATTAAGCGCTTTCAATAATAATATATTTTCCCGGGTAACGTCCAACGTTTGTCGGAGGCGCAAGTCTTACCAAAGAGGCGTCCCTGTTTGGGGGAGGGGAGAAGGAGGCTCGCTCATCAGCAATCTCCGGTGAACAGGTCGGCGGTTCAGTTTTCTTCCCTTCCAAAAACTTTAGTGAGCTATCCTCTGTTTTATAGTTGCTGAAGGTGGGATGTGGAAGTGCGGCAGACATACTTCATTGGCCGGATTGCCATTTGCGCAGTTGTTGGGGGTATGCCCCCCTTATTTACATATCGTTATGCAGCAAAGGGCGTGATTTTTAATATGGTAAGCAGGGATAATGAGGCTGGGGGTACTATAGGTCAACAGTTAGTCTGTGAGCAGCAATTATTTTTTGGGATGCAACCCTTTGTGGTCAGGGGAGGACCGTGATACCTCCGTATCGCTCCCTCCTCCGCCGTGCAGCTGGAACAAACTGTCTGGCCTTCACCAGCTAGTTCGTTACTCATGTTGCAAAAGGGTGATGTGCTTTGGCTGCCACGTACTGTTTTTCCCGTGTGCCCCCTTATCTTTCTCCCTGAATTCTCTCTTGTTCCCACATCATTCACCCCGTGGCTGCTGCCACTTTCACATCCCACTCTCAGTCACAGGTGTATCGATAACTTGTTGGAGGGGTGATGCGTATGTGTCTGGACTGACCTCCACTAATGGGGTATAGGAAGTGGTGAGTGGACGCAACTCTAGGGCACGGCTTATGAAGGTTTTTAGGCAGCTAACAGTAATGCATAGTAATATTACCACAATGATAATGATAACCCCAGTCTGTAACAAGCTTTGGATCCATCCGGTGACACTGAGTCCAAACCAGCCGAACAGTTTCGACAGCCAGCTGTTGTTCATCGACTCTCGGAGCTCGCGAGTATCTTTGGCCACCTGTCGTATGGTTTCTAGTTGGGTGTTGAGGTCCTGTGTGACGTTTGGGATGTAAACACAGCAGTCCGTGCTTGAGAGATTGAGGTAGCCACACAGTCCATTTTGGTGCAGTAACATCAGGTCCAGTGCCATGCGATTCTGGAGAGCCATCTTAGTCGTAGCTTGCAATTGTGTGTTGATCAAGGACAAGCTGTCTCGCGTGGCGTTGGCTAAAAGTTCTACCTGGTAGGCTAATTTACTTATCCACAACTGCGTTCGTACTGTAGCGGACCCAAATCCCCAAAATCCTTCCATTCCCCATGCTATTCGGACGGCTGCTCCTGGGTCCTGCCACCCCTCAACCTTACCTCCCAGCTCCCTTCTTGTGCGAGCAAACCAGTGGGGCTGGACTGGGGTCCTCTTCCATACAGGGCACAAAGTGGGGATGCCTAGTGTACATTGGGGGTTAGGTAGTCTAGCAGATAAGGTAGTATACATGTGACCATCACTACAGGCCCAAATTAGGCCTGCTGGTGCATCGCCGGAGGTGATGCGGCAGTCGTTGTGGGGTGCGAATTCTGATCCTACGTATGCATAGGGCACGCTGTGGTTTCGGCACAGGCAGCCCATTTTTAGGGTCGTGTAAACTGACCAGTAATACTGTACCCACTTGTATTGTTCCCAGTTGGAGCAATTTATCACCGTTCGGCAAGACCACAGTGTTGATCCATTTGATGTGGGAATAAAAGGGGACCCATGATCAAAGGGTATGAAGCCCCTATCAGGATCGGACCAAGAGCAACTATAAGGACAATTTGCAGCCAGTGTAGCATCGTGGCATTGTTTTGGACATCCCTGGCCCATTCCATCGTCCCATTGTATGCACCAGGACGTGTTTACAGGCTGGGTATATTGCAGGATGTTGGCTGCACGTCCCCAAGACCATGAATTTAAAGCACCCCAAGGCAATGCACTACAGCGTGTAGTCCATCCGCCTGGGTTCCAGATCATTGAGCCATTAGGCTCCTCTGTGTAGTTCCAACTAAGGGTGCAGTCAGTTTTGGAAATTGTTGAGAAATTGAAAGCTCCAGTTGGTGTTACAGTTAGTGGTGCCTGATGTGGGGCATGCGGATTTACAAATGGTATGGGTCCACTTTGATTCCAGAGATGTAATAGACTGGTTTCTATATCCGTTGGAATTATTCCCATAGGCAGGGGATCCTCAACTGATTTGGGTAGGGGCAGGCAAGCAGTGATGCTGGACTCGTTAAGCATTGCTGCAAAGCCCCTTATCAAGGCTAAAATCAGATTACCATTCAAATCATGAGGGAACTGATTGCGACAAGTTCTTGTACTGTTCTGCCAATTATTCTCTCGGTTTACACATGTGATTATCATTATACCTATTAAGCATATACGTGTTAAACTCAAGAATATTTTCTCGGCGCGGCCTATATATAACATTAGGTTCATGTTGACAGTGGGTTACAAGCGACAGTGCAAGCTAGGCTTTGATTACAATTTTGGCCTACAGACAATTATAAGCGTTAGAGATACAATTACCCAGCAACAAACAATTAGTAATCCTCGGGGGCACTCCCAGTCAGTGTAAGGGAGTCCTTGATCCCAGGTGCAATTTCCCGGCATGTGGAATACCTGTGGAAACAAAGAAAAGATGCTCGGTTGTCGTCCAACCGGCGAAATTTATGTTAGAAGGTGGGTACTATCCATCTAGTACTGATCCGATGTCTTTTCCCGGAACTGTCTTTTGCTTCCCAGGCATAAAGGTTTTTGGGGGTTGTTAGTACCATTGCTACAGTTCCAATTTGGGGCATTCTGACCAGCACAGGCCGTCCTGCATAGAAGCCAGTCGGGTGCTGCCTATATCTTTTTGCAATTTAGATACCTTGATATTGCCTTCTGTGATGGGCATAATTTCACTGATACCTTCCAGGTAGGCATACCACTTACGGACTGTGGGTTTTTGAGCAATGCCCGCAGGGGGTGCCATACCCTTGTGAACTACATCTAGGAGACGGAAAGGTCCCCGGATGATCACACTTTGTTCTCTCCTTATTTGTTCTGCTCGTCTTATTGCTCGTACCAGTGACAATAAGCCTTTCTCGAGGTCTGAGTATCTCGTTTCGGTATCATTGAAAGAGTGGGAACTAAACTCCAGTGGTCTCTCTGGACCTTCAGGTCCCCTTTGCCATAAGTTACAGTGGGAACCGTGTTCGCTGAACCCCCATTCCACATGGATAGGGTCAGTTGGGTGTATAGGACCTAGCTGTTGGAATAGCCTCAACTCCCTTGTCAGTAAGTTTAGGGCGTTTGTGTGTTGTTCTGTCCATTCCCACAGTTTCCTTTTTTTAATTAGGTTATACAAAGGACGGGCAACAATAGAGAAACCTGGGATATGCTTGCACCAGTAGCCAATAGTTCCCAAAACCTGTTGTAGTTCTTTTACATTAGATGGGTTCTGTCCCTGTTCTATCTTCTCCAAGGTATCTGGGGGAACAGAGGCAGCTCCCTTAATCCACCAAACTCCTAAGAATTTAACCTCCTGTGCAGGCCCCTGGCACTTGGATGGGGGAATGTCCAGTCCTAAAGCCTCCAACCTATCTTTCACATTCGTCACTGTCTGTTCCACCTTGGCGGGGTCTTCCCCCCCTATCAGTATATCATCAATGTATTGGTATATGGTGATTCCTTTGGGGATGGGAATGTCAGTTAGGGCCTTTGCCAGGGCGTTGTGGGCAATAGTGGGAGAGTGCTTATACCCCTGGGGTAGTCGGTTAAATGTATACTGCACTCCCTTCCAGGTGAAGGCGAACTGGGCCTTGTCCTGGTCCTGAAGTGGGATCATGAAAAACATATCCTTTACGTCTAGGGTCGCCATCCATGAATGGGAGGCTCCTTGGATCTGGGTTACCAGTTCCGCGATATTTGGTACAGCAGCAGTTAAAGGTGCAGTGTTAGCATTTAATCGCCTATAGTCAATTGTGAGTCGCCACTGCCCATTCAGCTTCCTTACCGGCCAGACAGGGGAATTATAAGGGGAGTGCATACGAGTGATAATACCCCTGCTTTCTAAATCCATTACCACCCCGTCAATTCCTGCCTGTGCTGCTGCAGGTAGGGGGTATTGTCTTACATTGGTAATTCCCGAGGGAGGTAAGGACATGGATGTGTCCAATAGATTTATGGCCTTAGGCTGGTTGTCATTATCCAGCTGTGCTGCTTCATCTCCTCCCCGCACAGCAAAACTCCAGACTGACCCGTCAGGGAGTTTCCAAGTCCTGCCGTACAACAAATCATACCCTAGAATGTTAATATTAGCAGCACCAACCAGTACCTCGGCATGGGTTAATCTCCGCTCACCCGGGAGCCACAATGTAATCTTTGCTGTAGGGCACTCTCTTATATTCCCGTCAATACCAGTAAATTTCATTCTACGGCGGCCACATTTAAGATCCAGGTGTTTTGCTGTCTCTTTGGTGATTACAGACATCTGTGCCCCTGTATCAATGAGGAAGTTCACAAAAATTTTCCTAGGCCCTAGGGGAATGGCAATGACAGGGTCACGGTGTTTATCAGGGAGCCACTGTATAGCTAGCACCCGCCGGGCAGGGTGGCTCACTGCCCTCCCTGGGGATGCGAGGTTTTTGGTGTGGCATCTGGTAAGTCAATCAGGTCCTGTTGCGGGGCTGAGTCATGCCTTATGGGCAGGGCCCCCCCGCTCACATCAATCCTTCGGCCCAGAGATTGTACCAGAGCCTGAAGGTCAGCCGTGGGGGTGCTGTGCAGTAACTGCCACGGTACTCCCAGTGCCAGTGCTCTGCGCCAGAGGTCATTACGCTCCTTGTCAAATTTCTGGTGGGGTTCAGGCCGCAAATTGCTAGCCTGTACCTGACGGACCCACCATGGAGGTTCAGTCGGTTCTCCGGGCTTAGTTCCAATCCAGCCCATACGGCGTCCGTAACTTATTATTTCTTGCACAAATTCATTCCAGGTGGTCACATGAGCCTGATCTCGCGGGGGCTGCGCAGCAGCTGCGCCAGCGTTCATTGTGCGAGCGGTTTGTATGCGATCCTGAGCATTGGCCACATAAGTTTTCAGGCTATCAGGGAGACCGCGGATAAGGGGGGTTAACCTTGCTGGATCAATTGGAGCTAGCATGGGAGATCTCCTTAACGCCTCCCTCTCATACATTGCCTGTATGCAGGCTGCCTTCTGCGCAGACGCAGCAAGGTCTGAGAAGCCAGAAGTCTTGATAACGAGGGGGTCCCCTCGCTCCTGCGGGTCTATGCCACCGGCCCAATAGACAGCTCGGGCGGTTAATGAATAATTCTGGTCGCCCAGAGGGGTGGTTAGAAATACTCCGGGGCCCCAGTAGCCCTCTGCCTCTCCTTCACTCAGCAAGATACGATCTCCCCCCGTGAGGGAGACTCGCCATACATATTCGGTCTCAGATTCTTCCGGCCGTCTAGAGTACTTTTCTTGCAGCTTGGCCAATTCTGCCGGGGACCAAGGGATTGAGCGTACAGTAGTACGAATGTTATCCTCTCCCTCAGCTGCAACCTCAGTTTTAATCAGTGGTCGTACTGGCACAGGCTCTGGGGTGGGAGTACAGCAATCGGAGCTTTCCAGAAAATCGTCATTATCGTCATTGTCATACCAGATATCCCCATCCCAGGTCTCAGGGTCAGCGCAGCGTACTAGTTTACGAATTTGCTGGGCTGAGACTGTGGATGGCATTTGGTTTAGGAGTAAGTCTAATTTTGCCTGCAGCTGCTTCTCTCGCCTTTCTGCTGCAGCTAGCAGCATTTTCATCTCCCTAACTTCTGTCTTTAAGTTCTGGTTTTCAACTGTGAGACCATTTACTTGTGTCCCCAACTTTTCTCGATTCTCTTTTTCAAAGGCTAGTGAGGTTTCCAGCACCTCATTAGCTGATTTTAAAGCGGCATATTCTGCGTCTGCAACTTTTTCGGGGGGAGGGGACTCTTTATATTCTTTCTGCGCGCAAGATAAGCAAGCCCCCAATACCGCACAAACAATTCCTTTTCCTTTACCTTTCCTGATCTTTTGCTGGCTTCTACACTGCTCTATTCGCTCTACCACTTTATCTTCATCTTTCCAAAATTTATGGGCCCATTCTTTCCCTGCTTGGGATGGTGCACACTTATATTTATGCAGCAGTTTATCCATGGCAATCCTGCCGACTACGCCAATTTACTGTCGCGTGAAAGGGAGGGACGGAAGGCCCTTCCTTATCTTTATAATTTACGTTTGCCTGCCAGAGCCCCCCTGTTTGAGGACTTTCCCTGGGTCAGTTTCGCAAAGTAAAAAGAATCTGTGTAATTTACATTTGCCTGCCAGAGCCCCCCTGTTTGAGGACTTTCCCTGAGACAGTTTCGCAAAGTAAAAAAGAATAAGATTTTATTAAAGCGACAGATACAACAGGTTCGGAATTGCCGTTGATAAATGCACTTGCTGCTACAAATTTTCTTTCCATGAGCTCAAACTAACAATTAAGCGCTTTCAATAATAATATATTTTCCCGGGTAACGTCCAACGTTTGTCGGAGGCGCAAGTCTTACCAAAGAGGCGTCCCTGTTTGGGGGAGGGGAGAAGGAGGCTCGCTCATCAGCAATCTCCGGTGAACAGGTCGGCGGTTCAGTTTTCTTCCCTTCCAAAAACTTTAGTGAGCTATCCTCTGTTTTATAGTTGCTGAAGGTGGGATGTGGAAGTGCGGCAGACATACTTCATTGGCCGGATTGCCATTTGCGCAGTTGTTGGGGGTATGCCCCCCTTATTTACATATCGTTATGCAGCAAAGGGCGTGATTTTTAATATGGTAAGCAGGGATAATGAGGCTGGGGGTACTATAGGTCAACAGTTAGTCTGTGAGCAGCAATTATTTTTTGGGATGCAACCCTTTGTGGTCAGGGGAGGACCGTGATACCTCCGTATCGCTCCCTCCTCCGCCGTGCAGCTGGAACAAACTGTCTGGCCTTCACCAGCTAGTTCGTTACTCATGTTGCAAAAGGGTGATGTGCTTTGGCTGCCACGTACTGTTTTTCCCGTGTGCCCCCTTATCTTTCTCCCTGAATTCTCTCTTGTTCCCACACACCTCCCACTGTAAATCAATCATATATTGGTTTAGATAGGCACAATCATTTATATTACTGTTTTCCTATTCATATCTCATTAAACAGTCCTAGCACTCTTTCTATATTAGATATATCAGTTATTATAATGAATGCCTCTTCAGATTATGGTGTGCCTTTTCAATTGTTAACATTTTTAAGGCAGTAGTTAGGCTCAGGTAAATGAACTTTCTTTTGCTATATACAGCTGCAAAGTTTTAAAATATACGTGTACAATACCTCAGCATCACTCATTGGCTGGGGTATATAAGAACATATAAGGGGCTTCCATCAGGCCTCTCACATGGTTCTTTTACACTCCTTATTCTTCATCAGTGAAGCCTCTTTTAAAGTTTGAGTTGCTTTACAGTCACTGTATTTATTATTTAAATGTCCATTGTTACTCAAGACACAGTTAAGAAATACTAATGCATGCACATGTTACAAATGTAAGTTAAACCAGAGCATTTGAGAATTAGAGGTTCTTAATGGCAATGGGAGGTTTGCTGGATGCTTATCAGTTAATGAGAGATCCTTGACCTGCTCTGTACGTTTATTACAGGCATTTATAAATGGACTTTTATATTCATTTTCTTAGATTTTTTTGAATTTCTAATATAATAAAAGCCACAAAGTCCATTCCAGGCCCGGTTAAAGGAAGTGTTCGCTCTTATGCAAAGGAGGACATAGAAAGTGGGGTTTAGTTCCCCCACCAGGGAGACAGCAGATACTTTGCTCCCCAGAAGCTCTCTGAATTCCCTAGTATGATTCAAAGCACACTTTTGCATAAATTAGGTCTTGTAGTTACAATCTGGCCCTCTCAGAAGTGGATGATTGTATGGCGTTTGTATGATGAATATTTTGTCAAAGAAGAAAAGGAAATTAAAAACAAAATACCCAAACTTTACATTTTTACCTTCTGAAAACTTGATACTAACAGTCTCCTTTTTGGCAATTCATTTAAGATCTTTGTGTCTTTGTTTCTAATTTGGAAATGGGGAAAAATATATTTATTTTGCTGAATAGGGGAAGGTTCAAAACCTATGACCAAGCTTATGCTGGCAAGTAGCTTACAAAGCCTTCACGCAAATCAAATCCATGCCAATTTTTGGACTGCAGAAAAGTGATGAAGGAAATAAGAAAGTATGTAAGAATGAGAGAAGAAATATAGGGTTCATCATTGGTTGGAGTTCTCAACCCACCTACAAAGTAGCCAAAATCATCCTTTCTCCTTTTTTTGTAACAACATATTTTTATGACTTCTCCACATTTTAGAGACTAACCGCTCCTCAAGTGGCCTAAATTAACACTTGTCCAGGCATCAAGCTATAGTCTACAGACCATCACTGAAGTAGGATACTACATCACCAAAAATAGCTTGCCCTATGTTGAGACTGAAGAGAGAGACAGATGGCATATAAAATCAGATCTGTGTGAATTTTCTGTCCTGAGACACATTTTGTATTATTTTTTTCTATTCCAATTTGGGATAGAAAGTCAAAATATTGCTATATAAAGTAATTCACAATGTAAAGAAAATAGGTGAGGTAAATTTAAAATTGTTTTTATGACTTTGTGACCAACTTGATCCAACTTGATATGAACAAGTCCTGATTCATTTTTACAAAACCATCTGTAATTATATTCTAAATCTGACCTTTTGATTTAACAACCATTTCAGCTCATTTCCTTGTGAAAGTTTAGAGGATGAAATTTTTAATGCTTTCTTTAGGCTTACATTTTCTTGAGGGTTCAGTGAATGCATTAAGCTGAATACTAAAGGTTCACAACACTCATCTCATTAATGCCTATTTGTTGCTGTGGCTCTATTATCCTTTAGTTTTGCCCATGTCTTTCTATGACATAGTGTAGCTTTAAAGACATAATCTTATCTGATACAAAGAGCTTACCTGCATAAATCCAGTTAAACCTAATGGAAATTTCCATCACACAGAAGAAACACTGGATAAATCAGATTAGCAAAATATTTTGATAAACCTCAACGCTTAGAAGTTTTGTTCCTATTATCTCGCAGTGGCTGGCTGTCAGTATTCTTTACCATATTCTGTTTCTAGATAATGACAAAGTACTGGTAGGTACAAATCTGAACACAGATCTAGGTCCACCTGAACTATGTACAGGCATGATTTTGAGTTATATACAAGCCAAAGTTGTTAAATCTGATTAGCTTCTATATTTCTGAATTTTTGGGTCTATATGAAGCTCTAAAATTGAACGTTATTGCATTAGTATATTCTATGGTTGTGTGAGTACTGTGGAAATGCTAGAACAAGGAAGTATACTACCCGAAGTCCTCCTTCTCCTTCAAAGAAGTGGAAGAATTTTTCATTTATTATAAGCTTCCCTTGAAGTGCCATGCTGACTTCGGTCTGTAAAGAAAGAAAGAATCAAAACTGAGTCCACATTTCCCTGATTCACATTCTTCCTTTAACGTGAGGTTTTAAAATATCCATTACAGTACCAGTATTATGATTTAGTACTTGCAGTATTATTGACTTTTCCAACAGCAACAACAAAATGCAGCAAATCATCCAAATGACATTCTGGAGAAACCAATTAGGAAATTAGGACAGAACGTTAATCTACTCTAACACTCAAACAGGACACACTTATCAATCCTTATCAGCTTGGGCTCTGTCTAACAACAAAAGCAAATATTTATCTAGATCACACTGGGCAGTAATTGCATCTAGGGCATCAACAAATCTAACTCACTGTTTTACCAGTTGATTTAAAGTAATCTGAGGTATAAGTTAATTTTTTGACAAGTTCATTGTCCTGCTCTATTTCTGATGACTATGAAGAAAGAGTATATTTGAACTGACTGTATTGAGTTGCTTATAAAAAAAAAGCACTTAGAATCAATTAATGAAGCATTTTTTTTATAAATAAGTATTCTTTCACCTGTTTGCATTAGTTTAAGTGTTAAGGCCAATGCTTTTTTTTAAGTACAAAAAATTCCTCATGATTTACTTCATTCATGTGGCATACGAAATGCTGAATATTTTTACTTAAAAGTTGGGGGAACAAGTATAAAAACAAACAAACAAAAAACAGAAAGCAAGTAGTTTAGTGCTCAAGGATCTCAGATTAAACAGTTTACATTTTTATATCTATTAACTCTCTATAGAACTTAAAAAAAAAAATCTTGAATTTCTAACAATTTGTACAGAAAGTCTCCAGAAAGGTTAGACTGGCAAAAAAATATGTTAGACTTACTCTTATACATCTGTACAAATGTCTTAATAGAGATTTATCATGCTTAGCAGATGAGCACATGGAAGGAATGGATGAAGTCTGACCCAACTATCTTCCTGTATATTCCTCTGGTACAGGAGTGATGCAGACTCCTAATGCTCCAGGAAGGTAGCAAACTGTTGCTTTTCTAGCACCAAGAAATAGTGACTCAAATTGCTTTGCACTGCAGCCATTCATCTCATCTATTTTTATCCATCTAAAATATATAGTCTAAAGTGTTCATCTAGGTTCCCTCTGTTGCTAGTGATGAGAGATGGACATACCTGGTTTAGATCAAAAGCAGTTAATGAATATCTGAGCTAGTTTAAACATTAAAAGGGGAGATACAAGTAGGGCAATATAAGTGTGGTATCAGTTTATGTGCTGCCAGTTACATTTGAAAAGTTATTCTGAAAGCCCAAGTATATGCTTAGGCACTCAGAAGTCCTTGCTGCTATGGCCACACTGCCTGAAGTGTCTGATACAGCTAATTAAGAACTATATATTTTTTTCTTTCTCTATGAGAACCAGTGATTTCAGTATTAGCCTACAAAGACAGCCTTAGAGACCAAAGTTTTCCAACTTCTATTTGTAACTTTTCTCCTGCCTATGGCTTTGTCTAGAGCCACACACCAGCTTTTAAAGAAACAGTGGCTAAAAAACAGAATTGTCTTTTTTTATTTTAATAAGCTTCTCTCTACTTCTTCTTTAGCATGGAGGTTTGGCAAAGGGGGAAAAGCTTTTGTTATTTTTTTGTGGACAATAAGCCATTATGATTAGAGTTGATTGACAATGAGTGATACAACACTTGCTTTTCATCCAATAGGTTCCTTGTTGCATGTTTAGGTACCTAAATTAACTTTAAAATAAGCGTAAGTTATTTTAGATAGCGAAAAGATTCTTAGGTATCTGGACTATGAAAGAAAAAAAAAAGGAAAAAGAAAAAACACAAAAGGAATTAGAAATCAAAAGTTCAATTCTGAAACAGCTGACCTTAGGTACCTTGCCTAATGGATCAGAGCTTTGAATTATATGTCTGTGCCGAATACACAGAAAGATCCAAGTATTTAATTACAGGATACATGAAAGTAAGTACTATGAACAAAGAACTGAGCTAATTACTAGAAAATGCTCATCATGTAAGCATATTTTAATTTCCACCCACTGCAGGTTATATTATATTATATTATATTATGTTATATTAGTATAATATATTAACCCACACCAAACTTGGCTCTGCCCATATTTCAATCCAGTGAAAGCTGCGTGGTTGAATCTGCACAATTCTGAATCCAGTCACATCAAGCCTGCCATTACATAACTTCATGTTATGGGCTTCAGAGCTTCAGGTCAGCTCTGAAAAACAGCTAAGGCACGTAACTGTGTGTTCAGTATGTCATGTAAATACTCCCAAAGAGCACTAGATGACTATGATTGGCTGCAGGGAGGCATCTCTATCCATTTATAATTCACAGGCAGGAGCTTTTACTGATATTAGATGCCCAAGCCAGCATTTTCTTACAAAATAACAATGCAAAAAGAAAAAAAAATGATAGTCTCTTACATAATTATCATAACATGGGGCTGATCCAACCATTCTGTTATGCATAAAGAAAAAAAATGCTTATCATGTCAGAAAAAGGTGATGGAGCAAGAACAGCTCTACATTACTGTGGGAAGTTATCAAAAAGGGAGACTAGGCTAACACTTTTATCTGGCTTTAGCTCAGCTCAGAGCATAAGCATGTGCATTCACTGTACCTTGAAGAGAAGACTCAGCAGATTCACTTGTGAATTTAGAGAGCAATTCTATAATTTTATACAAAGTGGAACAACTGCAGTGGGAAAAGGTTTGAGAAATATTTACCAGAGTATATCTGGTGATATGCTCCTTAGAGAACTTTCCTGGGAAGTAGAAGATCTGGATCTGAGAAGCTCCAGAAAAGGAGGATGGCCTTGCATCCATATTACCTACAACTCTAGTACAACTCTATGCTTTTGAGAGAGTCATCATCTCCCTTTGCAGTATACCCACAAAAGCTGATCTGGCAACTAGCGAGTCAGAATGTCTATGGGTTATTGCTCATCAGAAAGTTTGTCAGAAGAAAGATTAGTTAGTGAATCCCAACAAACATCATGTATGAGGTGGTCTCCCAGCTACTTCCCTTTGTCCGGAACTATATGTCCCCTCCACCATCTACAGTTATCTAAGGAATTATATTTTTAAAATACTTAATGCTTACATAGCAGTTGAGTATGAGATTTTAAAATTTGGACCTGAGCACCCAAATCCTCTAGTGAACCACAAAGCTCAGATCACAAAGGGTTTTGACATTTAGATTGAGCGCAGCTAACAGAGGCAGCGAACAGACGCAGCAGTTTGCGTAGCAGTGTTTGGGCTCTGACTAGAACTTGAGGATCTTGTTGGAAGTTGTGGGCTTCCTGAGGACCCCCGAGGAACTAGCAGGTGATTGCTGTGAACAGGAAAGGGGAAGCTAGGCAAGGACAACTGCAGGAGGCCTTGACTTCTCCTGGGAAAAGCTCCTGGGAAAAGCTCTAGCTAGGAGTGGCTGCTGCTAACGAGCTCTCTGGGTTGCCACGGCCAGAGGGAGTTGGGGCCTTTGATCCCAGTGGCCCTTGATTAGGGCGGTCAAGCACCCTCTTAGGCAGTGCTAGGGAGAGGCCTATATAAGAGCCAGGCCTAGAGCGCAGCTCCCAGAGGCAGCGAACAGACGCAGCAGTTTGCACAGCAGTTCGTGCAGAAGGGCGCGCAAAGGGACGCGCAAAGGGACCTTCGTTTCTGTTCCCTGTGGTGTACGTTTCCTCAAGTATGGTCGTGACACGCCGCACAGCGCGTTCCCCAGTGGCTGTTGGAGTTGCTGTGTCAGAGCCTGGGACCCAGACCGACCCTCTGACAGTAGATGCAGCCCTACAGGTCTCAGGCTGCAGGGAGTGCTTGGGGCCTCTCCGGGAGGCCTGGGCTGGCAGCCAGCTCTCCTGCAGGAGGTGTGCTGCTGTTGGCGAGCTGTGTCGTCAGGTAAGGGAGTTACGGGAGGAGGTCAGTAGGCTGCGCAGCATCCGAGAAGCTGAGCAAGAGATAGACAGGGTATTCTCGGAGACTGTGCAGCTTCAGGAGTCCCAACCCCCCACAGCAGTGGAGCTGCCAGAGGGCTCTGTGCCATGTGAAACGGTACATCATAGCACTGTAGAAGAAGACTGGAAACTGGTCACTGCTCGTGGGAGGAGAAAGGCTCCTACTCCTCCTGAAGACCTGAAGCTGAAGAACAGGTTTAGTGCCCTCCAGGATGAGGAGGAGATGGGCATGGCTGCCAGGGAAGTACCTGGGACAACAGACCCTGTGCCCTGCTGGAACGCCTGGAAGAAGTGGCGGGTGATTGTTGTGGGGGACTCCCTGCTGCAGGGGACGGAGGCATCTATCTGCCGACCAGACCTCATGTCTAGAGAGGTTTGTGGCCTGCCGGGGGCTCGTGTGAGAGATGTCATGCAAAGACTGCCTAGGCTCATCCATTCTTTGGACTATTACCCACTGCTGCTCTTCCACGTGGGCGCCAATGACACCAAGGGCAAACTGGAGACCATCAAGCAGGATTTCAGAGCTCTGGGGATGGTGGTCAAGGGTCTGGGAGCCCAGGTCATCTTCTCCTCAATCCTGCCAGTGAGGGGGATGGATGAGAGGAGGAGGAGACGGACTTTCCAGGTTAACGACTGGCTGCACCGCTGGTGTTGGCAACAGGGTTTTGGTTTCTACGACCATGGGACCCTGTTTGAAGATTGACAACTGATGGCAAGAGATGGGATCCACCTCACGAGGTGGGGCATGCGGGTCTTTGCCAACAGGTTGGCCAACCTGGTAAGGAGGGCTTTAAACTAGGAAAGACGGGGAAAGGGGAGAGTTATAGTGCCAGGGTAGTTGGCAAAAGACTGCTCAAGTCAGGAGGCCTCCAACAGGTGAATGCAGCCAGGGAAGTGCGCATGGGATGTGGCTATGGAGGATCCTCTTTTACCCCTCCTGGGAAACCTGCATGCTCGATCACCTCCCTGAAATGCCTGTACACCAATGCACACAGCACGGGGAACAAACAGGAAGAACTAGAGGTCTGTGTGCGGTTGCAGGGCCATGATCTCATTGCCATTACAGAGACATGGTGGGATAGCTCGCATGACTTGGAGTGCTGTCATGGATGGCTACGTGCTTTTTAGGAAAGACAGGCCAGGAAAGCGAGGTGGTGGAGTTGCTCTTTATGTGAGAGAGCAACTGGAATGTATTGAGCTGTGCCTAGGGGTGGATGAAGAGCGAGTCGAGAGCTTATGGGTAAGGATCAAAGGGCAGGCTAGCATGGGTGACACTGTTGTGGGTGTTTACTACAGGCCACCTGATCAGGATGAGGAAGTCGATGAGGCCTTCTACAGAGAGCTGGAAGTAGCCTCACAATCCCAGGCCCTGGTTCTCATGGGGGACTTCAACCACCCTGATATCTGCTGGAAAGACAACACAGCTAGGCACAAACAGTCCTGGAGGTTCCTGCAGAGCATTGGTGACAACTTCTTGACACAGGTGGTGGAGGAGCCAACAAGGAGAGGTGTGCTGCTGGACCTCGTACTAACAAACAAAGAAGGACTGGTGGAAGATGTGAAGGTCGGGGGCTGCCTTGGCTGCAGTGACCATGAGATGGTGGAGTTCAGTATCCTGCAAGGAGGAAGCAGGGCACCAAGTAGGATTGCAACCCTGGACTTCAGGAGAGCAAACTTTGGCCTCTTCAGGGACCTACTTGGAGGAATCCCATGGGTTCGGGCCCTAGAAGGAAGGGGTGTTCAAGAGAGCTGGTTAATATTCAAACATCACTTCCTCCAGGCTCAAGAGCGGTGCATCCCTATGAGTAGGAAGTCAAGCAAAGGAGGCAGGAGACCTGCATGGATGAGCAAGGAGCTCCTGGCAAAACTCACCCAGAAGAAGGAAGTATACAGAAAGTGGAAAGGGGGACAGGCCACTTGGGAGGAATATAGGAACGTTGTCAGAGTATGCAGGGATGCGACAAGGAAGGCTAAGGCCTGTTTGGAATTAAATCTGGTGAGAGATGTCAAGGACAGCAAGAAGGGCTTCTTCAAATACATCAGCAGCAAGAGGAAGACTAGGGAAAATGTGGGCCCTTTGCTGAATGGGGTGGGTGCCCTGGTGACGAAGGATGCAGAGAAGGCCGAGTTACTGAATGCCTTCTTTGCTTCAGTCTTTACTGCTCAGGCCAGCCCTCAGGAACCCCAGACCCTGGAGGCAAGAGAGAAAGTCTGGAGAGAGGAAGACTTTCCCTTGGTGGAGGAGTTGTGGGTTAGAGATCATTAAAGCAAACTTGACACCCACAAATCCATGGGCCCTGATGGGATGCACCCACGAGTGCTGAGGGAGCTGGCGGATGTCATTGCTAAGCCACTCTCCATCATCTTTGAAAGGTCATGGAGGACAGGAGAGGTGCCTGAAGACTGGAAGAAAGCCAATGTCACCCCAGTCTTCAAAAAGGGCAAGAAGGAGGAGCCGGGGAACTACAGGCCAGTCAGCCTCACCTCCATCCCTGGAAAGGTGATGGAGCAGCTCATCCTGGAGGCCATCTCCACGCATGTGGAGGAAAAGAAGGTGATCAGGAGTAGTCAGCATGGCTTCACCAAGGGCAAATCATGCCTAACCAACCTGATAGCCTTCTATGATGGAATGACTGGCTGGGTAGATGAGGGGAGAGCAGTGGATGTTGTCTACCTAGACTTCAGCAAGGCTTTTGAGACTGTCTCCCATACCATCCTCATGGACAAGCTGAGGAAGTGTGGGTTAGATGAGTGGACAGTGAGGTGGATTGAGAACTGGCTGAATGGCAGAGCTCAGAGGGTTGTGATCAGTGGCACAGAGTCTAGTTGGCGGCCTGTAGCTAGTGGTGTCCCCCAGGGGTCAGTCCTGGGTCCAGTCTTGTTCAACTTCTTCATCAATGACCTGGATGAAGGGACAGAGTGCACCCTCAGCAAGTTTGCTGACGATACAAAACTGGGAGGAGTGGCCGATACGCCAGAGGGCTGTGCTGCCATTCAGAGAGACTTGGACAGGCTGGAGAGGTGGGCAGAGAGGAACCTCATGAAGTTCAACAAAGGCAAGTGCAGGGTCCTGCACCTGGGGAGGAATAACCTCAAGCGCCAGTACAGGTTGGGGGTTGACCTGCTGGAAAGCAGCTCTGCTGAGAAGGACCTGGGAGTGCTGGTGGACACCAAGTTAAGCATGAGGCAGCAATGTGCCCTTGTGGCCAAGAAGGCCGATGGTCTCCTGGGGTGCATCAGGAAGGGTGTTGCCAGCAGGTGGAGGGAGGTGGTTCTCCCCCTCTACTCAGCCCTGGTGAGGCCCCATCTGGAGTACTGCATCCAGTTCTGGGCTCCCCAGTACAAGAGGGATGTGGCACTACTGGAGCAAGTCCAGCGAAGGGCCACAAAGATGATTAGGGGACTGGAGCATCTCTCTTATGAGGAAAGGCTGAGAGAGCTTGGCCTGTTTAGCTTGGAGAAGAGAAGGCTGAGAGGAGATCTTATCAACGTGTACAAGTATGTGAAGGGAGGGTGTCGAGAGGATGGGGCCAGACTCTTTTCAGTGGTGCCGAGCGACAGGACGCGAGGCAACAGACACAAACTGAAACACAGACAGTTCCATCTGAACATGAGGAAAAACTTTTTCACTGTGAGGGTGCCAGAGCACTGGAACAGGTTGCCCAGAGAGGTGATGGAGTCTCCTTCTCTGGAGATATTCAAAACGCACCTGGACGCAATCCTGTGCAATGTGCTCTAGGTGACCCTGCTTGAGCAGGGGGGGTTGGACTAGATGATCTCCAGAGGTCCCTTCCAACCTCAGCGATTCTGTGATTCTGTGATTCATCTCATGTGACTTTAGATATTTGTATCTGAGATGTTTATATCTGATTTAGTTGTCTTCAGACTCCTTTATAGCCAATGGACATAAATGGTCACTCTAATGGTGCAATTCACCTGGCCTGTTTTAGGTGTCTACTTTAGAAAGAGATGAACTGTATCCTAAAAATACCCATTTCTCCCATTAAACTCTAAAGGAAACTGTGGTAATAGGTCAGACATCTACCGCTGGTTACATGAACATCCTTAACATGAAATATTTTATCTTACTTTATCCTTACTCTACTTTATTTCCACGTAGGATTGAAAGTACCAAAATTCATTGGCTTCTCCTTTTTGTTATTGTTTATTTCTTTGTTTATTGTCTTTAGATAAAAAATTCCCAATAGGCCTAAAATTGTACCTTTGTTCATGTCATAAAGTACTTCAGCCTTGACAAGCCCATATGGTCCTGAACCTACTACAGACCTGATCCTCCATGCAGATATAACTGTGTCCTGCACAGTTTAAGGGGCTGTGTATTGGTCCTCACAGAATATAGCAATCAACTTTTTTGAAGAAGTGGCGGTGGAGTGAAAAGTGTTTTCAGGATCACATTTTTGGTGCCGGACTCTTAAACTTTGACTCAAACCTGCCTTAGGCACTGCAGACTGTGTTTAAATTTGGCTCTTGAATGACTGTGTAGATGAAGGCTAAAAAGCTGGCTCAGAGTGTTTCTAAAATGCTTTAATCTATCTTTCTGTTATTGTAAATAAAATCTTATCAAAATTTATATGCACACTTTGCATTGGTAGTTTGTCTCACCTCTCAGCCTACTTTTCTAAAGCTCTTACTATTAATATTACCTTAACTAAACAAATGCATATGGCTTCATGTGATGCAATGACACAGTGAATTCAGAGGGAAGACTTTTTTTCTGAGTTATGGAGTTGAATATATTTTTGGAAGAAAGCAAGTAATTAGCAACATATTGCACAACAAGCAATGGATATAAGTTGTGTATCAAATCTATCTGAAGAACTCTGGGTTCTTGTAATCACAGTTAAGTTATTCCTGTGGAGTCATACATAGGTGATTTTAGAGTTGTAGTTGGTGTACTGAGGCACAGAGTCTGAAGAAGATGAGAAGAAATAACAAACAAATTCTTTATGTAAGAAGAAAAGTGGGAATAGTTGACTTCATTTTTTTATTGGAGACATCACTACTGTGCAAGTACTCTACTTTAAATATAATGAGCTCTCTCTGTGCTCCTTGATTCAGTAACTTTCTGAACATAGTGTTAAAAAGATTGAGGAAAACCTGAATAAATGAAAAGAAGGGAAAAGAACAAACAAACAGAAGAGCAGAAAGCAAATTGCCACACAAGGAAAACAGAAGAAGGCAAAGTTAGACAAAGATGTTAAGGTATCTACATTACAGAAAGTCCATCCATGAACCCATGAACACACATGTGCACACACGCACACACATACACCAACACACACGTATTGATAATTACAACCAGAATCCAACAAAGTTCTTATGCTGCATGTAGGCTTTCACGAAATTCTCCTCACTCCCAAGATAGTTGAGAAACAACCCTTCTTCAGCCTGTCTACAAGCTCCTTGTAGTCACTAGTTCCTGTGTTCTTGGGCTGTCGTTTTACACTAGAAAAGGATCAGCCCTGACGAAGCAAAGTTTCCAAAGCCCTGACCTTTGTTTAAGGAGTTTGACAATAGTAAGCAAATAGTAACATAAATAAAAACATAAAAAAAATAACTGGGAGGAATAAAATAGATGCTGAACTTTTTGTGACCTCAAAATCATTTGGTTTGAATTTAGAAAGAAGTTCTTACTTTATTTTGGCTTGATTTGCCCACCCTTCGTGCTTGCAAAGTGAAAATTAATTCAGTAAAATTTTAAATCTTTTGTGCTATAGGGTCTTTTGTCAAATCCAACATATCAAAGCTTCTGTTACTCAGCTTGTATCACAATATGTGTTTTCTGCAGGTAGTGCCTGGAACCAAAGCATATTCAGACTGCTGATCTCTCCTCTCACAGATTTTTACCACAGCATATTCTACAGTTAAAGAAAATAAATGAATAAATATGCATAACCCAAGTTTGCTGTGCAGGAGAGTCGTTTCAGACATAAATGTTTGCTAACACTCAGCTTCAGATGTGTCAGATTTTCCTATATCCATGAGATGAGCTGAGAAGCAGAATGTCCTCCTAGATCTCTGATGAAGATGCGGTGAGGTAGACAAAATGTGATACCAGTAATTTCACAAGAAATGTCAATGCTTAGTGAAGAGAAATGAAAATATCAAACAGAGCTCCTAAATAGAGTTCTGAAATACTTAGGATGATGAGTCATCAAAGACGTACCATAAAACAATCTATAGATAAAATAATATATTAACAGAAATGACTCAAAAATCCATTGAACCATAATGTTTTTTTCCATAGTAATTATAACTTTGTTCTGGATATATTCCAACTATCTGAAGATGCAATGTGCTATATATGTTTTCTAACCGTAGGCAATTAATGTAGTGTGCTTTACTATTAACTTCCTACAAGCATCTTAATGGGGCAGCTGACATTTGTTACAGAGGCAGTAAATTTTCTGAAGCTGAAGGAACTTTATCCAGTCATCTCCACCTCTGATGCTAAAGAAACTGTGACAAGGAGGCTGGTGGTAGAAGAAGGCAGGAAAGAAATGATGTGACTATTATGAAAATCTTGGCTACAGAAATGAATGTTAAGTGTTTTTGAGGAGGACTATGATTATTGTGTGAAATTTTGGGGAATTCTGGCAGTGCTCAGTTCAGAGGGCAGCGACCTGAAGCTGAGAATGTTCTGCCAATTAATTTCTTATGGACTCCTTGAGATATTAGTATTCCCCATGGCAAAGAGAAACAGGAGAGACAGTCACTGAAGTAGCTGACTTCCAACCAGATCCTAATTAATAAACATTTGAGGCATTTTGGACAGCCAGAAAACAAGAGTAAAATATAACTGTTGTCATGAGGACACCCTGTTCAGGAAACAGGCAGAGACATTCTGTTCTAACTTGTGCTGCTGGGTAACAGTTCTATGTAAGTAATTGCAAAGGAGTAGATTATATGAAGATTTTCATCCCAAATTAAACAGTACTTTTCTTCAGAAACACTGGATTGCAAAAGCTCTTTTTGTTAGTATGCTGAGAGATTCCTCTAAAATAGCTTTGCTATTCCTGTCCTGTTCACTCTTTGAATAAGGAAGCAAAACCATGTTGTATGGCCATGTTGGCTCATGTCTTCTTCTAACAAAGAAGATACCAGCAGACTCCTGTCACTTAAATGTGCTTGTTGCATATAGTTGAATTTGAATTCTTATGTCCAGAAATGAACCTGTGTGCTGTTTCACCGCCCCACTGAGCAGTCTCCATGGATGTAATCTGGATCTTCAGGTTGCAGTTACGTGTATGGTAAATTCCTCTCTCTTGGAGAAGGATTGTTAGAGGGCTGTTTCATTTCCAGAATATATTTAGGAGAGACATCTACCTCCCACTATTCCACTAATATTCTCATCTGCTTCAAAGAGGCTAAATAATTTGAAAAGGTGTTAGAAATCATATTTTTAGCAACAGCTTATGTCTTCTTGGCACATTCCTGGTAGAGCAATTTTGGCAGACCTTGTGTTGCAGAATCTCCTGGTCTGTCATGTATTAAAGCTGTTCTCTGGGTATCCAAGCACTTAAAATACTTTTGAAGAGTGTCAGGCTCAGAAGTGAAATGATTTTTTTTTTTAGTTTAGATTTAAATGCCAAGAGAAACTAAAACATCATGAAAGGCAGTGTTCTAAAAGGCACTTACCCAGTCAGACAGCATAGCTGTACCAGGACTTTACATATACAGTACTTAAAATCATCTGTTGGACAAATTATATAATTTGCTGATTCTGATTTCAGAAGGTGGCAAATGTCTCAAAGGAGTATTTAAATAACAATAATAAAACCTAAGCTCTATTAACAATTTTGATAACAATGATAAATACCATGGTATTCAAACAGATAGCTAGCTGAATCATTTCCCTAGTTTTTCCTCTGTAAATAAGATAGATGATCCCACTTTTCTTTGTAAACCATCCTGCAATTGTCTTATGATACATGTTGTCCAAGGGTTATTGATGTTGCTAATAAAATAGCATTTATTTTATTTTTAAAGGAAAGATGTATTTAAGGGATAAAATAATCCTTGTTGTGAGCCTATACATGCATTCAGAAGAAGGAAGCATACTTTGCTTAAGCCATATGGTCTATTTTTTTTAATTTTTAATAAGTTCTTATGGAATTAATGGAAAAATATGGGAGCCCTCCAGTGGTGAAAATAATGTATCTGAATTTCATAACCTAGCTACTTTTGTGTGAATGTTGCCTGTTTACTTTGACATAATTTTCTGACACGTGGATCACTGATCCCATTTTGATTAACAGAACTTAATGTTGGACTATCATCCAACATTTGCTTGGACATGCAGATGAATATATTCCTGGATGACATTTGTAAAACCCAAGAAAGACAAATATATCTCATGCTACTTCCTCTTCTAAGTAAGTAGACAAGGAAACCCTTGGAGACCTTTTTGTTTGTTTTTTTTTCCCCACTACAGTTTTCATGGATTAATCATGCTCGCACCTTCCACAGGCCTCTCATCTATAAGAATCTGTGGATGAAGAGGATTTACAATTCTTCTCTGCTGCAAGAACAGAGATCCTGCAGGATCTCCATGCTGGCCTAATCCTCACAATCTGACTTCCTGGATTATTTTTCTAACCCAGTCACCATTTGCCTCCAGAACTGGGCCCCCCCATTGACACTGTGGGAAGTACTTCTGGAAATGTTTTGCACATCCGTCTGGTTCATCGCTTCTGTGAAGCTACTGCATTAGAGCATATTGTTCTGCTTCAGAAAATGAAGTCATATTTTCAACTCCCATGCTCAATTTGACATATAAAGGTGGAGAAGAAGGAGGAGATCACAAGCTAACCTTCAAAAGAAGAACTTTAGGCTTGCTCCATTTTTGCCCTCACACAGTCAACTGAGGCTACATTCCTTCCCTAAACATGTTACTCTGGTAACAGTACAGGCAAATCCTTAATATGGAGGTCTTGTGCCTTTAATTCAAATTTTTAAGACTTGCAGACATTTTACAGTTAAACATGTCAGCACAAGTGTCAGATATTTTCTCCTAGTTAAGTTATATAGATGGAGTTAGAATTGGTTTCTGTACAAGTGAGGCACATATTAAAACATAAATCTCTGAAAAATCAGCATACTTTTTAGATACCATTTTTGTAGCACTGGAAACAATAGAAGACTGTTAGAAAAAGCAAAGGATTAGAAGTTTGCCTTTAATGAGGATAACTTTTGTTGAAAATACGTGTTGATAAAGTGCATGGAGTTACTAAGAACATTTCTTTATAGCATGAGGCATTCGTAAGTAGCCTACAGCAAAAGCTCTACAAAAGAGCCTACTGTAGTACTATTGTCTGCAATACGATTGTCACAGGTGGATTCAGCAAAGGCATAGAAAAGCTGGTCTTAGCGATGTAGATGTAAGTGCTCACACACACACACACACACACACGTTTGCGTAGCGTTTAGCCACAGGAATATTCCTGAGTATAGCTTTAGGAGGAAGCAGAAAGTTTTCTTCTGTTTTCTTCTTTGTTTTTGTTTTTTGCTTTCTTTTCTATTTTATTTCATTTCAAATCTAAAGGCAGGTCACTGAAGTATGTAGAACAGCAGAAATAAGACGGTAAAAGGCTGAATCTACTTCATGTCCTTTGCCTTCAGATTTCAGTGATTTTTTAGAGATTTTTGCATATTTATAGCATATTTACTATATTTTAGCATATTTACAGCTATATTTATAAAATATTTACTGTATTTTTACTATATTTATGTAGCAGCTGCAGGATCCTGGCCTCCCACTGTCACGGAAAAATAAAGGTCTCATTTAACTGCTGGTGGAGCTGTAGCATGCAATGTGTGTTTGTTTGTCTAAGACATCTGCTCTTTGTGTCAGCTACCAGCTCCAGACACCACTGAGCATCCCTTGTCTCCTGCCAGGCTGTGTGGCGAGGCAGCAGGTCATAGCTGTAGACTGCCATCCGACAAAAGAGGAAAGGGGCAAAGAGAATATTTGTGTACAGCGGGGACTAAGTGACAGGAAAGAAGACACTTTGGGCTGTGGCTGCAAGGTTAAGTGATTAGCATGTGACTGTTGCTGGCCCTGGATGGATAAGGACAGTTAGCTGTCAGTGAGGCTCTGAACTATGTAATCTGACAAAAACAGTGATGAGAGGATGCTGATTTTAGTTGCCAGGCCCATGTTACGCAAAGCCCTCTTATCGCCAGGAGATATTCAAACTATGTCGCGGATCAAGCAGTGGTGACCTCCCGCATGTGAGCAGCACCACGGGCAACCACAGCTACCCGGCGGCTGAGCACCTCCGTGGGTGGCATATCCTGTGTCCCCCCATCGCGTCAACACCTCTCCCAGCTGCCGGTGCCTTGCACCCAGCTTCCCCCCGCAGG
This sequence comes from Apteryx mantelli, assembly GCF_036417845.1. Taxonomy (NCBI): domain Eukaryota; kingdom Metazoa; phylum Chordata; class Aves; order Apterygiformes; family Apterygidae; genus Apteryx; species Apteryx mantelli. The sequence goes on along the minus strand of NC_089980.1, from coordinate 95,835,845 downwards.
GGCCAAGCTGCCAGGTCCTTTCCTCGGGGAAATCATTGCCTTTCACTGCCCCACGGACCCCGGGAACATCTGCTGCCTCCAGCTGTGCACCAGCAACCGGGGAGATGCTGGTCTCTGCTTAGAGCTAAGATAAAACCTTCAGTACATGGCCAGTCCAAGCTCCACCAAGCCAAAACCAAGAAACCTGAAATAGCACAGCTGTTTTGTACTAACTGTGCAAAAGATTTATTTTTTTTAAGGGAGGAAGAAGGCAGGGATAGGCAGAATAAGAAAAAAAAAGGGCAACATTTGTGCATGGTAGGTAGATTTAAGATCTAACATTTGTTCATTTGCTTGTAAGAGATAAAAAAAAAAGGCTCAATTCTGCTCTTCTGCTGGTAATGTAATTTTGCAGTTTTGACATACAAAGAGAGTTTGTTAAGCTGGTATTTATCAGGAGTTACTAGTTGAACCAGACAGAGCTCAAGTGGGCTGATTTTGATGAAAGTTTACTTAAAACATACAGATAATATCTCACTTTTAATGAAAAAAATAAATTTTTCTTTGTTTTGGCTGGGCCTTGGGCATGTCACACTTAACTTTGGCTATCTAGAAGTTAGGTCTCTAAGACAGTTGTCTCATGAAAATCAATGGAGAGACAGGTGGAATGAAACATCCTCAGACAGTATGGCTTGAACATCTATCTTTGGATCAAATAAAGCACCGCCACTAAAGTGTCTGTCCCTTTCCACTGGTTATATTCAGATCCCAGATGACTAGGTTAGACACTTTGTCTAATGTTTAGATGCTAAATTCAGATAATTCCTATCTGACTTTCAAGACGAAATAGATATTTTAACCCAGATTTTATCTCCATAGTGAATCCTATGTAGAACTTCCAATGGGCATGCATTTCACCAAAATTTGATGCCTGTCTCTTATTATCATCTATTCCATTTGCTTCTCCAGTACTGATTAATTTTTGCCTGAAATCATTCAGTGGTTTCATAACAGAATTGTGTAACACCTTTAGACATTTAAACACAATGAATACTTTGGAAGGACTGATTGCTTTCATTCTACAGCTGTAATTTTACTGTGTAATATCTAAGGACCAAGATTACTGGGACCCTGTACTACAAGAAAAAAAATGTCTGACAGTATTTTTACTGTTCTTCTGAGTCTTAACTCTTTCGATGGATTAAGCACACAGGCTAAATTTGGCCTTCACTTACTTCTTATTTCAATGATGTATATTGATTTTCCTTCTCCTATACATGAGAACGCCTAAGTAGAGAAGGTAGTTCAATAGATTTTATAGCTCTGTAAGAAAACAAAGTCACGTAGCAACAATAACATCTTCAAACGTGAGAGTATACTCTGTAAATAACCTTCTTCTCCAGTGGCTCAGTCCCAACAGCAAGGTAAGATATTCCTCAGCAGTACACACAGAAAACATATTTCCTTGAGGTGCTGGGAATACTAGGATTAACACTGTTATAATGCATTTTCACAAAATAACAGGACGTAAAAAGCAGAGTAGAGCAGATGTGTGGCATTGGCCATGGTTCTAAAACCTATTAAAAAAAAAAAAGAGAGAGAGAGGAGAGGGAAAGTTTATTCAGCCTTTTATTCCAAACTTCAATTGGCTGCAATTGGCTCATAAAAAGGAACAAAACTCCCAGGCCACAACAATTTTCTTGCTTTCATTTTCAGGAAAAAAACAACAACAATTTTTGTCCATTCTATCATTCTTCCATATCCAAAAATGTTTGTTAACATCAGTGGGAGTTTTGGCATATTACAAAGTTCAGTTTTGTGTTTGATATTTTAAAGACTGTTAGAGCTTTTTGAAAAACAAACAAGTGACATCCAATTCAGAGACAAATTCAGAACCTCAGAAAAGACTAATGATTACTTTGTGATTTCAATGATGTCAGTCTGATGACCAGAATCAGGTTTAATTCAAAGAATGGGTATAACACCTCATTAGCCTTAACATGTTTCATGGCAATGGGCTCACTTGCTTATATTTTCACTTTAAAGCAAAAGGCTACATGCATTCCATTATAATATACTGAGATGTTCAATATAATTGCGTACTTTGCAAACAAGACATTTTTAAGAACTGTGATGAGAAATTTAAATGAAGGTAATCCAAGGGCATAAAGTAATATGACTTCATTTTATCTCTCTAGAATAAAGCTAATCTCTACCCCCTAATACCGTGAAGTAGTTTTTGATCCTTGAAAATGAGCAGTTCCATTTCATTGAAATGTCTAAGTGGTAAAGTATTTCTGCTCAGTTTTGGTTTACCGTAAGAACAGAAAGTAAATAAAAAAGGTTCATAGCAAGTCACTATAAAGGGGTTTATTGTGCAACATAGCATAGCTGTAATTCAGCATGGGTGAGCAAGTTTATTTGCATAATATAAATTTCAGCTGGATTTTGTAATGAATTGGCTTTTTGAGTGCATTGACCCACAATCAGCTACAATACTACAGTTCAAGAAAAGTAGTGGCATACTATATTTCCTTGTAGCAGCTCAGTGAAACTGCAAATATAATAGCCAAGAGCATGTCTTTCTGAAAGCAACTGGGAACACCATCACTAGTGCAAATGATCCTTTAAGGACATATATTTTTTGATGGTATTTTATTGCTGTCTTTATATTTTGCATATTTTTTAATGTAGCAAAATAAATAGGACAAGTACTTAAACATTGTTTGAGAGTGATGAGGGGATGATGTCAAGACTAATAAAGTTATATTTCATATATATACTCTATTAATACAGCTAATTGGTATGTTAGGTATATTTCAATTCTCCTTTTTGTATATGAACAAATGTGTGTGCATGTGTATGTTTTATATATGAACAAATGTATGTTTGGACCTCTACAACTTGACAGAAAACAAGATACAGTTACGGTAGCCTGTGTGAAACAAAGCCTTTAACTCTCTGACAACTATTCCTGACACTTATAGAACAGCTCCTGAGGGCCTTAATGACCATCATGTCAAGCTGAATCTACTATTAATATACTTCACTAGTAAGGAGTAAGTATTATGGGTTTTATCCTGAGTGTGAAAGGCCCATAATTCATAAAGATCATGAGTCCAGCTGAGTTATTAAGGTGTTTCCCATAAGGAAAGAAACAGTCGTTCTTTCCTTGCAACAGTTTCTGCTTATGCTGTTGAAGCTTTCTTTTCATAAAGAAAAAAAAAAAGTGATCTGCATTTAAATTAAAATATGAAATCAGATGGGGCTGACAGAAGCTAGTAAAGACTGAAACATATGCAATTACATGTTTTCTTAGTTTGAAGCATTGTTTTACTAGAGATAGTTTTTTTTTTTTTAATTTAATTTAAGAAAGGAGCAAAAATTATCTACAAGATCAGGCCTGGAGGACTATTCTGAAATATTAATGAACTTCCTCAAAAATTCAATCAGGTATCTTAAGCCATAGATGGCTACGGATTCCCTGTCAGCCCCTGGAAAACATTTCCATCAAGTGGCAATTGTTATCATTACTAATTTTCTCCTGCCCATTTTATTTTATTTTCTTTTTTTTTTTTGACAAAATTGTGTAGAATTCATAGATTAGTTCTACAGGTGATCTTCATGTGGAAGTTCCAATACAGTTAGCAGGACTTCCATGTTTTCAAGACTGTATCAGGCAGGTGAATTTTCCTTTATTCTCTAGACCCACTTCTAAGGAGCTCAAGGTATATCATACCACTAAGACAACAAATCAGTCTTCAGAAGTGACAAATTGTGTTTGGACACTCAGTTTGGCGTATCCAAGCCTGGGATATTTCACAGAACTATGGAATAGCTTTGGCTGGAAGGGCTATCTGCAGGTCATTTATTCCAGCCCCTGCTGGAATACCAGCATGCTCAGCACCTTGTACCCTCACGTTTTGAAATCTCTTTTCAAGAAGACAGTCGTTCAGGCAGTGAGTACTTACCTCTCTGACACTCAGCCGTGATCCAGATGTTCTGACCTACCACCCAAAATGGACAAATCCAAGTTCTTTTTGAAGATCTTGTCCAGGATGGGTTTCTCCCTAGCAAACATACGGAAAGGATTAATATGACCTACAGCTGTGCAGGCATCCTTTGCTACCTTTATAATCAGTGAAGAGAATTTGGCACTCCTCGAGCATGATTCATCTGAATGTATAGTAGGCATCTAATACAGGTCAGATGAACAGTGCCCCAGAGTGTCTTTTTCTGCTGATTCCATTGCCTATAAAGGGATCCTGGGGAGATTAGCTCAGATGTAGACATGCACACTGTAGACATCTTAAATTAGGTGAGATAAATCCTATCTACGGACTTTTACTGAAGTTGTAGCAAAAGAACTACCTGTCAAATTTAGGCTTACTGTCTTGTCAAATTCAGGCTTACTGTGTCCTGGTGGATGGGGTGTATGTTATAAGTTATAGGTGGACTTGATACCCTTTAAAAAAAAAAAAAAGTACTATGTTTTTTCTGAACTTGCACTATACTGATAGTATTGTTTCCCTTTTCCATTTTCATGCATATTTTTTGAAGAATTCAGTGTTTCTACTAGTTCATTTTTCTATAAAGAACAACTGAAGAGACATATATCATGTGATTGGAATTATTTTCACAGTATTGAGTATGTAATATGGCAGTAATTCATGGTCTGTTGATAGAATGAATTTAAACAAATGAATTTGCCTCTTGTATCTTTTTCTGTTTTCATTACAGTCTGCATAAATGAGAAATAAAATAAATGAGGAAAAAAAATTCTCTTGAGTAATGCATGATAGTGAGGAAGTATGTGCACTTTGTGTACAGAATAATTAATCTATAGCCTTTTCATTTTTTCTTTTTTTTTCCTTCCCCCCAGTGACAGAATCAGAGATTTAAGTAAGTCAAAGTCTGAGTAAAGAGTGGTGTACCTGCTCTCTTCAAATGTATAAATATCCACAAATCTTGGCTACACTGGAACAGTGGAGTTAAAGTTCTTGTGTACTGCTTTAAACAGTAAATGTAATGAAAGATATGATAGGAAGTTCACTGAAAGGAAATAAAGAACCTGAGTAGATTGTTTATTTCAGAAGAACAGCAGACTGGAATTTCTCGTGCACAGTCACAGATAGCACCACCTGATGTAGCATATGTGGTGTCTCTATGGCACTTCATAGAAAAAGCTGTACAGCCTGCATCTTAATGGGGCTACTTCTGTTCCTGAGGAACTCTTCTCCAATTCCTTAAAAAAAAACCTTCCTCACTTTATGACAAAACTATTAGCAGTGCTGACATGTATTCTAGGCCACAGATCTGTGAAGATTATTGGGCAAGAGTTAATGTTTATCTGAAAAGTTGTATGATTCTTACGAGGTTTCTAAAATCCTCTTTCTATACCTATGTGATAGTCATAGAGATTTCTAAAATGCCATTTGCCTAGGACATATATACACATACATGTGTATATATTTATTTTTATATGTATGTATGTATGTATGTATGTATACACAATAGACTTTTTTGCTGTTATTAGCTGCCTTTTTTCCCAAGCTTAGCCACTACGAAAGTTGAGGACCTTCCTTTCCAATTAAATGCGTTAGGAGTTGTGGCTACTCTGCAAATCAGTCTTCCTGAATTTTAATTGATTGCTGCTCAAAAATTTCTTCTTATGATCTGGTGGACTACCAGCAACATATCCAACCATACTTTTAACTTAATTAAGTTGGAGGGTGGTTTGTTCCACTCCCCCGCCCCAAGTACTTACTACCTCCTGGCACTTTTCTGATACATAGAGCAGCCTTTGTACCAGTCTCAGAAAGCAGAACCTAACCTTAAGTGGTCTATATTGTTGTTATTATTTGGCAGTTCAGGTACTACAACATGTCAAAAACTGATCCATTCTGTTAGCACGGGAAGAATTGAAGCAAGTAGTGAATATCTCTGAATCTTCACTTCTCTATTTCCTTCATAGTTAAGGGCAACAATCAGTGACAGTTTTGTCAGCTCGTCACGTAATATCATTGGAGATTCCACACGGCTGTTTGACAGTAAATTTTCCCTTCCATTTATTAGAAGGTACCAGTCAAACTGAAGCCTGAAGAGAGATGATTTTCTTAGGGGAGTTTGTAGTGGAAAATGTATATATGAAAGTAGCCTTTCATACTTTCTTTTTTCCCCCACACACCTTAATAGATTTTTTAACTGTTGACTACCTAGCAACTGAAATGAAATTTTTGAACTAGAATCTGACCATAGAAATGCAAGACTCTGCGAACGCAGAATTCCTATGCAGTGTTTTTAAACCTTCACATACAGAGCTGAAAATATTTCATTTTAACTTCCACACTGTCTCATGCTGTGATGTTTTCCTTGTTCCTTATGGGCAGGTCATTCTACATATTTCCCACAGAATTCCCACAGAGGACCTTTGACATGTTCATGAGGTTACAAAAACATTTGGATGAGCCAGTCTACAAAAGTGAATAAACATTCTAAAACCTTACTGAGTAAAATAATATGAAAAAGCCACCAAAGGAAAGTTGATTACCTTTGTAAGAATGCGGTCTTTTCAATTTCCCCATTATAAGTCTTTCCACAGTGCCCTGATATGCACAAATGACATCTCTGAATAGCTTTTTCAAAAGTAAATGTTGGTATGCTGATGTGTTACACATCAGAGCCAAAGATAATATATGGACTACTAGTGCATGTTTCTCCAGGATGATTTGGTGGCCTAGTAACTGCACTGCAACGCCTAGGCACAACATCTAGTCCCTGAATGACAAGGACTGAAAGATCTATATGAAAGAACATTTTTAGTGTCTGAAAGAGTGTAGGTGGCGCGAGAACCTTGTGTTATTCAGCTTCAAGAAATTCAATTGTTCTGTTTGAATGTACCTTCAGTGTATGGTCTGGGAGGTGACAAGAATCAAGGGTAAAGGAAAGAGATTAAGATTTTCAACAGTGGCATCAGAAAACCTTCAAAAGTGAGATTTAAACCCAACTGAGTTAGTATCTTAAGCAATATAATCACGGTAGGATATTAACATGCACACTTTGCAGAGCTGCTAACCATGTGAAATTGTAAAAGAAGGATAAGATTTGGCATATGCTTTTTTTTCATTCTATCTGCAGGAAAATATTATTGTCCCAGTGTAAATTTGTGGAGAATTGTGTCCTCTTAAACCATGTACTGCTGCCTTAGACAGAACCAACTATGATCAGCTAACCTCAGCCAAGATACAGCAATCCCATTTTTAAACTTGCTAAAAAAACTCTGAAAATTTGTTTTAATCAAAGTCTTTATTAGGATGTAGTATTATTGGGTCCAGTGGCTGACCTCTCAAACTTGTTATTTCAAATCTGACTTTAGAAGATCATAATTTGTTAGAGTTTTTCTTGCTTGATATTCCCCTTATGTCTTCAGTAAAAGCTATGTTCTTCCTCTATTGCTGGCAGTTTTAGATTGAGACACCTCAAGTGTTTTGATACAAAATCTAGAAAATTTGAATGCTCACACTTTAGAAAGAAGGCAAGAAGGAGGATCCTAAGATATGAAGTACATTGTAAATTCATGTCTTTCCTCAGTTCATAATTTCTCATTTCAACTTCCAGGAGCAAGAGGTAAGGAGAGCACTGTTGATCTTTTATTTCTCATTTAATCCAGAAAGAAATAAACTTACGCCAGAAAGCATTTTATCCTTAAGAAGGGGAAAAGTCTTCCTGCCCTGTCCTTCCATCCTGTCTTCCTGTTTTGTAGAAGAGGGATGTATACCTTTGCATTTCTTTTCATATCTATTACTAAAACCATCGTTTCTTGAAAGTGTGTGCAATTAGGATGATATTTGCTTTTATTTCAATAGCTTTATCTTGTTTTAGGCATAATCATCCATTTCTTGTGGTATCTGACACTCTGGCCAGTGCCTTGATGTGGAGGGCCCTGTACCATGATTTATATTTAATTTTTGCCTGATTTGTGTAATAAAAGAAATGTGATGGAATGAGATTACAAAAAGATGTTGCTGTCACAGTAGTTTGAACCATTATGATTTACCATAACAACATTGATTAGATAATCAGACTCTTGAAAGAAAAAAATATGTCAGTAAGAAATAGCTGGAGATAAATTCCTGTCTATTATTATTACTTTCTTGTGCTTGGCTTGATTAAGAAAAGTTTGGAATTTTTGCATCTATAACTAAGTTAGACACGACATTTAGTAACATATCAGTTTCCTGAGGACAGTGGCCAGTTGATCAACAGTATAAAGGAGAAAGTTTTTCGTTTTTCTATATTACTCCATTAATATATTTTTTTAAAACCATCTACTGCTTTTCCTATCTGACCAGGCACCTTTCTGTATACTGTTTTGTACTTATGTTTAACCAAAACGGGTGTTGTTGCCTTGTTTATAGTTCAGGATATGTCTAAGTGTCTAACACTGTCTAAGTGTTTCAGAACTACAAATTAAGTGAGAACTACATCACCTTATGATGCAATTTAAACTGAATGGCATGATTTTAGAAAAAGGTATCGTCTCAGGACTCTAAGTACAGTGCAAAATACAATTCATTTGAGTACCCAATAAACAGACTTGCAGATTTAAGAATCTGCCTTGAGGAACTTGGTCAACATGATTGCAACTCCCTGCGATAAAGGCATTGTATAAGCAAATAAACTGTGTAGGATGACAGTCAAATCTAAGATGAGGAAATCAGACCTCATAGTAAAGCAATACTTTTTTCTATGAGATAATAATAATAGTAATAAAGATTACAGTGGGTGACTATCTGCCTAAATTCCATTTAGACTGGTATTCAACTGCCTAAACCCCATCTAAGTAGCAGTCAGTAGTCCAGCCTGCCTACATTCTGCCTACTACCATTATTCAGTCCTACAAGCACCTCAGTTAGGTTGGTGACTCCCTGTGTAGCCTTCAAGTTACATGAAAACAAGCTTACCCATTCATGCTCAGACATGGCTTTTTGAGAAGAAAGGCATCTATATCTTTCTTAGAGATGTGTTGTAATCTAGGTTTAGAAGGACATCTGAACTCCACCCAACTTGGATGTGTTAGACATGGTCAAGTGCAGCAGTGGTGCAAAACTTCTGTTTAATAATGCAGGACTTTGAGGACTGACCTGGGAAACGGAAAGCTCAGTGTGCTATCATACTGTTTGACTTGGAAGGATCAATGTTTCCCTCCCCTACCAAGAATGTGACTGTATCTCTAACAGTGTTGCCAAGGATGTCCTGGGCAAAAAAGAAATGTAAAAGACACTCTGCCAAAAAGAGAGTAAGCAAAAAGAACCCTGACACCAATATAGGAATTGGGTAATTCCCTTGGGAGGGGGGAAAACTAAGGTTGATTATGTAATGTAAGTTGTATCCATGTTCAGGTACTAGCTAGTCATGTATGAGGTCTTCTCGTTGAAGAATTCTTAGCTTGAAGAAAAGAGACAGAGACTATCTTAGGTAGAACACCTAGGTTTTGGGAAAATATTGTGCTATGTTGAGGCTAAGGTTCAACTCCTCAAGCTGAACAACACCTAAATTCAGACTTTTCAGCTACTTGGCAGGGTATTTAAACAGTAGACTATTATATAAGAAGCAGTTAACACCATATCGCTTTAGAAAAAGACAAACTAGATCCAGAGCTGAACGAACGCTGTTTCTTCTGCTTAAGAATGTCCATTTAGTTCCTGATTTCTGAGTGGAACAGGTAGACACCAGGGTCTTCATGAATAGCATGGATTATCTGCTAGAGATACTCCAGAATTCCTCCGAAAGTAATCAGTTAAGATAGAGATTATAAGTTAGGAGGGCACATTTTTCCTCTGCAGGTCTTCACCTGCTTCTACCCTTCATTGTTGATAGAACAAGCACTTAGGGTGGGCTCTATTTTGCCTAAGTCCAGCTTGCAAATGTTCAGTGTCTACTTTAAACTAATTTTCTAAACTTCATTTAGTAAATAAGGCAAGCCCTTCCATAGGGTGATTTATTCCATCCTAAAATTGGTGCCTAAGGCAGATGGGATGAATAATTTCCTCTGGAAGTGTTTGTCTTTCTTCATTGACCGTAGTGATCTTAAGTTAGATGTAAGGATTCTTACGCCCTCAGGTCAAGCTTCTAAAATTTCAGTCAGGTACTGTGTAAATTAGGTACCCAAATAAGATGGTTTACTGTCCATCTTTAATTTCTCTGGCATGCTGACTGCTTAAACATTTCATTAAAACAATAGTGATTCTTGGATGTGAAAATAATGTGTAAGAATAACTAATGATGAAGTGAGAATGTATATTTGCACTTATACTGTTTGCTCCCATCACTGTGTGCTGACATTGTGTCTTTTGGTACATTAGGCTGACCTCCTTTTTTCTCAAAGGAAGATGAGATGCCATCTGCCTTTCAGGCTCCTGATCAGAACACTCATTCCAGAAGTCTAAAGACATGGTTTATGGGTCCCCTTCAGTCGTCAGATGAGGATTCAGACCCATATCTTCCAGTCCCATTAAAGTCTTATATTTCCTTGATTAGAGGCAACACTCCGAGGGAGCCAGATGTCATCTCTTTTGCCAATATCTGAAAGACATGCAAGATTGGTGGGTCAACAAGAGTCCTTACTCTATTATCAAGTGAGGCAGACTGTCCTTTTGATGAATCCTTGCAGTGTTATGCATTTTACATTAAGCTGAATGAAATTAAGGTGAAACACCCTACAAGTTTCTGTTTAATTTTCAGCTGAAACGTGAAAATTCACCTAGTTTGATAAAAAGTACTCTTTAAGAGTTATTTATTATTTTATGGCAGCTGGCCTCTAAGATGAAAACATTTTTCAACTTTCTTTTACAAACCATGTCCTATTCAAAATAAATAGCATCTTTTTAATGTGAAATAATTTTCAAGAATTTTAACTTAACTCTGCAATTAATTCACCCTCATTGTTTAGTATATGACTTTTTTATACTACTCTTTTAACAGATTACACCCTTTAAGAGGGGAGAGGAGAGGTGCACCTTGCTAGATCATTCAGACACAGAAAAGTGCAGGCTTTCTTTTTTTACCTTTGTTGAATGCTATGTAATTTTACGAATCACTGTGTTGTGGACATACAGAGAAAGTTCAATCTTCAAAATACTATGACAAATTCTTAAGCAAAAGGCTGCTAAAATTAAAGAAGCTAATGACACAGCACCTGAAGTAGTCACCAGTTTCTTAACATTGTTTCAAGACTGGTTCGCATTGTAAGTACAATTTTCTATTTTTGTTATGATTGTTTTTGCAAAACGTTGTGTTCTATTTTTCCCTCATTCATCTCAACTTTCTCCACAACATAAAGGAGTAATTGTAAGGCTAAAATAATCAGCTAACATTTTCCTAGCCACTGAATATATATGAATTCTGACTTATTATTATAGCATTTAAGCATATAAACATTCATCTAGGCATACAAATACTAGAGCTTAATGAAAAAAGTCCATGATTATTTTTGCAGGACTTAAAAATATAACTTTTAAATTTATTTGAAATGAAACATTTTGCTTGCCTTCTATGGCATTTGATATTGAGGACATTTGATGGATTTGAAAACTATTTCTAATTTTTTTTTCTTTTCTGTTTGAAAAGTTCAGCCTTCTTTATTATTATACCTTAGATTCCAGTTTTCATCAATATACTAGATATCTTTGATCAGAATAAATTGCTAAAAACCTGTGGAAAATATTTTAATAAAAATAAAATTGACCAGAGACTTCCTAAGAAATATGTATTCAAATTGTTCATTTGCAAGAAGCATTAAATCTTATCTCCTTTTTCTATATTATGCATATTGATTAGGGAGCTATTGTGTTTCACCCTGATTAGTATTTTACTAATCTGGTGAAGCAGGGAATGAATAATAAGACTCTAACAAAATTATGGAAAGTCTGTTTATATAGAATATGCCAATTGACAGAAATTATCCTTTGCTATGCAGTGAATGCCTCATTAGTATCTCTCCAGAAGATTATGGATCCTTTAATGCTTACTTTGCTCATATTTGGCTGCTAAGTCTTTTAATAGTCCAGAGACTCCTTCATTAATTATTCCTTATCACCAATCATCTGGCATTCCAGAATGGCTCATAGTGAACCCAGGAAAGCTTTTTAGGTAGATTTTCTGTCAGTGTATACTTAAGAACAGCCATTTACCTTTGCTTTTGTCTTTTTAACAATTGACAGAAAAGCTTTGCCATTTTCTCTTTTGCTGTCTTCAAGTGTCAGAGCTAGGTTTGAATGGTCTTCCTCTTGGGATTTATTAAAACAAGTATATCTATCTACTAAGCTTTTTCTATGTCTCCTTTGATGGGTTTCTCTCTCTGTCTTCATTTTCTCTCTCATAATTTGTACTTTTCCACAGTATATACCTTGATATTTCCTCATGAGGCTTTCCCCATGATGACACCAAAAATGGCACATGGCAAGCACTTTATACCCTGGGAGGCCTCCAGTACAACTAAAGTCAAACAGGAATCCAATGAACCTCAATGAAATTTGAGAGGTTTTTAGCAATACATAAATAATGGATACCCAAGAAAATGATAGCATACATGTAAGAAAATAGCCTGTTCATTGGTTCCTCAGAAAATAATAAAGAACAAAGACTTCAAGGATATTTGTGGAATATCATTGATATCCAGTAGTTTTGTAATAATGTAATTCTTCTGGGAGACATGCATACTTAACACAGAATTTGTGTCTCTTATAATGGTGTTTTTCTCCTTAACCAAGCAATAGTCAATTTTAAATTAAGATGATGAATACTGGATACAAGACAGAATTCCAGAATCCTCCTAATAATTTGATATGTATGCCTATACATGTGTTTCCAGAGTCATAAAGTTCAAAAATCTGTCATATTTGTTTCCTCATATAAAATTTGACATAATGTAGCATATTTTCCTACTTGTTTTAAATGTCATTGTTTCACCCACTGGTAGATATTATCTCACAACTTCTCATTGTCTTCCTATTTTTCTAATTGTTATATTTATTTATTTAATTTAATTATTTTTTTCTTATAGCTTTACCCATATAAAATTCCCATTTGCCCTTGAGATTTTCACCCTTCGACTATGTATAGATTTTCAGCACACTCCATTTCAGTGGTTACTGAGCAAGGCTGTATAGTACCTGATTGTGCCTATATGGCATGTGTGTACACAGGCAAATGCTTCAATTGCTTCATCAAATAAATTACAGGTGCAAACTGTACTGGCAACATTTTGGACATAGAAATGAAAGGTTTGCTAAGCTGTTGACCTCCTAAAGTTAGCACCATTTATCCCATGCATCTGAAAATATAGATAGAGAATCTAAAAACATAGAATAATTTCACAATGTTCAATCTTGTGCATGGGTCAAGTGATAAGTAACAGATGGTATAAGAAAATTTGAACATTTTTTTTCCTAATTTCAATCTTAGGATATGTGAAGTGTGAATAAAGCATAGAATACCATGACTGGATCTATTTTCAGTGAAGATCTAGAAAGTGCTGACTTCTGACCCTTATTTCTAGAATTGTTACATTTGTTATGTCTCTCTCTCCCTCTTTCTCTCCATACACAAATAATCTATTCAACTTTAGCCTACGCTGGTATAAAACGAAAATAAGAATAAAAAATAGCTTTAATCATGAACCATTGCCTTAAGAGACAGACTACCAAGGTGGGATGGAGGGAGCTGAAATCAGTATTGCCAGGGCTGTAGATAAGCCTTAGACCAGAACTGTGAATGCTGGAGAAGTCACTCGAGTTACACCTGGCTCTAAACATCTGTCACTGAGCACAGTTTAGTACCAGGACCTTTATGTAGGCAGGTTGTTTAATGGGTTAAGTCAAAATGGTGATTAACATCATGACATTCATAGCCTCACAATAAAGTGGACTATCCCTTTCCTGCCTACTATATGGTATCTTTAAAGGTTGCATTCTGAAGCAGAAGTCTGAGAAATACCTTGGAAAACCATCCAGGCAGATTTAAACCTGGATATGTGGTAAATCCACAGAGAAATTCTTCTCTGTTAAGGGACTGCCCACCCAATCAAGTTTTTACCTTGCTGAATGAGCCCTGAATCCTGGCCCAAAATATCTTATTTTCAAAAAGTGACATTTTTTGTTCATATTATCTTTACTGACAAGGGATAAAATTTCTGAAGTGGTAGTTCTACACTATTCTCAGCCTGAGGGGTATTATACCTGCGTAGGGCACTCTGCTAAACAGCAAACCATGAGGCACCCCAAGAGGGTGTGCTTTTCTGAAGCTAAGTGTCTCTGTGAAGTCAGCAATAAGAGCTTTGAGTGCAAAAGAAAGTGCAAGAGAAAGCATGCCTTTAAAACAGAAGGGTATAGATAGAGGGAGATTGCAACTGTGCACTTTTCCAGGACTCCGTCTGTCTTTTCGCCCATAGCTGTTCGAGGCGAAATGTGTTTGAATTCCATGGAAGGGGCCAAAAGGTTGAGACATTCCCTTCTCAGATGTATCCCCAAGACTACAATCAGACACTTGTTTCCCCACTGTTCATCCAGACTAATGATTTTTGCATTCCTGGCTACACAGCAGCTCAGCCTCAGGAGGAGGAATGGTCAGGGGTCTCATTCGGATTATTCATGCCATGGTGGTTTAGGTCACTCTCTCGGGTTGTAGGAGAGGTGGATTCAGTCCCCTATAAGGTGATCAGAGCCAGGAATGTAAACCTCTCATTTCCTCAGTGAGTGCTCAAACCACTAGACTATTATGCATGAGACAGTGTCACCTTTACCAGATATCTTCCTCAGAAGAGGGCTAAACACTCTGGATCCTGAGTGGATGGAAGGACCTAACATTTTCTATTAATTTTCTACACTTTCAGTGGAAAGACAGACACTTATAATAGGAATGGATTGCCCTCTGCATATTTTCAGAGGTACTCTATCTCTCTCCATTGATTTAGCAACTATGGTAGTTAGACTAATTCATTAGCCCCTTCTAGGGCCAAACACACTTTTGTGTGTCAATATCTAAATTAACCACCTAAATTAAATGTATGGAATTATATCCAGGGAAATTAAATCTCTCCAGACACACCTATGGTGTGGAGAGAATGACATTTGAACTTATTCCGCTAGAAAAAGCATAGGCAAGGCATGTGCTGAGACATGTGAACACAGCTGTAACACTTTTGGCCCTGAGCAATATTGAGCTCCCCAGACTTATTTTGCCTGGATCTTGCTAGCTCAGGGATCCATACTGCACCATACTGCATTGTGCGAGAGGTCTGAGAATAACATTTGTCAATTCAGTACCAGGAACTGAGCATCTAAATCCATATTTATGTACGCAAGAAGTAATGAGTTATTCAGAGGCAAAGGGCAGGCAGAACCCATGTCAACTTAATGAATATTTGGGGTACAAATGACCTCTGAAAATCAGGCCATTTATTTTGGCACCTAAAAATAGATGCAGATATTTAATTTTACATATTCAGGTTGGGAAATTTTGGCTAGAGAGTAAATTAATTGCCTAAGGTCACGCAGCAAGTCAATGTATAATGAGAAAGTAATAATGAGTTAGGAAAAAAGGTATTTTTAATCTCTGTGGATTTATTGAATCCCCAAACTCTTTTCATAGAACTAAAAGTCTTCATGACTATAACTCTATTTTTTTTCTTAATTGTAACTTAACATTCTTATTGAAAAAATATTTTTATTATAAAAAAACCAATATTTTTCTTTATGTTTAGCCCTGATTAGTGGTATCTTCTTGTTGCTATGAAAATAAAAGGTTCAGTCAAATGTTCAGCAGCAGATATTTTGTTGCATAGGTAGTTAATGAATCAGATATTTGATTACAAAGGGATAAGTAACCCCTCTGTATCCTGCAATTAACATTTAACTTGATATGGCCAATAAGCCAAATGAAAGGAGAGTAAACTGAATAAAAAGGCTCTTTCTCTCATTAAAGGTTCATTATACACATATGCTACCAAAGCATGCCTGTTGTGATTGCTGATTTTGTTTGCAGATTCACATAAAGCTAAGTTTTCTTTAGGTCAAATAAATAAATAAATAAATAAAAGAACCCACTTGCCCTCTGGAGGAAAAGAATATTTTAAACCATTCAGATTTCAAGAGTGAGAAGACAATTTATAATAGTCAAGTGCATTAATAAGCAGTAATGGTACCTCATGAAGTTAGTCACTCAGTTCCTGTTAAAATCCTGTGAGACTGTAGTGCCTAATTCCCTCATATACTTTCCATTTTTAATGAATTCTTGCTTACACACAGACACAAACCAAAAGAAAATGGTATCTGCCACATTATTTTCATGCAAACATAAGGTAAACTCTTAGCAATATACTCTCATTCAAAATATATAAAGTATCCGTCTAAAGCAGTTATGCAATCAAAAGTGAGCTGCTCTATGCCTTTGTCCTAATGCACAAAACTTCCAAAGCTGTATCTGATAAACACAGAAATAACAAAGTGAGGATGGTCCCCATGTTAAGGTTTGAAGCTTGGGTAATAGAGGATGAATTTCTTCCACTGATGCCAACTTCCTGTGTTACCTTGCCCATATCATTTATATCATGGTATTGAAGACCACACACATTGCTAAGTTGAGAGAGAAATTTGAGTTTGCAAGATAAACTTCTTCTTGGTTTTAAAGTTGATTTTTCTTGCCATTAACACAGTTTTAAAAGAAAATGAAAAAAAAAGTCAAAACTGATACTTTCATGAACACATATCAGATAGTATTAGGCAAACAAAGAACATCTAACATAATTTTGTTAACCAGAAATCCATAAATACGTTCTTTTCTAGTTCATCTCTATGATCCTTTACTTTTCTCTACATTTCTTCACCAAGTCACCCTTTTCAAAAATTTCTTCTTCTTTGTTACAGTCCACCCCAGGATGGATTGTAGTGCTAGGAAGCAATCGGTAAGATGCTGATGCCATCAAGTCTGTGACAGGCACTGACATGGTGATATCAGGATACTTGATCTGTCTGTCTTGTGTGTTCGTGTGCTTGCGAGAGAGGGCACCCTGCTCGCTGGCTGTGGAAGCAAGTTCAACACATGTGGCATGGTCAGAAAAACAAGCTTGATTTATAGTCCTGATTTAGGCTGTAACGATCAAGTGCAGGGTTACAGACTATGTACCCCTGCACAGCACCAATCACATAGTTTGTATATCGATCGACCCTTTTTCCATTTGTTTGACCTTTCCTTTCTCCACCCTTGAATCTCCCTTTCTCCACCCCCATCTGCTCACAAATAAGCAACCCACTCCTAATTACTTTTTTCCTTATTGGTCTCAATTTTGCCACATCTATATCCAAATTTTGTACTCATGAAACCATTCCCTAAGCAATATTGGCTTTATATGATATTATTGGTATGGTTACCTAGGTACTGTTGGCCTTGCAAGGTTGCATTCCCCAAAAGGCTGCTTTCAATTATCTGTGAGGTTAATTTCTTTCCCACGTAACTTCCCTGTAACCACCTGTGAAATCCAGCCATCCCGCATGGTGGTATCTGTAGCTTATGTCAGCTTCTTACATTGCTATTTGTCACATTCAGCAATGTCCAGGACTTTATTTCAACCTGTTCAGTTAGCTTAACCTCAGGCCAGGTCATTTGCCCACACAACCCTGCCAATTTTCTCTTCTTCTCAGTCAAAATGGTGACAATGACCTCTAGTAACCTGTAATGAATAAACATATCCACTTACTCTATCCTCAGCCAAGAACTTTTGCTCTTTGTCACAAAGTATCCTTTCTACTCATTATCTTCTTTCAAAAATATTTATAAGCAGTTCTTTATGATAACACTTGCAAAAAATTTCAGCAAAATTGGTAGTGAGGTCACAGTTTATCTGGTTAACCAGTATAATCTGGTTTCTTTGAACAACCTTCTACAACTTACATATCTATCCAGTGGGTGGATGTAAACAAAGTTTGGAAGCACACTGTGTTAGGGATTAGTTTTATATATTGGGGTTCCTATGCAAAAATGGTGTAAATAATTGATAACCAATCATTGCCTAAATATTTTCACACTACATATACTGAAAGAAAAATTACATGATTTGCACCTTCTGCTATCTTTCTAGTTCAACATGCTGGGCTTTTCATGAAGCCTGTAATTCTGTAAAAAGAATATAGCACTTGGCTAAAACTCTCTGAATCAGTGAATGATCATAAAATTATTGATCACTGGCACCACTTCATTCTGGAATGTAAACAGTATATGGCCTTGTGATGATTCTTTTTGCAAGAAGAGATATCACTCATCCTGAGAAAAATGAGAGTTGCTTTGTTCATAAGCTGAATTTTCTCCTTGTAACTGAATATTCAACACTGTTTTTACCCTGCTTTTGTCTATGAAAAACATGTTTTGTCTCAGAGCTTGTGAAAATGAGTATGTGCCCAAACTAGGTATCACCTATGCTGTTCTTTATTATGAGCCATATTCGTCCTGGCTATCACTCCAAGACATAAGCGTTTACTTAAGCCATATCAGCCTGTTTGCTTAAATGAAACCAACAATAAGGTTTTCAGGGGATTTAATGAAATGGGTTTTTGCTGTAGTTAATGGACATAGTTTAAAATGAAAATCTATTGCCTTACAGCAGAGGAAAAGAATGACTGACTTTGGGAAATAATGCTCAGTTTGTGGGTTTGCCATGTGGTTTCTTTAGATCTGCTGAAGGTATCCTGTGGTTTCCCAACTGAGGAAATAATTGACTACTAATGAATCACTTAGAGTGGGTATAGGGTACAAACCACTACAGTTACTATTATGATCATTATTGCTTATTCACAGCTTTAAAAGTGAGCCATCATTTGTTGAAAGAAACACAAAACTATGCTTTTCTCTGTTCTCTTCCTCTGTTTCTTTTTATGCTTAAGCATTAAAATAGCTTTAAGTCTCATCTTTTGAAACTCAGCTTTAAATTTGTGTTGTGCTTCTCAGTGGGAGACTAAACACAAGATTGGACTAAACTCTTTGAGAGAAATGTATGTCCAGTTGTGGAACTTGCTGCTTATACTGTCCTCAGTCCTTTGTGGTCTCCAGACAAAAGATCTGGCAGATGACCTAAAGGCAGGCTCCTTTGGCTGAGTCAAGAGTTGTGCGGAACTGGTTGGTGGCAGAAATTGTTGTGTCCCATAGGGAGACACAGATTTGAAAATGAATGCATTTCAAATAAAACATAAAGAGAAAAACAAATTCCACAGAATTCATTTTTCAATGTCTTCTAAAACAATGTAACAATCATAAGTAAGTTGATTCATAATTTACTTTCAATAATATTTAATGCTAAGAGAATGTGCAACTACATTAATATGAGAAAATTTATTGCA
This sequence comes from Apteryx mantelli, assembly GCF_036417845.1. Lineage (NCBI taxonomy): Eukaryota > Metazoa > Chordata > Aves > Apterygiformes > Apterygidae > Apteryx > Apteryx mantelli. Next base: position 95,816,481 of record NC_089980.1, on the reverse strand, counting down.
ACATATTTTTCTATCTAAATTTTAACAAAATATAAACAAGTATACAAAGGAAGCTATATCAGAGTACAAAGCATCATTTATATCATTGTCATTTGAGATTCTCCCTTTATTTAATTTTGATTGTTTTGTTACAAAATTTGTGCTGTTTAACAAACAGAAGAGTTTAAAAGACTTCTTTCTTTCTTTCTTTTTGTCACCCCTGCAAACTATATCTGGAATATGGAAGTGAAGCTAGAGGGATTTTTTTTCTTGTTCGTACTTCATCACTGATAATAAATATTCTGAAGGGCAAAAGCTGTCTTAAATTACAGTATTGGCTTCCTTCTGTTTTATGAATTCTGCTTTGGGTTTCAAGTGTAAGTCTACTGCCTTCAATGGGGCTACACAGATGTATGTATCCAGGAGCATAATTTGTACACTCGAGCTGAAGAGTGAACCTGCCACAGGAATTTAATACTGTGGATTGATGTGTTAAAAAAAGAAAAAGAAAAAAAAAGAAAAAAAAAGAAATCCCTTTCTCAGAGCTTTGCTTCTGTAGGACTGTCACTAGTAAAAAGTAAAAACTAGCCTATGTCAGTAAATGTATATTATCCTGAATACACACAGGAGGAGTCAGTGTGCTGAATAAAATAGGGACATTTTTTAGTTGGAAACATCAGAGTTGCAATTTAGACTTTCAACTCTACATGGGTCAATAGCAGTAATTAGTTCTATTCCATTACATCTTATACTAGTTTCCTCACCATAATACCTGAGTGCATAATATAAGTACTGCATGGTGGAATGTGATAAACATTGTGCTGGTGTGTTTTATTTCCTTTTGTTATCGCCTGCTCAGCATAATAGTGTGTGCAGTTAAAATCCCATTGTTGTTGCTTTTGCTTTTAAACATATTATTAAAGGAACCTATATGCACATTGAATTAATATGCAAATTCAGTTAGACAGGCAGGCTGAAGGAACATACTTTGCACTTGGAGATGATACAGAGGAGGCTCATAATTGTCCTCAGTCCCTCAGTTTCTGCGGGAGTTCACAGTCTCAAGACACCCTCCAAAAAGCTTTACTTCCCTTTCAGATGAATTTCACCCTTCTAGAATCTGTGCCTGAAAGACACAATTCTCAACTATTGTCTCCATACCAGAACTTAGTTAATCTTCAAGCCCAAATGGTTCCAGGTGATTGAGAGCCTCCAAGAGAGATGGGCTGTGATGCTGAACTTGACTGGAACCAGAGGTAGCTCTAGGCAGTGAGGCAATCAAGGGTAAATGCAAGCAAATGGAGTTTACCCACATTCATTGTCAGCATTATAGACTTTATCCACATCTTATTGCCTTACTTACCCCCTTTCACCACAGGCTTTAGACTTATGCTATTGGGCCAAAGCAAGAGGCCTCAGTGGAAAACAAATTACAGCTTCACTGATAAAATTACAAATGATAAGATTACCATTCTCTCTACAGCCTGCAGCTCCTTTTTCCTTTTTGTATCTCAGTTCCTTCCCAGTTGCCTGTGATCTGTGGCAGCACCAAAGGCTAGTAACACACTGCAGTTTGCAGAGATTACTGCAAGCTGGCTGCCTCTCCAGCAACGTGGAACATGCTACAGGTGTGCCTGGTCAGCTGGTGTGTGCTCCAGCACTTATCGTGTCCCCATCAGGGGGATGTCATGGCTCTGCAAAGGTTGGGTAGGGAGGGAGAACTGGATAGAGATAAAACATTTGACTTTATTTAGGCCTTTTTAGTGTTAGGTCCTGGATTCACATGGAAAACCTTGTCATGTCACTTTGAATTTAATTAAAAGCTTATTGCTTATACAAGATCTTGATAATTCAAAACGGTTAAGTGTTTGCTCTTCATTTAGGGCATTGTGAGTATTCCCATCACTTCATGCTGTAGAATATCTTCCTTTCATTAATGAACGGATTGCCCTTATGATTTTAGGCTCTAGAGGTTTTTACTTTATTGTTCCAGTATTAACTCCCAAGTCTGCTATATTCATCTGTATACAGAAGTCATGATCATCACTGTAATTGCAGACATTGTGAAAATAATAAATTTGGAATTTATATGAAAGCATCCTACTCATACTTTTAAATAATATGACTCTGATATATAAGTAACCTAAGAAATCATTTCTCTTTGTACTTTTGTACCCCAAATTTGCATACAGAAATTATATATGCTTGCAAAGTCTGACACAGTGTTGCATCTTTTTTCTTCCTTTGTGTGTGTGTCTATACCATTATACTCTTGCTGAGATGCAAGAAATTTGATCAGAAGGTTATTCATTTCTTAAATAGCAGTGATACACTTAAAATCATATGTAACACAAATAAAAACAGGTGTTACTATAAGGAACTCAAAGTTTGTGAAATAAGTAACAAAAAAGGTAATTATTCCTTTTAAAAATTAAATTTTTTAGTGACATAGTAAGGGTAATTACCTGACATATTTAAGGTTTGCCACCTGTACAAAAGAACTGAATTGCTCATAAATATTTTAGAACGCAGGAGGTAAGAGCATAAGTATTAGTGCATGAAAACAGGTCAGAATGAAAGAAGATATGAAGAAAGTTGTGAGTGAGAGAGTGTGGAGGTGTATGACTGGAGTGAAATGGAACTCAGACTCTAATCTAAATTTGCCATCATACACTTCATGACTGCAAATTATGAAATGGAAGTTTATCACTACTGGAGCTTGCTGGAAACAGAAGTATGCTATTCCTTTGCTGTGTAATCTCATTTCCTTATTACATATAAAACCTATAGAAGCTTAGAGATGATGTATATACTATGTTATTGAAACATATAAATCTAAATTGAATGCTGAGAGGCTTTAGAAAAGCAAACAGATTAGGGCAGAGTTTTAATGGCTTATGTTTTATCTGAGTGTATATATACATATATATATATAATATATAAATATATAATATATATACACACAAATATATACATATATACATACATACACACACACGCGTGTGCACGTGCACACACACACACATATATATATATATTTTTTTTTCCACTTATGAATCCCACAGAATCACAGAATCACAGAATTGCTGAGGTTGGAAGGGACCTCTGGAGATCATCTAGTCCAACCCCCCTGCTCAAGCAGGGTCACCTAGAGCACATTGCACAGGATTGCATCCAGGCGCGTTTTGAATATCTCCAGAGAAGGAGACTCCACCACCTCTCTGGGCAACCTGTTCCAGTGCTCTGGCACCCTCACAGTGAAAAGGTTTTTCCTCATGTTAAGATGGAAGTGTCTGTGTTTCAGTTTGTGCCTGTTGCCTCGCGTCCTGTCGCTCGGCACCACTGAAAAGAGTCTGGCCCCATCCTCTCGACACCCTCCCTTCACATACTTGTACACATTGATAAGATCTCCTCTCAGCCTTCTCTTCTCCAAGCTAAACAGGCCAAGCTCTCTCAGCCTTTCCTCATAAGAGAGATGCTCCAGTCCCCTCATCATCTTTGTGGCCCTTCGCTGGACTTGCTCCAGTAGTGCCACATCCCTCTTGTACTGGGGAGCCCAGAACTGGACGCAGTACTCCAGATGGGGCCTCACCAGGGCTGAGTAGAGGGGGAGAATCACCTCCCTCGACCTGCTGGCAACACCCTTCCTGATGCACCCCAGGAGACCATTGGCCTTCTTGGCCACAAGGGCACATTGCTGCCTCATGCTTAACTTGGTGTCCACCAGCACTCCCAGGTCCTTCTCGGCAGAGCTGCTTTCCAGCAGGTCAACCCCCAACCTGTACTGGTGCATGGGGTTATTCCTCCCCAGGTGCAGGACCCTGCACTTGCCTTTGTTGAACTTCATGAGGTTCCTCTCCGCCCACCTCCTCAGCCTGTCCAAGTCTCTTTGAATGGCAGCACAGCCCTCTGGTGTATCAGCCACTCCTCCCAGTTTTGTATCGTCAGCAAACTTGCTGAGGGTGCACTCTGTCCCTTCATCCAGGTCACTGATGAAGAAGTTGAACAAGACTGGACCCACTACTGACCCCTGGGGGATCCCCAGTCTTGGTCTTTTGCATCCCATTGCTATAAAGCTAGGAGGAAGCAAGGAGGTAAAGTTGTAGAGATTTAGCATCTACTATTCATGTGTGGGTTTTCAGGCAACACAAATACATTTGTAGGAGTTCAGGATACTGTTGTCTTCTCTAGGACCTCTACTATCAAGATGGCTCAGGTACTGCTGTGCAAGGGGCAGTTAGTAGCTGGCTGAATGCTTTGTGAGGCTCCTAGGGTCTATGGCTCAAAAATTTGTCTGGCTGGGTCTCATGTGAGAGTTATGTGATGGAGAGCGCACATACTTTCTAGCTCAACCAGCTTGGAAAACAAAGAAATAGCTGTTGGGACAGCTAACCCAGCCTTTTCTCTCGATATATCAAGTCCTTGACTTCATGCCCTCCTGGAGCTAATGAAAAAACTTTTAGCTCTGTTTAAATAAAAGGGTTCTGAGGACTGAAAGCATTCCACATTTCTGAGAAGAGTAAAAATACAGGCTTGTCTTTCTTAGCACTAGTGAGCCTATTCAGGTTTGCTACCATGCAGTAGCTAGGCATGCCACCCATATGGAATGCTGAAAGGTATTTGACAGACTGTATATCAGTTAAGCACATCACTTTAAACACCTTTTATATTCAATTTTAATATTGTATCTTTCTGTTATTTAAAGGCAAGAATCCTTTTGTATTACCTTTTATATCACATGAGCAAAGTAAATAAAGTAAAAATAATGAATCAGATACGGAACAACATATTCACATTAAAGACATTAAATGATGTACCATTTGATATTATTTAATATTTATACCATTTGATAACAGCTATTTCCTCCACAGGAAATAAGAATAAGGAGACTGATGATAAGAGCCACTGCTCTACAATAGAAAGCTTTCAGTACAGTTTATAAATCATATTGTGCTGTTTGGGGAGCCCTAAATGTACTATATTGAAAGCCTGTAATGCATTAGAAGCCTTTCAGTTTTATACATTTAATGTTTCTCCTTGGACTGTTCTGATGTGGAAAATAAGAAGCACAAACTTCCACATTTTGAGTGCTGTACACTGTGATTCTATTGCTTAAGGTACAATTTTATTGTTATATTTGGAATACAGGACAAATATGTGGCAATGAAAGCCAGCAAAGTAACAACCACCCAATCAGCCATTGTGTGAATGTTTTGGTAGAAGCACACCCAGTGTCCATGAAATATATTTATGTCGTATTGGTTAGGGAAGTCACTGTTCTTGATTCTTGGATACTTGTGTGTTTTACCTCAGCAAACAGAGATGAAAATAAAAGGAAGAGACTAAAAAAAAGCAAACTAAAATGACTCATACAGGGAAAAACAATACAGAAAAACAGACCTAACAAAGAAACTTTGCTTCATACTGAATTTCTGCCATTTTAAGTTTTGTTTTTTTAACCCGAAGTATTGGTCTCTTCAAAGGAGTGGAATACTTTATCTTCTTGACAGAACAAATTGAATGGAAAATTACATAAACCCCTTAGCAGATGTTCTTTCCCACATTGTTTGGGAATTTATCCCCATTATACATTGCTTTTAAGGCCCATGCCAAGCTGAATGGGGACATTAGCAAACTTGAAGAAATGTTTAGGTGAGCAATATACAAATATTCTCTCACCTCCTCCCTCTTCTTCAGTGCCAGTTAACTTCACCATGGTCCTCTAATATGTTGCTATCAAGAATATCTCTGTGCAGGTGCTAGCCATATTATATCTACATTGCAAATCCAATAAATGAGAACCTGTTTCTTTTCACTGAAGCAAAAGCCAAAGTCCAGACCTCTATAAATTCAGTTTACTATAATGAATGGGTCTTGGAGTCAAAGCTGTCAGGCAACAAACAACAGGAAAAGATAAACCAATTCCAGTTCCTACTGCCTGCAACATATCTATAGCTGCACAGAATACTAATCTGTGCAAATCAGATGGCATCTTCAAAATTATAATGCACAACAGTGAGTTAAGCATCTGTATAACAATAAGATTTGTCATCCATCATTCAGTGAACAGCATAAGGCAACTTACTGTCACTTAATGCCAAGTGCCATCTATCTAGATTGTCTGCCTGTCCATCTGATACTGTAAATTCTGCTGCAGTCTTTGATCTATTCATTTCTTTCTTTCTTTCTTTCTTTCTTTCTTTCTTTCTCTCTTTTTTCCTTATTTTTGTAATGCTGTAGTAAAGCTTCCATGAAGTTTGTGAATGAAAACAATGGTAAGTGCTATAACTAATGTGTAATGAAAAGCTATTCAATAAATACACATTAGCCAAGTTTAATAACTGATGTTTTGAATTTCATCAGTGAAAGTCCCAGCAGAATAGGAAGGGTGAGACCAAGCCCAAGAAGGCACATTTGCAGCTAGAAGAGCATGAAGAGTTGCACAAAAATCTGAGGATAAATCCCAAAACATTCTGGTTCCAAGGAGTGTCCCCAAAGAAATTAGAGATCTCCCTATACTTCCTTGCCCCTAAAAATACATCCTGAATTGGAACAGTGGAAAAAAGAGACTGAAGAATAGCAAAAAGAGATCAACAGTACTGGAAGATTTCTCCATTGGCCTTAATTAATCTTCCTTGGCCTAGGAAGACTAGCACAAAGCAGATTCATTAGATCTGAGAACCGGAAAGAGCCTGATATTTTTAAATAGAAGCAGTAATTTACACAAGAGAGTAGTCAGGAGAAATGTGGATTCCTTCTACAACAGATAAATGCTGTTTGTGATGCTTCCGGTAACAGGCCTAAAGGAGGTAATTTTGGAAATGAAACATTACTGCACTGACTGGTGGCTACTCTGAAATGATTCCTGGAATACTTTCTTGCTGAGGTGAGATTACCAGCAACACTGGTGGGAAAAAAATATTACTGTTGCATAAAAAGGATATTTTCAATACTATCAGTATCAATCCAGAGCAAAAGAAATAAATATTGATTTAATTCATTGTAATTGAGAAGATTGATCACAATCTTAACTTGGTGTTGTTAGAGAGAAACACAAAAAGATATATAATATGTTAAAATAGATAGCAAGTCTGTAAACCTTTATGTTCAGAGATCTCAGACCTCACTGTGGTTACTGCTTTCAGTTTTGCCAGGCTAACTGTATGTGTCATTATTCTCTAGTACAGTCTAGTTCAAGTGAGCTGTGTTAATAAACCTCTGATATTTACGCTGTGGTTGCACAGAGCTAATCCGTAAGTGGTGTATGTGATACAAGAGGTTTCCACTCTCTCTTTCCACCAGTCACTCAGCCCTGAAGACTGCTGCTCTGATTCAACTGTTTGTGTGGCCAGTTACCTCCGGGGGGAAAAACATCTGGAGGCTGACTACATGGTAAGTGCTTAGCAGTCACAGATCCAGTTAAAACAGGACATGTGAACACAGTCAAACCATTTTTAGCAACCATATACTCAAAGCAGTATCAAACTCCTTGGCAATCTGGAGGTCCCAGATCGTTGTCAGAACAGGTCTCTTGTTTTAAGAGGGTGTAAAAGAATAAGGAGGAAATGGTAGGCTTTTGCTACAATCCCCCCCATCATAAAGCTAATGAAGCCAAAAGAAAAAGTGTCTGTCTGAGAAACTTAAAAAAGAAAAGAAACTGTGGTACAAGTTTACTAATATCTCACATGGAACTTTATTAATGGAATAGAAACTGGTGACAGATAAATTCAGATATCACAGCACTCTTTTTGTTAGCAGAAATTAATCACTAAATGTACTTCTTTTTATGGACCTTGTATCAGAAAGAATACAAGCAAAGGTAGAGACAAGTGGCAATATTTTCAAAAGTGTTGGAGTCTTGCTTTCAAAAGTGACCCAGACCCAGATATGGGAAAGCATTTATGATATATCTTCACAACATGTGACAAAGTCTAGGTGTCTTAAAGGCTAAATGCTTTCACATTTATACACTTAAGTTAGGTCCACAAAAGGACTTGTGCTCAAGATTACTGCTCCTTTAGCTTTGCTAGTTCAGCTGTTTGTCTGTCTCACTCTAAACTGAAAACCCAGTTATGTTTAGTACTAGGGTCACCACAAAACATATGGAAAGGTTAAGACTCTTAGGAGCACAATAGATAGAGCCCTGCAGGAGATGCCTAGGGTAACTGATACAAAATGTCACAGGGTGTCATACAGCCCAGTACTCTAAGGCATGAGGAAAGTAGTACCTTTCTTTAGTCAGGATTCATTGTCCTGAGCCATTTCTGGAAGTTTTCCAGTGACTGTTAAATATAAGAAGACGTGCCCACTGATGTCTCCCTGGTCCCGAGGTCCATGACCTAGACACTAGGCTATTATGGACACGCTTCAGCCTTTGTCGGGCCCACTGAGAACATTTTCTGGAAGAGATCATTTTATCTACGGTGGTAATTTAGGGATTACTGTTTAAGAATCTCAGGTATCAGTTTAGTAGCCCAAACTGGGAATTAGGTTGGATTTCCACAATAAAATTATTTTATGAACACAACTGGAAGTACCTCACTGAATTGTTTTAAGTTCTTAGGATGCTGAAGGATAGTTTATATTTTTCTACCCTATGTTATTGAGTTTTTCAGTTTGTTCATAGACAGAATAAGATAAATTCCAAAAAGAAAAAAAGTATTTGACTTTGGCCTGAAGCCTTCATCCATACTGCAATACAGATTTTTGTTCCCGAAGCCAAAAGAAGAAATTTATGAGTCAAAACTGCACTAAATACAATGTGTACAGGTTAATTTTGTTTAAACATTATACAGTTCTTGAAAGAAAAGTCAAAACTACCTATTTTAACAGGCTAGATACTCAAATGGTAGAACTTAGTCTTACTGTCTTCCAAAGGGATGCCAATTTTCACTACCTGAATCTGAATGGCTGTTATTTATTTATTTATTTATTTAAATCTGATCTTTAGTCTATCAAAGGATAGAGAGAATAATGACTGTAAGGTGTGGAAATACTCATAGTGGATAGCATTCTTCAAAGCATGCATGTTCCATTTTAAAAACATTTAGATCAGAACTTAAATCTGACAAAGCAAAAATGTTTTGAAAATGCGTTCCAGCTCATATAGGTGCATTTTGAGATTTTATTTACTCTATTAGTATCACATGTTATTACACCTGTTCTGTAATAAGCAGTCATTTTTTGCCTGCTTTAATATTCAGCATCCCTGAGGCTAGAAGATTATGTGCAAACAATGTTAATAGCATAATTTTTCTCCATATTTCCAACACAACCTGTCAATAAATCAAGTTTAAATAAATCCCACTCCTGTAAGATAAAGACAATGTTTGTGATGGTTTTTGTTGAATTTTGGTTATTTATTATAAAATTTGTGTAGCATGCAGCTTAAGACACGAATTTTCATAGATTAAAAAAGAAACAAAAATTCTATCCCCTATAACCCAGGACAAATTCATAGTTCAACAAACTTTAATATGGAGCTGATAAAGATAATTCAAACTTGATAGTATACTTTTTTCACATAATGTTCAGGTGATGTACATCCCTGCGTGACTTCGGCTTTATCTAATGTGCATACCATGTGAATGATCTACACATTATTTACAAGGTTTTCCCTTCCCTCTCTACCTTATCTGCTTCTGTACAGTAGCACCCTTAAAAACATCCCACTCTAGCCCTCTCTGTAATAAAATTTAATAGCATCCTGTGGGACACATGTTTTATCAGCAGCCCTTTAGCTAACACGGCAGAGAATGAAATCCTCCACTGACTCTCAGTTGCAATTGTGAGTTTTTTCCATGCACTGATGCAGGAGTAGAAATATTTCTGGTCAGTAGACTTTTTGTCATCTAGAAGCCCTACTGATACTGCAACCTGTATATTTTTGGTGCTGAGGCCAGTGTCAGCCACCTAATTTAATCCATGACCTGGTAGCCACAACTTCAAGTACTCACTGTATCCAGACTGCAACCTTGGATTGCTCTTCTGAATCCTTCAAAGCAGAACTTTGATTTTATAGTTTGGGTTCAACTGTGGGAGCTGTTTGTAACTCCAAAGTTACAAACCTGTCCTCACCATTGCTTTTGTTTATGGCCTTAGGCAAAGTATTTAACTGTCCTGTGGTAGACAGACAGCTGTCTCTTTGTGAGATATTTTTTAACAGCTGACCAGGTTGTTGCAGAAGGAGATATGTTATATTATGTCAATTGATGTGGCTAGCTGAGCTGCTGGGAGAGTGACAGCAACCCAGGTGCTGTGTCCTGTCCCATGACTTCTTTGACCATTACTGCTAGATTCAAAAAACTGCATTGCATAACTGCCGTTATAGCTCTACTAGCATAGTGGTCAGATGTAGGATATGATAAACAGATACTGGTGGTGAGCATCTGCGATATTTGCCCTGGGTAGTTGATAGCATTATTTATTAGCTCTTCTAGGGCACAGTTCCTGATATCTTGAAATAGATGTCTAAAACAGGAGAGATGCATCACACCTCCATTGACTCTGCAAGGAGCCCAGGCTGGTTAGTTTATATGTTGATGTCTCTGTTGTAGCTTCTTAAAGACAGCAGAGATGAGTCCCACTAAAGGGATTATCTGTACAGGGGTAGTTATGCCATCTCTAATGCAATCCAAGCATGTGAAATTATTTTCTGCTTAAATATTTTTATCTACATCATGGATGCTTTTAGCATAGCCGTTTTACACAGGAACAGTGCATTTTTACACACCACTTGTTATAATTCTTCTAACAAACATGGTAGTGAATTCCTGGCCTGCTTTCTTTAAGAGTTAGAGTCAAAATGGATGTTTTGAAAATAAAGAGCAGCACTTTTAATGAAGTTTCAAAATTAGCATATTCTAAGGGTTGGGGTAGAAAAAAGTATATTAGCCTGCCAAGAAAAGGACATGTAGGTATCTGAAATCACAAATTGCTTGTTGGACTATGTCTAAATATAATAATAATAATCACAATAAAAATCTAAAGACAGAAGATGAAATCAGCAAATAGCTATCTACCAGTTGTGTCACTCTAGGACACAGTTAGTTGATATACAGGCACTCACATTGTCCATAAATAGTCAGGCATGCCATTTTGCACCAAATTATCAAAAGTCTACTTTGGATATTACTAGCTCTTCCTACTTGTACTGTTTTATAAGTTTGTTTATCTCCTGTATACAGGAGATAAAACCAAGCTGAGGATATGTCATGTATATTTGTATTTCATTGGTTGTAGAGACTGGGTAGATTTATTCCACACTTTGAGAACATACAGAATTATGAAAGATTCATACTGAATTCAGGTTTGCCTACACCTGAATGTTTCAAAATCATCACTGAGGCCTGACTTTCGTAGGTGGTTGAAAAAACAAGTAAAATAATTTCCTAGGAATGCCAGTTTATATTTTGTAATCAAATCACAGGAACTGCTGCACTGAATCAGATCAATGGTTCCTATAATCCAGAAACTAGCTCTGTGAGCAGCAGCAGTTTCTTCAAAGAAAGTTTCAAGAAACACTACAGTAAGCCCCAATTGAATTATCTGCCTGATGAATGGCTTTTTTCCCCTCCTCTTTAAATCTGTTTATGCCTGAAGCACAAAATATTTCAATGTTTTCCAGAAGACTTGCTTTATTTTTGTTTTAACACTTATCACTATAGTTCTATATGTTTTTGTTGTCCACATACATCTAAATCCTTTTAAGAATTCACCATTGACAGTGAGTTCCATAGGTAAGCTTTTTTTTTTTCCCTATAGTAAATACACTATTTGTTTTGATCCATTCTGACTTAGAATTCTATCTTTCAGTCTCATTGATTACCATTTGCTCTTGCATTCTGAGGAAAAGTGGATAGAGTTTTACAAAATAGCTTTTAGTATGCCAGAAAACAACACAAAGGTGTCATTTGTATCAGGCTTCTGCTTCCTATTTACACTTTACACATCCTATTTACACTGACTATACACTCTCTGTTTTAATCAGGTCAATAAGGGAAACACTTTGAAATTGTCATAGTTTGGAAGAGATTTGCACTAAGTTAATGGAAAAATAAAAGTAGTGAATTGAAGGAAAATGAGTCATCTTTTATCAAATTCTGAAGGTCTAAGGTAAGAAATCGGCAGAAATTTGAAGCTAAAAGGCTGACTTAATACAGGGCAAGTAATAGTAAAAGTATATCCATGTGGTGAGCTCTGTCCTTTCTGCTCTAAAAGTCAGATTTTGTCCTTCTCTTTTGAAGCAGGAGAGGCTGGGAAGAAGGGCATAGAAGAAGGGCACAGGCAGTAGTGAAATAAAGGGACAATGCAGTCTGGATTTCTTAGGAATAGCGAAGTTTCAAGCCCTCCACAAACCTGGGCAGACATGAAATGCTAAATTTCACTGAAAAGCTGTTGTGTCTTGCTCAGTGGGAATTGTTTCCCCCGGAGTAAATATCCTTATAGCCCTTTGCAGAGAGATGTGCTCATGCTGCCGCACTCAGAGTCAGCAGTCCCCTTGCTGCAGTTAGTATAATTTTGCTTGAGCTCAGTGAGAAGTAGGAAGTATTAGCATGGGCTTGGCACTAACCTGACTATATTACTTTTGCACCCTGAGCACAAGCAAACTGCCCTTGTAAAATCTATTATTTCAATGTATCCAACTTTCCTAAAGATGTTTCAAGGTAACCCAATAGGAAATTGGGTTTTCTTCAGGATTTTGTGACAGTGGGCTCTGGGAATTATCCTCAGAGGCGTGTTCGTCAGTGCATGGAGTCTGAAAACTTGTGATAAAAATATTGTACTTCACTGAAGTGGGCACAGTCTTCAAAGGAGTCCATTGCAAAGGAGAGGACAGTGACTTGAACTGCACTTTCTATAAGCCCTTGCACTGATAGAGAACCATGTAGCTCACTAATTAGAAATTAAATTTTGGGGATTAGTTAAAAATTGAATAGCAGACTGCTGAATATAAGGCCAGGCAGTCAGAAATGAAATAACTTCATTTAGATTTTCACAGGGGGAAATATTTTTCTTTTTCATTTGTTTAATCCTTTCAGAAATATTGATATTTCAGAACTGGTAATTTTCATCAAAAATTCCTCTTCAGAGAAAATTCTTCACTAAGATTCTCTGGTTACATTTGAGTCTATAGAACCTGTATATTTTCATTTGCTTTAGGCTTCACTAAAATGTTTCAACTTTCATAAGACTTTTTTTTCTTGGAGTATTCTTCTGAGGAAAAGAATTTAATTAAAAAAATGTTTTTCAAACTGAATCAGAGCCTGGGACTATGAAAACAGTGATGATCCTGGCAGTGAGTATATTTTTTTTCTGTGATTCTAAGGCTATACATCCATACTGCAGGACCCTGACAGCACAGTTGTGCACTGCAATCAGGGCAAAACCAAGGACTGGAATAGTTATAAGAGAAAAAAATCTCTACTGCTCCTAGAATAGCTACATTAGACCATCAGCACAACACATGGTATGGTTTTATTCTAGGTATATAAGGATAGATTTGGCTGATGCAGATGCATCCACAAAGAAGCACTTTGCCAGTCTAGTACTGAAATAAAGCATTGCTACTATAGACTTAAACTTAGCTTGTATGAGCTGCATTGAAATGAAAAAATCTTGGGGCAAAAGGACTGTGCTGCTAAATCACTATCAAGTGGTTGTGAAGTGCAGCCAGGGAACCTGCGGGAATCTGGCTAATCTATAAAGGAAGGCACAAAAGACTGGGATCCAAAGAAGCAGGACAAGGCACTGTCTCCTGAGTCAAGCACAGACTGTATGTCTTACAGAGATGGAGCAGCCACGGTGAGTAAAGCTTGATAGATTGTTCTTTGGTAGATGGCTTAGGATCTCACTGTGATTTTAGTAGCTGATTTTACTAAAATGGAGCCAACTACTTGCAACAACCCTACAGGAAAGCCTAAGGTTGTTTTGGAAAGCCACAGCAGAATCAAAGCTTACCAGGTCTTAATGTTTTCCCAATATGTGACAAGTTATTCCAGTCCAGAAGGACCAACACACAAAGTCCTATGAAGCCCTCTGCCCTGAATTATTTTTGCCCTGATGAAGCCGGGGCAGAATGGCCCTTGAGGCTAGGGCGCAGACCACACTCTCAGGCACACAGTTGCAAGGCAATCTGAGAAAACTTTATCATTCCCAATCACTACCCAGTGCTGTGAATATCTCTGGGACTCCAGACAATACAAGCTAGAGACAAGAAAGATTTATTTTCCCACTGCATTGCACTCACTGTCATGTACATTATGCATTTAGGCATGTGTAAAGCTACTTGATGGCAATTAAATTTTTTTTGGACAATTTTCTCAGAACTATGGGAGCCGTAATATTCCATCCTCTTGTGTGGGATGCTGCTGTAATGGCACATCCTCCTTTCCTCCCTGCTGGAAGTGGCGCTGCCTCTATCCCTGAGCTAGCTGACTATGAATGGACAAATGTCTTAAGACTACCTCTGTCACTCATATGTATGCTTTCTGGACATATGCTAAGTGTCACCCCAACATCCTGGAAATCAGAGTGAGATCAAATGAAACTCATATTTCAAAATGGTTCTGAAAACCACACATCTTTAACAAGTCTTGTTGAGACATAAAAACATAGGAATTGCTGCTACCACATATAGCTGTCATATCTGTGAAACAGCTGGATCTTCTGGCATGCTGATTCTCCTTTTCTAGACAGACAGACTGGGTGCCAGGAGGTAAAGGGAACCCTCAGTTGCAGAGAAACATCAATAGAAGCTAAGCAAGCATCAGGTCCTGTGTCCTTCATACAGCTGCACAGAGCAGGCAAAGTGATGTGCGGCTCTGAGGAGCTTCATGAATGCTGCTGTGACCACAAGACTGCATGAAGAATATGTTTTCTCATGCACAAGTGAAAAAAAAAAAATCTTTGTTTCTATCTTTCCTGATTTCTGCTCACTTGCTAGCAATCAAGGAGCAGAAGGTATACGTATCAATGTCCTTGTTTTCTTTCACTGGGACTAGTAAGGAGAAGAACTACCCAGTTGTTTCTTTAATGCCATTGTTTTACTGAGGAGCAATATAAACACCTATGTGGAATGTCATGAGCGAAGGAGAATTAAGTATATTAATCTGCTCTCCATTCCAACCATTAATATGCTATATATCCTGTCTTCACTTCACTTTCATATTCATTACTTCTTTAATGAAAAAAGAAAGATATTTTAATGGTCAAAAAAATCTAAATGATTAATAGCACATCAGTTAATGACATTTTAAAAGTATTTCAGGCTGGAAATGTGACATTACAATCATTAAAAATCAGATTCAATTTCCAAAGGTCCTAATCTTAAACTTTATACTGCTGGCAGAAACATAAAATGATATCCCATAAGCTCGGATGCTTCTATATGATGGAAAAGCTCAGGAGTTCTGTGAGCACTGCCAGAAAATAATGTGTTCTCGGAAATTCTGGAAGTTGAGCGGGGAGATAACTGATGAGGCTATGACAGGGCAAATGAACAAATTGTTCAGCGTAGAGGAATTCTCAATCCAGAGAGATCTTTTTCTCTGAGACAAGGATTGGTGTCCAAGAGTAGCATAATGGCTCCAAATGGATAAAAACAACAGTAAATCCCATTCTCATGCATTATGCATGAGCTCTCTCTATTGGAGTTTACATCACCATCTGGTGTTTAATTATTCCCGCTTTACACCACACGGTGGTGTGAATCTAATGAAATGAATATGTACATTATAACAATTTGGGGCATAGATTCTGGTTTCCTATTTATTAGGTGCCAGGCATTCTTTCCTTTTTTTAAAATTGAGAGTTGAAATGCATTCTATGAAATAACAATTTCTATAGACTCTCTTTGGCAAATACAATAACAGTTAATTGTTACATTCTCTAAAGATCCATTATTCCTATATGACTGGCTGATTTTCTCTAACATCTGTACAACATAAATTACTTACACAGTAGTGTCAGAATTCCCATTCTAACACACTGTCAGTATTGTTAGAAAGAATCTTTTCTGGAATGTGCATGTTTTTTAAAAATATATATACTTTAGTATTGAAGGATTCTCCTACTTTTTGTCTCTTTTGCAGACACAGGGACTGTCACTATATGGATAAAGTTTTGCTATGTATCCAAGTTATTATTTCACATTATCACCTGTAGGTCATTAGATTCCAATCTGTCATCAGTGTATCTGAAACCAATATCCTGTATTATTAAATTAGTTAGGATGATAGTTTCTACCTGGCACTAAGCCCTGTTTGAGTGACTCTTCAGCAAGTGCAATGTTCCCAGCGCTCACAGAAGGGACACTGAAAACAGATTGTGTGTCCCATTAACAAGTTATACTGTCTACATTTTTTTCTGTAAGCAAAAGTTTTTATAATGCAAGTTATGATACAATGTATAGAGAGCCAGCAGGATTTTCTGTACTAATTGCAAAGAAAACTTGGAAGGCTTTAGCAGTATGTTCAACAGTGATGCTTTTCTACCAGGATATGGTGATTACCTGGTAAGATAATGCTGTTAAATGATACCCAGATGACCATTGCATCCAGCAGTGTAATCCTTCCTTACAGCTTACACATTTTAGCTTACTCTTCTAGGTTTTCTTTGATATATTTGTGAGCTCAGGACTTTGCGAGCTTGTGAGCAAATTCTCAAGTTTGCTTATGATGTACAGAATGAAAGACATCTAAAAGATGCAAATGCTTATATTAGAAGAGATGTTTGAGAGAGCAGGACAAAACAGGATAGCAAGAAACTCTGAGATCCTAGAACAAAAGCATTTTGAAGTCTTGCCTCCCCCTCGCCCTTTGGAAATTTTCCCATTAGTTTTACCTATGCTTTTCCTTCAGCTACATCTTTCAGTAATCTTAAAAATGAAAAAAAGGAGAAAAAGAAATAGTACATACTCTTCAGGTAGTTTCAATGAAGACTAAAAACTCAGGGTTTTATTACCCTGACAATTTAAAGCAGCCAACCTTTCTTCCTTTCTTCCTTCTACGAAAACTTACTAGAACTTGATGGCAAACTAATGAACTGCTCTTCTAATAGTACTCAGCTAATCAATAGCTATGCCCAGATAAGGATGCTGAGAAGAAGAAAAGAGTGCCCTTATGGACTGCAGAGTAATATAAATTTCTGTAGATGCATCTCCTGTGTCTCATGTCCTCTTCTGAGAGAAAAAAAGGAAAATGCTCAAAATGTCTCTTTGTTTTGGTCATTACCCACTGCAATGCCAATTCTATAGGATTCTTGGCAACTGATATAGGATGGCATAATCCTCAAACAAATATCCTAGTATCAAAGACAGTCCTTGAGCTAGAAGTTGAACATGAACAGTAATAAATGTTAGTTATCTTTAAAATATGTCCGTAAAATGTCTACTTTAGTATTTACATCTATGTTCAATAACATATTACTTGGCAATCAATCGATGCTTGCTATAACATGAAGAAAACATCTAGTTTCAGCAGAATACTTTTCACTCTTCTGAAAGAAGAAAAAAAGCCTTGTTAAACTTTGCATTCATTGTTATGTGCATTTTAATCAACAGCCTTTTCAAATTAGTATGTAGGTTTGAGTGGCATGGAGGAGCATATAGTTTATAGCAGACATTGCAGAAAGAGTATATATTGTAATAGCAAAAACAGCCTTTTGAAATAAATATACTTACCCACATCAGAGGCAAATTCTTTCTCTAAATCAGCTTTCAAATCAATATAAATACAACTGAAGTAAAGCTTCTGAATACAAAGTGACTTTACCACATCTGAATAATAACAAATATTCTTATTTATAGTATTTACAACTAAACAAGTATTCTATCATTTTTTCTTTGACTGTTGATCTGAAAAATACTATGCACCATTATATTTGCCATGTCTCAAATATGCAACATTTGAATTTTAGAAAAGGCAAACATATTCAGACATAGGACAGTTGCCTATAGGCCCAATGGGTGATGTTAATATAAGTAAATTCTGCATGTTTTCATATGTGGAATCGTGATAGAAAGCATTTCTACAGAACAGTGATTGTCCTGAAAATAAGTCTCACCATTTTACAGCGAAACTAATAAAGAAATAACCAAAAGTCTAACAACTTCCACCAGTGGCTTTTGATGCAAAAGTAGGTTGTTTTCCAACTTCTGCTCATCAGGGAGGAGAATTATTCCATATTTTCCTGTCCTGGAGTAAGTGGGGATGTCATGAGATTCTGACCACTTCCATGGGCTTGCAGGGAACTTCAAAAAATGCAGCTCATGTTTCTAGTACTAGAATATATTAGGAAAAGGACTCTGTGGGGTTAAACTTTGCATTATCTCATCAGCATTCAGCACCACTGCTATGCCATGAAGGAGAAAAAATAACAGAGAAACATGAGAAGAGGAATAGATAAAAGGCAAGCACTGAGAGGAAAAACATGTTGTTTCTTAATTGAGCTGGAAAGAAAGAAGAGGAGGAGGGGAAGACATTGCTTGCAGCTCTCTTTTGATGAGAAACCTTTTTGTGCCCATGACTATGTAGGTTAAAAATGCAGTGCTACCTCTAACAGACATTCACCTTGCAATTCTTATGTGGTGAATCAGTGGTGAAAATTCAAGAAGAAAAAAGAAAGATGGAGAAAAAAAAGATAATATAATTCATCAGTATGAACATTTCTAAGATATTCAGGGTCAACTCTTCATTAGAATTAAGTCATCATCATAACTCCTTTGAAGTCACTGATGCTATGTAAGTTTACATCAGCTAAGGTTTTCACTCCCTTCTTCTCGCTCCCAGTCCTCTCCTCCTCTTTCCTCCACCATATCTCAAAGAGTCCCTGGCTGTGTTTGTAACTCTATTATCACTAGTCTATACCGTATGTAAAATGACAGGTGTGGGGGGGGAGGGGAAAGGGCAATACGCTGTCTCATACCTGAACATTTTTTTGAACAATCTCAATTTCACGTCTTATTGATGCTTCTGGATTTCATTGACTTTTTGCTGTTGTTATTTGTTTAGTTTAATATGCCTGTATCCCTGCCCATTATCTGTGTTGGTCTAGAATTAACCTCCAAGAGTGAATTCTGAAATGAAAATTTCATTATATTCCATTTTCAGACCTGGAGTAAAAATGACAAGAACAACCACTGTAATGACAAGAACAGCCACTGTGCTGGCATTTTGGCACTTCTGTTCGCAGGTGGCAGGGGAAAGCACAGAAGCTAAAAGAAAAGAAAAGACAAAATAATAACACAGAGGTAACCCAAATCTCCTTGAACTTAGGGGGAAAGTATGGTTGGGTTTGGGGCAGAGGTTTGACTTTGCTCTTATTTTAGCAAGACTTAATGCAGCATTTTCTAATTATACAATAAACATTCCCTCTCGGATGGAGCTGTCTGTCAGCCCACTCTCCAGGAGCAATTGCCATCTGGAGCACTCTGCAGATGGCTGGGCAGTGGCATGCGCACAGCTGTGTGGGGCGGGCACACAGGTGTTTCAGCCTGCCTGTGATAGGCAGCGAGCAGGCTGCCCTCTGCAAGGGGAGTGGGGAGGAATTTTCACCAAAGGTGAAGGAAAACACTAAGATGAAATTGACGGAAAAAAGCAATAATAATAAGCAATATTGATGAATAATTTTTTTTTGTTAGATCAGTATTTTACACTTCAGCATGAGGAACAAAGTCTGATTTCATGTTACAAGGAGACTGCAAGCATGAACTATGAACATAGCACATACAGGGTAGCTCAAAATTGCATGAAAATAGTAACGAAGATGGAGTTGCTTGGGCTTCCACATGAAATAAATGAGCTTACTTGAGGCAGATTTGTAGCACTAGTTTCTATTACCAGATTTGTTCTGCCCTTATTCCCAGAACTACTGCTACCTGGTTCAACAAGGCTCAGTTGTGCCTTTCAGAGTTACGGTCCCACACCACATATACTGCTGAGACTACAGAGAATGCAAAGTCACCTCACTGACAGGATCTGAGCTTCTTGTGTTGGTAAAATCGCTATTGAAACTCAAGCTTATTTCTGTCACAGCTGAATCTGAAAAAGATTCATTTTGTGCTTTCATCAGCTGAATCCTACATGCAGCTGCATCCGGATTCACAGATACATGCATATACACAAATAACAGAGCTGTGATTCGGTGAACACAAAGGAAATGTACATTGAAAAGCTATTGTAAAATATCAGAGAGGGTTTTTTATGTCATACAGAAAAGATTTGTTGCCAAATATTTGTATAATTTACAGAGTTTTAGAGATGCTTTAATAAGATGTTTTAAAATAATACAGATATAGAATTAAGATTTTATTTAAAACAAAGGAAATTTCATGCATATGTTTTATACAAGGTCAAATTAGTGTCCATTGTTAAAGGATTGATTCTCATCCAAATTCAGGATTTTTGTTTAATATTTCATTATAATTACAGAAGATGAATTTTCCCATAAACATTTTTGGATCTTGGTAAATATATGTAGACCGTCATTTTGATTTGGGGTGAAAAATTTAAAAGCAGAAAATTTTGAGGAATAATGCATTTTAAAAACATGTCTTTATGCAAATTAACATTTTGGAAACATATTTGCAATTTTTATCAACTGTAAGACTATACATACAGATGGAAAGCAATGCCAATTTCTTTACACTCAAGTATTCTTTTGCAGTATATGCACTATTCACTCCTATATTTTAACAAAAGCAATGTTGAATAATTACCATGATTCGAAATAAAGTATTTCAATTTCACCACCCCAACTATATAAAATGCAAGAATATATACATTTGGAAGAAATGGGGTAAAGTATGTACATATTGGGGGGGGGGGGAGAAAAAAAAAAGAAAAGAACCAGTGTAAGCTTCTGGGCTGGGCTGGAGTCTGGGCTGGGAATGAAGTAAAAGTGTGTTATACACCCTGGATTTCTGGCCATTACTCTTTAAAAAAAATCACAGAACATTCATCCTGTTAATCTTGACGAGCACTGAGTGTCGCAGAAAGTCAAGCATAGGATTCATTGCATCTTAATCATATAAAAATTAGGCTTCTATTTGTATTTCTCCTGCAATTCCTTGGAGCAATAGAACTGAGAAAAAAATGCCCCCTGAACATGCCTTTTTCTCTTCACAGATTACAAAAGGAGGCCAGACAACTTGCTTAGACTAAACTGGCTTTTACAGAGCTGTGCTAAGAGGGATGAATCCCATCTGTGAGGTGAAACTTTCAAAAGTGCTTACAAGACTTAAAAATTCATTTTTCATAGGCTTCCGAGAAAGCTGTGTTTCTAAATTGCTTATATTTGTGGTTTATTTTAATGCCTACCGAATGAATAGACAGGCACATTAGCAAAATCCAAGTAAGCTGATTAACTCCTTTGGTCTCAATATGTTTTTTAAGCATACCTTACAATTTCTTTGTTTTTTTTTGTTGACACATACTTGGAAAAGCAATGCAAAGGATGGTGATACTGAGTTCAAAAAAAAGCATAAATGTGGCAGAACCTTCAATAAAACTGGGTGTGATTCAGAGGAAGAGAAAACAGCCCCTAATGTACTTGCATTGCCACACAAACACATTTCCTGTCTGTAACTAGTAACCAGCGACTGTTTTATAGTCTGAGGTATGCAAGTAGTTCTTGTATTTATACTAAGTAAAGGAAATAGCAACTTGTATTCCGAGTCATACCTGTCATCTCCATTTGATTATTGAATATAATTTGTCTAAAAATATGATTTAACAATGTGTTACACTGATTATATTCCTAAGGGGAGGCGAAGCTCTCCAGATGAAGTTGTGATGCATGATAGAAAGATTTAAGTCCTCACTGACAAAGTACACCTTTGTTCATGGCACCACTGGGCATCACACCTCTTCACCTCCCAAGTAACCATGTAGGAGCAAGGTTAAAGGCCTTGGGAACCTAAATTCCCATTAGTAAAGTCTCATAGGTACTTAATCCTGGCATGTGCAACTGCCTAATTCTGCTAGCATTAAACAGCGAGGTGTCAAGATCCAGCCTAAATCCCAGCTCGATTAATAAAAGGGATATTTCCAGAACTATTTTACCTGGGTGGATTCATGGTGTAACTAGTCCCTCAAGAAAGGCAAAACTGGCACATCTTTGAGCAATTCAATGTTGAATGAGATGTGAGGATGCTTAGTTTTGATTCTTCTCCTGGCTGAATCATGAAGAGTGCTCCAGGATGGGAGTGTCTCAGCTTCCAGGAATAATTAAATACGGATAGGGCTGGAAGGAGAGCAGAATGACTCTGCAGCCTGTTGGTTAGAGCACTCACCTTGAATATGAGTTCCTTTACATGAACATTCACGTGAACATTTAAATAATCCAGGAAGCGTGGAACAGCTTCAACATGTGGAATTGGAAAGACTCTCTTTTCTTTAAGCAGATGGTTTCCATTTACTTAGCAGATGATGGTCTATATCCCTTTGGGAAAGGGGGATGGGAGCTGGGGGAAAGGTTTGAATATATCTTGCCACATTTTAAGTGAGTGCTCTAAGTGAAGGGTTGTGGGATAAAGAAAGGAGGGCAGGGCAAACATCTTTTAAAAAAACCTCAAACACATAACTCTAAATTGATATATTTATTTATTTATTTATTTACAGGATTGGCTTATGTGCTTAATCCAAGACCTGTGAATTACCAGTTTGGCACAGTATTACAGATTTTAAAACTTAATTTCCTCATACTGGACAGCCATCAACTATACTACTCTCTTTGGAGGAATACATCTTTTAGGAGTTTCTTGTGAAATAGGTCTCTTCCACAGATCCATGAAACTTCAAGCACATACAACTGCAGGTTATTGTCCCACCCTTTCTTCCCCAAAGTCAGACACTGCTATTATTTCCTTCTGACAGACTCTGGCACTTGTTAGACTCTTTACTGAGCTGTCTCAACTCAATAAATCTACAGAAAATTGGACAAAGAAAGTGACTAATCAGTGCACTGAGGGACCTTACTAAATTATCCTTAGTGGAGCAGTACTGGCGCTGGAGCGACTTGGGGGACAAAAAATTGCATCAAACAGTAGAGGGAAAGGCAAAATCAGAGTGCTCAGCAATTAGAATAGTTTAGGCTGCTGAAGAACTGCAGTCACAGCGTTTTGCTTTGTGTCCTCCTTTAGGTGCCTTGATTTCCCCAGGCATGTAAAATGTCTATGCCTGCATCCACAGTATACAGTTTGGCGTTGCAAAACTTATTACACAGCAGTATACCTGAAAGGTAAGCATCCAGATCGCCCCTGTGGGTCTCTCCCATTTTACTTTTCTAAGTCTCATAAGCAAGAATCCAAACTAGAATCAGGAAATAGAATATATTGCAGAGGAACCATTCACCAAGTCCTTCCTTGTAACTCCATTTAAACTTCTTCATAGTTTAAGCATAAACATAAACATTTGACTCTTTACATTGTAACATTACAACGTTACCTCTCTATCATATCTGTTTTTGCTTTCTTTATTTCCAGACTGAGACTCCAACCGTGCAAACATTTAATTTTGGGCATGTGAGTAGTTCCATGGAGTTCAAGAAGGGCGACAAAAATGACCAGAGACATCTGACCCCTATTTAAACCTTAATCCTGTGAAGATTTTTGAATATGAAATCAATATGACTATTAACACAGTTAAAGATAGGAATGTGAACTCTTTATAGGGTTGGGACCTAACTAGAATAGACCTTTCTAATTTCATCTGATGCAGGAATGTCATGTTTCTGACAATTTTGTTGCTCTTCTTATAACCTTGTATATTATTGTTTTCACTTTGGGAAAGGTGATTATCACAGAGGTTTCAGCAGGACCAAATGTGTTTGCATGAGCTTTCCATTACCTGCCTCTCAATATTTTGTAGGAGAACAGAATTTTCACGGTTCTGAAAACTATAACTACATGATAATAAAATAATGCATTCAGTTGCAGTGTTGAACCTTCATAGAATATGTTTCTAATGAAGAATAGTCCCCTGCTGGCTTGTGTTATGAAGTGTTATCTCTATATATGTCATTAATTTTCTGTTCATAATATTAGGCTTCATTAATCCATCCCTAGTTGCCTTGTATTTAAAAATAGAAGTTAATAAAGTGGATTGCTCTGAAATATGTAGTAAATAAATAATATAGTTTATCTGGCTCTTAAATTTACATCAGAAAAATGTATTATTGTACACATGTATATGCACAAAAGCATAGACACACAATCTTACATTTATCTTAAAAAAAAAGAAAAAAATGAAGTTAAAGGAATGTCTGTTCTTTCTACAGTTAATAATGCCTAGATACAGCTACTTTACTAATATGCAAGAAGTGGACACCATGTCAACTTACCTCTTTTTATATCTATTCTTGGGATGCATCTTTGCAGTTCTTTTGAAAAATCCAAGTCTAGGTATTCAGGGTGACATACACTCTACCTAAACCCAGAATTCCCCAAAGAAATCCTACTTGTACATACTTAAAAAAATTGTCTAATTTGTAAGGCATTTAAATTAGGTGTTTTCATTCTTGGCTTAAAGTGCCTAGGTGCTTAATTTTAGTTGCCCAGACACAGGAATTGCATTCACACCTGGGTAGTGTGAACAGACACTTGAACTCTATCTATGTCCTTAAAGGAGCTTAACAGATATGAACTATCAGACTATCATCAGCATCCTCTGATATGCTGGCCCTTGATTGTGATCTGTTTTATTTTATTTTATTTTATTTTATTTTATTTTATTTTATTTTTTCTATAGAGTGCTGTGATAAACACACCCAGACAGCAGGAGACCTAGGTTCGAGACTACTCAACAAGAAGGGATTGAACACTTGTTGAATATAGCTGGCAGAGTGCCTTAACCACAAGGCTAGTGGAGTTTTCTGGCCAAAAATTCTCATCACTCTTTTCTTTCTGCGCTGATCTCCTTTACCTTGATCTATAACTCAAGCAGTTAAAAGTCATAGGACAAAAGGAAAGAAAATCAAAGATGGTGTGATTTTTATCTGCTAAGAAAGGAACTGGTTGGGGTAGAGGAATGAGAATGAAATTACTATCCCTATTTTGAGTCTGGAATCTTAATTTTGCTTCATCCCCCCCAAACTGCCCTAACTGCTGACTTCCTACACAAAGAATGGCCACCAGTTTGACAAGAGCAGTTGTAAGAAGAATGGATCCCAAATGATGAAGACACCTCATGGTTCTTCTTCATTCCTCCATTCTCAGAAGAAGAGGTAAGAACAGGTGAATCCTAATTTCAGGATAACATGATGGGGATGACTTCTTCTAGATACTGTCAATGTAGAAAAAACTCTTGCCCCTGAAGCAGCACCCTAAGTTAAGCATTCAGTACATCCCTCTCTAAACCTCCAAAGGCATCTTCTCTCACTGCTGAGGGTTCAGGGGATTTAGCTCTGTGTAGCCTCCCCTTCCCAGGACCAGTTCCTTACATTTTTGAGAGAACATTAGTTAAACATCTATATTAAGCATCTGGAGTCCCCTAATGTTTGTACTGAAGATATTTGTTTTTTTGTATTGCTTTGCTTTACCTTTCCTTTATCTTTTTTCACTTTGCCTTGCTTAATCTATTCTTAAGTGAACAACATTAAATAAAGATCCTACTTTTATATATAATATTTCTATCTTTTTCCTTTAAAAAAAACCAAACAACTTATTTCAGCTCATACTATCTAACTACCTGTAGGTACTCTGATACCCTAACGTTTTGCCAGATCATAAACTCGTAAATTCTAAAATCAGTTTTCTAATAATGAATGCACTCTTTTATCAGCTTTGTGAGTCATGACCAATGTCATGAGTTTGACTATGTCCTAATTTTGGAGTGCTGTGATAAATTACATTAACACAATGTTTTAGTCTCTCCTGCATTGTGCCATTTCTTCAGTGCCATTTCTTCATGAATTATTTCCGTCATTCTCAAGTTCTGAGTCATTTCAATCAGAAACTGCCAGAGAATTGTTTCCTTCTTACCCTGAAATTTTCTTTCCAAATGCATTCTGGCTTTAGATGTAAGGCAGACTGTATGTTCAATATCTTGCAGCCCTGCAGGGATAGAAACAGAAGCTTTATCCCATTAGAAACAGATGGTTCCTATCTTCCCAATGGGACATACACAGCTCTAACTAGCGTCCCTGGAAAGTCCTGAAATAGTGTGTTGTGACAGAGTCTCCACACCTGCAATCTTGCCAGTTACTAACCTACCCTATAAACTTCCCTTTTTAAAATTGGAAGGTGAATGAGAAATACAGTGACAGAACAGTACCAGTTCCAGACAAAAAAAAAAAGTCTCTGTTTTAGAAAAATGATGAAAAATAAAAGTTGTAAATGTGTTAATATAACATAACAAGCATTTCCAAATTCACTACCATATTGATGTGATAAATGTAATTCAATTAGAAGTTGCATACAACATATGCTGCTGTTGTTGATTAAGGAATTCCTCTAGCAGAATGACACAGGGCTGAAGTCTATAATTTTAATTTTACATTAGCTAGTGATAAGTCAGTCTTACTGGTAAGTCAGCAAATCCTCTGGAATATAGGCCTGTGAGGATATTCATTTTTTAGGTAATAATAATAATAATACAAGTATCTACCTCATGTAATTCTTTTCATAAATTAAGCAAGTTCCACTTTAAAAATAGTTCAGATTTCTTTCTCTCTCCCCCCCCCCCCCACTCTTTCTGTGGATACCTCATTCTTCTTATTGCCAGAAATCTTACTCTGCTGTCTTGCCTGCATTTATTCAAGACCTGGCTTTTCTTTCTTTTCTTTCTTTTCTTTTTTTTTCCCTTTTTTTTCCTTTTAAATCCTATGTCAACATTATCCCTTAGCTTGAACCCTTTTAATTTCTTTTACTAGTGTTCATTCCTTGGATATAATTTCAGTCCTTCTAGGCCCTCATTTCCTTGTCTAAACTACTGAAGAACATTTTGACTCCTCTTGTAAAGAAAGTTCTCTCCTGATCTTAAGTGCCTTCCTATGACCTGTTCCAGCTTGAATGCATCTTTTCTTGATTGTAGGTGATCAGAATCATATCTCACCTTGGCCTTGTACAACATCATTGATTCCTACCTATCTCTTCTGAAAATGCTTCAAATGATACTTTGTAGGATCACATTTGTCTTTTTCATGGTCATATTACTTTGATGGCTCACAGTTGTCTATGATCAACTAGTAGAGACAGATTCTCTTCTTCAGTCATTTCCAAATGAAATGAATTCGTGATTTCGACAAAATTGTTATTATTAATTCCTGAGAACATGACCATATATTTTATACTACATGGATTTCATTCTATTCCTATTTCTCCAGTGCTCGGGGTCATCTGATTCTTTCTGTGTGATATCCCAATTTTCTTAAGTGATGACATATTTCTTTTAACTCACTATCATATTTTTTCAAGGTTATTAAAGAAAATATTAATGAAATCAGTCCAGAGACCAATCACTGAGGAACTCCAACAACAATCTCCCTCTAGCTCAGTCCTCTATGATCTGTATTTCCTATCGTTGTCTCTCTTTTAGTCACTTCATTACCCACCTTATAATTCTCAGAATAATCTTTTTTTTTTTCCCCCCTCTTCTTAACTCACAATTCCTGTGTGGCATCAGATTGATTAGGTCTGTTCTCTTTCTTTGTCTAAAAAATCAGTTATTTTTCAATGAATCCTTTCAGATTAGACTGGCAATATCTAATTCTTTCTTTCAAAAAGTCTTTCAAAAAGAGCCTTACCTATTATTATTTATTAGACTAATAGGTTGTCACTCTCTGCCCTCTTTTGCATACTTCATCTTCTGTTCTCCACTAATACGAAACAATTCAGGATATAAAGAGTTAAATTATTTCTTTAATTTAAGTTATAAATTCTTGCTATGACTGTTGCAATTCTATGCTCCTTTTTACTCCAAGTTCTGCAATAGAAGTGTTCTGGTTCCCCAGATTTGAACACTTTGTATTTTTATATGAATTTACATAGATAAAACGTATCTATATATTTTGCAGTAATTGCCATTTCTGATTCTCTATTCATATATTAGTCACCTTACCTTTCTCTTCCTGTTCACATTTTCACTGAAAACTGCAGAAAAATATTAATTTGTGTAAATATATTCCCATTCTCATTGCATATTAACCCTAATTCTTCTTTCCTTGCCTTTCCTTTTTTTTTACATGATTGAAGCTACTTTTTAGTTCTTGACTCACAAACATTATGTAGGAAGCATAGACGTATAGAAGTATGAGGGGAGAGCAGTGGATGTTGTCTACCTTGACTTCAGTAAGACTTTCAACACTGTCTCACACAACATCCTCATAGGCAAGCTCAGGAAGTGTGGGCTAGATAAGCAGACAGCGAGGTGGACTGAAAACTGGCTGAATGGCAGAGCTCAGAGGGTTGTGCTCAGTGTCACAAAGTCTAGGGAAGCCTGTAGCTAGTGGTGTGTCATGGGGGTCGATACTGGGTCCAGTATTGTTCAATTTACTGATCAATGACCTGGATGAAAGGACAGAGTGCCCACTCAGCAAGTTTGCTGACACACCAGAAGGCTGTGCTGCTATTCGGAGGGACCTTGACAGGCTGGAGAGATGGGCAGAGAGGAACCTCATGAAATTCAACAAAGGGAAGTGTAGAGTCCTGCACCTAGGGAGGAATAACCCCCGGCACCAGGACAGGCTGGGGGCAGGCAGCTCTACACAGAAAGACCTGGGAGTCCTGGTGGACAACAAGTTGACCATGAGCGAGCAACTTGCGCTTGTGGCAAAGGTGGCCCAAGGTATACTGGGCTGCATTAGGCAGAACGTGGGCAGCAGGTTGAGGGAGGTGAACCTTCCCCTCTACTCAGCCCTGCTGAGGCGACACCTGGAGTGCTGTGTTCAGTTCTGGGGTCCCCAGTATAAGAGAGACATAGAGTGACCATGGAAAGTCCAGCAAAGGGCTACTAAGATGATGAAGGAACTGGAGCATCTCTCATATGAGGAGAAGCTGAGAGAGCTGAGTCTGTTCAGCCTGCAGAAGGAAAGACTGAGGTGGGAGTCTTATCAATGCATTTAAATATCTGAAGGGAGGATAGTGGGAGGACAGGGCCAGACTCTTTTTCAGTGGTGCCCAGTGACAGGACGAGGGCACGAACTGAAACACAGGAAGTTTGGTCTGCACATTAGGAAAAACTTCTTTACTGTGAGGGTGACAGAGCACTGGAACAGGTTGCTCAGAGACATTGTGGAGTATCTATCCTTGGAGAGCCAAAAGCCGTCTGAATAAGGTCCTGGGCAATGTGCTTTAGGTGACCCTGCTTGAACAGCGGGGTTGGACTAGATGATCTCCAGAGGTCCCTTCCTACCTCAACCATTCTGTGATTCTGTGATTCTGCATAAGTCTTCTTAACTCCTCTCAATTTTTACTTTGTTCCTATATAGTCTTCTTTCTGTTTCTTTTCATCTCTGTTGATTCCAAATATTTCTTTGAGTTGCTTGTTTATCCAGTTAGATCTGGAGCTATTCACTAGAAGACTCCTCCCCACACTGCTTAGTCGTATGTGGTTCAGATAATTTTGACCCTTCGGTTTCAGCAAAATCCAAATCCACTTTCCATTCAAGTTCCTGAATGCTCTAAAGCTGTTACTTTCACTGTTTGCTTCCTGTAGTTTGTCAGCATTTAACCTTTTGAAAGTGAGAACCTTAGTAACAAACAGTTTCTTCATTTATCTTAATTTTTAATTTAAGTGGAACAACAGATAGTCACTTGCTCTATTTTTTTTTCCATGAGCAAATAGTCTGTATTGTAATTACTTACCAAAAAGTAATCTAAGGCATTAATACTTCTTCTTGATTTGCTGACTGGTTGATGAAATCAACACTGTTGTTTTGGGAAAGAAGAGAGGAAAAGGAGTCATATAAATGGAACTATGAGAAAATGCTTATAAGAAAAAGTAAATGGTATTTGGCACAGGCAGCAGATTACATTGACAAAATCTTTACTAGGATTGTAATCTTGGTAAGACCTTAAGTACTCCTATTGATTCAATTTTCCAAAGGTATTAACAGGAAAGAATGCCAATATAAAATAATTCATAGTATTTTGAAGAGCATCATGACATTTTTCTGAGATTCTCTTCTCTAAATATTGAACAGACCCACCCCTGGTTAGCTTGTGAGGTTATCACCATCAAGGTGGTCTGGCTGCAGACATTGTGTAGTTGCACTAGTCAAAGGCAGGAGCAGAAAACTGAGAACCAGTACCTCTCTACTTGTATATTGATTGTACACTATCTGTTTTTGTTCTTTCTGGAAATATCTGGTGGTCTATTACCCATTAGCAAACAGTTACCTGAGCAGGAGCTAAAGTTACAGATGCTATAAAAAGAGCAGCAGCCAAGCAAACAGATTTAAATCAGCTCAGTTCCAACAAAAACTCTTTCATCTTGAAACAATTTAAACTCTACTGAGAGTAAGTAAACAGAAAGAATATATTTTCTTTCACCTTCAACTGTCAGGAGTTGCTTTCACATTCCCTATCCTCAGATATGAGGAAGGTTTTCCTATCTTTACTGGCACAAGTGTCCCTCAAGGTGTTAACATGATTATTTTTCTTCAGTTTACATAGTTCTTACTGTATTTACATGATATTAAGTTGTGAAACTTTTCTACACCAGAGTTCCTCCCATAGATACAGAGCTATCAATCAATGCAGCTACAGCAGCAGAGTCAAGATCATTTTTTCATAAATTCTATTTTTGATCATACAAAAATATAAGAACTTCATCAGCTTAGTCTAAATTTACTTCTATATCTACCTATATCATCAGTCTAATCATCTCTAATATAAATAGAGTCTTTATGTATGTTCATATATACAAACAAAACCACCCGCATAAATACCAGGGAATAAGAAAGATCCAAAGAGTACTTTCTTTTTTAAAAAAGTGTGCAGATTCTGTATGTTTCTTGCCTTTTATGTCTAGTGTAAATAACACTTTTCTGAACTAAGAAAAGCCACAGGCATGTTGAAGAACTGTCCTGATGGTTAAGGAGTTTTGAATCTGGCTTCCTTTGCAAAAAGTCAATATGGTTGGCAAAAATGTTGATCAAAAGTGAAACTTTTTTTTTTTTTTTAACTAGCGTTAGCAACCATAGCTTGGTACTAGATGCTGCTGGTACTTAGACTATAGGATTAGGCGGCACAAAAAGAAGATTAAAGCTTATTCTTGCACATGGAAGCTGGAAAGGCCCTTCACTGCTTACCGGTTGGAGTTCCTACTGTCTCAGCCATGCCAACGGTGATAATTATGTGGGCGCATCTTTTCCAAACTCTTCAGACTAACCCAGACGATTTCTAGTTGAAACTGATTAGGAAGCACTCACAGGAACTAGTCCATCTGCTGAGCTGTAAGACTGTTCCCTCCAACAGAGGCAAAGTAACAAACATCTGGATTTACAATCCCCTTCAGCATCTGTCCTCAGACAAAGAACAAAATGGTGGAGAGAACTAGTATAACTTAATTTGCAGTGATCCTTATATTGACATAAAAGTGGTTTATTTTGATTCACCTGGCTGATTCGTCTGGCTCCAGTTGTTTAACAAAAGAGATCAGCAGTAGGGAGGACTTACAAATAAGTACAATCTAGATAGCATCAGTTCAAGTTACACTGATCCAAGAAGAGATGCTTGGCTGTCCAAGCAGACTCTTGCCAAGAGCATTTAAACATGTGTTCTCAGGAAAACATCTTCAGGACTGAGAAACAACACATTCTGTGTTTTTTTTTTCATTTGCTCTGTTCTATTAAATACCACCCTTAAGGAAAAACACAAAGTACAGAGATCTTCTGTGGCTGTGATTGCAGAATACAGGGAGAAAGATATTTCCCTTCCCAGAGTATGTTTGGTGATGATTTGGAAGCTCACACCTATTATTTTTGTTATGGCTCCCAAAGTACTTAAAATTCTTCTTGTTAGGCAGTTGTAGATTCCCCTGTTATGAAGAAAACTCTGATTGGTGTACACCAAGTATATCCACCTCTGCTCCTTCCCCTCAGCCTTTCACATTTGACATGTTAGTGACTTGACAATTGTCAACAGATGGTGCAAATTAGAATGTCATGAAGTTACTCCAATTTTTCTCCAATAACAGGTTATCTTTCTAATAAATCCAGGGGTTAAGAAAATAAGAAGATAATATTTCCCTTCCTTTGACCCATTCACCTTCAGTTTTTAAATAAGTCCAAAGACCAAAGATAGTAAATCCACATATTTTGCTAACTCCCTGATTTCACTGCCCAGTTAACTGTTCCTTAATTTATCCCTTATTCCAATAGTTGACAGGGATGAAATCTAATGTCTGTTATCATACAGCACAATGATTAGATATGATTAGACATGATATGGATTGGTCATCTAAAGAATGAAAAATGGTTAATATTTAGTGGATAGTGAGCTAAGGACTGAAAAGAATTGTGTGCATATGCATTGATGACTACTTGCTGAAAATGTAAAGCAAAGGACTACTTACAAGAAGGAAGTCTCTTAAAAATGGAGCCTTCAAATTATTTGCCAGTCTGTGATCAAAGGTCGCCAATCACAAGGATTACAAAATGGCCAGTCTTGTTGAAGCGTATTGTAGAATTTAGGTGTAGATACTTATAAAATTCTTATTAATCAGGGAGAATATTTCCTATTTTTTAATTAGATAGAGGTAAATCTCATTAACTTGTTGTTCCATTCTTTTCCTTGCTAGTATGTTTTGGGGAACAAATGGACTTGCTAGCAAAAACTAATATAAATAAAAGTTAAAAGCAGAAAAAAAAACCCATGTTTTTATGTACAAGCTACTTTAATCTCATAATTCATTTAAAAAAAGGGTATGGGGCCTGATTCCTTCTCTCATTCAAACTAGCAATTAGATTTATTAGAGTTATAAATATTTTTTCAGAGAATAATTTCATGTTGGATGTTTAATCAGACATATCTGTTTTAATAGTAACAGTTTGGAACAGAATACTATTTTAGTGTTCTCTTTTTATTATTTATTTTCTGTTTAGGCTTATATCCTGTGCTAGTTATTATTCACCTAAGACAACCAAATCCATTCCCTAATTGAATGCAACAAGGAATCCACAGATAGTGACAAAACCCCCAAAGTTCATATAAATCATATTTGAAACAAAGAAAGATACTTTATTAAAAGATTTTTTGAATATTACAAATAAAAATAATTAAATATAAAGTTCAAAATCTTTTAATTTTTGCTCATTTATTAGCCTGTATGAATTTTCTTTGCTTCATTATTTCTATAGCTTAGGACCTGACAGGGTCAGATTGTGCTAGTCATTAGAGGTTTTACGCTTCCATACTTCTGAGGAAAAAGCTAAAATAAAAAAGTTATTTATTTGATTAAAATGGGTCTACAGAGATGACATCTTGTAAGCTTCTTTTCTTTGCAGTGTTTCATTTGGTAACTAATTTATTGAACAAGTCTTTCTAAATACCAATGATGTTCTATCTGTTCTGGAAACAAATGTAATTACAGGGTTTCAATCTTCACACACTTCTTCCGGGCTTAAACTGGTATACTAACTTAATTATCTGTAATGGAATTACTCTTGATTTACACTGCACTACCTGAGCTGCAGATACAGCCTATGAAATATTGGACCTTGCTCTTGCAAATATACACACTAAAGCTAAAAACATATATACAATTGAGGCTTTAATGTACAGTTAAGCATTAGGAGCAAGTGCTATATAGGCATACAATTATTTCCATTCTTACATTGTAAAAAACAGATTGATTTTTTTTTTCTTCTTGCTCTTTCATGAAGTTTTTCATAGACCTGTCCTGAGCTATAGAGTTGCATAATACATCCTTGAGCTATGCAAACCAGTTTAGGCCCAGTCTTACTGCCACTTATTTTAAAGGCAGAAGTCTTGTCAAATTCACTGTGAAGAATCATTTCCCTGGAAGATGTCCTTTACTTAAACTGGTAGAGGGAAACAAAGAAGCCACTTTAAAATGAAGTCTATTCTAGAAGCTTAATATTTGTTATTTTCTAGATTCCCTTTCAAACAAAGTGAAAGAAGTGTGGGCAGCTGTGTTGATGAGAAGACCCTTTGCCGTCAAGGCTCAAGCACAATGTCTTTGAAAAACCCTTCTTACAAATGCCAACATTTGAAAAGGACAAACAGGGAAATAAATCTCAAAGGGGATGACAATAGGAGATGGAGAGGAAGTGGGTGGGATAATGCATCTGAGAAGCAAAGCTCCTTGTAAAGGCATTGAAGAGGTTTAGGGTTCTATTTAGTGACAAAAGGAGTTATGGAATGGAGCATAATTTTTCCACAGGATTTCTGTCTTTTGATGTATCTGAAGCACAAATAATAATAAAAAAAAGATAGTGGGCTGAAAGTCTGTATAGTGGAGTCTGTCTGTTTATAAAGGGGAAAGGTAGAGTGCCATCAATTTGCTGATGCATGTAAAATCAAATGAATTCAACACTCATTGGGAAAGCTACAGAAAAATGTTTGAAGAATTTCAAGTACTATTTGAAAGCATATATCTATTAATTTTCCTTCTCCACTTAGTCTGCGAACTCTGTCTGTACATTACAGATTCTGAGTCTTGATACAGGCTTAGGACTATAAATGCCATTAGTGTAGTTCTAGGGCTACACTAGTAGAAGGGATATTTGGAAGACAACTGCAGCAATGCAAAGTACCTAAAATCCTAACCTTGACAAGGGATGCAAACCCAGGCCTCTAAGTATCAGAGTGGGTATTGACTTAAGAAGAGAAAGAGCCTTGAGCTTAGTGGTCCTTTCAGAGGACGTCTCCACTGTTAGAGCTCTTCTGGAACCTTTCAATCTTTATTTTCCCTGGTAAGAGCCCTGTACAACGAATTACTATAATGTTTGTAGGTTTTGTGGAAGACAAAGTAAGGAGTGAAGGAAAAATCTTCCTTTCTTCTACACAGGAGGTAAAGAATTCTTAGTCTATATGTCATAAGTAGGTAGCAGGTGATGAGAACCTCTTCTCTTGGGTCAATGCTCTTTAACTATTGCAGCAATACAAAAACAGTCCTGTCCTCCTGAGAGGTGAATTTCCCCTGATGTCTCATCCTACTTGTAACAGTGCAAAGTCACTACTCATCAGTCTCCTCCATACTGCTTATATCATGGCATACATTTCCATATGCATGCATAGAAATTCCTCTTAGTAGTTTGCTTCTAATATTCTAGAATTCTGTACTCTGTCCATTGTTCTGTGTCAGTATAATAGGGGGACAGGAGATCTAGTCAGAAATTCCAGCATTGGAACAGATTTGAAAGGCAGCTGATATTCAAGATCTTTTTGTTCAATCATGCTAAGGTTTCTGGAGAACTCATTTTCCAACAGTCTCGAGGTCAACTTTCCTGTAGGCTTAAGCTTAGATTTTATGCTACATCTTCTTTAAAAAAAAAGAATGGTTTGAAAAAAGTTTGGAACTGGCCACCTCAAAACATTATGAAAGTCACCTTTATTATTGCTTAGTGTTGCTTCTTAGAGTTATCAGCATTTTGATCCTTTCAGGTTAGGTACTCATTCTCTTGTGCCAAGCTCCGTGGTTATGTTATCCTATATTTTACTGACAAAGCCAGGAAATGAGTGAGAGATGGCATATTCTCTGGCTCAGCTATTTGTACCCACATTGTTTCCTGCAGGATGGGGGTGGCTTAGGCTGATGGGTTCAGCAACATAAAAGGAGATCCCAAGTTCAGAGAGTTCAGAGTCATCTTCCCTTATATCAGGCCTATCCATATTATAATTACACACACAGAATTGCAGGTAGAAGGCAGCTCACCACAAGCCTTTTCTCAGATGTGGGCATAATTATACTCAGAATTAATAGTCACAGTTTAGTTTCAAAAGCATGTCCAAGTCCATATTTGTGATCCAATACAAAAGCACTATCACAGCTTCAGCCCTGAAGCTTACACACTAAATCATTGTGGCAGGGGTAAGCAGAGAAGACAAAACATACAGAGAGAGGACTAAGGTCACTAGAAAAAAAGTCATATTATGATTTGTTGAGAATCGTTGCAAAATACCATTTAATTGTAAAGACATGGAAAGAGACAAGGAAAGGAGGAGAAAGTAAGTTAGAAGAGGAAGAAGAAAACGTTAAGAAGGGACGACAACGAAGAAGGCTGACAGGAAGAGTCTGAGACGTGTGCTGGAGGTATTTGGAGCAAACATTGATCACAGCACAGCAGAAAAAAGTACAGGTCATTCTGCAGGAAATATCAGGATCTGCCAAGTTCAGACTTCTCTGCTAGTGTCCCTCTTTGGGGAATCTGTTAATAAAACATTAAAGGAGAAAAACTCCAAATGTCTTCCTGATTTTCATAGGTTATGCTAAAACTTCAAATTGTGTGAATTTATCCCTAAACTTTCTTTTTCTGACAAAATAATATTATATGATTTAGTATTTCTTGGCTTCTAAAACAGTAGCAGAAGATCTAGTTAAGCTGTTCCTTATGATAGTTGAATTGGTACAAGGGGAACAGAAACTTCTTTTAAGTGCCAAGCAACCACACAGCGGTACCTCCAATAACTCCTAGAGAGGAGCCCACATCCTCTTGCGTGCGTATAGTGAAAAAAAAGGACACTGCAGGGAATCTGCCCTATGGGCACTTATGCCTTCCATGTTGCCTGCCACTCCATAAAACTGCCTCCATTACTGCTGAAAGGCTAGTTAAGCCTCTCAGGAGTTTTTATGAAGTCCTGCAGATTGAGAGCATGCCAGCCTTTTTTCCAGTGCTTCTGATTTTGCATCAGTACAATCACTTTAGGAGAAAAAAACACATGGGAGATTCAAATCCCATAAATGAAATAGAAAATCCCTTTGGATGATTAGTTCAGACCAATGTTAAAAGAATATTTTGTGTGCATGTCAGGTTCTTTGCCAATCTCAAAGTAGTCATTTGGATTCACTTCGTTATAGGCACTGAAGTACCTTAGGAGAGAAAGAGAAATAGAGCGTGAGACAGAGTAATAATAACCCTTGAACAATGAAGTCTTTCTCCTAGCACAACTTCAAATAACTCAGGCAACTATCTTTTAATCAAATATACAAGCACCAGTGTAACTGAATTCAGTACAGTTAGCATCTATGAGGAGGGGAAAGAAAAAAAAAAAAGCTCAGAGGAATGTAAAGGAAAAGGAAACACTAGATAAAACTAAGAGAATACTACGTCATGGGCATAGACTTAAATAGAAGCACGAATACCATCTCTACAGCAGAATAAACACATCCTGTAAAGGTGGTCTGGTCTTGTCCTTTTAAAGTCAATAGGACTTTCTGCACTGACTTCAGTAGGAGAGAAAAAAGGCTCTTATTCTCCAGCCCTGCTGCTTTCTACCAGTCTGGTTCTTTTTTTGACCTTCTCAACTTTGACTTTCTAGCCCATTTTCTCCGTTTTCATCTTGGGGGCTTCTGCTAATTCATGTTCTCATTTATAAGTTTTCCATCTTCAAGCAATGTCTTTTCATTTGCTCTGATATTTTAAACACCCCAAAGAATCATTGTATTTAAGGAGCAAATGAACAGGTTGGTCTCAATGAAGATCAAATGACAAAGCTGGTTTATAAAAAGTAGGATGAAAAAAATGAAAGAAGAATTTCAATTCCTAACACACTGTGTGAATTCTCATTTGTCCTTTCTATGTCAAGTGGATGAAATGCTTACTAATTTGCCTTGCATTTTGGCTTCTTTCCAGATATAAATTACTACATGAGACTCCAAATTTGGACCCTGTTTCAGTAAAACTACTTAACAAGTGCTGAGTTTTATGAATATAAATAGTAGAGACGACTTAGGTTTTTCATATGTAAACTTCCTTCATTAAATCCCAGCCTTGGTTCCAAACAAAAATATCCTGTGAAAGCATGGATTTCTTTCAAATATATCATTCATCATGATTTTTACTTCAAAATTATTACAATATTTGTAGAAATCAAAGTAAAGGAAGTTTTAAAAATGGTTGTTGAAATTGGTTTTGTTTACTAAGAACAGACTTTAGCAAATATTTTAATAATGTAGTTTATACAAACATTGATTAATGTGCCATGAATGCTTTCAAGAAAATGAAAATGGGCCCCGTTTGGACTTTGTTAAATGAAAACAGTTTGAAACTTTCTGTCAATATTATTTTCTTCTCCTTTCCAACATCTTTAATGAACAATTGAATTGACTTTGGAGGAGCTCTTTCCATTCTTGAACTAAGCATGTACTTAAGTATCTTATTTAATGAAGGGTTTTTTTTGTTTGTTTGTCTTTTATCTCCTACCTTCATCTCAGCAGTAGGATTCATCCACCATTAGCTATCCTGGAGTTACATGTCTAGTCTACACTAGTAATCTAATCTTCTTCTGTAGTCAATGGAGAAAGATAGTTATCTTAATAAGGTAATTCCTTCCATTCAAAGATAAGGTGTTGGTCACTGGTGAGATGAATTGCTCTCAAAAGGCACTGTATTCCCTTTGACAATAAAAGAGAGCTAAATAACCAGTATGGCTAGAATCTTAAAGGCTAGACAGCAACAGTTAGGTGTGGTGAAACCCACCCAAGCAACTAATCATAGCCTGCTTCTCTGCACCAGTTCTGGATTTTGTTGGCTACGCTTTCTCTAGTCAGGGAAGCAACCATCCCACAGCAAGAAATCAAAAAGTAGATACTGATCTATATTTAACAGCTTATTAGTTTTCATTCTTTTACTGTTGATTTTCTTGTACTGATAATTCCTAAGGAGTTTTGCTCCTTCTCTCTCTTCTTATCAGCAACTGTGCTGCTTTTATATTACCCTAATTCAACACAACTTATGAATGGACTTAATTCTGAACTCCTGTTTTATTCCTTAAATGTTTTGTTAAGCAGGAAAGAAATCTATGTTCCTGCTAAGCACTGACTGAATCAGAGCAGGTGTTTCTTTTATAAATATTAAAAAACTTGTTTGCAAAAAATATTGACAAAATTTAAAAAATCATACTGAACAGATGCATTTCCTCCTGTGATTCTGAACATGACATATTTCTCACTTTTTCTCCTATAGGTGGCTAGCCAATTTGCTTAAGTTAGAACTTTATTCTGTTTTTCTGTTATACCAATAGGTGGCACTGGAAATTTCTGTATTTTGTATGAAAAGAACAGTGACATGAGATTTATCTTTTTATCAGTACAGTAGAGCACTAAAAGAAAACAAGAAAGATCTTGGGGCCTGGAGGGAAGCAAAATAACGATGCTGGCATGGCCTGCGGCTCTTTCTTATGACTATTTGATCTTTCAGATGTAAAGGTAGTATTCATTATAATTTGCAATACTTTTTTTATACTACATATATTCACTTGCTGCAGAAGCTTATGTAACATGGAGTCTGGGGCCGTATTTCCTACTGGCATAAGCAGGTAAAACTCACAAGGCTAAAACTGAGTTTCTCTACCTAGCAAATAAGCATTAAATCTGGGTCTTAAAATACTTTTTGTTGCATTATGTGGCATTTCTCAACAATGCACAAATTCACAGTTATTTTGGCAACCTTACTCCAGAGTTCTGTAATTATTATTATTTTTTTTAAGATTTTTTAAATTGGCTTTATAAACTAAGCATCAAAATACATATGGAATATTGATGAATGTAATTTTTCATGGCATAACTTTATAGGAAATATGCAAGCACTTCCTTAAGACACCCTGAATTCAGGCAATGAAGAAAAGTGAAATTTGGAATGAGTAGGTCAGAATCTTTAGACTAAGCTAAGCTTCCTTAAAATGGCCAGAACATAGTCAAAATGTTGCTGTATACAGCAGACCAATGTCCTTACTCAAACTCATTTCATAGTGATCATCTTAGAGGCTCTGTATGAATACAACTATTTGAATTTAGTCAGTAATAAATACAGATGAGTTTTACAGAAGCTGAACTGACAGTCCTTTCTAGGCATGGACTATGAGATGTATATCACATTTTGAGTATCATCTCTAACATGAGTTGTAAAAAGACATATAGATATATAAACCACAGACGACATGCTTACCTTTTCACTCACAATGGTCTTCCTTTAGAAATTTAATGGTATTTAAGCACACCCTTTAAAGTAAATATACAGTCTTTTTCCCAGATAAGGATTTCTCCTTGCCTGTGTCTTATGTATGGTTAACTCTAATTGCTAGTTGGTAATGGTTTGATACTATTCTTTTAAAAATACACAGAATAAAATGGCAAGAAATGTTTTTTATGAGTTTCTGTTCACTGTCAAAAAATTCCTCCAATCTGATTTGTTATGTCATTGGTAGAGCATCTGATGATGAAGGAACAGCCACCTTCTGTTCAGATCAGTAGTAAATCTCTTCCTGCAGATGAATTCCCAAGGCCCCTTCCAGCCCTTTACCTATTGAAACAAGTGTCCGAGCCCTTCTAATAAATTGAGACCTGAACTAGTTTAACTCTGGCTTTAAGGCAGGATGAGCTACACATATCAGCAGTCATATCATGTACATATATGGCACGTATCAATAAAAATCAGGAAAAGAGATTACTTAGGACAAGTAGTTAGCAGTCTCTCTTTCTCTTCCATACTTACCCTTTTTTTTTTTCCCACCTACTCCTGCTCTCTTACCATGGAACTATAAATATTTCAGTAGCTAAAAGCAAGCAGATAAGGATATTTATCTCATATTTTTAACTGTATTTATTATTGTGCAAGATGTGGAGGTCCTAAATGTTGCTGAACTACAAACAAGTGGTTAATGCTATGAAGGCAACTCATAATTTTGCACTCAAAACCAGGCACTGAACGGAAGCTGGTACTGAGGTACCTGGAAAAATTCTCTTAGGATAGATCAGACTGAAAGGCAGATTGTAGGCTTAATCCTGTGAGATAGTGAATAGGTTCAGCTTCCACTAAAAGTCCTAGGAGAGGGTGGGAGAAAGCTGGAGAGAGTTAACTCAACACCTTTTATGACTGAGCTCAAGATGAATTAGTGCAATACATCTGGTGTCATGTCTTATTGCTTAATTGACTACCTCTAGGTATAATATAGTTGGCTTTATCACAGAAAAATCATTTTGATTTATTTGATGCATTGTATATCATAAGGAAGCATGCATGAGGCTATTAATGTCTTGCATAGCTGTGATATATTCCAAGGGCACAGATAATGCATTTCATCACAGATAGTACTAGGCTATTATGACTATTACCCTGAAACTTTCAGTTTTTAGCTGTTTTATAAATTTTATTTCCGAAAGTATTTTTCTCACATTGTCTGCTCTGCATGTGAGAGCTGAATAGTACTTTTGGCATAAAGGACTACATTGTAAATATTGCAGAACTTTAGTTGGAATGCAGCAGTTGGAAATATTGACTATAATGTAAAGGTAGATTATAACAATTCATTTTGTTGTTAATTTATTGCAGGCTATTGGGTTGTTAATTGTTCTCTTTGGCTCGTAAACCTCAAGGTCTGTTTGTGACAGGTCAAGTATCTGGGCCATGTTCTCTAAATAAATGTATCTCTGTCACATAAAAAGAAAAGTGTGTCTGGGGAATATGATCTTTTTCCTTGTCTTTTCCTAAATCTTTTGGAATGATTAGGAGAAGAAACAGATTGTTTAAAAGGACAAATTTTAAAATTTCATAGTACGGTCTTGAGGCTAAAGAATGTTGTCCCAGTATTCAAAGTTTGTCATAATGAGTGCGAGACATTCTCACAGGGAAGAATGTTATATGTTTGATTGTTTTCCAGCAAAGGGTTGGTAACTTTACTTCAATAGTGTGAATAATTTAAAGAAATTGACATTCAAATGTGAATTCCAAGACTTGATTTTTTCTTACGGGTTTGTGGTTTTGTCTTTTTCTGAAAACTAACTCAGGTTTTTAGTGAGACACAACACTTTGGCCTGTCAATCTCTCCTGGAAGCAAGCTATATTTTGTCACACTTCACCAATACCAAACACATCCTTAATGACTGTGCTCTATCGTCTTTTTACAATTACCCTCATTTGCCAAGAGTGTCAGCTAAATACCTCTCTATCCAGTGGAGAAAAGGTTCCAACTGACAATTTTCTTATTACCATTCCAAAGCATAGTGTATATAGTAGGTAGCATTATGATACATACATCATGTACAAGTGTGCACAGCATCAGTTAGGATGGGCAACTCACATGTGGTTTGATTTGTGACTTCTCAAATAAGAGGAATCTTAGACATAGCAGAGTGCTAGTGTGTGAGTGTTTATCAGTGCCTCTAACTCTTAGTGAAGACACACCATTATCATGGTTTTCCCTGTTTTTCTATTCCAGTGGAGTCACTTATATTTCACATCAGTGTGAAAAAGAGAACTGGGCTGCTGATATATTAGACATGTCAAGCTTCAGGTGTGAAAGCTTCTTTCACTTTCTCCTTTTTTCCCCACTTTGGGACCTGAATGTAATATATATAAAGTATGGTACCACTGTCCACTGCCTTTCCGCCGCCTGAACCTTTGCACTGATTGCAGGTGACTGGTTGAGGTACGATTCTGCTCAGTCTATGGAATTGCCAATGTTGAAGGAGTTCTTGGAGATATATTAAAGTCTGAGAAATGTTTCTATCTGAAGATATTTTCCCTACTAGCTACCTAGTACTTGACAGGGCACACTTCACATCATCCCACATAAAGGGCAGGCTGATTCAATGAGCTGATATGTCCCTGTCATGATGGAACATCCATCATGTTTAGATGCCCATTTCTCCCTCACAGTACAACACAGTTGTCTTCTGCATAAGTATTCTGGTAATTTATGAGGTCTGCTTAGGAGAAAAACTGTCTGTGGCTGATTCAAAGACAGCAAGAGAGCAGTTCTGTAGAGAATGTAGCAAGAGAGCAGTTCTGTAGAGCCTGAAGTTTTACATTCTGTGAATATATCAGTAATACTCTCTGAATCAGAGTAAAGGATGGACTAAAACTACTGAAGAAACTTTCAAGATTAAGCTTGCAGAATTCATCTGGAAATTTCTTTGCTTTCTGTGTGCTTTTGAACTTGAATAGTTAAAACATTGAACTTTCTTCCAGTGACTTCAGGAAGACTCTTGGAGAACAGTGAAAGAATCCTGAGGCACAACTAAGTTTGTTACTACAGACTTCAAAATGAAAACAAGACAAAAGTATAAATATCAAGAAAATCAATACATATGGGGTACCAAAACATGACACTTATAGAAAAAAAAACAAAAAAACCCACAAAACACACAGCCAAAACCATTCCATAATTATGGTTTAACTAATTTACATGTACTTGAAGAACCTTTGTTAGTTTAACTTGTAGTGGGACAACAAATGACAGACTGAATGATGACAGCTTCTGGAAGTGAAGAACAATTCTAGTAAAGTGAAATATTGATGAAGGGTTATATATGGTCCACAGATCATTTAAGTCTCACTAAAACCCTATTGAGATATCAAGTCCTGAAATTTGGGTTTAAGATTAACCCTTGCCTTTTAGTTGGGTGTTCTGAACAAATAACTTCCCAGTTATCTACAAGCCTCCACCAACTCATTAGCCATTGTTAGAAACATTTAATATACCAGTTTTAACTTCTGCTTGTCATTTCTTGCTTCCAAGAGAAAATGAGAGAGAAAAAAAAAAGACATACAACAGAAAGAATTTCTGTTAAAAAATGTTGGGGGGGGGGATTGTCTTTGATGAGACTTAGGAAATATTTTCTAGTTTACTTGTCACAGCTCTGTAATTTCAGCCATTTTCTCTACAGATACATTAGCAAACTTTTGGAGTATCTCTGAATGCCTCAAAAATCTAAGGATAACAGCAAGAATATCAACAGATAGATCTAAATCTATACAATTAAATCTCAGCAGAAAAAGGCAAGACAAGATTGATTGAGTAGTCTGCCACACTGCAGTAGCCTTAAAGATATTTTTCCATTTCTAGGCAGATTGTAATGAAAACTATCAAATAGTCTTGGCCAAAATGGTTCTTGCTTGATCTACCATATTAAGAATGGATGCAGTGTTGGCAGCCCTTCTTTTATATGCTGAACTGGTCATGAATATCGATAGAGCTGTGAGGCCTCTAAGAATAAACTCTGGTTTATCCGACTTCCCCCCTCTCCCCGTCCGCCCCCCCAACAAATGCCTGTGCATGCCAACAAGGTGTTTAGTAAGAAAAAATCTGGTAGACTAGGTTTAAATGCTTATTTTTCATCTGTTCTGGTTCCAGAATGAATACAGCTTACTTACATCACATAATTGCTGAAGTATAAATCTGTGCTTTCTTGTTCCCATTCAAGACCTCTGCAACTAGAGCTGTGTGAAAACATCCAGTTGCCAGCAGAACTAGAGAAAATTGTGCTGTCGGAGTTTTCAGAACAGGAAATTATTTTCAAAAATCCTAAAAACATATTTTTTAATGTATTCCCTGAGGCAAATGTATTTAACATATATAATTCATCAGACTTAGTAGGTCCCAGTTTACATAACATTTTTTGTCATACAGAATGTTCTACAACCATCAGAAAGCTGGGATGGTTCAGATAAGTGTGGAAAGCTCACACTAGAGTCTCCGTAACTCAAAAGCTCTCTGATGAATTCCTTTTGGGAACCATGGAAGGGGATAAGCAAATCCCAAACTAAATAATTCTAAAGATCAATTGGTGCTATGTGTTATTAAGACACGGAATAGGCAAGATAGATTACCAAA
The DNA here is from genome assembly GCF_036417845.1 of Apteryx mantelli. Classification (NCBI taxonomy): domain Eukaryota; kingdom Metazoa; phylum Chordata; class Aves; order Apterygiformes; family Apterygidae; genus Apteryx; species Apteryx mantelli. Next base: position 95,771,768 of record NC_089980.1, on the reverse strand, counting down.
TCTGTTTCCTTTTTTTAATATATATATAGTTTGTTTGTAATTTTTTTGTGGAAATTACTTTCTTTTTTCTCCATAAATGTGAATGGACTTACAGTATAATGAGTCCACCATGCCTTCAGGTGCTACCAAAATATTAGTATCTATACTAGTACAGATTCACTTACCCTAAAGTCTTCAGTCAGAGAACTGACAGGCAGGCCAGAAGCATTGCATCCTTATAACTTTCCTACTTCTTCTGGCAATAAATTCTGTTATTTCCAGCCCAACAGAGTTCCCATACCAAAGCCTATCAACCAACCAACCAACCAACCAACCTCCCCCCCCCCCCCCCCCCAAAAAAAAAATTACTCAAACTGTGCAGTGAGGGACAGGGATGAGAGGGGGGAAAAAATAATCCTTTCACTCTCAATCCGGCAGGAATACATACATACATACATACATACATACATACATACATACATATATAATCTGTTTCTAAACACTGCAGTGTCTTTTTCTCCATTGTCATAATAGGTCCGTAAAAGGAGATCAGAGATGACCAGATGAAAAGAGAGGTGGATATTCCCTGGAAGTAGAGATGAATAAGCTTTGGAGTATTTAGTTTGGGAAGCTGGGAAGAAAAAAGAGATGTGATGAAGGCACTCCAGTATGCTACAGTACACTTATTTCCATAAAATAGGTGCTGGAAGTTAGTCTGACATTTAAAAAGAACACTTTTAAAATGGAAATTATTATTCTCGTAAGAGATAATTAACCCAAGGAACTCTCTTCTGCGAAATATTTAGCTGAGATTCTAATATAAGCCTAAAATCAGATTAAACTTTTTGTGTGACTCAACATTGCACAGAACTAAAATCAATTAATCTTCATGCAGCAGGACATCAGCTGGTCACCAGCTGGTGGCAGGGCAAAGTTCTTGACAATCAAGGGCAAGCAAAAAATGTCTTTGTTTAGCCAATGTTCTATTACCATCTGAAAACTGAGTCTGAGAATAGCATAGGATTGTTCTTAACTGATGCTTAGATCAAAATTGTACTGCTTTTGGTTTCTTACCTGTAATCTCTATCAGCTCAGCTAAGATCTGAATGCCAAACTGCATTCTTTTGGGTTATGCAGTTTGGTATCTTCAATGGATAATGGAGTTTTTACAAATGGAATAAATCAGGAAGGGTAGCCAACTTGTGCTGTATAAGTACAATTCACGAACTCACAAGCCGAGACATAGACCATCAGACTAAGCAGCAAGACTGAAAGGTATGTGTCCATTACAGGCATGAGGAGAATCAACATGAGCTACTGCAGCAGATATTGTTTTATTGCCCTGAGATTCAGCTGCAGGCCTGGCATTATGCAATGAAGATCCTTTTTTGGGAAAAGCCACTATCACTTTCATGTATGATTTATTCCCTGAGCTTCCCTTCCTTCCAAATTCCTGAAGGTACAAGTTAGGTCTTTTGTGTCCATATGAAGATTTGGGTACATGGTTCATGGGGCAAGAAATATTTACAAATCCTGGTCATCATCTATGCTAACAATGTTACAAGTCACAATCACAATTCAGCACATTCTCTCAAAGATAGATTGATTGCAGTATATATATTATACATATGTATATGTACATATATGATGTATATGTATATAAAAAGTATATTAAAAAGAGATGCATTATTCTCTTGATTTAAAGGAAAGAGATGATCCCAAAGATTTCATTTCCCTTGGTGTCAAAAGCGGGGAAGACAGTTACATACTATTGCTCCATATCTCTACTATTTGGAGTTTAAGGAGGGAAAAATAATAATAATAATAAAAATGTGTTGTAGACATTTGAAAATGAGTGTCCAAAGTATCCCTGTTATCAAGGAATATTAGGAGGCAGAGAACCTGTGGTCTGCTTGTAGAGGTAGATTTATATGCATTTTTGATTGTTAGAATCAATTTTATTATTTATGGGGACATGCTTGCCACATTAAAATAAAAGCTATTTTTCAAAATCAGTCTTTCATATTAAGAGGTAATGTAAAATACAGGTCTTTCTGTTTAAATCAAAGGTATTTAGACCCAAGTTGTTTTTTTTTTTCCTTTTCAAATGAAAGGCATAATCACAGAGTTGTGTTTTCAGATTTGGGGGATAACATCAAAATGAAATATAGATCTGAGCATTCACCTTTCTAATGGACATTGACAAACACAGTCTGTTCCTAAGGGTCCTAGGAAAGAACCACAGTTTTAAGCTGCCGGGCTACACACCTTTCTACCCGCAGTGAGCTGATATACACTTCAGTCAGGCAGGGAAGTCAGGCAGTGAATTAATATTTTATGGATTCTTGTGTTCTGGGAAAAGAAAAAGGTTTCTTCTGCCCTAGAGAAAACAGTAGAATTCAACCGCAAATGAAGAGCAAAGAAAGAACTAGCTATTAGCATCAAGATTTCAGCATACTCAGTCAGACATCATACATAAGGTAAGTCACAATGAGCTATACAAAAACTGTTGCATGGTTCAGACCCCAAGCAGCTGTTTCACACATTGCTGAAGCATGAAATTTTAGTAACATTTCTGATGTCCTATGATTTAAATACACTGGAGTTTGCAGTTTAATGAAACAACACCTACCATACTGCTGGTGCTATATAAAGGTGTTTATTCAGTTACCTAAGTAAATAATAATCCACATTAAAGAGAAACGTAAGAAAGCCCTGACCATCTAACACTTATGTGCTAGTTTAGACTGTTACGACTAACTTAAACACAGAACATCATTGGCTGACTGCCATATCAGCTTCTGTCTGAAATTCTGAGCTGTTAAAAACCACATGATTTCTGACACAGAAAACTTGTTTCATTAGGAAAACTGATAATAAGGCCTACTATTCCTGCTTGCTCTTCCCTGATTCATCTATACCATGTCAGTAATGAGCTAAACTTGTTGCAATCTGAAGACTCATTTCTAGATCTTAAGCCTGTCATTATATAGATCGGTAATGTTTTCCTTTTCTTGCCTTCAAGTTCCTAATCTTCTCAAAGCACACCAAAACAGAGCTGAGCAGATAATCACATTTTTGCTCAAAACACACTCCACGGTCCCTGACTTTTTTTTTTTTATGTTTTGTCCCACTTACCTGGAGAACTGGCTGTCAGCTTTTGGTGGTAAGGAATGGGCAAGAAATCCTGCCCCTAGAAGAGGAGCAGCTGGAAGAGGCCAAATAGCCTTCAATACGGAGCCCTTTTATTCAGCAACCCTCCTCTGCTGGCAATGGATCTGTGTTTGCATATCAAGTGTATTTGGTTGTCCATATCATTCAGGCTGTCCTTCAGGGCTGCACCTACACTTGCAGGAATCATACATGACAAAGTCAACAACTCTGTGTTAGTGGACATCACAGATACCCCATTTTTCCATGGGCTGTCATGCATCACATACTGTCAATAATAGGAGATGAGTCAGAGAACAAAAAAAAAAAGGTACAGGACAGGTGCAGTAGAGACAGTATTTCAAATTTTCACATATTTGTGCTGGCATCTGGTTGCTTATAACTACTGAAGGATTCTTACTTCTAAGCAGGTATTCAAGATGGTAGAGTTTTAAAAGTGAAGCAACAGCCCTTGGTCACCCGTGCCACAGACAACTTTCCTTTTTCTTCCTTGGGGAAAAATAATCAAAGCTCTCCCCAAGCCAAATTTCTTATATTTTCTAGATTGCTCATGTAGGGGCTTCAGTTGCTGGCATTACTCATTCCTTGGCTTCTGGAGCTTTCTTCCAGTTCCTCAAACTACATCATTATGATTAATACAGGTCTCAAGATCTTACATCATTACTGTTGGCATATATCTGTAGAGAACACACAATTACAGCCCTGTCATTACCATTTACATTATAGTATTTCACTTTCAGGCCTTTCTGCTTTTCTAAAAGATAATTTAATTAAAACCCTTGCTAGCCCTCAAAGAATAGGCATCCTTATTTCTTGACTTTTAGCAAAAAGGACAAGCTCTCTCTGCTGGTACATATGCTTCTAGCACTGGAAAATCCTGATTATTCACACCAGTGGGCTAAACAAATAATAAGACAAACACAGAAATATATCTCCAAGCCTGGAGAAGCTCACCAAATCAGCTTCCTAGACTACCAGCCACTATAGTTAGCTAAGAGAAAGTATAGACTGATGATCTTAACTCACTGCCACAAATACATTTTTGAAAATTAACAGTAAGTTAACTTACATTAGTAATAAAATGTGTTTTAAAAGTGGGAACAGTTTTCACTGAAATGCAACCTCAGATGTACCCAGTTGTAACAGCCATAGCAAGAGATGTGTAATGTATACATTGTACATTTAGCCTACATTTAAAATAAAGTTTAATTTGTTTTCCGTAATGATTTTAACCATGCAAGTGATTAATGGCAGTATCATTGCAGAAAATTGGAAGTGAAATAGCTTCTTGTCTAAAGTGTGGTTGCTTCATCACCGTATTAAGCTAAGCTAAGTAATAAACTGAAAGCCTGTTGGTTAGGAAGAAACCTTGATTTGCCCCATGCCTATACCTATTTTCTTCTTATTTAAAATTTTGTTGTATTTGACACGATTGAACTGGATTCAGCTCTCTCATATGCACAGACAACTTATTTTATCACATATTGGGAAACTGATTTTCAAATTTTCCATTTGATTACCTGTTCTTTAGGAGATGGATTTAACCAAAGACTTTTAAGACTTTTTAGCACCAACTCTTTGGATTTTTTATCAATGAATTCTTTGGTATTTGACCTTATTAGTGAGTTTGTGTGAGATGTCTAGGATCTCTCAAGATTTCAAAATAGCACCGTGATATTTATCATCAGATAGTTGCCAACAGTTGTCTCATTAACTATAGAGAAGAGTCTTAAATTGCTTTTCCCCTGACTAGTTCACACGAAGAAGCATTCCCAGCTACGCTTGATCAATGCCTATTAATGGCACCAATACCTTTTCAATCTCAACAGGCATCTATCTATACATATCAGTCTCGAGACCAATTTCAATACTGGTAGGCACTGATAGCTGAAGATATTGATACCTTTCAATATCAACAGAAACTTATCATATGCTTTAAAACTAGTTCCCCGCCCCCAGCCTACCAAGTTGTTTTAAAACACCAGATGCTGAATTGAGGCTCTTTTCTTTACATAATAGACCAGACAATAAAGCACTCATTCAAAGAGTGGGAATCCATATCCCTTTTCCAGTTGAATAAATTCAAACCCACATCTCTTTTCTTACCAGAGAGTGGCATAATGAGACTGGTATGGAAGTTTGCCCAGAACATTCAAACTCTTCTTGATGTTTAGGTGCTGTATTAAAAATAATTCAAGATTCATTGTGCCAAAAAAAACAGAGAATAGCTGATTCTCTAACTTCCTGAGAAGGTCTGTCCCTGAGAGTGGGTCAAGACATCATAGGTCCTTACTCTTGAGACTGTCTCCCCATTGCACACAAAATTATCTCTAGATAAAACACAGAAATGGCCATGAGAGAAGAGACAGAAATTTTGGTCTTTCCATCTGAAAAGGTTCATATTTCCTCTCTTCATTCTCTCATCATTGAATTCACCTCTGCCCAATGATACAGCTTTAATGGGAGGAATTAAAAATGTCCCCTCCAAAACATCCTCTTCATCAGTGTTTAGAACACTTCCCTTGTGATTATACTTATATATTATATATATATATTTACATATTTTATATACATATATACATATTATATATTCTTTTAGTCTGAGGAAGCATTTTTTGAGGCTATTACAAAGAGGAAACAAAAGATATTTTGTTCTTTTTATTAAAAAAAAAGCAAATGGTTGCCACTAAATTCTGCGTTGAGTTTTATGCCCTTGGGGAGCAGTCAAAGAATGCCGTGAACAACAGCTACATCAAGCCTCTTGGATGGCAAGAAGACTGGGTGACTGTCGTTGTTTGTAGAACTAGAGACACATGCTCAATTGCTCATCTCTGTCACAACTGAGATGCACAAATAAAGCATCCAGCCACTTAGGAAACTTTAAGGTCCATTCTATAACAATTAGGAAAGCTTAGGCAACAGCTGAACAGATGTTTTTAGAACTGTAGCTCAGGATTCAGGTATCTAAATTCTACCTATGTGCTATTTTAGGGATGCATTCTCCTACTTCATTGGAAAAGGGAGAAGTGACCTTCAGTTTAAACACCCATCAGAGATGATCTGATAGAAGCTTGCTCTACCTTTGCCAAGCATGACCCATCTTCTACTTACACAGTTATTCATTGTTCATATGCCCTCTGAATTCAGTCTTGATTTCTCATCATACTTTCCCTATTATCATTATTACCCTGATTTGGCTGGCTCCTGTGAGTGAGAAAGTGGTTTCTCCGACTGATTAAGTTCTTAACACTTAATTTTAAGTCAATGTTTGAAAAACAGTGTAGCTTGCCTCTGCTTCTTTTAACGTGTAACATAAAGTGATACTTTCTAGGAGACTATACAACAGACTTTAGTTACAGTTTCACCATTGACTACCTTCCACATGAAATATAAAAGAACTTGACTGAAGTGGGAAGTTTCATTCCCCCCCTGTGCACCAGATATGATATTTACTGTTGTGGCAGCTTTATTGTTCTCTGTATGGGGACCGACTCCTTAAGAAGCCTGTGCTGAATGGTAACAGCTGTTGGTACTTTCTGATTCAGATTAGTAGTTTTTAGAGGGGGTTGTTTTAGCAAGCTGACAGAGTAAAAAGAATGCCCTCTCCCTCCCTTTAAAGCTCTAGTCTCTAATATTTAACCTGCCTTTATTGTTATTATTATTATTAAAAACTCATTTAAATTACAAGCTCCATTTCAGATTTCTCATTACTAGTCACCAAAGGACATGGCAGCCTGTACCCTTTGCGACACTGGGAAAAGAATTTTCGGACTCTTCAAAGAAAATGTTTTCTCAGAAACCCTAACCCTGCACCTCTGCCCTGCAAGCAACTGAAATGGAAGAGAGAAGTTACAGTTCTCAGAAAGATATCTGTTCTGAGGAAGAACAAAAGACTTAGTTTGGATACTCATCCAGCACTTTCCCTTAATGCTGAGGGGTGTTTCCACAAAAATATTGAGGGCATACTCTCCCTGTGGCTGAGGGTCAGAGGAGCAATGGTATGAAGCCCAGATTGCTCCCTGATCTTATGTGAATTTGTCCTCATATTCTGTCTAATGGGTCATACAGGCACTAAAGAGTGCACTAAGAGGCACTAAAGATCTTCAAAAGACCTTATTAGACAGTTTAGGTTGCTTAGGCAACCCATGAGCCTTGGTGACATATAATCTCTGTAGATGCTCAGTTTCTTTAATTTTTGTTTGTTTTGTTTCTCTCAGTAAAATTCTCTAACCCACAAAATGTCTGCTTCAGGGAATGCCTCTTGATAGGTATAAGCGGCTAAATGTTCTATCTCCCACATATTCCCCTGTTAGGCATTCCTCTATCCATCTTTTCCAGCCAGAGCATATATAGGTAATGAAAAGCTCAGTGATTAGAACATGTCCTAGGGAGACACAGGAGATGTTTTGAGATGCATTCTCTCCTCTACCTAATGGGTACAAGAACTTGCACTTCCTATTTTCCAGAACAATGTTCTAAACAAAGGATATCTACAGTCCGGTAACCCCTTTATCATTTCTGTCTGCACTGTCTCACTTTATTTGAATGTTCTTTAGGCAAAAAACAGTGCACAGCTAGTAGGTAGGGCATTCACACAGAATGAGCGAGACCTGGCTTCCTATTATGGTTTCTTTCTCATTTTGTATTATTCTGCTATGCCTGGCTGGACAACAGTTTAGCCATTCTCCTTTCATATAAGAAATAAAATGTACATTCTGACAGATTAAGCAAATAAACTTTCTGTTCATTCGTCAAACTATTATGGACAACACAACAGAATTTGTTAGGCAGCCTGAAACATTTTCTACTGTCTTGCTGTCTTCTTTATTGATTATAACCAGCTCTTTATAGGTATTTGTCTGAACAAGTTAAGAAATTATTATCAGTAAATATGTTTAATCTTTTTTGTTGTTGTTGTTGTTAAATGCAGCATAGTCCCAGATTGCTAATGACAATAATTATATAATTAAATATAATGGTGTGTGTGAGTATTTACATGTTTATGCATATATGTAGTAAATAAATATATCATTAAGTAATGAAAATAAAAAAATATACTTATCTATTGGATAAAATTTCTGTAAATATGACTGCATTGCATTAGTTGCTAAAGAACAATGATTTAAATCATGTGATAAAGAGAATAGTTTTCTTTCAATTCCTTTTGCTGAACTACAGATCTTCCACAACACCGATCTGAAGTTCCAGTAAAAGAAAAGAAAGAAAAAAAAAAAAACAAACAGCTGATCTGCACAGGGCTATACTATAATAATCCAATTATTTCACATAGTGTAGAAATGGTATGCAATTTCCACACCTGTGACTCCAGAGAGATGTTATTTGCACAGTTTGGATCTGAATACCTAGATAAATTTTGCTATAGTGCCTTGGCTCAGATTTATGTTAAATTTCTCTCTTTTTAAACGTCATGGTCACATATTACCTTCTGGTGTGCTGGTTACATGCACTGCTCTCTTGCTTCACAGGAAATCTGTTTTGATGATCAACTTCCATACCCTTGTGTTTAGTAACCGTGCCATAAAGGCAATGCCTGCAGCAAGAAGATCCAGCTCCACAGTGAGGAGAATGAGAAGGTGTGGACTGTGTTTTTCTATTTGCATTTCATCTGTCTTTCATGATGTAGCTCTGCTAGAAGCCTCATGCAAGAGACCCTTTGGTTCTACAGTAGGTAGACTGGTAGTCGGCTTCTGGGGGGTGGGAATTCAGAATATCTTTGTCATCAGATGCTTAAGGACTTGAAACACAGAAGAAATAAATTTGACGTATATCAGGAAATAACACTCCTAATAACCAGAATTATTTTGTAAATGAAAAAATGTCAGTCTTGTCTGATGCTTAGGGCCATACAAGCGCTGACAAATGGATTGTGTTATAAAGGATTTCAATGGCCTTGCAGAAGCCTGATTGATTTTTTTTAATTGAATCAAACATTAATTGATTGTATTTTACATGTTTTACATTTGCATTTATGACTACCTAAAATTCTTGTCTGAATCTGAAATGATATTGACTTCAGCTGTGCAAAGCAGCATTAGAATTATCCTTCCTATTTCTGTATTTCCTTACATGGTATTCTCCTGAGTCTGTGTACAAAGCTGTAGACTGTGAAACAAAACAAAACAACAACAACAACAACAACAACAACAACAATCCAAATTCTATTTGGTTTTCTGCTTTCTTCCTTTTTTTTTATTACATATTTAATTTAAAAAAATAGTTCAGGATGTGCTGAACTAATGGTTTACTGTTTGCCTTGGGCAAATGTGAAACTTCCAGCTGTCTACAGTGAATAACACGACGAGACATCTCTTTTACAAAGTCATCCTCTTTGAGTTGGTGACAAAATGCAACACCCACTGCAATTCTGGATCGCTTTATAACACACATTGTGATATGGCCAACTGTAGCCAATATGTACACATTCAGCATTACCAAATTAACGCAATTCTAGGAAGCTTAAGAAATTCAAAGAAGCAAATAACAAAGTAACTGGACATTTTGCTTCCCTGTAAAGACAGTTCTATAAAGTAAAAATAAACATGCAAAACCTCCAAAAGAAAAACAAAGAGTTTCCTAACACGTATGAAATTCACCCCAGTTTGTAACTGTGTGATTTCTTTTTTCTTCTAAAACCAAACTGATTGGAAACACAATTCATGTGTTAGGAGGGAAAAAGAACTTTCCCCCTGTTATGTTCCACATTATTGGGATGAATTGCTTAAAGTAAAACCTACAAAGGTTTATTGAAATTATTTTAGACAACTAGTTATTTTCTGGATTCAAAAGTGACCAACTGCAGTAAGGAGTTTGACTTAAAAAGTAGGAACTCAAAATGACCAGAAGAATATGTAATTGTCTTCCATATCCACAAGGCAACACCTACTTAATGTCCTGTGCCCATCTCTTTCTCAGGTCCATCTTCCTCTTTCCTAGACTTACCTATAATCAGATCTGCATAAATTTTTATTAGCACATTCTAACTTACACAGCTTTACAAAGAGATGCTTTTCTTTCCTAGTTCATGTAATTTCTACCTTTATCCATTTTTTTTCTTTTCTCCACAGTCTGACCTTAAATAATTTAGATGTATTTAATGTTCACTCTACTCTACTGACTCTTTTATGGACTATTTTCTGCCAAAAGCCAAAAGTGACAAGTCAAAACATTTGAACTCAACAGCCAGATAGATTTTTGAGCACACCACACACTTTTTCAGCAAAAACATCACAGAATGACATTCACTGCAGAGACAACAGGGGGATTTCAACATTAATTCTTTGGAAAACCATAATGCTTTTTTAACTACGGATCCTAGGCCGAAGATATAAGTATTATCAGTACTTATTCTTTTTTTTTTTTCTTCTCTATCTACTCATTGTTCCTAAAAGTGTCCTCATGTCACCATTTGCTTTCTGCTAGTATGATTCTATATCAAGGCATTGAAAGCTTGAAGATGTACTCTGAAGTATTTAATTTATTCATTATGTTTTATATAAATGCTTTAAAGTGTTGGCTAGGTGTTCTTAGTGGTCTTATCTATTAAAAAAAAATATCATGACAAGTGAGGCAGTAGAATTTAATACAATCCATCAACAGTGAGTCATGTTATCTGAAAATTCACATCTCCCCTCCCCCTTGGTAACCTAATTTTAAATGCATTGGGGAAAATGACATGTGCAATGTGTCCTCTATGTCTGTAGATCTGGCCTAATTCAGTACAGGTGGGAACTGATTCCAAAAGTCCCCATAGAAAATTGCTGGCATCAGCCCCCTTTCACTTTTGCTAATTCTCATTTTAACTGTGGCAGTACAGCAAAGAATGAGAGGTGATTTTCAGTAGGTCGGATTGATCCTTTTAGATATTTTCCTCTCATTAGCTCTGTTAATCATCAGATTATATCATTTTCTGTCTGTTATTTACTACCTAGAAATGTAATGCAAACTAGCAATGGAAGGAATATTGGGTGTGCATGTGGCTATTTTTAAGAAATGTCATTGACACAAACTTTATAGTAATAAATGCCACTGTTCCATGCTATGCTATGCTTAAAATACTCACTGAATACTTCATGTTACGAAGTTGAAGATATTTGAGATCCTAGGCCCTGTAAATACTAAAACTACATGCATATCTCTGAAACTCATGTCAGGTCTACACTGAAGATAATATGCTGCACAGAAGTGTCCCACTAAGTAATGTTCAAGCTAGCACTCAATGGAAGCATTTTATTGCATCTGCACGTCACTACACCCAACACAGGAAAATGAAAAGACACTTAAAATATTTTACGATTTAATCACCACACTAAGGTGGGTGATCTGCTTTCAAATCCAAGTTACATCTTCAACCTGTGTTGCACTGGACTTTGGGGATATATCAGTTTGGGTCAGTATTGGTTAGAGCTCCTCATGGGGTTAATGTTCAGTGGCAATGAATCGGATGCTCCTGCATCAGGCTTTATTGAGCCTGAACAGTGTAAACAGGCATTCCTACAAATTATTAAAGTGACGTAATGATTTGAAAATTGTAGTCAGAAAAGAAAGAATACAATTACCTGAGAGTTATTCTTGGTCTGTAGACCAAGGACCCTTAATGATCTATGAACTGCTCTGAAGGAATCTATCCAAGATGATTAAGAAAAGTGAATTCATACAGCCTGCACAACTCACAAATGTAAAACCTCTAAAGAGATTTGAGTTTACTCTGGAAATATTTTAGGGAATTCCAGAGAGAAAAAAAAGATTAAAAAACAGTATCATGGTAATTTAAGCAGCTGTGACAAACACTTCAAACAAAACCTATCAAAACCTAGCCAGCTTTGGTCACTAGAAGCTGTCCTACAGAAAGTTAGAGCTCCACAGACCTTGTGCATTGTGTCTAGCCTAGTGAATTTCCTCTATCAGAGGCAATTGGGTAATATCCTGCTGAAAAGAGACTGTCTGCTCTGCAATTAATTTTCCAGAGTTTGCTGCAGGGAAGCTCCAATTCATCTCTTACACTGCATGAAGTTCCTCAGCTTCTGCTGTGGACAGCTTCTCCATTTGGCTTCCTGCATGTTAAGTGGCTTGGCTCAGGTCTTCCTCTCCTGTTCAGTTTCTTGCCTGACATGCAGTTTTTTTACTCATCTGAGCTCATATTCAGACAGGTTCCTGCTCTCTCTTCCACTTCACTGAATGACACCATGACATGAAAAAAAGAATCTAATTTGTCTTTAAAGTCAGTTTAAGCTCAGCTGGGGCACAAATAATGACAAGCCAAAATTTGATATGTACTGCTATTGTATGATCGTTACAGTTTGAGAGTTAAGAGTATCTTGATGATTTAATTATGCATTTATTAAATTATTTTTGTGTCTTTTGGCTTTAATCTGAACTCTGAATTGTATTTTTTTTATTTTAAGTACATTTATTGTTTTTTTTTTTTTACCCTCCCCTTATATTATAGGTGCTTCTTTCTTCTTAACAGAAGGTTTTTTGTTTTTTTTTTCTGAGTAATTATATTGTTGTATACATATATACAAATAAATACTGTAGAAACCTTTACTTAACATAGGTCACATTCTGTATTAAATGACAAAAATCCGTGAGTTAAAGTTGCTCATCTGTTCCTTTAAGTCCACCAAAGGTGATTCTTCAATGTTAATTCTTATCACCACAGTAACTAGCAGCTTGTTTTGGATTATTATTTAGTGTTTGATGAACTTACCACTATATACGTGTGTGTGTGTGTGTGTGTGTGTGTGTATAAATATATATATATATTTATATATATACCACAAAGAGTTATTATAAACTATGTATAATAAGTTCATAGCAGTAACTCAAGTAAGTTAAAGTGAAGAGAGCCACTGGAATCTCCAAGGAGCCTCTAAAATGCTGGTATAGAGAAGAGAATGTATTATTCATCAAAGAGGTATTTTTCTCTTCTGAGTGAGAACTCACCACATGCCTCAGGATGATACTTGAGAACATCACTGCTAGAACCATAGCTTTTTTTAGATGATGATGGCATTTTCAAAAATTTTTGTGTGACTTAGAAACACAAGCATCTTTGAAAGTCATTCAGACACATCTTTTTAAAACTCTTAAGGCATGCCTCCATATCACAATCGAATGCTCTACAAAGATATAAAAGTTCAGGCAGCCGAAGCACTAATACAGTTAGATGTTTCTGAAAATATCACTGCACCTACCAAAATGACATCTTGAACACCTGTTGTCACTATGTCTTTATGTTCTGACAATTTGCATAAGACTAACAAAGATAATATTGATCTTGTGGTCAAAATGAAACTTGAAAATGAATTCTTCATAGTTAATTTCTCCTTAAGTTTCAGCTACAAATGATAGTCTCATATGTTTTCTAGCCTAAATAGTTTCTGCTGTATGTAAATAAGCAACTGCTATATAATGATGATGAACTCCAATGATGATTAAGCATGTATCAGATGAAGTGATCCCTCTACATGTGACACATCTGCTGTGAGGTGTTTAGATCTCATTCTGTCTCTCAAAATGTTGTAGACATCTTCAACCTTCTAGTCAACCACCTTCTCTTTATATCCAGCAGAAAGTAGTAAAAATTCTAGAATCTGATTCATCTGACCTATTTTAGATGTCTACCCTAGGATGAGACGAGTTACACACTAGAAGTTCCCATGTCTTTCCACTGACTCAAAACCAGAGTTTAGATGTAGAAGATCTACATTGTACTAGCTCAGATGCAGAAGCATATGTTGTAAGCACCTAAAAGTTAGAGGAGATGAATTTCATTCACAGTGCCTATTGCCAGCATAACCTACAGCATCACATGGCTGAAACATCAATTTTTATGCAGCAACAAACAGGACAGTAAACTTCCAAATGGATCCATCAAAATAATTCTATGTACCTACTTATAGCTAGAGTGGCTGAGTGGAACTATAAAATAATGCAAAGGAATAACCCATGCAGCAGTACAGGCTGGTTGCCAAATGGATAGAAAACAGCTTCACAGAAAAGCACTTGGTGTCCTAGGTGGACAGCAAGCCGAACATGAGTCAGCACTGTGCCCTTGCAGAGATGAAGACCAACTGCATACTGACTTCCATTAGAAAGAATATATAGCCAGGAGGTCCAGGGAGGTGATTATTCCCAGTCTTGATCTTATTCAGCACTTGTGATACCACATGCAGTGTACAGTGGGCAATTTTGGACTCCTCAGCACAAAAAAGATATTGACATACTGGAGTGAGTCCAATGGACCACCAAGATGATGTAGACATGATGGAGAATATGGCATCCTAGAAAAGACAGAGAGAACTGGGTTTGTTCAGCCTTAAGAAAGGGAGGCTGAAGGCAGACCTGTTTGTTGTTTTCATCTGCTTCATGGGTAGGTATAGATAAAATTGAGCCAGACTCTTCTCAGAGGTGCATAACGATGCACAATGATAGGGTAGGAGATAGAAATGGGAACAGAGATATTGTGAGTCCTGAGAAATCTGCTGTAGTAGACCCTGCTTTGAACTGGGGACCAGACTAGATGACCTTAAGACATCCTTTCCAAAGGAATCCTAAATTGGGCTGTGATTCTATAAGGATCCATCTGAATGCACTGAAAACATGCATATACAAAGTTATTAAAGCATTTGAGAGATTTTGGGGAAAAAATAAATAAAAGATGAGCTAAATAAAACACTACATACCGTAATTCCAAAGATTCTTAGTCCTTGTATTCTGGGGCATAATCTATGCATATAGCAGGTACACTAGTGATTGCAGCTTATAGAAGTGAACAGTTAACCCTTTAAAACCTTTCTGCAGCATATGCACAGAAATTTCCCTCAGTTGCTAGCATTTTGGTGGTTCCTCTATCCAGCAATATTTTGTAAAGTTCTTCTAGATCCTATGAGAGTGCTATAAATATTTGTTGATTTTAAAAGGGCTATTTTTAGGTTCAGTGTGGATACAGTTTTCCAGTCATATCTTGTTGATATGAATAGCATCTAGTGTCCAAGCTGGTAAGTAACTGAGGCTCTGGGAATTTGACTGTTCTTATGCTCATTAAAATTTAATCGTCATCATGAGAACAAACACCTACTGAGACTTTTTTACTATAACTCCTAAAGGATCTTCTCAAAGTTTGCATGCACTCACGTTCTATGTTAGGTATGAAGGCTAGTTAAAATGCTGAACACATTTCAGCTGTAATACCACTGTTTCTTCCAGGCTTATGCACAGGAATGATCTTACTCTCAGTTCTGTGATTAAATCTGTGCAACCTTTTACTTGTCTCATGAACTGAGGACTCCAATAGTACAGAGCTATGATTAATGCATTGGTAAAATGTTTTAATGATCAGCTATATCTGCAATAATTTGATTACCCTCTCCTTTTCCTTCCCCTCCCCTTCCTCCAGTTATAATATCAACTCAGGAACCACAAAGTGTTATATCTTTTGAAGGAGCATCATTTAGGAAAGAAACACTGACATGTTCATATATGAATAGCAAAACACAAGCTGGATTTATGCATCTAAGTAAAGCTACTACTTTTCCTCAGAAACTGAAAATACATTTTAAGAAAATTGATTTTGATACACTGAGACCATAAACATTGACCTCTGGAATTCTACTACCTGGAATATACAGTGAATTCTGTTCTGGGGCAATAATGTGACTTTGGAAAATTCATTTCACCCAGGTAATTGAAAAATAAATAAAAGCACTTCATGAAAAATTTGAAGGAGCATGACAATACCAGTGCAGGTGAATCAAACTATTGTTGCATGTTTTATTCCACCAGGAGATTCTTAAAATAAGCAGACTGTGACAAAAAATGCTGTGCATCGCTTTAAGGGAAAGAAACATAATGAAAAATTAAACTGTGAATTCTTCTAACTTCTAGAATAATGGTGAAAATGATTGCAGGTCTTTGAACTACAAATTCTCAAGGACTACTCCTTAGTGCAACACTCTTAAGTCCTCCTGGTTAGTCATCTTAAAAACCACCCATCTCACTGATTTTCAAGTTGCATTTGCTAGCCTTCTGTGATATGTCACCTGCATACATCAACAGCAGATGAGCAGAAATAATTATAAACATGGGAGGAGTGACAATTATAAACAGCTAGTTCCCATTTGCCCTTCGGTCATAATTTTACAGTATTGAAAGTATGTGAAAAACCTCAAAAGTTAAAACTGTGGACAGACTCTGCACCTTTCTTCTGCAAATTCAGAGAGATTTGCATGAAGTGGATAGGAGGAGGCATAGTTCCTCTGTAGAGAGGATGTGCAGAAGAAAAATTTGAATAGTCTAGGACACTGCATAGGTGTTTTTAGTCCAGCAATTTTAAATTTAAATGTTATAATTCCAATCCAAATTTCTTCTGATAGGTGCTGAGTCACACTGGCAGATAAAACCAAATAGTTTTAACTGGAATATGAAAGAAGGTTAGAATAATGAAACTACTTGCTGTTAAACAGAGGAAACAAAAACAGAGAGTGTCTTAGACAATTATTCAGGGGAGGATTTTTATGTTGGGTTTTATGTCATACTGTTATTTAGATTACCTGACAATATGAAGACACACAAATTAGCTCTTTGGTTTTGGACTGCTCTGTTGAGGAAGGGAGCAGGACTCTGTCTACTCATCAGAAGCAGAAGGAGAACCTGTATATAGCCTGGAGTCCATGAGACATCCTTCCACCGTAAAAAAAAGGAAGTTTGGGAGAGAGACTGAAGACAGGCCAAGTTCTCTTGGCCTATCAGCATGGAGGAGTTTCTCCTCTTCTCTGTATAAGGACAACATTTAGGTCTAAGAAATGATTATTGATGTTGCTAACCAGGATAGGCAAACAATCTGAGCACAAACAGAATTAAACATGGTATTTTGACATCTTCTGAAGATATCTGAAATGTAAGGATATCTAGCTTGTAAGGATAACTGGTTAACGCCTTTTCAGCATGAAAGAGAAAGATAAGAGACAGGAAAAGTAGTAAATTAAACCCTCAGACACACAAACCTGAAAAGCAGCAAAGGAAAGAGACAGTACCAAAGACCAGAATCTTTAGGTCACTTATTCCTGGGCCATTGTAGGAACCACTGAAGCATAACCTTGAAGAAGTTCAACCAGAACTTTGTAATTGATTAGAAGAAGGGAAAGGAAGATTATCATAGGTGTTTTAAGAAAAAGAAATTTATTATGGGATGTTGCAAGGGGAGTATAGAGACATACAATACTTATTAGTGGATGTTTAGGAGGAGGAGCAAAGGTGGAGAAAAGGAGAGATTAAGGTGTATTATGCATGGGAAAATGGAGAGGAGGGGAGACAAAATGGGCCAGTCATGTGTGAACAGTGTGTCAGTGTACTTCCCTGGTCAAGCCCAGCAAATGATTGCTACAAACTGCTGTATCCTCTTGTTAAACTCTAGTCCTAGATTTCTGTTTATCTGTTTAACACTGTGTGTGTGTGTGTGTGTGTGTGTGTGTGTGTGTGTGCGCGTGTGTGATTTGCAAATGAACTTCTTGCTGGACTAGCTGATAAGTAGGAAGAGAAGGAGACCGTAACCTGGAAAGACTGAAGTTCAGAGCTGGAAACTGAATAAAAAGTGCCCAGGGTCTGGACATGGTCTGTGGATGGTCTTAAGGTCTGATCTAGGGTTCAAGAGACCTGCAGATGTGAGTGCTTGTGAATCAAGATATTGAGAGCGTAAGCATGTTCCTACTAGTGAACTTCCAGCCTGATCAGCCAGAGAAGAGGAACAGGATAGGGCTGTCTGTGTTGTTCACATTTACGTGAGTGCTGTTGGTGTTAATGTGGGTGCCAGTAAAGGCCTTGCTCTCCTGTTTGTGTTGAACTGTGTGACCAGCCATGTTTGTATTGTGTGCATGTGTGTTTGCATCTTTGGAATATGCACTCAGCCCCGCTGCTGGCAGGACCTGGAAATGGGGAACAGCCGCAGCCATATCCAGAAAACTGGGAGAAGTCCCCTGGGTTCATCTTCCCTTTATGGTTGAAACATTTAATGTTACAGTCATTCAGCTGTACTCAGAACAGACAGGATCTTTTCTTCTTGCCACCTGAACCTCCGTACCGGACAGCACTCATACTGAAGCAGGTCTGTGAGCATTTCTGCTAGGTTTTGCTGCAATGCCTTTCAAATTTCCAGCTGCTTTAAGCCTTTCTTTTTTAATCTAGCTTCAAAGCACATGGCACATCTCTGAAGCCCTGGAATCATTCAAATCTAAAGCACTCTGGGGTTTCTGATTCCTGCTCTGTAATTTGAAGCTTGACTAACCTGGGAAGACCTGGGATGTATTTATTAATTATCTTCTTATAGCACCAAAGATATACACAGAAATGTACAGCCAAAATTAAAGGCATGATTTTTTTCTCCCCCCCAGGAAGCTTTAAGTCTAGGTGATTGATCATATAAAGTGCCAAAAAGTCCCAGTGTACGTGACAACGGGTTTCTCAGGCTCCCTGGACCAGGTTCTAATAACATGCAGAACATTTCCCCTGTGAGCGAATTCTAAACTCTTAGTTTAGATTCATATCTGCATTTTGGATGCTTAGGTGAACCAAGTCTCTGAATCTTTTAGGTTTAGGCACCACTATTGCTTAAGGGTTATGAATTCTTCATCCTGCTTTTCACAGAAAAAAAAAAAAAAAAGAAGAAGAAGAAGAAGAAGAAGAAGAAGAAGAAGAAGAAGAAGAAAATACTCCTATACCTGCCAGTGCATCCTGGGAAAACTTGTCTACTTCAAAAAAGGAGACAAGTTCTGTTTATAGATGGTTGTCCCTGTGCCAGTATTCATATCTGAGACTGTGGGTCAACTTAATTCTAAAGGGGAAATCTGTGTGATTTGAGTTCTACCATTTTTTAAATATAGTATGTTTTATTATTAAACATATGCCGGCTGTGCTGCAACAAGAGGTGCTCACAGCACCTCTCTTTCTCAGGACACCCACTTATCATGGAACATTTCTTCCCCCCACATGGATTTTATTTAAACTAAGAGAAAACAAACTCATGCTTTTTGGTGTTGATTACTCAAAGATCTCTATCTTCACAAAGTTATATCCACAGTGCTCCTTCTTTGAGTGAGAATGCAAAAGCATTCTCTGTTACCCTGTGCCAACAGTGTGTGTGTGTGATAAACTTCCTTTCTCTCTTGCTTTATTACTAGGACTTTAAAGTAGAAAATAATTTACTGAAGCCATCTGTTTGTTAGAGAAGTGACCAAAGCAAAAGCACAGTTCATGCATGTGGAAGCTAGGGTCTGGCTCTACAAACTAAATCTATTCATACTGTTTCTTCCCATGTAAAATGAAGTTCTCACTCTATCTCCTTCCTCCATCAGCTCTTTTGTTTCTGATCCCTGTTTGGTTATTGCCCACTGTCATTGCTGGCAGTGAAAGATTAAGCTCTCCCTACATGTATATTCATGCAGAAAAAATAATTCAAGAAATTGCAACTCCTCTCTGAACTCCCCTCAATTTTCCTGCTAATGGCTAGCTTTCTCCTTTCTCATTCACTTGGCTAGGCATGAACTGATGTCTTATTTTTGTATCATTTCTCTAATTTCAGGTTCAGCTTTTCAAATCTTCTGTATATACAGTCAAACAGAAAGCAGATAGAAATTCTAAACTTGACAAGAGGCTTGCAATTTTTTCTGGCTTCTTTTCAATTATCAGTTACTTCAAGGTACTTAAATGTATGAAATAGTAGACCTGAATTGAACCATAATCATTTTCCTTCTTTCCTCAAAATCACTTTGACTATAAGACATCAGAAATCAACCAAGACTAGATGAAGGATCAATGGGACTATGATTTTATAACAAAAATACAATCACAGACGAGATACTATTACACTCTTCTTCTTCCCATTCGATCCACCATATATATGCCAATATGGTGTCATATTAGACATTAAGAACAAGGCATTAAGAACAGACAGGCTGTCTTCACACAGGTTTTCTACTAAAAATACAGAGATCTGTATTTCAGTTTGTTCTCTAGACTCCACAAGAATATAAAGAATTTGTTCCATAGCCACCTTAATACTTCTAAAATTATTTTGGTCCTTTTGTAAAAAATTACAGCTAGTTAGAAAACATTGGCACTATATTTGCTACATTAAGTATCAGGGTGATTAAATAGCAAAGTTGCTCTTTTCAGTTGGTAAATCAGCAGTTCAAGAGACTATTCCCTTTGCACCTAAAACATTCACTGTGCTGCATATCATGTCACAGTGTCGCGATGGGTCAAATATAAACCTTTTTAGGTTGATTTAGGGCTGAAGGATGTCTTAGATGACAAGAAATGCCTGTTGTTATGACTAGTCATATTTTAGTAGGACACTGAAAGCTGGATTTGAAGAGGGGTTATAACCTGGCCTCTGTTATTGTGCTGATTATTAATTGCAGGTGCACATAATCAAGATAAAATTCCTTGCCAGTGCCAAACTGTGCCGTAAAGCAAGGGAAGCTGGTGCTGAAAATTTAGCCTGAAGGGTTTTGTTCCTGCTGCCATTCAAGCTGATTGCAAAACTTTCACTGATCTGAATGGGAACAGGATTTGGTCCTAACCATTGGATATACTGCCTGTGAGTGAAATTGTTTTTCTTTTAATGTATATTGACATGCTTTAGTCTGACAAATTCTTTTCATTATAGGCACTAGGATTACTTCATGGCCTAAAGCATTCATGGCTCTTAACTGTTCTTGGCATTTAAAAAAATAATAATTTAAAACCTATCTCCTGTCTTATTACATTTGGGGTCCTTAACTTCACAGGCTTCTGTAAATCAAGTGTTGCAACACAGAGCCTTAAAATGTGAACACTGGTATGGCACAAGGTAAAGGAGATGTACAGCAGCTGAATAACACACTGCAGCACACTCACTTTTTCACTGCTTCATAACTGCAGTGTTTGCAGTTGAAATATCAAAGGGTGAATTCAGGCCTCAGTTTAGGTCAATGAACTCCCATTGGTTTTATTGTAAAGATGTAACAGAAGGCAGAATTGGTTATGAAGAGAAGGTAAATATTTGCTGCTGCTGTTTCTCTCTCTCTCTCTCTCTCTAGCTACAAACGTGTTTTCATCCCTGAACTGCTCTAACTTCCATAGGAAAAGAAGGCAGGATGCTGCCAGACAGAATGTCCACCACTTCCATCTCTGCTGTCCTTTGGCCAGATACACATAGGAATATTGTGTAGGTGATGCTTGCAGTCCCTTAGTTACAAGACATGACCTGCTACAATTTCTTTCCAGGATATTCAGAAACTCACTCTTGCCATGGTACAGATGGTGTCTGTGCAACCAGGCCTCTCAGCTGTGCTGTATGAAGCTGCCAATCCATATGTGGCAAAATGGCAGCTCAGAATAAATGAGTGGATGAAAACTCCTCAACTTTAGCTCTAGTCAGTGAAACTAGAAAAAAAAATGACATTTACTAGTAAAGAAAATGATAAATGAAAGGCAAATGAGGACAGGGTTTTCTTGTTAAAAAATGCAAAAAAAAAAAAGAAAAAAAAAAAAGACGCAGGATTCCGTGTTATGGAGTACACATTTGTATGGGAGAATCATTTAGTCAATTCAATAAATAAAGGCTGTGCCTTCTAATAGAAGAAATGAACTTTTCACAAGTTTTAAGACAATATGGAATGGAAGAGAAGGTTAGTCTTATTTTGCTAGAAGAAATAAATGTTACTTCTAACATATAGAAGGATATGTTGATACTCTGCAGTTAGATTGTTTAGGGGAAAAAAAAAGTAATTATCAACTTTTGGAGTAATTCTATCAGTGGTAATTATGGAAATTTGCATCAAAATTGGATTATGCCACAATATGGACATTGGCTAGGTGGCATTGCCTGAATAATTTTCTTTGTATTGTTACATCAGAGAAATCAATTAAGGAGTCTTTGCCCTTCTGCTCTCCCCGTTAGTCATATCTGAAGTTTTGACATCGTGCATTCCGTTTATTTGCTGCTGGCCTAATGATCCCCTTCATGCTGGGAAAACCCTTTGTTCTCTGACAGAAGTAATAAAGCTGTGTGCACGATTCCCTCTTGTGAGACATGGAGCGCTCCTATTTTATTTAATCTGGTGGTGCACAGCCTTTTCAAAGTACACACTTCACAGGGACTGAATGTAGACTGACATGCCAGTGACTGGTCTGTGTGAACAAAAAAATTAAAAACTTACCTGTGAAGAAAAAACTGACTCTTAATTTTATATTCCCCTCACTCCCCCACCCCTCAATAAACCTGCATGAGAAACTGGGGTCAAATGGGTTTTAGCTCTTATTTCTGCCGGAGCATGCATCTTCCTGTGGAAGTGCTTCAGTTCTCCCCTGCTCTTCATTCACTCATTCCCACTGAATAGCGAGCATACAGAAAATGAAGAGATCTAAATGCCAGCAGGAGGCTGGCTGCTTTCTTCTAGGCATGTCCTGAGCCCAGTCACCCAGAACAACTTGTGATCCCTGGACAAAGACACTCACAGCAGGTGGCCGTATCAAGAAATTTTCCTCCTGGAATTAGATATTATTCCAGGAATCTCTGCTGAGTCAAACATAATGCCCCATCCTGCTGGGTCAAGTAGGATTTCATTTCAATTTCTTTACACAACGATGCGTTTCATCTTGTCTGCGTACAATGACAGTGCTCAGGCATGAAATAAATTGAAGTGCTTGAAAGGCAGAATTATCCCTTGAACCTGCAGCATTCCCGACCCCCAAAACATACATTGTCAAGTGAGTTCCAGATAAGCAGGATCTTCACTGAGTGTTTGTGCTGCTTGGCTTCCTTTAATCATACTCCCTTTTGTAAAAGGGATTTTCAAGGGGAAAGATAAATCATTGCTGAGGAAAAGGGTCATTTTCAAAAGGCTTTAAGAGCTTCATTTTGTGTGGCTTTTCAAGGTGAAACAGGTAATTCAGTGCAGTGAAAACCTTTTGTATTCAACTTAATTCACAGTTCACACTACCAAGAAAAAAGTAATGAAATAAGCTTGAATAAAATTCTTCATTAAAAGTGTTCTTATACATCTGTGAGCCACATCTTGTTGTTTGCTAATACATTGGCCTGAATATTGAAAAATAAATTTATGGCTAATATTAATGCTATGTATCCCGGCTTTAAATCATCTGTGCCTCCACTATTGGGCTATTTTCTTGCTGTAGTACAAAAGGCATCGAAACAATTTCTTCCGAGACCCTTTTTGTAACTTGTGTACTGATGTACTGATACTAGGCTATCGAGGCATATCATTGGCATCCTGCCTATGATGCAGGTAGAGACACTATTTTTAGGGTGACAGCAAATGTATCCATTTTTGTGGATAATAGGCCTCCCCTGGGTCTGGAGATTATTTTTCTACCTTTCAGACTATCGGGGTAGACCTTCTAGCTCTCTGGCTACAGGTCAGACCTCTATCTTTGGTTAGGATATATATATATATAGTATTTTAAGCTCAAGATATGGGCTCAGTGTAAGAATGATGAGATGAGACAATAGACCTTAGGTTATTAAACTAAGTCATGCTACTTCCCACTTTAAAATATACACTTTTCCTGTGTTTTTTTTTCCAATTTTTCCCACTATGCTGATTAACATCTAAAGCATGGCTATGCATTTGACTGTGAGCAACTATGCAAAATGCTTGTTCTTCAATGTTAACTTAATCATCCATCTTTAAATAATAGTCCTAATCAAGAAGTTCCTCTTTTATAAAGAGGACAAAACACTTGTAAAACATTCACCTGTATGAAGAATAGGGAATACAGTAGCTGATTTTGTTTGCTTGCTTGCTTTTCCTATATATGAAATAATGTTGATCAAAGTATGATCACTTTCCTTCAGCTCTGATCTAGATCCTATACCTGCCCCAAAACTACTGTAGAGACCAACTTAAAAAGCAGTAATATTTGAATAAAAATAAGCAGAAATGCTGCTAAAAGGACTGTTCTTCTCTGAGATGACTTCATTCCTTTGTTATTTCCTCTTTTAAGGAAAAAAACAACCACATTAAGGAAATGCAACAAAGACTACAAATAGAATGGGCCTGATGAGGAGTCTCATGAAGAGACTGTGTTCTCCAAAACATGCCTGCTTTTCTAAACCATATCTATGCATTTAACAAACTATATTACCTTTGCCTCCAAAACTTCCTTCTCTGTGGAATATGGTGTGTTTATTAATAAGTATCTTACAGAGATTGTACATAACACATGGGATAAATCATACTTACCTACTGTGACAAAGTACTGTGAATTTAGTTTAAATTTTCAATACAATGCATTCCTCCAAAGCAGAAGCCACTGAACAAGTGCCCAATTGATTCTATTGTCCTAGTGGAGAGAGTATAAATATAGTGCTTCTGACACAATAATAATTGAAAGAATGATTCCACTTAGGAGAAATAGTGACCCTGTTCAAGAAAGGCAATAAATGTATTAATTTGTGTAAAGAATTCCAAAATGAAAATACAATATGGTCCATTCTGCACAAGCCTTTTTATGACATCCTGGTGACTGAAAGAAGCCATGACAAGCTTGGAGAGAATTCTCCTTCAGTGTGAGCATTGAGTAGATAAACCCTAACCTGGGAAATAGCAAGGGTAGAAGAGAGAGTGGGAAGAAACACATGGATTCACAGAACTTACTATTAAAGAGCAAAGCGGCTCAGGTAGTCGTTGCTGTCCTGATTATTCTAATTTCAGACTGCTCTGATTTAGCCTCAGATCTGTCTGTTCCTCCAGAAAGAACAAATGTTGTCCTTAGGGTCAATTTAATCACAAGGACAATGCCCATTTTCACATGAAACCTTTGGCTTCAATGTCATTTGCAGAATTTTGACCTACAAAGCAAGGTGTGTGATCTATTTCAATGAAAATTTTGGACCCAAGTCTACTAATGCTACTGTAATTCATTGCCTGCCAGTGCATTTCAAAGTCTTCAGGGAAAAGGTTACAGGGTGAGTCCTAATTAATTTGTCCTGGATAGATAGATAATCAGCCTATTAATTTGATCTGAATCAGGACTGCTCTAACATGGATTTACCAGGTCAAAACGGAATAGATCAGAGGAAAACAAAAACAAGACCCCAAACTTATAGTATACTAAATTTAAATTTGTGGCAAGATAAATATATCAGTCTTTCAGGGGAAAAAAAAATCTCATAGTCTTTATCTGTTTTGAATCAGAATTTACATTTATTTGTACCACGCACCTATTTGTTTTCTTTAGCCTTAAATTTCTAATTTCTTCTTATAATGTAGGCATTTAATGTTGTTTTCTAAGGATATTTCCTGCCAGTTTCCCTTTTTCTTTCTTTTTTTTTTGTGTGTGTATTCCCAAAATTTGAGAATGCCTAAAGTTATGGGGGGGGGGGAGAAGAAAAGCAGCTTTCTATGTTCAAGAGTGATTATTTTTGTTTATTAAGGGTAGAAAAGTTAGATTTATTAATTAAAAATATTTCAATAATCCTAAAAGCAACCTGAACAAACTATCAGCAAACATCAGTGTATATATATGATCATTTATCATTATGACTGAAATGACTTTGTGGGTTATATGAAAATATTCCTTTGGCTACAAGTTGTTGGATTTTATTTTGTTTTATTTTTTTAGGAAATTCATGATTCTACGTATAAGGTTAGGAGCAGCTTTCATCATAATCTAGTGCTCTTATAAATAATTACACATAATGCATCAGCAACCACAGCTTGTGGTAGATCACTTAGACATCCCAACTTTATGTAAAAAAGGATTGAGAAATGACAACATTTTTCTGTAATCTTGTCCGTGGGCTATGGAACTGACTAATCAGAAGTTCAGAGATGAGATAAAATGTTGTGGTTATATGAGCTTGATATAAGACTTGCCGACACCATTAGTTCTCTGTAGCCAGAGTGCCAAAGAGCTATGACCCCACATTTTCAGAAAACAGGAAAGATATTGAGAGGGCAATTTGGTTTCATTCTTAAAGCATTTTAAACAGCAATCATGAAAAAGCAAATAAGATAGTTAATTGTGTTGATAATTAAAACACATGCCTAGATTTGTCTCATTTCTTTAAGATTTCAAACCTTTCACTAAATAAAAGATAAATCAAAAGAAAATACATTTTGGTGTTGTGAAATAAGGTGACATAGTAATCAGCTGACATAAAGATACGATAATCTATTTTTATTCTTTCCTTTAGTAAATATAACAAACATATATTGGTAAACATACAAGACAAAATTTGGATAACTCTTCCTTCTATATAAATTTACCTTTAAATTTTGTTTTAAATATGGATTTATATATGTTTCTAAATAATTTAAAAGCCAACCACAGACAATATTTTATGAGAAATATAATCCTGTTTTGCTGGAATTCATTTTTCCAGGATTTGTTAATTAAAAGAAACAAAAATACCTACTGGTCATTTTTAAAGATGAGGGGATTTCCATTATTACAATTAATCTTCTTTTCTCTCTGCATTTATATCAATAAATATGTATTTCAAGGGGGGTGCTGCAAGACCATTTATCATGTTTGCATTAGTGATAAGTATGCCCTATAGCCACAGTGGTTTATTTTAGATGTCCAGATTCTTATCCGAAGATTAACCAGCAACTACCTGACTCTGTTTGGTCCTGCAGTGGTTCTAGGAGTATCAGATGAACGGTTGTTGTTATTGTTTTTGCTGAGTCTAGTCTTAAGTTAAATCAAAAATTGTACACACAAAAATGATATCATATTCAGAATATCTGGGTTCAGTTTATGCTTGTGTGTATTTACACATAAAAATACATAAGCATGGATTTATATTAGATATTCCTTACTGTCAGGGACACCTTAGTCTGTCATGTGTAAACTGGAAAGTTGCATAAATTTTTATTTCCTCACACACACACACACACACACACACACGTGTGTGTGTGTGTGTGTGTGTGTATGTGTTAGCATACCCCCCACATTTTTTTTTTCAATAGAGATTTTATCTTTTCCTATTGAGAAGTCTAGCCACCTACCCCAGGGAAGCTCTTACACAGAGAATTGGGTGTCCATTCCCACCAGAACATTAAAACCCTCTGAGTCCTTCTGAGTTTTGTTTCCTGCTTTCTGAGTTTTGTTTCCCGCTTGTGCTAGGTGTGGCAGCACGTGTTCAGGCACCAAGCCTGGCACCACGGCACGCTGGAGCAGGGAGTGCAAACTGGAATTGGAGTTATGCTGCACCTACACAGCAGCCCATCGGCCAAAAAGCGTGAAAGCTGTCATTGCACCTACCTACTGGCAATTCTCTTATTAGGCCTTTACAAAATTTGCTGGGCTTCTCATGCTTTCCACTGCCAGCTCAGCATAAGTATAGGTGTCCAATGAATTTCCTCAACTGCAGAAGTCCACTAAACAAGCTGAATTTCCTCTGCAGAACACAGCTCATGGCCAAACCATTTATACCACATTTTTCAGTATTATGGGTTTATTGAACTAAACAGGTCCCTGTCTACAATCATGTAATCCCTGCATCTTAATATTAAGAGCACAACAAACAAGAATGACCTTAAATGTTTTATATATGCTCTGACTTGTATTTACTGGGTTTTTTTTGATTTGTGCAAATGAAGAGGATATAATTCATCAAATCCCTGTAGAATTTGATTTTCTTTTTGACTCAGTCTCCTGTAAGAGCTTTGTGCTTTGAATCATAGGAATAGCACTGAAGTGCTTATTTATTCAGCACCCATAAAATGCAAATAACAGACACCCCTGCAGTTGGATTGCTGTAGCTGGTGACATTATTGTGTTATCTTGAGTAAATCTTTCCCTTCTCCCTCTTTTTTCTATGACAATTTGTGTGTTTGAGGGAACGGGAAAAGGGGTTCTGGGTGTAAGTATGTGTTCTCATTGCCTGCTGAAAGTGAAGATTAGCTTTTTGTTGTTTAATGGTAAACTATGCTTTGTTTAGCCATTAATTCTAGATAATATTTTATTATTATTTCTATTTTTATCACTTTCTTCTGTATAACTGAATGAGAATCAACTCTGCCAGGAACTGTACAGATACACGAAGAAAAAGACAGACCCTGGCTCCAAGAATTCATATCCTTAACATAATAAAAGTCTTAGCAGATAAAACACAAGGAGAAACAAGATTAATGATTAATGATTGATACAATAAACGGTCATTTATGCATGTCAGTACAAGGATCATTCTTTCAATGTGCATGCTCACATAAGGACCAATGAGAATTTCCAGTATTTGGATATGTAAAATTCTCTCTCTTACCTAGAGAGAGAATGGTACCATTGCAATGATAGCAATGAATAAAAGATGTAAAAATATGTTCCTGGAACTGATGGTCAAGAAGACCTTTTACAGGAAAGTGAAAAAGAGCTATCAATAAATACTACCCAGTCAAGAAAATAAACTAATTGAACTGAGCAGTGTATCTCATAACAGAAACTTGTCTGTTTTATGAAAAAAATATTAAAATGTCATTCAAAAGATAGTCTCAAACAAAGAAAGAACATTATCTCTGTATTTTTTTATTATTATTATTTTTAATTTGAAATACATCATATATCGGGTTAATCTGTATTTAAAGACAAAGAACATGATGATATCCTTGTGCTTTATGATTTGTTTCTTTTTCTAAATTTCAGTGCTTGTGGCCATAAGGATGAGGTGTTGTTATAACTCAAAAGTATCATCCAAATAAGGAACAAAGGAAGTAAGTAACAGAGTTAATGGTACAACTTACTTATTGCATGGATCCAGTCCTTTTCAATTTTTAAAATAAAAGAAGGAAAGTCTTCCAAAATAATAATAAAAAGATTCAAAAGCTAGCTTATTAATCTTCTTATTGTTATTGTTATCTCAGTAATAGTCATAATCTACAAGGTATCTACTAGCAACTACTTTTAAACTCTGAGTGCAATATTTGGGACTGAAGCTTAACTGGATGTGAAATTAAGGTACCTATTACTATTATTACATTGACTCTAAAAACATGTTTATTTCCAAATATCCTACTGTAATTAACCTGTAGGATCAATTTTCACAGATAAAAAGGGCTGAGATCACTAGAGAGCCATGCAATGTTCCTTTCCATTCATGGCCTTTAAGGCAAGTCCCACAGGAGTAGCACCAAAATTGCACAATATTCTCTGATCCTTTGGGAAGACTGTGTGTATTCTTTTTAATGGCAGTGGGAATCATGCTGGGTTCTTCATGTGCGTACACTGAGATTTGAAACTTTTTCTCCAGATAACTATGATGTGAAATCTATTGATATAAAAAAAACAGATTTACTAAGAGTGCATCAAGACTCACAAGCCTGATGGGCCCAGGTGCTCTGCTAGAAAGATGGGAGAATCAGGAGAACAGAGTGAAAGCAGTAAGGAATTGTCTTAATCTATTCAGTCCTGACCCTAGGGTTCATGCCAGATTCATGCTACATTGTACCACCATTTGGTATGTAAGGCATATTTTGCAAAAGACAATGTTATGCTGTTGAAATTAAAACAGATATGATGCTACTACGAATGAGGTAAACAAAGAAAAGACAGACAGTGGCCGTGTATTACAGATTTTCTTTGAAACAAACCTCAAAGAAATGGAGGTCTGCTTGTATAATCCAGCAGTAAGTACAGCAAAACTTTTGCTAGATGTGGAAGTGGTAGAGTTAAACTTTGTTTGGTCCCCAAAGTGCTAATCAGTGATATAAAGAGTGAACATTTTTACTTGTCTGCAAGGTGTGAAATGTTTGCTGACAGGCAGGAGATATATTAGCCACCAGATTAGATGGACTGTCAGATTTTTTGCTGGTTCTCCTACACAAAGCAAGCTCCCTTTTCACTAACTTTCAGAATATGTTTTTTTACAAGTATAGGAAGTACTTCCCTGCAAAATGGATTAGCTACTGAGATGTCTCATGGGGTGTCTACGTAGTTTTCATGGGGCAGCACTGCCATTTAATATCAAGCATGACTGCGGAGAGCACCAAAATTTGCAGGCAAAAAGAGAAGTCGTGAGAAAAGTCAAGGGTCAGTTTCAGACACCTGCAATTTGCTTGGAAGAACTCATTTGCAGTGGGACTAACACACCATGATACTGCAGTCAAGTGACATGGAAGGTGTAGAAAAGCACAAATAGCAGAACAGTTCAAAGACTTTGCGTTGAATTATGGCAAGGACCTTCTAGCTAGCTCTCCAATTTGAATAAGTCACTTGAGAAAACTTTTTCACAGAGAGGTACATGGTTATACGTTTGAGAGGTTGACATTTGTGCTTCTTTGTCACTAATGATAAAATTCTGTGGGTCTTGCAAGGAACAGCAATCTCCATAGACACTTCATGGAAGGGTTGTGTTTTGTGTTCTCACAAAAGTGTGTGGGGTGAATTGGTGGCCTTTAATGTATGTCTTCTAAACTATAACAGTGAAAGAGGAAAAGTAGAAATGCCTATTAAAAACAAAAAGGATATCCATTTAGCTTCCATGATTTCTTTTATGGTCACTGTAGGTTATTAAGAGTTTATCCAAATATCTGTCAGAGATAGTTTACTTATATTTCTGCTGCAGTATGGAATAAATGGTTCAGTCACAGTGCATTTCTATCATTTTATGCATATAACATTTCAAAATCTAAAACTAAGAACAAACAGTGGTTGCTATTAACAAGAGTGAACTCTGAGAAGCAATAATCAAGGTATAGTGGCTATATGTAAAATGTCAAAAGCATATAATGATTTACATTACCTTTTCTTAGATTTTGCTTTCAAGGGTTCTACTTTGTTGCCTAAAACAGAGGCCTCAAGACAGAAATAACAACACATGTAAAAAACATGGTTATAGAAATACAAAATATTTTAATGAGCAATGGGCAAATAAAAACAAAAACCATAATGGAAAGTCCTTAATCTTGTCCCAAATCAGATTTTTTTTTTCAGACAGAATTATGAGATAGTTATCATATTTGATTTATTTTTGCAAGTTTCAAGAAATCATAACATTAAACACTGTTTTCATTTTTTGATAAGAGATATTAAATGCAAATAATGCAGTTTTAAAGATAATAGATCAGTTGAAGAAGTATGATCCCCTGAACGTGTTTAAAAATTAAAGATTATGTATCTTCATGAATGTGAGTGAAAAGCTTGCTCATTAAATAAAAGAGTGCTTTTGAGAGAACTCAAGAACAGATCAAAAGCAGCTTTCTAAATGTTATATAAATCACTTCTGAAATCAAGGAGAATTAACACAAAATAAAACAAAAGAATTAAACATAGAAAGCATATTATATATATATATAAAATTCCAAAACTCTACAGCAATTTTGAAATTGTCACATCCTGCAGAAAACTTAACAAGCCCATAAATCTGCCTGAGCTTCCCGTATCTCCCACTCATTCAAGCACCAGGCTCAGCTGAAGAGCCTGAGCATCCACTATGAAGTTATTTGCTGTGTTCATTAGTTTTATACTGTATAAACTGTTCAAGTAAATTTATATTGATCAAAGAGATCCTCTCTGTAGATGAATTGCCCCAGTATAAGTAGAAAACATAAGAACATGCATGATAGCTATGTCCACTGCTGCTTATGCAAAGCATATAAAGAATATAAAGATGGGGCAAGCGTTCAGGAAAATTTTTCTCTAGTACATCTCCTCATCTTTCACCTTAGGGATTTTCTGAGCTAGAACTCATACCCATACCTCAGTGTCAAATGATCCCTGATGCAGTTTTCCTCCATGTCTAATGGTTTGCAACCTGTTTATACTCTGGGCTTGCACAATGTCCTGTGCAAGGAATTCCAGTTTAATTAGGCACTGTGGGAAACAGTACTGTCTCTCTCTCTCTTTCTCTCTCTCTCTCTTTTTTTTTTTTTTTTAACAAAGCTGCTGCATGATCATTTCATTAGCTATTACTCAGGCCTTATAGCGAGAGAAACAGGTTTCCCATTAACCTCTTAAGCATTCGTGATTTTATAAGCTTATATCCTATGCCTTTTTTGTTGTCTCTTTTCTGAACTACTCTTTTTTATGTGGAAACGCTTCCATACCTGTAATCATCTTTGCTGCTTTTGTACGTATCTTTCCTAGTCGTCCTGTAGCCTGTCAGAGGTGATTGAATAATTTCAAATAGCAATCTTTTTTTTAGAAAGAAAAAAGTTTGATATTTGAATTATTTAGGGGGGAAAAGTACTTTTTAAACTAGTTACACATATAAAACTAGGCAAGGTCAATTCCTGATACAAGTAGGTAAGGGATATATTAGGAGATGAAGAATTTGGCAGTGTAGATAAGCCACAATGTGGATTACACCTCCCTTCTATATACTGTAAATTTATGGCAGTAACAAGAGCCAAAGTCAGAACCTTGTTATTTTAACTATTTTCTTTTTTATCACGCTGGATCATCCAGAAATCACATGGCCAACACTCAAATGTAATGGAGGATCACAGCCAAAAAGTAGACTTAGAATAAAGCTGCATCAATATTAACTTTAGAAATTGTATGTGCTGGTTGTCATTTGAATTACCATAAAATGCCACAGGGCTTTCACTGAGGCTTTGATACAGCAGGTTCTTAAGTATGTGCCTGACATTAAGAATGGTGGGGAACGATAACTGTGATGGCCAAGCATTACAAATGTAGCAAAGCCTATAGGGAGAGCTCTTTCACAACTGGTAATTGAACAGAGAAATGGATTTTGTGACTGAAAGTTTGTCTTTCTTTCCCCAATGATATTAGTAGATTTATCAAAAGATATTACTCTTCTCTGCCTCCTTTGCTTAACTTAAAACTTCAAGATGTCAGCAATTTTGTTAGAGTCAGTAGCACTATTTGCATATTTATATTTCAAATGTGCCTAATCACTTTACTAAACTGTAGCCTGAATTATAGCAGATTGCAAACTAGAAAGTCAACAGCAGTCCTTTGACAGGGATATCTCTTCTTTGATACTTATTTAAAGATACATTAGTTAACATGTGTATTCTATAGCATAATTTCCATGTTTTGGATGGAAAAAGGTCTATAAAATCAATATGCAGCAGGCTTCCCTTGTGCTAGCCCAGGCAAATACTGGTATTCCAAGCAAATATAGTCCTCTTTTCCATGGCCCAACTTCTCCTAAAGACAGAAGCCATCTCATGAATTGGGACTGTGTTTGCTTTGCAGTGAGGGAGCTTGACTCAAACATGCTTCCTCGCAGAGGGCTTGAGTTGAGCTAATGTTACTGGTTCCTCATATTCACAAGTGCTAAGGGGAAAAATAATTTAAAAGTTCAACATTTAAAAGTTCCATGCACCATTAGGCTGAGACTGCCCTTGTGGAGAAGCAGGAATTGACTGATTTATAAAACAGACTGTGCTTAGTGCAGCAGTGCGGACCCGCACGTGGCTTGCGAGCCTAATGGGGAGGGGGAAGAGAGCTATTTGTTTTGTTGTGTCAAACCATTCTGCTGTTTCTGAAAAGAAACTCATTCTGGGACAATGAAAGAACAGGCATAGAAACTCAAACAATAGTTGCTGGATCTTAAAAGAAACCCACATATAATTATTTCCTTCCTTTTTTTAAAGGCTGTTATGCATTAAAGTGTCCATAATGTTATTAAACTGGTATATTCAGAATAATGTGAAAGAAAATGAGATCATCATATTCAAGCTGACAGCCAGTTGCGCTGAGAACAGCCAGTGTTTCTTCCACTGATGCATAAGATGCTGTCTTATGGTTCCAACTTTTTCTTTGTTTTATTAAAAGCTTTGCTTCATTGTCTGTGTTTACAAGAACTTCATTGTATCTCTATTCTCTTTATTGTTTTGTAATTAAGAGTACAGAATGAGAAACATTTTAGGTTCACACTGGTAAGTTTGAGATGACTTTTTTTAGCACCAGTTTTATTTGAAACCAGCACAGGTATCTGCGCTCCTTGATCAGTCCTTCACATTGTTTGCTTGGCCTTTAAGTGCAGTTAATCAAATGTAGGGAATATACACAAATGAGCTTCTTTTTCCATGGCTATGCTGGCTGTTACTGAGACAGTTAAAGCCTAAACTAG
This sequence comes from Apteryx mantelli, assembly GCF_036417845.1. Lineage (NCBI taxonomy): Eukaryota > Metazoa > Chordata > Aves > Apterygiformes > Apterygidae > Apteryx > Apteryx mantelli. The sequence goes on along the minus strand of NC_089980.1, from coordinate 95,737,552 downwards.
GTTAAAATTACTACATAATAAGGGTAATGAAATGCAACAGTCTTTCTACTTAATCTGTTGAGTGAACCAACTGATTTTATATCCATTCTCTGCATTGAATGTAAATATATTGGAGCCACAGTTTCTTCCCCTTTACTATATAGAGAAATATCATTTGAAAACCCAACAGGCAGGAAAAGACACCAGAGAAATATTCCAGAGAAAGCAGTTTGCACTGTAAGTATTATACTCTTTTACCAAAGGATAATTAAACTGAAATGATCAACTTCTTAACATAATAAAAAGAACATTGAGCATTCTATGGAGCAAAAAGGTATTTTTGGCATCCAGCTACGGCTGCTCTACAGACTCACTATATAAAATAAGTAACGGTTCAGGAGTGCTTGCCAACATCATTGCTTTAGAGTAATGCAAGATATACTCTGTTGTTGCTATTGTTAATACTAACACGTAGAGTTATTATTGCAGAAAGGTTTCTTGGTAAAATAACAAGGATAAAATCAGAAAGCAAAAGATTCATAACTGAAGTGATTTTCTAAGGTTTGATGCTAACATTCAGTTGCACTTGTACACTGAGAAGCTGTTGTATTAACACCTTTTAAGGAAATTCAAATTGACCTATGGAAACCCTACAATAAAAGGGGAAAAGTTGCCAAAGGAAGAATGTGGGCTACTGATACTGAACACAGATTGTCTAATTCTTCTTTTTTGCCTTTCTTTGGTTTCTTTTTTTATTTTTTTCTCCTTTTAGCAATAGCTGACCAAATAGTATGGTGTCCAGCAGTAGAATGTAAACAATTACTGGAAATGAGAAAGTCCTTTCTCTTCATTGATTATTGTAATTAATCTTAACAGAGGGATGCAGAGAATCATATGTTAAATGGCTCAGTAGGTTGGATAAAAACTGGACAGAAATTAAAAAGAAGAAAAACAACAGAAAAAAGAACAGTTATGCAATTATGGGAAAGAAGATTTTAAACAAGATTTGGCACTTTCACTTGGTGTTAAAAATATAACATAACGTCAAATGGAGGGCAACTTTACGATTGTATTCCAGAAATGAACAGGATACTGTCTTCACTTTGGGCCAAATGTAAAACAATCTTTCTGAAGTACTATATATATAAAAGAGTATTTCATTCACAGATGAAATCTATACCAACATTTAGATCTCTTCCTTGTATGGAAAAATGATTGCAAAAAGATACTGTGAAGTTCTGTTTGACAATGAGGTCAAGCTGCTCACATACATTACACACAAGAAAGCACTTTTTATGCTTACTTAGTAGCAAACAGTTGCTCTTACTATTTGAACTGATTAAGATATATTTTAAAAAATGGGCTCTTGCCTTTTGAAATGACTCCAGTAAAGCCAGAGTGACAGAATACCACACGTCTGTAATTCAAATTTTTTGTCACTGAGGCAAGAAAAGGCAAGTGCTTTGGTGAAATTTTCTCTCTTTTTTTTTTTTTGGGGGGGGTGGATGAGTTAAGCAGATTTACTCTTTAACAGTGAAGCTTCAGTGGATGATTATGACATCAAAGTGTGACAGACAGTGATTATGTACTGCAGGGGGAAAAGGCGGATAAAAACAGACATTTAATTCCCTTAGCTTAAAGTGACATTAACCCTGGCTAGTGGGAAAAATAAGAATTTCAGCTTTTTTATTATTATTTATGATTTTTTAAAAATTTTTGATGGTTTAACCAATCTGCTTTGTCTGAGATTTTTTCTTTTAATATTCTAATTGTAAGCTTGTTTCCCTTCTTCAACTATATTAGTCATTTGATTTTTATTTTTTATTGACTTTGACACTCAATGTAGGCAGCTTGCTGTTTTCCTTTCTGAAGAGCTCATCCATAACCTGTGCCTAGGCATGACCTTTTTTTTTTTTAAACAAAAGCCATGTGACTATGAAAAAAGAAAAAAAAAAACCCAAAGAACAGGCTTTGGATTTAGGAGCTGAGGAGTCTAAGTCATTTAACAATGATTTAAGTATTTTAAAATATTCAGACTTTCTGTGAAATTGAGAATTGCCTTATGAAATGTTTATCTTAACTGGTCACGTTCTCAAAGAGAGAGGAAGAGAGAATACAAAATTTGATGCAAAGAACACAGGATTTGATACAGCTCTCATTGAAGTCCCTGGAAAGATTTTTGTTAGATCAAGTCTTTATTGCAGATATAAGTAACAGCTTCATCATTCTGATGTTTTATCTATATTAATGGAATGTTTGGATTCCATTTTAAGTTGCATGAAATATGCAAAACAACAAATTATCATCAGCCCTTAAAAGGAGACACAGACAGACAATACCACAGATTAAATTCAAAACATTTTTTGGCTTTAGCTCAGAATGCTTTTTCCTATTAAAGGTAGGGAAAGAGATACGTTAGGGGCTGGAGAGGGGGGTGGATTTAGTCACTGAGGAAAAAAAAAGACATCAGAAGAATCCTCTTGATCAAGAGCCAGTTATATATCATTTGAGTGCCAGACTTCAAACACATGCATTTTTTTGATGACGATTTCCTTTTATTCTTCTCTGACCAAACACAAGGGATAGCTATGAAAACAAAATAATAAGACCAGTAGATTCTTTTAGATAGATTAGCTTTTTTAATGTTGCTATTCTTGTGAATTGCTGCACTTTTAAAATTATTATCCCTGGCTTCTGCTTTCACACATATATAAACAGTTGACAATGGACTTTTCTTTCAAGTCTGTTACTGAGTGCACTTTTAGGAAGAGAAAAGGGTCCATAAACAATTTGCTTGTGAAGAGAAGAGGACCAGACGATGTGGGGAAAGAAGAACAGGAGTATGAAGTGAGAGTCACAGATGAAATTGTTGTAAGGAACCAGTTGTCTCTTGTGTGCTGACATTCACATTATTGTTTCAGAAAGAAACAGCAGAGGGAAAGTTTCCAGTAATACAATGATGAGAAGAAGCTGGGGGAGAATCCTGCCTCCACAGAAATCAATGGCAAACATCCATCGATTGCATTGGAGCCTAGGCTTCACCTAAGTTTTTCCCAGCTAACAATTATGTGTCCAGCACAAGTATTACATGGTTGAAGCATTCTTCAAGACATATTTTGATTTTAGATTTACAACCCCTTCTTGAGTAATGCCTTCTCTTCAGCTTCTGGAAAACACCTGTATAAAATTTTTAACCTATCAACATGCAAAGGGTCTCTGTTCCCATGGTTCTTGTAGTTTTGCAATCTTTTTTTTTCTCCTCCATTTTTTCCTCCCTACTCTCCTGGCTGAAATCTCAAGGTTCATTCCTGCAGTGACTTATACAAGAAAAAAAAAGAAACAATTTCCATCTATTCTGAAATGAGCATTTTCTATTCTGTCATGCCTTATTTTATAATCCAATATACCCTAAAACCAGACCATCATTCCACACATCTGGAAATTGTAGGACCATTGAACAATGGTTTGTTCTAACATAGAACAATTACAACAACATCTGTGCTATGCACTTTTCACTGACTCCAAGTGAAAATCCAGTTGGGTGGGTTATTGGTCCTGCAGCATCGACAGAGTCCAATTTAACACTTGCTGAAAAATATGTCTTAATATTGCTTGCAGTATACAACTATATTGCTGTATTTTTGAACAAAGAGGATAGCAACTGTAAATTCGTAGTACGCCTTTAAACATTAGAATGCCTTATTAAGTAAAAACAAAACAAAAAAATCCTCCCAGAACAGACAGCCTCCAATGCACTACCACAGAAGCACACTCTAAAGCTCTGCACTGATCTTCTCTGGGATAATTGCAAGGATTTCCTACACAACTCAGACTGCCGTGTGAGAACCTGAAAGAAGAGTTTGATGCCCTATATATAGATGACTGGAAGGCATTTATAGAAAAGTGTCATAACATGCATCTGATCTCTTCCCAAATGCACTTTTGCAATCATTATATATTTAGGAGATGTTTTTCAGCTAATGATTTTAGACGCATGTAAACATGTCAGTATCTTTCCCTAAAAGATCAAGACAGGAATAATAAATCCAAAAGTATTCAGGTGGTAAGAGAGAAAGTGCTGTGTTTTACTGTAACGAACACTGAATGACATACATGAATTAGGAACACATCTCAGAAAGATTAGTGTATTTCCCTGATTCATTCTAAGATAATTCTTTTTATTAAAAATTTGGATTTTTCTGGGCATAGAAAGCAAGCACTGTTGCTTGTGTAATATGTTAATGCTGTCACATTTTTCTTTCTTGATTTTCTGTCCTTTTTATTATTTCCCAGTCTAGCTTCTAAAAATGTTAAGAATTTTGGCAGACTTCATGCAATTCTGATTTTAAGAACACAAAACAGGAAGCTATTTTGAATGCTCCCACTTGATCCATCTTTGTGCTGGCAGCACAATGCCTGTAAAATCCACCTGCTGGAAGTCGGGTGGTTTATGCAAAGGGATGTCATGGTAATTTGGAAACTGCTGAATACAGAGTGAAGCCTTTTCCTGCCCCCAAACCTACCACACCAGTTTGTCTAGCTCATTACATGCCAAAACTTTTGATTGATGTGCTCACTTCAGTCACGGGTAATTTTAACTCCTATATTAAGTAGCTGCTGCTTCCACTCCATTATATTTCCTTGTATGGGGCAAACCAGAGCTCAAGCTTGGCCTGTATTGGTCTGACCTAAAAGCTAGAGTAGGCCTTTGTTTAGTTTTGCGCAGGCAGCAAGCCAATATTTTAAAACAACTTAGGCAATCACACTGCCTTTTAATTGTCAAGATCCATTGGAATGGAGTTTTTAGAGCTGCTGCACAGCATTTTTATGAGCCCCAAGGAGGTAATAAAGTTGTTAAAGGCTTTCTAGATATGAATACAATCTTCTGCAGGAAATTTAAATAGAATAATAAGTGCAGCACAGAAAAAACCTGTGACTGTCTTGCATTGTTGTCAGTTGGGAATGGAGCTCACTTCTATTTTGCACAGCCGTGTTGCTTAATTCCCTGAATGGGTTGGGACCATAAAGAAGGTACATTGGGGGTTTCTGTTCATCTCTCACATTCTCAGAAAAGAGCCCCTGGCAATTCTGTAGGCCCTATAGAAAATACACTGGATTTAAGGAGTGATTTAAGGAGTGATCATCCAAAATGGGATTCATGCACCTTCCTATGGCTCTTTAAAAGCTAGGCACCTCATCTAAATTGACTGTTTAGATTCTCTGCGTAGCCAATAGGAAAATATGAATACTTTGAGAGGAGCAGTTCATCTAATACTAAAACCGGAGTCTAAAATAGGTGAGATTTTAGAAGATGTGAAGGGAACGAGCTGATATGTCTATAGTCTCTAAAATCTGGTCTCTGGCTTCAGTTTTAGGGGTATATATCATCCAGTCACTTAAAGATCTGAGAATGATACACATTATACATTCTTTAGACGGTAAGTTGATTCTCCCTTATCCAAGACTGTTTCAGATACCAATACTGTTAAATTGGGAGGAAATCTGCTAGTTTTAGAGGTGTGGCTTGGCTTTTACAATAGGATAGCTCAGAGGAAATGGTAGCATTTTTTTAGGGCATTTAGGTTTGTGGACCTCCATTTCTGTTTTAGATATGTAGTTTAAAGTTCTGTGTAAAGCAGTTTGGTGGAACATTAAACACTGTACATCAACCACCAGCCAGTACTTCAGTGATGAAGTGCAAATATATATTTCAAATACAGTTGTGAAGATCCTGAGGCTCGTTGACAAATCAAATTTATTAAACTGGGTTGGTTCTAGGTTATAAAGACCCAAGTTTTACAGGTACATCATCATGCCTAGCTCCATTGTAAGTTTTTTTCACGGAGTGCAGAACTAGACACCTAATATCAAAATGATTGCTGGATTATTTTAGACCATGCACAAAGCCATATTATTAAAACCACAGGATAACATAACACACAGGGAGGGATTCATTTAACTACATGCAAACATCAAAAATGTTGATATATCCACCCTTGAGCTAATTGTGAAGACTTCTTTTTTTTCATCAGCAGAAACAAAGATGCTCTTATTAAGAGTAATTCATCTCATCTTAAAACAGTCACCTAAAATAGGTCAGGTTAATTACTTCCGAAAAGGACTGATTAGAAGAAAGGGAGACTGAAGTGACTAGTTTGGAAGTACGTATCTCTATTGCTGATGGCAAGAGTTAGATAAGACCAATCCCTCCCAAAGATCCTTAAAAACCTAATGTCAACCACAAACAGGAAAATGCCTATTAGATATGCATTTTTTTGAATAATGTCTGTGATGTTTCATCTGCACAAATTCAAAAATTCAGTGCTCTTGGGATCAGTCAGAAATAGTTAAACTTCCTTGTTTGCCACTCCTGTTAATTTAAAAATGCTTTTCTGTAGCCTCTTTTGTCAGTCCCAAAGTCATCTTGTGGGAGAGAAGATGGATATGTCAAGAATCTACATGTTTTGCTGGTTAAAGTATCTTCATCCCATTGTAAAGAAATAGGAAATAAATTGGGTCCTGCATCACAGTAGTTCTATAAAAGACAGTCCCAAAGCAAAAAAGCAAATGAAGTACCTATTCTGTATTAAGATGACAAAAAATAAGAATCTTATCAGTAAAGGGTTGAGAGAAGTTATACATTAGAGCCAATAAAAGGATATTACATTACTCACAACAAAAAGAATTTCCGTTTAAAATTACATCTACACTGGCTGATCTATTTTGCCTGTTGTAGGGAGTTCCACAGTATCCCTTACATTATGAAAGTACACGTGCCATCTTTTACAATGAATCAGATATGCTTATCAACCTTTTCAAGTTTACAAAATCAATGGTAGGATTATTGACTCAAGGATTGATTATATCATCACCAATATCTAAGTGTCGTTGTCTCCTCTAACTTTTGTCGTGTAGATGCTCAATATGTTAACTCATCCAAAATAAGGCTTTCTCATATGAAGCTTTTTTTTTTAAGAAGAAATTAAATATATTCAAACTGAATTAACTTAGAAAATCCACTCTCTATTTGCACTCAAAATTAGGCAAAGGTAGTCTGTCTTGAGGAGGAAAAAGGTGAAAAAGAATATTACTTCTTTTAAAGGATAATTACATAAATGTATGTAAGTTAATTAAAAGACATAGCAACAGAAAGACTAAACATGCGTCATCAAGATTATGTAGCCCATCATGATAGGCTACACATATGACACAAATCAAGAAATAGTCTCTAAAGGGAGATGCCATAAGCCAGCATGCTAAAAACTCAGAATAAAGGAAGTTATTACAATAATGAAATCAGAGAACAACAGGTCTAATAGAGACCTCAGGTTGTCATTAAATGCATACCCTGGCCAAGTTAGAATCATCTATACTTGTATGATATATACTCCTATGCTGATCTCCAGTACTGGATACTACACAGCCTCCTCATCTAATCTAGTTCAGAGATTCATTATCATTACATGAGGAATTTTTTCTTACCACCCACGCTGAAGTTTTCTTGCTACAGATGAAGTCTATTACTACCTGTTCTAAGCACTGTCGACATAGAGTACAAAGCATTTTCGTTGCAGTAGCCTCTTATGTGCTTGATGACTGATTTTAGTGTTCCCATTAGGCATTCTCTACTCCCCCCCCGCCCCTTGACTATTTCAGTCTCCTGAGTCTTACAGTCATTCTTTCTAGACTTCTGGCTATTCTTACGTACTTTGGGACTTTCAGAAAAAGAAAGTCACTTTAAAGAATAGAAAAGAACATCAGCTCTGAAAAGTTATACACAAAATCACAGTAAGGTAGGCCACAAAAACAAGCAAAAGTGACTTACTAAGAGTCAAAAAACTAATAAAAATATTTTCAAACATTTCAAAAGCAAGAAACTCCAGAGAGCTAATAATATTCAAGGTATGAAAGATGCACGAAAAGAGAACATTTCAGTCAGACTAAATTAATTATTGTATTTATTTTCACTACAGAACAAGTCAGAGAAGTTCCCACAAGGAAATATATATTCTTTTTTTATGGGGCATGAGTTGGAAGAACTGCTTTAAATTCATTTCAATAAACAAATAAATACAAAAGTGATACTCATAAGAGTTCTAAAGGAGCTCAGCTGAGAAACTTCTGGACTTCTAAGCATATCACTTGCATTTATCTCAGTGCCAGAAAAATATAAAATGGCAAATCTCCTTCAGTCTTCAAAAAGACCTCCGTGAGGATCTTGGGACCTGGAAACCTAAGGATCTAGGCTGCTGACTCAAGTGTGATGCAAGATTGAAATGCAACTGCTGAAGTAGTCACTTCCCACTGTTTGTCCTACCCGTCACCTAAAGTCTATTGTCTCTACAGTGGGGCAGCTGACCTTAACTATTACTATGATAAATCAGCTTTAATTTCAGTTTACAGAAATACTCAGTGGCTCAGGCTTTAGCACATCTGATTCAGTCATCTTTGCTGCTAATTTGCAGGACAGGCACAAATAAAAAAAACTGAAGATGGCAGCTCTTCCAAAATAGTTTCACCCAGCATGCACATCAACACCTTCTGCTCTGTGTCAGGAGCTGGGTAATAAAGAGCAGAGTTAACATACAGGGTACACTGAAAACATTAGCTTGCCTTTTGTGTAGAAAAGTTACTTACTAGATTTCTTCTCTTAAACTTAAGTTCTCGGAAAAGAGTGACTCAATCAGTAAAATTAATTTAGTCATTCACCGAAGGCTCGTAAAATGTCAAACATCGTTCATCCCATGAAGTGACATAACAGGGTTTGCAGCTGGTATAAAATTATCCAGGACAGACAAATTTAAAGAAATGGTACTTACAGAAAGGGCATTCCAGTCCTCCTCAGAGAAAAAAGAAAATTAACAAGTAATTAAAAGAATTTTTTGGTCTTTTTTGTCACATATCTGAATAATGATGGGATTCACTGACTCAGGAACTCAGGTGGCCACAAACTTTAACAGATTAAAACATGGACTAGACTTTCACATGGATGCCAGCTTATTTACTAAAGATTCATGTGGGTACATTGTCAGAGACTGCATGCACGTTTTAGTGCAGAAGAATAGCAATATCTACAGATTTCCAAAGGATCTAAAAAGACACCTAAAAAACCACTTTTTTCCCCTTTTCTCAGGGCTACATAAAATATCAAGTTTATCAAGACAACCAAAAAATTTTAAAAAGGTCTCAATCAAGTTCTACCTGCACTTGGAGCTGTGAAATGAAAAAAATAAAGAAAAGAAAGATTTTCAGTGTCCTGCTTTCCCCTCCTGCCCTATTTATTTATTTATTTATTTATTTTGGAGGGGGGGGGAGGGATTTTCACTCTCTTGTGGACATGAGTGATTTCCACCTGACTAGAATTTTTCATGCCCACCAAATAGGTGAAAGGCATTAATTGTGTGTAACAGTTCAACTCCAAAAAGTCAAAAGGTAAAAGGTGAAAGGAACATCTTTATTTTAGAGCTCCAGAAAGCAGGAATGGACATATCATTTTATTTAATAATCAGGCTAAAGCTTTTGAATGTTTATATATATAACCCATATATAACCTATATACATAAATATATATATAACCTTCCCTAATAAGGAAGAAGACTGGAGTCAAACTATCAAGAAAATTCACCTTGATGAATTCACAAGGGAAATCTCAAGGGCCCTAGCACTGGCTCTTTTAACTCCAGAAAATTCAAAATGTAGAAAGAAACTTTGCTTTCATACAAGACTCTTCTAGTTTTGAGGATAATGTTAATTTTCCTTTGGCTTAGAGATGTTGGATCAGTTCTTGAAATACCACTATTAGTAGCCCAGGAGCAAGATGATGGTATTTTAAAAACTTTAAAGTGTGATTTTCTTTTTGCAGCATTTTAAATTCCCAAATCATCTGTGGTGTTCCATCCCAGCCTGTTTCTGTCTCCCCCTTCCACATCTTTGTTTGGAAAAAGACAAAACCACAAACCTTTACATGTTACATTTTGGCACCTGGTTAATTCACTGTGCAAATCATTTCTGATCAACCACTTTTTTCACATTCATTCAAAATTTAACATAAATTTTACCATATCTGTAAAAGAACAAAGAAACTGAACCAGATATTCAGATACTCTGAAGTAGTGCAGCTGTGTTGACTTCAGGCAAAGTCTGGAATTTTCACTAGCCTTGAATGTGGCCTACACCTTCATTTAACTCCAAAGTCAGAGGTTTAATACTTTTTCCTCTTGCCACCGGAAAATGTTTGCCTTGGGAAAGTGATATATATATATGGATTACCAAACTCTTTTTATTTCCAGTGTTGTACAGGGTTTTTTATATGCAAAAAGCTGGGATGATGCTCTTACTGGGGTTTTAAATCAGGTTTGGTTCAATTTAATATCCAGAAACATCTGTACTAAGAACACTTTACCATTATAGAAATATCAATACAGAAAACCAGCAAAGTGCTCCTAATGGAGCTATTATCAAACTGAACCTTTGTATCAATGTAATAAATTCACTGTTCTGAAGCAAAACAAGCTAAACAACATTTTTGCTGGTACAACAGAAGATATAGTATGGGTTTATGCCAGTCCAAATATGCGGATTTAAACTCACTCTCCATACCCTGACCACTTGAACTGTAACAAAGTCTTTAAAATGGACACAGTCTAAGTCAATTGGGAAGGAGCTTGAAGGAAATGGTTTAAATTAAGCTTCAATAAATGAGTCTGAAATTGAAATAAATATGTTTAATGAAATTGGATTGGATTAAAAAGTTGCTTAAGTTCAAGTGGTGTACATTTTTGGCTTGTAGTTAAAACCTGTGTGTAGTCTGAATCTCAGCTGTCACTCCCTCCTTGCTAGTTCTCCCAGTCCTACCTTGAAATGTATTTTATTCAAATTCAGCTATCAGCTTTCCTCCAGGTATAGCCTTCACATATAAGCAAATGTGTGTCAAGCAACTTAGGAATATGCCTGAAAAAAATATGATTTTCCTTCCTGAATCAATCAGTCTTCTCTTCTTCCTATACTACCTATACAATTCTTATAAATGGTGCCTTCATAATTCTATTGGGAGGTTAAGTAAGTGAAATGTTAATGTAGTTCTCATATGAGAGAAAATACATGTAGATTTCCAGTGCTCTGTAATCATAATGCTTCAAGATCATATTCATATCCTTCAGATACTGGCTTCCTAAGATATTACAATGTATATTTCTTTTAAGAGGAAAAAAAATCCAAGATAAAAAAAAAAAAAGGAAAGAAACATACGTAGAATCAGTGTCATTGTGTGAGAACCAATTTAATTAATTCACTGCAAAGGGAATTTTGCAAAGGATTTACAAACAAAGGGGTGGGATTGAGATTAGCAAATTCCATTGTCCCTGAGCAAGCCTTCCCTTTGATCTCTTCAGCTGACGGGAGATGTGTTTTAGGAATTAGAATGTAATGCAGATGTCAGCTGTGATTGATGGAGGGGTATCAGAGCTGAGTAGAGGAAACTCTTCAGGCAAGCATGTGCCACTGCATTTCCCCTCCCCCCCCCCATTGTCCCTCATCCTTGTTCTATCCTGAAAGGAACCTTTTCACCCAGGTTCAGTTTGTCATTAGCAGCAGAACTAGAGATGGGTGTTTTTTATTTTTAGCTATGATCTCTAGAAGCTGTGTTCTGAGTCAGGTGCTCCTTTCTTTTGACCTACTTTGGGTTGCTTTGCCTTTAACAAGAACACGGCACTCTTTTCACAGGTTGATAGTCACCAATGCAGATAGAACGGGGGGGGGGGGGGGGGGGGGAGCTTTCTACCGGTGTCTTTCTTCAGAGGGATTTTCTAAACTTCCTCTTTGTAACCTGAGCTAACTTGGTGGCGAAACATATAAGGATAGAAATACCAAGGTGATTTATTAAAAAAAAAAAAAAAAAAAAAAAAAACTCAGGTATTGGAAGTGATATAGCTGAATTTTGCACTGGATAATTTGGCCTATTTCTTGTTTAGGAGTAGTCTGGATAACTCCACAGAGTATTTTACAGAAAATAAGTTATTACCCAAAGACTAGATCAAAAAAAAGTTATACGAGTCACTTTTCTCAGTCCCCATATCTTGCAAAATGACATGGCTCAGGTCTCCATAAAAGAATTCCATGTGCTTACATCAGCTGGGTCCCAGAGTCATTTTTAGTCTTTGAAAATTCCTCAAAATAATTTGCAAATAATTTAAATTATGTTTTAAAAAATGATAAAGCTAACGTGTTTCATGGCGATGGTTCTTGCCTTGTGACTGCTCAGCTGACAGCCATTTGCCTTCCAAAGTATGGTCAGATTAATGACATTCTACTACAATGGTCCTGTGTCTTAAAGAAAAAGGATACTTTTATTAGTAGTTGCATGTGTGATTCTTCTGTAATGTAGCCAACACATGAAGCTGTCCTATGCGAAAAAAGCTGGTTCAATGGGATAAGATATGAGACAGGAGAATTCTGGAAGGAAAGTGAGATGTTTTCCACGCTGATTTGCATACCAAATACCATGATGGTAATTTAGGGTTTTATTTTGTAAGAATGTTGTTCATATATGCATAGGCTAGTTTAATCATTTTTACAATAGGTGATACAACAGAAAACAGAAGTATATGACTAATTTTCATTATGCAGGTAACCCAGTCCTTATTCAGCAAAGTATTACAATCATGTTCTTCCTTTAAAGTGTTTGAGAGATTTGCTTCGAATGGGGGAGAGGAGTGAAATTCTTTTTGTTAGGTAGAGAAAGGAAGGAAAATAAACCCTTCTGTTTTACATGAGGCGTCTAAGCAATTTATGTAATGCTTGTAAAACTCCTACAAATCTAAAATAGTATTTCTTAAGTAAATGTGGCTGGACAGGAAATGTAGCAAGAAGCAGTAATCTATCAAACTGGTTAGAGCTCTTAGAAATGGCACGTGTCTGTACCGCAGAGGGAGAATTCCCATGTAACTGAAGGGACTTTGTGGCATTAGTTCTTTCCGGGATTTAGCCCTAGCTAGCTAGTTTTTTATTAAACTCTACCAAACTTAAAGGAGGTATGTCTCAGGTGGCATATTACAACAGCATACAACAGCCTTTTGTACACTAAATATAATTAGGGCTAGCTGATTGCTAAGAGCATTAGAGGAAAAGCATCAGGAAAAAAAAAAGAAAGAAAGCTTGTATCTTAAAAGCCATGTTCAAAGCTGTATGTGTGTGTATACATAAAAGTTTTAACAAGTATTAACTAAGAATAGCTGGTGTATACCATAACTAGTGAATTAAGCCATCATGCAAAGAATGCTGCAGTAAGAAGTCATTAGAGAGCCTCTGAATAGATTCACATCTCCTTTTCCCTCAATTTATTCTCTAGGTCTTTTCATTGCAGTTAAGAAAAAAGCAAAAAAATAATGTGTGAAAACTAGATCAGGAATGACGTTGCCTCTGAGTATAGCCTATCTTAGAATTTATTTCATTTGTTAAAAAAACAGAACAGCTTCCTTGGCAATATGCGCTTTCTGACTTCTCTGTAGCTCTTAGACAAAATTTTGTTCAAGTTGGAGGCTTTCTTTCTTTTTGACTGTTTTAAATGTTTGACAGGCAAAGACATTCCTTGTGGAAAACTGTTGTGGCTGATTCAAGTGTTTTATGTTGTGGAATAAGTACATAGTTTCTTCTGTCTGCATGTGTGTGCTATGTGTACATGGTTTGTGTATGAACAAGATTATTCACGTAAATTAGAACAATAAATTTGAGGGTGGACTTGATGTCATGTAAGATTTAGACGTCAAAACAAGGACTTTTTTTAAGGAAAATGAAGACAGAGGATGGATAGTAGAGTGAACATAAACTTGATAAAGTCAAAGCTGGAATCATGTGGAGGAAGAAATTTACTCCTTTGGGTGCCTTTTGAAAATCTCTGATCACATGAAGTCCCACTTAAGGTTTATTTATTTATTTATTTATTTATTTTTAAAGCTGAATGAGGATGGTGTAAAGCTGCAGACCTTCACAAAAGAAAAAAGAGGCAATACACATCTTTGTTCTTACAAACCCAGGCACTACGCTGCTCATATCGGTCATGATCTAAGTAGTTAGATGCAGCTTTTAGACCTGGGAGGGACTGCTCATAGGAGGAGAATTTTAGTAATGAAATAAAGTATCAAAAATGTTGTTTGTTCTCAGAGAGCAAAAGTCTGTTTTCCTGAACACAGAAGAAATTTAAAAAAAAAGTGTTTTTTACATGTGGCTTCAAGCCACTTTTATCCAACACGTGGTTAATAATAAGAACTTTCCAAGGCTATGGTCATAGTGCTTTTGCAGTCTGTGTGTACTTTTTCATTACTGTTTTTTCAAGCTTCTCACTTTCAAAAAAAAATTTTTTTTTTTTTTTTAAACCAAATGTTCTGGTTGTGTCTATATGGAGGGGCTGGTATTTCCCAGTTGTCCAGACCTGGTGAGCTACAGGATTATGCCATGGTTCAGTTCATACCTCTGTGCTGAGGTTTCTTCCAAGGAAAATCTATGTATATGGGAGGATGGTGTAGACCTAGATCTCATTCCGACATGCTGATATGAGGGGCCAAGACCGAAGTCTACACACAGCAGGCTGTGCCTTGTCTGCTTGTAGGCACAGTTGGTTTGTCTGGATGAGAAGACTTCTGGATTAAGAAAGAATAAAAATCTCTTTCTGTTGATGCCACAACTTTTTCTCAAATCCCTTTTAACAGGAGCGAGTTCCTCTTAGTTCTTCCTAATGTCAAAGCAGTTATAGCCAGTGTTTTAATTGTTTCTGTTAAAAACATGTAAAGACACTTACAAAAGCTAAATGTCATAGGTCATATCTATAGAGTGAACTAAAGAGGTCCAAAGACTCACTTTTATATGTAAAATATTAATAAGGCCCCTATAGTTTTGTCTTTGTTCTTCTTCCAGACAATGTCCAGAATACATAAGGGTTAGCATGGCTGGGACAACTCCTATCAGACAGTTTGGATGCAGATGTCCAAATGCAGGGGAGAAAAAGGCTTAGTTTGATAGGGAAGTACCATACCAGGACAGGTGGTGTCAGAGCCAAAAAAAAAAAAAAAAAAGAGAGAGAGAGAGAAAGAAAACTCCCAGGCCTTTTTATTTAGTATTTTAGAGGCAACCATAGTGTTCAACAGTTGTCCCACCCAAATCCTAGGACCTGAAAATCCTTCCCAGATAATGCAGAAAAAAAGCCTTTTTGGAGGGTAAAGAAAGATTGTATTTGTTTTAAGTATAGACTTTGTTATGCTTTTGTCTGGAGTGGAGGCCATTGTTTTTTCAAGAACCTGATTCTATTCTTTATTGATTTCTTCAAGAAAAAGCAGTCAACAAACCCATCACAGTTACATATTCTTGAGTGCCATCTACTGGTACCTTCTCTATTACATGCATATATAGAAATTTGCATGTATGTGTGTATGTGTGTGTTTGTGTATATATGCCTATAAATGTATAAAATATAAATATATATTTGCATATACATATATAAATATATGTATAAGACAGGCTTGTAGTCAGCAATTTATAACTTGCGTTCTCCTACTTAAGAGCTCTGGCCTCATTGTTACCGTGCTTAGAAGTTGAAGTTAAAGCTAGATTAAATTAGCAGAATTAATGAAGTTTGTTTTCCTATGAGATTTTATCCCATATTCCTAACCAATTCCATGCCCTCTCCCACAGATACAGAACTCGCAGCTCTGAGCTCCCAATGTCCTATCCTCCCTGAATTGGCTGAATTATAATTGTCCTTCCCTCAGAGGGAACAATAATTTTTGTTCTTTACTCTGTCTCCAGAGATGGCAAAACTTTTAGAATATGAGCATCTTTGAGCTATTTCCCCTTCCTCTCAATTTGGCTGCAATTGATCACTGAAGATTTGAATGTTGCCTGGCAGACCAATGCAAAGCACAAATCCTGTAATCCCATCTCTTGCTTCATTTTAATTGTATTCATTTTCATGCCGTTCATTTTAATTAATTGGTTGATCTAATAATCATTAAACATGAATTGATAGTTAAGTAAATATATTATTTCTCATCAAAGGTGATTTAAAGATTTTTTTTTGATCCAGGGTTTCGAGGTGAAAGTTCAGGCATTGAGAAACATCCCGTTGTCATTGTCATTTGTGTGGAACTAAACCGGTGAAAATGAGGATAGAATTTTGCTCACGTTTTTTCAGCCTTTTCCATGGCCAGTGGCATTCTCTGAAGGTAAACATGCAGTGCTAAGTCCTAGCCTGTTACCAGTTTCTTCATAATGTGATGTTAAAGAGATGGTAAATTTCTGAAGTCTATATACAAGATTAGTCTTTATCATGTATTTCTGCCCCACAAAAACCTCCTTGCCCTGTTTGTACTGGATAATGACACATAAATATGAAAAAAGACATGGACTCTTGCAGATCAGGTAGAATTTTAGAGGCTGCACATCTGTGCTCTGTCCAGATGACGAAGCATAGCAATAGACATTTACCAGAAGCAACTGCTAATTACAAACTATCAAGCCAAGTAAGAATCATTTGTGCTTTTACAGTGTGGTTCTGTCCTATTCTATGGTCTTCACCTTTTTGACAGGGAAGGCCTGAGGAAAAAAAAGTCTTGTAGCCAGTTCCAGTTTGTTCCTTAAGAAGCAAATTTCAACACTGAGCCCAAAACACAGATATTTGCTAAAGATCTGTAGAAATAATATTCAGAAAGAGAAAATATTTCTTCATGCATGTAGCTACAAGCTAAACTGAAAAACAGAATCTTGGTATGGAATCGCAAATCTGGAAAAATATGGAATTGCAATGAACCAACACCTTGAGTCAGAATGTTTTCTTTTTTCAACAAAAAAATGACTTTCTACATGAAAAGAAAAAATTTGGTCTGAAATTTTCACAAGAAAGTACAAAGAAGCAACCATTTGCAAATAAATTCTAATCTTAATGAACAATGTGCTTGACCTCATGTATATTTATAGTTCCAGTGAAATTCTGTGCAAACAGTAAACATTAAGAAAGGCCCAGTTCACCCCTACTTTTAAGCTAACACACAACAAGTAGATGTAACTAACAATGGGGAATAAAAAAATAAGGTGAAAATAAATTCTCTTGTACAAGCTAACCAATGTGCCACTCAGTTATTCTAGTTCAATTAAAAATGATTTTTAATGCTCTGGCTTTTCTTAGTTCCAGTTATTATCTATTTACTCTTTCTAAGCTATACTTTGTTCTGCTTATTGAGATATTCTACTTCTTTATAGTTATAAGACTCTACCTATTTTACAATACATCTTTATATTGACCACTATTTTTATATTTAAAATTCTATTTTTTGTATTTTTCCCTAAACAAAACTCCTTTTTTGCCAGTTTTATATCTATATTAAACCTCTCTATATTTACATTTTTATGAAATCACTGCTTTACTAGCTTTGAATTGATTGGGTGTTTTAACTTCTGGCTACTTCCAATACTGCTTTTAGGGGGTTTATTTTCCTACAAGACATCTGTTGTATCTCTTGAAATATATATGTTAAATTCTACACATTATATTTTCATTTTAAATTAGATCAAGTTAGAATAGAACACAAACAAAAAAAATACTGTTTGGTTTCATGTGATCTCACTTTCTTCACTTCATACCTTTTCTATGGTAAAAGTGCTCTTTTTGCCCTCTGTAAATAGCCACAAACTATGACCAAATCATTTGGAAAACAGAATCACCTATGGCTCTCTCAAAAGCTGCATTCATGCTGTACATGTATCCAGTCCACTTATTCTATTTCCCCCAAAACAGGTGGTCATATTCACTCTAGATGTCAAAGGAAGCACAACTATTGATTTTGATCATCTTTAGATTAAGATCAAAAGAAACCGGAACTTCTAATAGGCCATTTCCCATGGGGGAAAAATAAGATTTTCATCCATTACTGAATCATAAATAATATACAGTATCATTATTTAGGGTTTTAACCCTAACCTTACTTGATAAGGTCAGAGAGAATTTTACCGTTTCCTTTTTTTTTTTTTAAATGAAAACTGTGAAGAGTAATCCACTAGTTCCATACATTCTTATTCATTTATCTCAAAGTATATTTAAGCCATTTGCCATTACTCTAGAATTGACTAAACATAGCAAAGATGATTTCTGCTTCTTATATTGGGAGTTGTACCAACCTCTAGAGTTTAATGAACCATGTTTTCCATTATAGCCCATTATGGTCTCCCATAGCTTTCTTGAAACCTTCAACTTTCAGATCGAAATTTTCCAGGTTTGTGCTGTCTGAATATGATATTTATTGGTACTGCCATTATCCTTATTATTGACTATTATTCTGTGTGTAAAGATGGTTTGTGCAAGATGACTGGCCAGTTTTGAAAGGTTATTGGGGATGGGGGGCTAGGCAGAGACTATGGGATAAATGAATGAAAATTTATGGAACTAATGATTTATTCTTCATAGTTTTCATATTTTCCAAAAGAAATGCATGAAGATGTGTTTTTAGTATTAGGATTCCCTTCCACCTTTATTTAATACAAAAATATCTATTTTAAAAGATTTTTGAACAGCTCTAATGCTTCAAATAATGGCATTAAAATTTTAATTTTCCACTAGGATGTCTTTATTGCATGTACATGTCTTTGAATGTTCCCAGGAAAAAAATGAAGTGAAAATCCAACAAATGATATAATATTACACTGTGCTATTTTAGAAATATTTTCTGATCCCAAAATTAAAGACTTTTATAATGAATACACGCAGAGGAAAAGTTAAAGTTGCATGTTCTAAAGAACAGACTGAACACTTGGCACAGGCATTTAGGAAAAAGTACTATACAAAAAGAATAAATTATTTGAGCAGCTATAGAGCTGATCCAAGGAAAAAAAGAAAGGGGGTGGGAGGGGGGGAAGAAATGACAATCTCAGCAATAAATATCCAAGCTGTTAGTAGAATGCATTATGCACTTAATAATAAGACACCAGGAAGAATGTGTGATATAATGCTTAACACTACAACCTTATCCATCTTTTTACATAATTTCTGTAAAACATAATAAAAAATAGGTGGAGAATTTATATTTCTGGTCATCCTTAAAACCTTCTCTGTAAAATGTTCTTTGTAGATTTTTTTTTTTAATAATCCCAAATGAAAGGATCATCTTTTCTTTTTTTTTCTTCCTTCCTCCTTCTCTTCTCTTCTCGTCTCTTCTCGTCTCTTCTCGTCTCGTCTCGTCTCGTCTCGTCCCTTCCCTTCCCTTCCCTTCCCTTCCCTTCCCTTCCCTTCCCTTCCCTTCTTTTCTCTTCTTTGCAGCTTGTCTTTGAAGTTTGCTCTCTTCCTTTAATTACCTTTGGTAGACTGCTAAGACTCTTTCCAAAAAATAGTTTATATATATTTAGGTTAACATATCACAAATGAGAAATATTCTGCTTGAAGAACCATTTTAAACTGGAAGGACACAGCCATTTAGGAAACACATTGACATTACTCAGTAATAACATTTCACAGCTTTTAACTAATCTGGTAAGTTTTCCCCCTCCACCCCTGGATACAACTGCCCATTCCTGCTCATGTACTGTTTTTGCAGATACTCTGATATCTTTATTTAGTGAAATATAAAAAATTGCTTGGAGTCTTCAGCAGTTTCAAAAAAACCTAGCCATTGAAGGAGAGGGAGATGAAACCTATTCAGAAGATGGATGACAGCTTTTCATCTGGAGATCATACAAAAGGATGCTTCCTTCCATAAAAAATAGATCCTGCAATGTTGTTTGCTGCTCACATTTCACAAGGGCCAATTATTCTTAAAAAGAAAAAAATACCCTTAAAGTTGTGAAGTCAGCTGAATCCTACAATCCTCACTCAGACAAACTGGTAGGTTTTTTTCAATTATTACTATTTTACAGAGTAAAAGGCATACAGAGTTGCTTCCTAAAAGAAACAGATTATTCTTGCAGCTGCCCCACCCATCCTTCAAGAAACAATACAAGCATGAGTCAAATCAGCTTGCACAATTTCGTTTCATAAAGAGACCATTTGAATTGCATTCAGTATCTTTTTTGGCATCAAAATGCTGGAAAAGACAGAAAAAAGCAACAGAAAAAGGAAGATTGTGTTCATTGTTAAATAAACTGTCATCCTGTTTAACTGAATGGAGTGATTTGAATGTCACTATAATAAGCTGTTTGTAGTTTATTTTTAAAATCATAATTTGTTAATTAACAATTAATGTGTGTCTTTAAGACACAGCCCACTGCAGGAGGCACTGGAGAGGCGTTTTGCCTCAGCAGGAGTGCTAGGCAGTAGTTATCACAGAATAAGCAACTGGGACAGATCCTCCACTGGTTAGAATTTCATTTCATATTTTCTGGAGCACAAAAGAAACCATACTTTTGTATGGAAGCAGGCTACAGAAGTGTCTTTTGACAAGAGGGGAAAGGGTAGGTTTGGAACACATGAGGAGACAGGTCAGTTGTAGCCACTGGGGATGGAAATGAAGTGATGAGACTGGAGTTTCATCAGGAATATAGACATCCCAGGAAGAATCACACAGCTGACCAATTCCTCCTGATTATACCAAGTATGGAAAGATCAACACTAGTGTTATTTAACAAAATAAATGTTTAATACATAAAATAGATCCCCCAAAACCTGACAATATTTATACAAGATGATTTTGCAATTTTAATAATTTAAATTCTGCTTCTTGATGCTAGAATGTGGTTGAAAAAGTCATCCGGACTTCTATTGGACTAGGTGATTAAAAACAATGTCTACAGGTCCCTCAGCTAATGGCAGACTTTTGAGAGCACATTACTTCTCTTCTGTTTCCTTCCACCTGGTCTAATCAGGAAAGAAATCACCAGTCTATCTGTATTGCATGGTTGCCTTGCATAGTTAGAGGATAGCAAATATGACTGCAGAAAAAGCAAGGAAATAAGCCAGGTGAAAGAGAGCCATAAGCATAAAGTTTCTTCATTTCCTCAATCCACTGAAGAGATTAGCCTGATTTTTATCCCCTAGAACTGTCCAAAACAAACCAAACTCTACTGAGGTTTCTGGTCAATTATTTAGGTATTTTTAGAAAAATTAGTTTCCTGATCTAACAACCAAAAATGAACAATATTCTTTGATGCAAGAAAGTACTTGGTCAACATGATAGCACATATTTTGAGAGATGAAATTAAATTAGTTCCATCGAGGAACTCTCTGAAAAGTTATGCTTCAGAATTTTCTTGGTAAATGGAAAGTCTATAAATATTAGAACTAAAATTAAATGATCTCCAATTACAAATTCACTTAACTGTATGTAGAAGGAAAGTTTCCCGCTACTGATAAGCATCTCTAATTGACTCTTTAAGCCGGTGTGTTCAACACTTGAATTCCCTTTCTCTTTTCTTCTCTTTTTACAGAAGATCTTGGAGAAATATCAGCCTGAAGTCAGTCAAAATAATAAGTGCTCTTAAAAATCACAGTGTGGCATTTCAGTTATAACTGCCACTTGTAGAAACACTTCCTCTGTGCTGTATTCAAGTTTCCAGCCAGCTGAATGCTTCCTGAGTCCTATCTACCTGTATATAGGACTGTGTACAGTAACGTTCCCAGAATGGATCATTTTTATTTTCTATTTTTATACCTCTTACTTTGTATTCAGTTCGCTTCTGAAATCTGAATTTGTCACTGATTCTGAATGCTAACTGCTGACCCATCTCCAGGAACTGTACAGGAGAGTGCTGGCTGGCTTCAGCCAAAACTGCTGAAGAACTAATGATATAAACTGATATAAACTAATAATATAAAATGATATAAAAACATAGATGATTAAATTACAGTGCCAGGGATTGCAGTGTTCCTGGGAACACACATATAAGGTCTCTGCAGGCCAAGTTTCTTCTTCTGGTGCTTTGAGCTGGGTGGATGTGTTTTAGTCCCCTTTTCAAGTCTGTGTTATAACTGCTGGTACAGTTCTACACTGTCTAACAGGCCCCTCTCTCAGCTGTGAGGCTTTGAGGTTGAAGTTGGATCACCTCAAGGTGCTCTCAGATTGAGTTTACTTGTGCCTTCAAAAGACTGTGTAGACATTATCCTTAATTTCCTCACTATCAGATAGAATATAAACAGGTTGTAAGACTAGGCCTATGTGTTACCTGATATGTTCTCTATTCCTCACATGAATATTTTTTTCTTAAAACACACAAAAAAATTGCATCAAAATATTCTATATGCTATTAACAATTCTTTTTTTTCTGCTAAAAACTATTATAACCTTCACTTCCCTCAAAAAAAAAAAAAAAAAAGTGCCCTCCCCCACCCTTATTGGAAATTCTTATGCTACAGTGAACTTGGTATAATTATTTCCAGCGCTTTGCTTATCACAATGCAGTCTTCAGATAAATAAAATAACAATTTTCCTCCATTCACCGCAGAGGCTAAACTCAGAGATAACAGTGATCTGGGGATTTAGAAATTGTGCTAAATTCATATGGTAATGAACATCTGTGATATTCTGGTGACTCACTTGCTCAAAAGGATACAATTCCCAGGTTTCATCATTGTCTTCGAAAACTCGCAGGAAGTCCCACACTAAACACTGACAGCAGACAGCATAGGATGGTTCTAAGCAGTCTCCCAGTATGACGCAGGGCAATGTCAGGCTATATCCCAGTGTGATACAATGGATAACTTCTAACGCATGGCAAACTTCTCGATATTTTAGTGTTTTAATGACATCCTCAAACACCAATGAAAGCGTAACTTAATGAATCACCTCGAGTGACATAGTAATTTTTTGCCTGCTTGTTTGTTTGTTTTCCCCTCTGCTGAAGTGGCACAAATAGGGCCACCTGCTAGGGGAACTCCCTTCTGAATGGCTTGGCTCCTTTCTTTTACCTCTCTTTCCACTTCTCCCTTGAGAGAGAAGACTTTTTTTCAAGTGCACTCTGAGAATTTAGGAGCATATTTTCTTAATCAACAGTGTTAAGGCACTCAACCATTTACGCTGGAGGATTTGCTTTTATGGAATGGGAATACCTCCCTCTCAAGTTATTTTGTCACTGGGCTTGCGCCAGTGCAGTTTAAGATGCTCACCGAATTCAGGAAAACACCAAAAAGAGGTTTCGAATAGGAAGCCACACAATGCTTGCTGTTCACTGAGTTGTGGAGAGTGAGAGAGGCCAAGAAAGGGTAGGATAATACTGAAAATCTAAATGCACACTTCCACTCAGAATGGAAAAGGAAGGCCTAGCACAGATTCTGGGACACATTAAAAGTATGCTGCAGGGCAAAGCTCTCAAACATGATTCTCTGGCTTGGAAACTTGGTGAAAATTCTTTATGTTAGCAGTTTTAAAAAGTAGGTGCTATGAAGCTGGAACTGGGAGCACTTGTCTCCCAGAAGGGGAGGCATGAAAACTAGACTGCACTCAGTACGCGTAGTCCCCTCCACAGTTTAATGCCTGCATGCCAGGAAGGAACTGTTGTACACTGCAGCATTACATCTCCATCAAAAATGTCTATATTCCTAAAACAGAAGGATAACAGCACTAAGTCCATGCAAAGAGTGCATACTACATGTGGCCTGCGAGAGCCTGTACAAACAGGAGCCCAAAGCTAAGCTGCTCAGGTGGGGAGAGAGGTAGCTGAGTAGCAGCAGGAATGGACCGGTGCTATGTTTGACCATCTTGTCCTTCCATATGACTTTGACCTCCATTACCCTACAGAGGAGTCTGCAGCAGAGATTTTTGTTATTTAGGCTTGCCAAAAGCTCATTTCATACAAGGTCATCTGTGTCTCTTAAACCTTGTTAATATGAAATGTCAAACACTTGCCTCCTGAGAGAAGCTCAATACATACTACTTTTGAGTACACCTTTTTTCCTTCTCAGTTGTTCCAGCTGTTTTACTGAGATACATATTTGTAAACATCTTCACAGTAACTCACAGGATAATGAATATATTACAGGGTTAAAATACATGTAAGTATTTTACTGGGTAGGTCAGTATTTGATTTTTGTAAGCTTAATGATAATTTACCTAATAAGCCTCATAAAGTGACATACTGGCTACGTAAGATAAGGAAAATTTAGAGACACTGCGTTTTCGACATTGTTCTTCACTTCTGATTTTATCATGAAGAATATATATGCATTTAAAATTTAAATTTGTACTCAGCTATTCTGCTCTTCCTGGAAATATTTTAATCCTCTGGACACTAAAGTTTCAGAGGCCATAAACTTATCAAAAACTGGTGGACTTACAGATTGATATCAAGATTACATGTAATTTTTTATAGCTAATGCTAATTTTATTAAAGAGATCTTCAGCTTCAGGCTTCAGGGTTTAAGTTTGCTCTAACTATCAGAGATCAGGACAAGATCTAACTATAAATGCAGATTATTCTACTCTCTCTTGCTGTGAGGTTCTTGCACTTTTTTTTCTGAAAGTCTTTGAACTGGCTGTAATAAGAGACAGTCTATCAAACCTGACGGATTTTGTATTTGATCCATTTTCCTAAGAATACTTAAAAATGTGTTTTAACTTCCAGGACACTTGGCCAAGCTATAAATCTCATTTCACCTAACTCTCCTAAATCCTGGGTAGTCTAAATTGTTCTAAACATCTTTGGAGGGATTATTCTTTTAATTGTGATTATACAATGAGTATTTGATGATCTGTATTCATTGTACAATCATAGAAAAATTTTAATCCTAAATAAGATGTTGAATAATAATTAAAACTACTGAGGCTTGATTAAGAGTGTTCGGGGATTAGAAATGAGAATTAAAGATGGTTATGGGCCCAGGGGTAAATTCAAGGACTTCAAACACCTTTTCAAGGAAAAAGAAACTCAAACTAAAACAAAATGAAACATGGTTCTTAAAGTGATTAAAAAAATAATTGGACTAAGGATTTCCTCCAGGAAGCAGTCTAAAAAAACCACATTAAAACAATAGCATGTACTTTCTGAGGTCCTCAGAGAGTTCATTGTGTATCATGGGGGACACAACCTCTGATGACTTCAGAGGGAGTAGTAAATGCCTGAACTGCTAAAGGAAAATGTTTTTTTTTCATGTCTAATAAA
Source organism: Apteryx mantelli (assembly GCF_036417845.1). Taxonomy (NCBI): domain Eukaryota; kingdom Metazoa; phylum Chordata; class Aves; order Apterygiformes; family Apterygidae; genus Apteryx; species Apteryx mantelli. Next base: position 95,712,514 of record NC_089980.1, on the reverse strand, counting down.
GAAATAGTGTAAAAGAAAACCTAGAGGAGAAAGAGCAAATCGGGAAACAATGACTGGATTCTATTTCCCATCATAACTGTGATCTGTTTATAAAGTAGGCAAGTATCCAATCTTATATACATCTTTTTCAAAAAGTTTCATTATAAATTGTGTCTTAAAAAAATCTTTCATCTAAATCAAACAGAGAACATTTTGTGTAATATTGCAGATTCATTTGAAATGAGTGAAACCGGAGTATTTGTATTGACTTCCACAGAACCAAAATTCATTCTGCTAAACAGGATGAGTTAGAACTTCTTATTTTGCCAAAGAGATTGGCTTTTCAGACTCAGGCCCTCAGACATTCTGAGACCGGGGTTTTTGATTCTTTCTTTGGTTTTGTTATACCATCATCATCATCATCATCATCATCATTGTTATTTACTGCAGATATTTACAATTCTTCATCACAATACTTGACCTTTGGATCTTTGCATTGTTTTCCATTTCTAGTAAATCAATAGAAGATGTCCCTGAAAGTGCAGAAAAAAATAAAAATGTATGAAACTTGGAAATATGCTTTCTAAAAATGTTGGCACCATCTATTGTTTAAAATTAATTCTGTTCTGGTACACCTGATGTAACTCTGCTGGCTTCAGTGACGCTAGGAAGAGTTCTACCAGACTAAGCTCTTTTAAATACCTTAGTTCTCACCTTCAAATTACATACATGGTCATGCACGTACAAGTGCTCGCTTCCTAACAAAAATAGATCAGTAAGTGATTTCCCTGACAGAAGCAGTATCCCTCTGACATCTCCGAGGCACTTACAGGCATCAGGCTGGAAAATGTGACAGTCAGGGTCTCTTTTAGATTTCCTGTGTGTAATTTTACCTGGGAGTAACAACAAACAGAACTTGACTACTCTGAAATAGAACTCTGCTGCCTGCACATTTTCTACATTTTTGTACATACTATTCTATATTTCCTCATCAGTGTATATTAAAAGCCCCCTGGACATGTAGCTGAAACTTTATATTAGTAAATGATGAAAATAATTCATAAAATCAATTAATTTGCCTCTAGTAAGGCATTAATTTTGTGTATGAACAGAAGCAGTAAATCTTTGTGAGCCCTGCAATTTCAATAATGCTTTATTTTTTTTTAATTTGACATTAGAGGAAAAATTGAAAAGGTTAAAACTTTTGATCAGGAAGCAATCAATTTTGATTTGATCAAAGAATGTCACTAACAAAAGTAATATGGATGTCATTTCAGCATATATATTTTCTGAGGTGAGCTATATATTAACATGTAATTTATTTTCAAAGAATCATTTCTAAATGAAAATTTGACATAGTCAATATAAAATGAAGGAATGGGAGATTTTTACATTATTAACATATTTTAATATTTTTTTAGAAAATCTCATCAAAACATATTCTTTTCAGTTTGACAGTACCAGAGAACTTGTTTCATTCTTCTAGAAAAATCTCTCAAAATCAACATATTTAAAGGAAGCAGATTTCAAAAAAGGTTTTTAAATCCCAAACCAACATTGATTAAGCCGCCTAACTGGCAATGATTCGATTTGACTGCATGTGATGCAGCACAAGCTTTTAAAGTAGTGCAAGCTTAACCTCCGCCTTAAACATCTATAATGCAATTTAGTTAGACATGTGGCTAGCACTGACTGATAATTGCCTTTGCACATTATTCTGAGAAGGAATTAGCTTGTCAATCAGCAATAAATTAATTATGATTATTTTCAGTGATCTCACCAACTGACATTCTAGATTCTTAACAGAGTAAGGAGATACAGCACATATGATCATTGTCCGAGTGTCACAGTGATAGGAAACCCTACAACCAAAGCACAAAGACAATTCCTCTTTGCTTTTGCAGTCAACTGTAAATGGAAAACAGTGCAGTATAGAGGAGAATGGTGCCAGACCGTAGAACACAGATTATTAAGCATCGCTAATTATGCCTTACATGCATGAAGTGGGAATGACAGCATCATCGTGAGTGACAGAAGGTACTAAAACTCCCTGTGGAAAGACACAGTCTTAAGTGATGTCCCACAGACAGATGCAGAAGCAATACAGGCACCATGGTTTGAAATTAAAATTCTGCAGAATTTTCTGTATCAGATGAGATGCCTGAAGTCGCCTTAGACTGAAAAAAGGGTGTATCAGGAACCATGACAGTGCCTTTAGGCAGCACCCCAGGCCTGCATCCTCTATAAACTCTGCAACTTCTATGAATGATTTATTATTTATGATTATTCCATCTAGCACTACATGAGTTTTTTAAATACTAGTCTTGTAATTATTTATCTCTCTGCACATCATCAGCTCAGACACATTTATACCCACGTTGTTTAATATGTTGAGAAGTAGATGTTCATTGTGAAACACTTAAAAAAAAAAGACAATAGTTTTATGAAGCAATTATCACAAAATTATTATTTGTGTGAACATATTGCTATCTCCTATCTGATGACTTAATTCTGGATGCATACATATGTCCTTCTGAATCTCTTGTGGAATCAGCTATTATGCATGTGCAGTGACAGGTACATGCAGATGGGACATTACAAGTGTTCTGTAATTTGCTTCTGTGTATTACTTGCTAATGTGCAAATTTTTGAATTTGCAGATTCTCTGGACGAATAAGAGTCAAGCATATTTGCTGTGAATTGCATTCAATATTTCCTGTAGTGCAAACTATAAAAAGTATTTTTCCAATTTGTCTGGTGAAAACGGTGTACCTGGTCTCAAGCTGTTGGCAAAGAAACTGTACAAAAGTCAGTAGATGGAGAAGGTCAAAGAAGGAGGACACACACACTCTTTGCAGTAAACCACAGGGGTGGCTGGACTTTCAAGCTGTTTGATATAAATATTCCAAAGTTCACGTGCTTTTAATTCATGATTCAAGTTCATATCCAAATTTATCTGAACTATTTGAATCTCTAAAACTTTTTTCTATGTGTCCTAAGAACAGGATTTTGTATGAAACATCTTATCTGTCCTCCTCATCAGATCATAGTAAGTAACAGGAGTTTTATTTAGCATTTCACAGGAATGTAAAATTTGGGATTTTTTTTTTTTACTGAATCTTTATCCCAGGAAAAGGATACATTCTTCAATAGAAGCTTTGTTTCCATAAGGTTTGAGGAAAAAACTCACTAGAAAGTTGTCAGTATGGAATCCTATACAAAGCCTAGCAGGGCCAATACAAGTCCTGCTACAGTAAATAGGCTTAATCCAATAAGAAAAAATGCAAATTTATGTAAGTTTTGTATGAATTCACATTCATTCACTTAATTCTTTTGCTTTGCTTTTCATGGAATTTTGTTCTTTTTTTTATAAATTTAAATTATATAGTATTTCTGAATTTCAAACACCTTACTGAAATACTTGAAACAGTACCTGGAGTCTTCCATCAATACAATTTACTTCCCTGCTGGAACATATTTCATTTTATGTTATCTACTGCTTTGTTTATGGATGGAGAAAGATGAGTTAAGTGCTATTATTTATTTTTCAAAATTAACATGACAATTGCAAAAGAATAAACTGCTCCATATGCAGGAATATATCATACCCATAGGGGCACCTTTCTTCAAGTTCAAAAGGAGATTAATGCTCTTGTTAGGATGTAAATTATTCTTTTGGCATTTACATGAAAGAATTGTAAAAGATTTACTGTAAAAATACATAATTTTGATGCAAGATAACACACGTAATTAATTTAGAATGTATATTTCTGCCTATAGAGCTCTCCAATAGGATACAGACAACTTTTTTTTTTTTTTTCTCACAGTGTGTCTACTTTTGTTCCCTCCACTCCCCACCAAAAGAAAAAAAATAAATCCGGTGTTTGTCAAATATGTGACAACTGAAATGTTACTTAAAAATTCACTTGTTTTTCAATCTAGAATCCTAGAGAAGAAAAGTTAACTCCCGATATTGTACTCTTAAATCTATTTTTATTTTATTGTGTATTAGTTTTTAGATATGAGAATCTTTTTATTATCTGATCAAATAAGTTTAATGAGAGGTTGATTTTCCACAGAGTTGGAGCATATTGGATTTTCATTCAGGATGAAAACAGGGTCTGTTACACAATTCCCATTTAATTCATGTTGAGGAGTTAAAAATATATCTTCAGTTAGCATTTTTTTTCTTCTATGATAAGTAGTATTAACTCTTTAAGTTGGGTAACTTGTGACCTAAAGTGCATAAGATCATACATATTGAAGATTTATGACAGACTGAAGGCAAAATGAAAGAAACATCCTGAAAGTTTCCCTAGAATGTGATCCATAGCTAGAGTGTTTGGACTGTAATTCTTCATGCCTGATGTTTGCACTAAGTGTGAAGGAATAGACTGTGCAAGGAATAGGGTGCAAGAGAGACCTGACTCTCTTGGAAGCCCTATAATAGCAATGCATATTTATGTTCTATTTAGGAAAGGCATGAATATCAAAAGTACCAGAAGATAATAATTGCCCTTCTAGCTCTGCCACTGGTGCATGTACATAACAATTCTGCACCTGTCAGCTGCCGCTCTGGTCGTTAGAGCTGCAGGCTAATGACTAGGCCATTGACTGTGCTCTGGCTTGAGGTTAAGCAGCAGGAAGATGATTCTTCCCTGTGTATATGGATCTCCCACCACTCATTGTTTATCAGGAGCAGAGCAAAGCTTGTCTTCTGGAATACTCAAATGCATCATGATGCAGCCATAATAAGTGAGTGTTGCTATGATATTGCATATGTACAGTTTTCACAGGAAACAGTTTTACAAATGAGTACCTTCACACCCAGCCATACCTACCACTTCAGAGTTAAGACATATTAACTAAATTACTGACCTGAAAAGTAACTCCCTGATAAACACGTTCAGAGGAAATTCAGCTTCGCCAGACTGGCTTGGCCTATGAGCATTATATTAAATATAACACAATACTGAAAAGAAGCCAAAAATTGGTCAGGAAATGTTTGCTTTAGATACTGGCAGTGTAAATAGTTACGCTGAAAGTAAGAGAGAGCTATTGCACTGTGTAAAGTTTTATTAGCTTTAATCTTCCTTTAACTTTAGTTCCTTTGCAGTTTGGGAGTAAGGAGTTACTTTATAACCAGTATGGATCAATATCAAATGGAAGCTTGGTTTCCAGATAATCTAGTTCTCAGAAGATAAATGCATCTTCTGATGGGAAGAATAAATAAATAAATAAATAAACCCACAGAATTCTAAGTCTAATATTCAAAAGAGACCAATGATTTTACAGCTTCAGACAATAATGTGTTGGCTCAAAAAAAACCAAAACGCCTTTTAAAATATTGCCATGCCAAAGATTGGTATCAGGGAATACAATGGGAAAAAACAAAAATAAGTATAATTTTACAAGGAGGTATTTACTTTGCTTGTTTTCTGAAAACTGGATTACATTTACAGAAAATGAATTTGCCTGAGTCTGACTTAGATGACTATCTTTAAGTTCAGGGAAGGCAGTGGGCCAGCATCCAGTTAATTGAAATGTTCTGTGGGGAGAGGTAGCCCCCTCTGAAGACCCATGGAGGAAGATCCATCTCCTATAACCTGGGTACTCCCCTCTTTCCTTTCTCTGCTTAGCGAAGACAGAGACCCTCAGAGGGTGAGCTAGTTTGCTAAAAATAGATATCTGCCTCTCTTTCACAGAGAGTAGGAATTTAACTGGAAATACTGCACATCTCCATTCAGCTAGTATCCAGTTTCTCACCTGCAGTTTCCAGGTACACTTATCACGTTTGAAGAATTCTTTATAAAATGCAGTCAGGATTTCAGGTACGAACTTCTAGATCCTGCAAATGTAAGTTAGATATTAGATGGGGTCTGAGCTAAACATTTTGCTTATTTTGAAATGATCCCATAAGTGCAATCTAATCCTTCACTCCATCACAGTTAGGGCATATAGGTGTGGGAAGTAAGCGGGTCTGAGCTCCAGGCCCTGCACTGCCTTGGGTGTCTGTAACCACCACGGTTGCTCTGAACAGCTATAGCCTGAGCAATGCAATAGTCACAGGGCCAAGCAAAAGGGAGTCTGATGCTAGATCAGTGTTTAGGACACTCATTTTAGACCAGGAAAGATCTTAAAGGTCTCTCCGGTCTCCCAGCATTCTTTGTGTTTTCTTTCATCTGATTTTTTTTTTTTTTAATTTCATCTGATACAAAATGTACTCACATGCCTGAATACAGGGGCTGGTGTCCCCCCCACACACCGTATTTCCCCATTCTGTGCTAGCCACAAGGACAGAGACTAGTTTTTTCCTTCTGTGGGTTTATTTATCCTATACCTGACTTGAAGTAAAACAGTGTTAAATATTTTATTTTGGGTTTAAACTTATACAAGAGTGAAGAGATATCTACAGACAATATCTGTCCTGTTAAAACTATAAGATTCTTACAGTAACAGCACAAAGAAACTTTGATATATTATTAAGACCACTTACTTTTTTTATGAGCTACCTTAGTAATCTTGAAAGTGTGCGCTTTTCAAACTATATTAATACTTCAGAAAATGTAGTCCTGCAGCTTCTTTAAAGGCTGAAGAAGTGCTATAGTTGTAACTAAGCCCCGGAGCTTAGGGGTGCTAACCTCAGTAGGAGGAAGTAAGATACAAAATACCAAGGAAATAAGATACAAAATGCCAAGGCCAAGGAAAACAACACCACAACAATATTGCTCACAGACACAGATGACTGGAATGAGGAACAGCACTTGATTCCAAGATAAAATATTACATTAACCCAGTTGAAAATCTATTCCCAATTAAGGCTTTGACAGCACTGGAAGTTGCAAAGGCCTTCCTCACTTCATCCTAGGACAGAGATAAACAGAAGTTAGAACTATAATAGAAAGATGACTGTTTTCTGTTATTTACAGGCGACTAAGGTAATAGGACTACAGTTGCAACAGTTCAAGCTGTAGAATTTGAATTTTTTAATCATAAATGTGAAGAGGACTGACAAGGCCTTCTCACTTACATTCAAGGCTCTAGAAAGCTTCTTTTCAAGATTTACCAGGGTACACCTAACAACCTTGAAACTGGTTCCCAGCCAGTATAAATCACTGAAGTCAGTGAACTGGTCCTGAGTTGTACCAGCTGACATTCTGTCTTCTTATCTTTCCATTTTTTATTTTTATTTTTTCTCCCAGATTAGATTTCTGATATCATTTAAAACTATATGGAGGTTGGTACATCAGTTTTCTTCACCTTTTCTGCTCCCCCTCCTGCATGTAATTGAACAACTATGTTGTTGTCATTTCTATTACTGTTTTCATAATTATTCTTCCTATTCAATCTTAGAGAAATCATACTAGGTGCATGAGGACCTAAAATCTATTTTCTTTATTTACTTGTTAGTTGGCATATTGTCATTTGTATTTTTTCTCCTCTGACCATTAGTGTATACATAGTTGTTGTTGCATTGTACCCTCAAGGTGGCAATCCATTTGTATCAATTCTGACATGCCTGTATAACACATATCCAGTAACTACTAAATAAAATAAGATGCAACAGTTCATGGAAATAAAAGGGAAGCATTTCCCCATTCTTTTCATCTGGACACCAAAAAATAATTGTATCTGAGTTTAAATTTCAAACTTTCACTGCAAAATATTTTGACATCAGTGGACTGAAGTTTGGGGTAATTTGGTAGGGAGAAATGCTGTCAGGAATTTGACAGCATTTTGTATGTCAATGCAACTGATCAATGTGTTTGACATGAGACATTCTTTCTCTAGAATACTTCCAGATATTTGTCAGAATGTATTTCCTCAGAAGAAGTCAAACTGCTAAATTCATTTTGCCTTCTAACAAGAACCATCCACACTGCAACAGCAAAGCTTAGGCTCCTGTGTGGAAACAACAGCAGGAGATACTCAACACAGTTTTACACTCTGGTTAATGCTGAACATAACTGAGTAGTGGTGACTCTCAGGTTAGATTGCCTTAGTATTAAAGTACTATTGTTTCATAAAGCCATGTAAATAAAAAAATATATATATTTTAAAAAAAAACCTAACATTCCTTCCGGGGAATATGTTGCATCATATGTTTGCTTCCCAAAGCAAAGTGAAGCAAAAATCAGAGAAAATGTACAGTATACCTAGAGTGTACAACTGTTATTTTATCTTGAAATAATGTCAAAATGTTAACCATACCACATGATAAGTTTTGTCTACATAAATGAAATGGAACTTGCATATCCAAGCAGAAAATATGTATCTTATTCTGATATATTTCCATTATTTGCATTAACACATACTCATGGCATATATTCAGGGACACAAAGATAGCCCCAGCTTGTCACACTTCACATTACTCAGTATTTGAGTGACAAAAATGCCATGTCATTATCATTATGTTGCTTTGTCTTATCAGGGTTAGAAAGCTACTTTGTGATTTCCAGTTGGAAGAAGGTCAGTATAGCCTCAGCTGTCTTGCCGGAAGGAGACTTATCTCGTAGCTCATTTGATAGTCTTAAGTGATGGCTTTACTGTAAATCCAAAGAGATGCCCATGCTTTACAGTAGACCAAAGTATAGAGACGTTGAGCTAGAAGACATTCAGGGAGGAAATTCCATGTGCTTCAAAAATGAGCAAATGAATTTACTGGCTCTGTTCCAGGAGTAATGCTGTCGCCATCGTGTAATGCAGTGTCATCACCTTCCTGTGATACCCTAGCCTGGAGTCTAGCCTGGCTGCTGAATCGTGAAACTGAGGCTGTTTTGCTGTAGGATCCAGCGTGGCTCATACAGAGCCAGACCACATCTCTTTTACCTGCTATTAGCTGAGCCCTAACTTGAACTCGACCGCTCATATTTTCCTCTCTTCAGTTCAGTCCATTAAAATGTCCAGCTACTTTGTGGTAGAAATAATGAAATCATCTCCAACAGTGGAGTTAATCTCCTCTCTCCATTCATACACACCCCTCATCCCGCATGTGCTAGCCACAATTTAGGTCTCTATCTCTGCACACCATAGTAAAGAAAACATTCTCCTTTATCTGGCCACTGTCTGTAAATAATCAGATCTCTTAACTTAGCTGCTTATTTTTGTTGAATATTTTATCTCAGAATCAGTACTATTGTTATGGTTCACACTGGACTATGGAAAGTGAGTCACATCACCAATAGCAAAAAGGCAGTACAGAGCCTTTTAAAGCAGAACTCTTTGTATTTAGAAATATGCCTCCTCTGGGCCTAAACTTGCATAAATGGTTCTCTGAGCCCCTGATGTCCTCTTCTAGAAAAAATAAAAATAAAATAAAATAAAATAAAAATCCAAAAGCAAAAACAAAGAACATATGAGTAGAATGAGGAAATGATATAAGTATTGTTTCTGTCTGTTAACATCTGAAACAAAGGATTGAATTTCTATTTACATTGCTTGAGCCTCATAATTAGGTCACTATAGCAAGTCATAGAGTTAGCAGATTTAACAACCATGTGCAATAGATTATCAAGTAGACACCTACAGGGAACCTGCCTGTGCACCCACAAAGGTATATAAGTAAGCAAGTTCAGGCTAAGATCTTAATATTTGCCTGAACAGTAAAATGAAAGAACCTCTGAGAAAAGAAATCTGTGATCCTTGATCAGCCAAGGATGCACCAGCCACCTGACTAAGGTCAAAAGGGAAACCATTTGGGTAACCAATAGTGGCTGCTCAAATCTTGCACATGTTTGGTTAAATAAAATTCTTCATTGACAGATGAGCTGTGGTGTGGTTTCCCTGGCTCTAGCAGTACTGGTTAGCAAAACAGGATATGGACATTTGCTCAAGCCCTGAGCAATGTCCTTATTGTTTGTTAGCCTGGCTCCCGGCATGGGTCTGGCAATGCCTAGACATGGTCTGGAGATAATACATTTCCAGGACAATTCCCAAAAGACAGTTTGGCCATACCGACTTAAGAAGGGAAAGGAATTTAGGCAAACGAGCATGAGCTATGCTCTGTTGTTTATCTTAATGGCTATTAAATGAGCACTGATACATTGTAGTCATAGTGAAAACAAAGTTTCCCTTGAAACAAAAAAGGGAATCTTATAGGCATAATAGCAACAGACACATGGGCAAAAACTAGTTATGTAAAGCACCATTGATTAGTAATCGTGGGTATTGTACTGATATGCATATTTTCTACCATTATTACTAAAATTGTATTACTTGAGCAGGACAAAAAATAATGCAGAGCTAAATTTTGTCTTCAGTTTCTGTCCATACTATTCAGATTGGAAAATAGAAATCCCATAAACACACAGGGAAGCAGTATCTGGGTAATTTTTAAAACACCCTTTTTGCATTCAGAATACAAAATTTCTGGTAAAGTTTTTTTTCCCTTTGTATGAGCTCCCTTTCTCCTGCATGTACTACACAGCAGTCAAATTTATAATCACATCACCAAATCCCAGTAAAATACTTTGCAGTGTTTCCATATATTAATCATTGTCTCTTTGGGACTCACTCTGATTTTATATGTATATGTATATTTCCAATACTATTTATAATTTATTGTCTATGAGTTTACATTAATTAAAGATTTTCAGAGAGCTAGACCCTGATTCTTAAACTGAAAGACTGCTATTGCTCTAAAGCTATGAGCCAAGTGGTAGCAGCTAATGTTTATATTATTGATTAATCAGCCACTAAAGGGATTAGGTTTTAAGATTGTTTAGCACACAAAAATCCATACTTATTGCATTAAAACAGATTTTGAGACCTTGTTTATTGGCTATATCCAGGGTCAGGACTCTGGGATTTATTCAAGCGGAAATGTCTATATATACGTGAACATAAAGCAATCTCTTAAGAGGAATTTCTAACGGTGACACAAAGGCAAATAATTGTAGTAAATTACAGGTCAGTAATTGAAAAAGACCATTTATGCAAACACTTGTAAATTTAGAAAACTGCCTAAACATTAAATATATTGAGTAAATAAAGATGAAGATTGGACTAGTACTCACTTTTGGCTACTGTTTTCTTTGCTTAATGGACTTTCTAATATGTATTCATTCTGTAATTTTCATGGATAAAAAATTTCATTGGCTTGGCCCTAACTTCTACATGTGTACTCAAACAGAACAATGTGTCTTATTGCTCTTCAGTGTATAATGTACTGACTAGTGCAAGCAAATACTGTTTGCTGTCTGAAAAAGAAAATGTCATAGTTACTCAAGTGTATGTTGAGCTGTATATATATATTTATATATATATATATATTTGAGATAAAGACTTTCTGAGAGTGCAACACATTAAAGAAATGTAAGAACAGCATGAATAACTGATAAGAAATTATTTATTCAGTGAATTTACTCTTTTATCATTTTGTGAGCAATCTACATATAAAGTATTATGTCTTCAGGTTTGTTCCATCTTTTGTTTGATCTGATATGCCATATGGACACTTTAAATTGCATGGTTTAAACAACAGCCTTTTTCAGTTTGCCTCAAAAGAAGTCACGACAATAACAAAGCTCCTCAAAATATTAAAAATCACTAAAAGTCACTTCTAAAAATATAGTTTGTATTCCTAAGAAATATTTTGAAATTTTTACCCAGAATTCATTGACTATTTTGCTGATTTGACGTTCAACTTCTACTTGTCATATTGCACACATTTGCATGGAGGTACATAATCCTACTTGTAGAGGGCAATCCCTTCTCTGTATTTCTCCTCTGATAGTTGATTCAGGGACAATTTTTTGGTAACATCCTTTTTTTTCTTCTCTTTTTGTTTCTGTTTGAAAGTGTAGTACCCTCAAAATCATATATAACAGTATTTTCTAGACTGTTAAGTGGTTACTGAGCTACCATTTTTCATTATTACTCTTCCCATCATCAGTAATTGACTGCATATAGCAGGCAGACTTTCTCATCTGGTCTTTGTGGCCTTCCAGCATTCATTTTGTTTTAGGTTTGAACAAGGGAACATCTTAGTCTGTTTTCCAAAATCACAACATTTTACCCATCATAAACACTTTCAGAATGCCTTCCTTTCTGAAGGCCTGTCTTTTTCAGTCTTCTTATTCTGCCTGGATGGTCTGTCTTTGGAAAAATATAATATCATTTCCAAAATATACATGCCTGGATTGAAGCTTTGCCATTCTGTAGGTGTTGCTGTTTTTGACAGTAGTTTAAAGCTGCCCACTGCTTGCTGCTGTTGCTTATTTCCATCTAAATCCCACCCACAAAGAGTTTATAAAATGATTTGTGCATACACCTCAAATTAATGGGTGACATTTTTGCAAGACGCGGTTGCTTTCTACAACTGTTCTTGCAATTGTGTTTTTATTTCTATTATTGACAAAAAGAATCTTGACCCAAATCAAGACATAGGTTGTCATTATGGGCTTAAAGTCCTTTAGTTCACAGAATCACAGAATGGTTGAGTTTGGAAGGGACCTCTGCAGATCATCTAGTCCAACCCCCCTGCTCAAGCAGGGTCACCTAGAGCACATTGCACAGGATCGCGTCCAGGCAGGTTTTGAATATCTCCAGAGAAGGAGACTCCACAACCCCTCTGGGCAACCTGTTCCAGTGCTCTGTCACCCTCACAGTGAAAAAGTATTTCCTCATGTTCAGATGGAACTGCTTGTGTTTCAGTTTGTGCCCGTTGCCTCGCGTCCTGTCGCTCGGCACCACTGAAAAGAGTCTGGTCCCATCCTCTCGACACCCTCCCTTCAGATACTTGTACACATTGATAAGATCTCCTCTCAGCCTTCTCTTCTCCAGGCTAAACAGGCCAAGCTCTCTCAGTCTTTCCTCATAAGAGAGATGCTCCAGTCCCCTCATCATCTTTGTAGCCCTTCGCTGGACTCGCTCCAGTAGTGCCACATCCCTCTTGTACTGGGGAGCCCAGAACTGGACGCAGTACTCCAGATGTGGCCTCAGCAGGGCTGAGTAGGGGGGAAGGATCACCTCCCTTGACCTGCTGGCAACACTCTTCCTGATGCACCCCAGGAGACCATTGGCCTTCTTGGCCACAAGGGCACATTGCTGCCTCATGCTTAACTTGGTGTCCACCAGCATTCCCAGGTCCTTCTCGGCAGAGCTGCTTTCCAGCAGGTCAACCCCCAACCTGTACTGGTGCATGGGGTTATTCCTCCCCAGGTGCAGGACCCTGCACTTGCCTTTGTTGAACTTCATGAGGTTCCTCTCTGCCCAGCTCTCCAGCCTGTCCAGGTCTCTCTGAATGGCAGCACAGCCCTCTGGTGTATCCGCCACTCCTCCCAGTTTTGTATCGTCAGCAAACTTGCTGAAGGTGCACTCAAGTGCCCCTTATACTGAAGTGTTTTATTCTGACCTCTTACCTCTAATGTGGAAGCCTAAGTAATGCTGCTGGAGGCTTTGTCAACTGAGAAAAAGTTTCACAGCTTATACTACTATAGTTCTGAGGTTTTTAGAAATGTATCCCCCATGGTAAGAATCTTATTTAGAAGTAACAGTGCCTGTCTCCTGTTTAACTTAAAACTCTTCCTGACTGAAATAAACTGAAAAGATAAAAAGCTTCCTTATTCAATGTAAAACATCTGTGTGGAGAGGCAGCATTAGTATACAAATGCTGATTTCAGTTAACACCTGAGGTTATATAGAAAATACTTCCCAATGTAGACAAGGTGTAAGCAATAAATGTCATTTGGAATTTGCTCAACTACAGATATATTACGAATCAACTCTTTTGGGGGCAGGCAGACAGATTAGAGAACTGTGTTTTTAGGAAAAGGATTTATTACCCCATCATTTATTTTTTTCCTTACATAAATAACTGTGCAGGCAATAAACAAATTAGAGTAAAAAGATAATCTCAGATTACAGATATGCTACTAATACTGGACTCTGAGAATGCAAATAAATTCAGAAAACTGAACACCGCACTATCGCTAACTTGCATGTGATTCACATAAGAAATAAGATAGCAAAGACTAAAACTTTAACTGTGGTATGTGGTGTTTACATTCTAAACACACCTACTTTTTCACATTTTATGTTTTTACCAGTCGCTGTGTTCCAGTAACAGATTCTGCTACACTATGCAGAAAATATGCCCTATGTTTTCTTATTATTATACCTTTCTACTTAAATAGAAATGTTGCTAAAATAGATTTAGTTTTGCATGGTCTTCCAAGTGTCACCTTATTGCCAATTCACATGCTAGCTAATGCCATTTTCTGAGTCATTTTTTCAATATCATGCAACTGTTCTTTTCAGTAATAAAATAAGCATTTAACATATAAAAATGTAGTGAGCTATTTTGAAAGGGAATATAAAATATACAAGTCTCCATAAAATACCCATTAGCAGGAGTATTAGCAAACTTTTGTGTGTGTGTGTGTGTGTGTGTGTGTGTGTGTGTGTTCTCTCCCCCATCCTACCCCCTTAGTTTTCTGATCTAGCAGGAACTTAATTAGTAGGATTTAGGATCATTTACAAAGTTTAAGGTAGGAAAAAATCCTTTTCAGACTCTGAATTCTTTGCATTCATTTCCTTCCTTTTAAGATAAATTTGAATTCCTGCCATAAAAAAAGTTCTTCAGGTGATAACTTCTGATGTTTTACACCTTTTGATGTTTTTTGCATTTCAAGAACATTATTCATTGCATTGTCCTCTGCAAAGGGCACCTTTCCCTACTTTTAACACTGACACTGTGGCATGACCAAACCCCTTCCCACCTGACTGGTGCAGTAGGGTGCACCTGGGACCTGCACCAGGTCTTTTACAGGGTTCAGTTACTGCTCTCTGAATGAAGCCCTTCTGCATTAACTGGACAGATAAAAAGCAGACACAAAAAAAGAGTCAAGAGAGCTTGTGTAATATTCCTGTCTTTACTCTCTGACCACAATAGACTTTTCAAAGACTGTAATAATTTATCTCTGCCTTTTCCTCCCCATTTGCACCACACACACAGGAACAGAGAAAGTAAGCAGGAATTGTTACCTGAGTCACCCATACAGGATCTGGCCATTTGTTCTGCTCTATTTCTGGCATGCTGAGCTCAAACTCACACTTGGATAGTGTTACCAAAGATGAGTAGTTCTATGCAAAATGAGCAAAGTCTGATTCACAGCAGGAAAAAACACAGCAGTCTTCCTCCCGAACAAACAAACAAACAAGCAAACTTGCATTTGTTTCTCCTTGGAAGTTAGCAGATTCAGGGGATGACAAAAATAGGCACAGTTTTTCTTCTAACAGATTACAAATGCCATGCATGACTTTGCTCAAGAAGATGGAAGATGTTTACACAAATTGCCAGAGACGGCTAAACTAATTTGTGGCATGTGGCATGTGTGTTGTTGAACCAAAAAGTTTGTCATGCACCTACTGTTTGGCTGTAGTGTATGAGGAGACGGATCCTGCTGACATATCACAGCTGCAACTCAAGCTTGTCAAATGCTTTGACTTCAAAAAAATACACACCACATGCCACAAAAGAAGAAAAGAGTATGTTACAGTCTCCATCTCTTTCTTAATGATTTTTACTGAAGGTACATGACCCTGATTTTGCAGGTGCAGCAAATGAGGTAAGTGAAGCATCTCTGCCCTAGAGCTCTTTTCTGGTGCAGACTCTAAATAGAGATAAATATGACCTACCATAAACTGTTGCTTCACAGGAATGAGGGATGCAAGTCTACAACTGCTAGACACTGCCTACAGAGGCTCTGAAAAGGAAGTGAGAAGGATTCGCAGGCAACACTGGTGATCCAGGTGAAGGATCCAGGTGAGATACACATGCCTCAGGAGTCAAAAAACTTGCTATGGCTTTGCCTGGTCTTTAACAAGTCTTGAAATGACAACATGCATTTATTATGCTCTTTTAAAATCTCTTCTCTGACCAACAGACTTCCAACGGTGAATCCTCCTCCTTCTCTATTAGCTGAAATGCATTCTGTAAGTGTAAGAGAAGTGGTGAAGAGGAAAAAAATAAACTATAAAAGCATAACTTGAAAATAGTCTTCTTCAGCTCAATTTGGAAGTGAACTCCTGAACATATATCAGCCATAAGTAAGACGATGTTCTGCAGTGTTAGAGGCTTTCACTTCTCTACATCAGCATTCCCAGGAAGAGTCTATAAATGGCTCCAGACGTTATCCAGTAAATTACTTTTGTCCTGCAAACTGCATATACTTTTCTAATATGATGCCATTTGTGTCAGATTTGCTGTCCGTCTGTTATGGTTTTTTCCACTTTCTCATTTTGCTTCCATGAAACTGATAATTAAATAAATATTCAGTAAATAAATCCAGAAGTTAAAATAGCATTTACATTAATTTTAAATTAGGTAGACCGAGTCTTTCAGGGAGCAAAAATTACTTCTAAATTATTTTAAAATGTTGTCTGCTTGTGTATACATAGATTTCTTACCGCAACATGTTCTCTGTTATTTTGTAATATAGATCCACATTTGCAACATTAGATGTCAAGTGGGTTTCTGACGGAAATTATATTGTATTTTCTATGATTGAACTATTAGGATCTTCTGTAATAAATTTCCCAACAAAATGGTCCT
Source organism: Apteryx mantelli (assembly GCF_036417845.1). Classification (NCBI taxonomy): domain Eukaryota; kingdom Metazoa; phylum Chordata; class Aves; order Apterygiformes; family Apterygidae; genus Apteryx; species Apteryx mantelli. The sequence continues at coordinate 95,695,980 of NC_089980.1, read as the reverse complement.
ACACATTTTTGACGGTGTGCTCCTTCCCCGCCCCCCCCACCCCCCACTGATGTGCTCTCTCCCCTCTCAACCTGACCTCCCTGCAAACAGCATGTATGCGGGGGCTAGCTGAGCATGCTCCAGCTAAGACCCATATAGCATGCAAATATGACCATGAGTCAATCATCTCCCCCCCCCATAAATAGGGGGCAGCCCAGAGCCCATGGAGCTCTCCTGCATGGCAGCGGGCTGCACTGCAGAACCTCCCCTTGAGCAGGGACGCCTCTCAAGGTTACTCCTCGAGGTTGAGAGATTCCTTACCTGTGACAGATCCTTGGTAAGTGATTAATAGCATGCTGAACTTTTGCGAACTTCGCGAAACTTTCCTGAGTTATATCTCTGACTAATTGCACACATAATCCCTTAGACGTAAACCGTTGACCAAGTCTGGGACTAGGACTGGATCCAGCTGCACCTAGGCTCCTTTCTGAAGGAGTTTAGAAAGCAAGGGGGTCCACTCTGAACCTCATGACTCAATGGGAGGGTCTCCATTGCACACGCATCTGACCCTGTCCTTCATGCAGTAAATAACTGAGTGAACCTTGCCAATCGAACCTCATTAAATCGTTCTTATTTACGATTGAACTTTGTTAAGTTGCTGTCTTACTGCAATAAACGTAGTGCTGCTTCCCTCTTACGAGTGAAGTGCATCACTCCCTTTGCGACAAGATTTAACTTGAAGTGATGCTTTTACCGTGGTCAGGGCTGGCTATATTCCTAAGGGTACTGGTTACTCTTATTTAAATCAATTCTATTAAGAGGTGTTTCTGAGTCTATCCTGACCATTGTAACTGACATCATTGGATTTAATAATATGAACTGTTCCAAAAAATTCATATCTCTCAGAGAGCATTCACAGTAACTATTGAAATATATACAAAGATAATGATGCTTAAGGATCAAATCTATTCCAGAATGAAGAGTCAATCCAAATATGCAGAACTATAGGAAACCTTTGCATTTCCATTTGCAGAGTTTCATCAAAATGACACTCTCAAGTTGATGACTGTTTGAATTTGAAAAAAAAAATCTGTCTAGGAAAATTTTGATGAAAATATTTACCAGTTTCCAATTTTTTACCACAATTTTTCAAATAACTTTCAAACTTCTGCCTCTTCATTTGCTGTCAGTGTGTTTTGGACATTCAGCTTTTGTGTCACCTCCAAAAATTTTCAGAAAAGGCTGGACATCCATCTCCTGGGGTAATCTTTCATGACAAGCTGTCCTTGATTACCAGGAGTGGAAATATGCCTGGGAAACAGAGCATTTGTCATCCCTGGAGGGGTCATCATCAGGCCACCTTTCCAGAATGAGCTACCAAATAAGATATTTTCTCTCATTGGCAACACCCTGCTCAACTTACCATGCTTTGGAGCCGGGAATTTTTGAGTTCACTGTAGCCAGACAGACCTTATACAAGCTGCAAGTGAAACATTTGCCTGAGGAGGGAAGACAACAGACAACATCCCAGATGTTTTGGATGAATGAGATGATACACTATAAATGGGCACTGAAGTCCTATCCCAATAGATACAAATATTAATGGAGAGCATCCAAATGTGGAAGCAAGGTTATGTTGTGAAATTTTTATCTGGCAGAGTCTAAGTACGTCAAATTCTTGGATTCATGCACTTGTCTGTAAACCCACAGATATACAATCCAAGGGAAAAAGAAAAAGAAAAGCATAAGAAAAGTCATGTTGCCCGAAAGAAAAAATCTCCAAAGGCATATCAGAAGCTAACCATTAAATCCTTAAACATGCTACTGGACGTGTTAGCTGAAAGTTAGCAATCATTTTGCAGAATTGTCAATGAGAAAAAAATGAATATCAATGCCTTGAAAATACTATTAGTGTGAGATTTTTATTGTGATTTGTTTTTTGCTTTTTTGTTTTTAATGAGACCCTGCTATCACTGAGGCTAAGTAATTGAATTTCAAATGATGATTAATTGAAGCCACAGAATTAGAATTTGGACTGGATTTGAGAAGTGATGTAAAATGAGACATTGAAAAATGTCACACGACTTTAAACAAAACCTGGGGATCCCCAGACTGGTGGCAGTACAGACTGTGACTGAAGCTTAGCGAGTAGATCAGTGTGAAGTCCCTGCGAGATGCAAGTAGTAAATCTTCTGTCTAAATTTTCCTTGTCATTCTCTTGGACTCCCTTGGCATTGACAGAGCTGACATCAACATGGTGAGGCTTTCGATGAAATGCCCTAATCGGTGCAATTTTCTTGGAAAAGAGGGGCATTATTCTCTTCTTACTGTTTCAGGTACTGTATAGGCTTCTTTCTTGCCTCAGAAGCAGAAAACACATTTGCTGCCCTAATAAAGGCCCCAGCTATTGGGCTATATATAGACTTGTGTTTTGCTGTGTTTCCAACAGAAAATTCCCAAGGAGACTTGGATATTCTATATAGTGTGGGAGACAGAATGTGTATCTTTATAAAGATCTAATGTTTAAATCTCCTCAGGCTACCAATGAAGCTGAATTTTGATCCCGCTTCTGTGAAAACTCTTGTAGGGCTATTATATAAAAGTGCTAGCAAAGAGTAATGCCTTCATAACCCTTCTGCCAGACTTTATTGTCAGTACCAAGGTCTGGTTCAAGTTTAAGGAGATCACTACAAAAAAACACAGAAACCTGTGAAAATTCTACTGAACTTTATGATGCTGAGTGAGCTAACACTCTTCAGTTGCGCATACAAATCACATATCTAACAAACTGCATTTTTATTAATAGGAGAAAAATAAAACTCTAACAAGGCAGGAAAAGAGGGTAAGAATAACCAGCGCTTCACAGCAATTTGCAGTCTTTTTCCTCTGGGAAGGTAACTGCTAGGCCTTCTGGTTGGTTCCCCCTACTGCACTGAGATCCAGAATGGGGTGAAATTTCAGGCTTACGCTTGTGCACAGTGTTCCCTAATGGATAGCTCTGGACAGATTTTAAGCATCTTCTTGATCAGTGTTAGTCTTTTGGCTGTCAGTAAAAAAGATTTATTTAGCCCAGTATAGCCATGGGGAATCAGGTGTTTAGCCCAGCGTTTTTATTTCTACCTAAACAACCACATACCTTGAGTTAGGTGTTATATACATCCCTTATTTAATCCAGCCCCCACTTTTCTATGAGACACATTTTCATAATGAATATGCCAATGCTTTTGTTTACCCTGTTTGCAATCATATTTTAAATGAAAATTTTGAAGTACCATCTTGAATTTTACCTCAAATATTCATAAACATTTAAAAAATGGATCTGATATTTAGGCATAACTAGCATTTCATATATTTGAGCTTGCACTAAGTATGAATCTCTGTAGGCATGAGAGTATTGTTTTGAATAGTTTCCTGCACCAGATATTGTACAATTTTCTTATGTTCAAAAGTCACTTATCATTAATTGCTTTCTGGAGAGCTCAGTATTTACTTTCTACCTGGAATCTTATTAATTAATTTACATTTAACCTAAGCTAGCCCTTTTTCTAGACTTATCTTCTCAAAATATTCTAATGCATTACTTGAGGTATTGTAACAAAAATGATCATAAATTATATAAAGAAAAAAAGATATAAAAGATAAAAAAGATATAAAAGTGCATGTACAAGGGAGAATTACACATACATACATGAAAGGAGCCCCTGACTTGAGACATCATGCACTGGGTCTTATAAAAACGTAGAGTCTGCCTGAAAGCATTCCAAAATTAAAAAAGACGTTTGTCCGTAGAAGAAACTAAAACATAAGGCAAACAAACAAGTAGGCAGATTTGATAACATTGATCAAAATGTGTAGTACCTGGCTTAGCAATAGGGCCACAGATTTCATCTGTGCTAATGGAAGAGCAGGATCTATGAACGCTCTTGGGGTAGCATGAGACACCAAGATGTCAGAAGAGAATCCAAAAGGACAGTTCTGTGTTTTATAAAACTAAAAGAGACTGTGAGGTGGGGAGCTACTGGGCTGTAAAATTTACCAAAATTTCTTCTCCCTTCTTTGAATGCTGCTGCTGCAAATGGGACTAAAAAAGAAATCTGAATCCTAGTCTTTATAATGACTGACTCAATGGCAAGGGACTGAAATGTGAACTCCTGCTTTTAACTGTCCATGCTTAGGGAAAAGTTGCTAGGACCCTCAAGTTGTTTGATAACCTTGGTGTCACATATTTTTGTGTTTATGTGTGTGAAAGAGAGGAAGAAACAAGAGTATGGCTAGGAAATTAGATCCATTTTTTACACTTGATCTAAAACTGAAGGGGTTGTCATGCTGAGCAGTCCAAAAAGCTAAGGATTTTAGCCTAACCTGTGCTGGATCTTTCTTCTCCCAGCACGAGGGAGAAAAGTGCTCTTGCTGGTCTGGTTTTCCTTTGGGGCAGGAACATTAGAAGTCACTGTTTCAAACACAGGCTGTCATTTTAGATGATAGAACAAAGGGAAGTGACTGAAAGTAAATAAAACTTGAATTCACACAGGTATGAAAAGACCTTTTTTTTAGAGCAGGCAGTTATAAACATGACTCTGAATGGTCTGTGAGGCAAAAATAATGGGCTTCTTTGAGAAGCAATTGTGGTGCTTTCTGACCAAAATAGTATATTAGGAGATTAGTCTCCAAGGGGTGGATAACCTTTTCAGATTGTAAGTATTTCTTCTGTTCTCATGAGTGAGCTTACAATCTGTTAGTCTCAAAATATATCTGCAAACCCACAGGCCCACCTTCCTGACAGCTGCTCGAACAACAAAGCGGAGGAGCAGAGAAAAAACTCTGCACCGTCATCCACCCAGCAATTTTGAAAGCTTGGTTACTTACTCATACAATCCAGAAATGCCAGTCAAAGAGGGAGGGGGGATGGAGGGAGGAGGGGAGAGACGGCTCTTAAAGTGCAACATTTGCAGCACACGCTGGAAGACTAAAGGGGCCAATTAGTATAATAGGTTTGAAATCATTTCAGCACAGTCCTAAAGACAAAAGAAAAATTGTCCTTCAGAAATGGGGCTTTATTGTTCAGACGAGTATGGAGAAGAACAATGAATTCTATCAGTTTTGGAGGCAACATTCCTTCTCCTTCATACTGGACCATACATTATTAATGAGCACTATTTTCAAGTGTGAAAGAACTGTTTGAAAAGCATTAACATAGTCTATTGGATGTGATTGACACTGTCATCCCTTTCATTTTGCTGTTGGCAAGAGGCATCCCTGTAGATTTATGTGCATCTGGACATTACTAATATTCTCCTTGTTATGCGCTCTGGGCAGCTGTGATATCGAAATTTTCAGCGTGGTTTTTAGGGGGAAGTTTATTGTTGTTAACTGCTCAAAAAAGCAACATTTTTTTTCCTCTGTGATTTTATCACTCAAAAAATTTTAATGTCTGATTCCCTAATAACTCTAATCTGTTTTCAGTATAAGCACTTTTTAAAGGAATTTCATCAAGATTACATGCATTCTCCAGATACTTCCAGTGCCTTTTTTCCAGCCAGGTAGTTTAGTTTCTGAGATTCATGTCCACTCATTCTGCTTCTATTTTAACTTCCAGTCCTCAAAGTTGATTGCATTTTTAATTGGTTTGGTGCATCAAGGACTGCAGCTTCAGTCTGTCTGCTGTTCAGAACCACCAAGCCTCTCTTGATTTGCGTATGTAATGCCTTTTAATCACAACAAGTAAGGCCAGTAAAATTAAGAACCACTGAAATAATGCATCTAAACTACACATGAAAAAAAATTACCAAAGGTTATGGTTTTATTCAAGGTAATGCTTGTCATTTTGTTTTTCCATGTAGGTTTAGAGTGATTTCAATTTCTCAGGCTATATAGGAAAGTATGTAGTCATTGTACATGTATAAATATTGTAATCTTTAGACAAGAAAAGGGGGAAGACCTATATTACAGGATCAAGGCTGATCCTAAACCTGAATGATCATGTAGACATTGCATGAAGACAAGAGGAACTGATGTGGAGGTTTAGATTCTAGATTTGTGAGTCATCTTTTTGTGCATGTATGTATAAGTATATAGAACTTATAGATACATACAATCAAATATTTTAGTCTGGGGGGCCTTAATTATCATTTTGATAACCTCTGATAATTTTGGAACCTCTTTTAAAGAGAACTTTTTGCTTCTCTGCTGTCTCATGAGATGGTCCTAACCAGATCAGAATTTAATATGAAGGATCTATGTCAAGTGTTGGGGTATGAGAGCCAGTTAGGTTAGAAGATGATAGAAATTCAAGGCTACATTATTTATTTATTTATTTATTTATTTATTTATTTATTTAATATGAACAGATATTCTATGAAATGATGTAGGAAAGGCATGAGTTTTGAACATACCTCTGCAGAGTCATCTTGTTCAAAGAGATGTTCAGAGCCATTCTGTTCAAAATAGCTCATCTTTATATTCTTAAAGCGTCTCTCCTCCTCACTGTTTCCTTTACATTAGGGCTCACGCTATTACCAGTTTGTGTCCAGTGTTAGAGGCACATGAGCAGCTGCTTTCTGCTCGCATCTGCAGGTCTACCCTTTGAGTGACGTCCACCACCTGGGCCAGAGGTCAGGCCCAGCTTCACCGTGGCAGGCCCATTGTTGGCCATCCCAGGCTGGGAGAGTTCAGCACTGAGGTCCCTCCTGCTTGGCAGTACAATGAACTGCCATCGCTCCATTGGACAGCCTAATTGCAACAATCAATCGTAAAATAATTCTCAAGGCTAAGAGTGGAAAGGTTATAACTCATAAAGACACTTGCCGACTGAAGAGATGGGGAAAGAAAAGGCAAAGGCAATGTATAACTCAAAATAAATTAAAAAAATACATGTTATCAAACAAAAATATTCTTGAACTCTGCCTCTTGGGCAGTGTTGCTTCTTTGAAAGCAAGTGACATTTGAAAATCCAATTGACATTTACAAGATATAATCTGGTAGTTAGTTACAAGATTTAGCTGGTATCTTACTTTTTCGGTGTGTTTTAAGTTTTAGTGATTTTAGATTCACAGTAATGCAGATTCAGTTATTTGCTATTCCATATTACTATGACACTGCACCAGCCTGCATAGCATAAGATTGCTATACAAATAGCATAAGTCCTTTAATCAGAATTCTGAGATTCTTATGTAGCTTATTCATTTTTTTCCCACAATTCTCGTTTCCAATATTTAAAAATTTTGCTTAGTAATCACAGTTATGGGCCACTCCTTCCAAACTTGTGGTATAGTATGCTTCCACATACTCTATCACGTTGGTTACCCATGCAAGTGGATGATCACACAATTCACTTTCTCCTCTCCTATGATGCTGCTTTGCCTTTCCTCATGGAAAGGGTAATTTGTTAGCTTCAGTAGGCAAGGCAGTTCAGAATGGGTTGCTGGAAGCGCAGTCTACAAATTTTCCTTTTCTGCGTTGGTATAAATCAGATGGCCTGTCCTTAGACTTAGGTTTTGCACTTGATTACGTTTTAGGAAATAGCTGTCTTCTTTCATAAGAGGGAATTTAAGTACTTCTGTTCCACTGAGTCAAGGTAGGAAGGAGAAGGGTATGTACTGAAAGCACAGGCTGTCATCCTATTACTTAGTATTTCCCTGATGCATGCCCCCTGAGTGATATACAGTGATGACTAAATAGCAGAAATTCATCTGAGAATATATTTTTGTCTCTGTTTTGTTTGAATGGGACGAATGGGACTTGGATACCTAGACACAAAGGTACAGACAGATACTGGAAAGCTTATTGGATTGTAACAATTCACTGGCTCCTGTTGCTGGGAATTGGGATAAACAAGAAATTGCTGACAAAATATGTCGCTCAGCCCTCATAACCAAGTGTAATAGCAGGTGAAGAGTTGAATTAGTGAGTGCCCTAGCAGCTGTCCAAGCCAAAAATAAAGTGGTCCAATGTGAAAAATCTTTATGGAAAAATCCTATATAATTTAATAGAAGAACTACAGAGATTTGTTTTCAAAACAACCGAGGATTTCAGCAAGGAATACTTTTTTTTTTTTTTTTTTTTGCTACAGCAAATCCAAGTCTTCTGCTGTTTTCCCGTTTTTCCACAGAAGTGTTGCATAAAAAGGAGTCTTAAATCCTATGAGGACCAGCTGTGCATCCTGCAGTGGATTTTCAGCTTCCTGAACTTACTGTCAGCCAAGTTCAAATGGAACAAACCAAAGCCCCCCAAATCTGGGCAGCTCAGTGAAGGGCTCAGGCAAGGACCAGAAGCATTCTTCTGGGGTGAGATATTTGTGCAATAGCTGACTTGCCTCCTGCCATTGCCATTGCCATTGATTACTTCCACCACAAATCGCAGGGGTTCTCCACATCCTTTCTTCATTTAAAAAAAAAAAAAAAAAGACAGACAGAAGCTGTTAAAAGTTAGCCATGTAAAACTTGAGTGCTAGTGATAAGTTCATGAAAAAGCTAGTCAATGACTGTGGAACTATTGGCTTTGATATCTAAGACCAGATTGGGTACAGTTTAAATGCAAGGTCCAAGGAATAAAGGTGAGGAAAGCTGTATTCATATATGAATATCTGAAATTTATTCCAATTACAGCTTGCTCAGAAGAATTGGATTTTTTTTTCTTTCTAAGTAGTAGACAAATGACACTGTGACAGCATCCTTTCTTCTGTTTTGATCAGTGGAGATGATTAGACATTAGCTACAGACATTAAGTGTCCTACAGCGTTTGAAGAACAGTGTTTCTGTGTGAATAACATTATTTCCCAAGGCTAGTTATGAAGACATAAAGTTAATAAATTCACCCCTGTTAAGGGTTGTATATAAAATCACAGACAAGTGCTTAAATGCACTGATAAGTCAAGCTGAGTACAGATACATAAAATCACACACTCCTGAAATTGTTTTTAATTTGAAATTGTTATTTACAATGCTTTGGTAATTCTTTACTAAGTCTTTAATATTTAATTTACCTTATTCATCTCTCTGTTTTTCTGTGGGGACTCTTTCTTGCTAAATAGTCTAAAGTAAATTCTAGAACTTTCATCATAAGGCTTTAGTCTACTTCTCTTGAGATCTTCCTATGAAGCAGTAAATACTGCACACCAGCAAAATATCCCTATGTTTCTCACCTTATTTGGCTGCTTAGTTAGGTTTGGGGAGAGTTATTTTTTTTATGTCTGTAATCGATATGCCATGACAGATGATTTTGATTGAAGTAGAACGAGAATAAAATATTTCCCACAGGAATCTCCAGGGAGAGTAATGTTTGAATGTGTATAAGGGATATAGAGTGATTGCGGTTATATGCCCGAGGAAATTCAGGAATGGAGGATATTGTAGTAGGTATTCCAATTACTGTGACATAGTTTTAAGTTAAAAAAAAAAGTTAAAATATACAGGTTACATAATATAGTATAGGTTTTAGTTGTTAGGGTCCTTGCACACTCCCTTCTTCCATAGTTTTGTTTTATAAGTGTATTTTTTTTCTATTGCTACACAAAGGAAAAACAGCTTAAACCACAGTTCTGTCATGTGCATTTTAAGCAAAGACTTGCAGATTGTATGGCAAAATAAACAAAAAATTGCTGTGCAAATTCCCAGCTATTTCCTGATATTTTTGCTCTATGAAGTCTAATATGTGTGACCGAAGGTTATGACAATAGCATGAAACAGTCTGGTTATTAGTAATAGGCCACACGCATCATTAGGTCCCTTTAGTTCATAAGGGTCTGCGAAACACCTGTTTCACATCCTCACAATATCCCCAGAGAAAAAATACCCACAAAATGTTTAAAAATGTAAGTCTTGCAGTAGAATAGTAAGAACTTCCCAAGAGGAAGATAAGGTCAAAGTCATCAGCAATTTCTCCCTACTATAGAAAGGGATTAATTAAACTAATCTTCAAAGAAATAGACATGTCACATGCTCATTCTTATGAACTGTGTGACTAATTCTTCCCCTCACACCAAATCCGTTCTTGCTATCAACAGCCGGGCAAAAAATTAGCTCCTTACTCCAAATCTGATGATTTGCGTGTGAGCAAAACAGACCATCTCAAATCATATTGCATCCCATTTCTAGCTTTGCCAGTCTCCAGTGGCTCTGAAGAAGTTTCTCCTCCCACCCTGGCTTCCTTCCCAAGTTTTCTGGAAGACAAGGGAGAAAAACGATCCATCCTGGCTCAAGAAACTAATTAGTTATTACAGCACAAACAAATGTGGTATCAATATGGTGAAAACATTGCTGTGTAGTCTCTTTTCAAATTATTGTGATGATACTAGATATGCAGGACTCAGTGTAAGAAAGAACTCTATAGTATTAACATACTCCAAGTTCATGCTGTTTCTACCCTTTTGGGCATTTATTAACAGACAGTCAAAAATGGCACTAACTATACAAACCCAAGAAAGGATTGCATCCCAGAAAAAGAACTAACACACTATTTACCATGGAATGTACTCATAAATTCCCCCCTTTTGTTTTTCTCTCTCTCACAATGAATAGCCACAGACAGTCATTATATTTTCACTTTTTTTTTCTGTTCAAATAGTTTAATTAGAGAATATATTCCATTTTGCCCTTGAAATATCTGTTCAAGTCACCTTTTTGACTATTGAATGTCCACTGTTTATGAGAATATATATCTGTATACACATATATTATCTATATACATATATACATATGTATGTAAACATGTATATATCTCAGTCGTCCGTAGGATTTTTCCTGGAAAATATGCAAAAGGTTGTTCATACTAGTAAAACAAAACTTGGAATACTTTCCTTCAATATTTGCCTGCTCTGTTTAGATGCAAACCATTTCATAATTCAATTAATTATGCAGAAAAAAATCATAGTAGAAAAAATGAATTTCTAAGGAAAAAAATGTGTAAGTTTAGTAGAAACTAGTTTTGTGCAATCTCATGAAACTTCTCTTTTTTTACAATATATCCACAAACCAATCTGTTTGATAACACGCATTTGAGGTCGTCCCTTGACCCACTAAAATTAATGGGAGTTTTACTACTCACTTTAATGGAAACATGATCAGGCTTAATTTATTATATTCAGGAAGTTAGTCCTTCATGAAGACAAAGTGGAAAAAGTGAGAAGGGACATGAAGAATTGATGTAATTCAACTTTGCTTGTGTCCCACAAAGAACTTATGAGTCTTATTATCTTGTTTTTGCCCAACCATCAATTTTTCTTTTCATTCTTCTTCCCCCCCCATTTCTTTGCTGTTTCTCCGTATTATTTTACCATTATTATCACTTCGTTGTAATGAATTCTCCTTTCCTACTCTCTGTTATATCAAAACTGAAAAGTTTCAGTAGTTCTGACCCTAAACTTTTGATCAGATAGTAATTCTAATAATAAATAGAAATCACAAGTATAGATTCACTCCACCTAAAGATAGCCAAAGCTGCTCAAATATGAATTAATCTCCATCAGACCCACGAAGTAGTTGATATTAAGTTAGTATATTTTTAACTACATATCACCATGGCCAGCTAAAATAGGATTCATCTTGAGATTGAGACACACATACTGAATGTCTTTGTGTAGACATCCACAAGCATGCAAGTTACCTAATCTTTCATTATGTTCAGTGGAGGTTAAGACAACACAGTTAGTGAGGATTAGAGAACACTTTCTCTCATCTGAGCATAAACAATGAAGGAGGGATTTAATTACTTAGGTATTGGTTTCTAGTATCATTTCAAATGCTATAGAGTGTCCAAGATGTTTGCATAAGGCTGGCAGATAAGTCACAGTCATACAGATGATCCGTTCCTTTCTCAAGCAGCAACTGGAGATTGGGCCAGATGCAGCTGTAGGGCAAGATATCTCCTAGCATCTAAAATAATTCCTACATTTAGCTGAATGATCTCCAGGCTTTATTATTTGTATGGCTTATTTCTCCATTGACTATGACGTAAATTCTGATACACACATACGGACACCTAGGTTGGGGTGTCTTAATATCAGACTGAATCCTTTCTAGAATTACGTAATGAAGATATTGTCCCAATTAAGGCAAGAAACACTGAGTTTGAAAAAAATAGTTCCAGAGACATTGTAAAATAGGAATCTTATTTCTGTGTGTTGTATTTCATTTTCAGTTCTTTTTCTTGACTATGATTGTGGTGATTTTTGAATCAAATTAGCAAAATTAATTGGTATTTAATGAAAGTGGTCTTTGCAGTTCAATTCATTGACCTTAGCCAGATGTACCCCCAGTGGAGCAGAATTTTTCTAATACCAACCTGACTATTGCCATTCCCTAAATTACTGATTACTAAAGCTAAATCTGTTTCCTGGAAAACAGTTTAAAGATGTTGATTTTGTTAGCAATGCCTCGTTTCAGAAAAAAGAAACCAAAAAACACACAGGCAGGTGTTTAAGTGCACTCCTGATTCAGGGACTGATTCATACTCAGACTTCTCACAGATTTTGGAATCCTAACTTTAACGGATTTTTTGGAAGAGTTAGGCAGCTAAATGCCTTTGACTTTCTGAGCTTTTGTCCTGATGTTAAATGCTCCATAGCACTAATTCTCTAAGCACTTGTCATCAGAGGGGAATTCAGAGTGCAGAAAGAGGTGCAAAGGTTTCCTGTACAGTGCACGGAGAGAGTCAAATTGCTCAGAATGGCTTCACAACGTGCAATGCACTGAGCTAGCATTTATAAAAAATCAGCACATTGTTGTGCAGATACCTACAGCAGATTTTAACTCACACGTCCCAACTTTTGAAGACTGCTATAACTACTAAGATATAAGCTGTACTTTAATGAGAGAACTTTTTATGAGCTTTAACTCGCAGGTACCTATTGCTTCTGGTTGTGCTGAAAATACCAAATACTGTCTTCATAGACAATCTTGTTCTTTTTCCTTCCAGATCTAAGGATTAAAAAAGTCATTTTCATCTTTCCACATTTCAGAAAAATAATTGGTTTAGTTCAGACTTTAAATAAAGATAAGATTATAATTTAGTTGATCATTATTTTATCAAAACAGTGACCTAATTGTTTTGTTTTCTTTTTGTGCCATTTTCTTTTGTGAAGTCTTTCCTTTAAATTATGTTTACATGCATTTTATTTTCTGCCCCATTCTTTTCTCTTAGCATATTTACTTTATTTTTCTCTCGGTTCTACTGGTATAAATTCAGGGTAATTTTCTGGCTTCAGTGGAATTTCTCCAGATGTATATTGATGATTAAACTGAAGGAAGATTTTGTCCGTAAGTCTTTTCCCCCTTTGTATTTTTTAATATTCTAAACTTTCTACTATCTTCCATTAGTCCTTCAGCAAGAACTTCTTAAGCCCCAGGACAGCCCTCAAAAGCAATCTAATGTGGTTCAGGCAAAAAAAATGCTTGACCTATTCCACAATGGGAGCATGCTACTTGCAGATAAGGAAGCATGAGTTATAAATTTCCTGCCGGCAGCTCATGATGCATTTGAGAGTTATATATCCACACTCTGTAGCCAAAAAGTGCCTCCTTTATGCAGCAGAGAAGAAAAACAAACACACAAACAAACATTTTGCTTCCTGTTAATGGGACATTTAAATGGGTTGCTGTAGAACACTACCAAAGGGTAACCTGACATTCTCTGGTGGTTCTCCCACAGTGGAAACACAGTATGGGTATTAATTGGTTCAGACAGCTTTAAAATGAGTCGTTAATAAAATTTTATAAGTGGAAGCCAGACTTCTTTTGAATGTAGGAATGAGTATGGTGGAAAATGTGCCTTGGGGAGAAGCTGCTAGAAAATGTGTGTCATTGTTAAGATGGCAAGGCTTCCATTTATATATACAGTAAAATATCAAGCCATACAAATAGCAAGCCTCTTCTCAAAACCTGCATTGCTCACTCCCTGCATCTGATTATCCAAATAGGTTACTTCAAAGGCAAGCTGTATTTTTATGAGGGAGGATGAAGCACTAGAAATTTTCATTTAATGCTTCTCTAATTCCTGTACAAATAATGCAGCAGCATGTGGGAAAGAAACATTCATATTTCTTCATGTTAATCTTCTAGAAAAGCTTTTTTTAAGCAGACTTTTAGGCATATTTTGAGAAGTGTTACTAATTCTAATTCTATCCATATACAGCTTGAAACCTCTTGAGGTGTTACAGAGATATGGCCACTCAAAAGAGCAGCATGTCATCACCACCTCTGAAAACCGAGCATCAGTTATCTCAAACTGGTTCGCAGAAAACGGTACAAAAACCTAGCAGTGTCACTTAGGAAAGGGTGCTATTTAGCCACAACACTCTCTAATTGTTCCAAGGGCAAAATTGTGCCTAGAAGTGAATTAAACCTTACTATTTAAGCTTTGCTGGGGAAAATGGAGGTGGAGAATATGAAATAGAATTCAAGCAACTACTTTATGTTCTACCTAAGCCTTTTGCTTGAGCTACATCTGCAACACAAATTATACATTAGTTGTCTGTTTTTAAAAAATAACGTAAATCCAAGAGCTGGGTAAAAACTTTTTATCAGCTTTACTGATCATGATAAAACATAGACTTTGGCAAAAGCCACTTGAGTCCCCCCCCCCCATAAAAGTATATTACAAATAGGAAATTTGCTTAAAAAAAATATTAAGATCAGGGATAAGCTCAATTCTTTCATTACTCTAGTCCCGGAATGGCCAGATAAAGATAAGAACTAAGTGATGATTTTCTAAAGCAAGTAGGTCTTTCTAGTTATGCAGGTAGAAAAGAACACAATGCAGATTTGTAAATGGCATCACTTTGGCTTCAGTTCCCATTTGTGTCAAATGATAAATAACGATTCTTCAAGAGAATGATTCAAGCAGTAAAGATGAATTGAAAATATATTGCTCATATCTCTTTAAATTTGAGCCAAAGGACTGGACCAAGTATTTCTCCATTTCTTTTTGCCCCTTCCTTTCTTATAATAATTATTTTTATACCTTATTAAAAAAAAAAAAAAGGAAAAAATTTTTTTTCCTTTTTTAAGAAAGAAAATAAGAATAATCTTTGGATGAAACTCTGCCGTGATTGAATATATATCTGTATCCAAAAGACATTAAACATTAGTTGTCCTGCTGGAAATATTATTAACATGTTGATAAGAAAAGAGAAGTCTAGTAACTCTGGATGGAGGTATACTAAAGGATGCCATAAACACTTGCAGCTTCAGATATGGCTATGGATTTGAGCCAGTACAACTTAACTGTAGCTTTCTGAACCATTAAAGCCTAAGATGGTATCATTATTCTTACAAGAAAATGTCTTTAACTTTAAAGGTTATACTGTCCCAGAAGACATACAAAATATAGAAAATAAAATAAGAAGCTAAGCAGGGAAGAATGTCTAATTGGTCCCATCACATAAGCAGCCTGCAGCTGAAGAGTCTGAAGGATTTTTTCAGCCTAAGCAGTTCTAGATAAGGTAGTACTGACAGATGTAATGAGTATGGGTTTATTAGAAAGACGTAATCATAATTACAGTTTTTAGCAGGTGAGCAATGGGGTTTTCAGCAAGTATGCACCATCTTCAGACTGCTCATGTGGAACTTAATCCAAAATCCACTAAAGTCAATCAAAGTGGATCTCCACATTTCCATTTTTTCTCTTTTGACATCGCAGAAACTGGAGGTAGATCTGGAAGCCTAAATATCACCTGGCATTTTGTGCTGAAAGTGCATGGCTCGACTTCATTGCAAGCTCTGTTTGAACCTAAATTTGCTTGGCACTAGATTTTGCGTTCTGCCAAAACGGGACAGGTAACTGTGGTCTCCTATGAGCATTCATGAGACCAGAATGTCCCCAGCAAGTGCTATCGTGAAGGTCAAACACTCTCTCCAGACAGCCCTGCACAGAATCCTGAATGTCTCTGTGACATTCAGGGATTTAGCTTCAGCCTTGAATGTCACAAAACAAACAACATGCAACACTCAGGCTGGAGCATGCCTCCTGCATCAATTCATCTTAAAATGCTTCTGGGAATTAGGCAGAGTTTTGACATAATTTGTACAGAATCGTTTATGACTCCCACAGAACGCTTTATGAAAGAAATGCTATCACAAAGTATTGCCTTACTAAAGAATTAGGCTGATTTTTATCATCCCCTCTTCTTAGTTAAAAATAAATAATTAAAGCCTTCTCCAGGAATGCTTAAGTCATGCTGGCTTCTGAATTGTTGCACATAGCTCGCCACACTTCAAAAGCTAAAAGTAAGTGTGCAGAATCCAAACAGATGTAGTTACGTGGGGAGTGCATATTGCTCAGTGTCTGGAATCCTTGGCTATGTCTATACCAATAAAGAAAATGGACCACAGACTATTCTTTGGCCCTCGTGCCAGCTGTCTTGGCACCGCTTACTTCTGTACAGATTAATTTTCTTTTGCCCCAAAACATTGTGACTGCATCCAGATTGCTTGTAAGGAGGAGTCGCTGGCCCATGCTAAGTGCCAAACTGTGCCTGGGCATTGTCTGTGAGAGTGCTGGTTGATGAGTCCAAAATTATTTCAGGGGCCATGCTAACAATTTAACAGTATGAATGATCACATATCAGCATGCAGGTCTGTGTGCTGGCCCTGTTTTGTTTCCCAGAACGTACGTATGCTGTGTCGCTTAGCATCTGTGAGAGGTGTTATATGAGTTTGAAAAAGAATAATGAAAATGTCAGACACGATTGTACCGATATCAGGAAGAATTGAATGGAATTGGCTTGTGGTGAAAAGGGAGCTGTGAAAAACTTGTAACACCAGTGGAGGGAGAATTTTCTTCTTCATTAACCTTCAAGTTAAATAGCCAGAAGATCCTCCTCATGTATGTGTAATTACTTTAAATAGGTTTGTTATTCAACGCAGTCTAGCACCCCATCTGTCTTTTAACCTCGGAAGCCTGACATTGCATTTATCCTGTATGTGGATGAATATAAAAAAACATTTTGATACATCGAAGTAATCTATTATATGTTTGTTCTGCTGCTGGGAAAAAAAAAAGTACACAAAACAGGTATACATGAAATATGATTCTTTCTGAAGCCACTTCAATATGATCAGCCTCCAACAAGCACTGAGGTCATTAAGCATTATACAGTATGTTACACAATGGGTGGCACTTCAGGTTATTAGCATACAGTTGACAGCCAAACCTAATTGTGACATACAGTATAAGCACTCTGGCCCTTCTTCTGCAGAATGGAAAAATGCTCTCACCCCATTGTCTACGAAGCACATAGATGTATGCACATATGCTAGAACAAGGGGATATTTAAACAGAGGCAAGACCTTTGATATAGATGTCAAAAGGAAATACATGCTAAAATATACATATGTCCATTATCATTCAATCAATTCTGTCTTGCTTTAGGGTAAGTTGAGTAAATGATTTATATGACAAGGTTCACAGAATAATATATATTACCTATTGGAAAAAAGGAAACCGGTCCTGAAGTAGAAATATTTAATATTCATAAAGAATGCATAATTGTACAAAGTACACAGAACTCCAGTCTTATTAATGTTGATGCCAAAGACATTAAATACCAAAAGTAAATATGTGCTGGGACAATACTATATAGAACTATTACATCCTTTTTCCTGCAATTCATTTTAACTCTTTACAGTAGGAAAGTCAATAGTCCTGTCTCTTCAGTAATTTTAAACAACTTATACAAAGGTAATCAACAAGGCTTTTGCAGGTGAAACACTGGTAAAACTATTAATAACTCCCAGTCAGTTTTCCAAGTATGGTATAAGTATTTTTAGTATA
The DNA here is from genome assembly GCF_036417845.1 of Apteryx mantelli. NCBI lineage: Eukaryota > Metazoa > Chordata > Aves > Apterygiformes > Apterygidae > Apteryx > Apteryx mantelli. The sequence continues at coordinate 95,678,238 of NC_089980.1, read as the reverse complement.
AAAAATATAGAACACACACAAAACATTGCAAATAATATATGACGAACTGCATTACACAATAAGTCTGCTGATGTTCTCCATCCAGACTCAACTAAATTGTTCCTGTTATGTGTGGTCTCAGTTACATAATATTCACATATGTCTGCTGTAGCACACACATTTTTTTAATAGAAGTTCAACCAATCTTCGTTCAGAGATGCTGTTTTTGTCTTGATAGCATGAGTATAGTGTGTGACAGTCAGATTCCTCAAGACCCCCAAATCCTTTGCAAATATTCCAGTTTTCTCTGCAAAAAATGTCTGGGTCTCAATAACTAATAATATTTCAGCCTATAGATTAATAGTTGAAAGGGTTTCTCAGTTGTTGATATCCTGGAAGTCTGTAGCCTATTCTCAAAATGGTACAGGGTATTAGCACATCCCTCCTTATTGGTTCTGTAATGTTTTACTCTACAGAACATCCATTTTGCTCTTATTCCAATCAGGTTGAGAAAATATACAAAATCTTTGCCTCCATCACTATTTCATCTTAAACAAAAACAGAAGCCCAGTGTGACATCTCTAGCTGCCTGAAGGTTTTTCTGACAGTATTGCACCTAAAAATGGCAACTCCTTCTGTCCCAGTGCTCTTTCCTACTCCATGAACATACCAGAGTGGACCAAAGTCTATCCTAATGAATAGCATATTTAGAGAATAGGGCAATATTATTATTCTTTCGAAACATGTCAATCATGAATGCATTCAGCATACAGGATTATCCCAAAATGTCTTTAACTCTTAAACCTAAAAGCTTTACCATCTTTCCATATGATTGACTCAGTGTCAGGCAAAATGTGAGCAATTGTTGTTCATTTGCTTATAATGAAAACTTCCTATATAGTTTTGAAACTATTACTAAGTATGCCTGGTCGCTACCATATTCTATTTCTGCATATTTCTGGACTCCTGTCTCACCCTGCTGTCTGCACCCGAGCAAACAGAGAAGTAAAATCCATGATTTATATCCCTTGCTTCTCCATCTTTTTTTGGTGAAGAATTAATCTCTGCAATATGAAACATGCTTGCAAACTGTAAAACTGCTATGTCCGCTTAAATGGACCTCTGTTAAACTTCAGTCTAAGTTGATAGTTTATTTAAAATATCTATTACAATATTATGTGCCTTATGGAAATTATTTAATAGTGACACTGTTAGTTATGTAATATGGGTTCATACCAGCTTTTAGTCCAAGGCACAACATGGAACAGTTCATCCCTGTCATTCATAGGCATTGTGGAGGTATCTCTAAAGTGGCTAAATTCCTCATCAGATTCCATGATTTCTCCAATCTACCTGAAGCAAAAAAACCCTTCAAGTCTGTCAGAAACTATTTTTCCCCTCATATTTTACTAGAATTGATCCCTTACCCAACCATTCTAGAAATATTCATTGTCATAATAAAGGAGCAATAATTAAACACCTAAAGTTCATAGGAACTGTATTCCCCCTACTGCATGCAGTGGTTGATGGTTTACATCCACCCGTTTAACTCCTGCTGTATCTATTCCTTCTATCCCTTCTTCTTCACTGACTGCTCTCCATGGACCAAATTTATTTCCAATCTGGAATCTAACAACATTGTGGTCTCCTGGCTGTCAATGTGTAACATAATGGTTATCTGAGCATCTCTTCAGATGGGCCATTCTAATAGGTGTTGATGTTGGTACTGCTTCATTCAACAACTTCTTGTTTCCCTGGAAGCAGCTTACATCTGCTTGGGCAAATTCTGTCATCACCACCATTTCATTTGCAAATGCCATCTGTCCTGGAACTCTCTCAGGAAACAATCTTTCTTATCTGATTCACCAGAGACATCCACATCATTTGCGCTTCTCCAGCAGTACTTTCTTGAAGCGCTACACGTCATGTAAAAGAGTCACCTTAATGCTGCAAATTAAATTACCATTAAGATACTAACTTCACAATTCACTGTTTGTAACTCTGCATATAACTGGTTCCACTGATATTAAATATCTTTTTAAGGTAGATGTGAATGTCCTGTGTTAAACAATTTAAAAACACTGAGTTTTCATATACAATTCCTCCATTGTTTACCACTGGAAACAGTCTTTTCCTGTACTTCCTGGTTCAGATTCAGGCAGAAGGTGCTGCAGGATTAAATAGGTTTTCCATCAGAGTAACATGGAAAAAGCCATAAGAAATACCTTCCTTGGTCTGCCCAAATAATAACAACTAGGAAAACCTTTCAGTCTGATTTTTGAAGAAGAGTAGTCTCCCTTTATACTAGTGCTTTCACATCTCTGTGTAATATTTTTCATCTGCAGTGGAAAACTTATTGCTAAATCCTTTACAGTCAGGATGTACAAACTTTGATGGAGGGTTGGTTACTTCCTCATGCACATATTTGGTCAAAAAAGGCAAGAGCTTGGTCAAGAACTTATAGAATTTCGTGATCATTAAGTTCCAGGAGAAGTTTCTCTGTCATCTTGAAGAAAGTGCCACCAGCTGTAACAACAAAAATGCCCACACATGGTATCAGTACTGGGCTTTCTTCTAGGCCTATATCTTGAAGACAACATAAACCAACATCATATAAATGAAGACGAATTGTAAATATCTTTTTGGTAGTACTGTCTCTGCTGATTGTTGCAGTTCCTTGATGCTTCACAGACATCTCCATAGCTCCTGACCAGAACAGGAAAAGGTACACTGAGACTCACTTAAAAACTGTGTCAGACAGCATTAAGATTGATTTAGTTTTGCCCAGGATTCTGTAGCTGGTGTTCTCCACTATGTCTTTGTAGCACAGATGCAAAAATGAGCTGACAACCATGTACTAAACAAAGACGACTGAAATAATGTCTTCATTCCAGCTACATCAGACTAATCCATGATACTGCTTGGAAATGCAAAAAAGCGTTCTCTGACCTCTTTTTAAAACTAGTGCTGAGCATTTTCTGAAAAGTACAGTGATTGTTTTTTCCTTTCCAAATAGTTTACAAAAAATATTGGTGTCCAAAGCAGTCCAGGACTAAAAGCCAGTCTTATGGCTGAAGATGAAAGTCGAAACAGTTTGGTGGTCTTCTGCTGTACATAGACAGCATAGACACGGCCACATTGTTTTGCTTTTAAGCAGTCAGGATTTTCTGCCTGGGGGAGGACTGAAGGTCCTGAGGAGAACCTTCTTCATTGTTTCAAAGGAGAGCAATGCAAATTTTAGAAAACTCTAAAGCAAATCAAGGTTATTTGGTTTAGAAATAAGTAAAGATCAAAGATTATTTTTATAATGTCCAGATAATGGATTTATTTGCCAGGTTTTTGTAGTTTCTGTGCTTGTAGTAACACCTTGTGTAAATAAAACACTGAATCTCAGCTGTAAAATTATACACACAACATGACCAAACAGAATATATAAAAAATATATTAAATATTGTACTATAAATATATTATAAAAATGATGGGACATTAGCCTGAATCCTACATTTATGCCAATGATCCCATGGGCTTGCTCACAATGAATTAAGTTGCTCAGGTGAGTTTTCTAGCATCTTTGAGTAAGAAATTACACTTGATTTGATTCTATGCTAATTTACTAATTATCAAATGGAAAAAAGAAGGAAAATGAGTAGTATTTAATACAAAATTTAAATTCTTGAATCTTTTTATATAGAAGGTGTTCCACAGCCTTTAAGTGAGAAGAAAAACTAACCCAAATAATCACAAATTAGCCAGAAACAGACTGACTTTTCTATAGACATACCATAGAAGAAGGTAAAGAGTTCACCAACGACACCCAGTCCCTCCCTGCCAAAAAATCAAGGGGAGTGCTCAGGAAAAGAGGAGAATTCAAAAGACAGTCTTACATGTCTTTGCACTGACTGATACATCCATATCGACAGGAGAAAGTCATATCTTACCAACTGCATACAAGTCAGTGAAAACCTAAATTAAACAATTTTATTCTAATTTTTTCTGGGTTTTTTTTGGGAGGGGATCATTCACTGATCTCTTTCTTACTTAAAACTTTACAGATTTTAAAACTGCAATTTTTACATACAAAAATGAGCCCAGCACAGCAGGCCTATCCATGTTACTTTGCATTGTCTGCTCAGCTCCATCAGCAGAATCCAACCTTGCAGACTCTTAGACAGGGGTGGTGTTAAAATTAAAACACTGAGAATGTAGTAAATAAACAAACAATAAAACAATATTGAATAATAGTTCCAAAAAAACCTGGACTTTGAAATACTCTTATCTATTTTTTCTCTTTTCTTCAAAGTTTTCAAAAAAAGTTGAGTATTCACTACACAGCACACAATGTATTCAAATACAGCTCATATTCTTCTTTTAGCTAGTATTTAAAGCAAAGTTTTTGTGTAAATTAAGAATTTCCTGTTTGTATGAACGCAGTTGTAATATTTATTCAGCAGATTTTTGAAATCTTGTATACTATTACTAATAGAGAAAAAGGCTGATTCTAGTTCGATTACTAATACACACATTTTCAAAAGAAATAGGACTTTATAATATATTATGAGAAGCTGTGAAACAGAACTAATTTTTTAAATGTCTTTTTCCTTTTTCCTCTGATATCCAGCCTTGATCAATATTCATTTGAAAAGGTAATTGTAAAGTCCCATGAGTCTCAAAAACAACACTAATTAGATATTCAAACAACGAATCAACCAAAAAGATTTACCAAAGAATGCTAATGATGTGAACATCTTGCTTTCTCTCTAAATACACTGATTGTTCTAATTGCAAACTATAGAAAGTAAATAGAATCACGGTTTGCTTTTTTAAACACTGAGTGATTTAAATCTTATGTGTGTGAATATGTATACGTATATGTATATGTATATATAATCCTACTAGGGAATAAATTAGGATTATAATTTCCAAAGTCATTAGGATTATGATTTCCAATAACATTAGAAATTGGGCACCATACTGAGCAAACTGCAGCCAAATAGTATGGAAAAATTCTAATCTGCTGAGAACATCAGATTTTGATTATTTTGAATTTTCACCACCCAGCTGTGTTTTGCTTTGTTTTGCAGTTATGGGAACATATCCTTGTGTAGTCACAGCTGTTAGTCAAGATGGGAATCAAAGATCAGTCTCTAGACTAGGTGGTCCACTAGGCTAGTATGTTTAAAGCATAGCCATTTCTGAAATCAATAAGGGACAAGAAAATAGCATTGTGTTCAACCACCTTTGGCATTCAAGACGGAAAAACCAACCTGTCTACAGCTAGATCATCTAAGGGGATGGAATTTGGCACAAATTACGCCAGAGAGTCCAAACACACACCTGCAGATCTGGAAAAAAAAAAAAAAAGCTTTAAGTACTTCACTGCCACACTCTCGAAAACATTTGAATAAAGAGAAAGAATTTGTTGGTTTTTGTTATCACTGTTTTCATACATTTGTTAATAGATGTTAAGCAATATATGCAAAATCCTAATATCAAATAAATCAAGGTGTGTTTTTGTGTATTTGTTTGTCAAGGTTGTTAAAATGAGCCCACCTTGATGAGCAACAATTTTCAAATCAAAATTTATCACATTAATGTAAATATTTAGATATACTTTTTTTTGTAGATTCATTTTTATTCTTTTCTAGACATACATGAAAGGCAAAATTCACTCCATCATGGAAGTGAACTCTTGCTCTAAGTGAAGAAAATGGGACTTTATATACATAGCAGGCAGTGAAGTAGAGATTTTCTTGGAATACACCCCAAAAATAATAAGTGAGTTATTCAGAAGAAAACACATTCTGAACACCAAAGAATGTCTGGCTGTCCACAGACTGCTCAGTAATTTTTCTCAATTCATCTCTTTTCTAAAAGCACTCTGTTCCTCATATGGGATAAAGTTACACTCTGTGAGATAAAGAACCTCTACATATTTATACAGTATTTTTCTTCTTTTTATGTCATGGAAATGAAAAGCTAAATCACATCTGCTTTCTGTGGGAATACTTTAGAGATTTTGAACTGCAGGGAATCCCCTTCTGCCCTGGAGTTCCTCCCTGAAGAAAATAGGGCTGGATTGCCGTGCTCCCAGCAGCCAAAGGCAGAGGAGAGCTGGTGCTGCTGACAGCGAGGCAGGCAGGGAGGAGGGCATGCCCCGAAGCAGGGGTGCCGAGTCCCCGGGAACCGGTTTGCCATTGTGGAGCAATGACTGAGAAAGCGTGTCTGTACGTATTGAACGGATAAAATCATCGAGACTGCTCAGCAGACAGTGTGCAGCCCCCTTTGAAGTTTTATTAAGTCTTCTGGATCACCCCAGAAAACCTAGGGAGAAGTTAGTTTGGGCGCAGCCCTGAGCTGGTGCAGCCTCGAACACAGCTCTTGCAGGCACTCTGAGCTGGGAGCCTCTCCGAAAGCTCATGTCCTAGACCGACATAACCTGCAGTTTTGATCTGTGTGCATGTGCATGTGTATGCGTGTGCACACAGGTGTGCATATGCACGCCTGTATCTGTCTTTGATGCCTGTCCCTGTCTATGTGTTTGTATATACATATACACATACATATATATATATGTATATATGAGTATTTCTCTATCCAATACTTTCTTGATAGGAGATAGTAATGAAACAAACTGGATATTTTACTTGTCTTCCAAAACAATTACTCAACCCAGGCTAGTGTGCAAGGAAAATTGACAGTACTGGTATTCCTCTGACTACTGTGTGGTTAGAAAGAAATGCTGAGCACCCTTCAAGAGGAAGAAAAAAGTCACTAATTTCACTGATCCAGAATTTTGTCTCTAGTTTGGAAACGCACTGCTGTACTGAACACTTTATATTCTTTTGTTATCATCAATTTACTGTTAATTTTTCCACTGTATGTTTAAGTATGTTAAACATGTTAACATTGTTTTATGTGAAACATAAAAAACATGTTTTACTGGTTTCCTAACATATTCATGACTCATCTTTCATGAATACCTCAATAATCTTTGTATTAAAAGCTTATTGTTTTCACTTTTGTTCACAGAATTTGCTTATTCCTTTCCTCATTTAAGTTACCCTAGATCTATAATTTTACTATAGGGAAAAACATTGTTAATACCAAATTTGTCATGCAATGTTTTTAGTAGTACCTCATTTTTAATCTTATTTTAATAGGTTTAGTGGAATTCCAAGCAGTGAAGAAAATGAACAAAAAGACTGTCTTTAAAGGCAGATTTGCCTGAAGAAAAACGTTTTCTATGACCAATATGGGATTACATTAAAATTACAATTTTGGAGGTTATATATGTGTGTGTGTGTGTGTGTGTGTGTGTGTATGTATGTTTATATTTAATATAGGCCATCTTCACTTTTCCTGTCATCTCAGTTAATTGAAAACTGATTAAAGCAATGAATCAAAGTAAACACAGATATTCTGTACTGTTTGGAAATTAAAATAAACTTGTATAGAAAATGGCATAAATGGTTCAATCTAACTCCTTTATTCATTCAATACTTTTAAATGACATGTATTTTGAAAATTAACGTAAGACTTGGTACATGTGGCTTTCAAGTAATCTAGACAGATTTTAAAATGTTTAATATATGTTCATATGCTTATTTTATGGTTTCTGTTTATTACAATAATTACACATTGTGTTCTCATGGGTATTTTTCCCTGAGAAGCTTTCCTGTCTTCTTGTACTTTCCCCATCATATATGATGTCTTAAATGATGTTACAAGTAACTAATGAACATTTTTTTTATATAATCTCTTTCTTCCTTTTTTCCCTAAGTACACTTATCTCCCTTGAGCAGAAGAAACAAAATGAATTTTGAATTCTTTCTTGAGACTCAAAGAATGCATTTGTATAGTATTTAAAATTGCGCCCTGAATGTGTGAGGTGGAAGGCAACAACAATCTTCTTTCAACCAAAATGTTGTGATTTGTCCCTGAACAATCTGTGATGATCTTGAGCAATTTAATCTAAATAGACTCTGCTATTTTCACACATGGGCGAGTAACAATTGCCTCTGAGGTACAAATGTGATGAACCGTTGACCATGTCATTCAAAAGGAAAAGAAGCCACAAAAGCCATAATATATGCAGTGAACATAAAGCTAAATTGTTATCTACAGTTAACAAGTTATTGAACTTTTTTAATGTAAACTTTACGTGCATTATGATCTTTTCTGTAAACTAGATAGCTAAAAAGACATAAAGGTAATTATTGGAAACCAATTGCACTGAACTGCAGAACAAAGCCATTCCTTTTTATGATGATGATTGAACAGACTGCTAGGCTTAGTAGGATAAAGTGATTTCAAGGCTCTTAACATTGTGTTGATTAGGAGATTGAAAATGTGATGTCTTAATAGAGAAAAATGTACAGTTCTAAAAACACAGCTCCTCTTCTACATTATCTTAAATGTAGGTTCATCTCTTTGCCTTTCATATAAATCTCAGTTGTGAGGGCTAAGTCCCACAATTACAGGTTATTTTCCTTTGGACCCTGATAATTTTCTCAGTATGGCTTTGTTAGCCTCAGTCCAGTAAATCAGATCACTCGCTCCCTGCTACAACGCTTGGCCCTCAGTGGTTCTCAGAGACAGATCTAGCAACAGATATACCTCTTCTCCCCATGTACCATATTCACACTTCTGCTAAAGGCTCAAGAGGTAACTTTAGGGCTCAGAAATGCCAATCACAAATGGACTCGGGTGTTTAGGATGTACCTGGGTGATTTCTGTAACTGAGTTCCAGGTATGACCTTGGTGACAGAAAAAGGTATTCAAGAATTGTGATGACAAAATTTTACATGTGTCATCTCTGTCATGAAATCTAAACTACTGAGATGGGTATGTATGTGCTCTAGGTAATGCAGAAGCAACACAGCCACCTCAGAACGAGATTCAGAAAAAACAAGAAAATTAAGGAGACAGCTGCCTGAACTCAACAGTAGGAAACACTTGGAGAGAGATGTGTCTCCACTGGGCTTATATATCTTATTCATGTAACAATTCACACGGTGAGGTGAAGGAGCTAGCAGCTAGGAGCTAGGAGTTAGCATAGTGGATAAAGCCCTAAGCTGACAGCAGGGAGCCCTGCAATGTGGTTCCCACCCAGTGAATGAAGCAATCATTGAATAAAATATTTCTTCACATGAGTGCATTTCTCACTGGCATGAAAGCTGTATTCACTCACTTCAGTATGGTATGAAAAGCTTGGGTATGGGGATCATCTGAACACCGAAGAAAAATACTGAACATCCCAACTATTTAAAATTTGAGAAGTTCTTAAAAGCTGGAAACCCTGATTAATCACCGTGTTGGGTAGGGGTTGTTCTTAGGTTCCTTAAAGTGACGGAGTGTTTGAGGTCATTGATGTCAACAGGCCCCAGACGCCATCCACAGAGTTGTCTCCTCATTCCCTCTTTCTGCCCCAGCTGTGGATATTTGCTCAGAAAGAAAATGACAGATTTTATGGAGGTAGTTTATTATACTTACTCATCATGATGCAATGTGAAATTTTGCCACAGCATGAAATATTTGTACATTCTGAATTATTTTGAAAGTTTATCTGGCAACTACTGATTTTCAGCTGGTGATGTACAGAACTGGTCATTGAGGGGAGATTAGGTTGGAAACATTTTTTAAAAACAGAAAGATACACATACCTTTTGTTTCTGATGCTTTTTTCTGGTTCTTATCTTTCTGTCTGGAACTAGTTTGCCTACAGGCAATGATTTGGAGAGCTGGCCACAGAGATTTTCCTTCCTATAGACCATCCCTAGGGGATTTCTGATCCAGATCCCATTTCATCCCTATTTAAAAGGTACTTGCATGTGAGATGTGGAACACCAGTGCCACACAGGACAGTTCTGCACAGATGTTGGCTGTTGATAATGATACACTACACAGATTTCAGTAGTCACAGCTAAAATGAGAACGTTTTCTTTTTGCACAACAGAGATGGCCTTCTGCTTGGTCATGCAGCTAGAAGCTCTTTTTTTTTCTCTCTTTTTCTTTTTTAGTGTTTGTGTCATGAAGAGATAACATCATTTCATGAATTGGGACAGTTTTTGCCTGTCAGAGCACAAAAAGGGCAATTCCTTCTCCCCATCAAATGCAAGACACAAGATGCAGCAGAAACATTGTGTTTCAGGTGAAAAAGGGAAGGACAGATGGCTGAACAGCATCCTTCATCTCTCTGCATGACTTGGTGCAAAGAACCTCAGCACTGATGCTATTCAAGAATATTCTGACAAAAGACATTTCACTGAAAAATGTTGATTTGCTCAAAGTAAAGCTGACGCAGAAATATATAGACTTCAGTGGCTTCCCCCCCCCCGCCCCCCCGCCCCTCCTTGGGAAATTTTCTTAAGATGGTATTAAAGTTTTTAGTTGAAATGGGAAAGAGAACAAGGAACCCTCTAATAAACAGTTACCTAGTGGTTAGGGAATTCACTTAAGATAAAAGACCTAAATCCATGTATATGGTAACCCACAAAATGCAGAGCTGTAAATCTCATTACCTAAAATTGGAATGTAGTGCCCTTACCATTGGTTATTCTGTCACTGAGTTAAATTTCTGAAAGGACTCACTGTTGTTCCACTTGGGGAGTGTTTTCAGAGTATAAATGTCTTCTAAAAAACCAGGAAAATATACATATTTCCTGCTCTACAAAGAGACTATTTGCCATTAGAGGCTGTATTTGTTAGGTTTTGCCCCAATTCTAAATCATGGCTTTTTCCCAGCATGTCTCATCTTATGCTTTAGTATCTGATCTTCCATTAAACAAACACAACCTCTAACCTTTCTAGTTGCAAAGATAACCTTCAAAGTGTGGAGTGAATATATTTATCAGCAATGTCTCATTTGGTCTGAAGCCTGAAATGAATACAAATTCTTTTCATTTATCACAGTCCCGAATATTAATACTAACACAATCCAAGTTTTAGTGTCTAGAATTATTTCTGTGCTGACCAAAGCCTTTGTGAGAAAATCTGGAAGGGCCTAGAGTATGTTCTGTGCCTCCTGTGAGTGCCACATTCTTGGGGAGTTGTAGAGGGGTGGAAAAATGGGGTTTAGGGGAGGCAGCCCTCTAAAACTGAATAACTGAAGCTGATGTCCAACCATGTGAGTCCCAATTTCAGGAGGTGCACAGCATACACTATTCTGCAGACTTTACAGTTGCCTATCTGATGATAAAATTAGTTCATTTCTTTTTTTTTTTACTTTTTCTGATGTGATGGAAATCTGGTGCAAATTCCTCCAGATAACTGTAAACTCAAAAAGGGACATCAGATGTTAATTGCATAAACATCTAAAACCTACTGCTATCATCTGTCTTCCATAAAATGTTTGAGCAAAGCAAAAACAATAATGGGCCTATTTTAATTAGGACCACCAAGAAAATGCAGAGACAACTGCAATGTTCAGAAGGAAAAAAAAAAATCTATTAAGCCTAACAGAAGTTAGATTTGTCAGCCATCCTACCAAAATGTGCTTAAGTGCCAAAAGCAATTGAAATAAAAATTGTGCCAGGAGACAGGTGCTCCTAGTGATGACAAATTAAAATAAACAAATAAAGAGCAATAGAAACACAAGTCTATATCAATAACTTCAGTACTGAATTAGAATAAAAGCCCAGGAGGCAATAAAGCATGAGGAAGTTTTTTTGTTGTTGGTGGTGGTTTTTTTTAACATATTATACTGTAGTTAGAGAGACATTATATTTATTTTACATCCAGGAATTTCAATATATTGAAAAAGACAGTGGTTGTATCAGACGGTTTAAATATGTATATGTCTGATATGATTTGCTGTCTGTTCCTGACTGGGAAAAAAACCCATCATTTTGGTCAAACATCCTCAAGAGTAGAAAAAAATATAGATTTTCTTTGAGAATTTAGCAAAAAACTATTTGTTTGTAACAGAATAATAAATAGTAAATATCTTTTTTTTGTTGTTGGGGGGGGGAACGAGGAAGGAAACTTTTAGTTGAGTATAATTTTTATTTAATCTGAGGTTAAAACCAAAACTGTGCACTGTGAACTTTCCTCATTCTCACTGTAGTACAAAGAAGATTGAAAACTACCACAACAGATTTCTGCTGCATGAGAAGGGCACCCATGACTACAGGGTTGGCCTAGCTAGGGTTTTTACTGCTAAGCCATTACATGTCAGAGAAGGGGAACTAGATACAAAATGGCCATACTGATCTCTAGCATTCCCTAGGATAAAGGAAGTACAAGTATTTCCATTTAACCTTTTCATTTTCTATTTTCCTCACCAGATAATCAATGTGGAAATGATGATTTATATTCACTGTATTTCATGTAAGCCTTTGAGTTGCACAAAGTACACAACTGAAATTAAGTCCTAAAGTAATAACACGAGCTGGTGATACTAAAAAAAATGGATGGTTGTCAAAACTGTATCTGTTCTTCAAAGTTTTTGCAACATCTCTTTAAATAAATCTGCAGTAATCTGTTCTGCAGGCTGGGATCCATTCCCTTTCACAGAACAACTCATGATTTTGTTTCTGTTCTGATATGGAGGAACTTCCCCTCATTCTGTAATAATCAGCTTTTTCTGTGATATGCAATTACCTTTGCTTGCACTGTGGCATAGACAGAGTGACTTACTTGAGGCTAACCATGAAATCTGTAGTAGAGAAATTCATTGCCCTTCCACTCTAGGTTAAATCTGTAAACACTTAATTATCCCATCTTTTTTCTAACTAGATGTAGGACAAAATAGTGTAGAACAGTTCTGAAACATTGCAAGCTTTATATTAAACAAATAAATAAATCTTCTAGCAAAATAATCAATATATAAAAATACAGTGAGTATGTAAATACTTTGAGCACACTGAATTTGAGAGAACACTGTTTGCTTGGGTGAGAACTTCAGGTGTTCAAAATCACAATAGCTCTAAGGAACTCAATAGAGCAAGGCTGACTAAGAATCCTAGGTAAGAACCACATCTCTTTTTCTCTCAATTAATGCTGCTAGCTGTGAATTCCTTAGCTCTTTAATGATACTTGAGACTGAAAATCCTATTCTGGACCTATATCCTCCCTGGGTAAAATTTCCTTCACTTCTATGCAAATATGCTAATTTATTTCAAACAAGAATCTGACCTAATGCTTCCTATGGTAGGATATCAAGTTTTAGTTGCTTTTCTCTAGAGCTCTGCCAATTGGGTTTTCCAGCTCAGTTTTGGAGGCTAAAGAGCCTGAGCTCCTTGCTGAAGTGAAAATGAGACAGGGAATTCTCCAGGGGGAAAGCCTTGGGAATAGCCATTCAGGAAAAAAAACTAGGAGCTGGGATTTATGATGAGCTCTATTTTTCATCATCCAAGAAAAAAAAAAGAAAAAATAAGTGCAGATCTTTGTAAGTAGAAGTCTGAAGAAATGTTCTGCAGAGAAATTATACCAATATATTCAAAATGTATGGCGCTTTCTAATCAATTTCCTTTCTTGACCCCTTAAAAATGTCCAGATCAGCCAAAAAGAACAAGGTGTATATGGGATTTCTTTTTTAATGAACCTGTGAAAGAAGCAAGCCCTACAAGTGACACCCAAATTTTCTACACCCTTTTCTGGAACATTTATATTTCATTCCTAATCAATATGCTGCATACTCATGTTTTCCATGTGTATTTATAAGAAAATCATACTGCAAAAGCAAAGTCAAAATAGTAATTGTCTTTGCTGTCCCACAATAGCAATAACAGAGCTGTTATCCTTTAAGCATTCCTTACAAAGTATTTCACAATTCGCTCCGAGAATTTAGCCCATATTTAATGAAAAAAGTCAGGGTACAGAAAAAAGTTGGGCTGCTCCAGAAGGGAAGATGAGCCAGGATCAGAGGGTGTGTGGGTAGAGGTCCCAGGTGAGACTGGTCAGGACTATTGAAGGCTATTGGTGTCTGAAGGGTGCAGACAGCAACCTACCCCCCCAGCCAGGTGTGTCCTCACACCTTAAAAATGCCTGGGTTCAGAGGAATATGCGGTGTGACAAGCTCTGGCCTTGGCTGGAGTATGTGCATTGTATGATGGTTTCCAGGAATGTGCCACAGGTGTGTGGTCCTGACAATCAGCAAGGTAGCAAAGCTCTCCCTGAATGAGAGTAGAGTCCAAAACGTGCTTTTCTTGGTACTCTGGCTGGCCCTGATTGCTGCTAGGGGGATGACTGGTGTGGAGAAGCATCTGGGTGATGAGGCTTCAGGAGAGATGTGGAAAAACCAGGTGAATCTTCAGGGGCTGTGGAAACTCTAGCAAGTAGGTAACTGGGTAAATGAGTTCTAGTTTGTAGTCGTCTTAATCCAAATTAAAGTCAATTTGTGAGCTGTCCTTTGTCTGTTCAAGGTGAACAAGGATACACCTGCCTCTGTGTAATCTAGCAAATTTTTTAAGTGGCCCTCATGTAGATAGCCTTTCTCATGCTTCAGTAGGTAGTGTATTTCTTTTATTATCATTATTATTATCTCTGTGGGTGAAATAGTGCTTTAATTAACTCTAATGAGATTTAGTGAATGATTTTTGTGAGGCCAGATTTCTCCCCATATTTCTCCATTAAACTGTAACTTAGTTATAAGAACCTTCTACATTACACTTGTCAATCTGTATTCCCCTTTGCCAAAACCAGAAAGTGTTAATATGAAATAATTCCAAATAAGTGATTTGTCAGAAATCCAAGATCAACCAATGTCAGATCTTACAAGTTCTGTGTGCACACTTGCCCCCAGTGGAAGAAACAGTACTGTGTACACAGAAATCACAGGCTTCAGCTTAAAGTAGGTCATTTCCCTGAGAATACTCTGTGGCTTTTCAGTGAACATTTCCCTAGATAGAACACTTCTTTTGCTACTTTCCAAGGATACATGAAAATTACTGAAAGGCTAGTTTCTTACAAAGTCATCTGTAAGCAAGCTATTTATAACAATGGTAGGCTCAAAGAAATTTCTCCTATGATCACCTATCTGCTTCTACCTAGAATGCTTTTAAAAAAGTGGTTATTTTAGCAATAGTATATGTTTTTTGATTTTATATATATATATATATATAGCTGTTTCACTTTTCCTTCTTGGCCTGTTAGTAGTAGCAATCTGTTCTGTCTTACCATGTACACGGCTGCTCAATGTTTTGGCAAGGAAGTTATTTTTTCTCTATATGGGTAAAGACTGTATAAAGCAATGGGTCTCCAGGTTTTGACTGGGGTCTCTTTATCTCTGCCTAAAGCATAATAATAGCTAACTAATACACAAAATCATATTGCAGAAAAGACAGCTGGCAAATAAGAAATCATATTTATTGCCAAAACATTGCATTGAGAAAGACTGTAAGAACAATGCAAACATATACTTGACCTATGCCTGCCTTTACAGCCTATGTATGTTTTCTCACCTACACAGAAACCAGAGAGTGGAGTGAAGGATATGCTTGTGTCTCTCCCTAGGGAGCACAGGGTTCTACCTAGATTCCAGAGTACAGAGGCATGCCCCTGCTTTGCAATTTGGATGTAGTACAGGGGTCTTCTCAGACTGAAGTGTAATATCTTTGTCATGAACAAACATTATGGGGCTGGTTGTTATGAAAGAGATATCTGTACGATAAAACTTTTTCTAAACTTACCAATTTATTTTATCTTCTCACTAGACAACCATTGCAGGGAAGGAGACAAAACAAAACCCCCCAAAGCAAATCTTGTTCTGCTCTTCTCAAATTCATCTTTTGTATAAGGCAGATTTGCACTTGACCACCACAGATAGAGGACTGTACAACTTACTAATGTTCCTTGAGGAGGCCTTGAAAGAATGTTGTTTTGATGAACTCAGCCTTGACAGACCATGAGGATTGCAATATCATATGTTAAAGAGAAAAATATTTCAGCTTTTCAAAATCTTGAGAGGTGTTGAGTAAATGAAGGTGGAGTGGGTTTACTCAGAGAACAAGTAAGTTTTGTTGAGTTTTACACACTCCCACCTATCTACTGTAGAAAGCAGAGTGTGTTAGGCTCCAGGACAGAACTGAGTTTGAGGTGAGAGAAGGAGGAGGTAGGAAAAAAACAAAACAAAACAAAAAAAACAACAGTAAAGTGAGGCATATTTGGACCATATTTATTGTGTCTTGCTGAAAACCAGCTCAAATTTCCAATGCAGAAAGATAAACCGTCAGATTTTGCAGGCTTACTGTGGAAGGCAGACAATGAGTGCGCTTGAGCAGCAGAGATTCTGCAGGTCAGACTTTACATACTCAGCTGTATATTTGCAGCAGCTTTGTCAGCCCCTCCAAATATGACTTCCTTTCACAGCATATTGCATAATAGAACCCTTAAATAGTATCTGTACCATCTATTTTAGCCCTCTAACTTCTGGCGCTGATGCTAGGAAGTCAATCTCCCTAAACCCCTTGTGAAGTCATGTAAAAGAAAGAAATTCCTCCAGAGATAGAGAGCATCAAAGTTGGCTGCTGCTCTGAATCTCCTCTGCAGGAGTTAGTTTATTTTTAGAGGGAGGCAAGGAAACTAGCCTCCTGACTCAGCCACCCAGGTGCCTGAACAATACAAATATCATCTTTCATCTCAGTCTTTGCCCATGGAGAGATAATTTCTTATTTTCAAGTTGTTATTTTTTATTGATGCCGAATATGGCCAGTCTATCATAAATCTGTTCTAGAAACATTCAAAAGAAACTTCACTAGCAACAAACTGTGTAAAATGGTAAGTAATTACATTTGTACAGGACCTAGCATAAATGATCTTACTCCTGGATGTGAGTTTTGTAGGTATTATCACCATAGAAAGCAACAATAATTTTGCGTGACCATTAAATACATGCACCAATTAAAAAACCAACACTTTCAGCTCAATATTCCTGTTCATTCTTTTTGATAAAACTCGTGGATCTGACCACATTTTGCCACTTATATTCTATTCATGCAAGCACAGAGCCCAGGAGAAATCAAATGAATAGTTATATTATGGCACCTCTGATCAGATGCTTAGGAAAGAAGGGGGTGCTCAAACTTAATTTAGATACATCCCTTCTCTTTTTTTCTGATTAGAGTAGCTTGTCTGCTTAGGAAGCAGCAGCGTAACACTGCCACCCACTGCCCCGCTTCACACAGGTAAAGTCATAAGGGTAGATCAGTGTTCAGGAGTAATCAAGTCCTCCCAGGCATAGTCCTGACATCTTTATTAAGCTTTGAAAACTCCTCAGGGTAAGTCGAGTAGGCTTTGCTTATCTTATTTTGAATCAGATAGAGTATGATCTTTACCTGCTGCAGTAAATTGGCTCTGAGCATTATAGTACCTTTTTGTGTCAGTTTTTGCTTACCCACTTTCAGATGTTACCATCTTCCTCTGCAGCTAAATACAGTAGTACTTTGCTGCAGAGAAATTCATCCACAGAGCTACCTCTGAATAACAGGCAATCTCTGTGAAGAGCACCCACCTTACTGAGCATATTTAGACAAGGAAAGCTGCTGCTGTAAAGTTATAATCCATGACACAACAAGCAATGTTAGAGGCCAAAATGAAATACTTACTGCTCCAAACTTTTCATTCTACCTTTCTGAATCATTGCATTTGCATATTTTACGTTTATTTGAAGGAAACTTTTGCATTTCTCCTACCAAAAGGACATTGCCTTCACTTTGCTGACACAGGAATCATTAAAATTCTACTCATACAGGCTCATGGATGTAGTCCATATTTATTTATTTATTTATTTAGAGAAAGACTAGAATCACTTAAAGGTCCAAACAATATGAATTTTTCTAATTGCCATGTTTCTGCGTTGTTTTTTAAACCACCATTCATTTCTGTTTAAAATTGCATTCTGATTTGAAACTCATAGTCTCAAAGAACCAATTGCAATCCTTGCTGATTATATTCCCCCCCACCCTGATTTCCAAAAACCTTCAATCACTGCTGGCATTCAAAGTACATGAGGCATAGGACATGAGGTGCTGAGTGTCAAGGTATTAGAAATTACTGCAAAGTCTTCTCATTTGAGCTGACATCACCATGCCCACTTGTGGACCTCTTGATATTTATAAATAATAAAGAGGAAAATTACTAGTTTTGCTCTCAAATACTCAGCAAATTACTAAGCACTGCTTTCACTCATGTAAAATTAATTCACAGGCTTGGTGCCTGGCATTATTTTGCTGTAAGAAATTGCATTGTATCTCACATTCATTGAATATGGGACTTAAGGAAAGAAATCAATAAAATAAATTAAATATAGCCAGCCTCCCTCAAACAATAAAAATCAATTCTATGTTATCAGGTACCTAAGAAGCAGGTTTATTTTCAACATTAATCTGGATAGTAGTTTCATGGTAATTGATTTTTTTTATACTTAAGCTGTCAAAAACTATAACAAGCAATGATTACTTGTTATTTTCCAAATTCATAAAAGAATTGATTCTATGGGAATTGTGTTTTTTCCCCCCCTTTCTTTCTCTGTCACTGAATTAGTTTTGTCACTGAAACAATTGCCAATCATTTTTGTAGTGATGACAACATTGAAAAATAAATATTCACTAGGTCTTAAATGGAACTGCTTTGCAACTGTGGTGAATTTCTGTTTGTCAGTAAAAATAAAACAACCGTATCTTCATTATTTTGATCATTAAACAGTGTTATAAGTGTTATCTACAGCTGAATGAAACGTTGCATTAAATATTAAATATTAATTTTTCATTAAATGGAGAAGGACTTATTCCTAAAATTTTAAGCTAAAAACAGACTACATACAGTTTAGAGTAGAAATTCTGTATCTTGCAGTAAAACACAAGATATCCATTACATGTTCTGTGACACAATACAGAAAAAATAATTGTATTTTTATTAGAATTTTATAAGGGAATTCTGAAAAACTTGGATCTTTAACACCAGGCAAGGGATGAAGTTGGTCTTTTTTCCCCCCTTATTTCATTTACTTAATGATGAATAAAGGAAACAAGGACGTATCTGTAAATAAGCCAACTGCATACAGCTAGAAGTATAAAAGTTAAATGTAAAATGGCCTTCAAATTAACAGATGGTTATGAAAAAATGAAAAAGTATAATTCTGTTTCAGGGATTTACTTGTTTTCAGCAGCTCAGTGAAAAATAATGAAAGGAATTCTATAGAAAATCTAAGAAATCATGAAAAATATTTACTGTTAGTTTATTCAAACCTTATCCCATTATACCATGTACTTAGAAGAAGAATATTATTGGGAGAATGACTAACAAAGCAAACTTTACGCTGTCTTGATTTATTCCGACAACCTACGTGTGAAATTCCTTCCAGTTCCCCAAGACAAATCAGAGCACTAACAGTCATACTGATTCCAGACAATTTGTAAGTATGCAAGAGGTTTATTAACACAAACTTGCTTTCCATAAATAGCTGTGGCAGCTGGAGCAGCAGCCAAGTTCAAGCTAGCAAAATTAACATAACAGAGAGGCACACATCCCTTCAGCAGCATCAGTATTGGCAATGCCGTGCACGGTATCTGTTCACATTTATCATGAGAGTGGCATGGCTGTAGACAACCTGGAAGATGATGTGTCATTAATATTGATATGCAGATCTGGCCCAGAGAAGAAAATGGGGCAGGCACAAAGTTCCTTGCTCAGCATTGTATTTTGCTTGCTATGTTCTATGGACTGAAGTATTGCAGCCTACTTTATATTATTAGAGAGTGGTAGAAGTTTGATGCAGAAGACTCCTAAGGTTACAAGCTCCATCCCCCATCCAGCTGTGACAACACTCCCCAGTATGTTTGAATCATTTATTGTCCAGTCTAGTTTTAAAAGTCTCAAGCATTGTATTTTTCAAGACTTGCCAGGTAAAATTATTCCATGCTCCAACACCAAACATTATTAAGTTTTCATTCATTCCTTCTTTCTCTTCATACATGCCATTCAAATTTTTCCCTTTTTTTAATTTCATCAATAATTATTCATCCTTCCCCTTTTGTACTGATTATAGACTTATACTATTTAATAGCAGCTTTCTCCCTGTTTCAGCTAACACAGAAGGATTTCTATGGTGATCTTCCTGATTTGGGTGTGTGAGACATTTTGTACTTTTTAATAAATCCTTGATCACATACTTTAAACATTTTTATACTATCACTATCCTCCTCATTGTTGCTGAGGTACTGTATTTCTTTTCCTATATATTAATCTTTCCTATACCCTGGTTATTTTTTCCATTTTTTTTCTGACCTCTCCCAGTAATTCATCACTACCCTATTGGCAGAGAGATGCCAAAAGCTACAACCAACAGTGTAAGCCAAAGATATGGGGAAGATTCTAAACCTTTGTAAATAATGTAGCCAAATGACCCATGTCTATTAACATTAGCATATACTCTGCCAGTATTTAAACATTCCCTCTTTATTAAAAGAGTCTAGAGCCTTCATTTGCCATAAACTTTTGTTGCTTTTTTTTTTCCTGGTGCTCTGACAACTGTATTTTGCTCTCTTAGTAGAAGTTAAAAGCAACAGGATTTCTCTTTGGACTGACTACGTTTTCTCAGTTGAGCAAAACATGTTTCCCTTTGATATTAATTCCTGTTTATATATATTATTTTCATGATAGATATTGTTATCATTATTTATTATAGTCAGATTTCTTTCAACTCTTTCTACAGGGCAGCACTGTATTTTTTTATGATGACTTATTACAAGATATAATAAAATATATTGGCCAGTGCAGGAGGTTATTACTTTAAGAAAAAAAAAAATCAGATACTTTTCAAACAAAAAGGAAGAAAGAAATCACAAAATGGAGAATCACTTCTTAGACAAAAGACGCAGATTGTCGCTTGTAAATGATTGTAGCCTTTGCATGGAACTGCTCATAAACTACAGAAAATCTGAAAAGCCTTGCAGAAGTCTCTCCATTTGTTAGTCAACATCCATCAGCATTCTAAAATTCAGCCACTCAAAAGAAAGGCCTATGGCCTATCTGAATACGAGAAAATCAGTGCTTCAAGGGATTCTACTACTTTTCTGTTTTCATATAGTTATCTGTCAGTGTGATATCTCAGGACCCCAGCTGTGAGCAGAGCTCCATCGTGACGGGCACTTCACACATGCATCAAACAAGGAGAGGGTAGGTAGCCCTAGTCCTGAAGAAAACTCGTAATGAAGATATGCTGCAGTGCCACCTTCCAAAAGTATGGCTCCTGCAGTGCATAACATGAACTGCAATTTCCTTTCCACTCTTCCATGATCAGATTAAAATATGGGTATCAAATTGGTTACTCCTATGTTTAAGAGTACTGAAACCTTCAAAAACAATACCAGGCATCTTTTTTCATTTGGTTTGATTCCCCGTTGCTTAAAAGAAAAGTTTTTGGTATAAACAAATAAAATATTCCCAGTATAGGGAATTCAGCTATCAAATATACTAAATATATTTTTTTAATACTTGCGAGTCTGAAAGGTTAAGTGACAAGGTTAAGTGTCTAGTTTTGCACTCTTTTTGTTCCTCATGAGCTCTGAGGTTTTCCTTAACGATAGGATTAAATATGGTTCCCAGCTACAAACAGTTGCTTGTCGTTCCCTGTAGGTTAGTCTCTATATTTTGAGCTTATCACCGACAAAGAGGAAATAACTTTCTTGGTCTTTGTGAGTCTTTTAAAATGCACACACTTTGGGGAAATCATATTTTCTTGAAGGAAATGAGGCATGACCAATCACACAAAACGTGAGAAAATCCCTTGATAGCTGACCTTTGCCACATGTAAAAGAAGCTGTTCAGTGGCTGAGGTTTCATGGATTTCATGCATGAAAATCAGATTTTCTGGCCACCAGTGCTGTTCAGTAAATAAATAATCCATCATTGTGTCAAACAGTAGAAACACAAAGATACTGGCATTGCTAACTGGATAGAGGTTTTTAGTCAGCAACTTATGCAAACTCTGCATTTTGTCTTCAGGAGTTGTGCATGTCTTTTTGAAGTGTTTAGTTTTCATTATTTGAACTTAGGTTATTCATGTTTAGGTTAAGTGTGAATGAAGACTGTGGTAGGGTCTATAACACCAGTTTGACCATATATACACAGATGCACATATATAAAAAAAGAAAAACATATACTACTATTGTATGATTCATTTGGGGAAGGCTTTATGAAGACTTTTGGGGGAGAAATCCTTCTGAACTGTACTGTTTCAGAACAATGTTAGAGGTTTTTCTGAGCTATATTAGAGAAACAAAGAGCCACATACTCAGCGCAAACTCATTTAGCTATGTTACCTTGGTGCAATTATATAAATTTGCATTAACTGAAGATCTGGCAAAGGATCCTTTTCTCGTCTCTATTTTATTTTCCTGAACAACATTTCTATTTATTGGTCAAACATTGTTCTCACTTATATTTAGGTGATACTCTTCCATTCTGTCTCTAGCCAAAACTTTCACTGACTTTCAATAGTGCTTTTCTTTCATTGTTGTGAAAAAGGGGTGAGAAACTGGGCATTTAGTACGACATGACAGGACAAAAGGATTAAAAGTCACTGCAGAGTTCTCTTTCTTTTCCTTCAACTCGAAATTTTCTAAATCAGCTTTAATTTTGCTTATCTAAAAACTACTTGATCAATTGACTTATTTTCTCTCACATCTGAATTCTAGAATTCTGATTCTTTAGTTTATTATGTACTGTTTTAACTGCCATCATTAAAAGAATCAATAAATAGTAATAAAAATAAGCCAATATTCTTAGCTTCTTAGAACTCTTATCACTGTAATAAACAATTCCCATTTTCCTGTTCACCTTATGATTTCTCTCAAATGAGAAGAATGTCATGACTCATGCTGCTTCAGACTACTGACATTTACTGTTTGGTTTTCAGCTCCTCACCATTCCCACTGCTGATATTAAAAATAAATAAATAAATAAATAATCCTTTTTATTCCCCTCAGGCCATGACAAACATCTTTACTACTGGTGTCCTCTTGGTCTTGGAAACAGCAGCTTATTTATCCAGTCTACAGCTCCTTTCTACCTATCAAATACAACTGGAAATAGACTATTACAGTCATTTATTCATTTGAATGGACTGCAGCATGCATTCAGGATGCTTTATCAAAAATTTCAAGCATGACCTTCTGTTCCATTGAAATGCATTAATAAAATCACAGACCTGGATGTAATGTAAGGTAAAATAATACTTTTTGGTATTTTTATTGTTTTATTTTTCTTACAGCAAATTAAAAATTTCTTAGAGGTACAAAATTTCTTACATCTTATTTAAATTCCACACTAATTTAGCACTCAAATATGAAAAGATCTATTAGGGTCCTCTTTAGTACCCATCAGAATGGTGAGAAATTTTGTTGTGTCTCCCATCTCTGGATCAAGTTAACAAAATATTATGACAGAAGAAATATTGGATTTTTTTTTGTCATACTCATACACTAAAAAATAATTTTTCTACAGCTTCAAAAGGAAAAAAGGAATAACCATTCAGATATTTATTGTTGTTGTTTTTCTTTTTTGCAATTTATTTATAAGAAGTTTTACTGTTATTAGAATCTATTTGTGCACAGAACCCCTCCCCCCACACCCGCACCCCCCCCCCCCCAAGAGTCTTTTATTGTGATTTGTCCATGCTGGTGCAAGCATCAAGATAAAAGTGCTCCTGATGTATTTGGTCTAAGATAAAAAATGTACATGTGTGTTTATGTTTTAGTTAATTACTATATTTTTTTAACTTTATTGAGCAGATCAAGACCACACATTAGCTCATACACATTTTAGAAGAAAAATTAATAAAGTCTTAAATAGAAATTGTCATCCTGAAAACAAAAACAAAAACAAACAAAAAAAACACCAACAAAAAAACCCGTATCTCCCATTTGTAGGAAAAAGATACAGAAAAGACCAAAGACATTCAGCAAAAGCCACATGATGCCAAACTAACTTGGAAAGACCCTGAGTCTGGCACTCAGTAGCTTGCTTCCTTTCTTAATTCCAGGAGGTCCATGCTAGTTGTTTTTCCCAAATCAAGGCTTTCCACATGACCAAGGCTGTAAATTTGATGGAAAACAATAAAATATCCACAGATTCTTCTAGTATAATCTCTGTCTGCTGAAAGAACAATTATGTAGATCACGCAACCCCCTAAGCTGGCTTCTTCCCCTGCCAAAATAGGATATTTTCTTTCTTCAGTACTCTCCTGGAACAGCTCTGGGCATTTCTACAATTACAGAAGCAAGATGGCTCAGCCTTCCCTAGGGACTTCTTCAGTTTTAAAGGGAACATCTGAGCTGCATTGTCTCTCCTTTGTAATAAAATTCTGAATGGTGTTTCATCATTATTGGATGGCTTGTTGAGGAAGCTGTTTGATTTTTATTGTGACTGAAAGTAGCAGTGGGCGTACATTCTTTGAATGTAAACAGAGTGACTTCTATAATGGGTATGAGGAATGCATGTGAGTAAATAAAGCAAACAATAGGATCCAGCTCTTGCTCAAAGACAGGATCCTGACTTCAGAAAGTATTAGCGTAGTGCCATGCTAATATAATATAATAAAGCAATCTTCTTAAAATTACTTTTCTGACATTTTCATCTGTTGGTGAGATTTCAAGACTTTTCTGTTCAAACGAGGGTTTGCTCTGCTCTATTTAATAGGAAGAAAAAAAATCAGTTTATTTTAAGCTACAAAAAAGAAAAAGTGTAGCTAACTCCCACTAGCAGCCATAATTTCTCAAAATATTTAACTTAAAATTTCAGCTACTACATTAATAGGGTTTTATATTTAACAAAGAATTAGTTTTTATTGCAGAAAAATTCTCTTGAGTGATTATATGAGTGAAAGTTGGGTGTAGGATTTGTTTAACCTAAGTTTAGAGGTCTGACTCAGCTATTTAAGTCTAAGCTGCTTCTGCTAGCCTGTCTTTATAAACAGTGGAGAAGAACAGATCTTTAGGAAAAATACTTCTCCCATATTCTAGACAATTATCTTGGGATGGGTTTGACTGACTCCTGCATAGGTTATTTTCTTGTATTGATTTGAAAGAGAATGTAGGTTGACCAGTTTAGAGTCAGATGATTAATTTTAGATATATAGATTAGGATGAAAATAAACCTACCAAAAATTTACAAGGACTAGTCAAAGCCCACCCATACTAAACTATACATCCTGCATCTGTGCAGGAGTTTTACCTTAGCAGTGTTTCCTCATATAATCCAGTGAAAATAGTTTGGGATTTGTTCTTCATGCACGGGTGGTTCATTTAACTATGCATTCAGAAACAGTAGGCAAGGTTTTATCTTCAAAAGTTTTTTTTTCCCTCCCCCTTTATTCCCAGTGGATATCTTAAGTTGTGCAAAGAATGAAATAAACTGAACTAAATCATCTAACGCAGCACAGACTTTGTCTCGGTTTTTCTAGCGTTATTGGAGCAAAACTCAAAATCGAAAGATGCTATGTTTGCAGGAAAATATAGAAAAATATACTATTATACTGTCAGAAATCACATATGTATGTGGGACAGAGTTTAAGTTGTGCTTTGAGTGTCTTTTATTAATGAAGATGACTAATTTAGGAGAATAGGCATCCTACACTACCTTTATAACCCAGGGAGATAGATACCTTTCTTTGGCAATGTCTTTCTCTCTATTAGGTAAGAAAGGGGAACTAGAGCAATTAAAACCCTAAGTCAGGCATTATAAGAAAGTCCCTAAAGCTGAATGAAATCAGTCCAGGCTCCAGTCCACTGTCAGGCTATAGCTAGCCATGAGGGTGAAGAGAAACCAGCTGTTTTCACCTCCTCTAGAGCCTCTAACCAGCTGTTTTCACCTCCTCTAGAGCCTCTAGAGTCTTTACCTTGAGGTGTCAGTATGGCTCTCGTTACCATTTTATCCCCAACACCATGGCCTCACTGCTCCTTTATCCCGACACTCAATGCTCCTCTCATTTGGTATCAGGGATCCGTCTCTTGCTCTGCAAGTATTCAGGGATACTGAGAGAGAGTCAGGGATGACTCTGTCTCTCCCTGTCACTCTTTGACCCTCCCTCCAGTTGGCTGGAAGCTTTTGGAGAGGCAGCACCCATCCACCAGTGCATCCACCATCTCCAACTGGGTCCTCACTCAACAGCTGTGAGGAAGTTCTCAAAGGATGGGCTAACGGAGATGGAGCGCTGAGAAGCTGCTGCTGACAGGAAAGCTGCTTGCTTTGACACCAGTTTTTCCTTCATCTCCTACAAATCAGGATGGAAAAGCAGCATCCTCCCCACCCCAGCAGAGAGATAAAGAATTCAACCCATTCCTCCCACTTCCTTCCTCTCCTAGTTTATTCAAGACTGTCAAAATTTTGTTGTCAATGGTTTGTGTTTATTTTGTTTTACAAAAATATAGTCCTTCATCTGACTTTAAGAAGTTAATGTACACTTTTTTCTGTCATCCTTTTTTTCTTTGAAAACAAAACAAAATAGCAGATTTCTTCTGGTTTAATTTCTAAGAAATTAATTTCATTTTGTTTTTTAAAAATAGATAAACTTTTTTCATTTTATTTGTCAAGTGATTGCACTGAAAAGTTTTCATGAGGAAAAAAGAAAAAGAAAGAAGAAGAAAAAGAAAAAAATGAACTGTTTACTTCTATTATATATATTTGAAAGAATTAATTTGGATTTTCCTGTCAAACTCCTTCCTTCCTCCTCTTGCGGCACAAAAATTCCTTGTTTTCTTAGTGGTACAAGTATAAAACTTACGAATATCAGTTACTGAATGCATAAAATGTTTAAAGAAAAAATACCTTATCCTCTTGTAATTGTTGAGCAACCATCCTTTATAAGGGACACTTTATACGCTGTGTTGCTCCATTTTTCATAGTTTCAACTTTAAACCCAACAATGACTATGGAAGAAATTCGGGGAGTGACAGTTGAGATTGTTTTGAACACCCCAATTTATAAAAGCACATAATCCCTCATAGGAGTGGTAGGATATCGTCTGATTCAAACGATACATCAGCTTTTGTGAATGCTGGGCAAATGGTACATTCACGTAAAATAATGTTATTCTATTTCTTTGTGTGTTGAGTTTGACAGAAAGACAAGAAAGTAAGGCATTTATTATAAAATATTGCTCAAGGGAGATATCTCACCTTTACCAATTGTAACCAAAAACTAGTGCAGAGAGCAGGAGAAAAGCACTGACAAGCTCTTACTGTCATTTTCAATGCAGATTATAGGATTCAAAACTCAAATTCAGATTACGTTTTATGCAGAAATCAGTTTGGGATATCTTTGTAATAGATAAAGCAGTCAGTAGATATAAACTACTGCAGAATAGAATAATTTTACTAAGTAGTTCTTCAAGATAAAAGAAACAGATCTTTTTAGACATTTTTTGTGGATCTCATTTTGGACCACTAAAGGTTTGCCTGAAGCATAAGCATTGTAATATGAATCCAAAATGTTAAGAAAAAGAGAGAGAGAAAAGGTTAATATAATATAGATATCCCTATATTTCTTGGGAGCACAGCAGTATAGATGGAACATTGCCACTATATGCCATTTTGTGAGCATTTCTTCTGCAGTTGAAATACAATCCAAGTAAATAAACATTTCACTCCCAGGAATGTTAGGAGATGAACAATTAGTCACATAATCATAGTAAGATCCCTTGGAGCAATTGAGAGAGCAAACACCACTGCGCTACACTAATAAAGCCCTCATTTAAAGGAGAACTTTAGGAATTTCCTGTAGTCTGACTGCATGGGAATGCTGAGGAAGTCTTTGATGAAGTCTGTTTGGGCAGGAAATCCCCTTTGTAAATGAGTATGTGAAAGGTTTAGACAAACCCTAAAGAGTTTTAAAGGCTCTAGATTCAGAACTTGGTTCAATGATGAGGGAGATGCAGCTTCAGCGAGAGCCTGGACATTTCCTGAGAGCAGGTCTGCGCTTCTTGATTCCTTCTTTTTAGGACTAGGAAGAGGTGACAGTCTGGCTTTTTCCCTCATGCACACTGTCTGATATCAGCATTCAGTCATAATTTTAACTATTCTGATTCCTCTCATCGGACAGCTGAGAAGACAGCTTGTGTTCCTCCCCTCCCAAAGAAATAATTTGGAAATCTGAAACAACGGCTGAATCCTTAGGGTAGAGGAAGAAGGAATGCCTTCCAGTAACTGCAGAGGTATTGCTTAGAAGAATCCTTGTCATTCATATTGCAAATCAGAAATGAAATTCTGCTTACCTCTGTCAGCTTGCAGCAGTGGAACAGTGAACTTCCTCTTCAATAGGCAGATTTACAAATAGCAAATCTGGAGTTGTTCTGTGTTCTGCTTATGTCCTATGCAGTGGAGCAGGTAGATCATTCCAAGGGAGATTTGATATCCTGTTTAACACACCACTGTTAATTTTATACATGACCTGCACAATCTGGTAAGGAGTTTTCAGAACCTGACTGGGCCTGGTTTTTGTATTTCGGACATTGCACAAAATGTAGATTATTTTGTTTGAATTCATTGAAGGAATTGGAAGTATTGCCCTTGATTCTAGGAGAAAAAGTACTGGCAGTGCTGAGAGACCTGGTAAAACTTGTTTTTTTTTATTTATTCATAACTTATTCTACAAGTATATAACAGTATGTATACATATTACAGTACATATATATTCTACATTATATTAAAGAATAGTTTTTCTTTTAAACAGCCTCAGGGAGGGAAACTGCACTTTCTGTATTTAAACAGTGACAGTCTCTGACTTTGTTGACTTCTAAGAAAACAAATTTTTTGAGAATGGAGAGTTTCAGTGTATCTTGGTTGACTTATTGTAAGGAAAAGGAAGTAGTTCCCCTCTGAAGCTTCAGCCAACTCAGGCTTTGTTATAAACCTCAAGACTCAAATGGTATTAAGGCACAAGACACCTGAAAATAGTAAATATAAAACATATCTGAGAACATAATTTTTATACATAACGTCACAAATATATCCTATCAAAATGCTTTCTGAGACCATACTGGATGTCCAAAAACAAAATTCCCTTTCTGAGAGGATAATACGTTGGTCTTAGTGCTGGCCCACAAAAATATATGATAACTGATTTTTCAAGCCAACACCTGTTTTAGTCTAGAAAAGCTTTGAATGACCTCACACCAAATCATACCTTTTCATTCTTGGACTGAGGTCATTTTGAAAGAAAATTACTCTATTGTGAGAGAAAGAAGTTTCCTGTGATAGAGTATTTACAAGCTATTTTTAAAGTGCTAAGGAAGTTGTAATATCACATCAAGAAAAACACAGTCATTCTGAGGTGATGAGAAGTGATGAAATTCGTGTTGCTTTGTAGGACTCCTCTTATTTATTGTTTGGATATCATGTACACATACATGAAGCTCTGCACATAATAGATGTAGACCTAGTACTCATGTAAGTAGAGTTTTCATTCAGTTCCATTATAAAAGCTGTTTAAAATTAAAGTGACACACGTACCAACGCATTCTTTCATGACAGCCATCGTGTAACAAGATAGTATCTTTAAAAGGTGGTGACTCAAGTCCAACAATTTCTCACAGCAGATAAGACAACTGTCACTTCATAATGTAGGTGGGATTTGAAACGAAAAGTTTTTTTTTTTTTTTCAAAAACTCTTGTGTGATTTTATAATGCACCAAAAGAAGAAAAAAAATTCACAAATAAAAAAGTTTCAGTGCATATAGCTCCAATATCCTTGAGATTTAGGGATAGAGGCTGATAGGCCGGAAGAAAACACTTTGAAATGAATCCAGTGTCACATTATTGAGAACTCTAGCTGCAAAGATTAACTTTTTTATTTTTTATGTTTTACTCTGCAATGATTTACAAAGCTCCAAATGCCCACAAATCTACTAAGCCAGGCCATTTAAAGCATCTAAATAAGCTTGCATGGTTTTAAGCTTTCTGACTTTGAATATTAGCTTTGAAGTTGTGCCAAAAACTGACTGCAGCAGAGCTGCTTTAGAACCGAATTCCTGGCACTGGAATTAGTGTTGGGTGTGTGACATGCCTAATGATAATCTTGACCACACTTGCTGTGGACAACCATCACACATGGTGCCTCTGAGTCAATAATTCTCCCAAGATAAGATGTGGAGCATCTTGGCTTTTTTTCATTTTTAAGCACTGGTGTTTTGGACACTGGCCATTCTGCAAAGACAGCTTGCATGATGATACATGGCATTTTTCCACAGCATAGAAAGATTGCTTGCACATTCCCTTAGGTAGTCTATTGAAGAAATGCATAACAGAAGTCCCAGAAAAACATCAAAAGTTAAAATGCCCTTTCACCAGCTTCAGATAAAGGCTATATCCTTTACCATTAAGTGTATTTTCAAGCCTCTTACATTAGTAAATTTGTCATGGCATCAGTGTTTTATTTATCGAAAAGCTTAATATTTATATCAATGTGAACATGGTCACTGTGTAAAAGAAGTGGATCAGCAGTCTACTTCTGTTTGTAACAGCATACACCTACAGAGTCATACTCATTTATTATTATTATTATTTGTCATACTCTTTGCTGCAGTGAAAAATATGTGCTTTTTGCTAGTGAAAGCTTTTGAAGTAACACAGCATGTCAGAGGTAAAGAGAAAATCACACACCAATAGACTTCTTTTTTCTAATACATACACACATGCACATAAGTGAATGTCCTCCTAGCAGAAGATTCCTATACTGCCCTCAGAGAGGTAAACAGCACCATCTTCACTGAATTTAGCAGTGCAGAATCAAGCTCTGGGTTCCCAGAAAAGAAATATGTCTTTCACTCAAACATTAGTCACTATGAAAGAACAAATAATTCATTTGAAATATTGAACCCTTAAAATGCATTCTTCTTCCTGGCTACATGATTTCTTTTAACTTTTATGACATGATTAGTCATCCTATTGTGATGCAGCACAAAGTAACTGAGCACAACAGGCATTTGAGATAAGAGTTGCTTTGCAGTGCAGATATTGGCAATGGTTTCAAAGTATGTTCTGACTTGAACGTGGGAGTAGTATGTACAAACAAGGCAAATATCAATACTTATATTCTATACATTCTGGATGAGCCTGTTCATGAAGTTTCCTGTATCTCCAACAATATTCCAGTCCTGCCTTTAGAAAGAATAGAGTTAAAAAAAAAAAGTAAATGTTAAACCTGTCACAAACTCATTTTTCAAAGACCTTTAGCAATTATGTTTCTAAGTTTCCAGATCAATGACCAGAATCACTGAAAGCTGTTTGTTGGAATTTGTTTACCACTGCTTTATACCTTGTGAAATTGTCTCTACCTGTACAAAGAATGAAAAATACAGCAAATAAAATAAATGAATTTTGCAAAAGAAGACTAATCTATAAAGGCCTATGCTACTTTTTACCTATCAAAGTTTACATAATTTTTAGGGCTTACTCTATGCTTTATATTTTAATCATGAAAAAAAATGAAAGCAATTCAGTTTTGTAATATATGTGAAAAAAAATGGTGAGAATTTTTCAGATTCTCCTTGAACAATAACAATCACATTTTCATATTGTCTATGGAATATTTGTGAAATGATTATTTCTTTGATAGATATCATCCCTAAAGTATATAATAATATATATAATTCAATAATATAATAATATAATATACAAAATATAATATGTAATAGCAGTATATATTATAAAATAATAAAATAATAATATAATAATAGTATATATAACATAACATATAACAAATTCTCAGCCCATTAAATCATACATGCACATATATTTATATGTGTTTATATGTAAACATGTTTATGTATTTTTATATATGTATACACATATGTATGCTTTAATGGTCTCAGATTTGCTGGCAAAGGATGTTACATCATTTACTTAAAACATTTACATTTTTTATTACTCACACACTCCTGGATTAATTATGATAAAGGAGATGCACACATTAGAAATTTTATGTCTGGCTCAAAGAAAACATAGAAATTGTAGAAAACTTTTTTTTAATGTAAAATAACCAATGTGTAAAAGCTGTCCTCCATTTTGCTAAAGCTATTCCATCCATGTCATGGGTTTACACCTAGATTTGTGTGTGTGTGTGTGTGTGTGTGTGTGTGTTTCCAAGGATAAACTAGTCTGCATTCTAGAACGTTCATATGCTTTCACTACTTCCCTGAAAGAAACACAGCAGACAGAAAGATAATTGTTTTGAAATGCATAAACATTGTCTGTGTATAGAATATGGCAATATTTTAAATTTTAAATTAAATTAAAGTCACCTGTAACATTTGTTTTGTTTAATCCACTTCACAGTCTTCAGCTAGGCACGGGGTATTGCAGCAAAATGTTTAAGTGTCTTAATTAAGAGTGATTTTGCTTTCAGTAGTCCACTTGAAGAAGAAAGGAAATAGAATTATATTGACTAAGAGAGTTTATTGTTTGCAACTATAAATCTCACACTTTATGTTTATATTATAATATAAACATTCTAAAAATGATTTTGGTTTAGTTTTAATTTGTTTTGTGTTCTCAATGTGCCTGATTTTCTTCCCTGAGTATATAAATCAATATTTTCAAACAAGACAATGGTTAATAGAGTCACAGTAGGGGCACAGTAACCATAATGGCCAAAGGATACAGGCAGGACCAATTCTATAGGGTTAGAGACTGTCTTTTATTATATACCATCTGGTATAACTATGTGTTAAAAAAATGTTTCAGATTCATATGCCACTGCTGGAGTCATAAAAAGTACGTATATTCCAGAGACACATGAATTATATACTTACACAGGTATAGTAGATAAGTAGCCACGCAAGCAAATGCATTGTCTCCCTCTTCTCTCTCATTTGCCTGTAAACAATTTTTATTTTTCTCTTAAATATATTTTATCTAAAATTAAACCATTCGATTCTAGTGTAGAGAGAGAAGGGTTTTTACTTGTGAAAAAAAAAAATTCTTAATAATCATTCCCACAGATCTCAGCTAACACTGATTTTAAAAATAAACAGGATGTCTTTTTTGTTGCTAATGCTATGCCAGTGTAACACCATTAGTCTCAAAAGAGTTACTCCAGGGGTGAAAGCCTGGCTCCACTGAAGTCATAACTCCCACTGACTTCACTGCAATCAAGAGATTACCACTGACTTATATCAGTGTGTGTTGAAACTCAGGCTTCAAGATATTGTCTGAAATTTGACAAACCAAAACTGAGCAGCTTCACTCAGGCCAAGCTACAAGCAGATCTGCTCTTCTGAGTCCTACATTGATATTCCAAATGTCGGTTGCCCTGTCCACTGCCATTTACACACTCTGGCATACCTCATTTCAAAAAAAAATTGGCTGTCAGAAGGTGGAACAAGTGCATTGAGAAGGCAGCCCGCTCCTTTCTTGGTGAGAATAATATGAAGAATTCATGTCATCTTCCTGCAAGCAACGTAAGGGAAAAGACGTTCGAATTACCATGGATTTGAAATCTTAGTCCAGGCCTTCTGCACATGTGAACTGACTTTGTGGAGTTCACTCTTCTTCTCCAGTTGGGGATTTACTACCATAGAATAGAAGTGGGAAGAAAAAATAAAAAATAAGAAATAAAAAATAAATCACTGGCTGCAGAACACATACATTTTTCAGTGAAATGGTGGACTTACTTAAGAAATTTTTACATTAAATTAAATATATATATAAAATTGTGAGTCTAAATATGTGTGTGCATGCATGTGTGTACACGCTGCTAAATGCAAGAAAAGTTTGCTAAGAAAGTTGATAGCTAAGGAAAAGTTATTTCTTCAGATTTGTTTCGCTTATTCTGTGGAATCTTAGGCGAGATTTTTCTCCTCCATACATTATTTCAGCTTCTGTTTATAACATGACATTTGTGTCATAGTGGGCAATATTTCAGCATCCCAGCTTTAAAGTTTGAAATATTAGGCTTCCTGGGGCCACAATTCTGTATTTCAAAAAAATAAAATAAAAAAAAATCATGCAATATTTTTCTTCTCCGATGATTATTTGGGGTATAGGCAATCTCTTTACTTTGTGTTTGTACAGAGTTTAGTACAATGGTGTGCTGGTTTCTATACACTGCAGCAATACAAATAAAAATAATAATTCGCCTCAGAAGAGATCCTGGCCATTTTTGAAAGAGTATATATATACACGTAAATTAAACTTCTTCAATTAGTCTGAGGGTCTTTGTTTCAGTGGGTCTGTAGAGTCTACTGGAATTGGTGTTTGGAATGGAAATTACTGTACAAACGCTAAATATTTACTTGGTCAATAGCTATGGAACTGTGTCAGAAAGAAGGCAGGTATATTTGTTTTTCTAGGAGTAAAGTCAGATTATGTTATACTTAGACCAAGAGAGCTTCTGTTTCTGTTGTATCTCTATACTGCATCAGAAAACATTTACAACTCTATTTGCGGTAATACAGTTTATTATCAGAGTCTCTAAGAACAAAGTTTCTCATTGTAGCAAGAAAAAACCTTGAAAGAATGCATCTCAAAAACAAAGTAAACATTCACAAAAGTCCTCCAAATTATTTACATGATTTTGGGGGCCTGACATTATTTTTTTTGTACTGTCTGAAATTGCTAACACAGTGATAGAGGAGCAAAATGAAGGATAAACCCCACATTTGCTCTCTTTTAAACTTCCAGCTAGATAGATTACCTGAATCTCTTGCTGCTTAATGCTTTCCACAGGCTTTGAAACGGCTGAAAGTAAATCAGACATCAAACACTTACCTTTACCTTCCCAGAGATACAGACCTGTGAAAAATTCAGTTTTGTTTGGGACCCAAGAGCCAACTGTACTAGAAATTACTTCTATCCCTGTGTTATTAGTAAAAGCCATGGCTGTGCAGACAGACAAAAGCTTTCTGTCAAAGCCAACAAAAAGTAGCTAATCTGCTTTCAAGTTTTGGACTAAATCCCCTTGAGATCCTGTAGCTCTTGAAAGGTTCTCTTTTTTTTTTAAAGTATGTTTAAAACTGAAAAAAACATATATATCATAGACTGCGAGGTGTGGAGCACTTTTCAGTTCTCTTTTAATGCGCTTGTTTAATTGATTTTTTGTTGTTGTTGCAAATGGAGATTTCTCTCTCAACAACAGCTGCTGTGTTTTTTGGAGGGTCTAGTAAGCATCAACGCTCCAAATGAGCCTAAGTCTCAGAAGGAGGAAGCAGGGAATCAGAAGGAGCATTGTGTCTCTTTTGTCACTATTCTGTTAGCAGCCTTGAGTTAATGTATGCCTGCCTCTCAGGCAAGAAAAACTTGTCCTTGTTTGAAACGATAATACACTACTGGCTCAATTTCGTTAAAATCAATCTGCTCAGCTGTGGAAACAGGCATGTTTTTTCTGTTGTGCTATATATGCAATGAGTTATCACCATACGCCCAGTACTTCACTGATGGGATTTTAAATGTCAGGAAATAAATGAAAATATCAACAGTTTGGCAACAGGAAGATTTCTATTTAATGTGAACCTGACTTTGTGAGAGTCTTTTTGTGAGCTTCTCCCTAAAACCTAATCAGTGAAGATTAATTTTAAATTGAACAAATGACAGTAGATTTGAGTTTGCCTGTGTGTGGTGTATTTCACTGAGGAAGAACCAGTAAACCGTGAGTCTCTTGTTATGGATGCAGTGAGCATTTCACACGTAAATTTGTGTACCTCTTAATGGGAAATATGAGTTCCCTGAGTAATTTAAATTTGTCAAATATTTACTGATTTTTACGGAGATATTTTATAAAGCTTTCTTTTTGAAATGTTGCCCAGTTCGCCCTGTTTACTCTCTGTCTTCCTCTCTCTCTCTCATACACACACACGCACGCACTCTTACTCATTCACTCTTAAACAAAGTAAACATGCTATGGTCCCCTTTCATAATTAAATTGAGCTTATCCAAGAGTTTCTGCTGAAATCCACCAGCTCCTCATTTGCAGCACTGTCTCCTGATTCCCTAACTTAAGGCAGCATCTCTGTGAAAAGCAAAGCCAGCTTTTATTTTATTTCTAATAAAAATAAACATTTAGGTAATGCTCCTGTTTTCTGGGTGAAATCTGAGAAAGGCTAGAGCAAACATGGGAGTACAGAGGGTTTTGTGATGGTACTGATGGGAAAAGAAGGGAATAAAGGATATCAAGGATATTTATGAATGATTTTTAACAAGGTTTTAGAAAAAATAGAGGGCTAAAGTAGTCTGGGTGAGATGCAGCCATGAAGTAAAGTGAATGGCAATGTAAGGCCTTTCATATAGAAAGGAATCCTCCCATAGAAAGAACTTTGCTTCTGCTCCTGTTTCCATTGAAGTGTATGGGAAAATTTGAAAATATCTATCACCTTCAGGGGAAATAGAAGAAAACCTGTGAACATCTGTGATGAAATGCCAGTCTTTGCCTCTCAGGCTGTGGAGATAAAAGAAATGACATTGCTAAAACTTCTATCAATTAACAAATTATTTCTTTGCCTCACTGGTCTTTCTGGGAATGATGGTCTAGCAACCCAAACCCTCACTGTTTGTGCATGTATGTATATATACATATCTGTGAATAAATGCATTCGAAGATACAAATGTCAGGCAGCAGTACAAGCCAGTAATGCTGAAATCAAATTCAACCCAGACGTTCCTGTGTTAATTGTTCATTCAGAGTTTGAAGCAAATCCATTGTAATATTCCCTTCAGCCATCAGCATTCTCCCTCCATTCTAATATAGAGCAGTGAAGGTCAGTTTTGATAGATTCTTAGTGTATTTTGAAAAAGATTAATGCTTGGCAATGAACTCTGTATGAAAGGTTTCCCTTCAAACAACGTCTTAGGTTCACTGATTCAGTGTAAAACATGAGATTGTATCATAAAGGTCACAGTTAACACTGCACTTGGCTGCTGGGTCCCTGGTTTAATATAAGTTGAATTAAATCCCATTTTTTCCCTATTACAGAAATTTAAGACTAGCCACCAGTGAAGTAAGAAGTTTCTTCACCTGCTACTCAGACACAGACAAGGATTAGGTTCCTAGAGGGATGCTTCACATCAGCAAGTCTACTGATAAGGAGTTGCTTTATTTTATCCATCAGATGTGCTAAAAAGTATGATGTAACTTAAGTTCAACAAGGCCTAAGCATCTGGCTGCAGGGTAATTGAGGGCATCTCTCTCCTTTGGGTTACAGAGCCTTGAACCCTTTCCCGGAGTTAGGCTCTGCAGACAATTCAGTTCAAATCTGAGAAGCAGAGACTCTTCTCAAACAAAGCTTTCTGGTTGAAGATCTTTCTTTTGTTCTGCAAATGACTGAGGACCAAATCCCTTGCTGATAGCATGGGTGTGAGTCACAGTGTGAATTTCATCTTACCTAATTAGATAATTTAAAGTGAGACATCCAAATCTCAACTAATCTATCTAGCTTTCCTTTGTAGTCAGTAGAGAGAAGATGGGGGCGTCATCTGATTATCCTGGACACCTACTCCATCAGATGTCTCTGGATATGTCTATTTGTCTATGGATTATAAAATCAGCCTAGGAACTATTTAAGTCTTGGAAATATAACTTTTAGTTGCCTAAGTTAAGACAGATGAATCCCACCCAAGTCTCTAACTTCAATGATAAAGTACCCTAACAGAATGAATCTTGGTTATTCTGATCCTCTCCTGGGGAAGCTGTTCCATTTTGAAAAAAAACAAATTGCAGTATTCACTTGGAGAGAAGAAGGGAAAAAAAAAGAGAGAGAGAAAGGAGAAAGGATAGATTTCCTTACCAGCTTATTAAGTCATGGAAAGCTGGAGTGTCAGACTAGTACTTGTTCTAATGAATATGTATGTCAGGGAGAATAACATGAGCAGGAGACAGTGACAAAGGCTCACTTCACAATATCTAAGAGCCCAGCATGCTTAAGGCTGTGGAAGCCTGAAAATCAAATCCAGTGAAGAAGAAAAGATGTTCTAACTACTAAGCTTAATGGTAAAGGGTACATTTTCTCCTCATTATGCGTAGATGGATTAGGCCCTACAGGTGTGAGTGGTAGGGGAATGCTTAATTTTTTCAAGTCCCGCTAATAAGATCTAAATCAGACATCAACCGTCATTACACTATCAAGAACTTAAAGCTTCTGCCAATGTTCAGGGCAGAAATTAAAATGTTTATCCTTGAGAGATTTATGCTGCTAAGACCTTTAGGAGCTCCCAGGATAATGTTGTACTTTTGAAAATCTAGCACTGCAAGGGGGAACAGGGGGTATGCGATAAAACAGCTGGACACCGAGGTCTCCAAGGACCACCTAGTCTTGTTCTATTTCATCAAAAAACTCTATTGTAAAGGAACTGCAACCAAGAGTTTAGCACAGTAGGAAAGATGGGAATAATTTTCCTCAAGTCTTTTGCATTCTGTATGCAGAGGTCTCCCAGAGGGCGAAAATACTGCGCCGATTCTTAACACAAACCTAAATAACTATTTCTTATTAATAATGGGGCAAACATGCTGTGCTTTTCCAGCTTTTCCACTGCTGTCAGCACTGTGAGATCTAAAGAAAGGGTTCATCTTGCCAAACTGTGGTCTCTAAGCATTGAGGGTCTAGCCAGAGCTTTTCACACAGACGTGTTCTGTAGTCAGTGGAGAGAGAGGTTCCTTCAGAGGGTGATTCATCTAGCTGGCAACTCACTTCCTCCTCAGATAGATGTCTAACTGAGATGGATAAATCACCCTCTGGAGAGGCTTATCTCTTCCTACTAAACTACAGAGGCAGCCTAGATGATGAGCTGAGCTTACCAGGCTAAACTTTCCAGTGGCTAAGGCCAGGCAAGACAAAACCCACTTGGCCTCTCCAGCACTCATTCAGTCTCTCTGCAAAGGCAGGTCTTCACCTTGGCTGGGATTCTTTATTGATGTTATTTGTTGTTGTTGAGAGGAAGATGGGGAATGTGGGAGGTTTTTTTTTTTTTTTTTTTTTAGAAAATACAAGTAAATAACTGGTTTGATAACTTTTTTCTCCTTCATTCCTTGTTTTATGCACAAGAGCCTGTCTTGATCTATTGGTGATGGATAATTGCTCAACTGTATCTTCTAATATGAGATGTGGTAACCTTCTCAACTTTCACTGTGTATTTCGTGTGTCTCTGAGAGGCTACACCTAGACTACAGAATGCTTGACTGCTTCCACATTTCTATAAAGCCAAAAATGAAATAATCTACTGAGAAGGTCACCTTCCTAGAGAAACCATTAAAAATCCAAAAGGCAGATATTATGCTAACAAAGCCATAATAAAAATGGATTAATGTCAACACACAGATTTTGAGTGTGTATGTCCACAATAATGAGAACTGAAAAAAAAAGTGAAATCATGAATCCATGTCTAAACAGCTTTTCCACTTACTGTTGAAGAAAACATAAATTATACACTTTGCAACCATCTGTAATGTCAGTACCAGCAGCTGCTCTCAATTTACTGTATGGTACTGTTGTACATATTATTTGCTTTGGAAATTACTTGCAGTTTCTAGAACTACATCTTTACTGTTTGATTTTTTTTAATGCACTCCAAAAATTTACAAAGTTATAGTCATTTAGCAGGAATGACACTACACAAACAATACTGTTGTAGTAGTGATTTCCTTTTTATCATCTTCCACCAATATTTATTTCAACTGCTAAGTACATTAAAGTGGTGTTTGAGTACGTGTATATGTGTATATGTATATTCTGGCATATGCTGACACAGTTTGCTTTCCAGATATTTGTCAAAACTGGTCACTAATCACTGCTGTTAGTCAGGCGTCACATCATTTAGATATCTTTTCCACTTAGGACAATTTCCTAATTATGGAAAAGAGAGAGCCAAAAAGAATGAAAATACTGAAGACAGCAGATGTAAACCTGTCTAGAATACTTTACTTCAGGAAAAGTAGAGGAGGAAGGAAGAAATAATTACATTGCAAAAAAGTTCCAGTGATTTAAATTGCACACTTCCTAAAAGTTTAAAGAAACAGAATTGTTAGGATTCTTTTTGATATCAGCCATGTTCTTATGTAGGGCTTCATGGGGATGAACCAGGCTAGTACAAAGGTTAGAAATATGTTCTGTCCTGTTTCCTGGCTGCCATGAGCTTGGATTAAGGAAAATGTTTAATACTTCCTACTGGAATGTTATGTTACTCATTTAGTGTGTAGTGGATAATAAAAAATAATCTCTACTTTAAATTGTTGTCATTTTATTCCATTCTTGATCAAGGACCACTAGGCTCTTGCTGTCTGACATTAAAATAGCTGATGGTCTGGGTGAATATTCAAGTTTTTCTTCTGGTACATACCAAGAATGTTCATTAGAAACATATTTTACTTACAGTGTCAGCCTTATATCTTTGCGGCTCTGTGGATCCTTAGCTGCTCCAGGCTCTTAAATATCAGACCTTTACATTCTTTCATTTTATAGTCAGCAAGAAATGTTTTGCAAAAAGATGCCATAATAGATGAGGGAATCTCAAAAGGTCTGTCTCACTAAACTTTTAGAAAGTTCACAATTTAAATCACTGGAACCTTTGTGTAGTGTAATAATTTCTTCCTTTCTGCTTTACTTTCTTGAGGTAACTTTCTCCATGGAAATTTGGTCATCTGTTTTGTTCTACATTTTCTTTTCTCTTTCTCTTTCTTTTTCTCTTTCTCTTGGCCACTCTCTTTGTTTCCATCTGTCTTTCCCATCTTTACTATCAGATTTTTATTTTTATTTTGTCCTCTTTCTCACATCTCAACCACATGTTTTACATTTTATCAACGGGTAGATTTGGCATTCAGACATAGCTATAAAGAGTTACTTTTAAATTAGTTCTCAGCTTCTCGTACAATCTTTCCTAAATGGAAAGCTTCATAAAAAAGAAGTCTTTTGGTGAGTCAGTACTTGCAGTCACCATTCTCAGAAGGTTGTGAGGTGGGGTTGTTTGTTTTTCTTTTCAAGAGATCAAAGCTTCCTGGGAACACAAGGTCCACTGATTTTCAGCTGTACTCTGAAGTTTCTTAAGCAGTTTTGGAAATGTTCTTTCTTGTCTCTAGGGTTTCCAATACAATAAATTTCACGAACGGTGAATGTGTTTACAAAAATATTAAACCACATGCAGAGATAAGTGTTGAATGTTTCTCTTAAAACAAACTGGAAAGATAACAACAGCAATTTAGGGAAAAAAAGGAGGACTAATTTTATCTTGAAGACAACTGGAAGCCTTTTGCCCTTCCCTGAATGTCAATGATTTCAAATATCATTGGTTTTCAGGAAAAAACAAGGTGGTTCTAACTGCCACTTCTATACATTTTGTTTCAATTCTGCAAATCATAATATCTGATTCATGCATCATCCCCAACAGTAAAAAAGGAAATAAAAAAGACAGAAGTATAAAACCTGAAAGAAATGCTTAGTTAACAGTTTTGTTGGTGATTCCTATGATAGAGAATAGTTCTTTGTTTTGATAGGATGGAAAGGGGACAAAAACCAAGAGAGTCTTAAAATTATTCTCCACGGTGTGAAACATGTAAAGAAAAGAAGCTAAATAACAGAAATATCAGCATCCAAATAGAAGTAGAGAAAAATAAAATAAAGTAAAATAAAATAGAGAATTCCTTTATAAATTTATGAATATTAGTACTTTACCCTTAACTGTGCACATATATCTGAAAAGTGTAAGTACCCGGGACTAGACTGAGCCTTGGAAGTTCTCTCTGTCCTGCCCCGTCCTCTCGCTGACCCTCCGCAAACCCCTTCATTTATACTACGCTGTATGCTCCCTATCTGTGAAACAGAGACAATGATATTTAGAGAAGAAATCTGCAGCCACAGCACTTAGCTGCTGATCTCACCGTATGGAGAATTCCCAGGCGGCTAGTGATTAAAACTATGAGAACATATTTCTGTTGGTGACACCACCATGGTGAAAAATTAAACTCTTCTCCTGCCCTTAAAGATCCTGTGTTTGCAAGAGGTGTTAACAACAGAGTCCTAGCTATATTCTTTGTTTATTGCTATCTAAAATCCACTTACAGCTGGATGTAGTCTTTATTTCCTGTCTGAAACTCTTGTATGGGGGTAGGATGTGATATTAAGCCATCATCATGTTCCATTCACGAGAAAGCAATGTCTGAATGGTGTCTTGGCATTTCCTCTGTGCGTGCGTGCGTGTGTGTGTGAGTGTGCATGTGCGCGCACACACACATGCAACCCAATTCCTCACTTCTTTACAACTTAGTCACTTCCGTTTGCGTAAAGTGAAAGCAGAGCAGAGACAAGTTACTT
The DNA here is from genome assembly GCF_036417845.1 of Apteryx mantelli. Taxonomy (NCBI): domain Eukaryota; kingdom Metazoa; phylum Chordata; class Aves; order Apterygiformes; family Apterygidae; genus Apteryx; species Apteryx mantelli. The sequence goes on along the minus strand of NC_089980.1, from coordinate 95,636,039 downwards.
TGACAAAATTCTTTACTTGCTTTATACAGGTGGAGATGACTCTGTGTGAGGCAAGACAAAGGCAAAGTCAGGCCAACAGACTGTGAAGTGTTTCATGGTGACACACACTGTATAAGGTTAATATATGAACAGTGCAGCACATGTAATAGTGCTTTTGTTTTCAGGACACTGTTTTTTAAGGCTTTCTATTTCTAGAAGTCTGCTGACTGCAAAACTCTGCCATTCTATGTCCAGGTGAAACCACCCCAGAAGAAAATAGGCATATTCCAGGATATCTGAGACACTTCACAGTAGTTTTTCTTTGCAGGTTTTATGAAACTTAATCTAACTCCAAAATTATGAAAGGCATGTGGATATGAATTATTTCTATTATTTCATATACTAAAATATAGAAATGTTCTAAAGAAACTAATAGGTTTAAAAAGGATAATTACAAAACATGCTAGCCTTTTAAATGCCTAATTTACCAACTGTTGCTCTGAGATCTTTTATAACACGCTTTGAAGTACTGTCTCCTAGAAATGCCCAAAGAATCAAGGAAAGAGTATAAAGAGATACATATATAGATTTGAAAATTAATCATGAGGAAAATGTCCATGTTCTTGATGACTGAGCTAATAATCAGTGGGCGAAATAAAAGATGACAAGATGGAAAAAGCTACATCAGAGACTTAGTGTCACAGTACATTGCTTAGCTAAGCAAAAGCCCCATTTTTAAGGAACAGTAAACATTAGCATGACTTTTTCTTTAATAATTCTAAATCACAAGAAAGTTTTCAGTAATTAATATCATATATGCCATTTACTTCAGTCCTCAAATACTCTTTGTAAAAGGTAAGTAGTGAAGGTGATTAAAGCATTGAATATGGTGCTACAGCACATTACTTTGTAAGATTTTTTTTCTTTTTTAATATGAGTGTTGTAACATTTGGTTGCCATAGAGGTTCCAACTGCTGATATCTAAAGGGTTCACTGGACTGAACTTGAATTAGTAACTTTCAGTACAGAATGCTTTCAAGCTCAAAATTAAATATATTCATCCTTAATTTAAATTTTCTGTAACTGATTTTCTTGCCAAAAGCTTCTTCAGCCTTTTCACCCTGTCTTAAAAGTTATTCTGGAAAAGCCTCCATCTTTATCCTCTTCCTCAGTTCCCATTTAGCCACCGGTGACATCCTTAAAATCCATTCACTGCTGCCTAACTCCATAAGTGTCTGCACACACAAAGATGCTAAAGCTGGATCCCATCAGCAGTTAATTAGTTGCTTAAAGCTCTTGTTCAAGCTAAAATTCCAGAGATTTTCAAACTATCTCAGGAGAAAAGCTTTTTTACTACAGGAGCAAGATACTTTAGGTTCAGAGCATGCCCAGAAAATAAGTTGATGGAATGGACTTGAATCTATACATTGTGTGAGTGGTTATCAGACAATGCAGCATATTTTTTCTCTCTCCTCTGACAATTTATTTATATATTATGGAGAAGCTCCTTTAGAAGATTTGGAGAGAGACAGATTTTCAGATTCTTGTTTATTTTGTGCTTTCCCTGTTCTCAAAGCAAAGGGAATAGAAGACAAGCCCTGCCTTAACAGGGAGCTTTGAACAGGAGCTTAATTCCAGATTAATATCACAGTTCAAGATCCCAAGAGAAGGAAGGTGTGTGTTATCTCAGAGATTCTTGCTTATCTCTGGCTACTTTTACCAGGTAACTCCCATCCTTTCCTCTGCACATCAATCATAATTAGCTTAAATAGTGTCTTGCTTAGTTAGTTTCTAAGAATCCCTTTCTCTAAATTCCCTAATCTGGAGTTAGCTGAATTAGGCATGCATTATTGCAGTGACTAAATATGTTGGAGGGTCTGACTCTTAAATTTTGAGCTCAAAAGAAACAAAACCCTCCATAAGGACTCTTCTCACCTAAAACCAAGGAAACAGGGAGAAAAGGACACCCTTGGGATCCCCACCGCCAGGTTGTTTTAAGTAGAGTGAATACCTCTGGATTTTACATAAGCTTTACATATGTACTGTTGAGAGGAATTCATCCTCACTCCAAATCCTGCAGGTGGGCTAATGCGCTAGGAAGCATCAACTATTTGCTTGGCCCTGTTTTTAACAGCACTGTATCTAATGTTCTATTCAATCCACAGGACTCTTCAGTAAATGCACTAGAAGAAGACTTCATTCTTTGTCCCTTACAAACATCTAATGGCAGCATAAGGTAACATGCCTCTTTACTCCTACTAATACAGGGGGAATTCACAATAGAAGGATATTTGATACAGTTTGACAGATGAGTACATCACTTTATTTAAATGCTGTATTCTTTCTTTGCTGTGAAAGTCTCAAAGAGATGGACACCCAGTCCCTACAAAAATAACACAGTAGCTTTGGGGCTGCGGGGGAGAGAGGTGAAATCCTGATTTCACTGAACTACACAAGAGTTCGATGGCAACAATACAAAGCCAATCCTGCTTTTGAAAATCCAATCTATGCGGTGCATGCCAAACCAAACCTAAATTTTTCAAATATGTACTATTTTCAAACAAAACAGCTAACTGAAAAAAAAATAAATTGCATTTAAAAAAAGAAGTTTTAAGACAGGGCAAAATCAACTTGCTTTCCGAGGAGCTATTCAAACATGGGAATTTGCAACATGGAAACATGGTAAGTTACAACATGGGGAGTTATTCAAGCAGGAAACAAAAAGAAAAGAGAAATTATAAAACACAAACCAATCCACCATATCTATAATGTGAAAACATTTGCATATTTCCTTAATTCAATATGCAAGAGAGATTTACTAAGAGAGATAAGAAACCGTAGTGCATTATATTGGAATTAACTTTTCCCCCTAATGGTTGGGTCTCATAGAAATGTACCAGCTGCCGAGGCTGGCAGACTTTTTTACAATCCATGTTTGCTGTTCCAAAATAATTTGGTTTTAGGAATAATCAAGAGTATGACAGTTTGTCTACAAATATGTCACTATCTGTTTTCTTCACTGTGTGTCAATTGGATTAGTTCCTTATTCAGTGAGAAGGAGCTGAATCAGCCGTTACAGATCCCCTGCTGCCTGGCCTGCCTCTGCAGCCTGGAAAGGACCCCTCCTGCTACCAAGGAAAGCAAGGAGTAAAAACCCAAATGCTGTGCACTTGTTTTGGTTACAGAAGAACAGGTTAGCTAATAAATTAAAGAAAAGGGCTTTTATGGAGACAGCAGTTAGCCGTATGCATCAAATTGCCCATTTTCTACACAAGGGTTTGTTTAGGTGTAGCAAGAATTGCAATAGCTCACCAATTACTGGAAACCTCTTAGGGTCAAATGTTTGGCTGAATGAAGGCTAGATTTTTTTTAAGCCTGCTTTCTCCTCTCCAAACAGCTGATTCTTGCATTAAGCAAAGATCAAATGAAAAACTTATTCAGCATTTCAGAGATACCCAGGAGCAAAAAAAACAGAACCAAGAGCTAAGCTTTCTTATATTTCCTTTGTACATGTTAGCTTATATTATCCTGTGTGATGTATCATCCTTCCCAAGGTACTTAATATTATAATGAAGGAGGACTGTTAATATGGAAAGGCACAAGACCATTCCTTTCATATGCAAATTAAATTGCATGGAACCACACCTTTAACCTGAACTTTTCAATCTAGGAGCTGTAAAATTTGCTTTTTATACAATCCTGAGATTTTTGATAGGGCTTACTACTGGTTTTTTTTCTTCTTTTTTCTGAAAAATAAAAAATATCCCTACTCATAAGCTGGAACAGCAGCACTAGAGCTGTGATAACTGAATCATTGAAGGTATATATGACCCCTTCCTGAAATGTTTGCACTTATTTCTTTCAGTATGAAGGTGCAATACAGAAGTGATGAACTCAAAAGAAATATTCTTTAATATCCTAGAAGGAATAAATCCTATTGGAAAAAAATATTTTTCCCTGTCTTTCTTTCTCTCTAACTCTCTCTCTAAGGCAATATATACTTTTATTTCTCTATGACTTCTGTTTCGGCTCTTTTGTATTGGTGCATCCACTTTACCGTATATTTATTTCATTTTATAATTATTTAACATCATCAAGAAAAAAAAAAAAGGAAATCCCACTTAAGCAAAGAGCACATCAGGCAGACTCCAGGTAACACTGCCAGCTCCAGAGGACTAATTCTACTTCCTTTGAAGCCAATGGAGTTTTTAATGATGTACATGACATCCAAGTCAGACCCAAACGGGCTTCTGGGATTTTGAAATTTGCATTCAAAATAAACTACTCAGATAACATTTTAAAATAAATCAAAAACAAATAACAGTTTTTGTTTAAGTGATAAATTAGCATCATGGAGGCTTCCTTTCATATTCTTCTTCTTAGACTGAAATAATGTAATTATTATTTGTTGGGTCCCTAGAGAGGGTGAAGGAGAAAAAAATACAAAGAAAAGTGCTGCTACAGTTCTGCAGCTATGAAAGTTGTGGGGATTTTGGAAGAGGCACATTTAAATTCCTTTTCTAGTGAATTATCATGTAGATTGGAATGACTTTAACAAGAACGTTATAGAATAGCTGCATGATTGGAGATGCCTCTGAGATGTGAGTGAGCAGACACCATGTGAACGGGCGAAGAGTTTTCAACATAATTCCTAACAGATGAAGATTGAAAGTCATTAAAGAAGAAATGAGTCCTCTCTTTGGTTGTGCTTTAATTCTATTAGAATTGCTCTTTAAAAGAAATGAAGGCAAAATAGGCGAAAGAACTGTGGATTCTGCAGAGACTGAGATTTAAGATATCTCTTTCCAGTTCTATATCTGGGTGATTCTATGAGCATTCAGAAAAAGGTATTTGGTTTCCATAAAGAAATTGAAGCACTTAGAAAATGTAGATATTTCCAAATGGCAAGAATGATCTTGAAAATACATTTTGAACTGAGGCAGCAAAATCTAGACATAGCTGTCTGTTTGACTTCTGTGGACAACACTCGGTTTCACTCAGACACTTCAGAAATTTTGTTCATATAAACTATAAAAATAAAAGACTTCAAAGAAGTTTAAGATAAATACTCTAAATGAAAAATAATAGACCTATTTCAGTTGCTGGATTTGTGGTGTGATATAGGATAAGTAATTTTTTATCTTCCGATGTCCCATCTTATCCTCTCTCTAACTTCTCAGCTTAATAGGAGGGAAAGGAAAAGTGATGCAAATTCTCACCTCCTCCTCAGAAGACATTTGCTATGATAGAACTCAAATTGGGCTAGCTTGTTTGAGATTCACTAACCCAGACTATGTAGAATAGAAGGACATATATTATTTCTAACCAAAAGCTTAAGACATGTCAAAGAAAAATAGTATTACAATATCAACTGGATCATTTCAGCTCTACCATTAGAGGGGCTTGAGTTAAAATTCACAATACACATTTCAATAAACAATTGCTCGTGACATGACTCCTAATTCAGCCAGCTTTGAAGCTGAACTGCATCTATCTTTTCCTGTAAGCGAGTGCATCAAAAACACCCCAGGGCTTTGAATTGCTGGGTTTTAGCAAAACTCACAAAATGAAGATAGGTCTGTTGGCAAAGACAGATGGAAGTAAAATGTTTGAAAGCAGTCCCCCTTTCCGCTACCTTCTGTGTCCTGACACAGCTGTTTTATCAGTGGCGGTCCAAGGGATTTCGCAGGCTCATTTCGTGCTATCAGCTCCCTACGAGCCAGGCCCTTTCCTACACCCTCTGCCCCATCCCTGAGCATATTCAGGTGACTCAGGGGAGGAGCAGTCACACTTTTTTCCAGATGTTTCACCTCACCCATGTGGAGAGCAGGGTACGTAAAGAAGCAGCCCCAACTGCCTTGTGACGGCCTTTTTTAATGAAACATATTTCACCCAATAATAAGCTACAAATAATTAAAAGAAAAGAAAAAGCAGTTATAAAATCCATCACATAGTTCAAGGTAGCTTAAAATAAATACGTGTTGGAATGTGCCAACAAAATCTTTAAGGCAAGCAGACAAGAGATCAAATAGCAAAGTCTGCAAAGAGGGGAAAAGATCCTGTTGGGGTCCACAGGCACAATTCTCATCAGATCACTCAGAAGAAAGGGCACCCAGCGTATAAATGACCTCCATCCTTTAGCAGGCAGCTGAATCAATTTTTTTCTCAGTGTAGACCCTAGACCTACTACCTAGAAACTCAGCGGAGGCCAGGTCAGATTTATAGTGTGAGTGGAGAGAAGTCTCTTTTTTTCATCTATATTAAGACAGAGCTCTTCTGGGTGTATAGTTCTCACCTAAAGAATGAGCAATATAGGCAGTCCAAAAGAAGTACAGGGCATTGTATTTAAAGCTCAATTGAAATAGTAAGTGTCTTAGCAAACACAGATAGAGTATATTGCATTGATGTTGAGTTTAACAGCCTATAAATGTATCCTCTTAAAACAAAGAAGAGGACCTTCACTGGCTGTCTTAATATTTCCAGTATATGTAGTATCTCACATTGAGCCTAATGGTATGCCACATAATTGCATCATTAGTAAAGTAGTGTTGATGTTCAGTTTCAACTTTCTATTGGCTTAGAGAAAAGATTTCAAATTTACATTTAAATGAAAAGGAGCAAAGTGTGATAAAGGCTTCAGTTAAAAGGCCACCTGTTTTTGTTAATTCATTTTTAATAGGAACAGTAAATATTTTCAGTTGATGCACTTTCTGTTGCAAGACTGGTACATTCTTCTCTCCTTTATCTCCAATGTCAGACACCCCTTATTAGAGGAGTCTATCATTTTCTCTGACTGAAGGACACAATCCCATACTTTATGTATCTGTTGATAGAAGGGGAAAAAATAAAGTAAAATAAACCGCTATTTAGAAAATGTAAGCCCAACAAGCTAGCACCTGAGCAAAGTAAATTCAGTAAATAAATTATTTCAGGAATTCAGCAAGTTCACAGGTAAAAAAAATAAGGTTGTATTTCCTCAAAAAGCCGTATTCTTTCTTTCATTTACATTCCTCTTAGAGTTTACTGACCTCACTTAGGCACACTGGTATGAAGCAAAAATAATCTTCCAGGTTACAATTATGCAAGGCAATTAAATCTTAAGAGTTATAAATAAGTAAAATACAAATCATGACAAGTAATTTTCATGGAGTATAAACCCAACTGGTGTTCACAGAGCATGAGCTTCAATCAGCACCTGGAAACATGACGTCTTCATATAAAATTGCATCCTTTGATGCTAAATCATTTGTGTTTAGTCTTGTTTTACAGGTTTACAGCTCTAGTTTTATCCAGTTGCCATTAGTAACATTGTAGTTCATCTCGTTTTTCCTAATACTTTTGAAATCATTTGTAAGCCATAATTGCTTCTGTTTTCCATTTACTGTAACCATAAGCACTAATTTGCTAACAACAGCTACACTTCTGTTACAACCACAGCTTAAAAAAACCAAGTAATTTCCTCAAGAACAATTTGCACTGGACACCCTTCTCTTTGGGGATGCAATGTAAGCATTTAAATAAAGAACTGAAGCATTTAATTAGTATGTGCTTGCTTCCTGCTAGCAGGACATCACACTAGTGAGTAAATGGATTAAGTTTCTTGTAATGCAAGTCAGGAGACATCTTGACAATTGTGTTTTTTTTCATTCTCAGGTGTCCAGTTAAGGGAAACACAGGGGTCCAATCCAACCTTTAAAAACTTTATCTTTGACTTGAATGATTATTGTTTTGGAACACAATGTGATTTTTTCACAATAAACTTAACAAGGGATTATGCTTTTCATTTCTGGTTGAATGAAGAAGGGAACTAATAGAAATGTAAATAGAAGATACTCCATGGGAAACTGTAGGTTAAGAGGATTTACATCCTATTTGTTAAAAGTTAAACATCCAAAAAGAAAATAAATATTGCAGAACTCTGTGCATGTGAGTGTGTGTGTGTGTATTTCTGATTGACACACTCTTGTAGTTTGTTTGTTTTGATATTTTTTGGCTGAAGGAATGTATCAGTAGTTTTAAATAATTGATTTTTATTTTCCTCAGATTCTGTTTCTTAACTGTTAGTTGCTGCAGTTGTTTTCTTTTAATGCTTACAAAGCTGAACTAAAAATCTCTCTTGAAGTTCAGCATGAGTCCATGTTGCCGGAGGTTTGGACCTAATGCTCTGCCTTTAAATAAATATAATAATCTTTTTTCTTTAAAGTTAGAAGGTTAAAGTAACTGGAACAAAGCATATAAACAACCGATTTCTTTTCAGCTCAAAGGGTGAAAAAACTCTTACTAATTACTGTGCCTATGGAGAAGGGACTGCCTAATGCTCTCCAAAGCACTTCAAAGGACTCAGTCCTCTTTCTCTCACTCCCCTGTTAAAGCTGTATATGAGTAATTATTGCCGTAGCTGTTTCACATCAAACTGAAATGGAGAAAAGAGACTGCAAAAGGATCAAGGTATAGTAGTGGGGACTAGCAGCTTCTCACTCAATAGGCACCTGCAGACCTGCAATATGAACCTGTGATATGTTGATGACATTCCTGTAAAGGCCACAGAATGCCCTGGCTTGTTTACTGAAACGGTAAATGCTGAAGTATATTTATTGATCTAATTCCTGTTGGTTTCAACAGGGGTTAAGTATCTAGGTATATTTTCAAAATTTGTAAGTGTACATTACCTTTATCATCATATGAAAGAGGCTAACTAAGTTCAGTTGATCCCATGAAGAGCTAGGTCCAACGAGGAGCTAGATTTTCTGCAGCCGCTACCACCTGTGTACATAAGGAAAAAAGACTCTCTCCTATGATACTGTAGTTAGGAATGTTACCAAGTGTAAAAGTTTTATGGGAAATCTGACAACATAGTTAAACTAAAGAAAGAATAGTTTTATTTTCACTTGCAGTATTTTTTAAAAACTTTTTAGAAAAGCAATCTTTTTGCATTTTGAATTTTCAATGGAATTTTCATGCTTTACTGAAAATTTTAACTTTTGCTCTCAAAGAATGCCATACAAAATTGTTTCAAGGCATAACTATATTAAATATATCAAATTATAAATGCCTAATTTTTACTAATGTTAAAGGAGCAGTATTTCTCTGATCAGCCATCTTTTATGACAGAAGGAAGAAATTTATGACTATCAGTTTAAATTTTTATGTTATTTGGATAATTGTGCAATATTCCTAGTGAGGATAATGAACTATTTCTCAGCAAAGAGTAACTGGTGCTGGACAAATTCACCTAATTGTGAATTGTGACATTTATTCACCTATCGTAGAAAATACTTAAAGGTCTTGTTTTACTGAGTTGTTAGTATAAATCTAACGGATAACTTATAAATCACAGTTTAAGAAGGCCCCCAAATCTCTGAAAAACACAATAGGGTCACAAACTTGTTCTTTGTTTAATTCTTCTGATTGGAATCTTCTTTTTGAGATGTAGACTTATTATTATTCCCCCCCCCCCCCCGTGGATTACTGATTAGTAGTCTGGAGGTTGGGGTGACCGCTCAAAATAAATGCCACATTTGCTGCTTTAGGAATCTGTATTAAAATCCAGTTACAGATTGGAAAAAGGCTTTGGTTGTTTTTTACTTACATTTTTGCTTGCTGTTTTCAGAAGATTCTGGCCTTTTCATTCCCTCAGATGTGACAAACATCCATTTGTGACTCTTTGGGGCATTTAGTCAAGCTATATTTAATAGAAGCAGCTGTGCAGAATTTGGAGCAGCAGAGAAATCTAACGTCCTGCCCCTCTTCTTCATAGTAAGTTGTACTTGCATGCTAAAGTAATATTGACTCTGTTAGACTCTAAACTTCTAAGCATGATATACCCTTGTGATCAGTTTTGATAGGAAGCTGAATGGGAGTATGAATCCATTTCATATGCTCTTTATAAGACCTCTATCTTACTGATGGGTTTGCTGGGAAATTTAGAGAGTATCTAAAGTTTCGAATTTTCTTTTTTCTTGCTGTTCCTCTCTTCTTCTCATAATAAAATAATAACAACTGTTAAGGTATCATATTGTAATTCAAAATATGCTAGTTTCATTATCAATTTTTCTGTCTATATAGCCACCTTTAAGTCTTCCACTTCACCCATGAAAACAAAGGTAGTAATGTTCAATTAACTAAGGAAATGTTAAGAATAAATCAAGTGAATAAATCATTGTAAAGGATCATGGAAATATCTAGTGGGATGATAATACTGTATGACTATTATTTATTTCTCCTTCTGCATTCACTTTACATGTATGCAGCTCAGTTATCTGTCTGGTTTTGTTTACGTTACTAAGATTTTTGCCCTAAAGAAAAAATACAGGAATTTCACTGCTCACAGTTATCTCAGACTTTATATAGAGGCTATCATCTATCAATATGGGTAGGTTGACTGGTTTTGTATTAGTGTATATACAGACAGTATATTGGTGTAACCATTATGCCTCAGCTATGTTCATAAAGGACTAAAGCTCTGTGCCTAACTGATACTGCCGTCTTTTGGACCTAAGAGATTACACACCTGAAAGTTGCTTACCTGCCCCTCATCTTCAGTTTCTGTATAAATCAAGATCAAGGCCAATAACCATCTCAGTAGATATTTGTTAAAGGTCACTTTCATTCTAGTTGTAATCTCTTCAATTTTAAGGATTTCTTTCACTTTTATAGACAGAGAACGAGACTCTTAAGAGTCAATTTTAACACATTTTAATTAATTTCTTGTTACCTAGTTCTATTATTTTTAGTTTAATCTCACTTGGAGGAAAATATCTTCTTCCATTCTTCAAGTATGGAAAGCTTTAAAGTTTTAGAGCCTGTAAAATTCCATGACAATAGCTTTTTTTAATATTACAGTGGTTGTCCATGAAGAAGGCAATATGGTAGGGATTCATCACCGTAGGATAATGGTGTCTCGAGACATTTCAGCAGAAAGAAGGGATATGGTAGGTAAATGTACCATCATGTGGCTCCACCAGCTGTTGTAAACCCCCTACACCAGCAGGATGAACATAAATGGAGCATGTAGACATGTCAGTATATAGATGTGTCACTGAAATGGTTTGTGCTATTCCTTTCAAATGCTATGTCCTGCTCTCAATCAGGCAGGCAGCCATAAACCACACTTTACATTTAAACTGGCCATTGGGTTTCCACACATCTCTGGAGCAATGCAAACCAAAATGGCAAATTCAATCTACATTTTTTCTTCTGAGGCTCTTTGAATTATTGCTTGTTGTGCAGGAGGTTTAAAGCATTTGAGGAGTTGGTTAACATATTCTTAGGATAAGTAGAGGGCAGGGGGTAGGACAGGAATTTTAATACCCTGTGAAGTAGAGGCTAATGACAATGTCATGATCTGCTAACCAGGTCCCCCTAGAAACATTACTTTGTCCTACCTGCTGCTCCCAGTTCAGCTCAGTCCATTACACAGGTACCAGCGAAACAGCTTCCAGCTGGTGCAAAACCTTGGTGATGCAGTACTTCTCTTCCTCTATACGTACATGCAGTGGGAACAACACACCTGAACTTATAGTTCAGAGTAATAATGAATTCATCAGAAGAGTTTGCAAAAAAATCTCTTGCTCAACTTTAATTAGGATTAACCAGTCAGAGGTCATCCTCTGTTCTGGTTAAACCCACTTATACCATCTGAAAATAAATGGATTATAGGATTAAGTCTAGTTTCTGAATATGTTAAAAAACATATTAAACCTGAGATAACAATAGCATAGTAAGAACATACTACAAGAGAGAAGCTTTACACACTGATTTTTTTTTTTAATAAAGCTTAGCTCCATTTTTCTTGAATAATCCAATTAAATTTGTAACTAGTCCAAGAAGGTTTTACCCACTTACATCACTGATATACAACATATACAAGTGACATTACGTATAACCGGCAGGGGTTGATCAAAGAATCACAGTGTCATTTCCTCACTGTGTCACTTTCTCCAGTAAAGTAAAACTAACCTCTCTGTTAGCAGCATGCGTGTCTGTTTCCAATAAGCTGGAAATTGGAAGGCATAGGTCTTGAAGGTCTGATAAACCTTGAGAAGCCTTTCTGATAGTATTGAAGGAAAGACAGGTGTCAGTTAAACAAGCAGTTTAACATTCATAGGCAGTTACAAGACACGGTGTATTTTTTTTTAAAGTCACTGAATTTACTTTTGAAAATGACAAATAGAATGGAAATATAGGGAGAAGTAAATTGAAGGCATACAGTGATTTACCATGTAATAAAAATGCAACCAACTAAGCAAAGATAAAGGAAGGCAAAGCGAGCAAGAGTATGGGAGTATTTGTTTGTGTGTGAGCAAGAACACATATATATATATATATGTTTATTTATATATAAATATAAAATATGATTGTCATATTTTATCTTTTCAATTTCCATCATAGTTGTGTGCATCTTTCTTGCTTATCTAGAAAATGTCCCTGTGTTTGAAGTTTAAACTTGCATATAGATACAATGTGGGGTTTACTCATCAGAATTACACCCAAATGGTTCATTTGCTTTTGTGATTAAAAATACCATTAGAAAAAAAAATTCCTTATTTCTGACCTCAATGACAGCGCAAAGATTTTAATGACCTTTCTCATAGGAAGCACCATTAAATGTAATGGAAACAGTCCATCTTTTCCCAGCTCCTGCTGTCATCATGGTGTACATATAGTCTTGCCAGTTGTTGTATTGAGTTATGCCACCCTTCGGTATTATTAACCAAATCTCCTTCTCCTCAGCATCATGTGAGATCCTTTATGCAGTGGTTTCTCTTTAAACCTTCATGAAACTGGAATAGTTGGCCTTTTCCAAATGTGGAACTCAGCTGAAACTAATGAAATACCTACTGTGTTGCAACATTCCTCACACTCATCCTATGTAGAACCCTTTTAATGATTCATTTTAATGATCAACCACACTGGACACTTTATTATTAACATATACATTAATATTTAATGTATTTTTTTGATCTAATATTTAGTGCTAGAGAATCCTACCTTCCCCTTTAGCATTAAATATTAGACCAAAGACTGTCTGGGTAAAGGTGTGGTTAAGCTTTCCCTACATAAGATACAAGCTAAAATTACTTGATACAGGTCAAAATTTATATTAGTTTGGGACCATATCCAAGTATAGAAACAGAACCAAACTAAATGGAGAGATGGAGTGAAATTATGTGATCCTGTATATATCACCTGCTTTGGGACTGCCTGCTGTGTTGGAGATTGTTAATGGGATGGCAAAAGCACTCTTAATCTCCTTAGTAAATCTGCAATTTATCGCAGCTGTTGTGGTTGTCATTCATTGGAACAATGGCTTGAATAGATGTATATATCCCTCCTCCCCCCTCGGCCAAAAAAAAAAAAAAAAGGTCTTTTCTTTCATAAGCAAGGTCCTTGAGAGAGGGGGAAAAATGAGGGAGTAGGGCAAATATAATTTTTATTATTGTTGCATTCCTGTATCACCAGTCTCTTACCAGACTTATGCCTATGCTTAACTTTAAACAGAGTCTTTAAACTTGTCTTCCATTGACAGGTTAAATCTTTTGCTTTCATTCTCTGGTTATACAATTCATATATGTAGTTGCTCTTTCTGCTTATGGAAAAATATATTTTTTTCTTTTCCTGTTTTCAGTTCTTCTCTGGTTCTCTCCTTTCAACTGCTTATGCTTCTAGTTCTAAAATGTGTAGAATCAGCCCTATATTTTGGTACCTAGTGCTTGTGTAGGTTTTTTTTTTTTTTTAAATAGGTGAATAAATGATGTCCTATTTTATTCTTAACTACAAGCTTACTAATTTATGTTTCTCTCATTTCTCATGTTGACGTCTATAATTCCACTTCCTGCATGGATGTTTGCTTGTTTTTTTTTTTTTTTTTTTTTTTTGTTTCCTTCCCCCTTGACCACCATATTTTCAGATTCCAGGTATTTAATATTCAGCAGATAGGTTAATGTACCTACATGCAAAATAATAAAAGCAAAACCTCAGACTGAGTAAAACTTGGCTAGGTAATACTTTCTTATGAAATAAATTCTCTAATGAGATTTCTTTAGAAGTTTTCTATGGTTCACTTTTCTTTTAAGCTGATCTTGGCCTAGATTCAGGTGAATCATTTTCAAGAGAAACTCAGCCCATTTATCGCATTAAAAGCTGTGTTTTTGATGAGAAATTTGGCTGTTTCTACTGAATCTCATTTTAATATTATATGCTGAGTTGCCTAAAGCTCAGAATGAAACTGAGTGTAGGAGAAAATGTCTGGAGAATCAAGTGAACTCCTGAAAAATGAAACAACTTGTTTTATCAGAGCCAGCAGTACGTGTCTGTAATGATTGGAATGACTAAAGGTTGGTGGTTATCACTAGAAATTCACTGTTAATTTTAAGTTCAACGATCTGATGGTACTTATTAAATTGTCATAATGAAGGACAATGAAAGTATAAGAAGGGTCTTTGTGTTTATTATAGATAAATGCATAATATTGCTCTATAACGTCTAATGAAGTCCACTTCGTGTTTTATCTTTGTGCTTTACAATCACATATCTTGTTTTTTTTTATTCAAGCTCTGTATATCATTTTGTACTCTTGCTTCATTTTAAAGAAGCATTTTCTCTCTGGTCTGCACCAGTTTTCTTTAAGCTACATTAACAAGTTTTCGCTTTCACTGACTTCCTTCATTGCTATCCATTAATTTGAATTTTAAAACTATCTTTTTAAAAATAATTAAATTTAAAAATAGTATTTAGAAAAGCTTATTCAACCAAAAGCTTAGAAAATTGTATAGAACCTCTGGAGTAAACAGGTCTGGGCTTGACCACCTTTCTTCACATATGATAGGAGACACCTAAAAGTGGCTCACATAGATTTATATTCAGGGTTAAGAAAAAAAGTGTGTTAGCATATTATGTTTTTCTTTGCTCACATACATATTTCTGTTGCTCTTACATGTATCATTATATTGTAATATATATCCCTTTATTGTTTTAAAAGGTACTTTTTGGTTTTCTTGTATTCCATCACTTTAAAAAATGAGTTCATATACGCATGCCTTAATGATCCATTAATAGGCAGGTTTCTGTAGTCTGATTATTCAAAGCTTTTTTTTTTTTTCTTTTTTTTCCTTCCCCCCTTTTCTTTTTAAATCAGGTGAATTTGACACTGGAGAGAATTTTTCACCATGCTGAAAGGCTTTAAAATAACAGCTGGATCGCTCTTTCTTCATGTATAAAAGTAACTTCATATAGCTAGAAAATATTTCTATATTTCTTTAATCTGTGGGATAATTATCACAAGCCTCAACACTTCAGCATATTCAACATTGATAAAATGAAATATTTCTTATAGTCCTGAAATTGGTTTGGTGGATGAGGATAAAATGACTGAAAACTTTTGTTACACAGCCTTTAAGGCCAAATGAGAACTTCTCTGTAGTGCACTTTACTGCATTATGCAATATATGAAGCAAGAAATTAGTTTCAAGCAAATATTCATTTTCATTTTCCATTAATTCTGCAGTCAGTGAGATATCTTCCAAAATTAATCTTAGGGGTACTGGTTGCAAATGATGATATGTTGTCAAAGTTCAAACTATTTGATTATAGTGCACTTTTTATTTCCTCAGATGTTCTTAATTCTGTTTTACTGATTTTCCAAAGATAATCAAGCAAGCAAAGGATTATTCTCAAGTGTGTAGCAAAGAACAATGATCACTAACATTTTTATATTTCTGTTAGATGTAGGAAAAATATGTTGTTTTCAACAAATTAACTTTTTTGTTTTTGTTTTTTAAACTAAACTCTGCTGTATTGTTGTCAGTATATGAAACTTTTACTTTATCAAGATGATCCTGTGAATGAATTTGGAAAACAATAACATTTAACTTTTCATCAAAGTAAAGTATATGAAAAGCTATAGACCAATTAAATTGCTTCTGCCTATTCAATATTTCTCATCCTTAACAACAAACAAATTCAAGTATTTTCTTCTTAGAAGGTATGCTAAAATTGTTTTTTTGTGGTCTGTTCTTGCATGCTATCTTGCATCTAACAGTACAGCACAACCAATTGAGAATTTCTATGTGTGTATATATAAAAGCTTAGTGAGCTATAGGTCAGCTATTGTGAAATCCTTTTTTTTTTTTTTTCCCTCTCTCTCATGCAGATGAGAAAATGCAAACTTATTTTATGAGGGAAAAGTCTTGATGTAGGGATGTTGTCATCATAGTCACAATCCACATAGGAATGTAATGAGGTCAGTTAAAAAGAAGTGTCTCTGCCTCAGAAACACATGACTGGTCACAGACACCATGCCTCTCCAGCCTACATCCTCAACCAGAGATTACTAGATATTGTAGTCCTGTACGGCTATGCTCTAGCCCCTGTTTCTTCTCCGAAATGCTTAACAAGTTCTTGACCCAAGTTTATTTCTCTCTTTAGTTCTGCCACATAACACTCAAGTCCTTCATTGTACAGTGAAGAGCACTAAAGCCTTGAGTACTCCCATGCTTATGTTTCTGAATCTGGATTAGAATTTTGAGGGAGCACTGATTAAGCAACTTGCTTAACTCACTGTCTACACTACCCTGAATAAAGGAATCACTGAACATTATGATAAAACATACATGCAAGGAAAGAATTTTTTTCTTATAGTTCCTTATATACTTTTCCTAAAGAATTTTTTCTTACATGGTAGTTCAAGATTAAATAAATAATAAATAAAAATCTGGGATAATATCATACTTTAACAAACAGAAGTCAGGGAAACATAAATCCACATTTATGTTTTTTGTTTGAAGTATACAAGTTTAGCACACTGTAAAAGACAGTTATATTTGTGTTGTATATAATGTTGTTAAAGGCTCAGTTTGTATATAATGGTCTGCATAAAAGTCAAAGTATGGGTTGCCTGATACAATGCACGTAACCCCAACCCCAGCACCTGCCACCAGAACTATTCCATTGTCCAAACTGGAGCACTCCAAGTATTTCATGAGGCAGCATGATGAAGGTTCTGCTTCTGAGACCGACAGCAAAAAATGGGGTGATTTAGCTCATGTCACAGATAGCCACCTTTGATTCCTAATTCTGATGAAATAATGCCCATATGCGGAGGTGGACTGACATTCCCTTTTACCATGAAATCATGATATAATTCAAATTTGAACCTTTTGATCCAGACAAAAATGTCTTAAACATTATGCCCTCTCTAGATCTTACAAAACTGTTGTTATGATAGTGGAAGTACTGTCTTGTGAAAATCTGTTCATGAGCCTTAACAGCATAAATAACTTTATATCATTATTATTATTATTCCTTATTATTGCCTTTATTACTCTTATCACTGTTGGTTTTAAGTATGTGACAGAAATCATCTTGCTGATGATACAAAACTGGGAGGAGTGGCTGATACACCAGAGGACTGTGCTGCCATTCAGAGAGACCTGGAGAGGCTGAAGAGGTGGGCGGAGAGGAACCTCATGAAGTTCAACAAAGGCAAGTGCAGGGTCCTGCACCTAGGGAGGAATAACCCCATGCACCAGTACAGGTTGGGGGTTGACCTGCTGGAAAGCAGCTCTGCCGAGAAGGACCTGGGAATGCTGGTGGACACCTAGTTAACCATGATGCAGCAATGTGGCCTTGTGGCCAAGAAGGCCAATGGTGTCCTGGGGTGCATCAGGAAGAGTGTTGCCAACAAGTGGAGGGAGGTGATTCTCCCCCTCTACTCAGCCCTGGTGAGGCCACATCTGGAGTACTGCGTCCAGTTCTGGGCTCCCCAGTACAAGAGGGATGTGGCACTACTGGAGCAAGTCCAGCGAAGGGCCACAAAGATGATGAGGGGACTGGAGCATCTCTCTTATGAGGAAAGACTGAGAGAGCTGGGCCTGTTTAGCTTGGAGAAGAGAAGGCTGAGAGGAGATCTTATCAACGTGTACAAGTATCTGAAGGGAGGGTGTCGAGAGGATGGGACCAGACTCTTTTCAGTGGTGCCGAGCGACAGGACGCGAGGCAATGGGCACAAACTGAAACACAGACACTTCCATCTGAACATGAGGAAAAACTTCTTCACTGTGAGGGTGACAGAGCAGTGGAACAGGTTGCCCAAAGAGGTGGTGGAGTCTCCTTCTCTGGAGATATTCAAAACATGCCTGGATGCAATCCTGTGCAATGTGCTCTAGGTGACCCTGCTTGAGCAGGGGGGTTGGACTAGATGATCTCCAGAGGTCCCTTCCAACCTCAGCGATTCTGTGATTCTGTGATTCTGCGAAATGGTGTTTATATGATAAAAGTAAATACTAATTTGACTGTCAGCTGAAGTAGCTTCAAGATACATTGTAGTACACCAGAGGGCTATACCAAGAGTCTGTGCACACTATTTCTGTTTTGTAATCTGAGAGTTGGTCCTTCAAGCATTCTCATAAAACTTTACAATTAGGATGGAAAATGAAGGAAAAAGACCTGTATTTTACAAAATAGGATCTATCCAAGGATAGATGTCCACTGAATGGACAGCTGGAAAGACAACCTGACTCACTTCATTCAGAATAAACCCAGTTACTTTCTATAAAATTGTATTTTTTTAGGAGGATTTCTCTCTCTCTCTCTCTCTCTTTTTTTTTCTATGAGGGTAGAAAATAGGCAAACAATTACTACCCCTTTTTCTAAAATACTTTAGAGTAAATTAAGAAAAGTTGATGTCTTTTCAGGGTTAGAGGCAGCTGCTGTCTGTGTAGAGAAAAGATGAGAAGAGTGGTAGAATATCATAATTATATCACACAACCAAAAGCACTCCCCATTTCCGTGAGGTAGTGGTATTGAGGGAATACTTTCCTTCTTCCTCCACCTTCTGTTTTTATTTCCCCTGTTTCCCATGCAAATCAACAGAATAAACTTTATACTTGTGAGCATTCAATCAAATATAAAACGTGACTCGTACTAAATAAGAAGATATCACTGTGGTGTTTTTGCAGCCTGAAATTTGGAAGTCCAGCAGCCTGTGAACATTTCTTTCAGGTGTTCAGAGGATTCAAAGTAACATTGTAACCACTGGCAATCTTCCACATATGGAACCATGATTTTTGATGTCAATATGAGGTCAATGAAGACTGAAATAATAGTGATCTGCGCCATGGCAACTAAACTCCCACTGGAATAGTTATGATTTTGATTTGGTTTATATTCAATACCTTGTACTACCTTTTATTGTTTTAAAGTTTATTCACTATAAATTATGAAGAATTTTTTTTCTTACTTTGCAAGAATTCTAGTACAAGATCTGGGCTGCAGCCTGATCCCATTTAATGCCAAAATATAGGAGTTAAGGAGATCTAGTCCACAAATGGATCCTAGACATGAATTTTACCCTATATAACTAAATGCGCAGAACACTAAGAACAGAAGATTATCCTCTATGTGCCACCAGCAGCATTTGGAGTTAGTTTTATTCTGCAAATAGTATGCATATTTATCATAACCTCGTTTAAACTCTTTATTCTGAAATATGCTTCCTTTCTATCTTTGAACTCAAAAGATCTTAAGAATTCTACCTAAAAGAAGTAAGATATGTCAGTGTGTGAATAGTGTATGATATTTTTCCAGCTTGTCCTTTATTTTGCAATGCCAGTGTTTCAATGAATTACACTTCTGAGATATCCTATATGTTCTAATAAAGTCACCTAAATATGATTTCAAATTCTACCGTTTGGTTTTGTATTCTGTGAACAAATGTACTGCAAGCCAAAACTTCAACAGTCATTTGTAGTTGTTACAGATGTCCTTCTCTCTCTCTTGTACACACATCTTTAGTCTTCTACCTCCAGACTTTTCAGTAACTGAAGTACTTAGGGTCCAGTTTTACTGTACTGTCTACACCCAGGTCATTAAATTCTGTGCTTATAAACAAGCACAGAATTTACTTTGCTTCATCATCATGTGTCCACTCTAAAGGCACACAGTCTTCATTATGAAAAAAACAAAGTCTCTACTAAGTGTAGACCAAGGAGTATAGCAGAGACTTGAAGGATCCTTGAACTTCATTTCAAGTTTGCTCCTAAAAATATCCCTGGAATAAGACAGGGAATATCCTCAATAAGAAATGGGTTAAGAATGAAGAAAAGGCAAGAGAGGACTTAAACAAAAAATGTATGATATTATGTTGGTGGAATTTGCATGGAAAAGTAACCATAAGCCTCTGAACATGTAACAGCTATACTTTACTGTTTCTTAATCAAGGCTGACACTGGCTCTGCTTTGCCCTCTCCCATGGATAGTTTGAACATTCAAACATCTGCTGTTCTAGAGAGGATCATGCAGTACACTGTGGCTGATTTTTCTGCCTAGCCATCACAGAAAAAAAGGAGTTCAGATATGCACCCATAAAAAAAACAAAGTTCATAGGAATTCACCAGACTTGTCCAGCAGAGCCAGAGGAACTCAGGAGAGTTTAGAGATTTATGAAACTGCCAGGATACGTGTGTGTGTGTGTGTGTGTGTGTGTGTGTGTGTGTATATATATATATATATATATAAACACAGAAAGAGTTTAAAGAAGCTGCCTGTCCTATTCAATCATCAGATTGGAAACTGGAAAGAAATTTTGTTAGAATGACTATTTCAAATTAAAAGGAGACTGATGTTTGAAAATACTCTAATTCTTAGTGTTTTTCTAGGACTGTCATGTGAATAATATGGAAAAAAACACATCAGCACAGCATCTGCACTTTTTGAGATACCACTGAAATATCACTCTCTGCTCCAACTCATTTCTAATAAGCTTTGGCACATGCAATATCAACAAAAGTACATAAAAATGAATCCTGCTCTTTCTGTACTGTGGGTGATGGCTGATTAAGGTTCAATTAAAGTAGGTGTTAAGGCAGAAACATTTGATAAGGTATATTGGAAATGTTTACATTTTTAAAGATATAGGAACACATCAATTTTAAACACATAAGAGTATTTAAAAGTTTGGCAGGGGAAAGTTAGCTTCAGATTGGAACTGAGAGAGATTTACCTAAAGCAACTACTCAGCAAAATACTTAACTAAAATATATAAATAACAAATTTTGGTCTCTGTTCCACATCCTGTAGCTAGAAATGTATTGCTGTTTTACTTTGGTTTCTCTGGCTACCTTTTATCTCTGGTAAAGCTTTTGTATTTGAAGCTTTCATCTAGATTCTAATGGGTAACGTGAAATTATTTGTTCACCTAACGTTTTTCACAGGATTAGAGGAACAGTACTTTTTTCTTTTTTTTTACAGCTAGAATGAAAAAGATAGCAAGTAGGCTCTTAGCTGCTGTCACTTAAACTTTAAACTTTAATTCAGCCCTTACTAATTGGAAGTATTCACATTAAATAGTGATTGCCTGGAGCCTAATCAGATCTCTCTGAAATCTGTGTGACAAAAATCCCGGAACTGCACGTCCATGATTTACAATTAGCATGAAATCCAGAAACTAACACTCCTATCTTTCTTAGGAAGTTCCCAATAAACTGAAATATTCAGAGCTTTGCAAAATTACCATATTGCTGATTTATTCTTGAATTCTTTTGGTCTAATTGACAGTGATGGAGTAGCAGCTTTGTCGTCAATAACATATTGAAATATATGCTTTAAATCTAATTAGGCAGCTTACTGAAAGCTGCGGATAGGGGGTTGTATGTGTTTTATATGAAAAAAAACAAAATAGAAATAAGCTAATGAAGAGTTAAAGAAAAGTGTGTCCTTCCTCTTCATGAATGATTATAATAGCATTTCATAACTAAGTTAAATTAAAAACAGATAAAGAAAAAAAAATCACAGAAAGAGAATCAAACCTCAGTCAAATAAATACTGAAATGCATGCTGTCTAAATGCAGCATTTGAGACCTTAATGGCTGATAAAGAAGTACTAAGAAAACCTCACAGAGGAACTAGGAAGAAGACATCAGATAATGTTGTAGTGCCGTTGGTAATGAAGACAAAACACATTATATTTTCAAAAGTGACAAGTGTGTTTCTTGCATTAAAAATAGTGAAAATTACAGGTAATATTTTAAATTAAAATCTATGAATTTGAATTCTATCATGAAATCCAGCATTTCCAATGAAGACTAACCATGTTATTAAGAACTTGAATTTTGAAGATTTGAAATCAGTGGCAATTAAAAGTTTCATCACTTAAAAAAACAAAAACCTGATCTAAATCACCTTTTTAATTGGAATTTAGACATAATTTAGAAAGGAACTTAGACCCTTCAGAATTTAATAAAATGAATATAATTTTTAAAGAGATGGTGCCTGGCACAGGAAGCAAAACCCTATGTTAAGCTTCCATATTGGTTTGGGGGCAGAATAAAGTCTCTCATAAAAGAAGTCCTAGACATCAGCATGTTGAATAAGAAGCAGTCTAGAGGGAAAGACTAACACTAATAAGAGGTGTTTCTCTAAACACTTTCGTCTTCAGTGCTTGCTCAGAACTATTACAGATTTTTTCACTCCACCTGAAATTAACATCTCTGAATCCTTTCCTGAAATGTGGTGTTAAGTGAAAGTAAAAATTTGAAGACAAACTTCTAGTTAGTGAGAAGAATTCAAACCATGGGAATATTTCATCAAGAAAATTAAACGTTTGCTGTCATTGTTTTTTGCGTGGATCCTGCTTTAAGAGCTATGTTTTGACAATAACTCCTGGATAAAGTTCCCACGGCTGGGAAATCAGGTGGGGAAAACATACTCTCTGGACCTCAGTCAAGTCTGGACATAAACTGAGGTCTAAAGTGGTCCGTATTACCCAGGCTGAAATTTTTCTGGGTATACAGACAGTATCCCTGGTGTCCAGGGAGTTTTCATACTGAAGCTGAGACACCAAGAGTCATGTTTTCTCTTGGATTAAGCAGCAACTAAGAGTAAGTTTTCCAGATAATCATTAAATATAATGAAGTGCTGTTTTAGAGGTGTGAATCCTTTTGGATCCAGCTGTTAAGTTTCTTCTCTGTTCAAGCACATTGGAGAATTTTGCTGATAGTCTTACCCAGTCAATTTTATTAGTAATCTGACAATCACTAATATCAGTGGTAATATTTTTAGATTCCGTGCATTATCTGATCAAAGCTTTTAGAAGTAAATCACTGATATACAAGAAATGCTTAGGTATTTGTTCTATGCACATTTCAGGAAAAAGAAATGATTAGAAGAATGAGAAGATGGTACCACAGTACCAAGCTGTCTTCATATCACAGCAAGCACAGAGGTTCAGTATGGTCCAGCATTATGCTTTGCATCTTTTCATTTATCCTCTAGAAATGCATGACTGTTTTCCATGGGTTGATTTCTCTCCAGTATCATTTTTCTTGCACTTTGCTGTGACGTGCTCTGCATTCTCATTTTTTTTTCTCTTCATATATGCCAGTTCACCTGAATCTGCTCCTGTTCACATTCTTCTTTTCTCTCCTTTTTCTTATTACCTTTTTATGCCTCTTTGCTTCCTTTTTGTTTTTTGTATTTATCATTCCTTCTCCTTTGATCAGCTGAATTCTGTGACATCTGTACAACAGCTGACACTAAATGATACATAATGCTTTGTCAAACTTCACCTGAAACATATTGAATACTTGGTACCCTCTGCTAAGCTCAGTTTCCTACACTGACTCAATGTTGTTGACCTGTGACAGCAAAGAACTGCAGAACAAAAAGAACTGGTGGGATGACAGAAATCATGCAGGATCTCAGCAGAAAGATTCCTATAGATTCATGAGACATTTCAGTTTCAGTGAATACAGGTCATTACAATGGATGCTTCTCCAGTTGACATTAGTGGATATAGAACAAGCAGCTTAGCAAACAGGCAGATAATTAGGTGGTTGTTAAGGCTATACCATTCCAGTCATCTGTAGGCAAAAAAAAAAAAAAAAGGTTTTGTAGAATTTGCCAAAAGTTTATATTTTAACGAATGCATTATGCGATTCTCTGAGGATGAGCGTATGTTATTAGAATTTAGATATTCCTGAAAATTTATTTTTTTATAAATTACCACTTATGTTAATTTTATAGTTTTTCTTTAAAATAATTTCAGATGAACCCTATGCAGTCTGTTCTTACTCAAATGTACATAATATTTTCATATGAAAAATTAGATCCCCATATTGAGATTCCTCTGCTTCAGCTCATAGTATGAGTTGAATTTATAAGTGGTTCTGTCAAGCTTTTTCCCAATAATGTGTATTAAAATGATTATATAAAAATAAATTGCATTACACAGTATCGTAATGTTTTCAAAGATGACATTAGATTAGTTTAACACAGGTCAATTTTCTCTGGTCCTCTAATAGCATGGATAATACCTTACTTTGTGGGTGTTTTTGTTCTTGTTATTTCTGATTTTCCCTTTTTTCCTGGAAGAAATGTGCAACATTTCCCAGCACACATAAATAAGATCTGTTTTTACATTGTACTGTAGGCACTGTGTCTAGGTTTACTTCAGCCAGCTAAATCTAATAAACATCTACTGGGACAGTAATTTTTAAGTTCAAGTTCAATATCAAACGTGTCAGCAGTGCACTTAGCAAGAAGAGGGGCAGCAGTTTGAAGAAAATGTAGGTCCAGTCACCAGCAATTTTTATCAAATTATAAACCCTTGTTAGAGTGCTGGGATTTCATCAGTTAGAAATACTTAAACAAAAGCAATCCTTCTGCAGGAGATGATTGTTTTTTCTTAGGCATAGGTAGATTAAACATCTATTCATCTACATACTTTTGACACATGTTCTGCTACTCACATCTTCATTACCCACATTTGTGAAATGAATACCAGGTTTGCATGGTGTTATCAGGAAGTTTCATGCTGATCAGAAATGGACTGGCATTCATATTTATTATCTTATACCTGCTGATGTCATTTTTTTGTATTTTTTTCTCTTTGCATAATAATTGTTGGTGACCTAAAAAACATCAACCATCATATTTAGTGGTGTAAAACACAATTATAAATGCTATACAATTATTTTGCAAGGATTAGTTATACAGTATGATCCTGAAAGTGTGAGCATACTTAGCAGACAGATTAAAGACACTGAATTCAGTTTTCAAACAACATAAATAACTTCTGGGCCAGAATTATAATGAGATGTAGAGGATGTCTTAATTTAGGAAGTTAAATCCAAAACTTAGGGCCTTAAAATTTCCTGCCCAGTGGCTGTTGCCAAATTCAAATATCTCCAGGTTCTACTACACATGTATACCAAATCCTGAGGTAGATAAGTGGTTTAATGCCTAAGGCCAAAGGGATTCATAAAGAAAGATTTGCACTACCTTAGGATAAATTCAGAAGGTGTTTTCACCAGTCACTTAATGACTTGTATCTTCCATAATATTTCCCGGGAAATAGTGATTCTAACCCCTTTTATCTAATTAGGATGTGCATACGAGAACCCATTTCTGACTTGCTTGGAGTTCTGGACTTCCTGAATGATTTCTGATTCTTCTCCTGTAGTATACATGAATTCTCTGGTTACAGTATACCCCAGATTAGACCTGGAAGTTTTGTTTTTTGTTTTGTTTTGTTTTGTTTTGTTTATCTTATTTTATTTTATTTTTCTCCTCCTCCTTCCCCCTCAAAGCTGTTCTGTGTGTTTCAGATATTATAATATGTATGTCTAAAACTATGGGAAAAATATAGACTACTATTATTGTTCATATTCTAATTGTAGAATAGTTGTAGTTGTTGTCTCTAGTTCTAGTTCACAAAGGAGAAAAACGCCTCATAGACTCTGGCAGATATTCTTAGTCCCAGCCTGTTTTTTCAGCATTTCCTCCTAAATTGCTTAATTTGCTGCTGATGATATCAATATGTAGTTATATAAAAAAGACCTACAGTGTTACCTAAATGATGGCAAATATGATTGATAACAACCAATATATCACCATTGCTTTTACACTTTCACATCCATTGTGGAGAAGATTCAAGATATGGCTCAGAAATGAGATTTTGGATGGTCTGTGATAAATATCTGAAATTACTAGTCCAGTAAGTTGATTTAATATGACCTAGCTATTGGGAATCAATTACTCCTTGAGTACATCTTGCCCTGTAATTTTCTCAGTGCAGAAGCGAGAGTTCAGCTTGGTCTTTTTTATCACCTGTAGTTTTAACAGTGCTAGAGATTGTGACATAGGTCATAATTTTCTTAGATAACATGAATAACCCCTGATTAGCTAACTCTTTCTAACTCTTCTTAATTTGTTGTCATTATTCATACTTGAATAAAGTATGTGATCTTTTCCCAGAAATAATCTTTGCGTATGCCTATATATTCCAGTACACAGACTGTGGGGAAAAAAAAAAAAATTGCAGCATCACGGAATGGTTGAGGTTGGAAAGGACATCTGGAGATTGTCCAGTCCAACCCAGGGTCAGCACCGGGTCACCTAGAGCAAGTTGCTCAAGGTTGAGTCCAGATGGTTTTTGAATATCTCCAAGGATGGAAACTCCACAACCTCTCTGTGCAATCTGATCCAGTGTTTGATAGCGCTAAAAATGCTGTTTTCCTTACACAAGTTGATTTCAGACAACAATTATTTTATACATCTTTGTTATTCCCAATTTGTTTCCACTTCCACCAATATGCAGCTACTGTGTCTTCTCTCCAACTTGATTTTGTCTGAAATGCAGTTTCATCACTTTCCAGTATTGATATCCTGGACAAATGGAGGAAAAAATGGAGGCATTCTGGCAAAATGGAGGAACAAGTCTTGTTCCTGGTCAGGGTCCCAAAGTCACATGCAGCTTCTTATGAAGTGAATGATATTTTCTGTCTCAAATCAAGTTTAATGAAGTGATATGAACCTTTGAGGTGACTCTCCTCCTCTCCTGTTCTGCCCTTAAAACTGCAGGTGACTTTCAGGCATGTCCTTCTGATAAGAACTTAATGTAAACCTACCTAACTTTTGATGGGTTCATATCATTTTTTCTTGTCTTTTCCTGTCCTCTAAATAACTCCTGAGGGTCAGTTGTGTGTAAACTACACTGATTACAGCTTCAGTAATCTGTCTTGGTACACCCCTGTCAGCTTGATAAGTCAAAGTCCTTTTGCCTGTCCTTTTATTTGGGTTACTAGTCTGTTATTTTAAAACCTTAACAAACAAACAAACCCAGGCTTCCATTTTCCAGCCTGTGAATGACAGATTTTTCACAGGGATTTAGCTTTTAACTTCCCTCGGTCTTTCCTGGAACTAATTTTTCAGACTGATGTTTCTGAATTGCCTCTCCTTTAGTTGCTATAGTTTGCTTCTCTTTTGCTGATGTGCTGAGGTGCACAATTTAGACTTTTAGATCCAGAAATATAAATGCTGCTATCTCTTCTTTAAGTGCTTTGCTCTACATAGTTGACTAATCCAAGTAATCATCTTCTTCAGAAATAACCACTAATTATGTTTATGTGGTCCAATGTAGTGACCTGCAGAGATGTTTTAGCTTTAAAAATTCTATTCCTAGCACTAGCAATAGCATACTCATGTTAGTGCGTGGCTCTAGCTATGGCAGTTAGCCTTGCTGCTCAATAAGCTTCTCAGAGGAGTAAAGCAGAGTGGCCCAAAGATTTGTGTTAAGAAGAGTTGAATTGTATTGGGTAGATTCACTTATAAAATCAGAGACTCTTTGAAATGTTTATACTTACTTAAGATAAGTGCAACTGAAAACAATTAAATCAACTTGCATTATTTAAAAAAAACCAAAATACTTTGAGCATGACAGTAACCTTGTCCAGCTGAATAAGTCTATGCCAGGAGGAAGTAAACTGTACCCTAGACATGCTGCATTCATAACAACCCTCGCATTGGGAGTATTACAACCAAGATACATAAATTGACCAGCGTTTCTGAGAAAACATTAGCATAAGGATGAACAAGATTATCCCTCAAATCTGTTCTACAGATTTCTGTGTTTCAGGAACTTGCAACTGGTTCATGTAGATCTTATCTGGAAGTCCTTGCCAAAATCTTTTTTTAAGAATTTAAATCAGATTTAAATGGGCCTGAGGCACAGCAGTGAATTGAATCCTTTCTGAGTTTGGCAATACAGGAAATTTATCAGACTTCTCCGACATAATTCTCTTCACTTCTTTCTCCTCTTCATTCTTTTCAGGAATGGAAGAAGATGGAATTTCAGGTCCAAGTTTAGTCTTATCAGCCTAGGCAATTTGATCTTTATTATGTCCTGAAGTTTATGATATGGGACCAGAAATGTAGAAGTGCCAATTTGCCAAGATAGAAATGTGAAATTCAAACAAAAGAAAATCCAGGAATGTTATTTTCTTCAAAAGTTATTTATTTAACAAAGAATGCAATGTCATGTATTGCTAGGTACATACTGTAAAACAAGGAAAAAATACATACACTATACCAATTGTCTTTGACAGTAAACTTGGCACACAGAAGCTGCATGGAAGTGCTATCCAGTATGAATGCTGAGTAATACGTATAAATAGTTCAGTTATAGATTTTGGATCAAGTGGAACATTAGTAGAAAGGTGAGGGCTACCTAGAAAAGAAATGGTGAAATGCCTTTATATCAATCACAGAAAGACCTTGGTGTTAGAACTGCAGAGATTGTTGTAACACAAAGGCACTCTGTACAGAGGTCTCACATGAAAATTGCCTGCATTGCCTGCTAACCCAGAAGAAAAAGAGGTATGTGAAATTTCTGTGAAGAATCCAGCTCCCAACCATTGAGCAAGAGATGGATTTCCTGTTGACCATTCTTCCATCCCCCAAACTAAAGTAAAGTCATTGTCCTCCCTATCTTAACTTCATGACAGCATCTAGTGTCAACTGAATGTTCAATCCTGCTTTGCCACACTGCCGTAGGGCACCCCTCTCCATCCCAGAGCCACTGAATGAAGTAGAGGTTATTTGTTCTCCCCATTCTGCGTCTGTGCAGGGAATTGTTGTGGTCCTCCTCACTGAATTTCTTTCTCTTCTGTCCTTCCTGCCTTCCTTCCTTCCCTCCTTCCTTCCCTCCTTCTTCCTTCCTTCCTTCCTTCCCTCGCTCCTTCCTTCCTTCCTTCCTTTTTTATGAATGAATTTGGAAATAGCTAGAAGTCTGCCAACATTTATTTCAGGAAGGAGGAGCGGTTAAGAGATTTTGTATTCTTTATTGTTTGGTTAATATTTGTTTGATGTTTTTGCCAGAGGAAAAATATTGTCTTATTTTTCCTGTTCCAAATTTTTTTTTCAAATGACCCTGTGAAACATAGATGGAAATATGACCATAGATTGAAACCATCTGTGGCAAAAATTATATCAATGTTTTAAATTAAGTTAAAGAAACTTTTATATTTATTAAGTGTGTGCCTACGTCCTGAGTTGGACTAGGCAAGCAAAGGAACCCTTACAAAATACGTAATAAAATATTAAAGAGCTTCCTCAGCATTATCTATTGGACAATATAGTACATGAAACTCTTCAAATACTACATTCTGGATCCCTGTTGCAGAAAGTAATAAAGAGGAACTACACTGACAAACTTCCCTTACCAGCTGCATCTAACAGTCCAATTATATTTTGTACTTATTCATTCTACAGATTAAATTTGGTTTTGACAAAAATCAGGGCATTGAAGCTGAAAATTAACACTTTTATTTTTTTTTCTTTATTTTGTTTCTTTCAATTAAATTAGGACACACACAAAGGCACCCATCAGTAGCCCCGGGCACCCTAGGAGATATTGTAATGGAACATAAAAAAGGCAGAATAAATATCAGACAACATAGTATAACCATCACACAATAGGTAATCAACAAATAATTATAAAATAAATTTTTCTAAATAGTCATGTCCTTGTTAAGTAGCATAACCAACAGACTGGATTTGCAGTCTATCTTTAATATCAGTAGACCTAAGCTGTTTCAGATCAAATAGGCTACCTGATTTCAAAGCTGAGGGGCCTTCCACGAAAGTACTTCATAATAGTCTAATTTTTTTAATTGAGAGTATTGGATCTTGACTGTATTTTTTAACTGCCATTGTTTATATGATATAATCAGGCAGTGTTTCAAGAACAGATGTTCGATGTCATTTGAAACCTCACAGGTAAAAATCATGGTGCTAATAATATCTCTATATATAATATCAAGAAAGAATTAACCTTTATTGTCTTTAGATATTTAAGGCTAACCTTCTAAGTCTAAGCTCATCATATTTATATAGAAACAGGCAGCTTCAGAAGGCATTGAATTCATAATTGTAGTATCAGAGGATGGAGTTAATTTGTAACATTAAGGATCTAGCCAAAGTTTCTTGTCCAAATACCTTTTTTAGTCAATGAAGAGGGAGAGAGTCACTTCTAGAGGATAATTCATCTATGCTTAGCTATAAATTTGTTTTAGAATCAGATAAATTCCCATTAGATACTACTTTTTTTATTCCATAGAATGCAAAGCAGCTACATTCTGCATTATTGCACTGTCACCCTATATAAAGAAAAACAGTCATCTAACTTTGAGGTGACAGAAGTATGGATAACTTTATTGATCAAACAAGCCTCAGAGGTTGTTAGAGGCAGACCTCAAAAGGGTTTCTCACTCTATTGAACAAAAACTATTATTTGAATGCAAACACTTTTTTGTAGAATTTTTCCTGCTGTTGTTCATTAAAAAACAGTTATATTGCCTGCTCAGCAGGCCATACATTATTTAATTTTGCAAGGAAATTCCTTAGGAAGTAAAATGCAGGACAAGGAGGATTATCCATGTTCATCTTTTTAGGGGCACATCAAATTATTCATTTCAGATGCTACAGTAGTTATCTGTGTATGTGTAAGTTATTGAAAAAGGGGAAAACAGACACCAAAAGACTTCTAGACTAAAAATATAAAAATAAAAATAAAAATAAAACCTTCTAGGTAACAAAAACTAAGCAATTTCCTTCTCTCACACCATTTTTAATTTAGCACACTACTTAGGGTTTTTTTTTTTTTTTTTTTTTTTTTGCCTAAGCTGTATTTCACTCTTGTCATGTCCTGGGACAAATCTATACTACTTACTTAGTTTAAAATTCAGAAATAAACATTGCTACCCATACATTTCCAGTCTCTCAGACTTTGGATGAAATCTTGTCCCCACAGAACTCCATGAGATGCTCAGCTTTGATTTCTGTGAAGCTAGAAGGTCTGCTGAGTTTTGTCTCATGCAAGACTACAAGGGTATATTGTCTCTGAAGAGAAATCTAGAAAATCCCTAGCTTCTCATTTTGATTAAAGATCTACAATTTCAATCAATCTGCAGCATTTTTGTTTCCTATAGGAAATACAGGGAAAATAGGGGAGGAAATAAACCTAAACTTCAAACTTTTCCATCAAAGATCCAGAAACGAATCCACTCTATACCAAGGAAGTAGCACTTCTTACCCCAACAAGATTTAAAGTAGGAAAAATGAAGGTAAACATTGAATTAAGGAAAAGGCATTTTTAATAAAATTGAATACATTGAGGCTTGTAAATTAAATATAATCATTGATTAAAAATGTAACATAGGTCAGGAAATATAATTAACCAGAGAGGATAAATTGATGGTTAATATTTTTCCTTCACAAGATAAAGTTTTCTTTTAATAATATATATTTACTAGTGTATACTTTCCAAATAACAGTAAGTAATCCTGATTTTATTGGTTTAAAAATGTATAAGCAAAGTTATACTATACTGACTATATGGTTATATACAATGATATAATGATGATATATTGAATATAAATGTATAAATTTTTTAAATTACACTTTACTTCATCATATCAGAATCCCAAATTAGTAGTTATCTCTAACTCTGTGATAGGTCATATTAACTCTTTAAATGCAAACTCTTTAGATCTTTTGCATGTTAAAAGGTCAGAAATGGTAGTTTGAATTTTAGCTATAATTCCCATCTCTAATTATTCTATGAGACTGTCTTGCTAGCCATCAGCTTGACTCTGCAAACCTTGTGAGTGCATTTCTCTCCCTGAAATTTATGCATCTGTTAAAAAGACACTATTGATGACAAGGAACAGTGTCAGAATCAGATCCCCAACTGCTCCAGTACTGTTGTTGGGCAGCTGAATCTCTTATTTAATCTCTTAATGAAAGCTATATGAGACTTGGACTGCACAGCATCTATCACCATGAGACTAGCTAGATGATGGCTTAACATGCAAAGGGAAATCTATCTAAATCCAAAGTAGATGATGAAAGGAATAAAGAAAAGCTGAACTCTTCATGCCTCCAGGTCCCAGTCATCAGGGTACTCAAAGAGATATGCCATAGCTGACACAGACCCATAGGAAATGGCTTCCCTATCCACCTTCTGTGACAAGGCAGGAAGAGGGTTGCATTCCAAAAGACAACTCAAGGAATGAACCTTATTGCCCTGTTTCCTCAAAGACACTGTCTTCTTCCGGAAGTCTTTTACCTGTAATCTATTATCAAAGACTGCTCCTGAAATGTATATTGATAGTATGTACTTTATATATTAAGTATATATATAGTTTTCCATCTGAACATGAGGAAAAACTTTTTCACTGTGAGGGTGACGGAGCACTGGAACAGGTTGCCCCGAGAGGTGGTGGAGTCTCCTTCTCTGGAGATATTCAAAACGTGCCTGGATGCAATCCTGTGCAATGTGCTCTAGGTGACCCTGCTTGAGCAGGGGGGTTGGACTAGATGATCTCCAGAGGTCCCTTCCAACCTCAGCGATTCTGTGATTCTGTGATTCTGTTATTTGTAAGTAACCAAATCCCAACAAGGTTATTTACATTAAGGTGAGCTTGATCACTCTTCAGTTGCCTCAAAAACAAGTTCTATCTTAAATATAATAGGAGCTTATTCAAGCAGGATGACACTGATATTATATATTAGGGCTATATTAATTTTTTGTACAGTTACTATTATATAAACATAAAAATTAAGGTCTTCATTTTGTAAATCCTTTTTCAAGTAATAGCCATTTCAGAATAGTTCTATACAATGATTCTGTAAACTCAACAAGCAATGATAGTTCAATCTTTATGCATGGAAGCAGAAATTAAAAACAATAAATGATTAACTCAGTTAAGTGATCCTGGATATCTTTGTCAAGATAAGATTCTGAAGTCATAGATTTCAGTGTTTGGTCAAGAATTTAATAGTTTTGGAAACTCTTTCTTTTGCTTATACCAAGAACACTATTAATAAAGGCTTTGAATGCACAAGCAGTTGTAATCATTACTTTATCATCCATGAATGGCTTTACTTTTCTTTTCTTTTCTTTTCTTTTTTTTTTTTTTGACACTCTTGCATATTATTATGAGTAACAGTACACAATACAGGACAGGATGGGATTCGGTTTGAGAGCAAGATGCCTAAATTTGAACATCTACAGACATGTTCACATAGGATTCAGTTGCCTAAACAGAGACATCTAATGATGTTTGTATTGTCCTAGTATATCTCACTCACCTTCTCTCTATCCAGAAGACATGTAGTTCTTGTGTTATAGCTGCCAGCCCCTTGTGGATGCTCAGGATATATTATACAATGCATAAGATCATTAAAGTGGTGCTAATTGCATACGTTTAAGCGACTGAACCCCATCCTACTTGTCTATACTTAACGTAAAGCTAGCAGATGGCACCAGTATGGTGATTCAACTCAACCTAGTGTAAACATTTAAGATGGGATTCAGTTACTTGCACATAAACCTTAACCGTCTTTTGAGATGGCCTAAAGTGTCCTAAATGGCCTCTAACTGTTGCACCAGAAAAGCACTAATTTTTCTGTGGGTGTCATATCCCTTCACAATCAGTTTTGTGTGGACATTTTGGATAACCTAAGCCTTCACTCCAATAACACAAGAAGCCTTTGTGTTGATAACTGAACACCACCTTAGACGTTTACATTAGTGGGAGCTAAATTGCTCCTCAGGCTTCACTGACAAGATCTCCATTAATTATAATGAGACTTAGCACAAGCAGGGTGGGATTCAGTTGCCAAGCACAAATATCAAGTGTCCTTTAGATGCTCTTGGCTACCTGAAGGCATTTCTTGGCTGTGGGCAACTGAATCAAATCTCTATTGTGCCATTCATGGACCCATTCCCTAGGCTCCACTGATTATATTGACTAGACTTTCACTGATTGTAGTGGAAGCTTTGACACCTATCTCACCCACAGAGACCTGTAATTTTGGTGTCTTAATGATTAACTGATCCCACTCATAGTGCCTAATTCTAAGAATTATTTGTCTTTTTCCTATACAGATGTCTCTGAGGTATCAAAATGAACTTTTAAACAAAGGAGAAAAAAATGTTATAATATTGCATGGCACTCCATGGTAACTTGAGGCAAATGCAGATTTTTTGACAGTGCTCATTTGCCAGTGCTGTTCTGGAAATCTCATAATCTTTCAAAGCATCATTACTGTAAAGCTGCTTTCATTTTGATAAATAGATCAATTTTATTTTCTGAAATTTATTTATGCTTTATTTCCTGAGATTTTTATATAATGTTAACTATTTCAAAAAAAAAAAGGAGATCTTTATATCAATGTACTAAGGCTAAATTTTCAGAATGACTTTATCATTTGCTTTGAGGGCAAGTAAAATTCCCAGTCAGCTTCCACTTTAGATGTCCAAGTCTGGAATTCTGATCTTCAGGATCCCTCACAACACTTATACAGAGCCATAATTTACATTATAGATGAAACTGAAGTGTGCAAACCCACATTGAGTACTGTTTCAGATGACCTATGAGATCTTGTATATCTGCACCTTTATGGGGTCAGCAAATATGACATGGAACCCACAGATGAGAGGTGCCATTCAAGAGGGGTAGCTAGAGGCCAGACAAGATACCCTAAGACATCTAAAACTAGACAACTGTTTTATACAATTGAATTTCCCATTATAGAACTAATTATGAAGATAGTATTAAAATCATGGAACCATAAATGACACAATATTAACCAATATTGCAATGATGTCAGATGAGAGACTTCACATTACAGTCTTCCTGAATTTTGCTTCACTATGCTACAAAGAACAAAATAAATTGTATTTTCTCTCCTTAAGCAACATCAGCCTTGATGCTATTAGTTTTCATAAATAACGGAGGTTTAATTTACAGTCCAAGACACAAAGGAAATGTGAGAAAATATGGTCCTACTCCTCTCAAAAACACAGAATGAGTGTATTAACGATCTGACTGCTAAACACATTGCTTAATATTGTTCACCAACATTTATTGATTCTTGAAAGAGACTTGCTATTAAAGCTCCATTCCTGTACTGCCAAGATTAAGTTTATCCTGCACTAATGTTTTAGTTTGATCATTAAAAGTCTTGCAAGTTTGAGGTTTACATTTTAATTGATTCTAGTTAGGTTCGTGACAAAGCAACTAAATCTTTAAGAGTTTGCTTACCTGAATGATTTAGTTGTAATTTTAATAGGATTGTGCAAATTGACAGTCCTATATAAAATCATCTTTCCTGTTAGCAGTATGCTTCTAGAATTTAGTCCATCTTAGACATAGTTACACAAAAATTATGAGCTGCTGAAGTGTGACACTAAAGAAGAAAAAATGTGCAAAATATTCTGAGAAGTATGGCTGCATGCTTCAGCTGGTGTAAATCAATGAAGCCCCATTTAAGTTAATGGGTCCCTACCAATCTATATTAGCAAAAAACCTGGCCCTGCATTTTCTTTTCAATAGGCCTGAACATCAACATTGTTTTTATTTTCTTAGGAAATTCTATATTATAATAAAGTACTTAGGTATGTTTAGCCAATCAATTTGCTGGGTAAATGGAATAGTCTTAATGCTGTAATTGTACAATTAAAGTCATTTGGTCTGTGTAGAGCTAGTCACTCTTAGATTAGCAGATTGATAAGGATACAAAGAGAAGGCCAAAGCATTCTTTTAAAATGAAACTTTATTTCATTATCGTGTAATTGGGTTAGGTTTTATTTTGTTATTCCATATTTCAGTGGGTATGATAAATACGAGGTGCTCTGAGGGTGATGCTCATGTTATAGTTTGCCTTGTTGAGAGTTTATCTGGGATAATGCTACTGTCCTAAGATCTAGGTTTGGAGCACAGTATTTGGAACAGCCCAAATACCTGAGTAGCCATGGAATTAAAGATTTTGTGCTTTATACGTATAATGTTGACGTTAATGCTTTTGTAGCTTGCCTGACATGTTACATAAGTTTTGATGCATTCTTATTGTTGACTTCTGGAAAAAGTGCAAGTGGATTTAAAGTAGTACTGTATTAGGTCTTGTAGCTTTCCTGTTCTCAAGAGAAGTGGACACGAAACTAGAGAAAGCTAAGAGAATGGATAGTTTAGAAAAAAATACAAGATCTTTAGCAACTATTTGCAATTCCATCAACCATTCTCCTCTATGTACTAGGATTATACTGAAAATGTAAGTAATCTGTAGTACATTAGTACATTAATGAAAAATGAAATTCACCTTCCTGCTATATTTATTGCTGCGCCCTTCTTAGCCGTGTATGTGTAGTACAAGAAGGCTATGTCTACACTAGTTTATTAAACAGTTCTTGGGTACTGAAATACAATTATCCACACCATTAAATTGTTCAAACAGTACATGACATGCCTTTGGCCTGGGTCCACTGGCACACTGCAACACGATTCCTGGACATAACAGGGATATAACATGGACCAGAAACCATTCTGGATAAAGAGTTTGAATTTGGCCACACTCTTTTGGAGGGTAATAAATTTTAACAGGACAGACCTAAGCTGTTTTGTGCTGGTTGGCACAAAATATCTGAGAATGGTCCCAGGCACTGTTTAATTTATTAGACTAAATATAATTGAAATATTCCTTTCATCAATTGTTCATAAATTTTCTATTAGTTTTATTTTTTAATATCTGTTGATTACTAATCCTTCATTATATTGTAACTGATGCAGTATGAATAGATTTCTGTATGGCAAGAGCTTTCTTGCAAGATTATCCCTTCTCCTCTAGGAAAGATCAATTAATCATGGAGTAGGAAGAAGAGGGTACAAGAATATAGTACTGTGCATGAAATGATAATTTCATCTTTGGAAAGAAAAAAAATTTTTTTGAGGTAAAGACCTTAAAATAAATAAACCCAATAAAGTTTAAGGCAGAAAAATTTTCAAAACATATATTATTTAATAGACAATTACGTGCTTTCTTTAGCTTTTGTGGAATTGTGTTTCAAAACTTATTTTCAGGCTGAAATATAAACATAATTTTTTTCTGAAACAACTTTTTTTTTTTCTTTTTCGGACTAGATATTTCTCTATAATGCACAGAAAATCCAAACCATGTTCCTGAAGAACAGGAATGCTTATGCAGAAAAATAAATACTTTATTCAAAGATGATACGGCAAAAAGATGAATTTTGAACACTGCAAACTGAACAATATTAAGTAAAGTAAGATTCATTGCACTAACAGAAGTTTCGGGTTGATTTCTTTGTCTATTTACGGAAATCAGACTTGGGATCCTTTTGGAAGATAATGCAATCTCCCTGCTTATCATGTTTGATTATAACTATATGTATTGCCCTCAGTATATCAAAACAAATAGAATAAAGCAAAATGGAAGTTACTGGGCTGTTATGCTCTGTATTTTGCTCATATAATGGGGAAAATTGTTTCATTCATTATGACCTCTTTAGATAGAGAGGTTGAAGGGACATTGAGGAGTCCTAAATGTTCCCAGACTAGCTAATGGATCATTCCTTTCCTGAAGTACCACAGAAGACCAGATAAAAAACTACTCCTTGAATACAGTGCTGCAAGCTCAATGAAAATAAATTTGTAAAGTCTTGATGGGCTATCGAAGTCATATATTTAAGAGACAGAAGAGCTTTAATTTCCCTCTTTTTACATAAAGACCAATCTAAATGTTCTATCATGAAGCAGGTCTTCTTTTGTTTTAATTTTCCACTGATGCATTCTTACTGCATCAAAGTGATATCACCTTTACACTAATAAATACAAATAAAAAGAAAAAATATAATGTTTGGATCAAGTGAAACATGCAAGCATATTGGACAACAGCATACTACGTGCTGACACTGATTTCAGTATTGCAGTCTGTTCTTCAGACAGAAGGGCCAAATATCTTTTTTTTCCCTATACAAATAGAAAGGAAGTAGATAAATAATTATTTTGTATGTGTGTCTTACTCTACTTTTAGTTCAAGCAAGAAGCTTCTAAAGTTTGGTAATTTTTTGTTCTATTATTTAAACAAATAGGCACTCACATTATATGATATTACTTAAAATATTACAGCAGTTCTCATATTTCAAAATATTAGATGATCTATAGTGGGATCTTTCTGAGCTGATGCACAAATATGCTGTCTTCTTATGGCCATGTATGTGTCCAGGACTAAACCAGCAATGTAATTCAGTCAAGTAAGAGCTACATATACTTACAGACTTGAAACAGATTGATCGTTCTAGGCATTGCCACACATCATAGAATTTCATAGCTTATGTTTATTTCTAGATGAAGAATGATGAAAAACTGTTAACTGTTAAATGTAGGTTAACAAACACATGTGCAAATAATAAAAGTATCATTACTAGTGGTAACAAAAGTCCACGCGTCCCAGTATGCTATTTCCAACCACGGTAGCAGCAAATGCTTAAGGAGATGGGACAAGAGCATATTTCCTGGCTATATGCTCTCAGCTTTCAGTAAACCCAAAATCTAACTTCTTGAGCAAGAGATTGCATCCATACATCTTGTCCACTCAAGAAGCTGTCAAATTCCTTCCTGAACCCATTTCTAATTTTAGACTCTGTCGCATCCTGTGGCAGTGCATTATGCAATTTATATGCACTGAATGCGTTATTTTGTTTGTACTGGAGCTGAAACTTACTATTTCATTGGGTGCCTCTTTGTCACTTATGATAAACATTGAATGTTCCATCCCTATTCACCTGCTCCACCGAATCTGTTATGTTAGAACCCCTTGTTGTGCTCCTCTTTTAGTAATCTCTAAATCTAAATCTAATCTCTAGGTTTCTTCCATTGTAGAAAAACCATAACACCAGCTGCAGCATAAACTACGTATTTTCATTTATATCACATATTTCCATTTATATCTCTGTGGAAGAGAAAGCTAGGTGAGAAATAAGATTCTGAGGGTTTAGGTGATCTGAAAAGGGATAAAAATCACCCTATATTAGCTATTTTAATGTAAGACAGTATTTTTAGTCTAAGAAATCCAGTTCTTTTCTTCCCTAAGGCTAATTCCAGCATAGGAATTAAGAAACTGCTGGACACTGTATGGAGGAAAGTAAGTCTAATCAAGCTTAGAACAAACAAATAAAACAAAAGAAGAAAAAAACAGTTTATGTCTTCCTTTTAGTTAATATTTGCTTATTTACAGGGGGTTACGCCATATCTAAATTACACATTTTGAATAGTTTATACCAACCAGAAAAGTTGAGGAACAGTGATCCTAACTTAATGCAATTGTAATACCACCCTCTATCTTCCTTCTCAGTACGGATACAACCACACAGCAAAATTTGACTTTTTCTTTCATGCTTAGGGTTGTTTTGTTTATATCAAAGGACAGTTTTTGTTTATCTTCATGCACATAAGGAATGATGAGGTATTTATTTTTTCTTATACTGGCCAGGAAAGTGCTATTAGTGTAGACACAATCTTAGTTCCTGATTTGATAGAGTGATTTAGTAAAATTCTCAGGTTTAATAACCTCAGGGGGACTATCTGTGCTGAAAGCATGTCAAGTGCTTAAAGTTTCTTAATTACAAGAGAACTGTTTTGGTAGAAAAAAGCTTTGTAGAATGTCCAGTTTGCACTTAAACGCAGAATCAG
Source organism: Apteryx mantelli (assembly GCF_036417845.1). Lineage (NCBI taxonomy): Eukaryota > Metazoa > Chordata > Aves > Apterygiformes > Apterygidae > Apteryx > Apteryx mantelli. Next base: position 95,596,233 of record NC_089980.1, on the reverse strand, counting down.
TGCAATTAGGGTATGATTTCATGATTTGATTTTTTTAAAAAAACAATAAGTGATACTGAGTAAAGTTCCAATGTAGAAACTGTTCTATTAATATTAAGATAAAGTATGTTCAAATAATTTCTCCCCCTCTCTAAAGCTGCTTTAGTTAAAACAGTACAACTTTCTGATATAGATGAATCCTTTCTTCCCTTCAAGAGAAATCCATGAGATTTTACCAGGGCTTCTTGGAAAACCTGGCACTGCAAATCTTAGCATTCATAAGTACAAATCAAAGACACACACACACACACACACACACACACACACACGCAGACATGCAAAGCTTTTTGTATCATACAGAACCAAATGGGGCCACAAACAGTTTTTGAAATTCCTTTGCTCTTTATCTTTTGAGAAGTAAAGACAATATAAAGCATAAAAATGTAAAAAGAAACAGATAAAAGATATCAGGTGGCACTTATTCAGTTCACAGTAATTCCACTAACATTAGGATTTATTTGATCTCAGAAAAGCTCATAAGTTTTTTTTTTTCCCCTCCTACAAATGGAGAATTCCTTTACTCTGAATATTTTTGCATATGAGTAAAAACCAAGTATGATCTTACAGTAAATAAAGGTTTGATGCAGCAAGTTAATTTCTGTGCTCGGTAGGAACTTGTTCCAGTAAGAAAGTGAAGCTGATTGCTCTTCCTAATTCTGACAGCATAGAATTCAGCAGACTAATCGGTCCAGGAGAAAGCATGTGTAATTGAGCCTGCAAGACATAAATACATGGATCTTTGTCACTAGTTCTGGCTAGTGACAAAAAGAAAATATTTCTGCTGGTTTTCTTTTCTTTCTTTCTTTCTTTCTTTCTTTCTTTTTTTTTTAACCCACTGGCTACTGTGGCTAAGTATGCAAATGAGCCTGAGGACTTCAGATGGAATTTGAGGCATCAAGCCACTGATAGTAGATTGAAATCAATAGTAAGTGAAGGAAGAAAGTTTTCTAACACATCTTCACTCCTGCCAACATCACCTGGCTGAGCTTTAGCTGACATTGGCTGACATTAAGAAACATAATTAATAATAATAATAGCGGGACATCTAGCTCCAAAAAACAAACTTAGTAATAGTGAAATGATGACATAGGGAAATCCTCTGGCTTTATATGATAGAGAGAAGTGGGCATTTTACTGGGCTTCTGCTCACCTTAACAAAGCTGTGGAGATAGCACAGGCCGCTGTCAGATTTGATGGAGACAGTGAATAGGATCATATAGTTGTAATTCCGACATGTGTGGGCAAAGACAGTCAGAAACCAGCAGAACTGAAACTCCTTATGTGAAGGAAGCATTTGGCCTAAAGTCTTTCCTTTGTTTGGGGTAGTAAATTTGAAATCATTGTTCATATCTCAGCGTGTTTACTCTGTGTCTCCTGGGTACACTATTGAATGGAAAATATTTGCTGTATCAGATTTTTCAAAGGTCAATAATTCCCAGTGTATTCTGCCCTGGGAACTACATATAAGCATTTTGATGTTGAATTTTTTCATTGCATGGTCTTGCTTAAAGTAATGTAAAAGGTCCATTAGTTTATTTTTTATATCATCTCATCTATTCTGAAGAGAAATCATCATGATGAATAAAGAAAAACATTTAAATATTTTATTTCAACTCCAATTAATGCATACCACTTTCTTACTGGAACTATTAAGACCAATGCATTTGCAGATTAGTTCAAGAAATATTTATATTATATTTGGCCTTTAGTTATTAATATGGGCTCATGTTCAGTTGTTAAAGAAATGTTTTCTTTTGTCTTCAAAAGACATAACTAAAACACTATTGTCAAGGACCTCCACAGTTTCTAATGCTGGTGTGGCTAATTCCCCATGGAATTAATTAACACAAATATACATTTTGACTAAGCTAGAGACCTGTGCCCAAACACTCATCAGGTACCCCGGGCTATATCTGCAAATCCCAGTGTGCATAGCTTGTCAATACTCAGGTGACACAACCTGGTTTATAGAAAGAGAAGATTTAAAAGACTTTCCTCCCACCTATCCATCAGAGATGTACAGGGTTAGAATCTCAGTCTCTCATTTACTGCTTGTATTTTTGAAATACATTGAGTGCACATGTCATTTCTTTCTCTCTTTTCATTTCCTTATAAAATAGGCTCTCATGTATAATGTGCCTTTTTTCCCTTAAGAACCAGTGTTCAGACTGTTCTCAGACTGTTGCATTATCTTCTTCCACACTCTGAGCTAAGCGTGAATGAACGATTGTATGGGGATTGTTTGACCATACAACAGGAGCACTATGTTTCTCAGGGAGAAGTAGCAAGGTAGGAAGTCCTGTACAACAAGGACATCTTTGGAACAACAAAACTTTTTTAGATCTGGAATCAGCATCAGACTATTATATGATTTATTGACTGAAAATTAAGATTCCTCTTTGAGACAGTATAATCTGTAAATCTGATGTTGAAATAATAATCAGCTAGGAATGGAGACTATGCACACACTGGAAATGAAAAAGATATGGTCAAAGTATTGTTTGAGTCATTATTTCTTTTCCTATCAAGTGCTTGAAAAAACTCGTTGCGTGCTTTTTAGAACTGCGTCCGCTCTGAATTTAAAATAACCTTTTCTATCAGTGTACAGCACTCAGTTGCTTGAATGCTAATGGAAAAACAAATATGAGATTGGTGCATGGATAAAGAAAATCAGCTCTAATTTTAACTGAAGATTTGTGAAATTTTGTACAATAAAAGAAATGTAAATAACTAATAAGTACGAAGATGAAAGAATTTTACTTCAGCCAAAGAGAAAATCTAAAAATCCAAAATGCTTCCCAAAGGATACCAGCGACACTTCAGAATTAGAACAACAATAATAATGAATATGCTGCAAGACATAGGCAAAAAGATGAGTGAATATAGATGGAGATTCCTTAAACTGCACTGTGCTTTGGACTGTCACTATTACCAGTATAACTAGTAATAGTATACTAGTATAACTAGTATACTGCTATACTAATACTATACTACTAAATACTATCTTATACTGTTATACTAGTATATATAGTATATACTAGTATATTATACTAGCATATTGGTAGTTATATTATTACTAGCATGTAAGTTATACTATTAGAGTAATCTGAACATAGTTTGTGTGCAACTATCTAAAGCCAATGCAAAGTGGGCTGGTGTTCAAAACATTACTCACATGTTAACTGAGAAAGAAGATACCAAATATTTACAGAGAAAGAATTGCCAGTGAAGGTTCATATTATGTTCAAAGAGAACTATTTTCTCTGAATTTAATTTAGGCTCAGTGAATAAGAGACCGAAGAAATGGGGATAAAGGGGAGGGGAGGGAGCAAGAAAAAAAAAGGAGTATAACCTCAGCAAAATGAAGCTAAATAATTTTGGCCAAGAAATGCAAATCTTTCAAAGTTCATTAGTACCATTAATAGATAAGCAAAGGAAGAAACATCAAATGGCAGGCTATGTGTGCTAATGCAATTCGTGCAGTGCACAGAGCAGATCTGTAGAGAAACAAGACTCAGCCTGTATTCTGCAAGCATTTTAGGGAGGGGGCGTTATTTAGGATTAGCCCTAGTCTGAATGCCCATTAATGGCTGTAGGATTCTGGGTGTGCTTCTGGTGTGTATCTTTCGATGTAGATTCATCTGAAAGGCATCCAGCTCATGCATTCCTGTGCCTCTCCACCATGACAGCAGAAGACTAGGAAAAATGGGAAACTGGGAGATTTGTTTCTCAGATGAACTCCTAAGCCAAACTAAACCATTAATACAGACAACCTCTGCAATAAATAGAGGGCAGCTCCTCCATAAAGGGAATACTGTCAGAGCTCTGACTTTGTTCTCTTTGTAAGATCTCCAGAAGTGTCTGACTACCTTGAACGTCTTTGTGCAGAGAAGAACATTTGGGGGCAGTTTCCTCTCCCACATTCGGCACGAAAGAAAGTGTCAGAGCTTTTTATATTCAATGAATAAGGAAAAACCTTGTTGAATAACCAGAGTCCAGTTTGCTGTAGGAAATCAGAAAAACAGTCTTTTTCTGTAACTGTAAAAGAACCAAAGCATTAATGTTAGCACTGTTCTAAATAAAATTTCCTAAATGAAACTGAACTGATTCTGCTTCTGAGAACATGTGAAATAAAACCAAGCAATACTTAAAATATAGAAGAAAAATCAAGAAATACTAAATCTATTTATTCACAAAATGAAAATAGAACTTTTAAAATTTGATCCAAATTCAAATTTAGGAATGCTTTTCATTCACAAGACCATTGACACAGGAACTTGATTTACAATGTGTTTAAATGCTACTGATGCTACTGGAACTCATGTGTAACTTCAGCTTTTAAATATAATATTACAAAGTTCTCTGAACAGGGCAAATTGCTTTAGTACTCACTAGTTGGTATAGAGACCAACAAATGGAAGCTCTGGGATTTAAGTCCCTATATCTGAATAATTAAGAAATTTGAAACTGAAACCAATATTCTGTCTTGGCCCTAATCCTTACATGCCCACTCTGATCCAATCCTTACTGACCAAAGAATCTGCATGCACTGAGGTCATTACAGGATCAGAACATTATGTGTTTAGTCATTTATGCAGTAGATGTCACTTGGTATCAGAACCGCAGGGATTCATCTCATCTTATTCAAACAGTAAAAAGTTAGTTATTCTGGTCTAAGCTCGTCCCCAAATGCTCCTTCTACAGTCAACAAAGATAAAGAGATACTTTCATGGAGTGGATCGTCAGTTCCTCAGACAGGTGTCTAAGATGATTAAGGTGAAATACCTTCCAGAGGTGCTATATTTCTCCATTAACTGTTAATGGAGCATACAGATGCCAGCTTTCACTTAGGCAACCAAAGTTTAGATATAAAAACTGAGAGGAATACTCCAGATTTTGAATTCAGGTCTGTGTTTCCTTAACATACCAGATCTAAGTAGTCCCTAACCTTCACAGAAGCCCACTTACAATCTCTGCTTTGGGGTCCCTTTTCACCCTGGACAGTTCTACTTTCTGTAATGGAGTAGATATTCCTGATTCTTTTTTTTTACCTGCTCTTGTCTTCTTTTCCTCACTCTCTTTCTGTTGGGGGAGAGGGGGATGGAGAAAATCACATTCTAATATTCTGTTGTGTTTCTTTGAGCTATTGTTTATATATGACTAGTTTAATCGTGCACAACATTCACCCTTCGTTACATGGAACATTGTTAGTAGTAGATGCCTCTGAGCACAACAATGTCTAATTTGCATTAATCTTACCTTGCTCAATTCTCTTTTATAGTGATACAAACATATGCCACAAATTACTCCCCATTTTTTAAACTAAAATAAATGGATGAGCTACACTCCCATATTAAATAGCACTTAATTTAATAAATTCTTCTGAAGTAACTAAAAATGTTATAATATTCCCATTTCTGCAAGAAAATACAGAACCAAAATGTCTCAAAACAGGTAACAAAACAGTGTATGCGTAATGTTACAACCAGGTAATTGAGCATAAACAACCTTTTCCAATCCACAAATAAATAATTATACAGCAATCCCAGGCTTTTAAATTTTTTATCCTCACATTCTTCTACTTTCTTGCAGGTACTGTTTCTGCAGGTGCAACCAGACAACTTAATTTATTTTTCTATGGACTCTGGAAGAAGACTCTTAGTTAAATATAGCTAGCATCTCATATAGCTGCCACTGAAAGTGCTATCCATTCTGTTTTTCCAATTAAATTCTCCAATATATATTACTCTTCTGTCATTCCTTCCAGTTGTTTAAAGTTCTACTTTAAACAACTTTTTCAGAGAGTTTTGTTCAGAGATGATTGGGGTCCTCCCATCTATTTGAAGAAATGCTCATGCATTTCTTTTATGCAATAGTGTGGGATCCATAAAACTTGTGCCGAAAAGGAGACATCCTCTTCAGTTCCAGTACCTCTCTGAGGGAATGTAAATCCAGCTTAGGAAGCAACCTAACCAACAGTGGTTTGGTTATGCAGAGTGAGGAAATTGGGCACTCTCCAGCTCTCAGGCCCCCTAGATTGCCTCTGTCATCCAGTGATGGCAGTTTTCACCTCCACTCATTGCTCAGTATAAAATACTGAGACGGGCCTGGGAACAGGGGTCAGCACAAAAGATATTGCTCACTGTGAGTGTTATGATCATTAAGCCAAATGGCCATGTCCTGTCTGAATCTTGCTCCTTTTTCAGTACAAGAGGTATGGAATTTGGTCTTGCATAGTGACATGTGTTTAACAGAAAAGGTGCTGAGAATATCCAGAATATCATGGATAGGTTCCTGCTTAAAGAACATGTGCTTTAGCACAGGAGTAAGTTGCACCTGCATATTTCCTGGGCAAGTTTTCTAATCACCAGTTAAAAGGGGGACTATCACTCAATTTTTATTTCTCCCAGATACATTTTCAAATAAGACATTGTTCTCTGTTCTGTTGCTGGATAGAAAAATACATAGGGGAAGGATTAGAGCTGAAGGTTTTGGATAGAATGGTGTTTCTGCATAGTCTTATTTAAGACACCTGGGATGTGGATTGATTTAGAGTAACCTTATGTTATACTTTTTATTAGCTCTAGAGAACTGTGCAATGTTTAACAGCATGCCTACACTGTGCAATTATCTTTAAACTAATGCCAAACTACCTCCCTCCAGACCTGAAAGTAATATAGTTATTTCAGTACTGAATGTTGGAACCCCAGCTAACTACCTACACATGGTATTTCGTTGTCACACAGACAACTTAGAAAGTCAAAACCTTATCTGAGACATGTACTCATTCCCCTAGTAAATGTCCCAAACATTCTCCCTAAATATATGGGTAAATAAGTTTGACTCTTCACATGTTCAATGATACCTTAATAGGAAAGATGCAAACCACAGTGGCAGGTTTAACATGGGCAGTTGCTAAAAGGTGAAGGGCAGTATTCTGTATATTATCCCCTCCTTCCTGTCCTATATTTGGTTCTCAAGGAGAATTTCATCCATGAAAACTGTCAGAATTCCAAACTGGAACAGCTTTCAGAGATTAACCTTCTCCATGGCACAGCTATTTTCCCTCCTGAGGAAAGCCATATTATTTTAGTCTAGAGAGGGTGTCTATTACTTTAGAATTTAAGAACCCACATGTTTCTTCTTGGAGAGGGAAGCAATTACTTTAACTGCTGTGCTCAGCATGAAAATGTTTGGGAAAAAAGTACCTCTCTTAATCATGTTTTGGCATCTATATTTAAAATGAGGCTAAATATATGAAAAACTAAAATCTAAGTTAAAAATATGCACCTATAATAAGTATTGTGAAAAGGTAAAGTACAATGTATACATTATTAATATTTACTGTGTAGAAATCCATTTCAATGTATATTCTCCATTAAAACTTTGAGAGACTTTTCTCACTAAAAAAGCCTGTTTTGATGAAAGAGACTGTTATGAACAAATACTTTGCGCATATACTTGCATATACTTGCTCATATACATGCAAATATACCTTGGGTATATAAGTAAACATGGACCTTGTTTTACTATTCCTTATCAATTCTCAATTAACAACTGAACAGTTTTTACAGTTACAAGAGGGAACTTCTCAGTTCTTTTCCACATCTGACAAAAAGCATTCACCCTGTAATCTTAATATAATACTGTGTGTAAGGGATTTGATTACTGCAAGGCACTTTGTATTATCAGGTAATATATCTTAAATTATTTTTCCTTTTGTTTCTTCTATCACTTAAAGTAAATGAAAATACTGAGACAAAAGAGCACTTGAATTTCTCCTACACCCTCTCATTTCCCGTAAAATAAAAAAAGGATAGCAAAACTAAATCACAAACTGTACTGTGCAGACAAACTGTACAGGCACAAACAGCTTATTCAAAGGATTGCCTTTGGTGTGGACTGTAGACTTACAAAATGGGTGGCATATAGAGTATCTGCTGCGGGCAATCTCCTCCAGGACAAGCCGCATACCCACCTCTGTACCCTTCTGGTTCCTCCTGTTAAAGCGTCTTGCTACATCTTTAAAGACTGGTGCAGCACCAGATGAGCACAACTGTCTCTCTTAAATCAACAGCCACTGTACACAGTTACAGCACCAGTAAGATGAAAGCCTATGGGAGAGATGCTTAATATATTACAATATATCTTAATGCTCCGTCAGCTGTCTATGTGAGGCCTTCCTAAGTGGCCTAGAAATCTATTGCTCAATCAGTTAATTAACCTTTATTTTTTTGTTCTTCCCTTTCCCCGTCTTCTCCCCTCATGCCAAGGAGAAAACTGAAGGACAGTAGGATATACAGATTAATCCAGGATCATCTGGAAGGCAATTTCTGGTGATGCCTATGTATCATGCAGCCCCTTCTTTCATGGTTCCCAGCTGATTCTGGCGAAATTTCCCTGTCAGTTCATGCCCACAACCTTTTTCCGCAGTCATGACTACTGTAAAAAGACAGGGTAACCTAAGTCTGTATTATCTTTTGAGATGAATCACTTAATTAAAGAGGATGGAAAAAGGAATGGGGGATTGTTAATGACTTGAATATTTGGTTCTACACTATAGCTTGCTGGAGCCTGTGAGTGAATTAGTAGTGTAATTCAGTCTCCAAGTGATTAACTCAGGAATTTTCATGAGCTGTAAATTCACCAGGAAATTAGGATAAAAGGTAAAAAATACATTGTAATCATCATCAAGTAGAAAAAAGTCTTGCATAATGTAGAATTTATTTCCAAATAAACATTATGAAAAGGAGCATTGAAAAACACATTAATTTTAGGGCACCTCCTGGTTCCCACTACTATTCAGAGAAGTAACAGGGAAATTAAATCAGTAGGAGAGATATAAATGTCATACTTGCAATTTATTTTAGTACTGTTGAAAAAAGGCATCTGAAAACAAACAGTCTACAGAGACAAGCAAAGGCTTGATGTGTATCAGTGATGAGGAAACTGGCCAAACATCTAAAGAGGAGTATGGAAAGCACAGTTGTCAGGGAACCCAGTATAAATAGCTTTACTGGGATTTCTAAGAACTCTTTAAAGCTATGTTCTACCTTCCCTACCTTGTTTCCTTAGTGCTAAAGCAAAACTTGTATGACAACAAAGTAGTACAACTGCAAACTGAGAATGTAGTGCAGTGTGTTGTCATCTCTCTATGTCTTGTTTGGCATCATTTTGGAAATGGCAGTGTTTGACCTGCGGATAAAAACAGCAAAATACAATTTTAAAATAAGTGTTAGAATAGTTCAAATTCCCAAGCCTCAAGGTGATGTAAAAACACAGGGAAAACCTCCTTTCCTCCTTAATAAATGATGGCATATTAGTGACTTGAATTAAATATTGCCTTCCGTAACCAGGTATTCAGTAGATATTTAATCTAATGGAAACATGCTCGTTGTTGTGTTTGTAACTCATATCGCAAAATGACACTCACACAAAGACAAGTTGGCTCTGTGTTTTCCATGAAATAAATGACAGCCCATTTTGATGAAATACTGCTGCATTTGAATGGAAGTGTGTGATACAAATACAGGGCCTGAAGCTGCAGGCCTGTCTGAATAGCACCTAAAGTGGTGGTGTGGAATTAGACTCCACTACTGAAAGCAGATGCAGAAAGATACGGTTACAGGTACTTTGACTTCATAGTCTCTTGCTATATTCAGCAGAGCACACAAGCATAAGTTCATTTTCGTTCTTAAAATAAATGCATAAGGACCTTGTTGAGTTTGTCTGGGGTTAGTCACAGAATCACAGAATCGCTGAGGTTGGAAGGGACCTCTGGAGATCATCTAGTCCAACCCCCCTGCTCAAGCAGGGTCACCTAGAGCACATTGCACAGGATTGCGTCCAGGCGGGTTTTGAATATCTCCAGAGAAGGAGACTCCACAACCTCTCTGGGCAACCTGTTCCAGTGCTCTGGCACCCTCACAGTGAAAAAGTATTTCCTCATGTTCAGATGGAAGTGTCTGTGTTTCAGTTTGTGCCCGTTGCCTCACATCCTGTCGCTCGGCACCACTGAAAAGAGTCTGGCTCCATCCTCTCCACACCCTCCCTTCAGATACTTGTACACATTGATAAGATCTCCTCTCAACCTTCTCTTCTCCAAGCTAAACAGGCCCAGCTCTCTCAGTCTTTCCTCATAAGAGAGATGCTCCAGTCCCCTCATCATCTTTGTGGCCCTTCGCTGGACTTGCTCCAGTAGTGCCACATCCCTCTTGTACTGGGGAGCCCAGAACTGGACGCAGTACTGCAGATGTGGCCTCACCAGGGCTGAGTAGAGGGGGAGAATCACCTCCCTCCACCTGCTGGCAACACTCTTCCTGATGCACCCCAGGACACCATTGGCCTTCTTGGCCACAAGGGCACATTGCTGCCTCATGCTTAACTTGGTGTCCACCAGCACTCCCAGGTCCTTCTCAGCAGAGCTGCTTTCCAGCAGGTCAACCCCCAACCTGTACTGGTGCATGGGGTTATTCCTCCCCAGGTGCAGGACCCTGCACTTGCCTTTGTTGAACTTCATGAGGTTCCTCTCCGCCCACCTCTCCAGCCTCTCCAGGTCTCTCTGAATGGCAGCACAGTCCTCTGGTGTATCAGCCACTCCTCCCAGTTTTGTATCGTCAGCAAACTTGCTGAGGGTGCACTCTGTCCCTTCATCCAGGTCATTGATGAAGAAGCTGAACAAGACTGGACCCAGTACTGACCCCTGGGGGACACCACTAGCTACAGGCCGCCAACTAGACTCTGTGCCGCTGATCACAACTCTCTGAGCTCTGCCATTCAGCCAGTTCTCAATCCACCTCACTGTCCACTCATCTAGCCCACACTTCCTCAGCTTGTCTATGAGGATGGTATGGGAGACAGTGTCAAAAGCCTTGCTGAAGTCAAGGCAGACAACATCCACTGCTCTCCCCTCATCTACCCAGGCAGTCATTCCATCATAGAAGGCTATCAGATTGGTTAGGCATGATTTGCCCTTGGTGAAGCCATGCTGACTACTCCTGATCACCTTCTTGTCCTCCACATGCTTGGAGATGGCCTCCAGGATGAGCTGCTCCATCACCTTTCCAGGGATGGAGGTGAGGCTGACTGGCCTGTAGTTCTCTGGCTCCTCCTTCTTGAAGACTGGGGTGACATTGGCTTTCTTCCAGTCTTCAGGCACCTCTCCTGTTCCTGCAGAAACCTCCAGGACTGTTTGTGCCTAGCTGTGTTGTCTTTCCAGCAGATATCAGGGTGGTTGAAGTCCCCCATGAGAACCAGGGCCTGGGATCGTGAGGTTACTTCCAGCTGTATGCAGAAGGCCTCATCGACTTCCTCTTCCTGATCAGGTGGCCTGTAGTGAACACCCACAACAGTGTCACCCATGCTAGCCTGCCCTTTGATCCTTACCCATAAGCTCTCGACTCTCTCTTCATCCACCCCTAGGCACAGCTCAATACATTCCAGTTGCTCTCTCACATAAAGAGCAATTTCACCACCTCGCTTTCCTGGCCTGTCTTTCCTAAAAAGCACGTAGCCATCCATGACAGCACTCCAGTCATGCGAGCTATCCCACCATGTCTTTGTAATGGCAATGAGATCATGGCCCTGTGCCTGCACACAGATCTCTAGTTCTTCCTGTTTGTTCCCCGTGCTGCTTGCATTGGTGTACAGGCATTTCAGAGAGGTGATCGAGCATGCAGGTTTCCCAGGAGGGGTAAAAGAGGATCCTCCATAGCCACATCCCATGCACACTTCCCTGGCTGCATTCACGTGCTGGAGGCATCCCGACTTGAGCAGTCTTTTGCCAGCTATGCTGGCACTATAACTCTCCTCTTCCCCCATCTTTCCTAGTTTAAAGCCCTCCTTACCAGGTTGGCCAACCTGTTGGCAAAGACACGCATGCCCCGCCTCGTGAGGTGGATCCCATCTCTCGCCATCAGTTGTCGATCTTCAAACAGGGTCCCATGGTCGTAGAAACCAAAACCCTGTTGCCAACACCAGCGGCGCAGCCAGTCATTAGGAACAACTGAAAGTGTTTTGTAAGCAAATAGTAAAAAAGGAGAAATTTCTTATCTGGCTGAGTAAATCCACACTTATTAGGATTCAGCTTGTGTCCTAATCCTGCCTCTGCCTCTACCACTATTTCACCTCGGGCAACTCACTTGATCTTTCTGCCTATACAATGGGAATAATATACTCTAATCACCTACTGCAAAGAGTATTGTTTGGCATCTTTATTTAACGTCACTGCAGTGCTCTGAAAATACAGTGAGCTATAAAACTGCTAAATAGTTTTATTATTATTGTGTTCCCCAGAAGTGACTGAGCTCCCATAAAGAATGATCATAGATGTTATATGAGTCAGAGAGGTGCCATCAGTATTGTCTCTTATGAATCCAGGCTGCCAATTTGTTTGTATTTTTATTTTGACCTGTTTCCTGGCTGTAGATTTACAATAGCAATGCTTAATCTATCCATCAGATGGAATGTTTTTATTTGCGGATTTCATCTAGGAAAAGAAAAATAAAGAAACCGTGATTTTTTTCTGTCTAATCAGAATAGACAAACTCTGAATTATGGTATTTAATGACGATAAATCTGTATTTTCACAAGGGGAAGGAAAAGGCAGAACCTCAGACAGCACTTAGTCTTCCTTCACTACATTTGTGCTTTCCTATTTAAAAAGAAAGAAAAGAAGACATTGTATTGACAGAGCTATTAAAAGCAGTCTATTCAGAGAAATTCAAACTATAGAATGATAGCTTAGAAAAATGATTGTCAGCTACAATATTAATGAAACAAATTCAGAATTTTAACCCTCCCTGCCTGGCAGTCACTTTATAAAAAACTCAGCTCTTGGCTGGGTTCAGACGTGATCTTGATCCTCTCAGGGCTTTTACCCTGCAGGTTAACAAGGCTGCAAGCATTATGACCTGATTCAGCGAAGCACTTTGCCAGGTCTGCAGGGGAGTGGAGGTGATCACATATGGTTGGAACATCCCCTAACCCCACTTGCTCAGAGTATATTGATAATAACATCAGAGACTTACAAATTAGACATGGAAAAAAACCTATTGAATCATGCCGTCTGTCTCCCTGACAATTCGTGACTGATCCCTTCAGTAAATTCATAGTGAGCTATTCATTTTTGTTTCAGATGTTTCGAGAGATGGAAATGTTCCACTGAATAACGTTTAACACAGTCACAGCACTGCTAAGAAGTTTTGATTTTTCTCTCCAGATGTTTAGCCTAGCTTTCTTTTCATTATTTTTATATTGCCCCTTTTATAAATCTTTGAGATGAAGCAATCTAAATTGGTCTTTCTAAATATTTCTAAATACTCAGAAGGTAGCCATAATAAATATAACTCATTTTTCAGACATCATCAGAAATGGGTAAAAAATTTGACATAAAGTAAAACAAACACCTCTGGCAATTTATAATATGTAAAATATAATTATATATAAAAATAATTATATGTATAAATCAAATGTATCACCTTTATTCATACTTTCTACATATACCTATGGAAAACTGTAGAAAAGCAAGGGGTTTATTTAACAAATTTTTCTGTGGATTTCCTGTATGGATACACAGTCTTTAAATCAAAACAGTATTATCTGAAACATGCTGTTTTATCGTACTTGTACTTGCTTATACTTTATCTTGAATACTCTAGAGTTTAATTTATTAATGTCTTCTTATATATTTTTAGCATCCTCTTATGTAAAACAATTGTATAAATGTGTAAAAACAGAATGAATAAATTCTATAATTCAAGAAAAATTACCATACAGGCATAATTACCGCTTCAGTCATTTTAAAATGTTTGCATCTTTTCTTTGGGCACTCTCCTGTCTGTCTGTTAATATCTTCTTCATAATGCTTTGCTCAGAATCATATGTAATTTTCTAGAGACAGTCACACTTCGATCATATTCCAAAGTGCTTTTATCTTCCTGCCACAAGACCTGATGCTTTTTTGCATGCATGCCTCAGAGACGAGTTTGTTTCTTCATGCCACATGGATTTGGAAAATGTGTGTAAATGACTCTCTCTTCTCACACCTGCAGTCCTTTTCAGAATTGCTGCTGTCCAATTTCCTGTTTCTGTTCAAAGTCTATGATACTTTTTTCCTTCTTTCACCTTGCATTTTTTAAAACTGAATATTGCATTGTTCTCTTTTAATAACAATTCACTCTTTTTATAGTACTGCATTTGAGGGGCCACAGTCAAGATCAGTGCCCTGCAGTGTCAGGCACTAAGCAAACACACAGGTATTTTCGGATACTGTTTCTAAGATAATTAAGTCTCCTTGTATTACTTCCCTGTCCTCCAAGCATCTCTTTAGTATTATCTGTGAATGTAATTAATGCTATTTACTTCTCTCCTGGGTTAGTGAAGGTATTAATCCCTGACTTAATACAGATCCCTGCAGCACCATGCTATACACCTCTTCCCATCTGGATATATTGCTGACATTATCCTTTGTTTATGCTCTTTCATCCTCTTTCAATTTTTCAACGAGGCAGTGTTTCTATCGAAGCCAATTTTAATTAATGTTGACAAAGTTTTTAACACGTAGTACAATCCAAATATATTGCAGCCATTGTTTTTCATGCCTCCATTTTTCTTTGTAGTTCTAGTTAAAAAAAAATCAAATTTATCTTCTACCCTTTTGTTCTTTCTGAACCTGTTCTGCCAATTGCATTAGCCTCTAGATATGTGTGGTCTTTTCTCTTATTATGAGCTTTACTGTTTGAGGGAGAATAAGGACAAGGCAAAGCACGATGCTGAGCAGGGTGGCCCCAGTCCAGCAAAGCAATGAAACACATACCCATTTTCAAATGCAGACATAATCTCACTGGTATCAATAGAAATACTTGCATGTTTGAAAGTAATATCTACCAGCTCAAGGCCACTGTGCTGAGTATATAAAAGGATCATGTACTAATCTCTCGTATTTCCTTTTGTATTTAAAAATAGTTTCACACTAACCTTTCAAAGCCTCCCTTATTCTTCATGGTATCCAAAGCAGTGATACAAGTATGAGGTAACATATTTCCATAGAATAGGATGCAAAATATTAGATTTGCTAAATTCTATACTTACATATTTCTCCCATTATTCTCGAACTCTCTTTTCATCAGAACAGAATGTGTTTTAACATTATATCCCTACCACCTATTTCTAAAGTTACTTTATTAGCATTATTTATTTATTCACTAAAAAAGAATTCAGTATCTCAGTCACTTTTGAAACACCATTAATTTCACCCCCTCCTCAGGACATACTTGATTTCTTCAGTAGCAAATGCAATTTTGCTTTGCACCCGGCAGCATAATGGTTCTTGTTGACAAATGTTAATTATTTGTGTGGGTTTTCTGTTCCTGACATTTTTGGCTCTGAACTTATAATCAAAGCAAAAAGTGTGGGGGAGGAGGGGGGAGGAAGCTTTTTCCCAAATAGTAGAAAAGCTTTATTTGTGAATGCCATGGGAAGCTAGAAGGAGAAAAGAAAGCAAGCAAGTAAATGCATTAGCCTGAGGGAAAGGATTTCTAAGGATGTGCTCTTACATCCAGCTGGGACTGGTCTCTTCTTTAACTCATCAGATTAAAAAAAAAAAAAAAAAAAAAGAACAGTGGCCCCACACCCCCAAACGATACAATAGGATTTTAGCACTGAGAGGGAATCTCTCCCTACCACAACTGAAACACAGCTTAACTAGCCTTAAATCAGACTATCTAATCAACTGAAATCCAATGAAAAATAGCTGCTGTTATGCCTTAGAAGTAGAGTGTGGATGAGGAGATTAGCTGGGGTGAGATTAATCACTTCAGAAAAGAGAACTTTAACTACTTTTTAATAACACCCAGTTCAATGTGGTTGAGAGCATGGAGGCTCAGATAAAGCCTTTTAAAAAGTAAGAGCCATCAAAGCAGTTTGGAAATGTTTAGCTGCTCATATGCAGTACTGGGCAGAACTCATTTTCATCTCTGCTTTTTAAGGTGATTCCTCAGTATCTCTGTATAAGGTTCATGCTAGGCAGAAAAAGAAAGAAAAACTCAATAGTTTTTTTGTCATTAATAGTTGCCATTTTGATTAAAAAAAAAAGAAGAAACTATAGTTTAATGGGTAGATGCAAATGACCTCAACATTGCAGTTTTGTACTTCAAAGAGGAGTAAATTTGTTTTGAAGTTTATTTGGTAGATGAATTGCAGCCAGAGATAAGCAAAAAGTTTTGAACTCCCAAAGGCTCTGATAATGCTTCAGAAAGTGGGAAATTCAAGTAATGCCACGCTTGTGATCAAACATAATAAAAATTAAGGCTAATAAACAGCCTTTCTAATATCAGTCTAAAAGGTGAGCTAAAGAGGCTTCTGGAATATAACATCATCAGCCTGGAATTCACAAGGCCTGTTATCTGATTTTTTTTTTGCATTCTTTTTTTGAATGAATGTTATTTCCACCTTACTTTGCACAATAACCCATCCAGATTTAGCTTTTACCATCAAACTCCTTATATGTGGGTGAAATCAATAGCTGTGGTAGAAAGCTTTCTTTCACCCAGCTCCCTTGATAGAAAGAAGCAGAGTAGTAACTCTCAAAAGATAATTTAAATAACAATTGAACCATTGTACAGGAATGACATTTTATATAGACTGTTTCATTATCATATTCCATGCTCCTACAAGCTATAGGACAAAAACAGAAGACAAGATTACCCTTTCTTATGCTATAAAAAAAAATCTCCAAAAATGTATCTGATTAAAAAATATAAGAGGTGATTTTACTTTTGAACTACCCAGATATCTCTTCAGTATTAAACACAGATGCATGCACATCTTTAAACACTGTATTGTCATTGATGGTTTATCAATGTCATGTTGTAACTGGGAGATACTGGTGACCAAGTAAATTTATGCTGATTTGCATATCTTGTGAATGTCTCCCTGTAGCAAAGCTCTACATGTTTTTATCCTCACTCATTGATATATAGTGTCCTGCAAATCTTCCAGCCAAGGTAGACTTGTCAGTGCTTGCTAGTAGCTCAGCAGTCGATGCCCATTCAAAGAGGTATACTTTGTCTGATTTTGCTTTTTGACATCAGACATATATAACAAGACACAGCTCATTGTGCGTTCGCTTCAGAAAGAGCGCCATGCTGTCAACATGACAAAATCAAGTACAAGACAAGCCAGGACACTGTAAAAATCATTTACCCTCTACTGCATATAAAGATAGCTTAAAGCAAGGAATACAACTTTTGACAAGGCATTTAAATACTCACAACTAACTGCTTTCTGAAATAAACCAAGTCAAACAGGCTTTGCTCTAAAGCCCAAGCTGAACAGAAAAAAATTAGGACAGAGCCTGGCAGCTAATGCTGCCTTTCTTGCGCTATCAAAGAGATGCAAAGGACCAACTATAAGACCATGTGGGCAGCCCATTGCTGACCTCTTGCTCAGCCTTCATAGATAGAGCATGGTAAGGAAGGAGGCTGGCTGTAGTGTGGTGGGAGCAAGCAAAGCAGCTCCAGACCGTCTCAAATTGCTGCTGAAGCTCTCACCAACCCATTGCATGAATCCCACATAACCCTTTTCTGAGGACTTTTAATGTGGCACATGCTCCCTATTCTCTGGTAGCAAAGCGGCCGACTAATCATCTATTAATGTCACCACAGGGAGAACATATAGATCTATAAGTGAAGTACTAGTTAAGGTAGACAACAGGATTTTATTCTCAGTTGTCTGTCACACATACACTCCAAATGTGAGCTTGAACAAGTCGTGCAGTCTTCTAGTGTCTTATTTTTTATCTATTAAAACTATTCAGCACAATTAATTGTTTGGGATCCAGATTCATCCCACTTAATTTGGGGCATTCAAGGTGCCTATGGTAGACAGTGTAGGTTCCCCCGATAGCTGATGGAGAGAATCCCCTAGAGCTGATGGATAGAAATAGACATTTCAGAGAACCATTCTGATTTTATAATTCAGACCTTAGATTGACTGAATCACATTTTGGAAGACACTCTCTCTCTCTCTCCCCACTGACTACAGAAGGAGACTGGAGGTTAGATACCCAACTTTGGCAACTGAACTAGTTGCCTAAAATTACACTGGACGAATCTGGATCACCACATCTGCATACAGGCTATGGATTCTAAGTTGAAGGGCTTTTAGAAAAATAAATGAATACTTTGAAGGTAACTAATGTGTTGATGATGAATGTGTTAAATAAAGTTGAGTTTACGCCCATCTGCCCTTCAGAATATGTTCTGAGCTCTAGTCAACGGTCTTTATATATACTCTATCTTGCATAGTCTTTTTTTTCAGTTGATATTTCTGTACAGAACAGAACATCTTTCAGAATATCTTTCAAAGCCCTGCATAAGCACTGGATGTCTCTAATTACAGACATATGGAATAGTATAAATTAAAGCCCCACACAGAACACTGAAAATTTCCACTTTGCTGTTGCAATTTTCCCTAAGCTATTGCAAGTATACAAAAATAAATGCATTTGCATCTCATCTGCTAACCAAAGAAGAATACCTCGTTTTATATTAATTCTACAGTGCCCGCACAGAGGTTCAAACAGATCTCTGGTATTGTTATCCCACTTCAAAAACCCAGAGGTGAAATAGGTGACCTGCTTCTGAGTAAATACATGATATTATTGGTGACTTGAAGAAATATTTATATCAAGATCCACACCTAAATAAGAAAGCAGAACCAAAAAAGAAGCAGAACTATTAACTGAAGCCTGATATATAAACAGGTTTTAATAGGTTGTTGATTCCTGCCAAGAGGGAGGAGCATGCATAGGTGGGAGGAGCAAGTCTCTGTACACATGACCTCAAGGTCATTCAAGTCAGTGGAAGCCTTGCCTTCAGTTTCACTGGAAGTGGGATCAGGCCCCATGTTGATTATGACTTTTGGGTTAGGAAAGAAACCAAAAGCTGATCATCTGGATATTATCCAGACTGAAGCTGGCCCTAAGTCTAGGGAGATTCATACAAAGGAGTTTTGTATGAACCTCCTCAGAATAGCTAGTGACTTCAAATATTGTTTAAATTCTCATCCACAAAGTAGCATCCACATGGAAAACTAAACCTTTGCACTCGCTCGGTTCCTGTGGGTTATTTATTTGTTAAATGCTCAGCCATAAATCCCTAGGCTTGCAGTTAGGGCACTAACCCTCCAGGTAGTTTTCTCTCCTAGGACTAGCTAAGCCTATGATGTTTAGCATCCAAAATTGGGTACCTGCAGTGCTGGCTGCAGTCTTCAATGAAATAATAAACTTGGTCATAGCACATGGAAGAGTCACTTGAGTATGAGTAACCATTCTTTTATGAAGTGTTCACAAAGTAGTTTAAGAACGTAGGTCCACGATTTTATTAAATAATAAATTTCAAACATTTTTTCCTCTCTTTGCAATGTCAGGTTGATTCCTGTTGATTTCTTGGGAAGTTACTGTTGTTCCATCAGCAAAGAGGACCCAATACATATTAGTTACTTTAAAACAAATTATGGATGAAAATAATCACAGAAGGAAGTACTTTCTCAATAAGAAAAAACTGTTATTCATGTATGCATCTACCTGTGCCCTTCAGATTACGTTATAAATCTCACAGATGAGAATGTCGCTGGAGTTCACAGTGTTTTGGTTTGTTTCCTTGAAAGGCTGGGGCAAGACTAGTCATGAATGTGATATATGTTTCCCTTTACTAGACCATTCAGAGAGAGCTCAGTGAAAACGTATCCACAGCTATGTAATTTATACATTTTTTTATCAATCATTTATTAGTTGACATCTAAAACCTTCTATCGCTTTTTATGGTGAGGGAGCAGCCAGCTTCAGGTCTCAGCTCAGGGAATCACCCTCCACCTTATCCACCATTCTCTTTCAGTGTGTGTTAGAGTAAGGTTCTTTTAATTTCTTTGTCCTGTTCTTTAATATCTTGCTGTGCACAGTGAAACTGCTCCTGTGTCTCATTTTGCACCTTACTGAGATGTAGTGGGAAAGTCACTACCAGGCCATCTCCTTTTGTCAAGCGTTCTTAGGCCATTTCTTGTTTATATCAAGTCAGCACTTACACACAGGTCATTTTGCCACAGCTAACAGCTCTTAGTATTTCTCCACAGGATACTGCAGAGTCTAAACACTAAACACTGAGCTTATCACAGGGATTTCAAATAGTCTGTATAAACTGTACCTGTTCGGTAGAAATAGTTGTTTCTGTGCAGTCTGGAAATGAGAGTTTGAGTACAGTCAATGCAAGTAACAATATAAACTTGGTTTCTGTTACTTCCTTCCTGAACTTTCATAGGCAGAGGATCAATAGCGTAAACACACTCCAGCTGAGAAATCTCTTTGAAATGTGGGCAAAGACTGTACATTTTAAACTAAGATGTCCGTTAGGCACCCAAGTGAGATGACAATTCACTTTCACAAGCTGTTAATTGCATGCAGAACCAGCAACACTGTCTTTTCAGAAAAGCTTTTCCTCCCACCTGTTTTTTTTTAATCAACATTATCATGTAAACATTCCTTTAATTCTTGTTTATCTTACATTATCCATTTTATTAATATTGTCATCATATTTTTATAAGATGCTGAGAATGACTTAAATAATTTGCTTCCACTGAAAGAGTCCCTCATATATTCTATGAAACATTCGTGAATTCACCAGTAAAGGAATTTCTCCTACAGATGCTGACAGTCCTTACTGGTAATCTGTGACTACATTTATATCAGTGAATTGAATGTGCTCAGGATTGTTCCCTGAGAGTAAGGCTAACTGACATGGCACGTTCCACATCCATCTTGTTACACTCTGTTTCTCAGGCTGCTTGTTGGCAATGATTTCTGCACGAACCTAATTCCTTGATCGTGTCCAGATATTGCTTGGGAGAGTACTAGCTGGTTTAGGCCAAAACAATTCTAGTGATCATTTTAACTTTTTAGTGATGCAACTCTCAAATTCCAGGACCTGGGAACATTTATTGGCACTGCCTAAGTTACTGGTTTAGGCATAGAGTAAGTTCTTCAGTTTTTGCTCATTAGATTTCCAAGCACCTGGGAAATTTTAGCATATCCAAAGGCATGCTGCAAAGAAGTGTGGTATCTAATACTTGTCACTTGGCAGGATTCATAAAGTAAGGAGCTTGCATGGTTTCAGGTGATAAATTTATAGAAGAAAAACCCACAGAAGACTATGAAATGCGGTGAGGCCACATCTGGCTTAAGTAGCCCTTGAGCTGAAAATATTTGGAGAAAATAAGAGATAGTATCATGGTACTTACCCTGCTCTTATATTTGTTGCTTTTCATCTACTTATGATTACTCTTGGAAGAAGAACGTAGGGCCATGTGCAGCTTTGATCCGAGTAAATACTGATATTCTTGTGTTACTACTCTGTGGGAAAAGTAACACGTATAACAAGACAAGGGTGACATGGAGCCCCATCTCATCATCAGGGACTGACAGAACTATAGAGAATTTCTATGGAAATGGAGGGGCTCAGTATATAAGTACTGCCTTTGATTTCAGTGAATCAATGTCTGCCAAAGATAGACAGGTACCTATCTATCAATTTTGGCACTCTAATCCATAGGAAAAGAGAAAAGAAAAGAGCTCTAAATGTTTTTAGAACAGTTTGTTCACATCATACAATGTACCTACATATTTTACTATTATATCTATCTATCTATATATAATTAAAGCATACCATGTAATTCTGGATATGGATCAGTCTCAGACTGCCTAGATCTCTCTCAAGAGTACTAATCATCAGACTGTAGTCATTTTCTCTTTCTTATCCAAACAATAATAATAATAAAAAAATTGAGCAGGAAGGGTAGAGGGTAGCCTACTCCAAAATAAATACTCTACAGTCCAATAGTCATGATGCTCTTGCCAGTGGTAGTTTTAAATCTCTCTTCTAACATAAGTAGAGAAGGGAAGAGGGAGATAAAGCAGAGTTTCCTGCAGGTAAATGGGATATTAGTTATTACAACACTATGGATTCCTCATTGCATTTTCAGAAATGGACTGTCTGGGTTAGGTGCTTTTTCCAAAATAGGATTCCTTTTTGTGGATTCCATGTTTATCCTTTTCATTCTAGCCTGGAATTAAGGTACTGACTCATCACAAGGCATGACTTCGGGGGTTTTCCTGACATACCAGTCATCTCCAGTTCCTCAGCCTCATGCTTTCCGTCAATCCAGTTTCTCAGGTACCTAGTTACTTATGCATAGTACTTGTAGCCCAGACACACAGCTGCAGATGTAAACTCCACTAGACAGCAAATAACATAAGTTTGTAGCCGTAAATATGGCAATGTCTATATATCCTTTGGAAACTTTGCCTTAAAATCCCCTCTTGTACCTTTTATTTTTCTATTGATCCAACACTGCAAAATTTAATTGGAAGCACAATTCAATTAAAAGAAAATATTGCTTCTGGAAAATTATGAACATCTGCATGAATCTTTAAAAAATGGTTTTAAATATCTTCAGTATCATTAACATTTGTGTGTGAATTGGGGCATAACATACGAAAGGTCAAATCTTTGGAGGAATTTTAAAAGCTATTCACTATCTCAGATACATATATTCCTTCATAGGAAAATGAAACCTACTCCTGCAAAGGCTACAATCATACGGTTAGCCTTCTGGATTTGCTTTTGGAAAAGTCAAAGGAGCAATTTGCATATTGCACTGTCAAGTCATCTATATGCAATGTGCAAACATAAAATAATTTAATCACAACCTTCCTGTACTACAGCCTCATGGCTGCATACTTTTTCTTTATTTATTTTTTCTTCAGTTAGAATTCATCAGTCTGCAGTAGTGTGCTATTTAGTGTTAAAAGCAATAGACTAATGGTTTTGAAGAAAAGGATCTTTTAATTACTTCATCAGAAAGTTGTGACATGAATAGTATGACCTTCTCTACTTTGACTTATCCATCATCCTCAAACCCTAGCATATTTTGACTATCAAAAGGGTAATGAAACAGTCTGAATGTCTTGCTAAAAAGAAACACATTGCCTGCATTTTAGTCTGAGAAAAGAAGAAAATTTATTTACTTGTAAAAGAACCCAAATCTAAATCTAGTTTAGACTTTTGTGATTAACTTTTAAATTTTGACATTTACAGAGATATAGAACAAATATAGCCAACTGTACTCAAAGCCCTCCTAATCTGTTCATCATTTGTATTTTAGGTTTAATTTACCATTTTTACAATAATTTAATAACATTTTCAAGTAATTCTTGCTTTTGACACTGAAACAGCATGGGGTTGATTTGCTGTGTTTCCAGACTTCTGCTTTTATGTAAACACATTAGTATTTTTGCAGTATGCTTGGAATAAATGGAGTAGATTCTGCTTCTCTTACACCTCTACAAAATCTATTGACTTTGTTCAGCAACAGAGAGAAAATTTGACTGAATTGCTGGAGTAAGCCAGGAAGAGTCAAGATGAAAGATAAAAAACTTTTGCCCATTCTAGAAGGTGAAAAAGACTAATTTCACATAGCACTGAAGACAATGGAATAATCCAGCAGTCAAGACAGGTTCTGTGTCTGACAGCATTTATCTGTTATAGCTTTTATTACAGCTGGATTTACCAGCTTTCATGGTTATAGCAAATAGATTCATATGTATAGATAGCATAATACAATGCAAATGTGTTGTACATCACATCTTTCACACAAACTGATCCCTAAACATTCTCACAGAGGTAGGCAATATAATTACAAAATTAAATAATAAAAAATAGAAGGAGGAGAAGGAAAGTAAGAGTGATAGGTAAGGGATAAAATGATGCTTTTCTTTCAGTGGAGAGTCAAGATTATAACATCCCTATGAATTATAGCTTTCATTGGTAACAAACACTCCTGCTGCTGCTAAAGGATTTTATCCATCTGCGTAGCTTGACTCTTTTATGCAGTTGCACTTAGCAATAGAAGCATCTTAAGACTCTATTGCACCTTTTTTTAGCAAGCAGGGTGGTTAAGCCCTGAAAGGCAAAGGCATTAGGATGAGTTTAGTGAAAAGCCACATTTTAGATCTAATTCTGTATTCTGTTAACTGTGAAATGCCATTGAAGTCAATGTGTTACACAGATGTATCTGGCAGGAGATTTTGCCTTTTACTTCTAAAAATCTGTTAACAGTGTCAGAGAACAGAAACTGATCTGAAATCTGTTTAACTTCTCTCATCTTCTGTTCTTTTAGCTTACCTCAAAATATGTCAAAAGCTATTTTTCTGGGCCTTATCGAGCTTCCACTGAAGCCTATGAAGAACTCCTTTTTCTGCCAGTGGTCATTAGGTATGAAATGGAGTCTTGTGCAGTGATAAACTGACCAACAGGAATTTTTGCTTGAGTGTATTTTCAGCTTATGGTCTCTTTGCTATATCATAGTATCTTAATCTTTAGGGTACCAATCCTGGAAATCTTATCCATTTCAACTGGACCAGCAGGAGCTGGTCTAAGCTTAGATACATGGTATGCTTCATTTTCAGTAATCTCCTTTCTCTAATTGTAAGTTCCCTGCTACTGCACTGTGGGATCTAAATAACAAAATAATTGGCATGCAAAGTAAGTGTGAAGTTATGCCTATAGGTTCAGAGTCAGAAAAATATCCCTTCTCAAAAGAAAACGCGGGCATCCATTTGACCCAATAGAATTCAAGAAGATATTTAAGCATCTTCATGTAAGTGTGGGCACGAGAGCTTTCCTGCATCATCATAAAGTTGCTGCATGTGGGTCTACCAGCAAGATTATATGGGCACCCAATCAGCCACTTAAGTGCAATATGGCAATTCTAATTAAGCCATTTTTTTTACCATCTGTAAAGGAATAGGTGGCTATTTACAGGCAAATGTATGATTTGTGTGTGCAATTACTGAAATTTTACATGCATGGTTGAAATTAATCGCTTAAATAACTATACATATGAATTTGGGAAAACCAAACCATCCATGCTTTAAAATATGATATTAAGTATAAAAAGTGTGACTGAATCCATACCAAGTTAGGAATTTTAATTTGGGGATTTCCCCAGTTGTGTACTTAATGTTATGCTAATGCTATGCCATTAATAGCCTAAAAGATTCATTGCTTCTCTTTCTAATGGGTTTATTGCAAATGAAAAAGATCTTTTGTTTCATAGCCAAACTGTTCAACACAGGCAGAATGATAGCATGCTGGCTCTTTATGCTTTGGACACTAAAAATCCACAGTGAAAATATATTGCTGAAAAAGGCAAGCCTGGCTACATTCACTTCACAAGTACTGCCCTCTTACACTAGCTGTGACTTTGTCTCTATATTTAATGATTCACTGCACCCAGATATTTACATAACACAATATATATCTGTGTGGAGCTAAATGGTAGCATTCTTTCTAAAGAGATCAGTTTTGAACAGTAAGAATATAATCTCCTATCCTGGGGCATCCTTCCAGCAGCAATTGTTGAGGTGATATAAATAAATCACAACAGCATTCCAAAATGAAATAAATAGAAAAAAAAAATTCTTATATCTCCCTCTCTTAGAAAGGTGACTTTGAGCAGGAAAATTCTCTGTTGTTTTGAACAAGACCTCTGCTTATCCACTGAGCCAAGAAGGGTGGAGAACTACTCAGGAACTACTATTGATTTTAAGCATCATTTAGACCAAAGAACAGATTTCAAGTGACCTTCCACTGTGATAACTATACCTATAATCTCAAAAAAGAACTTTGTCTAAAGGAAGTTAAGGTCTTAGGTACAAAATAAGATAAACAACAATTTAAGGAAGAAAACTGACGAATTTTAGTTTAAACCAGTAGCTAGCAATAACATGACAGTTAATAGATCAAAAAGACCTCAGCTGAATCAGCTTTTTTGAGCCTATTTTGATGTTTTGATAAATTTGCAGTAATCGTGAGGGGCCAAGACAATCAGACAGAGTCTTGGCTCTGATTTGGTTTGAAACACCAGTTACACTCAATTTAGCATTTTGCCTTTTCTTTCATTCAAGACTTCAATGAAATTTGTGCTGTATTTTTTAGTTTCAATGTCAAGATACAAAACATAAAGCAGTCTGTACAGTTACCTGCAGGAAACTGAAACTTTAGTCCAGCCAATAAAACGCCACAATAGGAAAGCTGCAGTCATATTCTGCAAAAATATCAGCCCATCAAAATGGGACTTAAATACTAAAATATCTACATTTGTTCCTAACTACTTTACACTGGGAATTTTTACTTGAGTTCACATGGAGTCTCTGAAAATCCTTTTTCAGAGTAGGTGATGACAGGGGCTCTTACTACCAGTAAGTCTCCTAAATGTTGCTAGGGAATCCTGCCTGAGAAGTATAGAAGTACAGACCTATATCATGACAAAAATCAGCTGGGAAAGAAATAGTTAAGAGATTTAAGCAAATTCATTTCACCTCAGTTTTGTAACAGGATGAAAGCATAGCTCAGCAAAAAAGATAGCAATGTGTAACATTGATTCTATGGCTGAATATTCTACCTGAAGTCTCTAGCTTCTGACCAAGGATTACTCATTTTGTACCGAAAAAGTTATTGGGTACCATGCACAGAAGACTAAATCCCAGCCTCCCACATTACATCACGTTTACCTTGAACTTACAGACCAACACTCTTCTTCTAGTTGACCTTGGTATCACTTACATATTAACTAAGGTGAGAGAATACTATTCCGAAGGTGAATACTCACTAATCTCTTAGATAAGAGGGAAAAGGAAATAAGAACCACCTCCTCTCTAGCTGTGACTTGAAAAAAAAGAAAAGTGTCACAGATCTCACATGGCAGGTGAAAGCTCCATGCTGTGACCCAAAATCTACCTAAGCATCTCCCTGAAGCTGAGAAGCTGGCATCTTCAAGATGGATTGGAGGGAGGAACTGAAAAGATGCATCCTTTTCTTTAGTTTTTCATGGGGTCTAGTTTTGGTGTCACCGTCACTCAGCAAATTGCCTGCAGCAGATTTCTTTCTCTGAGTCCCTCAAATCCCCTCAAAACTGTGTGCAAGGAACATAGGGCCAGATTCCCAGCTGTGGATTCCCCTGTGCAAGGTAACTGCTGCTCTATAATTTCTGAATGCTCTCATGAAGCTAGCTTCCAACCTTCTGGGAGTGTACATATTTACAAATGTATGTAGGATATTTCTATTATTTATAATTAAAATGGGTTCTGGTAAAATAAGCGTATACATTTAGATATTAAAAATAATACAATTTACTGTTATTTATTTCATCAAGGTGTAACAGAAGTATCAGAGAAATGGACACTAGGTGGTACTTATAAGGAGGAAAGGAGTAATTTCAAACAGCTTTATTTTTGTTTTTAAGGGAAGTTGTTGATTTTTTTCAGTCTCCATGACAACAGCAGGACTTTGCTCCTGTCACACAGTCTTAGTACATCACCCCTGTCTGTGTGGAAGCACAGCGTGTTTCACCCATGCCTTCATTTTGAATCATTATTTTATGCTATTCATAATTTTTCCTAGAGACATTGAACTTCATTCTGATCTTGCTTCCACTAGCTTCACACTGATGTAACCATACTTAGGAAAGAGGTTCAGTCTGATTCGCAGCAATGAAAAACAGATCAATATGACATTGTGACATATTCCTCATCACTCAAAACTTATTTGAGAGCTCTTCCAGCTAAGTTTTCCATCACATAAAGGATCATGCTCCTTCATGACATGCCTATGGAGCCCTGAAATACACATCAGGAAAGGTCTGGAGAGCATTTTACCAAAATGGCAGTTCTAACAAAAAGGGAGAAAAGAAAGCAGCAGACACATCCATTAACCCAAGCCAGTAAAATATAGAGACACTCTTTCCACAGCAAGGTGTCCATCTGCCTGAGCTGGTGAGGGAAGCACCAGCCACTGAGGGAAGATTTGGTGACATTTTCCATATTCTCAGCCCTTTCTTGCACAAGATATACATGTAAACATTTGCTTGAAAATTCAGTTAGTGAGAGAGGGAGAAGCACTGTATTAGTAAACATCAGAATTATTCCTGGTATCATTTTGTTCTGTGAGTGTCTTATCAGATCCGTCAAATGGTTGTTGAAAAAGGAAGTGTGTATCTAGTCTTAATATAAATTCATGATCAGTTTACAGATTGGAAGTTTTAATTTCTGCAGTTGAAAATGTACACACAGTTTTCATAAGTAGTGATGAAATTCATTAAGTTATTTCTTTGTGACATTTGTATCACCAGATATTTTCTACTAGCCTTCCTATTTCTCTTTCCCAGATATCTGACTTAATATACTCAGCAGAGAAGAATGGTAAGTGGGTTCATTATCTGGATAAAAAATATTCCTTTGATTGAGTAGCTATTGCATTGAAATAAATCTTGAAGACAGTGTATACCATGTATTTACAGTATTTAGAAATAGCAGTGTGACCCCAGAACAAAAGGTTGTTCTACTGAATGACTTAACTTTGGACACGACAGTGAAAACCCTCCCCTAACTAACCCTCCCCTGACTGATCAGCACCGAAGTCATTGCAACTTCTTAAGTTAGGACTCATCAGGCTGAGAGAGGGGTCTGCAGTCCTCTGCCCTAGGAATTTCATTATTAATTTGAATGGTTCCTGCTAATTTGAAGAAAAATGCAACCCTGCAGTGTCAAAAGGAAACTAAGGGATATGAAGTCCTTATTCTCTGGTGTGTGAAGCATGTAGCATGTAGCCATTCATAAAACTAGAAGTACTAGATGATTACTTACCTTTCAGTCTTTATCTATCTTCCTACTACAAATTAGTTCTGGATTAACAGAGAGATTAAACAAAACAAAGCAAGACACCTCTTAACTACAAAATATTTTTAATCATATGAGCTGGTAAAGCACAAAGACCACCAGCTTAATGTCTAAAGCTACCTTTGAGTCTTTATAATTTAAATATAGACTTCTCCAAATCTATAGTGAGTCAACATTCTCCTGTTTCTGCAGTTTATTATGTCGTATGTTTTTCTTAAAGCACTTAGATGGTAAAATCTTTTTATTACCAAAGAGTCCAAGTTTTCCTTATGGAAAATTATATTCTTAGTCTTTGTGACTATAAAAATATTTTGAGAACATAATTCTGTATTCTCCAGTAGCAGAAGGTATGGAACAAGTGTGCAGCATTTATTGTATATTAAATCTCATGATTTTAAATGACTGTCAGGATCCTAACTTGTAATTTTGGGATGCATAGTACTGACAAGATTTTCTTCTAAGCCCACCAATGATGCAATGATTGAATCTTTTATTCATAACATTCCTGGTTTTAGATGAATTGTTTCACTTCATAAGAGAACACCATTGTAAGGAATGCAAACTTCTTGACACTTTAGCTTTAGCAGATTAGTAATTAATAGGCTTGATGCTATACCCACTGCCTCGCAAAGGCAAAATCTTGTTACTTTCAATGACAGCATGATCTGACTCAGAATCATCTGAAATTTCTGTGAAAGTAAAGGCTGTTGCTTTCTTTTGGCTACTTTTGGGCACAAATAAGGTTGATTGTAATGGAACTTATTACATCCTTACTGGAAGTAGAATTGGATCCCACCTGAAAAGATTGCCCTCTTCTTTCACTGTGGATTGAAAAAGAGCTACATTTTCATAATAGAGTCCGGGTAGGTGCACAAATCTCATTACGCAATAATAGGATTTGTCTACATACCTCCTGCTCAGTCTTTCGGAAATGTACATGTCCCTCAGCATGGGCGATTTTTTTCTCCTTGTTCCAATTTACATCTGTCCACATGAATACAATAGATTATATTCTATATAACTGTTTCAGTCAAGCAAAAGTAGTTAAGTATATATTCAAGGAGGAGGAGGAGATATTCTCAAAGGGCAAAATCAACTTTGGAAGCTAAACTCTCACTTTTGTTACAATGATTATGCCAAAAAAGGTAAAAGGCTAAAGTAATGTTTAAATATAGCTTGCAGTGCAGATAATTTTGCAATATATCCTATGATTGGATTCATCTGCAATAGTGAAGTTGACTCTTGGACAGTTCAGATCCCAACATTTTAAATTTGTGATATGAACAACAATTTATGTTGTTTTTTATTTTTTCTGAACTGGCTCTGTATCTCACTTCTTTCCAAGCAGAAAAGTAAAAGAACTGAAACCCACTTTAATCTTTACTGTCTTATCATTTCACTAGTTCTATACTTATTTTGAGTAAACATGTTAGTTTGAGTAAACACGTTGGGTAAACAAGCTGAATTAAGATTTTTATTCAGAATTTAGAACAGTAAGTTTTGGAAAGGTCTTTACTTAAGGGTCTGGAGAAGAAAAAAAAAAAAGAATGATTAAATTGTAGGAAGTAATATGTAATGGAAGAACAAATAAACTGAACAGCAAAATACATCCTGATCATTCCTGTTCTCTGTGACACTCTTCAGAAAGGCTCAACATATGTCAGATGCATGCAGAAAAGCTAGAAATTTTGGCTGTGAAGATAAGTCTGTCTTTTCCTTTACTCCTCCCATTTCTATATCACACTACCAGTCTTTCTTTCTTCATTCTTTTTTTTCCTTTCTTTCTCTGTGTAAAAATAGTTGTTTAGTTCATATTAAGAAGCTCTTCTAAATAAGTAGTTATACTGAATTTACCTTTTGCTAAATTAATTTCCTAAAATCTCCCTCTATCTTGCTTGCTGAAAAGTATCAATAAGATGTGAGGTCTTTTTTGGATATGAGGTTTTGTTTTGTGTGCATGTGTTAATACACCTGATGCTGAAGGCTAAATTTTCACTTTTTTCTGAATAGAGTCAAGTCTCCTAAGTCTTGTTGCTATGCAGTTTAGCCATAGCAACAAACACAAAAGCCAATGTGTTGTTATTTCTATTTTCCTTTCCAGATAGTTTGCCTGGTAAAAAAGACATGCTAGATATCATATTGTCAAAATAAGCGCAGTATTTCCTGTGAGAGAGATGTCAAACATTTCATCTTTCAAAAGATTATATTGTGCAAAAATGCTAAACAAGAAGGTGGAGAGGTCATAGTCAAGCCATCCTCATCCTGTTGATGCACAGGTAAGGAAGTTAAAAAGTGCTTACCATAAAAGGGGAAGACAAATTATTTAGTTATGTCTTTATTGAACATAAAAACACCATGATGCATTTTGTTCTTTGCCAACATAACGGTACTCCATTTTTACATTCCCAGACAAAGGGTGTGGGGTGAATATGTTGTCTTCGATATGCAAAGAGATTTATGCTATATATGACACATCCTTGCTTCACAGAAGTTTTTCTCCCTCCTCCCCAGACTGTTCAGCTTACAATCCGTGTTGTGCTGAGCTTAAACAAACCTCAACAGAAATTGTGGGACAACATCCCAGTCTGTTGCAAAGGAGCATAAAGGATTTTCTTGTGGATAAGGTGAGGAGCAGGAGGTAAGATAGATAGTATATTCAGGAGTTTTTTTCTAAGACTTCCCATGTGATCCCCAGCAAGTCATGCAAAGAGAATTTTCAATGCAATATAAAAGCTTGACTTCCTAACTCATTCTCACTTTAAATGGGACTTAAACAGCTAACTGTCATTTCTGCCTTGGAAAATCTTACTAACCGGCTAGACACTCAGTTTTTCCCACTTGTAAAATGAGGAAAAGGTGATGAGACTATCTCAAGGGTGCACAGTAATTTGAATTTCTTGATATTCATAGATATTCTTTAGATTTTATATGCAATAAGGTCAAGGAACATAGGCTCTGATTTACTGATTTATTTAATTCTGCTAATTTATATCAAATGAATATTTGATCCATTTTGGTGAATACAAACTTAGGATGTAACTACATAAACAACTTTAAAAATCTGTTTCAAAGTTCTTAAGAGGAAAAATAGTGGCACAGACAGCATTTTAAAATAAATCATTAGGAACACTACTTGGTGTCCTTCACCTATAATGGGCTCCAACCTTAAGTTCATCTAGCATTTACAACCACTTTACATACATAAATCAAAACCTGAGAATTTTGCCTTTATCATGCTTAAGTGACAAAACTATCCATTCTGGAATTATGCAGTATAACAATCCACAGCAAAGATAAGCTCATCAGAAGTTCGGAGGAAAAACTGGAGTCCTCTGCTTTCTAGTATGCCAGAATCTCTCCATTTCTAATAACTTTGGTAGGGGCATTCTGCTCTTTGAAGAACTGGGACCTTAATTGCAGTCTCTTGACCATTTCTACATAACACCTGTGGGAGAGGCTAACAGAGACAGACTGCAGAGAATGGAAAGAAGTATTATTTCAATGACTGAAGAGAAAGGTAGAAATAGTTTTGTGTTAATGTTTTAATGTTTCTTTTCTTATTTGGCCAAACTATGGAGTCTGGCTTCTACCTAAACTTTTTCCTGATAAATACCAAAACGTTAAAATGTCATTGGTCTCTAATTGCCAGCATAGACACCAGTGAGCATTTATTTTAAGGAATATAAGTTATGGATATCCAGAAAGGATGTAAATGGAAGTTTCTGGAAAGAGAAGAAAGCTATACACTGACTAATTCTTAGAGTCTAGATAAAAAATTGGCCACAATGGATGGATGTGCTGTGTTTTTCATTTATGCAGCCACATGTAATGAAAGCTGTGCCAAACCCCTCCCATCCACCAAATGAGATTAAAACTTTGAAACTCAGTAAGGGAAATGATTCATCTGCCCTCTGGTCTACAAGTTGTGGGGAGAACCCTAAGTGCAAAACCTGCATTTAGATGCTCACTGGGAGTCTTTCTTTTCAGTTCACCTCAGCGTGACACGGGTAGACTTGCCTTCCTTCCTCAGACTGCTGGCTCCTCTTTACAAAAGATACTCTGTGTATTGTGGAACAGTGTGTACTGCAGGCAGCCATGAAGAATTCTCAACTCTCTTAAATACATTGGAAACATGACATCACAAAATTGCTGGCTGCCTTCTATCTTGCTTGCTTTCTCCTCAGGGGTTATTCACCTCCAAGGAATGAATACATGTGAGAGTGCATGTGAGAGCTGGAAGGACTGCATATTTTGCTCACTGTTTTAAGTTAACCCTTTTGATATCATAAAAAATAGAAGGTATGTTTGGATTGCTTCAGAGATTTTGAGGCTTCATGCAGAGTTAATGTTGAACATACCCCATTTTCAAAATATGCTGTGCCTTGTTATGCCAGTGTACCAAAGAGTTATTGCATCTTTTCATGAAATTTCAATGCACCTTAGAAAGATGTAGCATTGCCCTAAGAGCCCTTTCACTTAATGGTCAAAAAGTAAATCATTTCTTAATGAGTTAGTCATCCAAGGCTTCCCTTATAATCAGTAAAGGGAAACAGGCATCTCCAGAGAGCAGTTCATCTCATCCTAAGATAGATGTCGAGGATAAGTGATATGAATTTTCCCCTTAGAGCTGCCTGTGTCTCTCCATTGACTATAAAGAGAACTGAAGTTTCCCTTAGAGCAAATTAAAACTTACAGTTCAAATGGAAATTATTTGTAGTTAGACATTTATAGTTAGATAAGGTGAATACTGCCATTTTTTACCTTTTTCCTGTTACAGTAGGGCATCCCTCAAAATAAGTACTTGCTCTGCCTTGGCATATGCTGAAGCATCAGAGTTCCTGGAGCAGCAAACAGGCCCTGCATGTGCTGCCTGCTTTACTGATGTCAGAGACTTGGAAAACCAGGCAGGCTGTCGTTGCCAGCCGCAAACAGAGGAGGGTGTTTGAGCAGTATGAGCAATATGTGGGGATTGAAAAGTCTTATGACAAAGACATCACCTTCATTCCTAGTCCTCTTCTGGGAGCAAGCCCAGCTCTCCAAAGCTTTCTAGTTGCTTTTCCATGTTAGTTGTATTCCTTTCCATTTTTCTCTTAAACTTTTATGTTGCTGCCAAAAATCTGGATTTAATTAAACATCCTCCCAAATAGAAAATTACTTTGAAACATGAATAGTAAAAAGGTCTGGGTCTTCTCCCATGTCAGAGTATGTTTGATTCAGGAGAAAGAATGGGTAGTATCATAGAGACAACTACAGACTCTCACTTCTTCAGCTGCCTGGGTCCTAATTCTTCATAGCACAGCCCAGGAACTTTTCCCTTTCACACATGAAATAGATGCCAGCAGAAAAATTGTCATGGGATGGATTCACACTTGTAATTTGTAGCAAGTTTATAACTACCTTGTATTGCTGAAGCAGTAAAAAGGAGGTGGAAATAGAGCTGAAAATCTGGCTTTAATGTAAGAATATGCTCTTATTACAAAGTAATGTGATTCTTCCATTTTCTGTTTCTTTATTCATTTCTTTTGTTCTATATTTTATTCTTCTATTTAACTCTGGATCATTTATTTCTTTAGTAATTTTCCACATCCTCTGTAGCTGAGCTGTTTTCTCACCTTCCACCATCTCAGTGGTTCCTCCTTTACATGACTGTTTTCTTCTGTTACTTTCCATCTTTACCTTCACCCCAGATTCTTTCTTTGTCTCTATATTTCTTCCTTTCCTATTTCTTCCTTTCTTCCTGTTTCACATGTGCCTTCAAGCTCTTTATCTGACTGGTGCCAGTTCCATCTTTTCTTCACTAATCGAAGTATGTTTACCCAAGTTTCATTTTTTTTCTTCTGTGTTTTGGCAGTACTCAAATGAAAAACAGGAACTGTAATAACAAAACAAACTCTCCATGTTTTTTCTTACACTGAAATTTCTTATAAAATTAAATCTAACACGTCATGTTAATTCTGTGCATACAGAAAACAGAATACAAAGGGAAGGGACAAAAAAGCATAAAAGAGGTATAACTGACCATTAAATAACCAATTATAATTTTTTTAAAGACCTTTACTTGTATCTGGAAATGTTTCAGTACAGTTAACTGTTCCTTACACAAAGCTAATTTAGTGTTTCTTTTTATACTAAATATTGTTCTGTGATGTGAAAGTGGTTGTAAAGGAGGAGACTGTTTCTAAGGGGAAGGAGGTGGCTGGCTAGCTAGAAGTCTTCTGTGATGAAATACAAAAATCTTATTTGAGTCAACTGGTCTTTTTAACTAAACAGTAGTATTTAAAGTTACCCATGCACCTAAAACATGAAAGGTTATTTAATTTGAGCTTTCCTTAAAATTTATAAGAGTTTTCAATTTAAGTATTCTCAAATAAATAAATATATAAACAGCCAATTTCTGCAAACTCTAATCACATTAATATCATTAAACATTATCAAAGCAGGAAGGTTTTATGGGCCAGATTCTCTGATACTGTACCTTCCAGAAAAGTTTTATTTGAAAATAACTGAAATTCTCCAAGAGCAAAGTGTTATTTTCTATTACTTCATTAGAGTCTTGCTATTTAAAATGAAGATACTAATAAGATTGCAGAATCACAGTATCATAGAATAGTTGGTGTTGAAGGCACCCCTGGAGATCATCTGGTCCAATCCCCTGCTCAAGCAGGGTCAGCTAGAACAGGTCATCCAGGACCATGTCCAGTCAGGTTTTGAATATCTCCAAGAAAGAGCACACTGCACAGCCTCTCTGGGCATCTTGCCCCAGTGTTCAGCCACTCTTACAGTGAAAAAAGTGTTTTCTTAACTTTAGATGGAATTTACTGTGTTTCAGTTTGTGCCCATTGCATCTCATCCTGTCACTGGGCACTACTGAGAAGAGTCAGGCCCTGTCTTCTTTACACCCTTCCCTCAAATATTTATAAACACTGACCAGATGCCCCTGAGCCTTCTCTTCTCCAGGCTAAATGGTCCCAGCTCTTGCAGCATCTCCTTGTATGAGAGATGCTTTATCATCTTCACATGGCTCTTTGCTGGACTCTTTCCAGTAGGTCCATGTCTCTCTTGTGCTGGGAGCCCATGACTGGACACAGCACCTCCAGATGTGGGCTCACCATTCCTGAGTATAGGGGAAGAATCACCTGCTGGCAACACTCTTCCTAATGCAGCCCAGGAAGCTGCAGGCCTCCTTTGCAACAAGGACACATTGCTGGCCCATGTTCAAATTGTGGTCTACCAGGACCCCCAGTGCCTTCTCTGCAAAGCTGTTCTCCAGCTGGTTGGCCCCCAGCCTGTCCTGGTGCATGAAGTTATTTCTCCCCAGGTGCAGGACTTTGCATTCCCCTTTTGTTGAACTTCATAAGGTGGTCTTCTGCTCATGTCTCCAGCCTGATGAGCTCCCTCTGTATAACAGTGCAACCATGTGGTGCATCAGCTACTCCTCCCAGGTTTGTATCATCTGGGAATTTGCTGAAGGTGCATTCAATCCCATTATCCAGGTCATTAATGAAGATATTAAACAGTTTTGGTTCCAGTATCAACCTCTGGGGGACATCACTAGTGACTGGCCTCCAGCTGGACTTCATGTCTTTGATCACAGTCCTTTGACCTTGACAGTTCAGCCAGTTTTCAATCCACTTGACTAACCACTGGTCTGTACTTCATCAGCTTGTTCACGAGGATGTTATGGGAGTCGGTGTCAAAAGCCTTACTAAAGTCAACATCTACTGCTCTCCCCTGATCCTCCAGGCCAGTCATCTCATTGTAGAAGGCTATCAGGTTGGTTAAGCACAATTTCACTTTTAGAAATCCATGCTGACTATTTCCAAAAACCTTGTCCTTTATATGTTTGTAAATGATTGCCAGGATTATTTGCTCCATCACCTTCCCAGGGGTCAAGGTCAGGCTGGATGGCCTGTAGTTCCCTGGATCCTCCATCTTGCCCTTCTTAAAGATAGGGGTAACATTTGGTCTCTTCTGGTCCTCAGGCACCTCTCCTGTTCGTCATGACCTTTCAAAGATAGTCGAAATAGTCTGTTGGCAAAGATACTTTTACCCCATTTTGTCAGGTGGATCCCATCTCTATCAAGCAGTTTTCAGTCCTTGAAGGGGGTTTGTTGGAGAAATCAAAACCCTGTGGTTGACACCAGCTGCACACCCAATTGTTGACCCACAAGATGTATTTGGTCCTCCTTGGCCCCTTTCCCCTCACCAGCAGGATTGAGGAGAACACCACCTGGGCCTCCATACCCTTGGGCATTACCCCCAGAGTCATGTAGTCACACTTGATAATTTCCAAGTCCCCACTGGCCGTATCACTGGTGACCACATGGAAGAGCAGCAGTGGGTAATAGTCTGAGGACCAGACTAGTCTTGGCAGCCTCTCCACAACATCCTTAATGCGAGCCTCTGACAAGCAGCAAACCTCCCTGCAGAGCAGGTGCAGGGCAGGTTGACAGATGGGGGCCTCTGTCCTCCCCAGCAGGGAATCTCCAGCTACTAACACTCACCGCTTCCTCTGGGTGCTCCTATGTGGCTGAGGCTCAGCTGGCACCAATACTCCATCTGACAGTGCTCCCAGCTCCTCAGCAACTACAAGGGCAGTGAACCTAATCTGAAGTCTCAAGCTTTCTAGATGAGCAGGAGTCTTTCTCCTGGTGCCAGAGGTCACCAGCTTCCAGCCCTCACCATCATGGTAGTTTTCATTTTCAGAACTGGTGGGCACCAACTCCACCTGAGCCTCTGCTACAGTTGGACGTTTGGGCTCCTGAAGCTGCAGAGTCTCAGAGAAGATTCATTCAATCTCTTTCTCATTGACACTGCACAGTCTACTGACCTCCTCCTACAGCTCCTTGACTTGGCAGCACAGCTCCTCAACTACTGCACACAGGCTCAAGAAACCATCAACCCCAATGTAAGCGGGAGGCCCCAGGTGCTCCCTGCAGCCTGAGACTTGTAGAGCTGCATTCTCCTTCTGAAGCTCTGACTGGGTGAAAGCCTCTAATGTTGCAGCAACAGTTGCTCCAATAGTTGCTGGGGACCATGCCCTGTGGCACGTCACAACCACAGCTGAGGATGTGTATTAGACAACATGTGTATATTGGGCAATATAAATAGTAGTTGTAAAAAAAAAAATTAAAAAACATATGCAACAAGAGAAATACGAAATTAAAATCTACTCATAGAAACACAAAATTTCTTACTCTTTGGTAATTCCTGCTTTGTACCGTATAATCTCTCAACAATCTTTGTCCCTCTTGCTATATAACTTTCTGCTTCAGTATTGAGAAAACTCTGCTCGCACTGTAGGACCCAGCTTTGTAATGGTAAGTAAAAACGTGGCCAATTTTATCTGAGTGATATTTTGTAAGATTAGGTAAACTCTTCATCACCCAGATAACATGAGGGTAAACTCCCTTTTTCCCCTCTTATCAGTCACCACACTTAAAAGTTTGGCAACTTCTTTATTGCCTTCCTGTTTTCATCAGCACTCACTTATTTTTATTATTATAAATTCACTGAAGTTCCTTATAGCAGCCTTTGATCTACTCACCCTCTCCACATAATGAGATAACACAAATACAAATAATATTATCAGTAGTAAAGAAAAAAATAGCAGGACTATTGTTTCATTTTTCTCTCCAACTCCCTCATTTAATATTTGTTGTAACATTCTGTATGTATTGAAAACTCCTCAGAACATGAAGGTATCAATTTTAGTTACCCATAAACTTACTATCGACTTCTGTGATGTAGTATATATGAAAAAATGCTGCTCTATATTTCTTCAAACAGTAGTGAAAAAAAAAAAAAGAACACACAAAGACAAGTTCAGAAGGACGTGACTGCATCCTGCTACCATTGATACCTAGAAGCATTTGCATATGATGTGATATGCTGGTTTGTACATTTCTCTTTACTGTAAAGATGAGTAAAAGACCTGATGAACAGAACGTTCCATAAATGCAACTCACAGACATTTTCTGTAGCATTAATTTGGACATGTTTTTGACACTATCCAAAAAACAAAAACTTACTCCTTGGCCTTTTCAAGGATTGTGTTTGATACAAATAGCCTTTTGAAAGATTGTCAGAAGCTCCTGCTTGACACAAAACCTGGAGGCTATCTGTGGAAACAGAACAAAACAAGAGACAGAGAGAGGGATAGAGACTGCGAGAGAGAGAAAGGAAAGATTTCTGCCAAACAGATGGGATTGACAGTTATCCTGAAAGAGCTGGGTTGTGGCTTTGCCCAGTGCTAAAGATTTAAAAATGATTTCCTAAGGCCTCAGCCACAAAAGTTCCTGTTGTTCCCCCTCACCACTTTTGGGCATACAAAAAGAGGTGCAAAATTAAGGGGGAAAAAAGGGACAGCCAAAAAATCCTTCTTGAATTTTTTTGAATATCTTCCTATGGCAGATACTTCTTCTGCAATAGTTGCAATAAGAGAATTAAATCCTGAAATACTTATATGTAGAGTTACAGTCCTACAAAGGAGTCTGTGAAGAAAGAATTCCTGAATCCCGATGAAGGTACATAGTCCTGAAAGATTTTCTTTGGAGAATCAGAAATTCAGGTTCATAAAAAGACTTTCATATGAAAATGTAATTCATGTGCTAAGTCCATGACTGTGATGCCTTGACTTTCTTGAGTCCATGCATACCTAACTCCCCATTGGTAAAGGTCCGCAGCTGCCTAATGTTCTGCTTTTGTGTATATCTAGAACTGCTACTGCCTTGACAGAACAGAATATCTCTGCACTTACCTCCTCCATTTTTAGACTAGGTACTCTTTGTTTCAGTCCTAAGAGATCACTTTTGTAGGTGTGTTTATACTGTCATGATATATTTTGGGAATAGATAGCTATATGATAGATAGATAGATAGATAGATAGACAGACAGACAGACAGACGGACGCACGGATGGATGGATGGATGAATGACAGAAGAAAAGGAAGGATTCATTAAACTACCAGAAGGCAAAAATCAAAATAATTTCATTCCGGTCAGTGAAATCTTCTGAAAAGAGATCTGTGTACTGATCCCTGAAGAAAAGGTAGTTAATGAATTCCAAATCAAACGATCATTGGACAAAACGCATAAACAAGTCTCCCTTTCTTGGATTTATGCTTTAGTCTGTAAAATGCATAGACTGTCTTTGGAGCGGGGTTGAGAAGTGAGACTCTTCTACCTATATAGGCTAGAGAGTAATATGTCTATGCCCTCTAGCCACCCAAATGAAAAGCCTATTTCAAGTTTAGTGACCATGGAAATGTTGTCCAAGGTCTAATCCTAGCAATGAGAAACACGCTACAGAGCCATATCCTTTTTTTTTTATCCAGTTCAAGAACTCTTCCTTACTTATTTACTCACTTGCCTTCTGCAAGGGGTCACACAACTTCCATACTGAAGGGAGTGTGCTGGAATTACTTACAGGTGGAATCCCAGAGGGTGCAGGCTTCTAGTTTCCCAGTTTGGCTTGTGAATAGAACAGGGTATTGCCATCTGCTCTTCCTTTTTATTTTTATTTTATTTTTATTATTAAAGTGATTAATGCTTGTGACGCACCAATAGAGGGGCCTTCAGGATTCTTTCACATTCCAGGCTTAGTTGCACTGAACTTGAGAGGTCATCAGTTGTCAACTATAAGAATTTATTAGAGCTAAGCGGTTCTACACATATAGCAGATGCCAGACAGCACTGAACAATTAACATCATACAATCTACAAGTATATGCTCCACCCTAGGGTAATTGCACACCATGCCAGTGGGTGCAGGCGTATTCCCATAGCCCAGAGACAGGGACGTAAGCTCCCCAAAAGACTGGGATTTTAAAACCAAAACTAAACTTTAGCACTTCAGATCGTTGAATGAGGCAGTTTCCCACAAAAAAGGCGTTTAACTCTAGATGTTATTTGTAATATGTAAAGTAAAGCACATTAGTAAGTCTTTACAGAACTGGATTCTAAATAAATAGATATGATTTAATCTTAAATACACCTATTGTAAATTGGCATACAGTCATTTGTCTTCCATAGCCTTATACTGGTATTCATTAAATATTAAATAGATGTGTGTATGAACATCTAAGCAGCATGGATTTTTTCCCCTCAGTTTCTTTTATCCCATCTGACATATATATTAAGCACATTTTTTGTGCTTTTTGAAAAGACACAATTGGCAACTTTTAAACAATAAAATTCAGATATAAAATAGCATTATCTTACCTTATGGAGTGCTGCAAGGATTTTTTTAGTTAACACAGATGCAGTGTTAAGGAAACGGAAAAGCCGTTCTTAAGTGCTAACAGGTACCTCTGGTGACAATTTGATAAAACTTCTCATAGAGAGGTTGATGTTCCCAAGATCTCCAAGCACTTTACAAGCTGATGTGGAATCTGTTTATATGAGAAACATTTTTGCATGTATCAGTTTTGCTTAGGTTCAAATCCAAAGCTCATTAAAGTCAATAATAGTATTTCCATGGACTTTTTCTTGGGCTTTGACTAAGGCTCCATGAATAGTGTTTAATTACAAATGAGCCTTTCAGCTGCTTTTTATATTCACTCAGTCTGGAAGATCACTGTCTGCCACTTCTGCCACTTCTGTTGAAAAAGACAAAGGAGGGAGGAAAAAATGGCTATGTAAGAAAGATGAAATCTCAGACATATGTCAGTGTTTCCAAACTGACTGTAAAGTGGTGGTCAGAATGATTCTCATTAATTTTATTTTGCATCCATCAAGTTCAAACTCTATACAACTTTGCGGTGTGGACTGAAGTAGTTTGGAAACAGCTAGCAAGTAGCATTTTCCATCATAGTGCTCAGATATATAACCAATGGACCTATGTTTCCAGGAAAACTCATGAAAAGACCCATACGATCTCTGATGTCAATTTAAATGTCTAAGTATATATCAACATAGACATATGTTAACATGTGACACAGGAAGACAGCCATCCTCTCCTGAGTCTTCTACTTTCTTTTCTATTTATTCCACATTCATCATGCAATAAAAGATGTGCTGCTTTAGGGACAGCATTTATGTACATTTGAGGACTGAAAATAAAAGCATCTTGTGTGAGGTCAGGCAAGATGTGTATGCTGGAAAAGGGAATTAAACTTACGTTTCCTAGCCCTTCACCTTACTGCATTAACCATTAGACTCAATCAAATTAAAAAAAAAAGATCACGTCCAAAGTAAGAGACAGAAATGTAAGTAGAAAGGACTTGCTGATTACTCAAGAAGTTCTCTATGCTGAGGACATCTGGTGTTTTAAAACATTCTCCTTGAACTCAGTGCAGAAAGATAAGGTCAGCTTTGCAGATAAATGTATTGAAATTTGTAATTAATAACAAAATTGGAATTCTTCAAGGTATGACTTTTCAATCATATTTTCTTTGATATTTGAGATGATGATTCTATCTAGCTACAGTGTTGTCTCTGATCATTTATTTCTCTAGTAACACCTTCCTCTAATGAGCATTTCATTTCTTCTTCATGTCTTCCATCTTCATTTCTTCCCCAGTTTATGTCTGAGGATAAGTTATAGTAATATGATAGATATAAGAACAGTTGTCTTTGCCTCAAGCTCTATCCTTTTACCCCTGCACTATTACTATGAATGCAGATAGGCAAATAAACACATGTCAAACACACACAGAGGGGTACCTGTACACAAACAAACATTCATCAACTCATCTACATGAAACATATATTAAGTAGGGATATCTATCAAAAAGCTGTAAAACAGCAAAGTAAAAATAGACTTAAAGATACTGTTTTAAATAGCTCCTGCATGCAGGGCACGCTTCATAAACTGCAGATAGACTTCCTGAATAAAATATGAGGACATGTAGCTCCATGACTATCTCCGCTAGCAAAAAAAAAGAATCTGAAGAAAATTTATAAATAGGCCATATACTATCTGCAAGGGATAAACAAAATAGCCAGCACTGACAGTATTTGTTTTTCATGTGTGCAAATACAAGGCATAACAAATGTCAGCTCCTCATTTGCAAATTAAGATGTAAAGGGAATGTCTGTGACAGTACATGCAACAGTTCATATTTGAAGTTTGGCACAGTGAACTGACAGCCACAGAGGAACTGCAGTCACCTAATCCTTTCTTTCTGCCTTCCAGCTACTGGCGAGGAGGTTGGAATTTAATAAATATGTGATGAGGAAAGGCTGTGAAAGGCTGGCGTGTCTTCTCCTCTGCAAGAACTCATCTTCAGAGATAATTAACTAGGTGACAATATACAATGTGCCATTAACAAGAGCATTCAAATCATTTCTGGACTTAAGTACAATTTTAAGCCGCTTATCAGATTTTCATTTCTGAATCCATTCAGCTGTCAGGCTTACATCCTGGCTCTTTATTGAAGCTCACATGGGAATCCAAACCTTCTAATTTTCTATACAGATTCACTTCAGAATCAATTAGAGTTGGTGGCAGCCTTGTCCCTGTATATTAAAGGGATTAGCTGGGCACTTGCCATGCTGAAGGTACCTTTGAATGTACATTCAACCCTCTATCGAGAAAGAGCTTTTTTTCCAGACGATTCTGAAGCAATTGAAGCACTGAAACCAACAGATGGCAGATAATCACTGGAACAGTCTCCAGTTTTGTTAGGAAAAGGAAAATTATATTTCAAACTCTATCCTAGTAAAGGTCGTACAGGGCTGCAAAAGAAAAAAAAGGAAGGGAAGGGAAAGGGAAAAAGGGGGGAAAAGGAGGGAAAAGAGGGGAAAAGGGGGGGAAGAGGGGAAAAGGAGGAAAGGGGAAAGGGAAACAGAAAGGGAAAGGGTAAAGGAAAGGCAAAAGGGAGAGGAGAGGAGAGGAGAGGAGAGGAGAGGAGGAGAGGAGAGGAGAGGAGAGGAGAGGAGAGGAGAGGAGAGGAGAGGAGAGGAGAGGAGAGGAGAGGAGAGGAGAGGAGAGGAGAGGAGAGGAGAGGAGAGGAGAGGAGAGGAGGAATATCAGGGCATTCTTCTGACAGTTTCCCAGTCTCATAACAATAGACAGTTTCTCTAACCACCACAAGAGCTTCCAAGTGCTCTTCTTTTATTCTCAATAAGTCCTTCATGACTGAGTTTTTCCATTTGACCTTTGGCCATTCTTCCTCCCACATGTTATTAATCTCTCTATTACAAGTCTTGGCAAATTCAGGTTGCTTTCCTCAAACATATTGCTTTTATGCTCTAGTAAACACTTCAGAGTATAAAACCACTTAGATAGTTGTCCACTCTTTTCTGTTTCCAGACAGTTGAATCTTTATTCAGTAAACTGAGTTTCTGAGAAAATTTTTCAGATTTTGTACTGGAGTCTTTTTGCATAAAGCAACATTTTTGAATGAGCATTAGGCTCCACAAAATTAGAAAGTTCTTTTTAATCCTTTCTCAAAGCCTCATTCTATAAGATTCTTATTTAAGAAAGAGTGACCTATGCTATGCCAGATAAAAATCATTCTTTACTTAGATGCTAAAACTTTTATTCAGGTTTCTGAGATTCACTTCAAAAAGCTGACAACATCACAAATAAATAAGCAACATAAGAACAATTTACATTTTCTAACTGAGGTAATTTTACCAGCTTTTACTTAAACAACATAGAAAACTGCTTTAAGGAAATACAGTACCTTTATGATAACATATTTAGATGTATTTATTTTCAGAGTGAAGGTTATAAACAAGGAAGGTGACCTTCCTGGTCCTAGGAGCAGTATCTAAGAACTACAAGACACATATCATGAGGATCAGGACCTTTAAGGGAGTCTAACAGGTAGGACATTACTGATCAGTGTTCAGTTGTTTTACTTCAAGATGGGTCAGGTTTGGATCTCTGTCACTGGCTTGACAGCTTTTTGGTTCACTGTCATGCACAGATGGATATTTGTGAGCTGTTTGCCATCCTCCACACCACAACATCCCTGCAGGACCCCGATCTAACTTTTGCATGGTAACTGCATTTGGG
This sequence comes from Apteryx mantelli, assembly GCF_036417845.1. Taxonomy (NCBI): domain Eukaryota; kingdom Metazoa; phylum Chordata; class Aves; order Apterygiformes; family Apterygidae; genus Apteryx; species Apteryx mantelli. The sequence goes on along the minus strand of NC_089980.1, from coordinate 95,551,443 downwards.
TTGTTTTTAAGTCTTTTGGGGCCCAAGCACCCAAGCTACTGACCCATATCATAAACTGGTTCAGGACAAGAACATTAACATCTTGTAATCTTTGGAGACATTAATGTTCCCATTATTACAATTTGAGATCTTTCATGATGAAAATTTAACAAGTATATAGGTTCTTTATTCACTCATATTACTGATAATCCCCTAATTTGTGTAAAGGTGCTCACATTTTCCAAAAACACTGAAATTTTGTAAGGTACTTTTGACCTCTAGATACCACTAGGTTATATGACAGAGGGATGAATCCTAATTATCCTGCTCTATTTGGGAATAGAACAGTCTCATAGAGAAAATACCTCTTTCAGGATTCGTTGAGAAAGTGATAAACTAAACAGTAGTCACTTTGGTGTGATATTTTCAATTTTAAGATTGTTCTGGTCTCTACTACTATGTATCTATATCCTGACCTTTTCTAATTCTCCTGCAGTCTTTTTTGTGTCTCGCACATTTCAGGTGAACAACAGAGAGGTCACTACATTTAGGTAAAGAATTTTTTTCTGAATCAAAAAACAGGAAATAGACTACATAGTCTGCTTACATATGTTCTGTTTTTGTTAAAAAAATCAGCTGAGTTTATTTAATTCTGTTTTTCCTAACTGTTGAAGTAAAAATAGCAGGCCAAGTCAACTGTCTTATTTAGTACTGTTGCTCAAAAGCTCCCTTTAATTTTCAGCTGGAATCCACATGTTTTCAGGGCTGTCAAATTTCCGAGCTAATAATATTTCTGTTCAGTCCAAATGAGAATGGATCTGAAGGCATGATTTTGTGATATTGTTTTCTGAATGAAAAAAACACAAAGAAAATAAAATTCATGCATTATTCATATAATAAAAGATGATTATTAATGCAATAAGCATAAATCACACACACATACACATACACATACACACACTGCTATGTCTGTATATCATGAGTAAGATAAAACTGAAATTATTGTATTCCCAAGGTAATCATTTTGAATAGTTTTGATATTCAGAGATTTAGACATATATTAGTGCCATATATATATATATATATATATATATATATATATAATATTTTTGGATGTTGCTTCCCAGTGGAAGAGAAGAATGTCTTATTTTTAACATATGTTTATACGATATTCAGTTTAAAGTAATATGACAGTATGCTGAATTTAATACTTTATAGAGCAGCATTTCCAGCATTGTGTCACACAGAAATGTGAAACAAAAATGCAGTCACATATATATGTAAGTAAGCTTCAGCTTCTATAAATAGGTATGAGTCTCTTAATTTCAGTAAAACTGTTTTATGTTCACTAAGAAACAAATCTATTATGTTCATTAAGGGTGACACAGTAACAACCCTTGAGGCTGAAGATATCTATTATCAAAAACATCTAACCAAGTAGGGCAATCCACAAAAAGCTAGCTCAGCAAACCAATAAAATAATGCATTCTGCCTATGTGTGTATATTTATGTATATACTACATATATAAAAGAAAACCCTGGTAAGAATTCTGGTTTCAGTAAAATAGAGCATATATACCCATGTTTAACATGCACAGATATTAAAAACAAAACAAAAGACTTCTGCAAGGTGTTTTCTTATTCAGTGACATGGTATGCAATGATGTTACTCCCTCTGTTAAGCCAGTGGTAATTTTGCCAAAAACTTCAACTGAACCTGGACTTCACCTCAAGCAAGTGAATAACGATTATTCTTTACTTTATATTCCATCTCTCATAACATTTTGCATTTACATTTACTTCAGATAAATAGGATACTGAAGCGTGACTGAAGAATACATTTGAAATAGTATTTGCAAATACCCTTTTACCAACTTAGGAAAGAAACTGAAGACCTAGGAACCAGTTACTTAATTTCTATTAGTATTCAACAAGAAACAACAAACAACTCGGATAAAGAAATTTGTCAGTGATAGATTTAGAAGAGTTGCAAGCACTCATGAAGACTCAGAAATAGCAGAAAAGAAAGCAGGAAATTAGCAACATGGGCAGAAAAATCTGAGATTCAGCTTGAAAAAATGCAAGCTAAAGCATTTGTGAATAGATAAACCAAACCCCACAAATATTGAAAGGGAGGCAAAAACCTGGGAATCGTGGAGAGCCAATTAGACATTAGTTTCTAGTGTGAAATATTGTGGCAAGAAAATAAAAAGCTAATGCAATTTTGGGCTGCATACGCATTACTTTACAAAGCAAAGATGTAATAGTACTTTTCTTTCTAAGGTGCTGGTGTGATTTCACCTAGAGTATTTCTTTCAGCTCTGGGCATCACATGTCCATAAAGATATTGATAAATTGGAAGGATTTCAGTGAGCTGCACTGAGGAGAAAAAAAACCATCAGTGGGCTAAAGTGAATGATTTATGATGAATGATTCAAGGAACTAAACAGAGGCCTGGGCACCTAAAATGGCATTTTCCCTGACATGATAAAATGCCACTGAATGGCATTCACCTTACATGAAAATGTGCTCTTTTACTGAAAAACTTCTTTTACCATGGTCAGGTCTGTAAATGTAAAACCTTATTGAAGCAGCAATTAGGGAGAATAGCAGCTATAGTTCAAAAAAAGTCAATGTATGTACAACAGAGAAACCACTGATATTAGCGTAATATATTAATTCATGAAAAGTAAGAAAGAAGACTCAGGAAGCTACATGGAAGAATCTGTTTGGGGGGGATTGTGCTTTTATAAATAGCATTCAGAGACACTGAAAGAAAAAACCCATAAATGATTTCACCTTAAGAGAGCTCCCCAAATGAATAGTTACACAGAATCACCCATGTTTTTCTCAGGGGTCTGGGTTAGGTGGAAGAAATAGGATGTAATATATTTCATGACTTACTAATACTAGCAAAGTCATTTTACCAGCTTTTCTCACTTTCTTAAGGAGCAACACTTCCAGTGTTAAGCATGTACGTGGAGATATATCTAGATCGATATAGATATAGATAGATAAAGACTATAGAGCTATACAGATCAAAGACAAATAAGACAGACACTGGCTTTTTTCCCATAGTTTCTCCCTTAGCTAGATTTTTTTTTTTTTTAATTTGAAGTACATTCAAAGACACCATCTTCAGATAACTTTATAGAGAATGCTAACTGAGGCTTTCTAAAACTAGTATATGATACATTATTTCAATAACTGTACAACAATCCTAATTTGATTTACCCAAACTATATACCATTTTGCCTACAATTCATTTTTCCATTCATTTTCCAATTTTTCCAATTTTTCAGTAGATTTGAAACCCAGTACCAAGTCAGTTCCAGCATCTATTTTCTAAATTTCCCCACTCAAGTCAAGTTCTTGTCCTTCAAGCTCCATATCCCAGTCATTTCTCTTCAACCCATTCCCAGTCCCCTCTGTTTTTGAGATGGGCAGTTTCTACTCTTCTTTGTTTGACCACTAGGGAAGAAGCAATAAATATATATGAAGGACAGATAGTTTGCTGTTCTTCCTTGTTCTGTGCACTGTAGTGGTATGTACATCAATTGCAAAACCTGTGCAGAGCTTGCAAATCTTGTGATGTAACAATCTTAGCAGAGAAGAAATCTGCAGGGCTTTTAGCTATTAAACATTAACCCTACTTTATTTAGCATGTCTGAACTGAGGGGTTTTTTTATGGCTAACTTGCTCAAACTTCGAGTTATTTTAAGAGATAATGCAATTATGCATCTGTCAACAAGATCTTTTAATCTAGTAATTTAACTACGTGAGTTTTAGTAGCTTTCCTTCTCAGCCTTTTTTTTTTGGGGGGGGGGAATTGGTGGTTTTTACAAATCTATGTCAGACTTAGAAGCATTTGGCAGTTTTTCACTTACCTGATTTTTTTTTAATATGCTAAGCGTTTCAACTCTCGATGTGTAGTTACCTTTCACTGTCAATGTGAAAACTTTTCTTGTAAATATAGCCCTCAGGTCTTCCTTCAACATACCTATTGCAAGATAGCTAGCTTCCCTCCATTTGCTTTCAGGAGGATTAACTTCCATTAGGATTTGTCAGTATAAATCATTAACTGTCCAGACAACCAATCATCACTGTTTTCCTGATGAACAACCTATCTTTATTTTTGACTGATCACATCTCTATGCCATACCTGAAGGAGGGAAATTTGCAGATTTATACTATGCTTTCAAGTATATTCTTATCTTTTTTATCAGAGAAAACAGGCATCAGTGCCCGTTTTTTGTGTCACATAAGCATCTTTCAGAAGAATGTTGTAAGCAATCCTCATTCAAGCTGTCTGAATTGCTCCATATTCCCTATGACATCCACAATGACCTTAATTTTAAAATCATTTAATAAGATCCTGTTTAAAAGTGTTTTTAGATAATGACTTGCAGGTTTATACATGTACCTCTAAGTTGTCTATAAAGAAATACTTCTTTATTTTCTCACATAGTATTTCCATGGCAATAATAGATGTTTTCAATAATCAGTAATAGGTGTTTTCAATAATCTTTACATGATTGCAGTATTTATCAATCATTATAAATGTATAAAGGTAATGTAGGCTGTAATATCTCCTATATCTTTAAAAGTGCCACGAGTGCTTGACTGGAGACTCTCACTATGATTCTTAATGATATCCTATGATCTTATTAGAATGATCATTACATTTATTATTGATTAAGATGCATTACAAAGCAAACCAGATTGTTCCACATTTATCAATTCACTGATATCACTACTGCATGCTGATTTATTGGTTGAACAGTATTTTCATAGCGATATCACAGTTATTTCACTTTTTCTCAGTGAAAAAGACAATAAAGTCCATAAGCAATTCATCTGATTCTTAGATTATGAGGGCAAAAGTTCATATTTTGTTTATTGACCTCCAATATGAAATAGTTCACATATTTCATCTGATGATTCATTTCCCTGCCATCTGTCTAACTGTAACATATTTTATACCAATATCTAACTTGGACACAAGCATTTCAAATGATCAGTCTGCAACATCCCTTACTAATTTGTCCCAATTTATAATTATGATCATTAAAAATATGCATTTTATTTACACTTTGAATATTTTCAATTTCAACTTCCTACTGTTTGGAGACATGAAAGTACCATGCTAACAATTAAATTAATTTCCATTTATTTTACTTTCCTTCAGTTAAATGATTTATGGTGAGGAAAATAAAGCATTAATGAGCTCTGTTTCAATACTACCAGTTAAGGATTTGTTTGAGTAGATTTTTGTTTTCCAATTTTATTATATCCATTTCCATTGCTGTCAACCAAGTATGACAAAAGAATATTGAACATCGTGTTAATCCAAAAAGTTTCCATTCAGCTAATGTACCAGCATGTACCTGCTTACTAGGCAGCTGGATATACTTACGGATTTTTTTCTGCTGATTATTTTGGAAGATACAGCTTATATGCCATCTCACTGATTTTCTTCCACTGTAAGAGAAATAATGAATTTTGCTACAAGGACTTTTCCAGTGTAGATTCATGGAACTATGTAAAACCCTCAGCATGAGATTTACCTGCAGCTTTGAAAACCACAACTTTCCAAGCTTGGCCTCTGTCTGCATCAACAATAAGTTGATCTAACTGGCTAATAAGGAAGTGCTACAAGACAAGAACATGGAATCCAGCAAATAATCTTTCACAAAATTATTTCTCTCATACAACATGCCTGTCAAATTTCAAATATTAAAACTGAGATCTTTTAATTAAGAGTTTCCTATTTGATCATGATGGTTTGGGGAGTGGGGGGATTGTGGTTTTTGGTTTTGTTTTATTTCTATGCTTTTTGGTTGTTAACAACTGTATTTCTAAAAGAATTACATGGCTAAAGCTTAGATAGGCAGTTTACAGTTCTGCAATTATACTGTTACATTGGTCTGAATCTGGCACTTTTATACCTTAATTCAAATCGTCCTATAGGATAGGTAGTTGTATATGATAGGACAATTATCTAGAAATCAGGAGCTATGACTGGACAAATTAAAGGTGTACTTTTTACTAAAATACTGAGGAAGAATGTATGGTCTCCTTTTTCACCTGCAATTTAAGAGTTATTTTGGAATAGAAAGACATGAAAATTGTTTTTATTGGGGGAATAGATTATAAGCTTTTTTTTGCTCTCTCTTATAAACCATAACAGCTAAGCAAACCAAGAGATTTTTCTTTTAGAATTTTTAAATGTTGTTATAGGTAAACAAGAAAACGTTTATTACTAAAAATAGCTCTGGAAATGAAGTGTTAAGAATTATTTTGCTTCACACTAAGATACAAATCTTTAATTCTCTGATAATCTTTCCTTTTTGGTTGTTTTATTATTGCTTTATCCTTCAAATACATTTTTTTGTCTATAATACTTTCCTCCTCTTTCAGAAGAAGTTTCCAGGCTTCCAAAATAGCATGTAACCTTTTTGCAATTTGATCATTTTCAGCAGTTGTCTCATAAAGTAAGTTTTGAGAGAAAACTTAAATAACTCTGATTTTTTAGAAACCTTGAATTATTCCATATGAAACTCACACTTTGAACTTTTTAAGGTTTTTGCATCTCTAGGTTTGTATTCTCAGATAAATAAAGTTAATGTAGAACCGAAGTTTAGAACAGATCTCTTCAGTATCAGTGCAAAAAACACTACAAGAAAGTTTTAGTTATCCTAAAGGCATAGAAATTCAAAACTAGAAAGCTAGAAACTCAAACCAATAAAAATAAGGAAAGAACAATTAAGAGGATAAAATAACTAACTCTCACAACTATAATATTTCAAGATTTCTAACACCACATTAACTTCAACCAAGACTCATAAGGAGCAGCTGAAAAAGTGTAGTTTGAAGAGCTTTCTGGAAATGTAATTAAATGTAATAATAATAATAATTAATAATAATAATAATAATAGTAATAATTGTCCAGGTCTGTGCTGGTGGTGGCTGGGACTCCCCTTGCTGGTGAAGACCGGGTTTTCAGGAATTTGCCTTGCAGCAGATTGCTGGGAGCCAACAAGAACAGAGCCCTAGTACAGTAAAACTGGTTATGTGACTTGCTTGCTCTTCAAACTCACACTGAGACTGGAGAGCCTTTCTTAGGGATGTTGTAAGCCTACTTACTTAAAGTTCTTCAGCCTTGACTTTACTGCTTAAAAAACACGGAGATTGTTGCAATCATCTGATTTCTATGTCCTATTGTGGTTCCCTTACTATCTTCTGGCTACATCAACTTTGCAGCCCTAGTAAAGACGTAAGGTCCAGACACGCCATAAGATACCCAGTGATGGTCTGATAAAACCCATTACTAAAAGATTTTCCTCTCCTCAAGCATACAAGCTTTTTTCTTTCCTCAATGAGGAAAATATAAAATTCAGCTGATATAAGTGGTGGAACAATCAGCAAGGAGAAAATGTTTGTGGTACAAAATAAAGCAAAAAATCCCAGTACTTCACAGAGGTGAATTCCCTGACCCAGCTACTCTCTGTCCTGACTTTTGCTTTCCTGCATATTGGGAAAAGCTGCTTGTCTGAAAGGAAAAGGCTTGAGGTTACTACTAATGTCATTATTTTATTCATCACTAGGGTTATCTGTCCTCTGTATCAAGTGGCTCTGGTTGTCCCTTGTAAGTCCCTTCTGTGGAATTTCTTCTGAAGTGTCTGTAATGAAAATGTGCAGTAAATGCAAGAACTCCATCTCAGATAGCCTAAGGCTACTTGAAGAAGCAATAGAAAAGGGGAAAAACATAACAAAACTATAGCATTTGATTTTCAATACCTTAGTAATAGACTTGGCACAGCTGTAATTCTGCATTGTTTTCATCATCCTGGTATGTTTTCAGGAAAATAATGCTTCATACTTCTTCATTCTCAGCATATCTACTCGACTACAGGCAGGAGTATGGGGTTTGGTCTTCAGTCTCGTATTTAAATATGGTGAGTAACTTTATGACTTTCCCCTGCTTTCTACATGAAGTCATGACTCAGAGACAGAGTTATGTTATGTTAAGCTATGCTATGCTATGCTATGCTATGCTATGCTATGCTATGTTAATGTTAAGACAGAAACTGGATGTTTGTTGACCCACAGTCACCAAAATTTTGTGACTAATTAAGTGAACTGGTTCATGCTCTCATCATTGACTGGGCAAAGAAATGTTGATAGAGAATTTACATTACAGAACTTGTTTTTCTCCTTTAAGTCTAGATGTGTCTGTTCTTAATTCTGTACCTAATTTACACTCCTTGATCAGGACACAAAAATTATACAATAGACTTCTAGATTAATTGACAATACTGTGATTGCTGTGAGTCATGATCTCTTGTCTCTTCATTTATTGTAGCCAGGTGTGTCTAATATGAATTAATAAATGTAGCCTGTAACATTCCTTTAATTTTGGAAAATTTGAAAGATGTTCTTCACTTTGATGGAAATGCCTGACATATCTTTATTGGCATCTAAATTGTATTTTATTCATACTCTTAAATTCATTCCTACCTGAGTTCCTCCCAAGAGGTCCCAGGACTTCTTCCCAAGGACAGAATTTCCATATTCTAAAAAGACAATTTAACAATTTTCAACATTTTTTTTAACTTTGACTATAGCTTCATATTTCAAACTATTTATAATAGTTGTTGAATAACATCATTGCTACTTAAATAAAAATGCTACCCATGGCTTTAGCAGAATCACTTTTCAGTTGAAATTAGCAACTACATCACTTATCACAGCAAGAAATCCATTTTACTAAAAATAATAGAAAGGGGCATGCTGTATGCCAACTTTGTATAACAGTTCATTTGAAACAAGTGAATTCAAAATATCTGTGACGGAATCTTGTGCTAATTACATTTTCTGTTTTCCTATAATTCATTTTCTAAAAGTTAGAAAATATATCTAAGACTTAACTGACATTTCTGACAATATCCAAGTGTTTTTACAGACTATTTTTTAATGAATCAAAGTAATGGAAATTAAATCAAATATTTCAACATGAACTTAATTTTTTAAAAAATTCAGACTTAAAAATAGATTGATACATTATTTCAATATGTATATTTTTGATATTAGAGGTCATTTATACTTTTCTGCAGTCAGAATATTTCTTCTCAAGAAATACTCATATTAAGAAATTAGGTCCCTGATCCAGAAAACTGGATTAATGTATGTTTAATTTCAAGGAAAGGTTTGTTCAAATTAGGCTAATTCTTTCAATGATAATGTTCTTTTGATATTTTCTGCACATACTAATTTAATTATAAATTTCATAAAATTCTGAACATTTTAAATGATATTTACATTATTGTATATGGTATATTTCATGCTTTCCTTTGGAAACCTGGAACGTAGGTTTGTTTGCTTACTTTTCTGATCAAAACTGAGTGAAGATTGGAAAAAAATGCCACAGATTTCAACTAGTGATCTGTCTGACCCTATTTGTTTGCTATTTGCAATTAATTTTTTAAATCCCTTTATGCTTTTATTCTTTGTTGTTGTTGTTGTTGTTCAGAAGGCTGGTCTTCATTGAATTTCATCTTATAAAACCAATTGAAGTATGAACAAATACATACAGGAGCAGAAACTGGAATGGACAGGACGGGAATTGGCTAAACATGAGATTTGAAAAGTCCCCTCAGATTGCTAGTCTATGAACTGAAGAGCTAACCTCATTGGGTAAGTGCATGTCAGCCTTGTAGGTAGACTAGTCACAAACAAGAGAACAAAAACAAATGACTCATTACTGTAGTTTATTACTGTTTATTTGTTATTTCCTATTATGCTAAGGTCTAAAAAAGTTGTGATAATTCAATCAAATTGCAAAAACAACACCAGGTGAATTAAGCAAGCTTTTACACAGCATGAATAGCGTAGAATCCAACTCCCTAGGATAACATTCAGCAACCTAAATTACATGACCATCCTCCAAATTCCTACCTAAACACTATATACTTGCCAACTTCTGATAAAACTGAGGTGAAAGACCTAAAGATAGCAGCTAAATTCAGTACAGAAACACATTTTATTCCAACAGTATGGCTGAATGAGCAGCACACTGCAGAAAAAGGAAAATGGTATAAGATCAGATTCTGAAGGACTGTGTGATAACAGATGCATACATAAGGCGTCAGAGAGAAGTAAAATGTCCCAGACAACCTGCTGAGTGGTTGGCTGTGCATGAGATAGTTTCTGCAGGAACCTCCCGCCCCCGAAAAAGTGCAGACTTTCCATCTTTGTAGTCTGGCCTGCAGAACCCTGGTGCAATTGTTCTGCTTCAACACTGCTTCCTATTGTTTGAATGTTTTTGCAATATTTTGTAATATGTCCATCAAAAGACTCAAGGAAGGGCATAGGCAGAACTGAAGTGAAACACTACAACCCCCAGAAAACATTTTTAGTTAATTCTGAAAATTTGGAGTCAGATTTATTACACCTAACTTCAGGCACTTGGCTGCAGTAATTAAGGCAGGAGCTAAGACTCCTACTACTGTCACTGCAGAGAACTATCTTAAAGAGGCAGAAACTCTGTTTAGAAGTGTCTGTGTCTCTCCAATGGATGCTAAGAAAGAATCTGAGGTGATTAGTTTTCTAACTTGGATGCAAGAGTAGCATAAGTTGACAGAGATGACTTCAGAGACTGTCTTTTGTTTAAGTCTATTCAGAATTCAGAAAATAGAAGTTTTCCCACTTATCTTTCCTAATGACTCTGTTCTGATAGGTAAGCACAAAACTCATATAACACAGACCCAACAAAATGTATGGCAAGTATTTTGTCTGAAAGTTAAGAGGATGAAAAAGCTTTTTATAGCCTACACGAAGTGTGAGAAAAAAAAAAAAAAAATCAATTCTGGGGATTGCCCTTCTGAAGGGTCTTATTTCTCTTCTGGACTATATAGGGACACCAGATGCCTGACACAGGTTCAGCCTGGAGAACTTAACACTGAGACATTGAATGTTTCCTACTGAGTGTAGCTCCATCTACATCTAAATATGCTTGGTTTTCCCTTTAGGCCTTAATTAACCTGGAGGTCTCCTAACTGACTGATAAAGGACAGCTAAAGAGGACTGCACTGCTTTATTAAATTACTATTATATTATGTTACCATTGTGAATGTTTACTTTATAGTTCATTTAGGAAGAATTCATTAGCAGACCATTACAAACACCGTGGATTTTATCTTGTTTTACTTCCAATGCTACTCTCATTTGCTGTTTTCTATGAAGTATAGAGATGCACGCAGCCCTAAAAATGAACTCCTTGTCTATTTTACGTTTTTATGCTGTTACTCAATAGTCTATTAATCCCACTTAAGGTCATAGTTATGTTTTTTTATTACTTGTGATGATGTTTTTTGTTTGACATTCATGTTACTTTGTTATATCTCATAAATATGACTAATGAAGAACTCCTAATTGTAGAATACAAGCTTTTTATTCTTGTTACTCCTGCTGTATAAAAATTTCTAAGTATTTGAAAGCCTATTATACAAACTAAATGAAATGTTCTCTGCTCTGAGTCACAAGACTTCAGACTTAGCTAAAAAAAAAAAAAGATTCTGCAAGAGATAATGGGCCAGAATATTCCCCTAACCCTTCTAATGCTACTTAACTAAGGGAGAAGATTTCTTTTAATGCCATTCAGCTTCTCAAGAAAAAAAAAAGTGTTTTTTTTTGTCCTTATTCACAGTCCACATTAAAGATTAAGCTAAAATTTAAATACTAATCCTCAGGTTGTACTATGTATTATGACTCTAGAACAAAGTAGATCTAAATGTTCTTACTGAGGCTCAATAGCCATACTCATTTGATCAGAAACAATTATTAGCCTGTTTAAATACTATTTTTAAGATGACATTTCCTTACCCTTTTCCATCTAAATGCGAAACTGTAGCTATCCAAACCATGTTTTCCACACTAGTTTTTTTTTCCCTTCTCTGTCTCCCTAAATGTACCTGTATTAACTGAAGGCAGTGTAAGCAAGAGAAAGAAACTGCATCTGAGATCCCTTTAGTTAAACGTAAGAATTATGTGTGGCATGCCACAGGCCAAAGCTGTCAAAGAAGAAAACTCAGTAATCCACTTAAGAAGCATTTATAAATGGAAATTAAACTTTTGGCTACACTTAAAAATTTTCCTGAAATAGCTATGTCATTTGTGAAATTTTACCAGACTAAGCAGCACTTCTGGAACAGCACAGTCTGTTTAGAACTTGTTCAACCTAATGCCCTTGAGCTTTATTCCTGGTGGAGGCTTCCTGGCATAGTAGAGTTAGCAAATCCTCTAAGTGTTGATAAGCTTTTGAAACACCTGATAAGCTTTGAGATACCTGAAGCAAGAACTTCTGTGTATGACTGTGTCATAGAGTAGTTGCAAAAGATTAGCTGATTATTCTGTGCTATATTACTTCGGAGAATTACTGAGTTCCTGCCATCTGGTTACACTACATTCAGTTATTCTGAAGAACTCAGATTAGGGCACAGATTGAGTATATCTAAGAAATGGCTGCCCATCTTGAACACTAGCATTTAAATGGAATAGGGCATCCTTCCTCTTTGAAAATTAAGGGGGCACTGCTGTAATCAATATTCATTCTCTATGCAAAAATCACCTTGGGCAGGTGACAGACTGAGAATAGAGGAGCTGCTCTAGTTGACCCTGCTTGAGCAGGGTATTAGACTAGTTGATCACCAGAGACCTGGTGATCCCCAACTATTCAGTGATTCTATGATTTCATGGTTTCTTGTGGGGAGACTAATTTAAAGAATTTCCCTGTAACATATGGTTCAGCCGTTTTCCATGTTAGGACCAAAAGCAGTGATGGTCCCAACACTTTACCGCATTGAAATAACAGAATAGACATTTTTGACCTATTGATTATAATTTCTATTCATGTTCTTATTTTTCTTGACAACTTTCCTCCAGTTTCCCTCCTAACATAGTTTCCAAGATTTGGTTGGTACGAAAGTAAGCACTGCTGGAAAAGAAGTCCAGAGTACTGCAGATCCTTCTACAGTATACCAGTTGTATTTCTGTATGTAACACTAACCTTCAAAATTGTATTCAGAGAACTGGGTTCAGTAAAAATATTCTTCTGGAACAATTTTGGCTACCGCAGTCATTGAAGCAATTCTTTCCTCCTCATATTTGTAACAATAGACAAATTTCTGCCAGGATAATTTGACGTGCCCAATATTTTAGATAACTTTATTATTAAGGATAGTTAATCTTGCATTGGGAGTCATAATTGTCAAAAACATCTGTGCTTTCTAATCCTGATGAAGCTTGAGTGGGTCTATTCCAAACAGTAATGACTTCTTCAAGATATGAGTAGAAAATGAGAAAATATTAACTGGTTGAATACTGTCCAAAAGAATTGAATACATATCCTCTATTTCAGCTACAGCTAAAGACTGTGATCCCACCTGTCCCATTTTCTCCTTACTCAAATATCTTCTAAAGCCCCATATTCCCCATGTCATCTAGAAGCATACCCTTTCCTTCTGTCTTCCTTCACTGAAAATAAAAAAGAGAAGACTAAAGGTTATGTAACAATCCAATCTGAACTAAATTTCTGTACATCTCTGTCACTGTCTTTTCCAGTAAAGCCTGGAGATTTATGTCTAGACTAATTGGAATTTATGAAAAAAATATTTTTTTTTTCTGGATTGGGACTTCTGGTGATAAATTTATTTTTCTTGTTTCAGAGAATGCAAAAGATTGTTTATCTAGAAAATAACATAATAGCAACTCCAAGTCATTTTCATTAACAGAATAGAATCCAGTTTAAAAATTTACCTAAAGATACTCAGATGTAGAAATGGTCAAGAGTTTTCAAGCAAGAAAGACAAAGTTTATATATATACTCTGAGTATATATACTCTGAATTTTCTTCCTTTTCAGGAGGTTCTAGACTCAATATCAGAAGCTCTGTAGCTCTTCAAAACCTTGACAACCCCTCTGTGCATAGACCTTGGGTCAGTTTTACTGGTGTCAGTCTTCCTAGTTATGACTGTAACTGCCCATGAAATTAAAAAAAAGAAAAGAAAGAAAATAAATAATTTTCATATAATTTTCCAGAATGATCTAAACATACTTTCTGTTAGTAATCTCTACCAGTTGCAGTCACAGTAGGATATTTGTACCTGTGAGATCATACTGAAGCTAAAATATCAGTTTTATTACATTTTTTTTTGTATTTCTTGGGCGGTTTCAGTCATAACTAGGAAGACTGACACCAGTAAAACTGACCTAAGGTCTGTGCACGAAAACCAAAAATATTTCCCAATAGATTAGAGTACAACAGTTCCTGCTATTGTTAATAAGAACTAGAGATACTCAGTGCTTTTCTGCAGCAGTCAGATCCTGCAAGCAGAAAATCTTGGATAATGGAAACTTTCGTAGTTCTTGTACTTTAGTAGTCCTGTTTCAAAATTCAATATCTTTTTTTTTTTCTTGTCGGATGACTCTAAAATGTGGAAAGATTAACTTTAAAATCAAAAGAGCATCTTAAATCTTTTGAGGCATTATAAGTCTCTTTTTTTTCCTTCTAACAGTGTTTCTCATGATTGCTCATGATCTGTAGTTATGTATCTCTTTCAGCTTATATGTATGTATCTCTTTCAGCTTCCTCTTCACATACCTCACCCATTTAAATGTGCATTAAAAATTACTATTTGACTGTTGTTATATTATAGGAGGAGAACTAGTAATAGCAAGGTTACTTAAATACATGGATTCTAATTCTGCTTGTCAATGACATCGTAGTTTAGAAGGAAAGTAAAAAAGAATCCTTTTTACTTTAAAAATCAAAAAAAAAAAATCTCGAGATAATGCTAGTGTCTGAGGAAATAGAAATATGAAATGTAATACTGTTTCCAGACTTTGACTCAAGCCTTTCATGGTTTTGGTGAACACTGTTGTTGCAGGCCTTTCATGTTGCAGGCCTGTGCATGCATGATATGATTGCTGAGATTTCTTTTAGCCCATAAGACAAGCGGTCAGAATGTATTTCTGTGCAATGAGTGAGCTAGTGTCACAGATCATTCTTTGATCATCTTTGTCTATCAAGTCTAAGTTCTTGTAATATGTGCAACAGGCTATTTCCTGTTTAAAAGGTTTACAGAACACTGAATTAGCTATTTGTCTGCTCCCCAACTATACAGTATATTCCAGATATCCTGTGGTATCTGAGTTACTCACCTGGAGTTGGGAGATATGACTGGAACCTAATGGAGACTCACTACCATTCCTTCTAGCATCAGTTTGCAGCCAGGTGGAATGCTCAATGACATGTGAAAAGGCACTAGATGTGTGGACAGCTGAACCTGGCCTATAAGCTCGGGAAGAAAGGAAAACTCAGAAGGAAACTTGGGGTTATTCACTTACACTTAGATGTTTGAAGTTAAAATTTCTCAATAATTAGGTGAAACATAAAGGGAAAATCAAAAATTAAATTTTGAGTGTACTTCTTAGTTCCTTTTCATCTTTCAGTTCTTTAAACTTTTCTTCTCCTTCTAGCACTTTACAGAAACAGCAGATATTATGCTTCAGCTTTGTCTCAGGACATTCAATGCAAGACGTAGATGTAGGTGTTAAGCTATTAGATTATGCCAAACCCTTCTATCTCCCTTTTCCCTCCCCTCTCCCCATTATGATTAAAAACAGTTTAATATAATGATTTAAGAGTTTTGTACAGAACAGATAGAGCTTGAAATCAAGGCAACAGTGCATACATTCTGTATTTAGAGTTAAGGAAGAAATATAAATAGATAAATAGATAAATATATATAAATATATATATATTTTTCTCCCCCCCAAACTAATCAGTGTACATGTCAATCCCAATTGTAAAAAGCATGCCTGAAATATGTATTATTGTGCATCCATAACACTATATATTGAATTAAACATAGTCAGTATTTAGAAGATTAATAAAATGTCAGATCTATTTTCTTTATTTCTGAAGTCTGCAAAGAAGAAATATGATTAACATTTTGGACTCTGTCTCTTATCAGTGAACGTTTGTGTAAACATGACTTGATAATTTGTGCTGCTGCTCTGAAGAGTAATTTTGTATACGGAAACCTGAAAGACTGACATCAAGTTAGCACACATGGAAGCTATATATCAGATACCAGTAATAGTGCATGAATGGTTTGAATAATTATAAAAGGAAGAACTAGGCAACATTCAGGGAGCAGTGAATGTTTCAACTCCTAAGGAAGCCACTAAAAACTAATAATATTCAACACCTCACCTGACCAAGTCTGACACCTTTTTAGTAGATGTCAGGTGAAAGCATGTTTAAACCACCGTAGTTTAGAGATGCAGTAACTCTTGAAGTTTTCTATTATTTTGCCGAATTCCAAATGAGGAATAAAATTGTGACTAAATGTCCAAATGATAAAAGCCAATAGATGTACGCATCCATTTTACAATAGTTTATATCACCTAATCATTTAGTTTTCTATTTAAAGCTTGAAATCATAAAACTTGATTCAATGAGATAAAACCCATGCTAATTTGTTTAGGGAAGATGTGAACACCACCCTAAAAGCTGGAAAGAATTAAAAATTCTCAGCAAAAAAACAATGCATTTCTAACCTCTTCCAATATTTTCAAATGAGTATTAAAAATATGTGTTCATCTTTATATTTGCAGAACTCATTTAAAAAAGGCAAGCATCCCTGGATTTTGGTCAAGGCCTATGAATTGGTCAGAACCCCATGAATACTGACAGAAAGGTTCCCATAAGCTTTGAGGAGGCTGGGTAAACAGAATTTAAACAAGCATCTGATCTAGTGTACCATTTAAGATTTCTACAAGAATAAGCAGCCTCCTTCCCACCCACCCTCCCTGCTCCCCCCCCCCCCAAAAAAAAAAAAAAGAATAATCTAGGACTTAAGTGCTTGGCCAACTCCATGATAAATCTTGAGAAATGTTAGGTTTAATTTTAACTTTTATGTTGAGAAAGAATTATTTCACTTATCTTTCCTCTGGTTAGTGAGGCTGCATATATGCATTTCATTGGATGAGAGCCCAGAGTGCCCCCATCAATAACAAGAAGACACTAACAAACTTGCTAAGGCTTGTGTATGAAACTGGCACCTATTTTTTAAATGTTATATAATTTCTAAAATACACCAGAATATACTAGGTTGCCCTTACATCTGGGAACTCTTAAACAAAATGCCCAGCTCTGCACATGAACATCAAGCTTAAAATATCAGGCTGATTATACACGTGGAGATCAGCTCTGAGTCACTGCAAGGAAGATGGCCAGGCAAGTCTACACCTTTGCTCATGGCATCAGCTGTCATGGTAATGCACATGGCTGCCCTAAGACATTCAGCAAGCCTAACACAGGTGACTGGGATTTAGCTCTAAAGTGATTTGCCTCCAAATGCTGCTGAGAAATACCCACAGACATTTAATATGTTGAAAATAATGATATCCAGGACATGGAAAGGATTGTTCCCTGGCAATAATTTCAAGATGTTTGTAGCTATACGTGGAGCTCACTTATTGTGAAACAGATTTATTGGAATATAAATCTAAGTTAAAGGGATTAGATCATTTATTTTGAGCACGTTGCTAACATCATGTTACTTATGTAGAATCTTCACTTTAGACAAAAATGCAAGGTCGTCTTTTTTCCTGCTTTACTTTGAAAAATTAAAAAAAAAGTTTTGAAATGGAATGCATTAAAATTAATCCTAATTTTGAAAATGAATATATCTAAAGATAATTACTTGCCTTACTAATGGATTTCAGAAGTAACCATTTTTTTAGTTGTGTGAATAAATTAAAATAGCCTTATCTTATTAATATGAAAATCCCTTCTGTTCTCTGTCAATCTGGTACATCGGTAATTAAGGATTTAGAGACCCTTTCTCTGATTCTCCTCAGTGAGGCAGGTAAAATCACAGAAGGTTCGTGACTACCTTTGAACATTCTGTAGATTATAGATATCAATGCCCAGTGTTTACTCATTTTGAAAGTTCTAGAAACACAAGTATAGATAAATTCAAAGCAACTGCTATTTCACAGTCTCTATTCATTGATAAATTAAAGCCAAAAAGGAACTTGTCCTTTGTTAATATATGTATGTAAGGGTATGAGTAGACTTAAAACTAAGACCTGTCAGTATATAATCTTCCCTGTACATTTGTTTGTGAAGTTGACAAGTGAGGTCATGTCTTATTTGGTAAGAAGATGGTAAAAACTAGGGACTAGATTCACAAGGAGCAATGCAATGCCTAAGTTTTAAGTGTCTGGGTGACTTAGATGCTGAGGCTTTCTTACATAATGTACAGGTATTAAACACTGGGCATTTGCAAAAGCTAGCATACTGAATAGGAAGCCCTGAAACAAAACAGTAGACAAACAAAAACTTACGGGTTTCCATTTATTTCAGTAGGGGTGAGAAATACAGGTATTAATTTTGAGATCCTAACTCTGTGGTAAAAGTACTTATGCATGTCTGGAGGGATCAAGAGGCAAAAAGGAATATTACAAGGCAAAAAAGATGGCATGAGATTTCTCTGTCTACAGATCAGAGATAATTTCTGGCATAAGAAGGAAGGTGGAATTCTGCTATGTTTTTCCAGAAAAAACAGTGGCAAGAAGCAAGAATAGAAGAGTTACAATAAATATGCTTAAACTCTGATATAATAAACATAAACTAAAAGTAATTCATCTTTTCCATTGAAGAGGAGTAAAAAGGAGAATGACAATTTTAAGGCAGGTCTACTTTTATCCTGATCACACACTCTTGGACTCTTTGGTACAAAGTGGGCACTTTGGGTTTGATTAAGGCCCTTGGCAATATAAATACTGAATTCCAATACTATCAGGATTTAGTCACTGTTTAGAACCCTATACAAGGTAGTGTAGCCCAGGCAAGGGCCTAGGGCAAAGGATTGAGTTTAAAAGTGGCTCCCAGGCGAAGAGGGGCCCAGCCTTTCTCAGAGCCATGGTCCCCAAGGCCACACAGCTGCACTGTATCAGAGCTGGCCTGAGCACAGGCAGCAAAACCCCAGAAGTAGGCAGGTGCACCCAGGACCCTGACATAGGCAATGATCGCTGTCTCAAAGCCACTTTCCTATTTTCAAATTTCTAGGGCCTAAAGCAAATAAAAAAAAAAAAAAGTAAGGACAGTTAGACAGAACACAGGAAATTCTATTATGAATTCTTCATTTCCATAGCAAATTGGAATTTCAATGTTACAAGCCAGTAAAATTCAGTTTCTTGAGAGAGTATAGAGCAAAATCTCTATTTTCCTTCTTATCTGAAACATAATCCTGCTCAAATTGTTCTTGTTAAAATTAATTCCAAAGTACTGTGAAGCCTAGAGGTTATGTGCAAATGAAAGAACAAAATATGTTTTGAAGATTGTGGTTTTTGGCTGTCTAGATAGAATGTTCTTTCTAATACTTCTGGTGATAGCAATTTTTTTCACCTTTAGTAGAAGTCTTATCCAAGGGAATGTAGCAGAATGCAAAACACTGAAGAATTCCGTATCTATGACTGCCAGTTTCCCATCTGAATTTCCAAAGTACTGATAACTGCAGAAGAGGTTATGATCACCATCCAGTTCTTGTGAAGCTGAAAATATTACAAGACAGTGAAAAAATGATCAGGGAGTTAGACCTGAATTAAATGGTAAATTTTACAGCAGCTTCTTCTCATAGAAGTGTATTTGGTCTAAGAATGACCTCAGTTTGGATGGTGTATTCATACTTTGCAATCGGCTGATTACAGTTATTTATTATTTAATGGTATCAAAAAATCTATATAATGAGAGGTGAGTAGGACTTATCCAATATGTTAATTCCACAGTGGATTCATATTTTTCTATTTTTTTTATTTTATAAATAAAAAAGGCTGTTTTTTCTTAAGTGTTGGGGGGGGGGTTGATTTATAGACAGAAAATATTAGAATTCTTCAAGTTCTGCTCTCTGATATAGGTCAGCCTTCATGCTGCAAATGCATTATTATTCCTGAGAGAGCATTGTATTTGTAAGTAAATTATAAAAGGTTAATAAATATCATAATCATGTTACAGGCTCAAGTACCATATATTAAAGATAATTATAAGCATATAAGTAGAAGGTTTTACAGGTAACTTATTGATCTATTGAACTCCATAACGATCTACAGTAACTGACTGACCACTCAATAAGTCACATATAAATCCTTTATTAATGTTATATGGCCATTAATAAAATGTACTTTACAATAGAACATGATTCAAATGCATATTTAAAACTATTCCTCAAAAGCAAGTAGATTTAATTAGTGATTACTGTCACTGCTTTTTATGACTCTGATTTATGAGCAAGACTTACATATCATGAATAGTATTAGAGGTTCCTGCCCTTTCCATCTACTTTATCCTTTTCTCCAAAATTTATTTTTTTTGATAGAGGATAAGCTATTTTAGATACAGGTACAGCTATTCAAGAAGCATCAGTGCAACCTATAAACTATACAAAACTTTACCAGTGTACTGCTACTGATTTGGGTTTCCTTAATACAACAAGCTGTTATTAGCAATAGTTAAAGGATAATGCAAGAGTCACAGCATTATCCTTGAAACAGGGGTGGGAGATTGGGGAACAAGTACAATTAGAATTCTATATAATTAGACTGAATTGGCATAATATATCTTTGTCCTTAGTTACTATTTTTCTTTCATTCATTTATACAATTCTCAACAATTACAAGTTTCCCCTGTCCCCATTCTTCTTCACTAAAGATCAGAAAATAAGTTTCAGGTCAGGTTCACCTTGTTCCTTGAGTCCATTGGTAGCATAAATGCTGTTCTCACCAATACGCTTTTTTGAAAAGCACAAAGAGAATTTTGAGGATTGTGTTCCTTTTTTACTTAAAGAGATAACAAATACGGCAGAAAAAAAACCCACAAAAATTGTTTCATTTATGTAAACAGTGAATTTACCAATAGTCTTCTGTTCTGGAGCCTAAAACTACACAGTAGTACTGTGAGTGAAAGAAGTTTACAGCCTCTAACAGCATTCTAAGTGCTTACCAATAATTTCTAATGATGTCTGTTGGACTTTACACTAGGGATCATATATCTGTTTAAAAATGAATTTCAGAGATTCAAGGGTTTTTTGATCTAAAGAAATTGTGGATTCACATTCATTATGCATATTTGATCTTTGCCCCTCCATTCTCAATCAAAAAGGGCATGAGGCTGTTGGGTTTTTTTCTGTCAAAGTGAGTAAAACTGTTGTTCACTGCATTAATGAGAAATTCAGCCATTGATCTGATCTTTGCTCCTTTGTCATTGATTTCTTCTTTTTGTTTTGTCATTTGGACCTAGGACTGTCAATAACTTATTGACTGAAGAATAGAAATCAATCATTTGTATTCTCCTTTGAGCTTGTGAAAATTAATTTGTCTTCATATTCAGTGACAACTTACTATGAAATTCTGAGCCTGTACCAGGGCTATTTCCAGTTATTCTGGGCTTGAGAAGTTTGTGATTATGAAAGATAATTTTTGGCACAATTCATTTGCAGATTAACGGTTCTTAAATGGCAGTACAGAATGATTTGGCATTAAATATCTATAAGTCTGCTTATGTAGTATATCCTTTGCAATAGATTAAAGTCATAGCTCCTCTGAAGCCTCATGATATAATATTTTATATCCATGCATCAATGCCTGAATTGTTATTAAGTATTACTCTGGGTTCTTTTAACATGAGGAAGGAGTAACCAAAACAAGAGCAGAATACAGAAAGCATTCACAGGAAACTGTCAGCTGCAGGTTTCAGTGAGCTAGAGAAAGAAGAGCTTGAAGCAGAAAGAATGACTTCAGAGACCTTTTTTATGTACAGATTTATATAAAAAAAATCATTGCTAGATTTAATTTTCTATTCGGATCACTAGTTACATGTCCACTTTAAGGAATTCTGAATTCTGTGCTGGATGATCTCAGATTTGGAGGCATTCTTAGGTCATTAGTTTTTCAAGTAGCATTTTTCAGGTCACCAGATTCTCTGTGAGTCATTTTGTATGATATATTTTACTTGATACTTCTGTACATGGTCTTTCAGTTGAGTCCTCTGGGCAAACTAACAAAGGGGAGTAAAGGCCAAAGTATGTAGGCAGCTGTACAAGCCATGTTGACAAAGAACATTAAGTACCCTTTCTTTTGACCAGATACCTTGTGTCAAATACATACTTTACCGGATGGTAGCCTGCTAAAGGTACAGGACAGGGAGTAAACTGTCTCCAGCTCACTTGGGACTTAGACACTGCAGGAAGAGAGCAGAAATAAATACCAGTATGTGCGAGAAAATACCAGTTCTCATAAAAGAATGCAAGTGCCAAGAATCATGACCCAGGTGCACTTTACTGGTCATTTTAAATCCCTTGGAATGAGAATGGAAAGATTAATTAGAAACAGTTAGGAGCCATTTAAATACAGTGTTGCAAAAGAAAAATTATCACTATCTGGTCATATCCAAGTCAGCCAAAATATTTCCACTAGTTTTGAGACACTCTTACATTTACCTACTATTGAGTTTTTCCATTTTCTATAAACAGGAGCACATTCATTTTTCATGATTCAAGTTAAATAAATGCTGCCATTATATGTACATGTTTGAAATAGGGACGAGAGTGGATTGTTTTCTTTTTGAAAAAATCAGGTAAACAGGCAAATATTTAACTATGATTACACAGACCTGGAGAATAAACTTCATACTTTCCTAGTTGAGCATCAAGACAGAACGGAAAGAATGCTGACATTTGACAAGTGTTCACGGCAGAGCCGGACCTCTCAGTCTTCCACTTCCACTGTTATCGATTTGACCAGATACGTGTCCTGTTGAGAGTTTCATTCACTTTCTGCATGCACAGCATATCATAGTTTCTTAATAAACGCTCTTCTCTAACAGTCACAGCCCCATGATATACCTTTATACTGACATACAAAAATATTTATGAGATTGTGCACAAATACAGAGGCCAGGAGTATGGAATTTTCCATGGCTTTACAGTTTTATCCCCAAAAGTACTGAAGTGTCTTTGTTACAGATGAGTACTCTAACAGGATACAGCAGAACAATTCAGATATATTAATTCATTTGCATGGCCATACTTTAAGGTATTAAAGCAAGTGATCAGTGTGATAAAGTGCGGCTACCTTAAGTATACAGTGAACACTCCAGTGAAGATTCAGAGGTTGTGTACATTTTTTAAAGGTCAAAGTTTCCTGATCTTGACAGAGGAGGATCTTTGTATGTACTATCATAAATGACTAATTAGTTAAGATTTTCATTAAGGATCTGCTTAAATACATAATGATTTCTGCTCAGGTCAAAAGCCGAGTCAACCCTAAGATTTCCATAGATTTTGAGGAATTGTGAATATGCCTTCTTTTCAAGTTCTAGAAGCTTAATCATTCTTTATACATATCTAATACGGTTTTCTGGACATAATTCCATACATAAAAAAGAAAACAAATCAAAACTTTTTTTTTTTTAATATGTATGAGAGATGTCAGTTACTTATCATCAATCTCCATTTCTATTCACAGGAGTGTCGTGTTCATGAGACCACAGACACCCAACAGCCTTGCAAATTTATCTGAAGCAGGAGTAAGTTTTGAAATCTAAGGAAATTCCATAATTATGTGAATGAGGAAACACTCAGCTGACCACTTTTCTTGTTTATATATTTATGTATTCTCATAATGTTATATAACTGCATATAGAAAACATAGGAACTGTATAATAAAAGTAGGAAAAAAAACCTGGATTCATGTTAGAGGGCAAAAGGAAGATGATCTAATTGAAGGTGGGTGACAAATACAATTATTGCAGGTCTATGAAAATTATAGCTCCAGTTCTTCATATAATAATTCATTATTTATAGCAATTTGGACAAGAGAAGAAATAGGTTTCATGCAGGACATAAACATGATCTATAACAGAGATTAAGGACATTGCAATTTTGTATTTTTGTGTCCAAACACAAACAGTAAAAACAGTGATTATGTTTTTCACAGTTCATTTCTGGTTTTTGCCCCGCAGACCTTGTATAACAAGAAAATGCTATCCCAAGTGAAGTCTACAGAGTCATTGCTTCTCAGAGACTAAGAGAACCAGCTGTGTTTAGTGACCCTTCTTGGCCTACTCAATAGGAACTTCTCTACTCTCCTAAATAGATGAGCTAATCTTTAGAAATATACACTTTTACGTTATTTTTAATATTACTACTTTAGCTTTGCACTCCAGTCTACTACTGGCCTTTAAAGAATGCATTTTAGAGAGATCTGATCACTGCAAAAGTACAAAACCAAAACTAAAAAGCCTATAAATTGCATGACCAACAATGAATGATTCCATTTGTTTATTTTGACTAATTCAATTTCTTCACCTACAAAAATGCACATACATAGTTACATAGACTTTTTAAATTATTTAGCAAAACTGCTTTGGTACACTGTCACAATTAAAGCAATTCCTATTTTTTAGAGACTAACTTCCTCCCAGTTTCACCATCCCTTTGTAGTCTCCTTAGTGCAAGAGAAGGGAAAAAAAAACATTAATGAATCACTGAGAGAAATGTATATGTAATACTTATTGAATGGTCCTGCTATTTGCTTGTGTGGAATGCAAATAAAGACAGGACAGCAAGCTTTAGAAAGTCTAAAACATATAGTTTTTCTCTTTCTTTTTGAAAAGGATTTTGGTTCATTTCTTTGCATTCCAAAGAACTTTTTATCTAAATTTTGTGTCCAGGAGTTGTGAAGTTTAGGCAACTACAAAGTAAAAATTACAAAGATTCCGATATGGAAAAGCAAACTGTTTAGATAAAACAGGAAATAATGACAAATTTTCCTGTGCTTAAATATCTTTAAAGATTGATAATTAAAAAAAAAAAAAAACCTTTTTACTGCTCTGTTTCATATTTACAGGCATTCTCAACTTCAAGGTTCTGACATGAAGTGAACTCAATTAAAATAAAGCCTTCTAAGAAATTCTCATTTAATATCCAGAAAGCCTGAATATGGCAACTTTAAAGTGGGAAAAAGTCCACTCCTAAGTTTGTTCTGAGAAATGTTGACACTGATCTTAATCGTGAACCAGAGCCTCTTCTTGTGAAAGGGACGATTTAATTCAAATTGAATGAATTTCCAGTGCTAGTTTTGTTCACATCAGAGGTTCCTGAACAACACGGAGTTCAGAAAATGTAACATCACAATGCATACTTGCAGGCTTTTTGCATGCTTCCAGCTTTGTTACTTTGTCATTTAAGAAATGGATAATACTAACTTCATCTAGAGAAAATGAATCATGAAACCCTTTTATCGAATGTAAAGATTAACTGAAGATAAAACTTGTAAGTGACATTTAATCAGTTTCCTTGTATAAATATTATGCATAGCTGTCAAAGTATAATCAGGAAAAGCTGCCAGCTTTTTGCCAGACAGTGCACAAACTGATTGACACAGAAGTCTGTGTAAAATAGTTTTATGTTATATAGACATATATATATATATCTCTTTATTCACACATTAGTGAAGAGATCATAAAGCTTTAACCCCTCTTTTTCTTAATGAAAATATGTATCAGTTCAAACATTTTCTCTGAAAGTAAAAGAATGCTGTAAGAACGTAATGGTATGGGCTAAAAATGTTTTTTTTTTTGGGGGGGGGGGAGTCACATTTGTTAGTTCAATTAAATTAGATTAACATGAATGAAAATTATGGGGGGAAGAAGAGCTGCAATACCAACAGCCTGAATCTTGAGTTTTTTAGTTATACCACTTCCTTTTAGTCCAGGCAGCAGGGCCTGGGAGTCATCAAGTTTGTTCCCAAGGGGAAGGGTTCAGCATTAATTTTATTATGAAATGTGATACATGCTTTTAAACTGCTTGTAAACTCTTCCCAACATGGATTAAATCTTGAACTGCTCAAAACAGTACTTCGTGGGTTTTTAAGTCATTTTGAATAGATCTTATTTCCTGATCAATATCCTCCCACTTGTTGCTATATCTATGCGTCCCATTAAAGATATGGATATTTTTCTCTCACGCACTATCCCTGATTTGCAGCATGATGCGTGAAACAGATAAAGTGGGATGAGATTACCCTTTGTTTGCTTTTGTAACTTCATGAAATTGTATTTCAGTTAAACAGATTTGGCATCATTTCTTAGGAAAGCCATTAATCATTCTGTGCCAGGAGAAAAGATTTCAGAGAGAAATTTCCCTTAAGTGAAGTCAGTGGGATTGCTGTTATCAAAAATTTGTCAGCAGTCTTTCAACAACTATGATTTTACATGACAATTCTTACAGCAAAAAAATACCCTAATGAAAGCTAGTTTGCCACTTTGAAGTAATAAATTGTGTTGTTACTAATTAGCTGAACTTATCTGGAGTGAAGAAATTTAATTTGTTTACTCCTATTAAATATAAGTTTTCTTTAAAAATAAAAGTGTTAAAAATCATTGGTTCTTGCTGTTCTACATATTTTTCTCCCTGTGATAGTAATTGGTCTGCACTACCCTTATTTTTGCTATTCTTTGGGGCTCTACAGACCCTGTCATTCTTTGACCATTCTCATAATTCCTTACTATTGCCACTGCTTACTCACAACAAGTGCTTTTTTAACCCTTGCTGGAAAAATCAAGATCAGCTTTTATGATTTTGTACAGAACATGCCTTTACTTTCTCCTTGGCCTACTGTTGAAATCAAAATAGAAATAGGCATGACTTTCCAAGATGTCAGGGGACAGCAG
Organism: Apteryx mantelli; assembly: GCF_036417845.1. NCBI lineage: Eukaryota > Metazoa > Chordata > Aves > Apterygiformes > Apterygidae > Apteryx > Apteryx mantelli. Next base: position 95,524,664 of record NC_089980.1, on the reverse strand, counting down.
CTTCTCAAGGGAAGAGGAGCCAAGGTGACCGCGGCACCAACAGTGACCACACCAACCAGGTACAGTCCTGCTGTGCCCGAGCAGAGCTGGGACAGTGATGGTGAAGGGGGTCTGTCAGTCATCCACAGGTAATAGTCAGAGAAGGTGAGGTAACCAGTCGTGTCTGGAGTCCATCCAGGAAATCCTGGCAGCAGGTTGGACTGGCAGGGGACAGGACTACCTGCAGCATGGGTCCATCCAGGAGACAGGGCTGGAGACTGACACTTCCATGGGGTCCTGGGCCACGCGCAGGGTGGCAGGAGGAGTCAGGGGAGGCTGGACAGAGCCATTATGGCCTCAGGGCCATAGTGCCCTCAGGACCCTGACACAAGATGTCTTCTGACATCTTTCCCTTATGCTCTTATGCACTGATTTTGCTAGAATTTTAGCATGTTCAGCACAGCTGGTCATTGACAAACCTCCTACTGCTCCGAAAAAGACCTTTCCTTCCATATGTCACACCACCCCAAATCCACTCTGAATTATATCTCAGTACTCTAGTTGAAGGCATTGAGCTGACTTTGATCCTTCCTAGCAATTGTCTAGATCTCACATCTATACACTGTAATAAGCCTCATAAATTATTTGTTGAGAAATTTAACACAAAATTCCTGCTTCACCTGCAGTATTCAATCTCCTCTCTTACTAGATTGCTTTTAATAGCTAATTTTCAAAGAAACTTGAGTTGCCCAATTTGCTGTAGGTATTGTTGGCAGCAACAAGATAATCTTGTCAAAGAACTTGTCATCAGAGTGCAAACAAGTGTTAAGTTTATCTTTACTGACCTTAATTACTACCGTCCTTTTCAATTCCTTCAAGCTGCAGTCATATTTGTATCATATTTTCCTTGTCTGCTGCAATAGCCAAAATACTCTGCCGAAAAATGCTGTTGGGTGGACAGCATATTAATTTCATTTCAAACTATGCAACAGTTTTTCAAAATGCATATTAAAGAGCTCCAGTAAAACCCTTCCTATCTTAATCCCACATGGAAAACAAATGAAGCAAAGGTTCCCCAGAGCACACTCCCGAGGTGAAGCAGAATTGCACTGCTCGCATTTTTACCAGGCATTCCAAAATCCTTTTGTTACATCTCAGAGCAATCTCACGTTGCTGATTTACCAGCTGCTTCCCTCTCTCCATGGCCACAAGGCTAGCAATAGTTAACTCTTTTGCCAAGCAAAGAATATGAAAAATAATCATCAGTCAGTAGCTTTAGGCTGATTTACATTGTGTTAGAATCTGGCCAATAGCTTGTCATTTTTTTGAAACATTTTAATCTGCACACATTATATTAGTGAAGTAACATTTGTCTGAAATATAACCAGGCTATTCCAGATCTCCAGTAAACTCTTTTATGTTTTTTTTTTATTTTATACATAAATGTGCACACACGCATCTACACACACACACACACACACACACACACACACGCACATTCATGTGTTAGGGATACCATACAACAGAAACTGTCACTGCTTCAAGGCAAGTCTATCAACTATGATATCAGCTGATATGTGAATGTTGCTTTTCTTTATGAATTTGGGTCCTGGGTGTTCAGATACAGGCTGTAAAAATATTATTCTTTCTTGAAAATATCTGTAAGTCCTTTTTCTCCACTATAGATAACCATCACATCAAACCAAAACTGCCAGTTTCTTGTACTTCAGCTTTACCTTTCATTTTGCAATCATCTCTATAGTTATTGTTAATATAGAAAGGAAAGAAGACAGCACTTATGCAAAGCTTGCATCTTATTCCAAAGCACTGACACTATATCAGTGTTTATTTTTTTGTTGAAAAGCTTCCGTATTCTACTATGTATACAGAATATGCACCTCCATCTCAGTAATGGGGCAGCTCCCAAATATCTGGAAGTTCATTGCCTTTCAGACCAGCATCTGTAAGTTCTGATATATATATATATATATATCAGTTTTATATATATATATATATGTGTGTGTGTGTGTGTATATATATCAGTTTAATCCTTTTTGTGCTAAAGTTTATGAAGCATGCAAAAAAATCACCTTCCATTTTCAATTTGATTAATCATAAATGTAAAAATGATTCAGTTTTCATTATTACAGAATTTTATGAGAAGCCAGGGACATTTTCTGCAGAAACATTTTTGATGGGTGAGACATATGCATTCGCATCATTTCCATACATTCAATGGCAACTATCATTTTAATGTATTCAGTAGCAACATGAAATGTTGACTGGGCAAAATAAAGAAAATGTTTTTCTCCAAATCAGATAGCTGTTTTTGTATTACTCACATATACTGAAAAAGAGGCTCAGTGTCACAGAGAAGGAGCACATTCGTTTCTATGTATCATGGAAAAGCTGTTATGCTGCATCCTAGAGAGTCATTCAGCCCTGGAGAAAGGATTCTGATACCAAGAAGACAATTTCTATACTGAGACTCCTTAAGGTTGGAATTTGCAGTGACTGACTTTTGTCAGTTGTCAACTCCTGGCCCGGTTGCTTGGGACAGTGTTTTATATGAAATGGGCTGAAAGCTGAGAAGTAGGATACTGCAAGCATGACTGATGGACAAGGAGACCCTTGGCTTGGGAAGGCAGCACAATAACAGGGTCCTGTTTAAGAAAGAGATTCTATTTTGAAGCTATGAGCATGTGTCAGATCCCAGCACAGACAGGGAGACCAGATGCTGTGCAGATCTAATCCAAATGGAAGCACAAAAAAATCCTCCTACAACAAACAAGTGACTATTATAGGATTACAGAGCTTGTTTGTAGCATTTTACCTTCTCTCTCAAAAAACAAAAAAAAAACAAACAAAAAAACCCCAACCCTTCTAATTAAAAGAAACACCTGCTTCTGTAGTGGCATGGTTTGGCAAAGCATAGATTTTTCTGACACTGTAGATAACAAGGTATGAAACAGTGTAAGTCTCACTTCTGAGTATTCTCTTCAGTAGTGTTAGGCATGAGTGGGAGCTTGGAGTCAGTTACCTGCCGTCTCACAGACTTTAAATAAAGTGGGTTAGAGCTTCTTCTCCAGTACTGGGAGAAAACTTCACAGCTCAGCTTCACTCAGCTAAATTCTCTTTTGCTCCCCAAAAAAGTCAACTCACACATATTGCCTAGAGGGAACTGTCCCTAGACTGTTTAGGAGAGTGCCAAAAATGCTTATTAGCATGGGTCAAAACCATGCCAAAATCATACTAAACATTAAACTTAAAGGATGCCGCTGTCCTTGCCCGGGTGCCCAGACTTTACACCTAACATAGGCACATTAACCATGTATGTGTCTAACATGGATGAAGCCAGTGTGGGTGAAGTCAGTTAAAACTGATGTTTCCTAAAGAGCCTGGGCAAGTTTTACAGTACCACGTTTAACAGTTACATTCCTCTAGCACATCTTCAGCCTTGTTTCTTATCTACCCTGCTCCACCCAATTATTTTAATTTTTTTTTATTATTATTTTTGTGCAAGCTTCCCTTGCTTCTTGCCAGCTTACTGGGAAAAATAATAGAGTTGGAGGGAAGAAAGAAACTGGTCCAGTTATTCAAAGGTGCCAGTCTGAGAGGAGCAGCCCTCTGGCTCTGCTATTAAACCTTCCAAGACAGGTTGCAGTAATACAATCTCCTTTTCACTCTCAGACTCTCCTTCGTTCTCTCAGGCCTCATTTTTTCTCTACAAGGCATTTAATCTCTTACATCTTTTTCCTCATTCATGATCTGGTATCCAATTACGGTAACTATTCTTGCTTTCTCATGTCAGCTATATCTTTTCAATATTTATCATTTTCAAAGAGTACCACTTACTATAGACTTTCTTCAGATTTTTTAATCTTAAAAAGCTAATTAAAATTCACAGCAGCTGATAAGTCTAACTTTTTTCACTGTTTTTAGTGATTTTCATAAGAGTCAGTTTTTATATGCAAATACAGTCTCCAGCTTGATGTTTTAGAGTTAGGCAGTAACATAGCCATTAGAAGCTTACGATTACTACTGAAATTTGCCCTAGGTAAAATGTTTGATTTACTGTAGCTGAATATCAGAACGATTAGAATATCTATCTTAAATAGCTATTTTTAGTGCTTCATTTATCATCTTAAAACCTGCACACATGTCCATTTTTAAGAGAACTGGCAATTCTGACAAAAATAACTATCAGCAGACAGTACTTGCTATTGCATTTTTTAAGTTGGTACTAATTGCCAGCTTCGAGCTAGATGATCTTGCACAAACCTATAATATGTGTATTAATTTAGTTTATGTGCAATAATTATTTTAAATAAATAAAATTTATGTCATTTAAAAGGTGGTGTTCTAGTCTATGGGTATTCATGGGATAAATTACAAAACCAGTTCAGTCTCAGGTGTATCTCTCTACGCTGCTGCATTTTCAAGAAATTTGGAATTCCAAAGCATGGAGAGACTGATTTATTCTTAATGTGTAATGATGATAGTGATCATGATATTTCTCCAGCCGTAGTTCAGGAAATATGAAAAGGATTCTCAGCTATTTTGATTCTAAAGAGTCAGTAAAAAATATATTTTTTGTTCTTTCACAATAACCTGAGAACAGAAACCACAAGCCTAGAGACTGTAACTAGGTGTCTGATTACAGTCTCATGATTTACTTTTTTTAATGCAGTACTTCAATCTCTGACATGCCTCTTTCCCATTAAATTTAATGTTCACTAATACAATGTATTTCAATTAAAAGCATTAGGAGGGAAATAGCTAAAAAAGGCTATTTAAAACAAAGAGATTAGTATTCTAATTTACCTTCCAGTAAGACTGTGTTTTAAAACACAAAAACAAAAACTGCCAAAAAAACAACACCACAAAATACCCTAACTAATATTATAATTTAGTCTCTAGCTGGAGATTATGTTGAGGCAAACAAAGAGAAACAATGTCGACATCAAAAGTGGAAAAACTTTACAACTAAATTGTAAAGTGATAATGTTTTGTAGGCTTTGCTATTTATGTAGGATTCCCACTATTAGCAGCAAACAGTCGGAAGGTAATACGCACACAAAGAAAAGGAAAACATTCTTAAAAAAATGGGTATATATTATATATATTTGGTTTGTGTGTTTTTTCTTTCAGAGATGGTGAGTTTACAATGCAGCGTGATCATGAAGCAATACCACTTGCAATTCCCCAAAGCATGCTTTGAGTCAAAATCAAGATAATATTGACTTGTATTCTATGTATTCTAACGTGCTAAGTTAAGAAAGATAGGCAAAATATTTCCTTAATTTTCAGACCATGAGAAGGTTTAAACATGTGAAAACTGTCTTTCTGTTAAGGTTTCTAGATGTCTCTGAAAGGCATTTGCACAGCCAATTAACTTTTCTGGTGAAAATCTAGGTGATCGTGACTCTAGTTGTCCCTTCGATGAGTCACTTTCTAATAACTCTAATTCACTTGAGTTAGCTCAGTTGCTGAAAAAAATAAGTCTGGAAGAAAATATGATGCTGAACTGGAATTATTATTATTATTTTTTCTGAATATGATGTTAAAAATATATTTCATTCAATTAAAAAGGTTTTATTTGACTAAAATCAAATATTTTTGGAAACTTTTAGGGAAAACAAATTTAATTTATGGTTTGATTCAGAATATTGCAAGTTGGGAAGCTGATAATTATCTCATAACTGTTTGCTCAGGGATTAACGCTCTCCATTGTGACAATGAGATTTATGCTATTGTGCTCAACCCTGTATCTCAGGAAAATATCTTAACCACCTATACATTGTTTAGAGATGGAAGTCTGCTTCTCAACATTTCCTGTTGATACTGTGTCTGATTTCTGTAGGATTAGTAAAGCATAGACTACAAGCAAAGTGTTCTTATCCCACATTAGAAGATGAGCCGCTCAGTAGGTAGGCAGTTCCCATAACACATCGCATGTATCATGTGTGTAGGTATTTACACAGAATGGAGCAGTTTGTGTAAGGATTAGAGGAGGTTTTATCCCAGAGTGCTGTATATCCTAGTATATTGACTTTCAGAGGCTTGGAAGAGGCTTCATAATATTCATTCCCTGAACTGATAATAGAGATTTGAACTTTAATCTTTCCAATAATTCTTTTAACAGTTCATGGAGATAGCATTGAGTTAGAAATGTCTTATCTGTTGAGGAGGTTCTACTTAAAAACATATCTGTGACAGGGAATGAAAAGCAATGTACAGCCTAGAAAAGAGCATCATCTGTGACATAAACATTTGAATTACAATTTGTGTGATGAAATACTGTAATTCTAAGAGGAAATATGCCCAGAGAACCCATTTCAGAACATCCCCCTGGGATCTTTCTCATGTTGGCTGAACTGTCTGACTTCTGAGCTCCTGGAACAGGGGATTGATGCATCTGGTTGTAAAAATTATTTTGTATTAAACAACATGAAAAAGTCTTTATTTAAAAACAAGTAACCAATTGATTAGCCAGTGTCTGAGTAATTATTGAAGGTTTAGATGCCTAATCAGACTTTGAACTTTGAAAAATGGTGTTTGCTACAAGCAATCTTCTAACTCTTTCCAAACACCAATGAATACCATTATGATGTAGTTAGAAGGCACCTTTTCACTGCATTACCCCAGGAGCACATATTGCATCCATGTACAAGATAGAAGTTGTACCAGCAGGTACTGAGGGTAGGAGGAAAGGCCCTCCCCACCCTTCTCCTCAGTAAATTTGGTCTTGCATGTCTGAACTGGTTTTGCATATTTTGCAAAACAAATTATATTTAATGGTGGATTTTTCTGAACCTCCTTAACTAGCCATTGCAGTTTCCCAACATGAGAGATATCTAAAAATTTTAAAAATATTTAACATTAAATATTGTGATCAAACATGTTGTTCCTGCATATTAAAAAGTTTCTGCAAAAATTCAGATGTTGATCTGAGGGTCTTTTCTAGGTCAGGGTCTCTCATGCAGTGGCTCAGAATTTAGTAAAATTATTGAAACATACTTGTGTATGTCTGTAAGGATAGAATCATTCAGACTGACAGGACCTTTAGAAGTTATCTAGTCTGTCCCTCTGCTTAAAGCAGAGATAAGTTTGAAGTTAAAACAGGTGCAGAAAATAAACTTCTGCAGTCACTGTTAGGTTCCTGATTCTGAATGGTGCTCTTGTTGAGAGTAGACATTATAGCTGAAAAGGTAAGAGTTCAGAGCCATGAGTACTTAAAAACAAGACATTTAAAAGAAAAGTTACATATTCATTTGGCTTTTCTATTGTGACCATATTCTAAGAAAATATTTTCTAAATGTGTTTTTAGTTTCAGCTTTGATTTGCCTTTATAGTGTTCTTGATGTAAAAACAGACTACAAAAAGAGTATCCATCCACTCCTATTTCTTGTCCCTTTAATACAATGTATATCCACCCATATTAACATTCTGGCTGTGTGTTTCATCCCACCATGTTGCAGTAATTGCTATGTTTTCACACTTTCCCTCCAGCATTATTAATTCAAATTCATCCTATTTAGTACTCGTGCTCTTGGACAATAGGAAACTATAGGCAAAAAAAATCTGCTAACTCAAAAGAATTTAGAGTCTAAAAATCGACTTCCTGCAGATTTTGCTGTATCTTCCAGAATCAAAGTTTTCTTTTAAAAAATGAAAGTTCCCAGAACATCATATTTCAGGAAAAGCCTTCACAGTGTAAGCTGATGTACTGTCTTTCCTACAAGTGTTCAGAAGAAAGCAATAGCTTTAACAGAAGAGTAAACTTCTCACATTCGTCTTAGTGCATTGTTAAATCTAACAATGTAATTACCTACATTGTTAACCAAAGAACTGCTGATTGTGATAGCAGAACCAATAGGCTATGGCACTTATCCACTGTGACTAACTGTATTTGCCACCTCTGGGACTCCATCCATTTGAAAACGTTTTTTTAAACACAATAGAAGCTTTGACTGCACAGGGATTGAACATTTTTTTAAAGGTTTGCTTTTTCTTAAATAAAAAACAACAAGAGAAGAATTCCAAGTTGAGTCAGCTGAAAACTGCTGGAATATCTGAGAAAGTTGTTCAGGACTGAATAAGATTGTTCAGCATTTTGAATATCTAGCCTACATCTTACACAGTTTTAGCACAGAAATATAGAAAAAAAGAATCAGTGTAAAAGAAATATGTAATATATATAGCATAGTATATATAGCATAAATGAAATTTCCACTGAATTTCTGAAATGCTTTAAAAAATGTTTGCTTGTTTTCCCAGAATGTGTTTATTCATCTGCCCCTTGCAAGGAACAGCTAAAGGCCTTCTCCATCCATTATCACATATTTTTCATTAACACTGCACCTTCTCTGGCATTTGTATTTGCTTATGTAGCCGCAAATATTCTTGTGGGTCAGGAACTGTGAACAGACCCAAAGCAGAGAGCAGAAAGAAAAGGAATTGAAGACCTTTCCACATGTACCTTTCTCCACTTAGGTTCCTCTAACAGCTTGGATTGTAACCAGGGTTTGAAAGCTCAGTCTTAGGCTGTGACAATTAGGAGGCAAAAGGTATAGTGAGGACAAGGAGTATTATAGGTATATAGCGAGGTCTAAGTCCTAAGTACAGAGGCACAATGTAGCTGAGTTGGTGCTGGACATAAAAGATGAGGTCTTTACCTGTGCAGTGATAGATAGAGCTGGGAAAACTCTTCTCATATTGGATAAAGGATCCAGAGGAGGATCAGCAACCAGTTTGTAAAGAGCTTTGAGGGTCAGCAGGGAGAGGAATGAGACAAAACTATAAGTCCTCAGGCTGTTTGGCTTATCAGATTCACAACTTAGAGAGAAATTTAAAGGAAATAAAACAGCACTAGGAAGAACTTCTTCCCACGGTTATTTTTGAAGTTCAAGCCTCACCTTGTTAATATCATTACTCTTTTGCCCCATTCCCACTTACCAAAACAAAATGCTTGCAGAGGAGCAGCCTCTTTGCATAGGCTGTAGTAATGCACCATCGCACCTCACTATTGTGAGATCTTTGCACTTCTCTCCTAATCTGCTGTGACTTTTCTTCCTATTTGTCCTTTATAGGCCACAATTTTATGAACTTTCAAATGAGCCTCTTCTGGACAATAGCACTGTTAATAAATGAAATGTGCTTACTGTGGAAAGGTATAATTTTATCACTTACAAGGCTAAATATATGTGTTCCAGCTGCCAAAGTTTGGAAATCAGAAGGATTTATAAGTGGGACTAAAAATAATGTCTGGTGGTTTTTTTTCCTTATTTCTCTCCAAGTCATGCTGTCAGAAATTTCCAAGTGATGTATTTATAGTTATTTCTTTAGCAATGGGGATAAATATCACATCGAAATTATAGCTAAAGCTAATTGAAGCAGTGCACCACAACAAAAGAGTTGCAAAGCAAATGATAAAATTATGTGGGGTTAATGAAGATATATTTTGCGAGTGAGGGCTTAAAATGATGTATTCTCTCTGGTCATGAGGTCTGGATTTAAGTCTTAGAAGAAAATATAGAAAAAAGAAAGCATTGGCACAGTGGGGCACTGGGACCCATGCCCTAGGCTCTACAGGAATGGAGATGAATAAAAATTATGTTATTAATGTAGCAAGAAAAATAAATTCTTCTTAAAGAGCCATAGTTCCACTTGAAACTTCTGGAAAGGAGACATAAGCCTGAGGATGTTTAGTTCTGCCATTCAGAACAGGTCTTGTCTCTCTAGTATAACCATAGTATTTAGACAACTGCAGACATACATGAAAAAAAGATAAATAAATTTCTTCCTTTCAGGTAATAAAAATGCCTTAGCAGGAAAAATGAGGCAGTTTCTTGTTCTTCAAAGTCCCACATTAAACAATGAATCAATCTCTCTGTTAAAAAACATTGTCAGTCCTTGTCTGTACCCAGGAATTGTTTTGATAGCACTACTCGGCATAAATCAAAACTATGTTAGGGACTATATCAGCAATTTATCAACCTGACTGGTCAAGTACCCCTGCGTAGGAATCTTGCCTGGCACTGCTTAATTTGCCCGTGCAAAAGTAGCCCACATGTTTATTTATATAATCTGTTTAGGTCACTTTAAAATCTTGGGATTTTTAATGGATGAACATAGAACTTCAAGTTTTTACCTACAAGCTATCCATCCATCACTTATCTATTAATTGCTGCTAGGCAATGTAACACCGCATATAACTAAGTGGCAAAATGCAGGCCTCCCGCTGAAATATTCAAATGGTCCAAGTCTACTTTTAGCTAGTTAAATATCTAGCAGTTCACAAAGTACTTCAGCTAGCTAAACTAATGCAGCAAAACAGTAGGTGGTAAATGTTAAAGTTTTAGATTCAGCTCACTAGTATAAAATTATTTCCACAGCCTTTATATCTTCTGGTTATAAATTAATAGAAGAAGAATCTAAATAGACATATTATTTCAGTGTAAAAGTATGCAGAGTTAGAATTCCACCTGTCTGATGTTCATCATTTCAGTTTTAGAATTACATAAATTTTATTTTTAACTAAGTCGAAATAAGCAATGTTGGAAAAATCTAGCCAATGAAGTACTGTCAACCTATTTAAAATGGCCCCGTTGCTAACTCTCCCATTACATTTTTAGTGTACATGGTCATGGAGTGACAACAAGCACAAATCCTAGCATTTCACCTTGAATTTTATGCCACATAGAAGGAAGTATTTCACAGAGTCATATTCATGTATGCTATATCATATTAACAATAACGCATTCAATCTTGATCGAGTTTTCTTCTGAGAAGCCAAATATTTATATCAACTTCCAATAAAAATCAAAAAGTGTTTAAGTGGTATTTGTAACTGACAGTAAACACAAAGAGTGGTAAGTATAACTAAGCAGGAAGACTGGTAATTATCTTTTTCTGTTTCTGAGTTTTTCTCGCAAAACTGCAGGTTTGTATTATGCTATAAATTTAGAAGCTTTCCATTTCCTGATGCTTTCATGGACCTGCTATCATTGACATAATTATCACATGTTTAGCTCATAGAGGCAAATGCCAAGATTGAGCACAGGCTGTGCAGATGGCTCCAGTACTTTTCTATGCCTATGACTTTCTACTATACAACCTGAGCTATGTATTGGAATATGTTGCCTCCCCTTTCTGTGCCCGCTTTACTTTCCAGTTTTGCTTGTCTTTTCTACATAAAAGTAAAATTTTGCAAGAAGAGTCTCCCCAGTCATAAAATTAGTTTTCATTTTTCTTGGAAAACAATACAATCTGTTCATGAGCCACAAAATGCATATATATACATAACTACATGCAAGAACTCTGTTTATATATAAAATATAAATCCTCAGGCATCCCTGCAGAGAAACAGATATTTATGCAGAAATATTAATCAATGCATATACTTGATATTCAAACAGAACCTAAAAATGCCAACTACAGATCATATACGGTGGGGAAGCATGTACGTTCCATTCATTTTTGGTAGGTTTAGTTTGACTTGGTAAAAAGATATTCATTTTTATTATTTTACTTTGCTTTGAGATGCTAGAAAGTTTAATATTATTTACAAGTATTCCTCTTCTGTACCCTCTGTTGCATTCTTCACTGTATGTAGTCTTATAATATTCCTTTATTTCTTTAAAAAATCCCAAAGTTATTTGAATAATTTTCCAGTAGCTCTATACAGCTTTAGTTTATTCATTACCACCTGGTTTAGGAAATTAAAAAATAATAATAATAATAATAATAACAATTGCCCAAGACAACCCAAGTGTATGTGCTGTGCTATCGCTATCGTTTATAAGGACAATGGTATAGCAAAATCAATAAATCATGCTCTCACAATACTATTTTATGTTGATGCATATTTTTTTTTGTATTATTTAATTATCTTCAAAGAACCTTTCCATGTTAGGAAGAAATATATTAAACTGCTTAATCAATAATATATTTCCCTTTGATGTTATCATAACTCCTTTGCATTTATCAGGCTATGAAATGTTTGTGGTTAAACAAAGCTTGCTGAATGTTTATTTGATTTACCACCTTTATGCAGGTGGTTTCAGAAAGTAAACTGAAGACTTTGTCTCTGATCCAGACCAGCCCTTAAGCATATGCTTAATTTTAAGCACAGAAGCAATGTCCTAAAAGTCATGTGCATGAAATTAAACACATTCTTTTCTCTTGTCTGGATTAAACCTTACATATTTGTGAAAGTGAGATCACAGTCCTATCCTGTCTCTTTTGTTTTTTCCTTTCCTTTTTTCTCTCCTTACTAAGGAAAACAAAATACTCTTAGCTATGTTACTGTATTAAATTCTATGGAGGGATGTAAAAGTTTTGCCAGTTCACACTGAGAACTAGGTAGACACCTGGAAACTTAATCTTTAGTTCTCTGCATATCAGCTTGTTACCATTTTTCAACAGCTAGTTTACACTGTAATGACACTGTAAACGGGAGCCTAAGTCGCTGTCTTCCTGCTGATGAAGTAATCAACAGACACCTATTTTCTGCTGGGAAAACTGCAGCAGCTGATGTGGTGGCTTTTTAACCTGCAAGATGGTGATAAACTAGCATGCTGTAAACATTTGAATTTGACAAACTTTCTCTTACTGTTTGCAAATTGAACATGAACAGCAGGATGCTGGCACATGTATCTCTTTTGGTGTTGACAGACTATAATGTCACTGATAAAGAATTATAATCATGTCTGGTAAAGACAGAGAAATCTCACTGCCTCCTTCAGCCAGACAACTATAAACTGTATTAAAAGTTTTAAACTAAATTTTCATATGCTTCCACAGCATAAGAACATTGGAGGTCATCATAAACATAGGTTATCAAGTCCAGGCAACCACTACATGGTAACAACTATGTAACTATATAGTAGACCATAAGGCCATAAGAATCCTACCAGGAATCCATAGGAACCTTGTCCTTCTGTTCCTCAGCCCATACACAAACCACAGCTCACCACACAGACTAAGACCTTTAGTTTAAAAAAAAAAAAGAGAGAGAGAGAGAGACAAGCTTCAAAAGCAGCCATGCCCAGAACAAGAGAGAGAGAGCTGTTGCCAATGCTTAGACATATGCAAAATCAGAAAATCTGTTCTCTTAGATATTCCCAAATAATTCTAGGAATTAGACTACATTCACCCAATAAGGGAGGCAAAACAGATTCAAAGATCTGACCTGCGGGTAATTCCTTCTTAATAGCAACTTCATCATTGATCATGTAGGGGTTATACCCCAACCTAAAAGATTTTTTTATTACCTATAGGAACACCAGTGTGTCTAGCATCTTATCTCCAGTTGTGTCCAAACTCTGATGCTTTATGTCATCCTATCATCTCATACCACAAAGCCAAGATACCTATCAAAAGGAGAATAAAATATATATACATGGACTGTCTATGCAGAGCCTTAAAACTCAAGATTAATACATTATCAGACATACTGCATCTGACAAAATCAACAGACAGAGATGGCTCCTTTAACCCCTCTTGGGTAAGGGACACCCACAGACTCAAAAGCTTTAATCTCTGACATTGTTGTGATCCCTAACACATCATGCAGTTATTTATATAAGCTTATCATTTCCATCATAAAGCAGCTTAGGTTCTTTTCCACTGCTACTTTGTGGACTGAACTTTTTTTTTTTTCCTATGTGTTTGATAGCTCCCTAAAACTAGAATATCTGAATTCACAAGTGAACAGCTATTCTTTGAGATCTTACAAGCTGTTTTTCTGAAAGAAAAATAACCCACAAACTATTGCTAGTTTTCAGGTGTTTTACTTTATTTTTATTTTGATGCTTTCTTTTTTTTTAAGAAGTGAAGAAAAACTCTAACTTACCTTAACATCAATAAAGAAAAAAGAATTTGCAACTCTGACTTCTCATCAGTCTCTGACTTATTTTGGTCCCTTAAGAGTCATTCTTATGACACTATTTCTGCCTTTCTCTCTCTCCCTCCCCCACCCCGGATTTTTTATTATTTTCCCTCTGACACTGATGCAGTCAAATATGATACAAGTCTTTATTGTTTCTAACATTGTGTCCTAGACAGTCCCCTAGAAAGTCAACTGCTGAGGACAGATCAGTATGATCAGGGCTCTGGATATGGTCTTGTGTTGTTCCAATTACACTAAACAAGCTGGCATGTAAATGTTCCCTCCTTAGCCTTAATAAAGAATATGTCTGGTCACACTCAATAGCGATAGTATTACACACAAAAGAATAAGTAAAATATCTCTGAAGCTGTAAGGTCAAACACTGAAAAATTAGGAAATATCAGATGTAGGTTTACTAGTACTTTCCTTTGTCTTACATTCTGATACCATTTTTCCACGGCCCACTGCCACATTCAGTTAAATGAACTAACCCAAGTTTATTTCACCCATCTTGGTCATTGTGTGATCCTTTGGCTAATATGCCTCACACCATTCAAAAATAGAGTTATTTAATGCTACTTGAGCTTTTCTATGACAGTTATCACTACAGGATCTGAACGTTTCATAAATAGTAATGGGAATCTTCATAGCATCTTAGTAAGAGGAAGGGATGGCAATCTTGATAAATAGAACTGAGAGGGATATTACAGAAAGCCCAGTTTGAAATAAGACTTATTAACACAGTTAGCATTAATGATTTTTCTATTTTCAGAGCACAGTTCCTATAGACAACAACTGCAGCTGTGAGTACTGAGCAATTCTGGAGATTACCTTCCCCAAGTTGAGCCCACAGAAAATAAGGAAGACATCATTAACGATCGGTCTTTTAAAAGTTAGCTTTCAGTCACTATAACACTGCCAAAGATGCTTTGTGACAGAGGTAGGAACATATTTTATTCACCAAGACAGCATGTATTCATCTTCACTATCAGATATTCCTCTGCCTCCTTACTCACTTTGCAGTTTTGCAGGAAAGGAAGGCTGGGTTCATCCTCTGGCACTGATTTACCCTGAGAGCTTGCCCATCTACTCACAGCAGGGAGTGTAATATAATTATCATACCATATATATTCCAATCAAAGCTCTCTTCTTCCTTATTTCTTTGACTCTGATCTGAACTCCTAGTCTGACCTGAACCGCTGGCAACTCATCTCAGTCCCATTTTCCTCACCTAAGTTTTGCTCTTCTTCTGCTCAAACTCGTCATTTCAGTCCAATGCTCCCTACACAATCCCCGCTGGGGTCGTTGAGTGGCAGTCTGCAATCCCTTGCCTTTTCTCTAAGCATCTTCCCCTCAGACCTCTGCTTTCTGCTAAAGCAGCTTCCTCTTCCTCACTGTGAGCCTGGGATCAGAGCAGAAGAGAGATAGGTCTGCATCCCTGGATATTGAATGGCATAGGAAAGCCTTGGCCTCAGGTTGGCATATGTGTAGCAAAGACTGTTTTGGAAGTTTAGTTATTTAAATCTAAGCAGTCCTGCCGCTCATGTACAACCTATATTTTTTTCAAAAGCTTTTTACATTGCAAAATTGAGATGATTTTTTCAGAGGCAGAAAAAAGTGTAGTTCTGGTACAAATTCTACCTTCCTTCTTGGAGTCAAGTACCAGATTTAAAGGTTTTGTGAATTTATGTTGTGAAAGTCATGGAAAGTATTTCCCACATTTATGGAGGAACATATTGTCCGATCTTTTTTAAGAATTAAAAATGAGAAATTCATCTGAGTTGCGGCAGATAATGGTTATGAAAAAATTCTGTTCTGTAGGTTTTAGATAAAATCAAGACAAAAAATGACTGAAAAAAAGATCTGATAGCTTGTTAGGAGCATCTCTATTGGCTTCAACAATAATACTTCCAATGAGATTCATTTTGATTCTTCTTTTTCCTCCATTACAGATTCTGTTAGCCTTGTGTTAAAGATTCATCAGATATAGAAGAAAGGACAGAGGAAAAGGGTATCTGTGAAGCTTCCTGGGTACAGACTGAAACTAGTGTGAGGTAACTGACTGCCAATTCAGAAACTTATGTCCAACATTTAAGTGACTCTGAGTCATCAAATACACTTGTCACCTAACCTTGTTTATGCCAACATGCCCATTATCATCCGTGGTCAAGCTACTTAAAGCTCAGCCTCATGCATAAAATGTGTTAGGATTCATCAGACCTTTTCCGAGTGTCCCTAAAAGGCTTGCACAATTTCTTCCAAGACTGTAATTTGAATGAAGAGCATTACTCTTTTTTTTTCTTTTTTTTTTTTTCAGTGAGGCTCAGGAAATAGATTTGCTTCTGCAATTGAATCAGGGATTATCTATAGTCATAAGAATGGAGATTTCACAAGAAATAGTGGAACAGGCAATATTTCAGATGTGGGGCGTGTGGGTCCATGAACAGTGTTCTGGATTTTGCTGTCTTGCAGAAGGCTTAATTCTTCCTGTGCTTTATAAGAGCCTAGAATATGCTATTTTCAGCCTTTCAGCACTCATGTCCTCTTGTCAATCTAGTTTATAGTCCTTATTGTCTGTACTGTAATACAGCTTTTTTGGCCTTTCTTGATCTACACAGTCTTAACTTGATTTTTAAATAACATATCAGCAGATATCATGCCAGTACAAAACTTTGAAAAATTTTCATGAAAATATATATGACATTTGACCAAATTTAATGCACTAGACCATTTCTGTTTTTCTGAAAAACTTGCTAAAACTGATATAATAATATTGTCTTAACATCAAAGTTCCAGTTTTCCTGAAAATGAATAACCAATCTGCTAGTTTAAAATGTACCATCTTAATATTCAGTAACTCAGGCCAACAGACCTTAAAATATTCCTGATTAAGCATCCAAAAAATTTTTCATGGGATATTTTCACTATTACCAAATTACATTAGCTCTGCTTTTTGGCTTCTGAAATTAGTGGAACTGCAGGATTTAATAAAGGACCTATGTTCAGTGTGGGAGAATAGAATGGATTAATCAAAAACATAAGATATTGTATATTTTCTAGTATTTTCCTAAATTTAATTAATAATTAGCATTCCTATTAATTATTTACTTCATATGCTACTTCTTCTAAGGATAATTTCCCAAAGTCTTTATTTATAGGAAACTGGCATTTCATGCTGTAGCTCACAAATGGTGCCATATGTGCTGCCTTTTGTAAGAGAAATAATCAGCTATCTTTGGAAACATTTGTTAAAATGTAAGATAAATACAATTTAATAAAGAGTCCAACTAAAGCTGAATTTAATATTCTGTCTTAATTCTACTCCATTCAAGGTTTTATGCCAGCTTCATCTCTATCAGACTATCTGAATGCCTACCAGTTTTACATTATTCAGCTGCATTTTAGTGTGCAGGATTCTTCCCAATAACCTTTAACCATCTAAAACTTAAGTAACTAGTCTAAGCTAGTCATCTAGCCATTTGGTCATACCTAGTCATCTAGTCATTAAAGAAACATAAGTGCCTCCAGAGGCTGATTCATGCCACCCTCAGTTTAGTATCTAAACTAGAAAGGATGAATTGTTCTATGGAGGTTCTTACCGGTATTGAGTTAAAATGTTTGCAAATGATTTTTTTTTTCTTTCCTCTCCTTATCTTTTTTTCTTTCCTCTCCTTCTCCCCCCCACCATGCACTGGCACTGTGTTGCCATCAGTGGTCAGGGAAGGCACATGCAAATAGAAGTCTGATCCTCTGTCATGGTCAGTGAAAGTTTATGAAAACCACACCAGCTAGAGCCATATGCTGTTACAGTGTTGCAGACTGTATTATTTTTTCCTAAGGTTTTGTTATTTTAAAACACTTCATATCTGTTCAACCTCTTCTACATTTAAAAGACAATCAGGAGGAAGTGTCAGTAATTTTTAATGTAAGCATAGACAGAGGATGGAGGTGAATTGCTGCTAATAGAATATTATGAGCCATTTCAGTGGGCTTAATATGTGATAAGATATGAAGTTGGAGGACAGGTTTATGGTACTTAATTCCACAACAGGTTAGAATTCAAGCTCAGATGCATAAAAGCATGGCCATACAGACATGGCATAGCTTAGAGTTATGTTTTGGATACTCAAAATCCTATGACTATATGTGACATTCTGATTTGGAATTTAAACATAATGGGACAACAGACTGTATCTAATTTTGACCTTCTTATAATGGAAGGTAAGTCTGAGGTTGCAGGAGTCCACAGTAAGACAAATGCGTTTAGAGGCATAGAAAGATTTAGAAATAGGAAAATCATCATCCCTCAACACTCTGAGTCCACAAGGATTGGAGAACCACAATGAATTATTTTTATGAGGTGCTCAGGAGAACTGATTAATCTCTGTCTTTTTTTTTTTATATAATATGAGCAAAGAACAGTCAGTTTAATTAATTGAAGGCAATATTACAAATATAAACAAAATGCTTACCACTTTGCATTAGTATTAATATACCCTGCCAAAACTTTGCATTGGTAATACATATCAATACAAAGTCAGTAATATTACAACATGAATTTTTTAAAGGCCTGAATGCTTTACAGTTTAAAAGCTTGGCATGATCCTTTTAGCTTTTATCTTCATAGATGCCTCTATTAAAGTTAATATGAATAGAAGCTCAAAATTTGAAGTTAAAATTTTGCATGATACTGTCCCTGCACAGTTGGTTTCATAATTGTAGGCTTTGATCCTGATCACACTTTGCCATTCTTGATCAAACCCACAGTTATCCACTGCCCAGACAGTGGCTAGCACCAGATGCATCAGAGGATGGTGTGAGAACTCCACCGCAAAAGTCCGCCTGTGTAAATAACCTTACAGAATCAGGATTAATTTAGATATGACACTGAGGGATATAACAGATAGTGGGAAGGCTGGGAAAAAAGGAATAGGCTTAAGCTGATTTGCATTCATCTTGACAAAAAACAAGTTGAAAATAAAAAGAAACAAAAATGGACAAATTCAGAATTACTTCTGTTTTGCACAGTCTGAAATAGATGCTATTTTTAATATACTTATAAAAAGAAATGATATATGAATATTTTAACTGACTGATGAAAACCTGATTATATGCAAGAACCTAGCTGGAACTCCTAGAAGAATAATGGTGCCAATACTGCTATGTTTCCATGGCAGAAAATCTTTATTATGTACAGCTGATACTGCAGGAACAAGAAGCTGCAAGTTGGATAGACCTAGTAATTAAATGAATGAAACTCATAAATTTTTCAACATATATTAAAGATGTTTGATGACCATTTAAAGGACTGGTGAAGATCAGTTATTTGTGAAATTCACCTAGCCAGGACTGGGCAGAACCGTTTTTGGCCACTCCGCACAGAAGATGCTTTCTGATGTTTTTGATAGTTCAAAGGGTTCACATTTCAAAGTGCTCAGAAGCTTTGATAAGTACCTTTCTCTCTTAGACCTTCCAATAGCTTTCTGTTTTCGCCTCCTTCCTTGAGATTATTTAAACTTTTTACTGTATATTTGGAACCTGAAACATCTCCAGTTTCTTCATGGTCTTCCCACTCTCCTTTTCTACCTCTTCACCAAACTTTCTATTAGTCCTCAGGTTCCTCCTTTAAACAAACAGCTCTCTAATCAGCCCTGAACTGAGTTTTGACAACTTACAAAGCTCCTTTGCCTTTAATGTCCTTTTGTAGTAGCTACTGAGTTGAAATTTTTATGCTCTGGATTTCTCATACCCTTTTCTTTGATTACATTGAGAGCATAATCTGAATTGAGGAACAGCTGAGGCTCATCACAAAGTGTCAGAGCTACTGCTCTTAGCTGAAAAGGGAAAAGAAGAAGGCTTAGAAGAAAATGAGACACACAAGTTGTTGGAAGGAAGGGGACTGGGAACTAAGTAAAAGCTTACACAGAAGGATTTGCTGCAGGATTTATATCCAGCACATGAAAATTGACTATGATAGTTTTGAACTTGAAAAGGTAAATGGAATGCCAGAGAGAATATCAAAGGAACTGAGGTGATTTTTCCACCTCTAAAGCTTTGTCTTTGCTAGACAGGAACATGAGTAGATGTAGATGTGCCTAACCTTAGGCACTGGAGTCATATCACCAGATTTCTGCTCTGCCTTTAAAAATCTGGTTTATTTCAACAGTAACTCAAGTACAGAGACCATAATCCTAAAAATAGTGCTGGAGAAAACAAAGAAGGAATAAGAAAAATACTTACATTATGCCTCTGGAATGTTGTGTGTGTGTGTGTTTGTGTGTACAATTAAGTAAGCTAAGAAACTACCGAAAGAAAACAGTCATGCCTTTCTAAATTCTTTCTCTTGAAGTAGATATAAGCATAAAATTTCCCTTCTTCTCTCTAGTCCCATTAGGAACATTTTCTGAATTTAGAAACAAACAACATTGTTGTTGTCTGTTACAGTTAATGTCATGATCTATGCATTTGCTTACTTATCCATTGGACTTAGAAGTGTCCAGAGACTTGTACAAAAGCTCTGTTCTTGCCTTAGCAAAAAAAATTGTCAAAAAGATCACTGTTAAACTGAACCAATGATGCAGTGTTCCAAGTCAACTTTACCTTTGTCCAAAGTAATAAGGTTGGAAAGCTGCTACAGAGTGATCTGCAAAATTCCTGTCTAACCATTTGATGTCTGAGAGTCCATAAGCTACTATGTTTTTGTTAGTAGAAGCATGTGATCATCTAAATGTAGCCACTTGATGCAGCCTTCTGTCTTCTTGGTAAAGATCAGTTCTTCTCATCACTAACTTTATGTCCAAGCCCATTTGTTAATAGTCCTCTGAGGAGTATTACTGTTGCTTTTGTTTAAAAGACATGGTAGTTGTCCTTATCTGGGAGGGAAAGGGTGTCTAAATCCAGGAGATTGTATTAGTTTCTGAATCACTCTCTTTCATTAGTACCTAGCTCAGGGATATCAGTAAGGGTTCAAGTCAACTCCAGAAACACTTTTCTCTTCAGGTTTTCCCAATTTATGGTAAGTTTCTTAAAAATTAAACTTGATAAAATTGTTTACAAATTTCTTGGTAGAACTGGATTCATTTGCAGAATTAAATCCATAAGCCTGAATGAGGCACTATTCCATTTTATGGAAAAAGTTAATCTTGTCAGAATATTATCAAGAACAAGCAGAACCAAAGCAGAGATTTGCCTACAACAACATCGTTCAGAAACTAAAGGATGACTTCATAGTCTAGCAGCTACAGCAAATTTATGGAAATTGGAAGAGGGACTTTAGACTCTGCTTCCAGGACTATTCAAACATTTTAGAAAATTATTGTGCAATTTCAGTAAAGGAGGGAATTAAGTGAGTCATCTCTCTACCTGGCTGCTGTGGAAAAGGTGAAGAGGGCAGAAATTTGAAATGGCTTTCTAAATGAAAATAGATACCAAGGCTGTATTTTGTGAGGAGCTCAATTTTGACAGTGCATGCAACGTTGTTCTAGGAGCAACTGCCAGATCAAATCCCTCAGGGGGCATTTCCAAGTTACATACTCAGATTCTTACTCAGAATTTTGAAGGCTGAAGTATATTTAGTTAGGAATGAAAACTGGACATTTGTGCCTTGGGACTTTGAAGTGAAAAAGTTCAGTGCCTGGAGAATTTAGGCTCTGGGCAACAGTTTAACAGCATCACAGGCTCTCAGTGACCAGTTTTGGGTGAAGGCACCTAGACCTCTCCAAACTTATTCGGTAGATCTTGCTCAGACTCCCAATAATCTCTTCCTCAGAGTCTCCTCTTATATCAGCCTGTCTGCCAAAACTCCGTGAAAATACACAGACTGTCTCTAGCATCTTAACCTCACTTCCTTATCCAAAAGGGTGTTTTAACCAGTTAATGTTCTAGTCTGACTCTGAGAGGCTATCCAAATGGTTTAGGCCTAAAGCTAGCAGTATCCCGTTCTTCTGTAATTGTCCATATGTTTTGCAGGAGACCAAATTATCATATTTTCTGCCTGAAAAGTAAGACACAGTACCCTGATAGGCTAAGTCCGTTTGGTAATACACTAAAGTCTTAAAATCTCAGTATATATCCATCTTCCATCAACTGTTCACTACATATTGATATTCATATTATCATGTAGAGCTGTGTATATGTAACAATGACAATGCTCAGGCCTGTATTTCAGAGAGGGAAATAGAATCTGTCCCCTAACATTTAGCAAGTCTAAGTGACAGATTTTTGTATCCATAATTATATCAACCTCTCTGTTTTTTCTGTACTTGTGGCAGATCTACCAATTCAGTTCTAGTAACCCCTAAAATTGTCCCTATTTCATGTGACAAATAAAGCCCTTGTTCTAGTATTTAAAAAAATAATAAAGCCCAGAAACTCTCAATCAGAACTATCAAAGAAAAGTTTAGCTCTAGGCTACCTGGACAATCAATTGTTACTTAATTAGGTTTATAATTACTAGTGACTGTCTCATTATAAAAAGCTGCTGGTATTGATGTGCCACTTGAACTTATCTCTGTAGCATGAGTATGTGATAGTAAACATCAGCAGTACAAGCTGCACATCACTGCTAATGTTGTTTGCTTAGACCCAGAAAGTGATTCAAAAGGTGGTATTGAAGTGGTTGAGCAGGAAAAACTTTGACTTATTCCAGCCAATATAATTCTAGATTTTTACTCTGGCAACCTGGCACTGGATTCACAGGGAGTCCTGAAGTATTCAAGCCAACACCAAATAAAGGACTTGGGATCTTACAGAAGGACTTGTAAAGACTTCAAGAAATAACACGTAACACTGGTGTAAAATGTAGACAGTGAGGTGGATTGAAAACTGGCTGAACTGCAGGGCTCAGAGGGTTGAGATCAGCAGCACAAAGTCCAGCTAGAGGCCAGTCACTTGTGGTGTCCCCCAGGGATCCATGCTGGGGCCAAGACCGTTTAACATCTTCATTAATGACCTGGATGATGGGATCAAATGCACCCTCAGCAAGTTTGCAGATGATACAAACCTGGGAGGAGTGGCTGATACACCAGATGGTTGAGTTGCTATTCAGAGGGACCTCATCAGGCTGGAGAAATGGGCAGAGGGGAACCTTATGAAGTTCAACAAAGGGAAATACAAAGTCCTGCACCTGGGGAGAAATAACTCCATGCACCAGGACAGCATGGGTGCCAACCAGCTGGAGAACAGCTTTGCAGAGAAGGCCCTGGGGGTCATGATAGACAACAATTTGAAATGTGCCTTGTTGCAAAGAAGGGTAGCAGCCTCCTGGGCTGCATTAGGAAGAGTGTTGCCAGCAGGTTGAGGGAGGTGATTCTTCCCCTCTGCTTAGCCCTGGTGAGGCCACATCTGGAGATGCTGAGAGCACTGGGACTGTTTAGCCTGGAGAAGAGAACACTCGGGGCAGGGGGGGTCTTACCAATGTGTTTAAATACCTGATGGGAGATTCTAAAGAAGACGGGGCCAGACTCTTCTCAGCTGGTGCCCAGTGACAGGATGAGAGGCAATGGGCACAAATTGAAACACAGGAAGTTTCATCTGAACGTATGAAAACACTTCTTTACTTTGAGGGTGGTGAAACAGGTTGCTCAGAGAGGTTCTGGAGTCTCCATTTTTGGAGATATTTGAAACCCAGCTGGACCTGGTTCTGGGCAACCTTCTCTAGCTGACCACACTTGAGCATGGGGTTGGACCAGATGATCTCCAGTGGTCCCTTACAACTGTTGGATTCTGTGATTCTGTGAAAATGTTTTCTTTAGTTGCTGTGTAACTGTGGCAGCATGAAAACATAACAGATTATATGGTGACCTTAGAAGCCTCCAGAGACCAGCGCTCTCAGGTCTAATCACAAGCAGAGCATACCTGATAAAAGCAGCACAGTGCCTTGCTCAGGCATTGGCTCGGTCAGGACCCAGAAGCAAAAGGTAGTATATTTAAAGATAGACTGAGCTAATCACCTTATGTCTATTTAACAGTCAAATAAGGGAAATAGGTGTCTCCAGAACAGATTCACCTGAACCAAGATAAGTATCTGAAATAAGTCAGATTAAATGCTTCAGGAAATGCCTATTTCTCTCCTCCACAAAGGCTAGAGTTACTAGTTCAAATTCTGATGTCTTTCTTTTATGTGTCTACCTTTAGGTGCATGAGATTAATCTCATTCTAGCATTCCTTTGCCTAAATCGACTGAGAAGTCTGATTAGGCATTTCTTTCCAGAGCATGGTTAACAGGTAGTGACAGTTTAAGTCCAGTAAAACTGGGGCCAACTCAAATTTTACTTAATATCTTAATGACTAATACAAGATATCATGCCTGGTGTCAACACATTCATTGGCCTAAAATTTTCCACTTTCCAGGAAATTATCCTGACCATATTGCTGTGAGCTACACAGGGATTAGAGTTCACTTCTGAAGTGAATGCTGTGGTCATTATGTGGCCAGTTAAATTGCCTGAGTAAACCTCTCTCCTGTTACAGCAACCCCACCTTGCTTTCACAGTTTAATGAAATAATCATTGGACCAGAAACAAGAATGAATCTAAAATTTAGTGTAACATACAAAGCCAGGGAGTAGAGGGAAGAGTCAAATGTGAATTCCAATCTACAATCCACTTAATATTTATATCATGTATAGAAAGTAGAACAGTTTGACCAGCAGAGAGTAAGGTATCTACTCCCTGCTTTTCAATGGATGGGCATATAGGGAACTCTTCTAGGAGGCAGAAATTTTTTTTTTTTCCCTCCCATCCAAAAAATGGAAAAATAAGAATGTGGAGTCTGGTTGAAGGAATTGAATATGGAGGCCACTGTGTAAGTGGACCTACATGGGTGAAATCAACCACCCCTTATTTTACTGTGAGAAGAGTGAGCCTTCTTTTTTCATACATTTTTGATCAGTTTAAAGTTAGCACTCCTGACAGATAAAGTTTAAGACCAAATGCAAAAATTGTTTGTAACAACTGTTAACACAGTCTTGGGCTCTAGGTTATCATTTGCTGAGTAAAATTTTTGTCTGCGTTCCACCTAGGGGTCCACCAAGCAAAGGAGTCCCAAAGACCTGGTAAGCAGATTTTCTTCAAAAGAAAGTTGTCACAGTAAGGGAGCAAGGATCTGACCCAACAAATATAGCTGTACTTTCTGTAAATACAATGCAATTATGCATGAGTAAAGAAAAGCTATGTGGAATTGGATAGACTTATTTAGGGCAGCAAGCTGTGCTTTAAAATATTCTTGTTTGCAAGGTGCCAATTAAAAAAGGTAGCATAGTTTGATAGAAAATGTAGACTGATGTCTACCTTCCTGGAAAAAAAACAAAAACAAAACCAAAAACTATTTTCAAAAACAGAGGAAAGGAATGATACAATAAGAAAGGAGTTTTATAACCTGGATTATTTGGAACCTAAGATTCTTTTTGATTTTTTTTATTTGTAGCATCTGAAGACAGGATGACATGCTCATAAGATGCATACATGATAATATCATCGTTTTAATGATGTTTAAATCTATTACAGTTTCACATGACAAAGCTCACTCAATTTATTATTCATTTTAATTTTATTCACTAAGGGGAAAATTAACTCTTATGTACCAAGTCAAAGCAACCAGCCTCATAAGGATTACTAGACTGGTGATTTATTAAGAACAGATTTTATTAGAATCTGGATACATTTCTGGAAGATATGTTTTAGTCAGGTATAACCTGGTCATATTCAGGAATTTGAATTCAGTGACTGACAGCTGAATGAAGTAGAACAATCTGTGGTAAACAGGATATAAAACTAAATGATACTATTGTCTCTTCTGGTATTAAGTCTTTTCTGTACAGGGCTGATGTGGCAGCAGCTGTGTCATTTGTTCGTTTTGAGCCCTGCTAATTATTTCTCAAGTCCTTATCCCAGACCGTACATATGAAATAAGGAAGTCCTTGCAGTCAGAATCATGGATGTAATGTGGAGCTACATGAAAATGACTGACTTCAGGTTCAAATTGAGCCTGGAAGTGAGCAAAGATGTGTTTGTTAGAAAGAAATTGGTATATTTGATTGTTTTGAAAAATAGTAAGTCTTTAGCACTGGGAATTTGCCTGATGAAGTAGGTAGAAATGAAATAATACTACATTATTAATCTTTCCAATAAGCACACACAAAAAAAAGCTGCTACGCAAAACATAGATCAGCCATTGAGAGTGCATACACTTGATTTTTTTTTAATGATAGCATCCTAATGTCTGCAAAACATTTTAAACCAAAAAGCATTTGTAAATACTAAATAGGGCCTAAGAAAACCAGGAGACTTTGAATACAAACTGCTGGATTTGAGTATTTTTTTCCTGTATGTAATACTTTTATAATCCATCACAAAAAAAATATGCTTACTTCCTTTAGGTGAAAATTACATTTCTATACATTCTCAAACATTTTAACATGTTTGATTTCTAGAGCAGCAATAGAAGTAATTTACTAGTAATTAATTACATCTATAAGTATTCTTTAGTCTTCTCAGGGTGTTCTATTGAACCCTTGTAACACCAACTGTGTAATCTGTTTTTTTTTTGTTTGTTTTTTTTAATGTGTGCACAGAAAGGCAATAGACTTAGGCAGCCAGCTGTAACTGAGGGAGTCTAAACTCTTTTAACTTCCTCCATAGGGAGGGTTATGCATATAGATGCATACAGCTTTATGCTTAGAAGACTAACTACATCTAAAATTAGTTTTAGGGTTCTCCCTGCTTAAGAAACTGGAAAAGACAGGAAGGATAAACAAAGACAAGGAGATATGGGAGCACAAATATATTAAGAGAACCCATCTAAAGAACTTTCTTTCTTTATAAGAGGGAGAAGGTTTATGAGTGCTGCTCCAGGACGTGAGGTCTGGCCACAGACATCATTTGGACCATGAAGGAGCTGGCAGGAGAAATTCAAGGAAGAAGTGTTGGGGAAAGTAAAATTAGGAAATCTGGAAGCTGCATTGCAGGTCTGCTTCTCTGAATAGGGCAAAATGAACCAAATAGTGAGGTCACTGTGAATCTAGGATATTTTTATTTTCTTAATCTGTAGCCCCCTAGGGAGCAGCTACTTCAGCTTCCAGGCTTGGCTGTGGTTTTTAGCACCTGGCAGGACTGCAGAGCTGAAACTCTGTCTCCTGTGAAGCACTTTCCATTTAATCCAAATAGAGCATCTCTGCATTTGGGCCATTAGCCTTGAGATGAAGAAGAGATACCTAGAATTTGAAGAACATTTGAGTGTATGACAGATGTTTATCCAAGTCTTGAAAAGTGTATTGCAGGCCACCTTTGTTGAAGACATCGACTTCTCGCAGACTTTTCTTTAGCCCCTATTGGGAAGGAAGTTCAGGCTCTTCCCTGTGAAAATGGAATGATGGCTAGAGTTAATCCCAATGCTACCTGAAATGGATCAAAAATAGGAACTTTAGATTTTTAACAACCATAAATTGGCACACATTCAATTAAATGGTACAATAGTACAATTAAAACTCTCTGGTATGTACTTCAGGCCTAAAGGTTAGCTTCAGTTTTCTTTATTCATATTGAGTAAGTCCCAGCAGCTACTTGGGGCGAGCAAAGTGTTTCTCAAAATAAGTAAGGATTACTGAATCTGATCCTTTCTAAAGTCTTGAAAATACACCCTCACAGATAGTCTTTATAACGTTGCTTTTAAAATACAAGAATATTTTCCTCTACACTGGTACAATCTGGCTTCACCAAATAGTGTATATTTTTAAGTGATAAAGACATTTTACTAGCTCTTGCATTTAAAGGTGTAATTTGAATACTCAGGAAATCGATATCTGCTTTGCTACATGATTACCACCAAATAATTGAAATATCAGAAGGGCAGCGAGCCATACAGTCTTTGTACTGAGGAAATAAGACATTCTAATGACAACACTTTCAGAACAAATGCAGTTCTTAATGTAATTGTGTGCAACTTTTGAAAGGACAGTTTTTAGCACCGTGCAAAGAACATAGAAGCGTGAAAACAAACCCTTCAAAACACCGGTGGCACTTTTGTGTCACCATTTTTTAAACAGAACTCCCCATTGCTCCATAGAATAATGCTGCAATAATATGGCAGATGTAAGCCATGAAAACTCCGCTCAAAGAGAAATATTATGCAAATCCGTAGCGAAGTGACAAGATTGATTTGGGGCAAGTCTGAAGGATGGAAACGAGCCGCTATTTCTTGCAAGCTAGGAATAGTGCTTTATGAACCCTGGTTCCTCTGAAAAAATACAAAGAAAGCATCTGTACAAGAGAAATACTTGATTCATGTTTTCTTTTGTAAAGAAAAAAGGGTTTTCCTTTATGATATAAAATCAGGAGAATCTGTAGTTGAAGAACAAGTCAAGGTTAATATAAACTATGTATCTGCTATTTAGTTGCAAGGCAAAGCAAAAAACAGGCTTTCTTATCAAAGAATGACTGCATATTATTTCAAAGGTAGTCCATGGGATTGTAGGATAATAGTTTTAAAACTGAAATAAGCACAAAGGTTCAGCAGCTTATTTAAAGAAACTCTCACCTTTCATCTCTAGAACTATAATTTAAATCCATCTCAGTCCTAAGTAAAATGAGTAGCTTCATCTTTGTCTCTCATGGACAGTAACCCACATTACATAACTACCGCATGTAATTTGACACAATTTAGTACAACCAACAGCCGTTTTGCCAGTAGAACGTCAAGCTTCAGCTAACACGAAGGCTGAAATACTTCTCTTGTCCTTTCAGTAGTGCATCTTTCAAAAGTGTACATTTGTTTTTTACTGATAAGTCTGTAATAATCTCCACATTTTTCCCACTGCAACTCCAATTCCAGCTGTGATTCCACATCTCCAACTTCTGTATCAAACTCTTAAGATCCAAGGTTTTAACAATGAGATTTTTGTCACATCTATTATTTTATACCAAATACTACTGGAGGATGGATTCAGAGATGTCTGAGAGCAATTTTACACATATTTCTACAACCTATTTCTTTCTGCTTTCTTCAAATCCTCATTTCTTTGCATTTCTTAGAGAAAAATCATATTTTAATTACTACTAGACCTTCATGCATGATCAGTTTCAAACTCTTGAAGGTAGGTCTCAAGCATTTAGGCTTGAACTGCTTCACTGGTCTCTTTTTCACAGTTTCTTGCTACTATTTCTAGTGGTTTACTTGTAATGATTTACTCTCACCCTTTACTTTTCCTCTGCTCCTATAATTTTCTTTTTTCTTTAAGGGTCTATAGGATTTCACTTTTAGATCTGAAACTCCAGTCACCTTATATATGACATTAGTATTTGCTTCTGTTAAGCCATAAAGCAAGGTGATGTTGGTTTAATATGAAAACTTGCAGACACCTTACAGTTCTTTTTCAATTACCTCATCTGGAAAATTGCATTCTTTGCTATTAATTTCAATAGTATAAGACTTCTTTGAATATTCATAACTTTCAGAGATGAATCAGAGACTGCTTATAGATCTCAATCTAGTAATATATTTTCCATATTTATTATGCATAATGTATAATAAATATTTACTTTATATTTTTCAATAAAAGTGATTCTAAAAGCACTGATGTTTAGGGATTCTGTAAACAAATATTTCAGTCAAATGTGTGGGGGTTTTTACAGACAGATTTATTTTGGTACAGGATATTATATGCCATTAAATACAACACTAAGAGATAATTCACTGTTAGAATGTGAACAAGGTGCCATCAAACTAGCTCCTAACAGTCTAAGTTTTGTTTGAGTTTGGGGCTTATACCACATTACAAAATTTTTTTCTGTCTTAGAAGGAAAGTTTCTGTGTAATCTGTATCGCTGACTGTGAGAAGGAAGTGAACCAAAAAGATCTGCTGCAGCAGACATTGAACCTTGGACCCATCAGCATGGTAAACTGAGACTTTTCTAGAAGTAGCATTTTTAATCCTAGTCTTAATTAATGCTTAATATAAATTTCTTTAATATTCATCAAAAACTTATTAGATACATTGTTTCTCTTTTTCTAAGTAATTGCCTTTTCCAGCTGCCTAAGCTTATACTCCAATGATACCATACAAAATGAAACAGATTCAACCAGAATAGCTGAAGGCAATTTACCCTCCTTTTACCTTTTAATCTGTTGATCAGATCATCCTTCCAGTGATACGGAAGATATGTATTTAATTATCTCAGACGGAGGAGAAATTTGCATTAAAGTCCTATTATTCTGGATCTAGCCTGTGGTTCGGACCACTGATGTGTTAGATGACAGAGAGAAAACAATACTGTTTTATCTGGCAATGTTGTTAGTACCTAATTTGATGAAATAATTGTGAAGTCAAAAACAACTTAGCAATTTGAAGAAGACAGAAACCTCTTGAAGAGGAGTGTCCTAGATTCCAATTCCCATGTTTTAATTGGAAATTTCCTATTTAATGATTGCATCAGTGGTTCCTTCTGCATGTCATAATCCACCCCAGTGAATCAAATCCTACATCACCAAAAGTAGGTCCAAAAGTACTGATGTAAGAACTTGACCCCTTGATTAATAACATTTGTTTTTGTCTGTATAAATAAATGTAAAACAATAAATTCAGAGACTAGCCAGATCTGTCTAATTTTATTCAGCAATTTGCTGGTATATTCACTAGAATATTCAGATTTTTGTTCTTTGGAACATTATTTTCGTTTTGTTACCAAGACAAAACAATAAAAAGGCCCCAGCTATTTCCTGGATAGGTCACATCTTTTTTGATTTGAAGGCATAACCTAAAGGTAATTTAAAACATTCCATGATAGGTAGTGAATATAGTACTGAAAACAAAATAGTGGTTTTATCTAATCCTCTTGCACTGTAGAGTACAGTTATGCGATTTATAATTGAACAACCTCACTACTGTAAATCAGTGTATTGCAAAAGGAGAAAATTATTCTCCTCCTCTCTCAAAATTATAATCTATCCATCTCTGTGTACTTGTAAACAGTACATTTTCGACTAACCAGTAAGAGTTTAGGTCTTTTTTTGTCTAACTTCAATCTACTTTCAGCTATTTTCAGGGAGTCAAAGAATTCAGAAAGGAGGAAGGGAGAGGAACTGAAACATTATTCCTTCTTAACAGCTTGGTAACCCAGATTACTGAAGCAGTGCTTCAAGATGCATTCCTTTAAAAAAAAAAAAAAAATTACAACAACATGTTGTGTGCAAGAGCCATGGTTTCCTGCACCATTCTAACAATATAGAAATTTACAATATAGTAATCTATAATTATGTGGAAGTGTATTAAAACTCTTTAAAAGTCTGTTAAAAATTCATGTGCATTTAGACTAATATTTTCACTCAGTTCTGTCCACAAAAGTTCTCCCTTACAAAAATAAGATAAAATCCTATTACTCAACAGTACTTGAATAACAGCAAGCTGTGAGAAGTTCTGGGGGGGGTTTTTTGAAAAAAAAAAAAAAAAAACTAAGGAAAAAACAGGGAGTCCAACTGAACTGGATTGTGACTTGACATGGCACTTAAATTCACCCTTCTAATAAGCCTAAAATACCACATCAAGAAGAATTTCAAAGACTTCCTTTTTACAAAGTCTGTACAGAAGTCTCTTTTTCTCAGTCTCAAAAGCTTTCAAGGGCAGAAAGGCCAAGACATGAACAGTGTCTTGTCTGCAGAATTCCCATCAAACACAGCATTTAAGAACTTTCTTAGTTTACTACCCTGTTTCATGAGAGAGATTCAGGTAGTTACTGTTTAGGATTCATTTAATTATTAAAGAAATTCATTTGACCTTGAGTATTTATCATGAAAAACTTTTGACAGAGGAAAAGCCCATTTAAATCTACTGATTATCAGATTAATAATTGTATGCTATGAAAAACAGCTACACTTCATTGTTTGTTACAATGCAATCATGATTTTTCAAAAAGACACTTTGCTTGGTTAACCTTAAGGAAGAGGCTATATCACTGACACCAGTTGTTATCTACAAGTCTGGAGTGTACTGATTTGTAAAGATATTACCAAAGAAAAATCTATATGATACTATTAAATTAAAGATGACATCCACCTCATCATCATCATGAAAGGAAAACAGAAAAGGCCATGGGAGCAAATATCTCTTTATCAGGTGTGACAAAGATTTAATTAGGGTAATTTTTCAAGAATGTTTGCTTACTGGGCCATGGCTTTTACATGTCCCTGCTTCTTCAAATATTAAAATCAGTGTTGCTCATTTTCTATCGACAAGGCATCTCTACAATAAATGAGTAATAAATTCAGCAATGTCCTCACAGAGCTTTTCCTTTTTTTTTCCCCTCATGTGAAGGGGGAAGGGCTGGGTGTCCAAACTCATTGGAGCAAAAGCTGTTCTTTGTTCTGCTCAAGAAGGATCTGTTCCAGGAGCGGCACTCGCAGCTGTAATCCAATCACATTTTAATACTGCACTATAATGAAAAAGGGGAACAGCTCTTGGAACTTTAGCAGTTTATTCCTTTTTAGATGCAATTCTGGCAGCTATTGAATTAAAAAAAAAAAGCTGTTTTTCCTTTGGAAGGTATTTTCAGATTCGTAATGCTGCCTTCAGCTGCAATAAAGGAAGTATGATAAAACTTTGCTGATGAAGTCCTTCCTATTCCATTGAGCTAGGAGATTTTCATGTGTGTATCCTAGCAAGATAAATAATGTTCAAACATTGTCCAGATGGTCAGGGGTTTCGGCTGTGTTTATTACTATAATTATTAGTTTTAGAAGGTTAAGGGTTAACCTTGTTGATATAAAAATGCCCATTGTATCGAATATTTTAACTATAAATACTATACATATTTATAACCATAACTATAACTATAATACTTACAACTATATTATATATACAATATTATAGCTATAATTTTAACTATTGCCTTGGGTTTCTCTCCTTAGTGAAAAGGAGAGAGAAAGCACACAGGAGAGAGAGATTTTGCTTTTCTGGCTGTTAATCTTAAAACAAAAATCAAGGAAAAATTACTTTGGATGAATTAAAACATCTCAATTTGGTAATTTTGAAACTTGCTTTGATTTTAACACTTAAAAACATGTTCTTGCTTAAGCGTTATAAAATATCTAAAAGACTATTCTGATAAAAATTCCTAGTCTGAAAATGTCAGAGGCTTTAATACCCAAAAGGAGCAAGTTCAGAAGAAGCTTCAGTCAAGAGGTCCAAGATTGAAGAGATTTTGCAAAAATTTGTGATTCTTCCTCAGATTTTATGAACATGTCATCTGCAATCAAGAATTCCTACAACTAACCATGTTTCAGGATTGGAGATGTAAAAAAGAATATAATCTCAGCTGGACAAAATGTCAAGGCATGAAAAATTTCAACATCGTCTTGGTTTTAAGTATATATAAAAAGTGTATTATTTTTCTTTTTGCTTGAAAACAATGTAGTCCTCTGAGAGCTGTAACAAATTTTATACAATATTTTATCAAATATGTTTGCATTTTATGTGTTTTTAATATTTTGGTCAAAAACTTTCACTATAATTTTCCTAAGGAAGCAAAATATTCCTGCACCAGAGTGTTGCATTTTGTTAATTGTGTAAATATATTGAATCTGAACCCAACATTCATAACAACTCTTATTGGCTTTAAAATAAATTTTTAAGACACGTGTGAGGAAAATCATTACTTCTGCTGGAATTATTATCAGATGTTTTTGAACACATATAGC
Source organism: Apteryx mantelli (assembly GCF_036417845.1). Lineage (NCBI taxonomy): Eukaryota > Metazoa > Chordata > Aves > Apterygiformes > Apterygidae > Apteryx > Apteryx mantelli. The sequence goes on along the minus strand of NC_089980.1, from coordinate 95,491,108 downwards.
CTTAAAAATGACAAGTTTTGTTTTTATGTAAATGTAAAAATAGGATATTCCATATTTTTAACTGTTTTTTGCAGGAGATTTTTTGCAAATGGTAGGTACGCAAAAGTGCTTAATGTAACATTCACTTTAATTTGTTAAATTTATTTTTTGCTACTTGTTAATAAAATGACATCACTGGCATTTTATTTAACAATTAGATTTACAACATCTTCTCTACAAGAAAAAGAAAAGCAGGTTTTGTTTTTTTGCTTTCCTAAATTGCCTATACACTGCATATACATTTCGTGTAATTCAGGTAGATGAATTGTTTCCTAGTCATTTTCATCAAATAATGTCCTCAGACATCCCATGAGCTGAGCCTTTATGGCAAATCTCAGACCTACATGTTTAGTTTTGTTTTGATTTCTTCAGTATCACTTAATATCAAAACATACCCAAATTGTCTGTGAGGTGCAGAGTGAGTGTTTCCATAAGTCCCAGATGATTTTTTTACTGACATAGCAGTCAAGATTGGCCACTAAATTGACATGCATTTCAGGTATGACTTCAGTGACCACAAGCACAGTTAAAAAAGTCACAAGAAAAGGTGATAAGCAAAAGTGTTATTTAATACAAATCCTCAATATGAACCTCTCCAGTGAAACGGCTGCATACACAGAAGGCCTGTCTAAAACCCCCAGGTGGACTGACTGGAGGAATTGTACTTGAATGCTCCCTAGGGGACTTGGGGAATTAAGTTCTCTCCTTCTGTTATATAAGGTCTAGCAAAGGAGCTGACTCCAGTGGAGAATGTCAAACCTGTTGGAGGTTACTTTGTGTTGCAAAGCAGTTGCGTAAAGGGAGAGTTATTTCTCAGCTCCCCAGAAGTCATCTATACTTAGTTTTGGAAACATAAGCTTCATGTGGCCAAAGGCTAATGATAAAGTCAAGACGTTTTCCAGATGAAAAGTAAAGGGCATGGACTATGTGCTAATAAAGCCAAAAGAGAGAGAAAAAGGCTGAGAGACTTTGAGAGAGAGGGTTTTAGAGCTATTTCAGGAAAGTCTAGATAGTCCTTTTTTAGGGACTTTCATCAAAAGAATTAAATGAAGTATTGTTCCATCTCCATTGTTAGACTTGAGAGAAATGCACACACATTTTTTACACAAGCAATTAAAAAAGGTTCCTTTTTCAAGTGTAAATTGACAGGCTGTAATGCCTCAGAATCTGCTATGACTCAGAAAACGATCAATAGTAACAGCAACACTGAGACTCCTAGTTGTGATTTAGGATAATAATCAGTCTCCATACAGAAGAAAGAAAGGTGTCAAGACAATTCTCTCTGGCAATAGAATAAATATATAAATAAGATAAAAACATTGTAAAACATAAATTCAGTCCAACAACCATGCAATCAATTAGTAAAGTGCTTCAGAGAATGTGGAATTTGGAAAGTTAGAAAGTTAACTGACTCCCACAACTAGCCATATAAATGACTTTAAATCATATGGTTATCTTCAAGATTAATAGGTGACACTTCTCTATTGACCAATTAAAATAAAAAAATATATACACAGCATGATTTCTATAATGATAAACACCTGAAACTCATACTATGACTTAATTATGATGATTTTCAAGAACCCGAGCCAAGTGAATGAACTGTGAAATAGGAAGAATACAGAATGTAACTGGCCTAATGTATAGGAAGAAGACAATAGATGTGACGCTTCTTTAGTTTAGGAATATTTCCTACAGATGGCATTCTCAGAAGCAGGCACAGACAAAAATAAATTATTATGAAGTAGGTTTATGATATTGTATACTATTTATTTAAAATTATTAAGGTGATATAAGAAGAGAAAGACACTGGTACAAATTCTGCAAGTCTAGACCACCTCTTTTATGTGGCACATAATAAGGTGCTGTGGCTTAAATTTTGTGTCTCTGCTTTTTGTCATGTTCCTGAGGTAGAATTCTGATCTACTTCTGAACAGGCTTTGTCAAATTTCCTTTATAATCATGGAGAAAAACAGGTATTTCTGAAGTATGATTCATCTCTTTCCATGACATGTCCGATATTCATCAGATACCTTGTACCCTAAAAGTGCTTGTTTCTCTGCACTGACTTTAAAGTGAGCCTGTAGTAAATAACTCACAGGAAGACATCTAATGGAGGTGAATTAAAACCCCTCTACAATGAATATATGGTTGTTAAAATAAAAGGGAGATTAAACTAGAAAATATATTTTTTAAAAAGTCAAAAATACAAAAGGCTGCAACCTCTGTTTTTGAGTGTACAGTTGGCAATCTTGCTGAGAACTGCTGGAGTTGAGATGGCACTTTCACATTTTTGATGACCTGATTTGAAAATCTGAAGTTCAGGTGATACAAGATTTGTTTCATGATAAAAGAAATCAAATACCCATAATACATTGCAAAGAGCATTTCCAGATGGCAGCAAAGCTGAAGTTCCTGACTGTGAAAGCACCATGAAACAAAAATCTCCAGATGGTTGGACTATTCACTCATCATACCCTAGGAAAAAGACCTTTCACAGAGGCAATGGTCATGATCAGCAGTGATGACAGGAACATATCAGCGACAATGACCACATTGCAGTGTAATAGCATTCAATTTGTATAGTCTCAAGAAATCAGTCACCATGCAAGCAAATGCCTCAAAACATGTTCTAGGAGCTTGTCCAGTACAAGACAGAAGATCTATTTCCAACACACCAACAGCTCAGAGTGGAATGAAGTAAAATTAAGTCCAGAGTACTAAGAAACTCATTACCTTTTCTGTTAGTTGCAAGAAAGTTTTATTAGTGCATTTATAGAGTACAGAATGAAGTACAGTTGGATCATAAACCATTTGATTCAGTTCTCATGAAACCTCTTGGAACCCCCGCCCCTGTCAGATGACAGTGTTTGTTACTTTAATGAGGAATAGTCGCAGATATTGGTGAGAAGATAAATGTGCATTGTGGTATTGTAATTGAGAACTGTAGAACCACACGGGAAGATCAACAAAATCACTATCTAGTGCACTGCTATGTGGTTTGATTTTGCCCAGAGATATAAATACATGTGATATAGCCAAGTGAATTACTTCTCTCTCATTCTTTCACCCAGTCTGGGGGGAAGCCTCCCTCCTATTAGTGACGACACAAGGAGATCAAGTGAATAAGATGCATTATTTGCTTCAGCTTACCTGGGTCTCATTATTCATTCCAGAAGGCATGCTAATAAGTTAAGTCAGTGTCATAAGGCACAAGCACATGGTACTTGTAGTCCACTTTCATACAGAGGAAGTAGTACTTCTGCGGTACTAGGGAGTAAATATATCAGGGAAGGCTAACTCCAAAGCCAAGAAAGGGAAAGAGATGAAATTCAGTAAAGATCAATGCAGAAGTACTACACTTACTCGACAGTACATGTATAAAATACGGAACTGTGCAGGCCAAAGTATTGCCGGAGATCACCTGGGGTTAAACTCCAACACAAACTGAATAGAAGTCAACCATAGGACATCGCTACAAAAAATGTTAACATCATTCTGAAATGGATTGAGACTGTATTTTATGTTTAGCCAGACCCTACTCTGATCTGTGAGTAGTCTAACCTCAGGCTATATCCTCTTCACCTCCAGCTTCAGATACTCTCACTTTAGAGGGGACCAAGCTGATCCAGGTGGTCTTGAATGCCCTTCTACATACACTTCACACCACTGACAATTTTGAAAACTATCAGCTGAGGCACATGACTGTTCATTGCTGCCTGTCAGGAGAGTTTGGCACCCAGTTACAGAGTGCTAATTTTTAAAAAGTGTGTATTATTAAGTTTGATGTGTATATCATTGAAGTTGAAGCTTGGTGCAAAGACGAAATGCAGGAGTACTCACAAAGTCATGCACCCGCCTCAGCTAAACACTGCTGGCTATGACCACCTTTCACCTGAGAGCATCCCCCAGCTATTTACGCTCTCCCCACACACGCTGTGCTTCAGGCTTTGCTGACTGACTGTATCCTGGGATAAAGCAAAGCAGAAGCACTCATGGAGTGCAGGCATTTTCTTTTGAGGAGCACACAGCTCCTTTTGACTTCTACCTCTTAATGAAGATGATGCCTGCCACCTACAGACTGAGTGGCATCCTGAGGAGGATACAGCAAGAGTGAATTAGCAGTTGACTAAGACCCCAGGCCCCTCCTGGACAAGACACAAAACATAGACATAGCCAAATAGGAACATTGTATGTTCATCAGGGGAGGTGATTATTCAAATTATTCTGATCAGTTTAGCACTGATGAGGCCTCAGAAGGATTATTATGCCCAGCTCTATGCACCAAACTTTAAGAAAGTCATAGGAAAATTGGAACAAGGCCAGAGGAGAGCAATTGGATGATGGGAGATTCAGAATGACCTATGAAGAAAGGCTGAAAGCTCTGCTTTGTCTAGTCTAGAAAAGCGAAGACTAAGGGGAGACATTAAAATAGTCTTCAAATATGTAAAAGATTATTAGAAAGACAATTCATGATCTCCACTTTACCCGAGGACAGAACAAATCATAACTGACTTAATTTGCAGAAAGGAAGATTTAGATTAGTTATTAGGAAAAAGTAGCTCTTAAACTGCAAGGATAGTTAAGTACAGGAACAAGTAACCCAGGGAGATGGTGGAATTTCTGCTGTTAGAGCTTTTTTATGAACATGTTTAAGAAACAGCTGTCTGCTACAGTTCTCTTATCTTTATGAGTAGGAATGATTGCTGCATTCCTAAGAATTAGATTATTTCTTTTCTTGAAAATCTATACCTACATGGAAGGCTTGAGCTAATATTTGAACTGCAATTTTTTTAAAGGGAAGGGAAATGAAATGTTGTAAAAAAGATAGTAATGCTAAAAGCAAAAAGTACATCAGGTGAGCATTGAGTCTAAACCCCTAACTGAGGGGTTTTGGACAGCTCATGCTGGGGTTGGGTGGTTTCAATTGTTCTTTACAGTGTTCCCAGCCTCTACTGTAAGAACATCTTTTGAAATAAAATGACATTTTTTCTTTCCTCAATATCTAGAGATTGCCTGACTTTGGTTTTCCATGCCAAAGATAAAGTTCTGAACTACTTTTTGTAGTTTTGTCAAGTGAATCTGGATTTTTTTTTTCTCTCACTGATATTATCACATGTAATTATTTCTTGTGGATTTTTCTTTTAGTTTAGGACCTTTGAGTTTATATTACACTGTTCACTAAAATATTTATTAATAACAAGTAAGAACGCCAAACAGTCTCCAAAAAACTCCATGGAGAGTCAATGTTATAAGTAGGTTTGAAAAGAACAGCTTGTATGAGTGATAATTTACTAGAGAGAAAAAAGCTGTGTTTTGTAACAATTAGGCTTATCGGTCCAGATGTGGTATGCAAGATAAATTCACCTTTGTGCTATCTTGGCACAAAGCAATAATTGATCGATTGTGCTAATTATTGGTATGCTGCACAATATCTCTCTTGGTCACATAACCAGCTATGGTATGCAAAAATCTACCCATGCATTTTAGGTCAGGTAGTAGGTTGAAGCTAATTTCATTATTGTAATATTTCATAAATGTAAAACTGGTGAAAGCTTTGTGGGCAAAGTTTCATATGCAGCTTTATGAGGAACTACATAGAGCGGTTGCAGATCCTCACAGAGAACGTCTTTGGCTTCTCGGAGATGCAAACTGCTTGAGACAGGGCAGACCAGAGAAATGGCCTTGGAATGGGGGAGCATGTGGTGCTTTACACTTCCAAAGAATGTATAAAGAATGTATTCTGAGGGAGAGGAAGGGCAAAGGGTGTAAAATGGCCAAGTCCACTTTGTGTTTCCTGGATTCAGTGAAACAGAATGGGGCAGAAAGAGATTGTTCTATGCTCTACGCTGTATCCTAGAGAGTATAGAAAAGCATTTTAAATACATTTGAGTGAGCTCTGATGGTTTTCATAAAGAAATTCCACATTTTAAACCTTATTGTGTTGTTTAAAAATGTTACACTGATTGAGAAGTTTTTTAAACAATCTGTCTTCTGTTCCTTACTTTATTTTTTTTTCCCCTTTTCTTCTTTTCCCTCTCTTTTTTATTGTTTTATACCCATTGTCTACTTGAAGTGAATTATGTCAGTGATCAGGTACTGGAATAAAATATACATTCATTTGCTGTGATTGAGATTTCTAAATTCAACAGCATTAATGGAAAACATATGTGTAAATCTGCTGTGTGTACAGCAGACACTACTATGTTTAATACATTCTGCATGAGTACCTCAGTCCAGTTCTTTCAATGCAGAAACGTACAAAAATGATAGCTTTTCCACTATGTAAAGAGAATAGCAGAAAAGAAAAAAAGAACAACAAGAAAAAAAAAACCTTTGAAAAGCAAGATGGTTTTAAGGGCCAGATTTAACAAGCCTGGTTAGATCTAGAGTTTGTTTGTCTGTTTTCTCCCCTCTTGATGAATGCTGTCCATTGAACATAATTAATCTTTGTCAGTGAAAATCTTAGATATTCTGCCACAAACACATTCAATGAGCTTGGAAGTTGGTCTGTTTCTTCTTTCTGGATCAGCTGGTCTAGTACAAATCTTCCTTCATTTAGAACCCACAACACATTTCTACTACATAAATGTTGACTGCACATCAGAATTCTGTTTTGATACACACTGGAAAGTACAAAACTTTTATTCATGAAGTTCATTTGCTCATTCATACTGTAAAATAAGCAATTCATAAAAGGCTTTTTTTAAACAAATATATATATATATATTTTTTAACCTGATCCAGCAAACTGAAAAATTACTAGAGCTATATGAAATGTTTTACTTTTCAGATGAAATCCCGGAGAGTTTGTCTTTTAAAAAATATCACTAGAAAAGATAACACTTTTATCTTTGCCCAGAAAATTGATATACTATTGTCAGGGAAAAATATTTTCTTTGCCATATTGAAGGCAGACATCATTGTTGCAATTTTCAAAAGAAGAGTCTAAAAATAGGCTGCACAATCTCAAATACTAAACAAGGGACTGGGTAAAATCTTGTCCTTCATAACTATACAAAACTTTTATGGGCTTCAGCTTCATTTGGCCCAGCAATATCTCTCTGGCTTGTAAAAGAACTCCCAGTCCCACTGAAGTGAATGAAAGAGAGCCTGGGGCTCAGTTCAATTAGTACTAAACCACTAATTTTAGGTTCTCATCTTTGGAAGATTAAAAATGCATCTGAGGTAAAAATACATTCTTCTGTCTCTTGAAATCATTTATAATAGGACATTCAGAATAAATGAAATTAAAATAATTTTATGTTTCTTTAAAGGAAAATTCTATTACTGTTTGTTCCCCCCCCCCCGCCCCCTAGTTAGATCATTGCTCTTGAGTGGTAAGTGTTTTACTTCAGATTATGAGTGTAAATTTGTGTTTGTAGATTTCCGGCTGTTGTGAAGTAAGAAAAAGAACAGGACTGAATTGTTTGCTCAGAAACTTATGTATTAGAGTCTCTTCATATAGCAGCTTTACATGTGTAGTTCCCATTAGCACTTGGGAAATGAACATGCAGTTCCTATAACCCATTGCAGCAAAATGAGAATGGACTGTGTCACAGCACCTGATAATTGAGGCAGAACAGTTTAACAGAATAGTTTGGGATAAGAAGAAAATAAAACCTAATCAAGCCACAAGATGTTGGCAGCTTCTATGGATTTTTATTTATTAGAAAAGAGGAAAAATATTGCTGTTAGAGTGTACTGCATTCAGGCTTGTGTTTCTTATGTTCAGGAATGTCACAGACAAAATTAATCTCTAACAAGAGTACTTGCCAAATCTTCAGATTAAATTTGAAGCTTTAATGAAGGTTTATCAGTTTGAAAGTGCTCTGCTTGTGTGGCTTTGTAATGCTGATTTTATTTTTCTTCCAAGTCAAACAACGAAGAAGAAAAAGGAAAAAGTCTTGGGGAAAAGACTTCAGTTTCCTACAAGTAAGAATCATCACTTAGATTAGAACCACCTACACTATGCATGAAATACTGATGTTACTAATCTGTCCTAAGTTTTCAGTCTGAATTTTAAAGCTGTTTTCCCACATCCAATAAATGTCTTAGTGAAATCAAACCCTGTTAGACAGTGGTGAGGAAAAGATGCACTGGAAAAGCTACTTACCTCACCAAAACTACCACTAAAGGAAAAACTACATGTCAGCTTTTGACATTTTCTGTGAATGTTTTAAATGTGCATGGCTTGATTCTGAGATATAAGGATACTTGCTTGCATCTCAGGCCAAGATGCAAGCACACTCCATTCCCTGCGTTCCCTCTGTGCTGCATGGGAAGAAAACCCATCACACAAGCAAATCCAGGCAGAAGAACTGAGAGGGAGCCACAGTGCAGTCTCAAAAGGCATTTTGCTAGGGTCCTAAAGACATGATTAATGACAACTGTTGCCCTTAGTCAACAAAGCTGTAAATAAGTACCAGGTCATTTTGGCTGAAGGGTCAAAGTTCACTAGACACATCACTTCCTCTAGTGGTAGAGGACTGGAGCTTTGTGAGATCAAGATTTCCCATTTATACAGAATAGAGTGGTGGAAGGAATGGAACTACAGAGAAAACATAAATGCAAAGAGAGATTAAGGCAGTAGAAGAAACCAGTTAATGAGAGAGAGATCAAAGAAGTAGAATGCTCAGGAGAAGTACTTATAGTAAATGATAGCTAAAGAACCTGCTCTGGACCTACGCTGATAACAGGTTTCAACAGGGGAAATCAAAGTGGACCAGAATCCACTACTGGTGCAGAAACTTTTGGATAGCAGGGGTGTAAAGAGGAAAATGATCAGAAATCTAATTTTACCGGAGGTGTGATATCAGCTAAAGGAGGCTTCTCATCTCTTCAGCCTGCTGTTCAGAATAAACTTAAAAAAAGAGACCAGAAGGGTTTCAATGAAAGAGAAAGAAGCTTGTGGTGTCAGCTCTGAGAAAGAAAGGGCTTTCTCTGGGAAGGGGAGCTAAAACTTAGGGTGGGAACCATTCTTGAAATTCACCCTAAATATCATCACTGAATCCTAAGAGAAGCAACACGTGGACAAAAACTGGGGGTAGATGAAAGACAAGGATGAGGAAAGCAGCATTTATTAAAATAGAAAGCAGGCAGTAATGGCTTCTTGCTGTATTCTGTAAATCTTTGTTCCTGGTAAACCCATGAAACACAATTCACCCTTGGAATTGAACAAGCAACAGCAGGAACAACACATAAAATTACTAAAAGACTCAATTTCATTTTGCCTGCAATGTGAAACAATAATTATAGTAAACTTCCTCATTCTTTACTTTTTCTCTTATCTCCTTCATTTCTGCAAACATTTATGTATATGTAAGAAGTCAGGCGTCATGGAGATCTTCTTGCCACCTGAGTTCAATCCATTTCTTCCTGGGCATTTTATCAAACTGGTAAGTTTATCAAGTAAAGATGCTTGCCTGCACTGCAGCGAGGGTAAAGTTACTCTGACATACACATTTTGAATTTTAAAATATATAATCTATTATACACTAATAAAATATTGATTTTACAAATACAACTGATTTTTTAAGTATGCAGCACATTAAAAAATTCCTTTCATGGAGAAAAGCTGTTACAATAAAATGTTCTGCTATAACTCACTGTTTTCAGAAACTAGTCAGATATTACCAGAATTACACTTAATGAACAAATTTATAGAAATCAAATTCTCTTCACAAACAATTGGGAAAAGGAAAAAAAAAATGGAAAAGATTCATCAAATGGATTGTTTGCCATGAATAGTTCAGCCAACTCTGTTCTTAAAAGATTATAATCTGTTCATAAAAGCCTACATAATTTCTTATTATTTTGTCAAAATTCAGAGTATAATGCTGAAAAGGCAAGCCAGCACATTAGATATTTGAGCAACAGTTTTATTACATTTTACCTTATTGAAACAATTAGAGAACAACGATGTTACAGAAGTGACATGAAGTAGAGAATTAGTGGAAGATGTAAATCATCTCACAGAAACTGTGGACTTAGCCCATTACTGTGCTCCCAGTAATCGAATCTAACCAAGGTAGGATCATTCCTGTGGTCTATGTGTTTTCTTCCTAAACCTTGCCACATTATTTTCAGGTTTACTCTCTTGGTATTCTTAATTTTTTATTTTTAATATTTTAGTTTAGTTTAGTTAACTCTGAGTGAGTTTTAATTCTCAGAATATCTCTCTTAAAGAGAGAGAGTCCCTCCATGGAAATTATTCAACATGATACATTCTGGTCAGACCTATTACCTGTGCCACTTTAGACTTATCAGTCAAATCCTAATACCTGACAGCTTTGCAGTAACATACATTATTATTGCAAATTATTTCCACTAACAGTATTAAATCAGCTCAGTGCTATGTCCTTAATTATTATTTATTTTGTAAAAGATGTCAGCTGCATGGATATCACATTTAGAAACATACTATTGGCAAAGATCTTCCAGCTCATCAGCTCTGCTCCCTTGGCGCTGCAGGCCAGCATGTCATGAGTCTTGTACCTCCCCCATATGGTGATCAAACCCTGCTCATTGCTCCCATTTTAAGGTCCGGATCTCATTTCTCTGATGGTAAAAAATATTCTGATGTACCATCTAGGATTGGCATTTAGTTGCCTAAAGCTAAGAGACACTAAGCTGATTGCCTTGGCTCTTTCTAAGGTTGAATGTGAGAGAAAGGTGTATCTCAATGTGTAGGAGAGGTGGGATGAACCTCCCTCTGTCTTATTCTGTAGATTTAGTTAGAGACAAGATGGGCAGCTGAAAGACTTACTATGAGAGAGCTGATGTTAACTTGGATGAACTACACCATCAGAAACTAGACATTTGCCAGGTGGACTTCCCTTCCAGTTGTAAATGCTCTATGATTTCTGTAGATAAATCATATCAAGAGCAAGTGAAAATGTCAGAATATTTGAGGTGAAGAAGGTAGCTGTGAATTTTACACAAAGACATAGATCCAGAACTGGGGAGTCTGAAGAATCCTACATGCCTTGTCTTGGTTTTGATGTTGTTTGATTACAAATGCACAAGCTGGCAAAGAACCCCTCCCTCTGTATATCTGATGTTTCAGATATCATTTTTATTAAACTTGCACCACATAAGTACAGAAACATGTTGAAATAATTTTAATGGATTACTTTTTGTAAGAGTGCATATTTTTAGTTGATTATGGAAACATAATTGTTAAGCAAAGAATAAAAGTCTATTTAGCATATTATTTAATTTTCATTTGCCTAAATAAATGCACATCCTGTGGTAAATAATGCTAGATATTCTGTCTGATCCTGTCTGTGGCATTTCCAAAAAAAAATAAAAAACCAAAAAACAACTTAATGATAGCTTTATTAATCAGCTACAGGCTTGACTACTCTGGTGGTTATTATAGATGCTGTAAAAATAAATACTATAGTTATCTCTGTAGTGATAAGTCGTCTATCTTTTGGGCATTCTCTCAACACATCTGACTCATAGCTCCAAGACTCATCATAGGATTGACTGACATGAAGCCTTGCTCTAAAACTCACAAAACTTTCTATCATCAAGTAACTCTCAAGAAATTTTATGAAAATGGAGTCATTATTTGGAGATTCAATATAATAAAAGTTAGAAAGCAAAAAGCTGATGCAGTTTGGAAAATACACAAGTCTTTGAATGAGCCTTTGCCAATATTACCTATTGGGCTGCACAAAAAATCTGGTGTTCACGGATTCATCCAATTCTTCGAAAGTTGAGTTTTGCTATTGTTTGTTGCCCAGTACTTGCACACATTTTGACTGTGTGGTCATTCTAATTCTCCACTCACCAGTGTTGCCTTTTCAGTACAGGTCTGAACATACCTTCAACAGAAATAACACTACCAGATCTATTTGTAGTAAAATTTGGAACTATATTTGGGCTAAGTATAGGAAAATACTTATGTACAGCAAAATGAACGCTTGGTTACAGAGGGCTGCATGAAACTTGTTATGCTCAAGATGACATAACTGTAAATCTGAATGCTGTCTACGTATCATAAGTACTACCGGTAGCAGCTTCCAGAGAACATCTTTTATGCACCTCAGTTATTCTGTGTATAGGGACTGCTTATGCGAGACTGGTTGCAGTTAGAAAGCAAACAGACAATAAAGATCTCTAAAATCCATATGCAGACTCTAATTTTAGTTTAGAATTATCATCAAGAAGACTAGCATTCAACAGAAGGAAGACAAAGAAAGTTATGAACTGGGCAGTGTAATGTTCTTCAGTCTAAAGTTAAAATACTTTACATCTTCATTTCCTGCTTGTCAAAAGTTTACCCCAGGCACAAAGCTGGGATGCTGTTAGTACACAAGAGGGCAGCTTTTCAGGCAGAAAGGATTGATGATCCTGAGGACTGGCATAGTAGAAATAAAAATAAATAAATAAAAAATCAATGGTACAAAGTGGAAAATCATGCAGTGAGGGAGGCATTGCCTAACTTTAACTGCCTAAAGGTGAGAAGACTGATTAAACTGCCCATCCAGCCCTCTCTTGTCTTTTATGGTTAATGGAGAGAAAAGCGTAATTCACCTTTCTTAGTTTGGACACTTATCATAGAGTGGGCTGTATTCATTTTCTTATTAAGTATAGAGGGACTGTAAGCTGACCAACTTAGATATGATGCCTTATCTTTTATCTAGGTAAAGATAAATGGAATTAGTGCCTTCAGAAGAGTAAATGTTCCATTTCACATACATACGTAGTAAAGCTGATCAGCAAAATGACGACTATTGTTTCAAAAGTTCAGAGGCCATTTTAAAAATAAAAAAATGACATTCACAGAAAATAAAATCAAGCATACTTCCAATTAGATATCTTCAAATGCCTTGGGATGCCCTCCCAACAAGTGTATTAATGAGGTAGAAAAAATTGTTCCAGAGCTGTTTGAATGGTTCAGTCAGACATTGAAATGCACTGGAGCTAAACTTTAAAACTTCATTCCTTAGCTGATAGTGATGAATTCATACACTAGTATAGATGGACATTTTTTCTACTCTACTGCCACACACAACACATCTTTTTCCTTGTTTTTTTTTAATTTGTCCACTCTAAATATTTGGGTAACAAAAATTTCAAACTTTGCCAAACCTCTGAGTAAGTCTTATTCCAGAAAAATACCAGGAAGATATTTCTACAAAGAATAAAAGTTTATATATGCTTCATATAGTTTTGATAACATTCATGGCTCATTAATCTCTACTGTACAAAATGATGATTCCAATCAAATCAAGTGCCTGAATGTTCATATTTTAGTGTTTGAGAACTCAGGAATGTTTTTCCTGAGGGACTTCCCTCATTTTCATTTTTGTGTGCCTGTGTGCTGTTCTCAATAATAACTATTATGAACAAATTGCATCAAGAAGTTGACTCAGCTCCATTTTGTGAAATTTCAGGGAGCAAAGAGAGATCAAAGCCTCAAACTCCCTTGCAGAAAACTGTTCATGTAGCTGTTGTTGTGCCGGAGAAAAGGGTAGAGCATGTCTCAAATGGCCCACCCTTGCCAAGTGGCCTGGATAACCCCACCAGTGGATGGGACCCACGCCGGTGGGGTGCATGCACCACTGCTGGGGATGGGAACTTGGCCCCACGCATCCGGGGGCAGAGAGCTGCACGTAGCTGTGTGCACAGGGGCGTGCAGCAGGCGCTATGCGCTTCTGCGGGGTAGTTATGGAGGGGCGCTGGGAAACGTCTAGCTGTTTATTGACACTCTGTACGTGTCTAGTATCGTGATGTATCAGTGGTACTGGTATTGATCCCTGTTAACGTGTTGTTAATAAATCAATTAACTCCTTCGATTCCAATTTGGTTTGAACCATGTGAATTGCCTAGTTTTTTCCTGTGACAGGGTCTAGCCGAATCCAGTTTCATTTTGCCCAAGGTCAGAAACCTGAAGTTTGGGATTTTTTTTTTTTTTTCCAGGCACTAGAGCTCAGGCAGTTTTCCCTTCTTAAAGCACTGTGGCTTTGGGGAAAGAAAATTTAGGCAGAGCAGACAATCCAGAATTAATTGT